>NC_064920.1:363110477-364444227 GCF_023897955.1 Schistocerca gregaria
ACGTGAAACGACACGTACAACTCGTAAGTGTACAGGCCGACCTCGTCTGTTGACTGACAGTTGAAGAGGGTTGTAATGTGTAATTGGCAGACCTCTATCAAAACATGGTTCAAATGGCTCTGAGCCCTATAGGACTTAACATCTGAGGTCATCAGTCCCCTAGAACTTAGAACTACTTAAACCTAACTAACCTAAGGACATCACACACATCCATGCCCGAGGCAGGATTCGAACCTGCGACCGTAGCGGTCGCGCGGTTCCAGACTAAATCGCCTAGAAGCGCTCAGCCACAACGGCCGCAGACTTCTATTCAGACCGTCACACAGGAATTCGAAACTGAATCAGGATCCACTGCAAGTACTATGACAGTTAGGCGGGAGGTGATAAAACTCGGATTTCATGGTCGAGCGCCTGCTCGTAAGCCACTCATCACGCCGGTAAATGCCAAACAACGCCTCGCTTGGTGTAAGAGGCGTAAACTTTGGACGATTGAACAGTGGAAAAACGTTGTGAGGAGTGACGAATCACGGTACACAATGTGGCGATCGCAGGGTGTGGGTATGGCGAATGCCTGGTGAACGTCATCTGCCAGCGTGTATAGTGCCAAAAGTAAAATTCGAAGGCGGTGGTGTTACGGTGTGGTCGTGTTTTTCAAGGAGGGAGCTTGCACCCCTTGTTGTGTCGCGTGCCACTACCACAGCACCAGCCTACACTGATGTTTAAAGCACGTTCTTGCTTACCTCTGTTGAAGAGCAATTCGGGGATGGTATATTATCGCTTCCTTCATGTGGTTATTAATTATTATTATTATTATTATTATTATTACTATTATTAAGTGAAACACAAGAAAGGGATAATATTATATATATTGATTTGTTGGTGGCCAAAGATAAATATTAAATTATGTTTCAAATGAGCGCCAGGCTCCCTACAAATTATTTCAAATGCTTTCGGCGACATGTAATGCAGGCTAAGTTCACTGACCTAGAATAAATCGTATCTTTGAAACTATGCATTTTTTGACGAAATAAAATTAGTGAAGCTTTGCACTTAAGTTAATTGAATAACTTGAAATTATTCTTTCTGCTCCGGCTGTTGTGATATGTTGCAGAAAAAATAAATTTAAATACGCCACGTAATGGCGACCAATTGTTGCCAGCCAAAAATCACCGTTGCTCGCTGAGACTGAAAAAATGCTAAATAACTTCTTGACATTATTAATTCAGGAAGAATTGTTTGCATGGGTTCTTTAAGTAAACAATGCACTCACTTTTTGTAAATATATTTCCACTAAGCTCAGAATACACACTTGAATTATTCGCTACGTACAAGAACAAAAGCTACCGCTTTACAATAGCAAGCGTGCCTTACGTAGATCTGACTCGAAGTGATTTTAAATATCTTTTTTTCTCTTGTATATAATGACAAAGATAATAATGTTAGTTTCGAGAACGTTATGCACTACGATCTCATCTAATATAAATAATGCCTTTTTATTACATTGCAATCCATAAAGTCTTTCTTTGAAGCTAATTTAATACATTTTCATAATTAATTTGTCGTTTATGTCCATATAATTTTATTCAGAGTCCTTTTAATATTTACTTCAGATATATCGGCTTAAATATTTCAAATGCGACACTATAATGGCGACTGCATCTTTCAACACCATCGAACACCTGTATACAGGGTGAGTCACCTAACATTACCGCTGGATATATTTCGTAAACCACATCAAATACTGACGAATCGATTCCACAGACCGACCGTGAGGAGAGGGGCTAGTGTAATTGGTTACTACAGACCATACAAAGATGCACGGAAGTATGTTTTTTAACACAAACCTACGTTTTTTTAATGGAACCCCGTTAGTTTTGGTAGCACATCTGAACATATAAACAAATACGTAATCAGTGCTGATTGTTGCATTGTAAAATGTTGATTACATCCGGAGATATTGTAACCTAAAGTTAACGCTTGAGTACCACTCCTCCGCTGTTTGATCGTGTGTATCGGAGAGCACCGAATTACGTAGGGATCCAAAGAGAACGGTGATGGTCCTTAGGTACAGAAGAGACTGGAACAGCACATTACGTCCACATGCTAACACCTTTTTATTGGTCTTTTCCACTGACGCACATGTGCATTACCATGAGGGGTGAGGTACACATACACACGTGGTTTCCGGTTTCAATTACGGAGTGGAATAGAGTGTGTCCCGACATGTCAGGCCGATAGATGTTCAATGTGGTGGCCATCATTCGCTGCACACAATTGCAATCTCTGGCGTAATTAATGTCGTACACGCCGCAGTACATCTGGTGTAATGTCGCCGCAGGCTGCCACAATACGTTGTTTCATATCCTTTGGGGTTCTAGGCACACCACGGTACACATTCTCCTTTAACGAAGAAAGCAGAAAGAAGTCCAGAGGTGTAAGATCAGGAGAACGGGCTGGCCAATTTATGCGTCCTCCACGTCCTATGAAACCCCCGTCGAACATCCTGTCAAGGGTTAGCCTAGTGTTAATTGCGGAATGTGCAGGTGCACCATCATGCTGATACCACATACGTCGACGCGTTTCCAGTGGGACATTTTCGAGCAACGTTGGCAGATCATTCTGTAAAAACGCGATGTATGTTGTAGCTGTTTGAGCCCCTGCAATGAAGTGAGGACAATGTTTCAAGCGTCAACTTTAGGTTACAATATCTCCGGATGTAATTAACATTTTACAATGCAACAAACGGCACTGATTACGTATTTGTTTATATGTTCAGATGTGCTAACAAAACTAACGTGGTTCCATTTAAAAAAAACATAGGTTTGTGTTAAAAAACATACTTCCGTGCATTTTTGTATGGTTTGTAGTAACCAGTTACACTAGCCCCTCTCCTCACGTTCGGTCTGAGGAATCGGTTAGTCAGTATTTGATGTGGTTTACGAAATATATCCAGCGGTAACGTTAGGTGACTCACCCTGTATAATGCACGGACTGTGGCTGAGTGGTTACACGACAATAACATTCCTGTAATGGACTGGATTGCACAGAGTCCTCACCTAAATCTATAGAACTTCTTTGTGATCTTTTGAAACGCCGACTTCGTACCAGGCCTCACCGACCGACATCGATACCTCTCGCCAGTGCAGCATTCCGTGAAGAATTGGCTGCCATTCCCCAAGAAACCCTCCAGCACTTCATTGAATTTAGGCCTGCGCGAGAGTGTAAGCTGTCATGAAGTCTAAAGATGGGCCAAAACCAGCATTACCGCTGGAGGGCGCCACGAACTTGTACGCCATTTTCAGCCAGGTGTCCGGATACTTATGATCATATAGTGTATTGACATTATATTCTCTCGAAATCTTCTTCATTTACCGTATTTTAGATCTGACAACCAAATATACCCCAACTTTCAACAAATGGAGACATCGTATCTAGGATTGTGAAAGCTATACCTATATGATTACTCTGCAATTCACAATTAAGTGCCTGGCAGAGATTTCATCGAACTACCTTCAAGCTGCTTCTCTATCGTTCCACACTCGAACACTGCGCGGAAACGTACACGAACTCTCATTTTATTATGATCATCAGTCTTCCTTACGTAGGTGTGTGCCAACAAAATATCTTCACACTCTAGGGATAAAGTTGGTGACTGGTATTTCACGAGAAGATCCCGCAGCAACGAAAATCACCTTTGTTGTAATGGTTGCCACCCCAATTCGCGTATCATATCCGTGGCACTCACTCCCCTATTTCGCGATGATATAAAACAAGCTTCCTTTCTCCGAACTTTTTCGATGGCCTCCGTCAACCCTATATGACGCGTATCCCACACCGCACAGCAAATATTTCAGAAGAGGGCGGACATGAGTAGCGTAAGCTGTCTCTTTAGTAGGCCTGTTGCATTTTCTAAGTGTTCCGCCAGTAAACGGCAGTGTTTGGTTGGCTCTTCCCACAACATTATCTATGTGATCTTTCCAGTTTAAGTTTTTAGTAACTGTAATCCCTAAGTATAACTGAATTTACAGCCTTTAGATTTCTGTGTTTTATCTTGCAACTGAAATGTGAACGTTACTCATGTGAACGTATTCACACTTTCCATTATTTAGAGTCAATTGCCACTTGTCGCACCGGCCGGAGTAGGCCGAGCGTTTCTAGGCGCTTCAGTCTGGAACCGCGCGAACGCTACGGTCGCAGGTTCGAATCCTGCCTCGGGCATGGATGTGTGTGATGACCTTAGGTTGGTTAGGTTTAAGCAGTTCTAAGTTCTAGGGGACTGATGACCTAAGATATTGAGTCCCATACTGCTCACAGCCTCTTGTCGTACAATCTAGATATCTTGTCTAAATCGTTTTGGCATTTGCTTTGATCATCTGATAACTTTTTAAGAAGGCAAATGACAGCATCATCTAGAAACAGTCTAAGAGGGCAGCTCAGACTGTCTCCTAAATCGTTTATGCAGATGAGGAACAGCAGAGGACCTATAATAATTGTTTGGGGAATGCCAGATATGACTTCGGTTTTACTTGATGACTGTCCGTCGATTACTACGAACTGTGACCTTTCTGACAGGAAATCCAGTCGCACAACTGAGGCGATATTCCACAGGCAAGCAGTTTGGTTAGATTGGCGACTCCATGGAGTGTTCTGTGCACCACGACCAGATAATGGATATAATTGGAAGGAGAATCGGCATTGGTCGTATTTTTTTGTTTTATTATCCGCAAAATCGATTGTCAGTCATTTAGTGCTAGAAGTTAAAAAAAAATTCATGTAAAGATCAAGGAGTATAAAACAGAAAATCACAACTACACCTGCGTATGAACATAACACTTGGTAGGAACATACATGTAATATACAATAAAAATTGATAGGCACTGGTATCAACAAGCTTAGAGCGATCACATAGTCTGAGGCCGCTGTTTACATGCACCTGTTCAGCAGATCTCGGTGTGACAGGGCTTGAAACGCCCTCTATGTGACATGTGTCACATGAAGACTTAATATTACTGGTTTTGCAACATATTTACACAAAATAACTCCTTTGCATTTGTGAATCATAAAGTAATTCAAATTTAAAATGTACGTAAAACACATAGCAGACGAAGGGGGAACTAAACATCTAAAATACATTGGCGTATTGTTAGAAGTCGCTTATGAGGAACGGTGTCGAAAACAGGGAAATCTAAAAAGCGGCCGGAGTGGCCGAGCGGTTCAAGGCGCTTAAGTCTGGAACCGCGCGACCACTACGGTCGCAGGTTCGAATCCTGCCTCGGGCATGGGTGTGTGTGATGTCCTTAGGTTAGTTAGGTTTAAGCAGTTCTAAGTTCTAATGGACTGATGACCTCAGATGTTAAGTCCCATAGAGCTCAGAGCCATTTTAACCATTTGAAATTCAAAAGTATGGAATCAATTTAACATCCCCTGTCGACAGCACCCATTAATTCCTGAGAATAAAGAACTAACAAGAACTTTTTTTCTGAAACTGTGTTGGGTGTTTGTCAGTAAATCGTTTTCTTCGAGGTGACCCATAATGTTTGCCACAGTATGTGTTCCAAAATGCTACTGCTGTTATGTTTGCTGCACAGTCTTGTGCAGTCATTTGAATTAAAATTCTCCATCTTCAAAACAAGGGTTCTTCGTACAACCTGTTTAGAGATAACCTAGAAACAAACTATGAAGGTGAATAGAAAACAGATGAAAAGAAAGCTCTTCTAATTAATATTTCATAAATTTTCTCGCGAATTTTTATGGAGATAGATATACACTCCTGGAAATGGAAAAACGAACACATTGACACCGGTGTGTCGGACCCACCATACTTGATGCGGACACTGAGAGAGGGCTGTACAAGCAATGATCACACGCACGGCACAGCGGACACACCAGGAACCGCGGTGTTGGCCGTCGAATGGCGCTATCTGCGCAGCATTTGCGCACCGCCGCCGTCAGTGTCAGCCATTTTGCCGTGGCATAGGAGCTCCATCGCAGTCTTTAACACTGGTAGCATGCCGCGACAGCGTGGACGTGAACCGTATGTGCAGTTGACGGACTTTGAGCGAGGGCGTATAGTGGGCATGCGGGAGGCCGGGTGGACGTACCGCCGAATTGCTCAACACGTGGGGCGTGAGGTCTCCACAGTACATAGATGTTGTCGCCAGTGGTCGGCGGAAGGTGCACGTGCCCGTCGACCTGGGACCGGACCGCAGCGACGCACGGATGCACGCCAAGACCGTAGGATCCTACGCAGTGCCGTAGGGGACCGCACCGCCACTTCCCAGCAAATTCGGGACACTGTTGCTCCTGGGGTATCGGCGAGGACCATTCGCAACCGTCTCCATGAAGCTGGGCTACGGTCCCGCACACCGTTAGGCCGTCTTCCGCTCACGCCCCAACATCGTGCAGCCCGCCTCCAGTGGTGTCGCGACAGGCGTGAATGGAGGGACGAATGGAGACGTGTCGTGTTCAGCGATGAGAGTCGCTTCTGCCTTGGTGCCAATGATGGTCGTATGCGTGTTTGGCGCCGTGCAGGTGAGCGCCACAATCAGGACTGCATACGACCGAGGCACACAGGGCCAACACCCGGCATCATGGTGTGGGGAGCGATCTCCTACACTGGCCGTACACCTCTGGTGGTCGTCGAGGGGACACTGAATAGTGCACGGTACATCCAAACCGTCATCGAACCCATCGTTCTACCATTCCTAGGCCGGCAAGGGAACTTGCTGTTCCAACAGGACAATGCACGTCCGCATGTATCCCGTGCCACCCAACGTGCTCTAGAAGGTGTAAGTCAACTACCCTGGCCAGCAAGATCTCCGGATCTGTCCCCCATTGAGCAGGTTTGGGACTGGATGAAGCGTCGTCTCACGCGGCCTGCACGTCCAGTACGAACGCTGGTCCAACTGAGGCGCCAGGTGGAAATGGCATGGCAAGCCGTTCCACAGGACTACATCCAGCATCTCTACGATCGTCTCCATGGGAGAATAGCAGCCTGCATTGCTGCGAAAGGTGGATATACACTGTACTAGTGCCGACATTGTGCATGCTGTGTTGCCTGTGTCTATGTGCCTGTGGTTCTGTCAGTGTGATCATGTGATGTATCTGACCCCAGGAATGTGTCAATAAAGTTTCCCCTTCCTGGGACAATGAATTCACGGTGTTCTTATTTTAATTTCGAGGAGTGTATAATGACCCTTATAATTCTATTCTGAATATGTAGACACACATAAGTACTCTCAAGTGTAAAGCGATTCGTATTTGATTGGTAGCAAACACCACTCTTTAGACTCGGCCTGTACATTCACAGATTTACTCTCAAAAATCTGTTGGCAATTTTTTTTTGTTTATTTAAAACAACCGTACCCGTGAATCTATATATTAGTTGTTAGTTCCTTTCACGTATCTTTCGGTGCAACCAAACACTACACAAAATTTCACCACTAGAACCTTCTGCTAATACTATGATTAACATAAATTAAACAGCATTCTGGACTTCGCCTTCAGATTGATCTCGCCATCAGTCAACCGATAGAAATGTTGTTTCAATCGAGGCCCACGAGAAATTCTACGTAATGTCGTGATGCGCGGTCTGCATGATCTATGGTCAATGCCAGGTTTAGTCACCCCTGACCTATGCTGTACAGCAGTTACATATTGTAAGCTATCCGAACAGTCTGGAATTACTTTTAAGGCGACCTTTCACTTTATGCCGATACACAACTGTCTTCACACGCAGCACACACGTGCAAGACGCGCGGAGATGTTCACAACAGAGTATACAGTCTTGACTGAGGAGTTGGCAGCGGCGAAAATGGGCGGAGCGCGTTAGGTTGGCAACAGTGGCGCAGTGGGCGCACGGGAGCCGCGGCCGGCAGTGCTGGAGATGCAGGCGCTGAGGAAGGGTGCGGGTCGCCACAGGCGACTCGACAGCGGCGACCAGGGCTGCGAGGTGAGTGAGTCTGCGGCTGCTGGCTGCCCTGCGTGGGCCGAAGCGCGCGTTTCCGCCTGCACACCACACCACTTGCGAAATAGTTGCAGCTGGTAAGCCGTAAGCTGCAGTCCTGTCATTACGCGGCACCATCTGCCAGTACCGCCCAAGTCCCACCTACTCTCTGCGTGCTAGATGTCATATCACAAAGACAACATAGGCAGAGCATTTATTTACTGCGAAATAAAAAGAAAACAATAGCACTGAAAGCTGTATCTTGTACGTTCTGTCAGGAGGTATTCTTGAGGCACAAGCGGACTCGTAGCAATGTCAACAATGATACAAAAAGGCCTAAAACTGTATGTGATGAGAGCCACTAAATATATTATTGCAAAGCGATATAACAATATTCTGAATCTTTTACAGTGATTCTGGCCGCAGAAAAGAGCTACATCAAAGATTTCACGTCATATCAATATTACCAACTTCACAATTTACATATTGTTTTGTATTATGACACTAGTAATATATGCATGTTCATTATATAACGGTACCAAATGCTAGTCCACCTTATTGTCTCACTTGCCTTTTCGGTCACACGGTTCGCAGGCGAAAAAGTATTGCATTGCCACTAACACAATTTAAAACGTGGAACGTGAAACATTTCACCGGTTTAGTAATGGAGTAACCAAACGCACAGTGGACTGAACGAAACTGTGAATGACCCATAGCATAGCGCTATATTTTGCATTATTAATTACTCGGGGTCTTCACACAGCAGTCGATTAAGACGAACTAATAACTTTGTATATTGTGTCCGTTGCTGGACATTGTTCTATTTTTAATATTTCACCTGTTTATGTGGTTTTTAAAAATGGCTTACACTGTAAACAAATGTGTTTCAAACGGGGAGAAGGACAGAAAATGACAAGTTCTAGATACTATACTATTCCAAAGCATAATGAAACTATAGTATCGTTAGCAATTTACATAATATAAAAGGCTGGTATTAAACCTCATGTAAATACTTACTAGCGCGAAACGTAGGTGTAAATCGCTCAAGTACGGAAATTGCGAGCGTATACGACAACCTCGCTTACATTTTAAATGTAGGAAATGCTCCTTGAGCAGCGGAAAACTGAGCTGTTGTATATGCTTTATGAAGATATGAAACTAAAGCTTACACACATACTTATAACTTATTAGTATAGAAAACGACTGTATACCACCTTCAATTGTGAGCGCGTTCGAACGTCTCGCTTAATGGGTTAAACTCCGGAAACGCCCCTTCGTCAGCGGAAATTCGAGCTCCAGTAGTGCACCCGTCACCCGTTTCCTCGCGGCTACATACTCTGATGCGATCACGTATGAAAAATACAGAACTTTAGATTCCATATCACTCGACGACAACCTAAGCACGATTTGTCTTCTCACGTTGTTAAATTTTTGCCGCTGTGAATCATCACCGAAAGCGCTACCGAATTTCGAGCCACGAATTCCTTCTCGTCTCCCATACATTAAAATCCTGTTTCCGGCTGCCGCTAATTCGTTATTATACATTCGATGAAATATGTTGGAAACCGTTTTCTGCGGTGTCATATTGCCATTAGTCATGCATGTGCCACATGAATAAATCCCTAGTAAAGCTGAAGGTCTGAGATGTTTTAGAAGACGGTGTCGATCCACCATAAGTCGTTTTGAATGTGTGACATGCAAGACGTTTTCCCGTAGCGTAATATTATTAAAAGTAAATGTATTACAAGGACTGAACAAAACTATCGAAATCTGTGCTTGAACATAAATGTAGATGCTAGCCAAGCCTCCAGATTGCGGTGTTGTGCAATTTCCTCAATGCGTTGTAAGTATTAGTCGTGGTTAGAACACTGTTCCCTGTAACTCTGAGCGCGTTATGTTGCAGCTGACTGAATTAGAACATGGGCAAATTATTGGTCGATATTTCAAGAGGTGCCTATCGTAGATTCGGACCGAATACAGGAAAAGCGGGAAAACATCATTCGTTAAATCATAACATAAACGAAAGCGTGTGTTGAGTGATCGTGACGGACGATTGTAACGGGAAATAAGAGGGCGACAGCTGCAAAACTGAATGTCGCGCTAGTGAGCTCCAGAAGCTGAGGATTGCAGGGGCAGCTGGAATTCCAAATCCAGTCATCAATGATGCAAATGCCCATAACAAGGAAGAATGGTACCCAAGCCATAAAACTTGGACTATGCAGCAATAGAAGAATTCCTTGCGCCATATGGGTCTTGTAGCACATTGTTTCCAACTTATGGGCGAGTTTAGATTCCGGGAGTGAATCATGGAGGGGGTTCCACATGAATAAAACTCTAGTAGTAATAGACGGAAAGTCATCGGGTAAAACAGAAGTAATATCCGGCGTTCCCCAGGGAAGTGTTACAGGCCCTCTAATTGTTCCTGATCTATATTAACGACATAGGAGAAAATCTTGAGTAGCTGTCTTAGATTGTTTGCACATGATGCTGTCATTTACCGTCTTGAAAAGTCATCAGATGATCAAAACAACTTGCTAAATGATTTAGATAGGGTATCTGTATGGTGCGAAAAAACTGACCTTGAATAAAGAAAAGTGTGAAGTAATTCACATGAGTACTAAAAGAAATCAGCTAAATTTCGATTACGCGATAAGTCACACAAATCTGAGGGCTGTAAATTCAACTAAATACTTAGGGATTACAATTACAAATAACCCAAATTGGAACGATCATATAGATAATACTGTGGGTAGAGCAAACCAAAGACTGTGATTCATTGGCAGAACACTTAGAAAATGCAACAGGTCTACCAAAGAGTCTGCTTACACTACTCTGGAGGACTGCTGTGCGGTGTGGGATCCGCATCAAGTGGGACTGGCGGATGACATCGACAAAGTACAAAGAAGGGCAGCTCGTTTTTTATTATCGCCAAATAGGGTAGATAGTGTCACAGACATGATACGTGAACTAAAACAAATGCGTTTTTCGTTGCGACGGGATCTTATCATGAAATTTCAATCACCAGCTTCCTCCTCCGATTGCGAAAACATTCTGTTGCCACCCACCTACATAGGGAGAAATGCTCATCACGATAAAATAAGAGAAATCAGGAGTCGCACAGAAAAATTTAACTGCTCGTTTTTCCCGCGTGCGGTTCGAGAGTGGAACGGTAGTGAGACAACTTGAAGGTGCTTCATTGAACCCTCCGCCAGGCACTTTAGTGTGAATAGAAGAGTAATCACGTAGATGTAGATGTAGATCCATATTGTGGTATTGCAAGGCCCCCATGCTTACTCTGCAAGGTCACATTACTGACACGTATTATGTGATCATTTTGTTTGATCAGGTTCTCCCATGGTACAATATTTGATCCCAAATAGTGATGCTGAGTTACAAGACAACAAGGGCCTTGTTTACAGAGCTCTTATAATTGAGGACCGGTTTTGTGGGCACGAGGACGAATTGTGGCGTCTCCCCGGGCCACCACAATCATCAGATCTCAATTTATTGAGACTTCCTGGTCTGCTTTCGAGGGAAAAGTGCGTAATCACTACCCACTTCCATCTTCGTTACCTGAACTTGCCACTATTTGGCAGAAGGAACGGTATAACATTCCCTTGAAAACCATACAGGACCAGTATTTAAATAGTCTAAAACCACTACAACCTGTTTGGAAAAACCGACGAGTTTTGCACGCCGTTTTAGGCATCGTAAAGTAGGGTGTTTTTGATGTTTCCGTATTTTTCTCCGACCACCGTATACGTTCAATTTCATCGTTAGTCACTGAGTTATTAATCGGTCAGAATACTCTTAATTATACTCGTAATAATTCTCTCTTTGATACCAGTCGCTACAAAGTATTACCACCTTCAGTGAAAAAAAAAAAAAAAAGAAAATTAAAACCGATAAGCATCAAGCCTTTTATTTGCTGTTTCCTTGTTACTGTTATTGGGTACTTACAGCTTTCTTTCAGAGCAATCAGCATATTACTTACGTATAGGTATTCTTCGTATAAGCTGCCTGTTGAAGTAATGGCAATTCCAGCAACGTCCCTAAATGTGAAATTGTGGACGGTCGAGAGAACCTTCACAGTGGTTTATATGGGCTGCATCAGGTCACAGTGTTGACATTCGTGCTCATTCTGCGATGAAACTTCCTTAGAAAACTCGAGTAATTGCCAAACGTTATCACTGTGTTTAGGAAACTCTTCGGTAAGAAATTCGTATACACTAAATATGTGTCTCTGGGCCAAGTACATTATACGTGAGATAAAAAAATCTAATACGATGCCCACGACAGCTGAATGAGTGGTTGCAGTTGTCTTACTTCTCACATAAATGCAAGAACAGTACCTGTTTATTCTTTCCTGTCTACTTTTCTGTTTGAAGACGACTCGTCTTGTCTATTCACATTTTGAGACTTCCTAGCTGATTATAACTGTGAATCGCACCATCATTCGAATCCGAGATCTTGACTCTTTTTCCTGTTTTACCATTTGATCTATCCATACAAGCCTCATGACCCAACTTACAGCTTAAATCCGCCACTGCTTTCCTGCTTACTGTTTCGAAATACAGAAATGTGTTATAGGCTCGCGTTCCAGCCCAACTCATGATCTCAGTCTGTCAAGAACTTTGACAGCAGCGCAGACCCATATATATAGAGAGAAAGGTTCCTTCTAGATGCACATATTTTGTTAATTTAATGCGAACTTGGGCAACAAAAAATATTGTCCCTCTACGGTATCAATTTTGCGTTACAGTACTTACTTATGTAATATGTAACCTCAAACTACCTACTTTATGGAAACTTCCTGGCAGATTAAAACTGTGTGCCGGACTCGGGACCTTTGCCCTACGGGGCAAATGCTCTACCAAATGAGCTACCCAAGCACGACTCACGCCCCGCCCTCAGAGCTTTAATTCCGCCAGTACCTCGTCTCCTACCTTCCACACTTCGCAGAAGCTCTCCTGCATAGGCAAAGGTCCCGAGTTCGAGCCTCGGTCTGGCACACAGTTTTAATCTGCCAGGAAGTTTCGTACCAGCGCACACTCCGCTGCAGAGTGAAAATTTCATTCTACCTACTTTATTCTTCGCCAATTCAAGTCGAGTATTTGTGTAATACGCGCTTAGTTAGAATTTACGAAGCATATAATAGTTGCAGGCTGACTGAAACTGACACGTTACTCGCGTAACCATCGTAATAATATTTAATGACAGCTTTTCTCAGTGGAAATCTTTCGTCAGATATTCTAAATTTGTGACAGAGGCGGACAATAAATTTTGTTCTAATAGCGTAATAAATTATAGCACTGGTCTCCAACACACACTATTTTCAATCTTTTTTTGTTTTATAACACAAGAATGGGAAACAAATCACGTGCAGACAGGAAGTCCAGAAAGTAACAGTCAGTTTCTCCACAGATAATTCTGGACGAAAAAAGAAAACATGATGCAACATCTATTCACCTACAATTATTTGTATATTCTTACCACTCAGCCTGGCATTCGCTAGACAGGAGAATGTGTTTCAGCACACCATGGAGGTCACGGTAGACCGGCAAATGAATATGCGATACTAGGTGAGTCACGGAAGCAGGTATACTAACGAACACCTGACGCCACAAAAAGTCTTACCTATGAAGCATCCTGATCTACATTATTTCAAATTCTTCTACGTTTTACGTGAGAGTACATTTTAGAGTCCACTTATTTCTGTTTTGATAGTTAATATATTACTGCTGTATTTCTATGCGCTCGTATTATCGCGTATAAAACGTTGTGCCTCAGTATTAATAGCATGTGAAACAAAAATTTTCTATTTGCACCTAGAACCAGTCAGTTTCCTGAAACGGCATTTAGAACATTCTTAATAAATTCCTCATTTGATTCATTATTTTTTGCAGTGATGAAGTGAGCAGCATAATTCTGTGTTATTAGTAATGTACAAAAGGAGGTACGGTGTTTTTTGATTCTTCTGACAAATGTGAGATTGGCACTTGGAATATTTTCAGTTTTCTCTCTCGATTTATGTTCTTGTCTCTTCTATGTGCCGGTGCTTTCCTTTTGATGTTCCTTTTTGGTAAACGCAGCCTTTACTTCAGACTCGTTTTCTTGTGTGTGTGTGTGTGTGTGTGTGTGTGTGTGTGTGTGTGTACGGACGTTTTCAGTTTCCATAAGTGACACTGTGGTTCTCGATCTCCACATTTAACTCTGAGGTGTGTGAGAATAATAATGAGACTGATATTTTATCAACTAAAGTTCATTATTTTAAGGGACAATATTTTTCTCAGGAAAGCAGTTTCCTTCAGCAGTTGTACACCGGCGGAGGCATTGTTCCCAGTGTTGGTAGCAGCGCTAAAAAAATTCAGTTGTTAGGGCGGTTAACATATCGACCACTTTCTTACTGAATGTTCTCCACAGTCATTAAGTGATGTCTTTTTAAGACATTTGTCAATTTCTAGAAAGTAAAAAAAAGTCACGTAGACTGAGATTATGTGAATAAGGGAGCTGTGGAACAGCAGGAATGCGTTTTGAGGTCAAAAATTCCTAGATGGAAGTTATGGTGTGACATGGGGCGTTCGTTGTCTTGATGCAGCATTCACTTGTCTGCAACGTCTCGTCTCACTCGATTGACCCTTTCCCTGAGCCTTTCAGGGACATCTTTGTAGAACACTTGGTTGACTGTTTGATCTGGAGGAACAAACTTTTTATGAGCGACACCCCCTCCTGTCAAAACAACAAATCAGCATTTTTTTAATGTTCGATTTGCTCCTTCGAACTTTTTTCGATCGAGATGTTTCAGTGTGTCACTCCTCTCTTCGTCGCAGGATCGTACTCAAAAATGCACACTGAACCATTTGTGGTCATCGGCAACACTCTTAAGAAACCAGCGCACATATTTCTTCGAGTGTCCTTCTGATCAATTCTTCGGTTTTTCGGCACACTTTTGGTACAAACCTTTCACCAGTGTAAAACTTAGGTGAAAGTGTTACGGTGAAAGCGTATAATAGTTCACCCACCATCCTTACTATTAAACGTCCCTCTGATCTCACAAGCGGAAGCACACGTTCGACGTCGTCGTCGGTTTTTTTAAGTTGGAGGTGTGCCCGAGAGAAGTTCATCTTCAACCTGTTCTCGGCATTCCAAAAATGACTTGTGGTAGCGAAAAGCTTGCACTCTTGGTGTGGACTGTTCTCCATACGCCTTTTTCAACATTACCCAGTTCACTCTCGCAGATTTAACCAAATACTGATTGCATAACGTCGCTCTAAATTTCGTAGCACAGGTGCACTGATGACGCTCCCAAAATCACATGATGGCTGTACGGAGCTGAAACTCGGACTGGGCATCTGGAATGGATGAACACACCGGTCTACACAAAAAGAACAACACGGCACTATCAGATCACGCACAGTGTTCTCAGTCTCATTGATGTACACACACACCTCGCCTATCGGACTTTCCACGTAAATGGCTCGCTGGCTGACACAAGGCTCAATTTTCTATTGCTTCTGCGTAATGTCATTAAAACAGGGAAAAAGTTTGTGTAAAAATGAGAGTGTTCCGAACACGAGACTGTTGGTTAAAAGTAACATATTTTATCGTAATGACGTGGAACGTCTCATTTTGCTGAATATGCATATATATTTTGTTTCTGCGTATGAGTTTATGCTACCCATTAACAAATAACTAAGTATGACTGTGGCTTAAAATTGAATGAAAACTGGGATGACAGACAGAGCCATGTTTCATTAGTCTAAGACCGTCAAATATAAGATCAGCTTTTGTGTAGTCTAATAGTATTTCCGAGTGAAACCTCCATCTTCAATAACTCACATATATTAATTGTCGCTTATACACGTTTTGTATTTAAAATTTATCAAATCTAAATCCAAGATTCACAGTTTTGTCTACTACATTACACATGCTACGGATGTTTAACGAAATATCCGTGTAGAGAATAGAAAGATCTGACTGTAGGAACCGGTTGCAGATTACATTTATACTTTTCTGCCTATTAGATATTTCATATTACTGTCACAGGCAGATTTAGTGGTGAATAACGAACGTCGCTTTTTATTATACTGTAGTACCCGTGGACATTATTGTTCTTCTCAAACGCCGGCCGTCGTGGCCGAGCGGTTCTAGGCGCTTCATATCTGGAGCCGCGCGACCGCTACGGTCGCAGGTTCGAATCCTGCCTCAGGCATGGATGTGTGTGATGTCCTTAGATTAGTTAGGTTTAAGTAGTTCTAAGTTCTAGGGGACTGATGACCACAGATGTTAAGTCCCATAGTGATCAGAGCCATTTTTTTCTTCTCAAACTGCGATTGGTCATTTGTAAAGAATTCCACTGGATTATGTCACGTTGCAGTTAGAATTTCTAATTCTTTGAAGAGGCGTCAATTAGAACACCACGGCTCGGGTAGAGACAAACATAGACGGGTCGAATATAATTTTTCACGGAACTTCCTCCTGGTCATACCACTACCCAGTGGATGACGACAGAAATGCGAACAGGAGCAGGCGCCACCTCATTATGTCCCGTACGGATATACTGGCCATTTCGAGCCGTTAGGCCAACGATAGTGGTGCTAACCGTATTGTGTGATGAAACTCTGTAATGAGTCCAGAGCGAATATTTTCCTGTTGCTTGTAACGCCATACAACATTCCGTCGCACACCTGTCACTTGAAAAGATGATCATGTCACCGATGGCGGTAGAAGAATGAAACACTTTATTACCAACTGTGACTTTTAGTGATGGTCTTTTATGATGCCCGCCATAACAGTGTTATCTTGACAATTCTAGTGTGTGGATACAACTTAGTTTTCTAATTTATTGTTATTTTTAATAGGTATGTACCACTACTCGTCTTTATCTAAATCGAGAAAGGGTGCTGATGTTCTTGCTGTTTGCGTCCTAACCCACAATACGTCATCATTATAACAGTAAAAATGAGTTTCCTTATGAATTACTCAGCAGCTGTGGAGCACGGTATGTGCTGGATCCTCGTTAAAATCTTTCAATTATTGAAGATGGAGGATTTTCTCTGATATAGGAAAAGGTTTAAACCGATTTTACATTTTCCGGAGGTAGACAAATAGAATATAAATTTTTCGCTGCATCTGTTTGTCAAGCCGATACCGATTCGTTAAAGAAAACAGATTTTTTAACTCTATGTTAGAATAAGCCGAACGTGTTAATTTCGAACTACGTGAAAACACTTAGAGCTTCTGATATTGAAAACGTCATATTAAAATAATTAATTTATGAACCCAGGAAAAAGCACTTCTTGTATTGAATTGTGTTTTACAGAAGCAAAGTGGCGTTCTTTTGGACTAGCTTTGAAACGAAAGGGATGATGCTTAAAAAATATGACCAACCATACTTATCAAATTTCATTTTTAGGAACTGAACGGAGCTAAAATACTTGTTAAACGGACTGTCTGAAATTGAAAAAAATTGGAAATTTGTGGTCAGTTCTATGGGACCAAACTGATAAGATCAACGGTCTCTAGGCTTTCACACAACTTAATCTAACTTACGCTAAGGACAACACACACATCCATGCCCAAGGGAGGACACGAACCTCCGACGAGGGGAGTTGCACTAACCGTGGCAAGGAACCACTGACCGCACGGCTACCCCGCGCGGTCTCTGAAATTGAGCAGCTATTCATTCTTCATGTTTGAAACGACTTTCTGTGGCCCTGTCATTTATTCACGGTGCATGATCATTTGTGGTACGTAGATAGACTGGAAGCAGGTAATTTTAAAAGTTGCTGAACGGAAAAAGACTAATGCTCCTCAAACTGTTGTTTCAAAATTCAGAATCATAAGAAGTAAAGCTTGGAACTGTCGATTCCCTACCGATAAACTTTTCATAATACTGTATTACGAGCCATTTTTTCAATAGTGGAGTTTCGCTTTATAATGAAGCACTCACATAATCAGCGTTTGGAGGGCAGGAGGGGTGGCGAAAATGATTATCAAGGGCCAGGAATGGCTCTTTCCTCCTCGAATTATGTGTGAGTGACTTTGCATATGCTGCTAGTTGCTATTTATGATTTTTTTTCTAATGAAACGATTATCTTCCCATACGATAAAAATTGAAGTTCTGGCTAGGCTGATAGGGCAAAAAAATCAACTGCTATTCTGTTGTTTACATCTTTGGTAAACTTTCAGTTGAAAAATTATAGAGACTCTCAGCTGTTGTGTTAGAATGGTATGCTTTCTTTATCAGCGGTGCGTATCATTCAAGCCGCCTCAAGATGCAGAGAAGTAACATACAGTTACAGTAACTAGTCGTTGCGGTCAATTACGGAATATGTACTTGCATTGTAGTTTGTGCAAACTAGGAAAGATATAATGTTTCTTAAGCACAATGAGAAGCATATGGTATCTCAAACCAGAGAATTTTCCATAAATCTGCTATATTGCAGTTCTTTTCCGCAAACAAGAAACTTTGTTCCCATTTAATCTCCTGCGCGTGAAAGGTGCGAAAAGAGCAGAAATAAAGTATTAATCAATTTTTAAATATACACCTCTTCAATCAAAAACGTATTTCGCATTTCTAATACTACATTCACTTCGAGCATTCCAAATAGAATGAAAGTTATTTATGCGCAGAGTGACTTGTACCTCTTGGAATATTTTTTCCAAGAATTTTGTGTGGGTACAATTCCATTTTATGTACAACAATGGTCTTTGTACAGTACTGGTCTGCGTGTAATGAAATAACTGCAACTGGCTGCGTATAAAGTGTGCTTCTTAAATTGCGCATAAGCGCATTCTTAATTTATCAGTACAGAATAACTTTCAATTTAGGATCCAGCGCCGTGTTGTATCTTCATCACGTGTATCTTACTCATGCTTCTTCAGACACGTGCATATGTTAGTAATTTGTCAGCGATCGGTGAGTCAGAGTACCGAAGGAGTAAAGCGCGTGCGAGTGACGTCTGGGCCGCCTGGAAATCATTAAAGATGGAAGCAAATTAATGGCCTGACAGTCGTAGACCACTTTTTTGTACTCGCGCCGTCTGGACTAGTGAGAATGCGCAGTGGTAAGAAATTGAGCTGGCATGCGAGGGGACAGCGAATCAAACTTTTGCGTGGTTTCCCGAATCCGTCTGAGGTGAAGGGCGCAATGGTTCCTTTGAAAAGGACACTGCCTATTTAATGTCCCATCATTCTCCAATAATAATTTCTGCTATGTCTCTAACGAACCCGTCGTCGACGTGACGTTGAGTCCTAATCTGCCGAGGATAGGTCGCTGTAGATCGAGGAAAAGGTTATACATCACGAAATGAAATTTACTATAGATGAAGGTGATGTAAGACATTGACATACAGTATAATCATAAAAAATGGCTTTTCGTGGACAGTAAATGATTCTCTCGCCGACGGAGTCACAGAAGAGGACATGGCAATGAATAACAGATATTTCCACGCATCTCAGGTTTGTGAACACTGAGAGTAGTGTACTGTAACTTAACTTTAAACTGGGGCGAAAAGCCGTTTTATTGACCTCTAGCCGCACTAGTTTTCTCAAACTGCATCAGCCTGCTGCCACAGTGATATATGAACACAAATACTCATAATCTGCTACTTTTGCAGCGTCTATTGCGTCCGTTCGAATACAGTTTTCTCAAAATTTGAAACAAAGTAAATATAAATACTAACGTAATCAGTAACGCTGTAATTCGATTCTACACAGATTACGCGAAAGAACTTGCCCCCTTCTAACAGCCGTGTACCGCAAGTCTCTAGAGGAACGCAAGGTTCCAAATGATTGGAAAAGAGCACAGGTAGTCCCAGTCTTCAAGAAGGGTCGTCGAGCAGATGCGTAAAACTATAGATCTATATCTCTGACATCGATCTGTTGTAGAATTTTAGAACATGTTTTTTGCTCACGTATCATTTAATTTCTGGAAACCCAGAATCTACTCTGTAGGAATCAACATGGATTCCGGAAACAGCGATCGTGAGACCCAACTCGCTTTATATGTTCATGAGACCCAGAAAATATTAGGTACATGCTATCAGGTAGATACCATTTTCCTTGAATTTCCGGAAGGCGTTAGATACAGTTCCCCACTGTCGCCTGATTAACAAAGTAAAAGCCTACGAAATATCAGATTAGCTGTGTGGCTGGATTGAAGAGTTTTTAGCAAACAGAACACAGCATGTTGTTCTCAATGGAAAGACGTCTACAGATGTTAAAGTAACCTCTGGCGTGCCACAGGGGAGTTTTATGGGACCATTGCTTTTCACAACATATATAAATGACCTAGTAGATAGTGTCGGAAGTTCCATGCGGCTTTTCGCGGATGATGCTGTAGTATACAGAGAAGTTGCAGCATTAGAAAATTGCAGCGAAATGCAGGAAGATCTGCAGCGGATAGGCACTTGGTGCAGGGAGTGGCATCTGACACTTAACATAGACAAATGTAATGTATTGAGAATAGATAGAAAGAAGGATCCTTTATTGTATGATTATTTGATAGCGGAACAAACACTGGCAGCAGTTACTTTTGCAAAATATCTGGGAGTATGCGTGCAGAGCGATTTGAAGTGGAATGATCATATAAAATTAATTGTTGGTAAGGCGGGTGCCAGGGTGATAATCATTGGGAGAGTCCTTAGAAAATGTAGTCCATCAACAAAGGAGGTGGCTTACAAAACACTCGTTCGACCTATACTTGAGTATTGCTCATCAGTGTGGGATCCGTACCAGATCGGGTTGACGGAGGAGATAGAGAAGATCCAAAGAAGAGCGGCGCGTTTCGTCACAGGATTATTTAGTAAGCGTGGTAGCGTTACGGAGATGTTTAGCAAACTCAAGTGGCAGACTCTGCAAGAGAGCCGCTCTGCATCGCGGTTTAGCTTGCTGTCCAGGTTTCGAGAGGGTGCGTTCCTGGATGAGGTATCGAGTATATTGCTTCACCCTACTTATACCTCCTGAGGAGATCACGAATGTAAAATTAGAGAGATTCGAGCGCGCACGGAGGCTTTCCGCAGTCGTTCTTCCCGCGAACCATATGCGACTGGAACAGGAAAGGGAGGTAATGACAGTGGGACGTAAAGTGCCGTCCGCCACACACCGTTGGCTGGATTGCGGAGTATAAATGTGGATGTAGACATTTATTTTCTCTTTCACATGTACAACTTATTTGTTTTTATCTTTTACTGAAATTCAGTCTCGTAAGTGTTCATGATTCAGGAGCCGTACAGTACTGCATTCTTTGTAGCATTCTAATAATTACACAACTGAATTTATTATGGGTTCACAATCTCACAGAATTTTTAAATGACTTTATATTCGCCATTGACTTTACTCGGACTGTTTATTAAATATCCACTGCTGCAGTTTCGACCTTCGGTCATTTTGCTGCTCAGTTTCAACGTCTGCAGTCAGCTAAAAATTACTTAGGGTTGAAATTGCAAAAGCGTTTTTTGCAATAAGTAGCACTGTCAGAGCCGGATATGAAGTTATTTAAAAGATTGTTATAATTAGCTAATGCACTGTCCAATGACCTACGTATCCGTTCTTTTTTTTTTTTTCGCGTTTCTCCCCGAGACCACTGAGGCCTACGAACGTAAACATGAAAAGTTTCTGCCGAAAGCATACGTTTGGCATTACATAGACGGTGCCCGGGTAGTAGGGACGAAGATTAAAGTGCTATAAAACATACAAAATTTACTGAAAATGTAATATTTTTAACAAACACGTTAAGCAACTTCTCCCATTTATGTATGAAAAATTGGATCCGCCATATGACCACCCAAGGCTGCGCGGCAACGAGCAATGCGTTCACTTAAGTTCTCGACGATGCGTTGACAAACATCTGGTGAGATGCCGTTAATAACCCTTTTAATTTCATCCTTGAATTGGTGTATTGTTTGTAGTTTGTTCTCTCACAAATCCCTACAAAAAAAAGTCATAAGGCGGAAGATCACATGATCTGACAAGGCATTCCTGGTTGCCACGCAAAAAGATAATTTTTTGAGGAAACTTTTCATTCAGAAGAACAATCCGTTTCACTGGACGTGTGAAATGTCACTCCACCTTGTTGAAACCAAAAATTGTCATTTTCACCAAGAAGAGGGAAAAACCAATCAGAAAGTATGTTTCGGTAACGTGACGGCAGCTCTCTCATCATTTTCAATAAAGTGCGGGCCAATCGCTCCTGCCCAGTACTCATACCGCAGTCGTGCGCTGTGGAGGCGTCTCATCTGCCACAGTCGCTCGCGGATTGTCGCTACCGCAAATTCTGCAGTTCTGCTTATTGACCTACCCACATGGATGGAAGTGCACCTCATCTGAGAAAATTAATCTTTTTGTGAAGTTCTCGTTCTCCGCTTGTCGAACCAAGACCCATTGGGCGAATCGATGTCCCTTCTCATGTTCCGCAGGCTTCAGATATTTTGTCAGTTGCATCTTGTAGGCTTGCATTTTCAGACCTTTTGAAAGGATTTAATGCAGTGAACTTGGTGATAAATTCAGTTGTTGAGTTCGTCTGCGAACTGATTTTCTGGGGCTTACGGTCACGTGGACACGCACGACGCCATTGTTTTCTTGTGTTCCATCAAAACGTGATCGTCCTGATTTCTTAACTTTTCGCAAACTTCCGTATCAGCTTCCGAACTGATGATTCGATTGGAGCAGCATTACGCTTGAGTGTCACAGGTAATACACGAACGGTTGCCGTGGGACTTTCACTGTTTCCTTAACAACTTTTTATCACTTGGCTACGTTGGTCAGTTGTCATCTGCTCAGTGACGAAAGTAAACATCAAACAACAATGCTCTCCACACAAAAGCTATCAGGCTATTTATGGAAAGAATCACAGATAATAAACATGAAAAAACCACGGCTGCCAACCGTCATATGATAAAATGCCGCAAAATTCAGATGCGTCGTTACCCCCCTGACATCCATTAGTTATCGCCCTGCAAATCTGCCACTTTTTAATATAGAACTGTGACTTATTAGCATTTTGCTCACGTTTAAATGAAACATGATACAGTCAACATGAGTGCTACCCGTACTGCCTAATTCTCAAAACAAAAAAAATGGTTCAAATGGCTCTGAGCACTATGGGACTCAACTGCTGTGGTCATTAGTCCCCTAGAACTTAGAACTTCTTAAACCTAAATAACCTAAGGACATCACACACATCCATGCCCGAGGCAGGATTCGAACCTGCGACCGTAGCAGTCGCACGGTTCCGGACTGCGCGCCTAGAACCGCGAGACCACCGCGGCCGGCGCCTAATTCTCATTTTGTAGCGTTGCCCAGCTTGTCCTATGCAGAAAAAAATTTAGAACGGTTGTGTACTATAAAGAGACACTCTAAGCAATGCTACTAGAAATCCGATTCCTGCTTTCGCCCATGTGTCGTTGAGTCCAGGGATCACATCGGTAACGGCGATTACACTAGCATGTCTCGATATCGATCGGCCGAGTTAGAGCCAACGTTGAGAAAAGCGAAAAGTATGTGCACGGAAGAGTGTAGCTAGAAGAACACGTGTCTCTAGCAACGGCCGCAAATATGCCAAAACATTTTCTGGACGTCTGCTGCATTGCTCGCTGCAGTAATTTAGCTGAACTTCGTCTCCGGCTACGAATGTCGGAATTTCCAGTTGGAACTGCACCTGCGACTCCGGTCTCGATAGTTTTGAAATAGAAGTACCACCAAATACAAAGGTTCAAATTCTGAACTTCAAAAAGTCAAGTAGCAGCTATAATAATGTCAGTCGTGAGGCACGTTACTATCTCTCAAGCAGCCTCGGGCCAGCGCGAAAGACTGTCGCTGTTTACAAAGCGCCTCAGAGTTTACAAGAGACTTCCGTGGCAGAGACGAACATCCATTCCGCTTTCCAGTGACGGATAGCGGACTTTAATTGCAAACTTTCATATGCTATTCAGTTCGTGTGTGAGGCGTTCTGCGTTTATCACCGCTCCTGAGCCTGAAAAATAATCGTTAAGGCGCCTAAGAAAAATCTGAACTGATATTACTTCAATGAAGTCGGCGGAAGTGCTGCGAAGTGTTAAATCTGCAGGACTAGTCAGAACAAAGAGATTCAGTTACTTCGGTAAAAGAAAATTTACGATCGTTACTCGCTGTTAAATATGAACAATGCGGGATACTCTAACTTGAGAGAAGCGTTACTTCAATATCCTGCACTTTAGACACGGTACGAACAACTAAACAGCACGTATCTTTCAACAAGGTTTTCATGAGAAATCAAAAATAAGATGCGTTGACCCTAATAATAAAAAGTTCCTGAAATCGTCCGTCAAGACTTCGCCTTTAATTTCGTGGTGTCGGTCTTCAACGCGTAGTGTAATTTGTTATACCATGCTGTTAGTTAAAAGGGTACCTTTTGCTTTATTTTCAGCACAAGTACTTTTATTATATATTTTAATCGTTAATTCCATAAGTCATTTACAATAAAAGTACTTTTGCTACATAAATTTATAAAACGACAATATTACACAGTACCGTTGTTATTCAGAAATGATCTACATCTATATATTAAGAAACATACTCCGTAAGCTACCATAAGGTGCATGGCCGAAAGCACCCTGTGTCATAACTGTTCATTCCCTTTCGTGTTCTCCTCGCAAATGGAAGTAGGAAAAAGGGAATGTCTGTATGCTTCCGTACGATTTCTCATTTGTCTTGTCTTCGCGGTCCTTACGTGAGACGTATATTGGTGGCAGTTCGCTCGTTCTGCAGTGTGTCACAAACTTTCTCAATAATGTGTCAGGAAAAGACCTCCTTCTTCCAACCAAAGGCACCATTTGAGTTTCAAAAGCATTTCCGAAATACTAATACTTTTTGACTGAATCTACCAATGACGAATCTAATAGTTCGCCTCTGAATGGCTTCAGTGTCTTATTTTCAAACCGACCTCTTGCGGATTAGATTCCTTGGAGCAGTACTCAAGAACGGGTCGTACAAATAGTGTGTACGCTTTCTTTATTATAGATCAGCTATACTTTCCGAGAATTCTCCCAATGAACCGAAATCTACCATTCGCCTTCCTTCAACAACGTTACGTGCTCGTCTCATTCAAGTCGCTTCGCAACGTTACGCCTAGGTATTCAAACGACGTGACTATCTCAAGCGACACACCACTAATACTCACTCGTCTACATTAGCTTACATTTTTTTCAAAATATAGAGCAAACTGTCATTCATCACACGACACAGAAATTCTGTTTAAGCCAGTCACTGAACAATGAAACCACGCCTTGCACTACAGCGTTATCCGCAAACAGTCGCAGAGTCCTGCTCACCCTATCCGACAGATCGTTTATGTACGCAGGGATCAAGAGGGGTCCTGTTTCACTTCCCTGGAGCTCTCCCGACGATAAATACGTAAATACCACGGTGGCCAAAGATTCCGGCAAAACAGTTGCCTACACTGACTCCAATTCCACGTCTGATAAGACCACATAGTTCAGGTTTCTTCAACCACTATAACAGGTGATCTGTCATTGCAGGATGCAGCTCTCCGTACCGTGATGTCCGAAGATGCCCTAAATGACGCTGCCAAACATAAGTGTGTACTTTCAGCTCTCCTAGTCAACGCCGCAATCGCAACCAACCACCCGTGCCGCCAAGGCAGAATCTTCTCTTATCACAAAACACATCTTTGCGTCATTCATCCTTCCCGTTACTTTTTTCATTAAACCATCGGAGGCTGGTGTAAGAAACACGTCCTCGCAGCTGGGCTTCTATTAATTGTCATCGCGATATAAAAATCATATAACAGTAACGTTTCATGTCTACCTACCACATGATGCGTTACTAATATATCATTTTTTATACCATGAATATTGTTGATAACCGAAAGCAGTTGTAATAATAAAATATAGTTAGCTGTGAGTCACACACTTCCTAAAAAATATAACAGCTGTTGACAATCGCCTACAAAAAAAAGGTCGCCATTCCGTTAAACTGTTCCTGTTGATCCTAGCTGACTTTGTGAATGAAGCGTTACTTATTTTTTGTACTGCGGACGCCTCACAATTTGCAGTTGTTGCCGATCTACGTCTACATCTACATTTATACTCCGCAAGCCACCCAACGGTGTGTGGCAGAGGGCACTTTACGTGCCACTGTCCATTACCTCCATTTCCTGTTCCAGTCGCGTATGGTTCGCGGGAAGAACGACTGCCGGAAAGCCTCCGTGCGCTCTCGAATCTCTCTAATTTTACATTC
Organism: Schistocerca gregaria; assembly: GCF_023897955.1. Classification (NCBI taxonomy): domain Eukaryota; kingdom Metazoa; phylum Arthropoda; class Insecta; order Orthoptera; family Acrididae; genus Schistocerca; species Schistocerca gregaria. Next base: position 363,136,663 of record NC_064920.1, read on the forward strand.
GTGATCTCCTTGGTAGGTATAAGTAGGGGGAAGCAATATATTCGGTACCTCATTCAGAAACGCACCCTCTCGAAACCTGGGCAGCAAGCTACACCGCGTGAATCTACGAGTATTTTCCTCCTCCCCCTTCCCGTCCACCCGTGAAGCCAAAATGGTGAAAATGTGCGCCTTCCAAGGGCTGATGGCACTATACTAACACAGAATCACACTTGGCCTCTCACTTCCGACATGCTGGACAGCTCTTCAAAAGAAACATCCAGTTTCTCCCTGTTATACGCTACGACGTAACTGAATTGTAGTGAACTTCAGGAATCGTGGCTTCCCGTGCCGTTCTGGCACGTCTTCGATGTTACAAACCCAGATCGTTACTTGAAACAAGAGAGTATACTTTCATCAAGTAGTTTGCTCATCATTTGCACGCCCAGTTCGTGGTTCTTTCCACCGCCCCCCCCCCCCCCCCGCCCCCCCCCCCAAAAAAAACTTGGTCATTCGTTAACTATACTGCCCTTCAACAGTCTGTGCAACCTGGAATGTAGCTGACACTGGCGCTGGAAGTGGAGGAGTGGAGTGTTTGTCTGCGCTGACTCGGTGCTCCTCGAGTCTGGCACGCGCTGACGTAACACAGCTGTGGCCGTGTCAGCGAGAATAGGAAGGGTGCGTGCTGTCTGCTTCCGATAAGCTCGCCGGAAACAGTCGCTGCGTCGTACTACACAACTCTCTGATGGACTTCTTCCACGCTTGAGCCCCACTGGCTGAACTGTTACCGTCAGCAGCGTGGCATGCCCTCACTCCACGATGTGTCACCGCGAAGAGATTTCCAGTTTAATCCAACGCATTTGAGCAAAGTCTCGTCATGAAATTTACACACACACACCCCCCCCCCCCCCCCACCTTTGTGTCGTCCACATACCGGCGCTGAGCACTTCTTCCGCTCCCAGGACGCGAACCGGTTACCTCGTGTCGAGCGCCATCTCCCAAGCGAGGTTAGCAGCTTCGGCTACCCCGGAAGCTGAATGCGTTCTAATGCTAATATTGCCAGCCGGCATATCATCGAGCAGAAAGGAAAGTCAGTTTCAAGAACTTTTCAACAGAATAAATAGTTACTTCGTAAAATCTCAGAATAACATTGAGGGAGAATGTAATCAGCTGAGACTTTTTCCAAGGGATCATCTCAAAGTTGGCGTCAACCTAAGTAAAAAGAAATGCGAGCCTAAGGTCTTAACCACAGTGACACCTTCAAAAAGTGAAAGTAATATTGAGCCACGGAATGGACAATGTCAACCGTCTAAACATATATTTGGGAAATAGACAACACAAAATTGAAAGCGGTATATTATCTTGGAAGTGAATTACAGCAGGTAGCAGAAGCAAGCGAAACGTAGAAAACACAATGGCGCAAGTCAAGAAACTTCCTCTAACGGAAGTTAACTAGTGCCGGCCGGATTGGCCGAGCGGTTCTAGGCGCTACAGTCCGGAACCGCGTGACCGCTACGGTGGCGGGTTCGAATCCTGCCTCGGGCATGGATGTGTGTGATGTCCTTAGGTTGGCTAGGTTTAAGTAGTTCTAAGTTCCAGTGGACTGATGACCTCAGAAGTTAAGTCCCATAGTGCACAGAGCCATTTGAACTATTTGAAGTTAACTAGTATAAAAATTGGCATATTGTAGTATTGAGAGAAATCTAAAAACTTACTCTTTCGGCATTGCATTGTGTTCGAGTGAGATGTGAACCGCGAAGAAATTATAAGAAACGGCGGTATATGAAATGATATTTCGTAAAAGAATCTCAAAAATTAGGTACATAACAGCAGTTCTAAATGAAGGGAATACTTGAAAGACAACTACGAAAAAGAACAGTGTTAGTAGCACATATCCTATGACACCCAGGAGCAATGAAGGATCTGTAAAGAGCGATTATTACAGAGGAAGTCTAAAGTTTGTAAAACAGATTACTGGGAACACTGCAGGCAGTAGGAATCCAAGAAGTAAAGGGTTACTATTGAATATGAAGAGACACTAGACGCTACAAAAGCATTTGTGAGAATGGTCTCCAAAAAGGGAAATGTGTGGTTGGTTCAAATGGCTCTGAGCACTATGGGACTTAACATCTGAGGTCATCAGTCCGCTAGAACTTAGAACTACTTAAACCTAACTAACCTAAGGACACCACACACATCCATGCCCGAGGCAGGATTCGAACCTGCGACCGTAGCGGTCACGTGGTTCTAGACTGAAGCGCCTAGAACCGCACGGCCACACCGGCCGGCTGAAATGTGTGGTGTGATGCGATAGAGTAATTGAAGAAGTTACACCGATACATTCTAACCATAGCGGAAGCATAAAATCCAGACTGTGGTAGTCAAATAAAAGCTCCTACAACTTATTTTAGAAAAGCTGACCTAAAATTAAGGAAGAAGCATCTCTACCATTACACCCGAACCACAATACTGCAAGAATATGAAACTACACTGTAAGAGGATTGGACTAAAAAATATTGATAATATGGTATCCGACGAAAATGTTAAAAATCGAATGGATTACGGCAAGTCCATAAATAAAGAGCTATTCCTTTATCAGGAGTTCCGTTGCTACTAAAATTCGTCAATGATCTCTTGCCGAGCGCTGCAGCGTTTGCTCTATACTACCATACATTAGTTTCTCCACAAACCACTCACTGAAAAGAATTTACTACAACTTTTTCTTCGACTGTGCTGTCTAAGTCGAAGAAAAAGTTGTAGTAAACTCTTCCCAGTGACTGGTTTGTGGAGAAACTAATGTATGGTAGTACAGAGCAAAAGCTGCAGCGCCCGGCAAGAGATCATTGAGGAGTTTTAGTAGCAACGGAACTCCTGATAAAGGAATATTTTTGGTATATGTTCAGGATACAAAATGCGAGGATCGCACGGTCGCACAGTAAAGTGGCTGTGTTTTTGCTCTATCAGCGGGGCCTAACAGGGCGTTAATTGAGTAGACGGTGTTTTTGTAGCTGCCTCAGCGTCCGGCCGGAAGTTTTCTCTGGAACTATACAGCCTACCACGACTGTAGGAAAACCTTCTGTGCTGTTACGCTCCATCAGTTTCCTAATTACACCGCATCAACCTCGTCGGTCTGAAGCCAAGAGTGGAGCATGACCCACAGTTGAAGCTCGCCAGCGAGTTAACACGCCTCTGGCACAGGTAGACCAACTTCCGTTTAATTCCTAACGTAAGAAATAGGAGTAAACCGACCACACTTCGTTAATTGCAAACACTTCCTTTTCTTGCGGCTGGTAAGCTTGCAGTTTAGTCCCTTTCATCTACAGACCAATCTTTCACGTGCGACTGTTCGGAACTATTTCATAATTTTCCAAGACCAGCTCCGTTATAAGCGGAGCAACGCGCGGTAGGCGCTTGAGAGATCCAAACGAAGTGCTCGCAAATGTAGGGCCAAGGCTGAACGCAAATGAAAAGAGAACAAGGCTGAAAGAACAAACAAAAAATGCTTCTTTCTTTGCCGTAACGGTCACTAACAACACCCGTACCACAGATGATCGCCGTGTATGAATATGTGTGCTGTGGGGTGACGTGATGAGTGGTAACGGCGTACTTGATAGTTTCCCAACACAGTTCAAGCAGTATATTCGAAACACGTACGACACCAGCAGTTAACTGTTGCTGGTGATTCGCCCATACTATACGAGGCCGCCTATTCTTACTTCGCTGTACGAACTGTTCACTTTTTGGCATTTTTACCATTTGACGTTAGTATCAACATTTCCTTACAGCACAGTTTTATATTGTAGAGAATGTAATATAAATCGTTTTCCCAGAAACAGATTACAAATACAATCCTCCGATTTCGAAATAGGATTTCGGAAGGTTTCCGTTTGTTAACTGTCGAATGCTGGAAATGGAATTCGTTCTCACGTAGTCGCAATTGGGAAACCGTTCTCGAGGCATTCAACTGAGGGAAAAAAAGAAAAAAAAGGAATCCTGAGCCCTACAACAGCCCGCCCTGCACTCTTGGGCGGAAAGTGAAAGATTTAAAGAAACGTTAAGCTAGGAACAAAGTGAAAATGTTTCCAGAGCTTTTGCTCCGATGAAAGTTTTCGACATATTTCCTTTGTTTATTAGGCAACTGGAGGAAGCGGAATTGGCTTTCGAAATAGCCGGGGTTGGGAAACCGTTTCAAATGGTTCAAATGGCTCTAAGCACTACGCTGCGATGGTCATGGCATGTCTTACTGCCCCCTCGCTGGCTTATTTATTTCGCTATTATTACTAAAAACATACAAGAGTTACCATAACTAGAGTAAACATAGTCAGCGAAAACCACACAGTACTAGCAAACCATCAGTAATGTTGTTTCGTTTTTTACCATCACGTATAATCGTATTTCTTACTATGGTAGCTTTGCTGATTTGAGGCAGGGGACCAAACAGCGAGTATTTGTTACTATATATCACGCTAAATCATTTTCCTATTTTGTTCGTAGATGTTGCCCACAGCTGGGGTGTATATTCCTTTCACCAAAATAAAAATGAATTGTCAGCTGCACAAAAAAAACCTTTACTTCATTTTATCAGTTTCAACAGATTATTTTGTCATCGTCAGAAGTTTGATACAGGCTTAGTAAAAAATGGTTCAAATGGTTCTGAGCACTACGAGACTTAACTTCTTTGGTCATCAGTCCCCTAGAACTTAGAACTACTTAAACCTAACTAACCTAAGGACATCGCGCACATCCATGCCCGAGGCAGGATTCGAACCTCCGACCGTAGCGGTCGCGCGGTTCCAGACTGTAGCCAGGTTTAGTAGTTCGATTCTGTTTAACATTTCTATAGCTGGCGACAGCTTTGTTTGCCAGATTAAAAAATAACAAATCTACTGCCTAGTGAGGTAGAAAAGTAACTGTCACCAAGTATAAGAGTATTAAACAGAGTCCGAGCAGTAAGTCTGTATCAAACTTCTGAAGATGACAGATCACTCTGTTGAAATTTGTAAAATGAAATAAAAAAAAAATAAAAGCATATGCTGCTGACTACTGATTTTTATTTTGGTTAAGGATAATAACATCTTAGTACCTTTAGGGCTAGAATCGTCGCTGTTTATCTTATTTAATTTCTACTTTTTTGCTGAAAAACTACGCAGGATTCGTCTGCACATCGCATATACAGGCATCTACATGATAAATTTAACGTGGATACGAGCAAGGCATCTCCTGAGGCGGTTTACCAAGAAAACAGAAAGGAATACATTCTTAACAACAGAAGTGATGCAATAGTTGAGGCGCTTAGCTGCTGTTTGGAAATGTGGAAGTTGAAGTTCACGTCCATTCATCCATCCTGACTTTTGTTTTCCGGGTTTCCCTAAACCTCTTGACACAACTACAGGGTTGGCGTCATTAACAAGGCCGTGGTAATCTCGTTCCTCTACCCTTTTCGTACGCCACTAGCATTCCATCTGTAATTACCTCGCCTTTGTGGACATATAAAACTCGCCTTTTTTTTTAAATTTTGTGGTAAGATCGTATGGGACCAAACTGCTGAGGTCATCATTCCCTAAGCTTACTCACTACTTAACCTAACTTAAACTAACATACGCTAAGGACAGCACACACACCCAGGCCCTGGGGAGCACTTGAACCTCCGTCGGGGGAAACTCACCTTTCCTACAACCACAGAACAATTAACATATCGCGCTGAAGTGAAAAATAAATTAAATAGGAACCGTCGCCAGAAACTGCTTCATTCAAACAGGGCAGACGGTCATTACGTGATGGTGTTTCGTAAACGCTAGCGCCTCATCGAGAGAGCAGAGAGATCCAACAGGTTGCTGCCGCCACACAGCATCCCAGAGCCACGAGTTGCCCCGAGCGCCCCAGAACAGGAACGGAGGGGGGAGGATGATGGTGACGTCACGGGTTGCGCAATTGGCGTGCGCGGTGCGTGGGATGGAGGCGTCGCCTCGCAGCCAGATGTCTGTGGCGCGACTTGCCCCGCTCTTGTCTTGCAGATGACATGCTAATGCCGCGCCGTCCTGTCTGCGGAGGTGCAGTGGGTCCATGAATAAGCTTCGTAAAGTAAATCACTGTGTACACTCTACTGGAAAACCCTTACAACAATTTTTGGGACACTAAGCTCCTTGTTAATTAAAATTGAATTCCACAAGTGGTACACGAAGTGATAACCTTGCCATCGCAGATAATGCTATAAACGAATGATCCTTCAGACACGATTTGCAGTGCGCTTTCGCAGCTTTAAATCTACCAGCACCTCTCTCCCATTCCCCCATCTTAACAAAAGATCACGAAAGAATCTCAGATGGGGACTACACATTCAATTGTAACACACTGAGGTGACAAGTCATGGGATAGCGAAATTCTCATATTCACATGGCTTAGTATCGCGCACATAAGGTATAAAAGGGCAGTGTCATTTTGTGATTCATGTGAAAGGGTTTCAGACTTTGAATGCGGAACCAGACGCATAGGACATTCCCAGATCCACAGTGTCAAATGTGTGCAGAGGATACCACATTTCTGGCATTTCTCTCTCCACGAACAATGCAGTGGCTGACAGCGTTCACTTAACGACCGAGAGCTGCGGCGTTTGCGTAAAGTTGTCAGTGTTAACAGACAACCAACAATCGGTGAAATAACCGCAGAAATCAGTTTGGGACATACGACGAACCTATCCGTTAGGACTATTCTATCGCTTTGCGCCTTGTCCTGCGGTTACGCAGGGTCGGCCTGGGGTTAACCGGATTTGGCATTTTAATTGTAAGGGGTTGCTGGATGCACTTCATGCCGCCACCCTCTACCCCCCAGGACGGAATTAGTGTACCCCAGCTGTCTGTGTCTAGTATAAATCGTGAAATAGTGTGAATGTGTTTCAAATGTCCGTGAGTCGTGTAACTGAGTCGGGACGTGCGGACCAGCCTGGTATTCGCCTAGGAGGATGTGGAAAACCGCCTAAAAACCACATCCAGGTGGCCGACACATCGCCGTCGTCGTTATTCCGCAAGCTGGTTGTGGCTCCTTTAGCGTGTGCTGTGTTTACATGGATCATTATTGGTTACTTGGAGGCCATCTGCAGCCATTTGGACCACAACTGCTCGCGATTAGTTTTAAGAACATCCTGGATAATTCGAGCGAATGACTTGGCTATCCATCGAACATTTATGGGACATAATCGAGAGGTTGTTCGTACAAAAAATCCTGCACCGCCATCACTGTAGAGGCAGCATGGCTCAATATTTCTGCAGATCACTTCCAACGACTTATTGAGTCCATGCCATACCTAGCTGCTACTGTACGCCCGGCAAAATGAGGTCCGACCGATATCAGGAGGTATCCCATGGCTCTTGTCGCCTCAGTGTATATTCCGTATACAAGGGAAGATTACGCACGGGCTTTCTTTTTCAGAAATCGATTTTCAGAGTTGTTGTGAGAAGACGGTGTTGTTCTTCCTCTACGAAGAGGAAAAGTCTACCAGCACTTGTCGGAATTTGACAGTCGCAGTTTCATAGTCTATCGGAGGAAGGAAGAAAGGAAGATTATAGCTTAAAATGGTTCAAATGGCTCTCAGCACCATGGAACATAACATCTGAGGTCATCAGTCCCCTAGAACTTAGAACTACTGAAACTTAACTAACCTAAGGACATCACACACAACCATGTCCGAGGCAGGATTCGAACCTGCGACCGAAGCGGTCGCGCGGTTCCAGACTGAAACGCCTAGAACCGCTCGGCCACACCAGCCGGCGATTAGAGCTTAACCGTGGTCTCTAGAAACTGCTATTACTCAGCCCCATTCTTGCTCACTTTGGTCTGGATTCCACGACTGTTATGATGATTTGCAATTGATAGGTGCACAAGGGTCTTTCCTAACGTCCTGTGGGATGTCAACAGTTCCACATGACTGGCTCCTGAAAGGACACACATACAGTTCACTTGGCCGTGCAGACAAGCCACGTACATTGAGGCAGACTTGTCTGTAGGATGCCAAATACCAACGCAGTCAGTGCACTACTGATTGTCAACACGGCCATCGTTGCTGCGGCTTCCCTGTGCTGACAGTGGCGCGCCCAGCAACAAGACTCCGCAAAGTAGTGGCGCCACGTCGTCTTTTCAGACGGATTCCAGTTTTGGGTACAGCACCACGGTGGACATACCCGTATGTGGAGGCTCCGACCTCGACGAAAGATAGATTCCTTTAGTCATCGCCATACGGGCTGTAGGTGGCACAACTCAAAGAATATTACGAGAGGCCACTGTTTCTATTACTCTAATCTCTTCCCTGCTCCACATCCTCTCGATAGTGCCCAGGGAAGCTTGCATAACGACCGTGGCCTGAACCACCTAGTCTGCACCTCTTGGTTTAGTGGTTAGCGCTGCTGCCTCTGGATCATGGGGTACCGGGTTCTTTGGCCAGGTCAGGGATTTTCTCCGCCTACGGACTGGTGTTTGTGTTGTCCTCATCATTTCATCATCATTCAGGAAACGGCGAGACTGGAATATGGAAAAATTGGGAATTTGTACGGGCGCACGTAACCAGGCCGTTGAGTGCCCCACAAACTAAAATCATCACCTAAACCACCTACCAGAAGTTTCATTGTGGGCTGGTCCTCTCTCCGTGGAAATGTTCGCAGAAATGCCGAAATGTTCCAGCACACTGTAAAATTTCGACACAGATGGAATGGATGCTACTATACCAGTTAAAGTAACATAAATCTGATGATATCAACTCTATTCTCAAAATTTACTGTTCATATGGCTGTTGAGACGCTGTTCTGGTACTAAAATCGGAATCAGTTTGGCAGCAAATCGACAGAATATCGAATGAATTCTCGTGAGTATTATCAAATGACCTCGTATTCCAATAATCACTTAATTCATTTCTAAATATCGCAATGATAAGTTCAGTATCAGTGTCTAATACACAGCACGATGTTTTCACAGTTAATTCTTATGATACAGATCAGTGATCAAACACATTGCTCAATGGGCGTAGCGCGCCAAATGTATACGACTATAAGTACGAGATGCACGAACTCTCTTAAATAATTGAGCACTGAAGTTTGTCGTTTGCATGTTTACGTGGCACCTACATATGCACACCACAAAATAAGTAGTTAGCGTTGCTCCCTTGGATCATCGGGTACCGACCTCCGACATGACATTGACGGAAAAAATCGCAACACCATAATGTAGAGTAATGAAATTTCGGGAATACCTTTTGTCTAGATAACGTATTTAAGTGATTAACATTGCGAGATGATAGGTTAATGTAAGAGTGACATAAATCACTGAAAATGTTAATTCTGGTACGTTAATAACTGGTGTAATGGCTCTTCAAATGGCTCTGAGTACTACGGGACTCAACTTCTGAGGTCATCAGTCCCCGAGAACTTAGAACTACTTGAATCTAACTAATCTAAGGACATCACACACATCCATGCCCGAGGCAGGATTCGAACCTGCGACCGTAGCGGTCTCGCGGTTCCAGACTGTAGCGCTTAGAACCGCACGGCCACTCCGGCCGGCCTGGTGTAATGACCAGAATGTTGAATGCAAGCATGCAAACGTGCATGCATGTGTTGTATAGGTACCGGATGTCAGTTTGTGGGATGGAGTTCCATGCTGTTGCACTTGGTTGGTCAATACATGGACGGTTATTGCTGTTTTTCGGTGACGCTGGAGTTGTCGTTCGATGATGTCCCTTTGCGTGCCCGACTGGAGACAGATCTGGTGATTGAGCAGGCCAAGGCAACATGTAGACACTCTGTAGGGCGTGTTGGATTCAACAGCAGTTTGTGGACGAGCGTTATCCTGTTGGATAACACCCCCTGGAATGCTGTCCGTGAGTGGCAGCACAACATATCGAATCACCAGATCGACGAACAGATTTTCAGTCAGGGTGCGTGGGATCACCACCAGAGCCAGGGTTTGTGGGGATGACCGCGAGAGTGCTCCTGCTGTCATACGAAATCGCACCCCACACCATAGCCACAGGTGTAGGTCCTGTGTGTCTAGCAAGCCGACAGTTTGGTTGCAGGCCATCAACTGGCCTCCTTCTATGCGACAGACGTTCACCCGTGGCACCGAGAGAGAACCAACTTTCATCAGAAAACCTGACCTACCTCCACCCTGCTCTCCAATGATCCCTCGTTTGACGCCACTGAGGTCGCGTGTCTCGGTGGTTTGGGGTCAATGGAATGCACGCTATGGGGCATCTGGCTCAGAGCTTTCCTTGAAGTAACCGATTTGAAACAGTTCATTGTGATACTGTGGTGTAAACTACTGCTCAAATGGATGCTGCGGGTGCAGTACGAGGTGCCAGAGCCATACTCCGCACACGATGGTCTTCCCTCTCGGTAGTGCCGCGTGGCCTTCTGGGTCATGCCGTACATTCTCGTGACCACCGCTGCCAGCAGTCTTGTACAGTGGCTACATTTATATCAAGTATTCCTGAAATATCGCAGAAGGAACAGTCGCCAGTTTCTAGTTGATGATACTGGCGCCTTAGTCACCTTAACGGCATTCTTGACTAACATCACGTCATCTCGGCCGGTCTCAAAGGTAAACAACGCGCCTGGTCGTTACAGCGTGTATTTAAAGCAAAACTGATTTTCGTCCTGGGAATGACGCTACTAGCGCCATTCTTATATGACTGGGAAGGTATTTTAATAGTCATCATCTTTCATATTGAGAAACATGCATGCCAAGTTTCGTTTATGTCGTACAACTCTTTTTTGGTGTTGCGACTTTTTTCTGTCAATGTATATCGTCCAGCTCTGACACTTTGTAGATATCCGCCGCGGCAACCGTCACCGTTTTCACGTCGAAGAAACGAACGCGATGCAAACGGTGGACGATCGATAGCTTTATGCAACGATTGCAGCTTAACCCCTACATTTGGCGTGAAGGCATATGTGTCATTTGGAACACAACACGACCGCGTTACAGCCGCTAATTTAGACAGCAGGCCGGTATCCGTGCCCCATCGTCGTGCAATGCTGTCCCGGGACAGTATGTCGAACGAGACAACGAAAGACAGCGTAATGCTTGTGCTGTCCTGACCTACCTCCATACAGACGCTGCTTTAATTCTACCTGAACCTCTCTCGCACTTACCGTATATCACTCAGCTATAGAATTATGAACTATCACAACCGAGAACAGAATACATACTCACACGGCACTTTTGCTTGATGTATACAGCATTATATTCAGTAAAATGTTGTACACTACAGATAGTATCAGTATTAAGAAGAATTAATATGCCAGCAGAACGCCAAAAGAAACTTCCTGGCAGATTAAAACTGTGTGTCGGACCGAGACTCGAACTCGGGACCTTAGTCTTTCGCGGGCAAGTGTTCTACCATTTGAGCTACCCAAGCACGACTCACAGCTTTACTTCTGCAACATTCTGAGAACGTCAAACGTTTACATATATTCCTGTGATGTCAAAACATACTTTCTGTAAACACTAGACAATGTGCTACTACATTACGTTGTCGTAATAGAGACTGCTTTGACGCCGTGCTGCTCTTCTACGTTGTCGTGATACTGACTATCTGAGGCTGGTAATAATTTATTGAAACTAATAATAATACGAGGGCTGGAACTTAAATAGTGGCAACTATTTATTCACAACCGATACAAAAGAGTTACATGTTTTCACCTGTAACTGTCCTTCAAAATAATCACCAGCGTCGTGTAGAACCCGTTGCCAGCGATGTGGAATGCGTAGTATACCGTTAGCAGAGCCTTTTCTGCTGATAGTGCGAATGGAGCGGTCTACTGCCTGTCGAATATACTGGAAAAGTTCTGAAACGAATGTTACGGAGTGCTTCCTTCATCTTCGGAATCAAATCGAAGTCACAAGGACTTAATTTCGGGGAGTATGGTGGATGGTACAGTACTTCCCACTCCCATCGACCGAACAGAGCAGCCACAGCTTGCGCTGTATGCGCCCGCGCATTGTCGTGCAAAATGATGATTGGGTTGCGCAGAAAGTGTCGCCGCTTCTTTCGCAAAGCTGGTCGCAGGTGTTGCTCCAAAAACAAACAGTAATACGACTTAAGTCCTTGTGACTTTGATTTGATTCCAAAGATGAAGGAACCACTTCGTGGCATTCGCTTCAGAATTGTTCCAGATATTCAACAGGCAGTAGACCGCTCCATTCGCACCATCAACAGAACAGGCTCTGCTAACGGTATACTAAGCCTTCCACATCGCTGGCAACGGGTTCTACACAACGCTGGTGATTATTTTGAAGGACAGTAACAGGTGAAAACATGTAACTCTTTTGTATCGGTTGTGAATAAATAGTTGCCACTGTTTAAGTTCCAACCCTCGTACGTTGTATAAGGTATTAAATGACACCATAAGTATATTTTAAAATATTTATTGTATTCCGTCTTCAGGCCATGAGTGGCCTACCGGTACTATCCGACAGCCGTGTCATCCCCAGTGGAGGATGCGGATAGGAGGGGCGTGGGATCAGCACACCGCTCTCCAAGTCGTTTGGTGATATTCTTGACCGAAGCCGATACTATTCGGTCGAGTAGCTCCTCAATTGGCATCACGAGGCTGAGTGCACTCCAAATAATGGCAACGGCGCATGGCGGCCAGGATGGTCACCCATCCAAGCGCCGACCACTCCCGACAGCGCTTAACTTCGGTGATCTCACAGGAACCTGTGTATCCACTGCGGCAAGGCCGTTTCCAAAATATTTATTGCGTTCACGGAAATGTTTACCGACTAGTGCCCCCTTTTTTTTTGAGCAGTCAAATCATATGAAAATTGCAATGAGTGTAGTATGGTGGATGCAGAAAATATTGCGGATCTTTGATGTAGCAACAAAACACTATCAGAATGCAGTCAACGTCTGCAGATTGCAAACCGAGAATGGTTTTCAGGACGGTTTGAGTGTGATACACTAGTAATAATGGCTTCACTGGACTTTAACCGATCCAAGATGAGGACTTTTCCGTTCCCAATGGAACCCGCGATGCAATACTGATCTTACAGTTTATGTTAGAGAGTAAGTTATTTAAAGACCAGCCGACTTTTATAGCATTTATAGACTCACAGAAAATTGTTGACTGCAATATACATAATCAAATTCTGAAGATAGGAGGGCTAAAATACAGGGTATCAGGGTTATTTACAACTTGTGCAGAAACCAGACTGCAGTTATAGGAATCGAGGGGCATGAAAGGGAAGCAGTAATTGAGAAGACAGGGTTGTAGCCTATCCTCGATGTTATTCAGTCTGTACATTGAGCAAGCAGTACATGAAACCAAGGATAAATTTGGAAAGGGAATTAAAGTTCAGGGAGCCGGTCGCTGTGGCCGAGCGGTTCTAGGCCGTTCAGTCCGGAACCGCGCTGCTGCTACGGTCGCAGGTTCGAATCCTGCCTCGGGCATGGATGTGTGTGATGTCCTTAGATTAGTTAGGTTTCAGTAGTTGTAAGTCTAGGGGACTGATGACCTCAGATGTTGAGTCCCATAGTGCTTAGAGCCATTTGAGGCAAAGTTCAGGGAAAATTTCCATCAGACACGGTAGTGGTGTCGTGAAAAGAGTTTATAAAATCAATATCAAGAAAAGTAAAATAAAGGAAATGGAATGTAGTCGAATTAAATCAGGCAGTGATGAGGGATTAAGATTTGGAAACTAGAGTCGAAAAATCGTAGATGAGTTTTGCTATTTAGGTAGCAAAATGATTGATGAAAGCCGAAGTAGAGGGGACATGAATGCAGACTGGACATAGCAAGAAAGGCATCTGAAAAAGTGGAATTTGTTAACATCTATTATAAAGTCAGGCGTTAGGAAGCCTTTTCTGGATATTTATGTGTCTTAAGTATAGCCTTTTACGGAAGTGAAATGTGATTGATAAGCAGTTCGGTTAAGAAGAGAATAGAAGCTATCTACATGTGGTTAGATGGGTAGATCGACGAACTAATGAGCAGTTACTGAATCGGATTAGGGTAAAAAGAAATTTATGGCACAACTTGAATTAAAAAAGGGACCGTTTAATAGGCGCATCATGAGTCTACGAATAATGATCAGTTTGGTGATGGTGGGAAGCGTAGGGTAAAAACTGTCAAGGGAGACCAACGTGTGAATACGATGATCAGATTGAGATGGGTGTAGGTTGCTGTAGTTATATAGAAAGGCAGAGGCCTGTACAGATACATTGGAGTGGAGTGCTGCATCAGTCCAGTCTTCGGACTGAAGACCACAACAACAAGAGCAACTGAGTAAGCATAACCAATCCCGATGATGGCTGTGTTTGGAATTTTTCTCATTTGAATGAGGAAAAATATCGCCATGCCCTACTCGCCCTTGTCTTTTTTGGATGGTGGTAGTGGACTCAGGTTTCGTACCTGGTACACGGTAGCCAACACTGCGTTCCAACGCGCAACAGAAGTTCTTTACACGCACCCACATGTCAGAGTGCAGCATGGGTTGTAACCACCTTGCAACCTCCCTGTGGTGGGGGCGACAGGCGAGCACTCAGCAGCGCAGTGGGAGGCGGAAATCGATGGAAGGGGGCGTGGCTTGCTGCTGGGGCCACGAGGACCATCTGACGTGACGCGCGCACACCAAGAGAGAGACGTAAGATGCAGTTTCAAGCGGCACAAAACATCGCTAGGTTACAATTAAATGCTGATCATCAAAGCAATAATCTGGTGCGGATACACGGAGCTGCATCTCTCAGCCGGGCAGTCCCTGCAGGACGCAAGGTCCTAAGCTAACGCTAATTACAGAATAGTTTCTCCATGGACGTTTAACTTTTATTTATGAAGCATCTTCCGTGGTAACCCTGGAAATATGGATCCGTAATATGCGTCTGAATTCTGGTATTTATACAGCGTGAACCACCTAAAACTTGGACCGCAAATATTGGAAATGGAAACTGCTAATGATGTGCAGTTTTCACAGAATGGATTGGCAATCAGGGGCAACCAACAGATCGTAATAATGTTTTTATATTGTATTTTTTGAGAAAACATACACTTTGTAATGGAACAATTCCTGTTGACATTAACAGACTTAAAGCAGGGTAAGTCAGTCTGTCAGTGGTGTTTGTTGCAAAATCCAGTAGCGAATCTTTAAGAGATATGGTATTTTGAAAAGCTTCCTCACAGACACCTGTTTGTGCAGTTTAACATGCGCATTTACTAGGTACGATGTTGTTACGTTTTTATACAGTGTGTCTGTGTGTCCCTTGAGAGGCCGCGCGGTTTACCCGCGTGGTCTACGGCGCCTTGCCACGGTTCGTGCAGCTCCCCACGTCGGAGGTTCGAGTCCTCCCTCAGACATGGGTGTGCATGTTGTCTTTAGCGTAAGTTTAAGTTAGATTAACTAGTGTGTACGCCTAGGGACCGATGAACTCAGCGGTTTGGTCCCATAGGAACTTACTTCAAATTTCCTAATTTTGCTACCAACGTTTCACTACTTACGAACCATTGTCCTATATTATTATTATTATTATTATTATTATTATTACATTTCACCAGACGAGCAACTTACAAAACTCGGTACACTACTCGGCTGCAATTCGACTACTTCCTCCAACCGACTTATCGCGACAGCCCGCATCTGTAGACTCCCCTTTAACGATTGCCTCCCTGAAGCGATCTTTTTTTAAAAAAAAGCAACCGCAAAGCTTAGTGTCGAGCTAGGAGATACTTCGCCACCCGCTGTCGCGTCTCACAGAGATTGTATTTGTTCGCGTCTCCATCGATACGCAACGGTAACATCACAATCCGGATGAACAACATCGCCACTCGCACTTACATCTTACCAGAACATCTCGCTTCGTCACTGAAACCTTTTGTGGACAAAGATCAGCATCATATGTATAAATTCTGTCGTCTTTAGACTGAAGTATCTACTATTCAGTGAATCGAACGTGTTAGTAAGTTTCTCATTTTTCACCGATGCATTCGCTAGGAATAATTGGCAGTATGTCTAAAACTGACATAACAGCATTGTTCCATCGTGCCCCACTCTCAGCTTATTTTTTATTCCGCAGCGAATATTTTGAACTAATTGACGGTGTTTTCGATACGCCAATCAAGGGAACGTAAAACAAAAATCTCCTGCTGGCGTTATGTGGAGAACACGGTAAGTAAAAGGTGTTAACGATTTTTACATCTAAATCCAATCCACAAGAATATCCAATTCACTATGGAAAAGGAAAAAGATGACTGTCTACAGTTTCTAGACGTCTTATTCAGTCGTAAAGGATGACTCATTCGAGCATTCCGCTCACCGTAAGCCCACACATACTGGTCTATATTTCCAGACCTCTAACTAACGCAACCTTCATAAGCTTTGGCCGTCCTACGAATTGTGGTGCACCGGAAATGTGCTTTTGTATAATGGGTACAGCCTTGCAAGGGAGTTGCAATTGTTACTATATTGTCTCGTAGAAGAAGGTGTAATTAGATGAATGACGAACACTAACTTCACTTAACGAAGGTTTATTGAGCACTTGCACAGAAAAGAGCGCGGAGCGAACTGCCTGCGGCCAGAACACATACGGTATATATACAGTTACAGAACATTCCAGTACAATGATTTTTGATATTTGTGGATACTTATAGAATGTACTCGCACCGAATATAGAAATTAAAATTTTAAAGTTCAGGTAAACTCATCTTCCCTCAATGCAACAGTCTAGTATTATAACCACTACAATACAGTTACTGTTCTACTCAGATTCTTCTGCGACAATATGTTTTCAAGTAAAATGTGTATTTGTACGTCGGACTTGTACAGCTTTAGTGATGAGTAAACGAGGCCGGTCACAAGATAAAGAGTATAAGGCGCTGCTCAAGTCCTGGTAGTTCCTCCCATTTTTGTTTGCAGAGTTTCATCTAAAATAGAATCCTAAAAAGCTGAAGTACTTTGTCGGCCACTTTAAAGTGCCTGTGCCCATCTCAGCTCGGTAAAAGATGATCTTGGTTTGCGGAAGGTTAACGTCTACGGAATACCACGTCAATGTGGTAAAGTCTACTTCGGCCCGATCACATGCACAATAGATGGAAGGAGCGTGGAACATGATCATCACACTTACCTTCCAGGCCAGTAAGTTAGCCACAGCTGAACACTGCATCTTCATTGAACATTCCATAGCTTATTCTGTCACGAACATTATGACCAGAACGAGATTTTTCCTGGGTTCGATTATCAAATAATCTATATTATGCTTAGCTGAAGATTGTATTAATCGTAATAGCGTTTTTCAGCTGGATAATGCTTGAGATCTGATCGTTTCTTACCTTCCAGGCCAGTAAGTCATCCATAGCTGAACACTGCATCTTCATTGAACATTCCATAGCTTATTCTGTCACGAACATTATGACCAGAACGAGATTTTTCCTGGGTTCGATTATCAAATAATCTATATTATGCTTAGCTGAAGACTGTATTAATCGTAATAGCGTTTTTCAGCTGGATAATGCTTGAGATCTCATCGTTTCATTAATTTTACGCTCAAATCCACGTCTAGTGATGATTTTGACTACTGGATTTTGATTCCGCGCGCCCACAGTCCGACAGATGAAACCGTCAGTCAAGCGCCAGTGCGACAATTTTTGGTATAAACGTACCGAGGTTGGCCAGCAATCCCCAGTTTTAAAACTCATTTGTTAATGGCTAGCCGGTTGTCAGTAGGAATATCACGGCAAGAAATCAACGTCATTCTGCTGCAATCCCGAAATCTCATAGAATAATAGACAACAGTTGTGGAGTTCATAGTTGCTGACAGCTCGTCTACTACTAGTTGTCGAAATTAGAGCATTACTCTTTAGACGGGCCGCAGACAAGCATTTGATAGATGTAGCACAGTGGAACGTCGTTTATCCGAGCTAGGTGCGGTAGTAGATCATCCGTATAATTCGAGACGCATTATATTTATTTTCACTAAAGACACAAATTACACATTACTTTTAAATAAAAGGTGACCAGATTTTGAAAAACTAAAAAAAATCGGTTTTATAAGGTGACGTAATCAGTAAGTTTATTTTGAGCCATAGTCGTACATGTGATGCACCATCACGTAGCTTTTCACCACCAATAATTCAGCCGAAGTTGTTACTTCCTGCTTTCCAATTAAATTTTTTTTTCAGCTACAGTGTTGCTCCTGTATGTGTTACAATGTCTTCAGATTGAGCGCTATTTTCGACAGATCATTACCATCATCATTCTCTGCAGAGGATCAAACGACGATAATTTCGTCATCATAAATGGTGCCGTAACAAAGGTTACTGTGATTTCACAGCCAGCCATTTGTATCTGTAACACCTATACAGTACGTCTGAACATCGTAGAATCTTTGCAAATGCTTGAACACCAGATTCAGCAGCGACGTTTTTCAACAGTTCAGCTTTATCCGCGTTAAGCAGTAGATCTAACTTTATGTCGGTGAACATTACAACTTTCTTCCTGTTTGATTTCATTTTGCACTTGTAGTTCTGTACAGCTCAATTTCAGTTCTGTACAGCTCGATTTCAAGTTGTTGGCTGACACCTTGCTAAGATTCCATGTATGACGCTTAGCTGAATTTGAAGACACGTGCCATAGGTTGTTGCCGCTGTTACTTTAGCAGCATCAAATACCGTACAGTTACTTTACTAAAAAAATAAGAAATAAAAAAGATCTGGGTAAACCTTGGACATAAATTAATGGGGGCCGGATAAACGAGATTCCAAGGGACTCGGAGGTCCGGACAAAAATAGTTAGAAGAGTCTCGCAACGGCCACCATCGTATTTGGAAGAAATTATTCCAAAGAGCTGGGTCGTTCAAGACCACAGAGATACTCGTCGTTCTCAACAAAGAACTGTTCATAAAACAGAGTTTGAAGAGATGGTTCCTGTGGGAGAAGATTCATCAGTAAGGACACATCAGATTACCCCCAAAACGGACAGTTCGAAGAATAAGTTACTGCTTGGAGAATTGTGGTGGAGGAATGATTACACTCCTGTCACAAACAACGTGTGTAAGCAATGTAGCTTGATGATTTTGAACCCAAACTTTAGCTCTGTCAGTAGATTATGTCATAATGCTTGGACTGAAATTTGGCCTTTGAACACTTCCTACGTAGTTAAGTTGTCACTATAAGGCGCAAGTGTCAACAAAAAACTAATTGTGCATTTTCGATCGTTCATGATCTCAAGGTACTGCGCTCAGTTTAGGATACATTACTATCTGAATAATGTTAACCCTAAAGGTTTGGTACACGCTTATCTTGGCGCACCACAGACAACACTGACGCCACCCATCACAAAACCAAGTCTTCCGCTGGTACACTCAGTAGGGCCTCTCGCTACACAATATGTAGGGTGCTGCACGGTGGCGAGGAGTGATACGGAGTCATGGGAACTGCAGAGTTGCTCGCATCTCAGTGTCCAGCAGAAGATTCCTGCTGGCCGTAGTAGACATTCTGGTGGTACCATTGGTCCTAATTTGAGCAGTGGTAGTTGTGCGTTCACAGTGTCAGAGACGGTAGGCGATTCCTCCTCTATTAAGTAACCTAATTGGTTTTTCAGCCTTCTGGCAGCGCCCCATCAAAAATAAGTCTATATCACGTGTTCAGAGACGATCATTTTTAATTTTCCGCTATATTCATGAAAAGTTTCTCGTCTCCAACTTACATTCGTTATTTTAGTTATTTATTTAACCTGATACGGTTAGGGTCATCGGTCCTTCTCTTACATCGGACCAGGGTTTCACACATACAGTACCACTTTTTACATCATGGTTACCTGATAAATAACAATGGCTCTAAGCACTATGGGACTTAACATCTGAGGACATCAGTCCCCTAGACTTAAAAAAAAAATCTTTATTCCATCCAACTGTTTCATACATCATAACCCACCACCTTATACGTTAGTGGGTCTTAAATGTACATTACATTTTATTAGTGTTAGCAGCATTTTTACTTTTATTTCTAGGTGTTAGTGAGCTTACTTGCTACAGGAAATGATGAGTTAGTTTCTTAATGGGTAAGATCTAATGTCTAGTCTTAACTAACTAATCTAAGGGCTACTTCCTGCAGTGTTACAGGCGTGTCAGTTGTATATAAACCTACTACGTGGCCGTGAGCACCGAGCTAATCCCAGTGGGCATGCCCTGGCACCGGGCTGGCCTTTTAGAAGATCGCTGCAGCTTCTGCTTGGGGTGTTCTTCCTACTATCTACTTGAAAGGTTAAATAACTAGACTTAGAACTAATTAAACCCAACTAACCTAAGGACATCGCACTCATCCATAACCCGAGGCAGGATTCAAACCTGTAACCTTAGCAGCAGCGCGGTTCCGGACTGAAGCGCCTAGAACCGCTCGGCCACGGTGGCCGGCGGAAGCCGCTTGTTCGATGGAAAATGTGTAGCGTCCTCTGAGTCTAGCGGGCTACAATAAACTTCAGCTATCGTGTCGTCCTATAGAAAAAAATGGCTCTGAGCACTATGCGACTTAACTTCTGAGGTCATCAGTCGCTTAGAACTTAGAACTACTTAAACCTAACTAACCTAAGGACATCGCACACATCCATGCCCGAGGCAGGATTCCAACCTGCGACCGTAGCGGTCGCTCGGCTCCAGACTGTAGCGCCTAGAACCGCACGGCCACTCCCGCCGGCTGTCCTATAGAAAGAAATCTAACAGGGTGTCAGAGTGTTTTTCCAAACAGCGTAGGAGTGGGTGTTGGGGGAGGGGAGGGGGGGGGGAGTAGAAGGGGACCTGTAGACAGTCTTGTTTCCGAGAATCGCTCTTACATTTTCGGATAAGCTATATCGACGTGTTACAGGATATCTGAAAACTGATGATGCTTCAGATGGCTCTGAGCACTGTGGGACTTAAACATGTGACGTCATCAGTCCCCTAGACTTAGAACTACTTAAACTTAACTAACCTAAGCACATCACACATATCGATACCCGAGGCAGGATTCCAACCTGCGACCGTAGCAGCCGCGTGGTTCCGGACTGAAGCGCCTACAACCGCTTGGCCACCGTGGCCGGCTGAGAACTGAAATCGGAAATATTTGAGGAAAGCCGACAATATGCTACTAAAATCCTGTTGGATAAATTTAGAAAATATGGTGTAAGTCGAACTGCAGTCTAGACAGGGCACGATGTGCTGATGTGGATTGCTCCGTCACTTACGGGAAGACGTTTCTCCCTCGTACACAAGGCATTAGACGACCTTCTCACAAACAACCAATATTCAAATGTGATTTCTGAATGAAAAGCCCTCTGGGCACAGAACACGGGTGGCTTTACTGGTACCTACTTCCAGTGGTTGCGCTGAAATGATAAATCATTCGCATGTCCAAGCATGCAGAAGAGTTCCCGCCGGTTTGACGATTTTTTGCGTGCCGCCCTCTTGATGTTACAATTTTAATATCCAGCCGTATAAAAGGTTGCAAAATTCGAAAAATGGCTGCGTGAAGTCTCAGGTAGCAGAAGAGGTTAGTGAGGCAATGCAGAAGATGTGCCACCCAGTTGGCGGATTTCTGGTGCACATGCGTCTGAGAGATCGCAATGAGGGCTAAAATAGAGGAATGGAGGTTGATAATTAAAACGGAAAGGAAGCAAAATAGTCGCGAGGTAATATGAAGGACAGTGTCGCGGTTGTTATATTATGAAACGGCTTATTGTTCTGATGTGTCTGAAATCAAGTGTTCCTTCCCACATTAGCATTCAATGTGTGTTGAAATACATGAAGGTCTCATTCAGATCTCAGACTGTCATACAAACCATGCGTAACTGACATCATTATACTTTACTAGAAACAAAAACTAAACTCCGGCCGAACAGGCCATGAAGGCCCAATGGTAGAGACCGGCCGCCGTGTCATCCTCAGCCTAGAGGCGTCACTGGATGAGATACAGAAGGGCATGTGGTCAGCACACCGCTCTCCCGGTCGTATGTCAGTTTGCGAGACCGGAGCCGCTTCCTCTCTATCAAGTAGCACCTCAGTTTGCTTCACGAGCGCTGAGTGCACCCCACCTGCTAACAGCGCTCGGCAGACCGGACAGTCACCCATCCAAGTGCTAGCCTTGCCCGACACCGCTTCACTTCGATGATCTGACGGGAACCGATCATTTTACTGTACATTCATACTACATTATTCAGTTCAGTCAGCTCTTCTGATTAGCCTTTTTGTCTTTCAATTTATCAGTGACAAAAATAAAATTCGTTACCTATTTGCTAAGTCGATCCCATTTTCTTCTCTTTCCCCCCTTGTCCTGGGTATTATAAGCGACCACCTGTTTATATTTTGGTAATTATTTTGTTTTGATCCTGAGGACGGTCGCGTTTTCTGTCTCTTAAGTCGCTAGTTCATCGTATTCTACAGACATCACCAAGAAGGAGATCCTTCATGGATGTGGTACGAATCAAGTATTACAACGAAAGACAGGGAAATCATTGAAACTTAACCTGTATACTTATTTACAATAAACTATCACTAAATTCCTAAATGACACTCACGTTTACGGCATCTAAATATAATCGAGTAAATTATAGACTAAGCTGCCGCTCTGAAAAGATTTGGTACCCTCTCAGGTGTACTATGAGACTGCTGTTTTTCTGATCTTAGTAGCTTAATATTTACTTGATCACAACGGTATTTTTCGAAGGAAATACTGAGTCCTGTTTACAATACATTATGTTATTCAGTTTTACAACAACAACTGCTTCTAGCCATGTAGAAGCAAAACTTTTCAGTCGCTTAATCTACACTTTTAGATAATTTTTATAAAGAGTGCGTTATGTGTTGTTGTTGTTGTTGTGGTCTTCAGTCCGACGGCTGGTTTGATCCAGCTCTCCCTGTTACTCTATCCGGTGCAAGCCTATTCATTTCGAAATAACTGCTGCAACCTCATCCATTTGAATCTTCTTGCTGTGTTCATTTCTTGGTGTCGTTTTACAATTTTTAGCTCTCACATTTCCCTAACTGGTGGTCCCTTGACGAATCAGAATGTGTCCTATCAACCGGTCTCTCCTTCTAGTAAGGTTCTGCCAAAAATTTCTTTTCTCTCCAATTCTGTTCAGTACCCCCTCGCTAGTTACGTGATTTACCCAACTAATCTCCAGTATTCTTCTGCAGCACCAAATTTCAAAAGCTTCTGTTCTCCTCTTGTCTAAATTGTTTATCGTCCATGTTTCACTTAAGTACATGGCTACGCTCTACACAAATAGTTTCAGGAAAGACTCCCTAAGACAATTAAATCTGTAATGGATGCTAGTAAATTTTTCTTCTTCAGAAACGCTTTTCTTACCATTGCCAGTCTACAGTTTATATTCTCTCTACTGGAACATCATCAGTTATTTTACCACCTAAGTAGCGAAACTCATTTTATTCCCTCAGCATCAAGTGATTTAAATCGACTAAAACCCTTATCCTCGTTTTGCATTTGTCGATGTTTATCTTATATCCTTCTTTCAAGGCACTGTCCATTCCGTTCAGTTGCTCTTCCAGTCGTTTCCTGTCTGTGACAGAGTAATGATGTCATCGGAAAACCTCAAAGTTTTTATTTATTCTTCCTGAACTTCAGTTTCGACTTCAAATTTTTCTTTCGTTTCCTTCACTGCTTGCTCAATGTGCGGATAAAATAACATCGGCAACAGGGTATAAGCCTGTCTCGCTCCCTTCTCAACCGCTGTTTCCGTTTAGTGCTCTTCCAGTCTTACAACTACCGTCTGCTTTCTGAACAAGTTGTAAATACCTTTCCTCTCTATTTTTTACCATGTTACCGTCAGAATTTGAAGTCAGTATTCCAGTCAACATTGTCAAAAGCTTTCTCCAAGTCTACAAATGCTATAAACATAGCTTTGCCTTTCCTTAACCTAGCTTTTAAGATAAGTCGCAGGTCTCTGTAATCTAAACTGATCTCCACTGTGGTTGGCTTTTACCTGTTCTTCCATTCTTCTGCAAAGAATTCGTGTTAGCATTTTGCAGCTATGACTTACTAAACTAATAGTACAGTAATATTCACACTTGTCAGCACCTGCGTTCTTTGGAAATGGAGTAATTATGTTCCTGATTTTTTAATTCAATTGTACATTAGTGTATTTGAATATTAGTAATGCGAAGCGTTCTAAATATCATTTTTTTTCACAAAACGCGTTGTGCTATAGAGATTTCGGTATCCTCGCTAGATATGATCCAGGTGCTAGCCATGGAGAAACTGTTGCAATCATTCTTTAGTAGATAGCTCATGGTCATTGTGCCAAGCAGTGCTTCCCTCTGGAGCTGGAAAATATAAAAGATCGGAGAAACTGGTTTTTGTTGAATAAAGGTCCACTAGTTAGAAACTTATTGCGGTATTTCTCTACTTGTATTATGACAAATAAAACGTAGTGTCTCAGTATTAATGGCGCTTGGGGCAAACACTTCCTTATTCACACCTACACCCGGTCGATCTCCTAGCATGGCACTTAGAACGTTCACAAAATGAACCTACTTTCTAATTTGTCTCATTAATTTTTGTCGTGATGCGGCGAGAAACATGATTCCGTAGTACCAGAATACCTGCTCAATTTTTTTTGGATACAAATCAGTTATGTACATAGAGAGATACATTGTATTTTCATTCTCCTGATCAATGTGAGATTTGACATTTCGAACGTTCTCCATTCTCACTTCTCATATGGTTTTCTACTTTTTTTTCTTTCTTGCGTGGTAGATATTGTTCTGCTATTAATAATGTTCGCTTCAGAAACTTGTTGAGATAAATGTGCATCCAATAACATCAGCAGTTATTGTCGAGTTTGAAACCTATTGTCATTGACAAGGTGTGACGCTCGTCTTCCGGTCGCTGTCGGTGTGTGTCTGAATTCCTAAGGCACCAAACTGCTGAGGTCATCGGTCCCTAGACTTCCATACTACTTAAACTAACTTATGCTAAGAACAAGACACACACACCCATGCCGGAAGGAGGACTCGAACCTCCTGCGGGAGGGACCCCGCAATCAGTGACATGGCGCCTCTAATCAATCGGCCACACCACTCGGCTCGCTGTCGGTTATAATCGTTTTACGAACGCTGTTCGTGCGCAGTGCTACGTCGCTGCGAGTGGTGTTCTTAATTTACATTTCTACATTTATACTCCGCAAGCCACCCAACGGTGTGTGCCGGAGGGCACTTTACGTGCCACTGTCATCACCTCTCCCTTTCCTGTCCCAGTCGCGTATGCTTCGCGGGAAGAACGACTGCCGGAAAGCCTCCGTGCGCGCTCGAATCTCTCTGATTTTACATTCGTGATCTCCTCGGGAGGTATAAGTAGGGGGAAGCAAATATTCGATGCGTCACCCAGAAACGCACCCTCTCGAAACCTGGACAGCAAACTACACCGCGATGCAGAGCGGCTCTCTTGCAGAGTCTGCCACTTGAGTTTGCTATACATCTCCGTAACACCATCACGCTTACCAAATAACACTGTGACGAAACGCGCCGCTCTTCTTTGGATCTTTCCTATCTCCTCTGTCAACCGGACCTGGTGGTCCCACACTGATGAGCAATACTCAAGTATAGGTCGAACGAGTGTTTTGTAAGCCACCTCCTTTGTTGATGGACTACATTTTCTAAGGACTCTCCCAATGAATATCACCCTGGCACCCGCCTTACCAACAATTAATTTTATATGATCATTCCACTTCAAATCGCTCTGCACGCATACTCCCAGATATTTTGCAAAAGTAACTGCTGCCAGTGTTTGTTCCGCTATCAAATAATCATACAATAAAGGATCCTTCTTTCTATGTATTCGCAATACATTACATTTGTATATGTTAAGTGTCAGTTGCCACTCCATGCACCAAGTGCCTATCCGCTGCAGATCTTCCTGCATTTCGCTGCTATTTTCTAATGCTGCAACTTCTCTGTATACTACAGCATCATCCGCGAAAAGCCGCATGCAGCTTCCGACACTATCTACTAGGTCATTTATATATATTGTAAAAAGCAATGGTCCCATAACACTCTTCTGTGGCACGCCAGAGGTTACTTTAACGTCTGTAGACGTCTTTCCATCGAGAACAACATGCTGTGTTCTGTTTGCTAAAAACTCTTCAATCCAGCCACACAGCTGGTCTGATATTCCGTAGGCTCTTACTTTCCTAGTAGGCAGTAAGCGTTGATGCACCAACAAGTTAGGCAACTTCGTTCGCGGTGCCCTCGTCGTTACACCCAAGCACGACACTTTCTTTCTGCAACTCTGTCGCATCTCCACTGCGCTGGTTCCACACAACCGAAGGCGCGGACACAGCCACAAGTTACATCAGCGCTTACATCAGCTCTGGAGGAACACCATCAACAGCACTGCAAAGCCGGCAGTGAGTTCTTTGAATGGGATCACTAATATTTTGTCCAACGAGCTTAGCTTCGGATGGAGTGGAGGCGTTATTTAAAAGAAACAACTGTATAATTCCTACTTTCAGCATAGTTCCCAGTTTCAGCAGCGGAGTTGGAAAACAGAATAGCGAGAGGAAACAGAAACAGTGGAGAGATTGTAAAACAAAGCGCGAGTCGCTACGGTCGAGAGATCCCGCTGGCTCATTGGCCCTGCCAGGTGGGCCGGAACGGCGGTATTCAGCGGCGCTTCCGCGTGAACCCAGTCTGCGCGGGCAGCAGGCTCAGCCGAGCTGGTGCACAGTGGCTGCCGCGCTCTCCCCGCCCCTATGGCCGCTGTAACGGTCGTGTCCACACACTCCCGGCTTTGTTTCTGGCAGCTGAGGTCACAGCCACTGGGGCAGTGGTTCCATACCTGCCTGAGACCATTACCCCTGAATGCAATCAGAGATTAGCTGGTACTGTCCCCTTCCCCCTCCACACCCACCGTCATCATTAGACTCTATGCTTAACAACGAAAAAGAATTTTCTTTGAACATTTTTGTTTATAAAATGACAAAACATAAATGAAATTAAGCTTTTCTAGTGATTTTGTTAAACAACGAACTAATGTGTCAACGAGATAACCAGTACCGCTCACTCCTATCAACCTTTCTTATACAGGATGAGTCACTAACTATTGCCACCAAGAATAACTCCGAAAGTATGATAGCAGCTGAAAAGTTTGTAGGACAAATGTTGCATGGGCCAAATTATGACATTGTTTTTTTTTTTTTGTCGCCAGGTGGGGTCGCGCCAGAGATATGAAGGTCAACATTATTTTATTTTTATTTTTAATCGGATGCTATAGTTTGATGTCAACGGTCTTGCCGCAGTGGTAACATCGTTCCCGTCAGATCACCGAAGTCAAGCGCTGTCGGGCTGGACTAGCACTCGGATGGGTGACCATCCGGTCTGCCGGGCGCTGTTGGCAAGTGTGGTGCACTCAGCCCTTGTGAGGCAAACTGAGGAGCTGCTTGATTGAGAAGTAGCGGCTCCGGTCTCAGAAACTGAAACACGGTCGGGAGAGCGGTGTGCTGACCACATGCCCCTCCATATCCGCATCCAGTGACGCCTGTGGGCTGAGGATGACACGGCGGCCGGTCGGTGTCGTTGGGCCTTCGTGACCTGTTCGGGAGGAGTTTACAGTTTGGTACTTATTTTCTGATAGCGGCTATCGAGACGAATCCTATGATGTGTAACAGCAAGGTCTTTGAAAGTCAACGAAGGTGAGAAAGGTGGCATCAACGTCCATTTACAGAAGGTGTTCGAAGTGATTACCATTTGTGTTTCATTGCTGTGCTGCAATCTTCTTATCATAGATTGAGTGGCATTCCTTATCACTTCGGCATTTATCGAAGCACGTGCTCTGACAATTCTCTCTCGTATATCGTGCAAATAGTAAATGTTCGCCGAATACGGCGTATCCATCTAACGTGCCATTGACTTGTAAACAACATTCGACAGGTTTCGCAATACAACACTAATAGGAACGGAAGACTAGTATCGTCGAATCACTCGACTGTGAATTATGTATTCTTTCGAAGAGCTAGTCTATATGCTTCTCATTTACGGAGAATGCCAACGAAATTCATTGATAGCTAGAGACTTATACGCTGAAATATATCCTCAACGTATTCACCCGACACACATTTAAATATGTGTGTGATAAATTGAGAACAACTGGATCTTTAACGCAACGGAAACATATCCGGAAAAGGAAAGCTATTAATGAGGAAATGCAAGTTGGTACTATTGCCACTGTGGTTCGAGATCCTTACGTTAGTTCGCTTCAAATCGCAAGGGAATCTAGCATCAGTTAGAGTAGTGTTGTTCGTGTTCTGCATCGCCGTAAGTATCGTCCTTACCATATCAGTCTCCACCAAGAACTAACTGGTACGGATTGTATGCGACGCGTTAAATTCTGCCGATGGGCTCAACTTCAGATTCAGAGGGATGACACATTTATTAATTTGATTTTATTTACTGACGAGGCTACATTCACGAACCATGGAAATGTTAATTTGCATAACATGCGTTTTTGGGGAACTGAAAATCCTTGTTGGCTGCGCCAAGTTGCACGCCAAAAACCGTGGTCGGCGAAAGTATGGTGTGAGAATCTGGAAGACAGAATTTTAAGCCCCTATTTCATCGAAGGGAATCTTAATCGTAGGAAATACACCACATTCCTCCGAGAAACATTGGGTCTGTTATTGGAAGAAGCACCTTCAGGAACAAGGAACAGACTGGGGTATCAACACGATGTGTATCCGGCACATTTTTCGCTGATGGCTAGAGATGAGTTGCAGAGACTATTCCCAAATGGTTGGATTGGACGCGAAGGAGATGTGTCGTGGCCGACTCGTTCGCCAGACTTGACGCCTCTGGATTTTTTCTTGTGGGGATTCGTAAGAGACATTGTTTATAAAAACGTTCCAACTACACCTGAAGATATGCGGGAGAGCCGTCAGAGCATGTGCTTCGATAAGTGCCGATGTGATAAGGAATACCACTCAGTCCATGATAAGAAGATTGCAGCACTGCATTGATACCAATGGTCATCACTTCGAACACTGTAAATGGACGATCATGCCACCATTTTGACCTACGTTGACCTTCAAAGAGCTCACTGTTACACATAATTGAATTCGTCTCGATAGCCGCTATCGGAAAATAAGTACCAATCTATAGCATCCCATAAAAAAAGTTGATCTTCGTATCTCTGAAGCGACCCCACCTAGAAACAAAAAACCAAAGTCATAGAATGGCCTTCGTTGTACTCTGCAACTTTTGTCCCTCAAACTTTTTAGTTTCCATCATACTTTCGGAGTTACTCTAGGTGGCAATAGTTAGTGACTCACCCTGTAGAATGACGAAGTAGATCTCAGTCTATCGCCAGTGTTACCGACAAATCCTCCTCAGAAAAGAAAGCTGGCTATCCATTTTGAGGGTGAACACTTGTTACAAAACAAACTTCCTATGCATCAGTCCTCTGCTTAGAGACACCTAGGTCACCCACACCCTCTACCCTCATTTAAAACAAACCAAGTTAAAACGTTTGCACTATTCTTAATGTTTGTAAATCACTTGATTGCTGGACTCCTTACTTCTGTGCTGACAGACACTGGAAGACTTCAGACTGTCAATGCTTTGTGTGTGACCACTGCCACCAACAATAGTTATAATAATAATACTGTTCATGTTCTGCCGCAGTGTAGCAGCCATTGTGCTGTCAACCATCTGACTAGCTATTAATTCGTGCAGCTGTTGGGAAGTGAGTAATGAAGCAATTGCTAGTCCTTTTAGGCCACTGCCTACAACTCGGTAGACGACTGTTCCATGAGATTTTTAAGTGTATGTTATGCACATATCTCAATTTTAATGTCACAGTTGTGTGGTTTAAAGTACGAATTATGTGTGTAGTGTTAAATTACAAGTACTTCCCACCCCCAGTTCTGACCAAGGTCTTCGGATGGTTTTGCTTAGCTGTAAAGCAAGTAACTAAACCTGGAAACCCTTTCTCTAATATTCGCAATTGGGATCCCCAGCCACACCGCCTTATCCCCACTACTAAGAGTCTGTTACATTATCAGGTAACTTAGAGAATAAAAAAATAAACAAAAAAATTGATGTCCTCAGCGATTCAGTGGTATCTTTCCCAGCACCAGGCACTATCTACCGGTGTGACACAAACTGCGTATCCACTCGCACTACAGCTGTTAAGGTCTTAACACTTGCAGTGGCTGTCTATAAGATGGCGCAGATCAGAATGATATAAAATGACTGAAAATAAATGGGTGTTGTTAACTAACTTTTCTAAACTGATTCCAGAGCTATTCTTACTTTTATTTTATCACGATGAATTTTCTTCGTAATGGAATAAATTTTGTTTAATTTTTAGTTATATTTATTTCATTAAAACAGCAAACTGAATGTGAGAAAATGCTCTCCTTTTTCATATGAATGAGGTAGCCAGTCAAAGCAGAAGCATTGGAGTCCAAAGGGTTGGCTAAATCGGGAACGTTTTGTGCCTGGGGCAGAAAACATTTTCCACGAATTGCTTACAGACCACAAAGAATATTGCTTCAAACTGGGCTTGATGAAGCCATTTGTTACGGCCCTTCCAAACGTCAGGGCCTGCTTCAGGCGCCATACTGGTCAAGAAAAATTGTAAGCTGGAATTTCTGACGCTTCTCAAATTCACAGACTGATGAAGGATTGCGAATTTCAGAATACAATGTACGTTAGGGAAAACGTTACATGGATTGTCTTCAGGTCTGTTACTGAAACGTCTCTAGCAAATAAAAAACATCCGGATTACAAGAACATTGTCAGAACTATATTGGACAATTTCAAGTAGTTGGTTTGTATAAAGACTGCAAACAGTTACACCCTACACTAACAATTGCCATGAAAATGTGGAACATTCTAGTGAGGAACAAGAACGCTTCGTCCAGAACGTTAAAGGAATGGATAAGAGGTACCATGGGAGATAGAATAAAGAGTCATGGCCGTCTCTTGTTGGATGTTGAAAACAGAAAGTAGATATGAAACTTCTATAAGAGAAAAAAAAGTAAAGTTTGCACACTACATGCAACAGAGCACTCATAATGTTTATAAGACAACTGTTTGTAGAACTTTCAGGGTATGCCCAACAGACAAAAGAGTGATTGTAAAAATATAGACCTAGACTGATATTTTATTTTAATATTTGCGATTCAGTCACTTAAATCTTTAAAACGTGAGATTTTATTTTGTGAAAAATCGTGAAGTGAAAGAACAAAATTAAAGTAATTTTCAGAATCACCATTACAAATTAATTCAAGAACACCTGTTTTGGGAAAACCATCCAATACAAGTTTTAAAAATGCTCACTTGTGTTATCTGAGATCCACTTTATATTACATGAAAGGAACGAAATCTGACAGACTTGACTAATATCGTTGCAAGTTCTGTGAACTTGGTGGTCCATAAAACTCTGTCAGGTGATCCTCTAAATCAGTATTTCACCTGGCAATCAGGGAGACAAATTCCACCGTTTACTCTACTATTAAGTTTGTATTCTTTATTCCAGTTTCCGTCTACGTCACACGCCTAACTTATTTGATTTGAATTACGTAATATAAATGTAGATACTACTTTGCTGCTTCCACTTTCAAGTCAGACTCTCGGATGTGGTAGTCTCGTTCTTGCTGTAGTATATTTTTCATTCTTCGAGGTCATCTTGAGAATCCGTCTGACAATGCAGCGGCGCCTAAATAGGGAAGAGGCTGCTGCGTGATGTGTAGCGAAGTTCGTGCAGCCTAGGCGGTGACGAAACGAAACCTGTTCCGATGGCGAGATTCCAATGTCGCGGAGTCACGGAGAAAGTGCTGCGCATACGAGTACAGCATCTCAGTAGCTCGCGGCAAAACAGTTATACCAACTTCTGAACTGAATATAGATGGTTGACAAAGTAATGAAATCGCTTTATGGGCGTGGGTAATACTGTGTTGGATAACGTTCAGGTTGGTATACAGTGGTTTATGATCGAATGGACCAATCTCCATACTGCACGACACGTTGCTCCATTAGAAATAATGAGGACAGAAAGACGAACTGAATCTTACGCTGTAACGCGGAAAACACTTTCGTGATAATCTTAAAGCTAAGTGATTGGATGGATCTGAGACTTAAAATCC
The DNA here is from genome assembly GCF_023897955.1 of Schistocerca gregaria. Taxonomy (NCBI): domain Eukaryota; kingdom Metazoa; phylum Arthropoda; class Insecta; order Orthoptera; family Acrididae; genus Schistocerca; species Schistocerca gregaria. The sequence continues at coordinate 363,168,739 of NC_064920.1, forward strand.
ACCCATTCGTTTCTTGAAACACTTACGAACACAACATCTGCATTGCACGACGTAACACTTAATAGGTGACAATATCTGTACCACAGGATGCAATAATCACCTACGATGTCCAACAATTTTTGGCTGTAATTCATCTTAAGTTAATAACAGCAGAATAAATATATTACAACAAAAATGCTATCACAGAACTCTGTGCTACATTTACATGTCTATACAAATAACGTGAGCGCTCGGAAGTTTAATACTGACCCTCTCCATTATGAAGAACGGCTTTCTTGTAGCGTCTGGCGCTGATCTGTGACGCAATCACGCTGACTAAACGAATCCGTGACGGAACGCGCACCCCTTCTTTGAATCTTCTCTTTTCTGCTCTCTTAATCCTATCTGTTATTGGACCATTCTCAACACATAACACCACACAAAGAAACATTTATTTTCTTTTTTGTGTTGTGTTTTAATCACATTTTTGTTACACGTATTGTTGATCGATGATGACAGTGAACTATGATACCGAGGAAGTAGCACCTAATATCGATTAGAAGCATATATACACAGTGCATCTGAGAATGCAGCTAGTAGCCCCAAAATTGATAAAGCAAAAAAGAAATTGAAAATAATTACCCTTGCAGCCAGACATGAATTTCTTTATAGTTTCAACTCATCACACGACCACATTCTCCCCTTGCACCATGATGACAACTTTAGCAAATGAGAGGGTACAAAATTAAACACCACGCAACAATGAGGGCTCACTGGCCAAGATCAAATTTGCTGTTGTTACTTACCAGAGGTAAAATTATCTGTCATGGTGAAATTATTATAAGAATAGAAATAAATTTATCTTATGCCGTAGCTAAGGGTCTTCATCTTATTCGACTGCTAGAGTGCAGACAATCATACACTGCTATTTATGTAGCCCACCATCAGAGGAAATGTAGCGTCGCTGATAGCGTTGCGCAAACCTAGTTGATCCGTAACGACCCTCCTGCCAACCTATCTCCTCACGCGCAATGTTGTGAGTATTCTAAGATATTTAGGGCATTTGGATTGCTTAGAAACTCTCAGAAATACGTTATGAAGACCAGCCGTGTAGCGCAAGTCATGTGTGTGTGTGTGTGTGTGTGTGTGTGTGTGTGTGTATACGGGCTTTTTTCACCCACTGACACTAAGAGTTTTAATCAGCTTTCGTGAATAGCTGTAATGGCGACATGTCGCAAATTCCATATTTTTTATCGTCTTCTTTTCATTGAATTCTTGTCCCAGACTACAAAAAAAAAAAAAAAAAAAAAAAAGTTCAAATGGCTCTGATCACTATGGGACTCAACTGCTGTGGTCATTAGTCCCCTAGAACTTAGAACTACTTAAACCTAACTAACCTAAGGACATCACACACACCCATGCCCGAGGCAGGATTCGAACCTGCGACCGTAGCAGTCGCATGGTTCTGGACTGCGCGCCTAGAACCGCGAGACCACCGCGGCCGACTCCCAGACTACAGATTTCCTTTTTTCGTATCAATTATGCACTGAAAGCATAGGTAATTTTAAAACGGTATGAAGCAATGATATCGGTATCATTGAACCATGCAGTTTCATGTCGAAAAGTATTTGCACATCGTTCAATTGTAGGGGAGTTAAACAATCATTGCCATAAACTGAGGTGACATAAGTCATGGGATTGCGATTGCGCATATACAGATGGCAGTAGTGTTGCGAACTCAAGGTACAAATGGGCAGTGCATTGGCGGAGCCGTTATTTGCACTCGGGTGATTCATAGGAAAAGTTTCCCGACACGATTATAACCGAACGCGGAATGGTAATTTGAGCTGGGGGCATGGGACATTCCATTACGTAAACCGTTAGGGAACTCAATATTTCGAGATACACAGTGTCAACCGCGTGGCAAGTATACCAGATTGCAGGCATTACCTCTCACCATGGACAACGCAGTGGCCGATCTTCTTCAGCTGACAACCGAGTGTAGCGGCGATTGCGTAGAGTTGTCAGTGGTAAAAGACAAGCAATACTGCTTGAAACAACCGCAGGAAACTATGTGGAACGTACGACGAACGTGTCCGCTAGGACAGGGCGACGGAATTTGGGGTTAAAGACTTGAGCAGAAGACGACCGACGCGAGTGTCTTTGGTAACAGCACGACACCGCCTGCAGCGGCTCTCCTGGACTCGTGACCATATCGGTTGTACACTAGTCATTGGAAACCGTGGCCTGGTCACATAAGTCCCGATTTTAGTTGGTAAGAGCTGATGGTATGGTTCGAGTGGGGTGCAGATCCCACGTAGCCATGGACGCATGTTACCGACAAGGCATTGTGAAGCCAGTGGTGGTTTCATAATGGTGTGGGCTCTGTTTACATGGAGTGGACTGGATCCTCTGGTCCAACTGAACCGAACATTGACTCGGAACGGCTATGTTCCGCTACCTGGAGACCATTTGCAACTATTCATAGACTTTGTGTTCCCAAACAGCAATGGAATTTAATGGATGACAACGATGCCACAGTTGTACGTGATTGGTTTAAAGAAAATTATAGACAGTTCGAACGAACGATTTGGCCATCCTGATCGCTCGATATGAATCCCATCTAACATTCATTGGACATAATCAAGCGGTCAGTTTGTGCACAAACCCCTGCACCGGCAACACTTTTGCAATTATGGAGCCGCGCGGAGTGGTTACGCGGTTAGAGGCACCATGTCACTAATTGCGCGGCCCCTCCCGCCGGAGGTTCGAGTCCTCCCCCAGGCATTGGTGTGTGAGTCATTCTAAGCATAAGTTAGTTTAAGTAGTGTGTAAGTCTAGGGACCGATGACCTCAGCAGTTGGGTCCCTTAGGAATTCAAACACACACACACACACACACACACACACACACACACACACAAACACACACACACACACACTCTCACGCACGCACGCGCGCTCAATTACATCTATATGTAGCATGGTCCAGTATTTATGCAGAGAACTGCCAACGACTTGCTGAGTCCATGTCACGCTGAGCTGCTGCACTACGCCGGGCAAAAGGATTTCCGACACAGTATTAGGAAGAACGCCATGACTTTTGTCACCTCAGCATAAATTAGATCATTTATTCCACGAAACTTTCTCATGGCAGTTTAAAGTCGGAACTGCGTCCCTTACACTTAGCCAAACATTTGTTTTTAGTTTGCAGGCCGGCCAATGTGGCCGAGCGGTTCTAGGCGCTTCAGTCTGGAACCACGCGACCGCTACCGTCACAGGTTAGAATCCTGCCTCGGGCACGGATGTGTGTGATGTCCTTAGCTTAGTTAGGTTTAAGTAGTTCTAAGTTCTAGGGGACTGATGACCTTAGAAGTTAAGTTTCTTAGTGCTCAGAGCCATTTGACCCATTTTTAGTTTGCACAATAAATTGTCTGTTGTATTTTACCTGCGGTTAGACATTGTGATTAAGGCATAGGCCATGTAGATTTCGCGGCATTATGTTAATCAGTTTGCTTGCGCTGGTGATTTTTTACTGGTGACTTACACTCCTGTAAACAGGTTCTCGTCCACTGCACGGCAAGCGAAGACATTCGTTGATGAAATCTGTGTTGTCACCGCTAGGCTCATGCATGTCGGACCAGAAGTTATTTGCAGTGGAGAGTCGGGGTGATGTGCGATTCCACTGTGAGCGGCATGAATGTCACACACATTGGGCAGTACCTCTGGGGTCGTAACTTCCCTGGTTCGGCTACGAGGACTCTGGTTTACTCCGCCTACGGTCGTTTAGATTCGTGCTGTAAGTTTTCCGTGCTGTCGTGCTCTCTCAGCTGCGGGTTTGTCACTGACGGTGCTTTCGGTCCCTCTGCTCGTCGCCGGTTAGAATCAGTATCATTGTATGTTCAGGAGCACTATGCTGATTCCCAGCGTCTTCGTGAAGACGGTCACCTTACTAAGCGATGTGTAATAGTATTAATGGCTCTTCCGTCATGAAATCCATCGATAATCAGCCTTTACTCTAGCTGAGGCTGACAGCAGATAAGATACAGCAGCTGTCGCAGAGACACTACTTGCATGCAATTCCATGAGGACACCAGATGCTTCCAGCCTTCCACCACCACGCCTCCAATCACCACTCGTTCTACGCAACCCGTTTGCTTCAGCTCCAAATATCGTTTACGCTTTGGCGGTTGTGATGATTTTCGTGTGTTCGCGCGCGCTCTTGTGTGTGTGTGTGTGTGAGAGAGAGAGAGAGAGAGGGGGGGGGGAGAAGGGGGGGGGCAGATGGTGAGGGGAAGAGTAACATGGACAGTCAGTCATCTGTTATATTTAATGTGCGATGTCGATCCTATGACTATTCATACTGTCCTCGAACTTCGAAGATGTTCCTCGCAGTTTTACGATTATTGTTATAATTAAGTGTTATATCTTATGTTGAAGAAGTTTTTTTTGTCACACGACAAAACTAAACAAGTATCATGAAATATCAATAAGTACTTGATAGCAATGGTGAAACAACAACAAAGCTAAACAGCAGCAACGAATGCGTGCAATCGAAGCACTCCGTGTGGCGACAAGAAACGATCGAAACATACAACGTGAATGTATTCTCAGAAAACGTCCCAGTGCAAATGTTATAACCCATAACTGGTTTTCCCCCCTTAAACTTACTGCTATTAAAGAGATCTTCACTCACCAATACTCACCCACTTACACACACGCACACACACACACACACACACACACATACACTTCTCTCTCTACCCCTACCCCGTCACTCTAGTCTCTCTCTCTCTCTCTCTCCCTCTCTCTCTCTCTCTCTCTATGCATTCACAAATTGGCAACATAATCTAAGCGGAAAACAATAAACAAAAACACTGTCCTGAATGCAGAACTTGTGAACAACAGTACTGTTTCTCTTGTGAAGTTTTACAAAAGTGAGGTGAAGTGGAAATAAGAACGATACAGTATAAAAAAATTGTCAGGAATTTATGTGAAACCAAGCTTCTTTCGACCTCATCCGCCACTAACAAGTAAAGAAAAAGCAGCGGCTGGCTGAAAATGTAAACAAGAGGCAAAAATACCGTAAGTGCATTGTACGCCAATTTCGACAGACTGCAAGCAGGGGAAACGAAATTTCTCGGAGCAGTTAAGGGAAAAACAAAAATAGACAGAGTAAGGAATGTAGAGATTAGAAAGGACCTCAAGCAAGAAAGTATGAGAGAAGAAATTGAAAGAAAGAGATTAAGATGGTATGGGCATGTTAAGAGGATGCATGGGCAGAGACTCTCCAAAATTATGGAAGAACTAAAGATGGATGGGAAAAGACCTAGAGGGCGCCCAAGAACACGGTGGAAAATGGGAGTGAGAATATCTGTTGAAAGGAGAGGTGTGACCTGGCAGCAAGGGGAGGAAGAAAAGTGGTGGGAGGACCGAGCCAAATGGAGAGGACTCGTCAGCACCCAGACCCGGCAGTAGCTGGAGCGGGATTCGGATGTAGATAGATAGACGAATCACCTAAAACTTGTACCACAAATGTTGCGGAAATGGGAAGCGCTATTGATGTGCAGTTTTCACATGTTGGATTGGTAGTCAGCCAATCAACATATTGTAATAACACTTAGAAAATGTATACTTCGTGCGAACGTACACCTTTTTGAATGTAAAAATGACTGTTGACATCAACAAACTAAAAGTAGGGTAAATTAGAATGTCAGTGGTGTTTGTCGCAGGATTCTAGTGCGCGTCATTTACAAGATACCGTATTTCCAAAAGTTCACACATCAACGTTTGCAGATACCTGTGGCAGCACACACTAAAGAACCACACAAGTGCATACACTAGTTATGCGCATTCTGACCATTAGCAGCGGCAATACACTCTTCCATTCTGGTACGGAACGTCTGCTACACGCGTATTAGCATTTCAACGAAGATGTCTGAGCAGGCTGCAGTAATACGTCGTTGCACACCATCGAGTGAAGTTGGCATGCGCCTGTAGACAGAGTCTTACAGAAAAAAAGTCTACAGGTGTGAAACGCGAGGAACGGGTCTGCCAAGGTACAGGTCCTCTGCGTCCAATCCGACCATTTGGAAACAGTTCGTAAAGACATGCTGTAGCACTTAGGAAACTGTGGACTGGACAGCCGCAGTGTTGGTGCCACAGGGTCCTCTTAGTCTGCAGAGGAACTTCTTCTAGCATCCATGGAAATCGCTCTGTTAGGGGGAGGTTGCGATAATTGTGCGCGTTCAGTGTTCCATCTGTGAAAAACGGGCCTATGAATTGATGGTTCACTACCCTACAACACATTTTCACACTCCATGGACTCCCTGACGAAGCCAGTGGGGATCGTCAACAGACCAATAGTGCATGTTTCGGCGGTTTATCTGGCCACGATTGATAAATGTGTCTACATCAATCGCTAAACAATATACATGATATGTCAGGAGTATCTTGTCTCAGGACCTATGTACCGAAGTTAACACGAGTCTCATAATCATTTCCTTGCAAACTTTAATGAAGAGGGATGTGATAGCGATGAAACCTATGTCGATGGAGCGTAGGACACTTGCCTGACTTACGACACTTCCTCGTGCGATTGCACAGGGGCTGACGTGCGGATCAACAAAATTAAATTTGTGGTAAGGTGCTATGGGATCGAACTGCTGAGGTCATCCGTCCCTAGGCTTACACACTTATTAAACCAGCTTAAACTAACTTACGCGAGGAACAACACACACACCCGTGCCCGAGAGAAGACTCGAAACTCCGATGGGGAAAGCCGCGCGAATCATGACAAGGCGCCAGAGACCTCAAGGCTACCCCGCGCGGCTGCGAATCAACAGCAGCAAGCAAGAACATTAATTTCCCCCTCTTCCGTTGTCACTCGTTCCCTTCTGTTATGTTGTCTAGATGTCACACTACCACTTTCACGTAATTGGTTGAATAGATCGATAAATAATTGCAGAAATGGTTGACGTCTATCGGGATATCATGTGCATGCAATGTACAAGAGCGAATTGCATTTTCCCTACACTCTCCGCACACCATGAGCGTGCAGGTTTTTTGTGCATTCGCAAATCCCATTGCCCATTCACGACATACTGCTTGGACTGACATGCACTAACTGACTAACAAGTCGAGTGCACTCAAGTAACACACAGGCACACATCACGCAAAGATAACAAAATCGTACCTAGCAACTACGCATGTTGAATGACACGGACAAATGTCGGCGTGGAAACTTTTCAAAATACACTACTGGCCATTAAAATTGCTACACCAAGAAGAAATGCAGATGATAAACGGGTATTCATTGGACAAATATAGTATACTAGAACTGATATGTGATTACATTTACATGCTGAGACATCACTACCCAGAACAACCACCTCTGGTCGTAATAAGACCTTGATACGCCTGGGCACTGAGTCAAACAGAGCTTGGATGGCGTGTACAGGTACAGCTGCCATGCAGCGTCAACCCGATACCACAATTCACCAAGCGTAGTGACTGACGTATTGTGACGAGCCAGTTGCTCGGCCACCATTGACCAGACGTTTTCAATTGGTGAGAGATCTGAAGAATGTGCTGGCCAGGCCAGCAGTCAAACATTTTCTGTATCCAGAAAGGCCCGTACAGGAACTGCAACATGCGGTCGTGCATTATCCTGCTGAAATGTAGGGTTTCGCAGGTACCGAATGAATGGTAGAGCCACGGGTCGTAACACATCTGAAATGTAACGTCCACTGTTCAAAGTGCCGTCAATGCGAACAAAAGATGACAGAGACGTGTAACCAATGGCACCCCATACCATCACGCCGGGTGATACGCCAGTATGGCGATGACGAATACACGCTTCCAATGTGCGTTCACCGCGATGTCGCCAAACACGGATGCGACCATCATGATGCTGTAAACAGAACCTGGATTCACCCGAATTATGACGGTTTGCCATTCGTGCACTCAGGTTCGTCGTTGAGTACACCACCGCAGGTGCTCCTGTCCGTGACGCAGCGTCAAGGGTAACCGCAGCCATGGTCTCCGAGCTGATAGTCTATGCTGCTGCAAATGTCGTCGAACTGTTCGTGTAGATGGTTGTTGTCTTGCAAACGTCCCCATCTGTTGACTCAGGGATCGAGACGTGGCTGCACGATCCGTTACAGCCATGCGGATAAGATGCCTGTCATCTCTACTGCTAGTGATACGAGGCCGTTGGGATCCAGCACGGCGTTCCATATTACCCTACTGAACCCACTGATTGCATACCTGCTAACAGTCATTGGATCTCGACCAACGCGAGCAGCAATGTAGCGATACGATAAACCGCAATCGCGATAGGCTACCATCCGACCTTTATCAAAGTCGGAAACGTGATGGTACGCATTTCTCCTCCTTACACAACAACGTTTCACCAAGCAACGCCGGTCAACTACTGTTTGTGTATGAGAAATCGGTTGGAAACTTTCCTCATGTCAGCACGTTGTAGGTGTCGCCACAGGCGCCAGTCTTGCGTGAATGCTCTGAAAAGCTAATCATTTGCATATCACAGCATCTCCTTTCTGTCGGTAAAATTTCGCGTCTGTAGCACGCCAACTTCGTGGTGTAGCAATTTTAATGCCCAGTAGCGTACGATATCTCGTAAACGTGTCGCACGAGGACAACAAACACCTCTGGCATACTAATTTACCCCACTTTTAGTTTGTTAATGTCAACAGACACTGTTCCATTTAAAAAGTGTGTGTTTTCTCAAAAACTATACTTTAAAAATATTGTTACGATCTGTTGATTGGCTAACAATACGAGCCCCTGACTACCAATACATTCTTTGAAAACTGCACGTCAGTAGCACGTTCCATTTCCGAAATATTTGCGGTCCATGTTTCAGGTGGTTCACCCTGTATAAATAACAAAATGTAGACAAGAATGACCGCAGAAGATGCATCATAAATAAAAGCGAAACGCGTCTGGAGAAACTATTCATTAATTAGGGTAAGCTTAAGACGGTCCGCAGACGTTTCGTCCTACAGGGACTGCCCGGCTGGGAGACGCAGCCCCGTGTGTCCATGCATGGCTCCCCCTACAAGCGCAGCGGCCGCCCCAAGGTCACTTGACAGCTACCCACAGAGCGGCAGCTGCCGACACGCCGTTCTCACGTTGCGGCAGGTCCCGCCGCCATCACCACAGCACGCTCCGCTCGGCTCAGGTGTCCGCCCTCGTTTCACAGTCGCTGCTCCGCTGAACAAGGCACTCAGCTGTCTACGCGAGGTTCAGCTCTCCGACATCATACTTTACAGATCCGCCAACGTTCACGAAAAAGTAGCTCCGAGAGTGACCAGTGGTCTGCAACTACAGACCTCTCCCGGATGATACTATTACCTATGGTACAGAATGTTATCAGAGCGAAACTTTACTAACATCAGTTTGTGACCGCTCATTATCATTCATATATTCACGACGACACCCCTCGATCGACGTTAGCACTCATGGTGTCACTCGCTTTCATACATGGCAGTGGACGTTTGAAAATTCGTGACGCTAGCTCAATGGTCGTAAATTGATTTAAATGTTATTCCCGGCTGACTCTTAATTCAATTACTGCCACGGGGGTGAGGAGAAAGAACACATCCTGGTGATACCAGAATTATGCGTATTTAGATGTTCGATTAATCTGAATCGTTTGCAATGTTCCAGTGATTCTATTCGAACTCTATGCTGATGTACAGACAAGGACCATTTTCGCACATAAACATGCAAGTACGTAATGGATGTTCAGTTTCTCACTGTAGTTCGTCGCACTCACACATTATACATCCGCTGTAAGAACAATTTCATGCATTTACATTGTTGGTGTCCCACAATATTGGTTGGCTAAATATTATGACGATATGTTGTATACAACTTCCACAAATATTGTTTTTAATGTACTCAAGACTACGTAATGAAGCCAAAATCGTGGATAAAATTGAAATGTAGTTTGTTTATTAACACTTTTCTTTTCATTAACTAAATATGAAATATGAATCGGGATTAGAGGTGATGATCCTATCCTTCTTTTCAGTATTAGAATGATCGATATCGTGTTCTGAATAACGCGTGTCATATAATGTCCAAATATCTACACGACCCAGGCCCCCAATTCGGCACTTTAATGTCTATTCTTCACTCTCGAATTGTTCGATGTGATTGTCTTTGACACACAGGGTTCAATTTAACGGTGTATGCGCTGTTTTTAGTATTTTAGGTCCCCGTTAATTAATATCTGGTAGTTAATAACCGAACTATTTTTATGTTGGCGCATTTTTTGTATCAGTTACCCCCGCAACCGTCCAAGGATAAGATTCTCTTAATGTTCCGCGCACACGCGTTTCACAATTTTATAAAATGCAGAATTACGCAAACTATAGCTTTCCGTTGTGTACAACTTTCGTGGGTTCCACAGCCATAATAGTTTCCCAAGAGTATTTTTCCCAGCTAACACAAAGTTCGAATTATGTTGTCGGAATGATTTTCATTTCACCCACCAATAAACGTCTCTGATCACTTCGTCACAAGTAATGTATTTTAAACGTGCTTGAAGAGTCTTTAAATAATCTCCTTAACGAATTTCGCAGTCGCGTACCACTTTTTCATCGACTAGCCCGATCGCGATAACTCAAGGAAGAAAGCTCAATAATGTGTTGCATGTTCTTTTATATGTATTAAGAAACAAACGCGCCCCTATATCTTTCTGTCCCGCTTGGTCTTTGCTACTTTGCTTTTTATTACTTTTCATTATATTGCTTCTTAATAATACTGTGCAGTTATTAAAGTTTCGTATTACTTTCCCCTTTTTAATTCTTCCAAAATAAAAGTCTGTTTATCCCCGATTTTAATTAATATGATGCTAATTGACACGCCTGCCCGCAAAGTACCGCAATAAGTTGTAGCCGTTGACAATTACACTGACCGGCAACTTGATACGAATGTAGGTAAATTTAAACCTACGCTCCTTCGTGAAGTCAGTAACCGAGGTCTTACATACTGATGAGCCAAAACAATGAGACCACTTGCTTTAATAGCTTGTTTGTCTTTATTTGGAACGAAGTACAACATTGATTCTACGTATCAGGGAACTGACAGTTTGTTGGTAGGTTTGTGGAGGTATGTGGCATTGTATGTGTATGCACAGGTCATGTAACTTGTGTAATTGCGCTGACTTGCTTACACGCCCGATAGCGACCCAAATGGGTTCCATAGGGTTTCCATCAGACAGATCTGGTCGCCGAGATCAACGTGAGTTCACTATAGTGCTCCTTAAACTACTGTAGCCGGCCGCTGTGGCCGTGCGGTTCTGGGCGCTTCAGTCCGGAACCGCGTTGCTGCTACGGTCTCAGGTTCGAATCCTGCCTCGGGCATGGATGTATGTGGTGTTCTTAAGTTAGTTAGGTTTAAGTAGTTCTAAGCCTATGGGACTGATGACCTCAGATGTTAAGTCCCATAGTGCTTAGAGCCATTTTTGAAACTACTGTAGTACGGTTCTGGCTCCGAGACACGGACAGTTATGCTACTGAAAGATGACATAAACGTCGGGGAAGTCGTCGAGCATGAACGGGCGCAGGAGAATGTTTGCCATGCTATAATACTGCTCCCACCAGCCTGTCTCCGTGGCGCATTGCACGTTTCTTTGTGGAGACGACCATGGATCTAGTGTGGCAGAAATGTGCCTCCCCCGATAACCCGACAGGTTTCCGTTTATCGATAGGCGAATCCCGCTGGTTTCGTGCCCACTGCAATAGTAATTGACGATGTCGTTGGGCCAACATGTGAACACGTAGGGGTGGTCTGCTGCGGAGCTCCATGTTCAACAATGTACGATGAACGGTGTGCTCCGAAACACTTGTGCGTGCACCGTCATTGTGCTCTTTCGGCAGAGATTCCACAGATCAGCATCGATTCTACTTTACAGACCCGACAAGACTCCGAACCCCACGTACTACGAAGAGTTGTGGACGTCCAGCCATTTAGCGCCTATTGGTAGTTTCACTGTCTTCCTGCCTCTTCCCGTAGACGCTCACGACAGTCGCACGTGAACATTCGACCAGCTTCTCGTTATCTAGGTACTCGTTCACAGGCTCTGCCTATTAATAGCCTGCCCTTTGTCGAAGTCGCTTGCCTCAGTGGATTTCCCCATTTGCAGCGCGTATTTTCATTAGGGCAATCCTCCGTCCATGTTTGCCCGCGTACATACTTTTGTTACAGCGTCACATGCCCGCAACGCCACCAGGTGACTTCCAGCGTCGCGGTGGGCAGTCGCCATAATGTTTTGGCTTATCAGTGTACATGAAACGCACCTTCGTCAGTGCCTCGGAGCTTCTGTGGCGTTACATGAAGACACACTCGCGTTGTGCAGCACGTGAGACGAATTGTACAACCCACGGTTCTACGAGTTTAATCGAGAAGGTTTATTCGTGGCCCCAAATTAATTCTCAGCTCTGTTACCCTTTTTTACGTTATTCAAAAAGAGCTGCCTTATTTGAAGGCTACGTTTCTTTCTGTAAGCTGTTATGATCATTTTAACTTTTGTCTACTTTAGCAGAACATTTGGGATCCAGCCCTATTGCCAATTTCAGGTACTGGTTTCACTTTATTGCCCATAAGGGATCCTAAATGATTCAACGTGACACTTTCACACGGTGCCATCTTTCTGCGTTAACGGTTCAAATCTAGTCTAAGTGTCGCGTTGTCGGTCACAGATTTTCAGTCTTCTCTAGCAGTTTCCTGGTGTGAATTTTGACCATCTCGCTGATTCTAACGACGTTTAGTTCCTATCTTTGCCCAACGGAGCATTATCAGTACTAGTCGTAAACACCTTCTGTGAACTGTTTGCAGAATTTTAATATTCGAATGGGATGCTGTGCTCCAATACGAACTGACATATCTCATTGCAAGTACCTTAAGTGCCCTATAAAATCTAAGTTTGGTGGTGACGTTCATGTTTGTGCTTCATAGCAGTAGATATAAGGTGTATATTAATCTGATCATCTTCTCCTGTATTTGGATGTGGCTCTTAAAGATGCGTCTGATGCCGGGAATAGCTTCCAGGTATTTGACCTTGTTCGTCCACTAGATCACTGTGGTGTTAACCGACAACCGCTCTCGCAGATCAGGGACAACAGATCTCGCAGATCAGTTCTTTTTCGGGTGAACAATATGGCACACACGGTTGCGGTAGTGCAAGATGCCCCTCCGTTAAAAACAATATATCCACATTGCGTTTTTAATCATGAGTATGTTTTTCTGTATTAGGTTTGCTAAAAACTTGCTTATCGCGGAAATCGTCTTGAGGATTTCCGCTCGGTCTGAGTGTGTTTGTTGATGATTACGTTCACCACCCACCTTATGTTTCCCCAAGCTTGCCTCTGCTTTAGTTTCGGTAATTCTTTTAAGTTGTCCACGTTAACCCTAAATCCGGTGGTTGTTATAGATGTCCTCCGGTTGCACCAGCGCACTGTTAGCGCGTAACGCCTCCTGGAATTCGGGGAAGCCCCTTCACGACGTTTCGCGATCTGCACCGTAGTGTACACATATGGGTTTCTGCCCTTTTGGCTTGCCACAGTTCTTAGTGAGGGGGTAGCCTTCGCATCTGACTCATCTTGCCAGCAGTGCACAATAGCAAGCCGTATGGAAGTAACGTTGGCAACGTTTGCACTGCGGCGCTTCCTCCTTACGTCTGTATGCGTCCACTGTTATCATTGTGTCAAGTATACGCCTAATATCACCTATTAAGTCGCTTGTCAAGCCTTGCGGAACAAAGACCCAATAAACAGGATGGGGGACAAGTTTCTGCGTATTGCCATCTCTTGTTTCACATTGATGGACTGTAGCTTGGGAAAATCCAAGGTTATGTAGTTACTCGTGAGCTATTTTTACAGCTATCTCAGCCCAAAAGTACTTCAACACGATCTTTAATATTTTATCTGTCGGACCTTGCCGCATGTAAAGGGGAATCCTATAGGCTTCGAAAATCTTCAAGGCAATCTTCTGACCAGAGAGTGACTCTCACAAACTATCACATTAGTCTAAATAGGGGATGGCAAGTTCACTTTCACCTGCGAGCTAGGATTAAACTTATCACTACTCCAAAACCAGTAATCAAAGCCCTGTAAGCTATCCAACTACCACCAATTAGATTTTGAGATGCGACCAAAGTTTGTGCAACTCTTGTAGTTCCTGCACCGTCTCCAACTGGCTCCTAACAACTTCCGTCTATAATCTCCTGGAGTGCTAGACCCACAAGGTGTGCAGGAGAACTTCTGTAAACTTCGGTGAGTAAGAGATTAGTTACTTGCAGAAGCAAACATGTGAGGGCGGCTCGTGATTCGTACTTAGTTAAGTCGGTAGACTGCTTACACGGCAAAAGTAGAGGTCCCGGGTCGGGTCGCTATTAGGCACAAAGTATTAACCTGACAGCAAGTTTCAAATAGAAGCACACTCCTCTGCCGAGTGCAATTTCACTCTGGAATCTCCAGGTAACAAAACAAGAATATACATGGTCCGCAGCTCGTGGTCTAGTGGCTAGCGTTGCTGTGGATCACGGGGCCCCGGGTTCGATTCGCGGCCGGGTTGGGGATTTTCTCTACTCGAGGTCTGGGTGATAGTGTTGTCTTCATCATTTCATCATTATCATTCGTGACAATGGCTAGATTGAATTGTGTAAAAAAATTGGGCTGTGTTAAAGTTGGGACTTTGTTCAGGCGCTGATTACCACGCAGTTGATCGACCTACTAACCAACCAAACCAGAATATACACTGAGCGCCAAAGAAACTGGTATAAGCGTCCGTATTCAAATACAGAGATACGTAAACAGGCAGGATACGGCGCTGCGGTCGGCAACGCCAATGTAAGACAACAGGCGACTGGTGTAGTTTTAGATCGGTTACTGCTGCTAGAATGGCGAGTCATTAAGATTTAAGTTACTTTGAACATGGTGTTATAGTCGGTGCGCCAGCGATGGGACGCAGCATCTCCAAGGTAGCAATGAAGTGGGGATTTTCCCGAATGACCATTTCACGAGTGTACCGTGAATATCAGGAATCCGGTGAAACATCAAATCTCAGACATCGCTGCGGCTGGAAAAAGATCCTGCAAGAACGGGACCAACGACGACTGAAGAGAATCGTTCAGCGTGACAGAAGTTCAACCCTTCTGCAGATTGCTGCATATTTTAATGCTGGGTCATCAATAAGTGTCAGCGTGTGAACCATGCAACAAAACACCATCGATATGGGCTCTCGGACCCAAAGTTCACTCGTGTACCCTTGATGACTGCAAGACACAAAGCTTTACGGGTCGCCTGGGCCCGTCAACACCACCATAGGGCTGTTGATGTCTGGAAACATGTTGCCTGGTCGAACGACTATCGTTTCATATTGTATCGAGCGCACTGACATGTACGAGTATGGAGACAACCTCATGAATCCATGGACCCTGCATGTCAGCAGGGGCTATTCAAGCTGATGGAGGCTCTATAATGGTATACCGCGTGTGCAGCTGGAATGATATGGGACCCCTGATACGTCTAGTTACGACTCTGACAGGCGACACGTACATAACCATCCTGTCTGATCACCTGCATTCATTCGTGTCCATTGTGCATTCCGACGAACTTGGGCAATATCAGTAGGACAATGCGATACTCCACACGTCCAGAATTGCTAAAGAGTGGCTCCAGGAACACTCTTCTGAGTTTAAACATTCCGCCGGTCACCAAACTCCCCAGACACGAACACTATTGAGAATATCTGAGATCCCTTGTAATGCGCTGTTCAGAAGAGATTTCCACCCCGTCGTATTCTTCCGGATTTATGGACAGCCCGCAGGATTCATATCGTCAATTCCCTTCAGCACAAGTTCAGACATTAGTTGAGTACATCCCACTTTGTGTTGCGGCACTTCTGCATGTTCGCGGGGGCCCAACACGATATTAGGCAAATGTACCAGTTTGCCGGCCGCGGTGGTCTCGCGGTTCTAGGCGCGCAGTCCGGAACCGTGTGACTGCTACGGTCGCAGGTTCTAATCCTGCCTCGGGCATGGATGTGTGTGATGTCCTTAGGTTAGTTAGGTTTGAGTAGTTCTAAGTTCTAGGGGACTGATGACCACAGCTGTTAAGTCCCTTAGTGCTCAGAGCCATTTGAACCATTTTTGATGTACCAGTTTATTTGGCTCTGCAGCGTACTTCAACGCCAATAAGGGAAAAGGGCACACAGGAACATCACCCCCAATGTTCCACACGCAACAAGTATAATTTATTGGCTTCTACTCCACCTCGCCGAGTGCGCCTCGTTCCAGCTGGCTTACCGGCTCCGCGGCTTCACGTGAAGGCACTGCCTGCCGGGCACTTGCACGCCCACTCAAAGGCAAGCACTTTTGGCTGTTGTAAGTTTTACGTACTGGAAAAATAACTTGGGTCTTCATTCAAAATGACATACAAATGACTTCAAAAACGGCCTTTTAGGTTACTGTCTCCGGCTGTGCCACAAAGGATTGCCAGCTGACTCCCGATTTCGAGAGCTCGAAAACCACTCCACAAAGCTACGTAACAACTTCACAAAGTTAAGGTACCCATGTCGTGTCATGCTAAAAGGGCGCTCAGTCGCTTAATATTTATTGAGCAGTAACTGAGTACTGCGCAGTAATATCGACCGTCTGAGAGCTGTGTTGGCGGTTTGCGCAGTATATTGAAGGAGGTGGCAGAGCTTTAAAAATATTCACGCTCGATCAATATTGAGCAATACAGGGTGTTTTAAAAAAAATAGGTATACAAAACTAACCTTCAATTATGAAAAAGTAAATAACTTTCAGACATGTTTGATACAGTATTGAATGCAGTATGACTTCATATTTTATTTACAAGTTTTCAGTGTGGCTACGTTTTGCAAAACGACAAGTGTAAGCAGTTTGATGCCAGATCCCATGAAGCAAGTTTTATGTATGGTGGCAACTGCTCATATTAGTCGTCGAAGTTCGTCGACGTTTCCCAGAAGAGGAGGAACAAATACTCTGTCTTTAATGTAATCCCATACACAGCAGTTCACTGGAGTTAAATCAGATGATGGTGGTGGCCGGCACATTGTTCCACCATGTCCAATCCAAGTGGGCACAACCCTATGAAAGTACGTGACAACTTGAGGATGATAATCTGATGGTGCACCACCTTACTAGAAAATAAATTCTTTGTACCTATCCCGTTTTAAATGAGACGTTAGGTACGATATGTCAGTTAGGGTTGACTAGGCAAAGAAGAAAGGACGGTAAATCTGGTTACAGCTTACAGCGTAAGAAACATTTATCTTAGCCCAGCCCTGTGCATGTTCGATTACAAGACGTGGTTTCTGCTCACCGTGTATCCGAACATTATTCGAATTCACTTTACCGCAAGTATGAAAGGTCGCCTTATCACTGAACACAATTTTATTGAGAAAATCGTCTTCAATTTGACTGGATATTCTCATGTTGAGAAATCAGAAGGAGCAACTTGTCTTACTTGGTAAAAAGTTTGCAAAGTCAGATTTGCGCAAATATTTCTTTATTTACTAGGCACCTGCTGCGGAGGCCCGTACGCAGCAACGTTCGCTGAAAGGTCGTTGAGACAGTGTTCATAGCCCGTTGGTTCATCTGGGCGGTCAGTTGCTCAGCAGCATCAGTTCTATTTGTTCGTACGCATCTCCACAGCCCGTTATTCTCCCCTGCCATCCACGGCCGGTGGTGCAACACTTTGCTTCAGCACCGGTTTTGAATAGCGCCAGTTTGCAGTGTATTCTTTAATCAAAGCGGTACGCGAGCAGTCTGCAAACTTAGCCGTTTCGGAAATTAATCCGCTGTTGGCTGGAAAGGCAATGGCCATGCCCTTTTGGAAGTGAGGCAAATCGCTCCGTTTCCGCGTTACGACCACGACTGCACTGTTTTCCGCGTCCCGCCCCCCCCCCCCCCCTACACGCTTTATATGCCCTCCACTGCTACTGCTGCCATCTGTAGTCTTAGTCTGTGATTGGTTATTGCATATAGGCGGTGGTCAGAGTAATGTGACTGGCGCGTGTATACTCGAGCTCAAGGTACACTATGTCATCGAAAGTATTCGGATACCTGGCTGAAAATGACTTACAAGTCCGTGACACCAACCATCAGTAATGCTGGAATTCAGTATGGTGTTGGCCCACTCTTAGTCTTGAAGACAGCTTCCACATCGCAGGCATACGTCCAATCGGGTTCTGGAAGGTTTATTGGGGAATGGCAGCCCATTCTTCACGGAGTGCTCCACTGAGGAGTGGTATCGATGTCGATCGGTGAGGCCTGGCACGTAGGCGTTCCAAAACATCCCAACGGTGTTCTATAGGATTCAGGCGAGGACCATGTGCAGCCCAGCCCATTACAGGGGTGTTATTGCCGTGTAACCACTCCGTCACAGGCCGTGGATTATGAACAGGTGCTCGATGGTTTTGAAAGATACAATCGCCACCCTCAAATTGCTCTTCAACAATGGGAAATAAGAAGGTACTTAAAACATCAACGTAAGGCTGTGATGTGATAGTGCCACGCAAAACAACAAGGGGTGCAAGCCCCCTCCATGAAAAACACGACCACACCATAACACCACCGCCTGTGAATTTTAGTGTTGGTAGTGTTGGCACTACACACGCTGGCAGATGACGTCCACCGCGTATTCGCCATACCCACACCTGTCATCGGATCGCCACAGTGTGTACCGTGATTCGTCACTCCACACAACGTTTCTCCACTATTCAATTGTCCAATGTTCACGCTCCTTACACCAAGCGAGGCGTCGTTTGGTATTTACCGGCGTGATGTGTGACTTATGAGCAGCCGCACGACCATGAAATCCAGGTTTTCTCACTTCCCGCCTAACTGTCAGAGTACTTGCAGTGGATCCTGATGCAGTTTGGAATTCCCGTGTGATGGTCTGGGTAGATATCTGCCTACTACACATCAGGAACCTCTTCAACTGTCGGCGGTATCTGAGAGTCAGCCGGCCGCTGAGGCCGAGCCTTCTAGGCTCTTCAGTGCGGAAACGCGCTGCTGCTACGGTGGCAGGTTCGAATCCTGCCTCAGGCATGGATGTGTGTGATGTCCTTAGGTTAGTTAGGTTTAAGTAGTTCTAAATTCTAGGGGACTGATAAAAAAATGGCTCTGAGCACTATGGGACTTAACATCTGTGGTCATCAGTCCCCTAGAACTTAGAACTACTTAAACCTAACCAACCTAAGGACATCACACACATCCATGCCCGAGGCAGGATTCGAACCTGCGGCCGTAGCAGTCGCGCCGTTCCGGACTGAGAACCTGGACCGCTAGACCACCGCGGCCGGCTACCGGGCACTGATGACCTCAGATGTTAAGTCCCACAGTGCTCAGAGCCATTTGAACCATTTGGAAAAAGGCAACACAGTCATATTGCTCCATATAACGCCTGATCACACACAGGAAAACGGGCCTAGAAAACTTTCGAGGCATTCAGTAGGGAAATACTAGGGTGTGCGACTTATTCTCCAGACTTGGATCCGTCCTGCCATCATCTATTTGCATCACGGAGACACGCTCTCGCTAAACAACGCTTCAGTTGGTATGAAAAATGTACGAAAATGGCTCCCTGACTGGTTCGCACCAAAGAAGAGAAGAACTGTTTTCTGGTGTGGTCTACATAGCCTGCGGAACAGCTGGGACAAATGTATAAATAGCAATGAAGATTATTTTGAATAAAATACTGTTTATCAGTTTCAGACAACAGACTCATAATTATTGCAACCAAATTCCGGTTTCATAGTTCTGCACCTGGTATGTTGCCAGTAGAGACGCAGCAGCAGGTGAATTGGTCGCTTAGGAGAGCTCAGTGACTTCGAACATGGACCAGTCAGTGATGTCATCAGGTACACCAGCACCAGATGCGCCTCATGTATTTACGGACGGGGACCGTCGAGCATTGCTGAGGGTGACTGTAAAAAATCGCATGAAATCAGCGGGAGGAAGTCGATTCAGTGGACCAGCAGTCCAGCGCACAATGACTTCGCGTAGAGGGTGGGGCACAATCGTTGGGCAGCTCCTCATTAGCCATATGTTTCCGTAGTCAGCGCTAAGCGATACTTGAAGTGGTGTAAACAGCGAAAACACTGGACAATGAATGACTGCAAACGAGTGATTTGGAGAGATGAACCACGCTATACCCCGTGACAATCCAGTGGAAGGATTTGATTTTGGCGACTGCCCGAAGACTGTTACTTGTCATCATTTTTAATGCCAGCAGTGGAGAAGGATGATTATGATGTTTGGTTTGTGGGGCGCTCAATTGCGCTGTTATCAGCGCCCGTACAAATTCCCAACCTTTGCTCAGTCCAAACTCGCCACTTTCATGAATGATGATGAAATGGTGAGGACAACACAAACAGCCAGTCATCTAGAGGCAGTGAAAATCCCTGACTCCGCCGGGAATCGGACCCGGGAGTAGGAGGAGCTGGTGTCGCGGCGTGGGGCCGTTTCTCGTGGTTCGGGTGTGATCCCCTTCATGTGCTTAAGGTTCAAATGGCTCTGAGCACTATGGGACCTAACTTCTGAGGTCATCAGTCCCCTAGAACTTAGAACTACTTAAACCTAACTAACCTAATGACATCACACACATCCATGGCCGAGGCAGGATTCGAACCTGCGACTGTAGCGGTCGCGCGGTTCCAGACTGTAGCACCTAGAACCGCTCGGGCACCATGTGCTTAAGAAAACGCCAGATACGGAGAATATGAATACGTTTTACAGCATTGTGTACTGGGTTCGGTAGAGGAAAGGTTCGGAGAGATCACTGTTTGTATCAGCATGACGATTCCCCCTGTCACGAAGCAGCATCTGAGAAGCGATGGTGTGTGGGCAATAACGTTCCTGAAATGGACTTGCCTGCCCAGAGTCCCTTCTTGAGCCCAGTAGGACGTCTTTGGGACGGGTTAGAACGTTGACTCCACTCCAGACCGCAGCGTCCAACATCACTGCCTTCTCTGGTTCGGCTCTTGAGGTAGAATGGGCTGCGATTAATCCACAGACATTCGGACACCTGATTGAAAGCTTCTCCATCAGAATTCAGGGCCTAATACAGGCGAAGGGTGGACGAACTCCTTATTAATGTTCACTAATAGGCATCCAGATACTTTTGGTCAGATAGACTACACTACTGGGAGCTTACCGCCATTGCTGGCTCCAACAGTGTTGCTAATTTCGCTACGTTGAAAGTTGAATCTGCCCGTTTTCCAGATACGAAACTGTCGTAAGAACAGAATAACTCCGGCCCAATTTAGAAGGCCGCTATGGACGAATGCTGCCTCTGGCATAGATGTGTGTCATGTCCTTAGGTTAGTTAGGTTTAAGTAGTTCTGAGTTCTAGGGGACTGATGACCTCAGATGTTAAGTCCCATAGTGCTCAGAGCCATTTGAACCATTTGAAGAATTAAAAAAATTTTCAAATGTGTGTGAAATCTTATGGGACTTATCTGCTAAGGTCATCAGTCCCTAAGCTTACACACTACTTAACCTAAATTATCCTAAGGACAAACACACACACACACACCCATGCCCGAGGGAGGACTCGAACCTCCGCCGGGACCAGCTGCACAATGCATGACTGCAGCGCCTCAGACCGCTCGGCTAATCTCGCGCGGCTGAAGAATTAAGAATAGGTATTCGTGATGTGTCCCAACGGCCTTGATGCAGTGGTAATACCGGTTCCCGTGAGATCACCAAAGTTAAGCGCTGTCGGGCTGGGTTAGCACTTGGATGGGTGACCATCCTGCCTGCCGAGCGCTCTTGCAAGCGGGGTGCACTCAGCCTTTGTGAGGCAAACTGAGGAGCTACTTGATTGAGAAGTGGCGGCTCCGGTCTCTTAAACTGACTTCCGGCAGGGAGTGCGGCGTGCTGACCACATGCCCCTTCATATCTGCATCTGGTGGCACCTGTGGCCTGAGAATGACACGGCCGCCGGTTAGAACCGTTGGGCCTTCCAAGGCCTGTTCGGACTGAGTTTATTTTTTTAGCTTTGTTCGTGAGGTGTAGAAACAGTAGGTGGATTTCAGGTTTTTTATACAATTCTTGTAGGAGGTTAAAGCGATTTTGTGTCAGCGCGGAGGGCTGTGTGCTGTACAGGGAGTACTTGTCACACAATGTAGCAACTTCGTATGTTAAACGTCAGATACCAACTGAACCAAATAAACTGATATGAGCCCTACATACGGAGAAAATAGTAAAATTTTCTATCGCCGACGCCTCCGTAATTGCAGCACTGAACATTCCTCTGCTCCACTGCAGTGGTCGAGAGCAGAGTAATGAGCGACAGCGCAGAAGTGACGGAGCGCGACTCAATTTGCGCGTTGCTGGAAGAATGTGGTGGCGCTTTGCTGCGGCGGACGCATCAGCCAGCAGCCCGAGCATCGCGGCGTCATCGTGTCTGGCCAGTGAGTAATGCCGCGGCATTCCGCTGCTGGCGGCGACCGCAATATTCAAGACGTCGCCACATCGCTCACGGCCCAGCGGGTGACAGCAAAGTTAACAGCAGGAAAGCGCCGCCGCCGCTGCCGACGCCCTTAATTTAATGGAAGAACTACTCGCGGCAAGGACTGGCAGTTTATGGGGCGGCACAGACAGAGGGACACGGGACGGCTTTCAGCTTAGCGCTCTCCGCTGCGGGGACCGCGACAGTGCAGCAGCGCACGAGTGCGTCGGCCGTCTGGCTGCCCGTGACTGGCTGTGACGACGACCAGCGACAGAATTCAGGAGACAGTTGTAGCTACTAAGGGATGTGGGCGCTGGTAAGTGTTTCAGGGCAATACACCTACCAGCTTTTGGTGGGAGTAAGGGGGCACGTGGGTGGAGAAGGGGGGGGGGGGGGGAGGGAGCAGTGTAGAACTACTTGTATGACGTTCAGAAACGAAAGACGACTATCTCATGTAGTCAGACAGAAGAAGAAAATTGTAACAGTGATGCAAATTCTCAGAGGCGCTACCCACAAAAGTACCATGATGAAACAACGTAATTTCCCGCGATCCGGAGAGACAGCCGTCGCTGAGGACACACACACACACACACACACACACATACACACACACACACACACACACACACACACACACTATATATACAGGGTGGTCGATTGATCGTAACCGGGCCAAATATCTCACGAAATAAGCGTCAAAGGTAAAAACTACAAAGAACGAAACTTGTCTAGCTTGAAGGGGGAAGACAGATGGTGCTATGGTTGGCCCGCTAGATGGCGCTGCAATAGCTCAAACGGATATCAACTGCGTTTTTTTAAAAATAGGAATCCCCATTTTTGATTACATATTCGTGTATTACGTAAAGAAATATGAATGTTTTAGGTGGACCACTTTTTTCGCTTTGTGATAGATGGAGCTGTAATAGTCACAAACATATGACTCACAATTTTAGACGAAAGGTTGGTACCAGGTAGGCTTTTTAAATTAAAATACAGAACGTAGGTACGTTTGAACGCTTTACTTTGTGAACATCAGGCGTTCTCGGTGGATCACGATAGCAAATATCCTTCAATTTTCCCCGCAAAAATTAATCAGAGGACGTCAGAGATCCGCTCAACGAAACGACCAATCCACCTGTCATGAAACATGCTATTCAATACCGCTTCAACCGCACGCGAGCTATGTGCCAGACACCCATCATGTTGGAAGTACATTGCCAACTGTCATGCAATGAAACATCTTGTAGTAACATCGGTAGAACATTGCGTAGGAAATCAGCATACATTGCACCATTTAGATTGCCATCGATAAAATGGGGACCAATTATCCTTCCTCCCATAATGCCGCACCATACATTAACCCGCCAAGGCTGATGTTCCACCTGTCGCAGCCATCGTGGATTTTCCGTTGCCCAATAGTGCATATTATGCCGGTTTACGTTACCGCTGTTGGTGAATGACACTTCGTGGCTAAATAGAATGCGTGCAAAAAATCTGTAATCGTCCCGTAATTTCTCTTTTGCCCAGTGGCAGAACTGTACACGACGTTCAAAGTCGTCGCCATGCAAATTCCTGGTGCATAGAAATATGGTGCGGGTGCAGTCGATGTTGATGTAGCATTCTCAACACCGACGCTTTTGAGATTACCGGTTCTCGCGCAATTTGTCTGCTACTGATGTGCGGATTAGCCGCTACATTTTTGAGATTCCCGATTCTCGCGCAATTTGTCTTCTACTGATGTGCGGATTAGCCGCTACAGCAGCTAAAACTCCTACTTGGGCATCATCATTTGTTGCAGGTCGTGGTTGACGTTTCACATCTGGCTGAACACTTCTGTTTCCTTAAATAACCTAACTATCCGGCGAACGGTCCGGACACTTGGATGTTGTCGTCCAGGAATCCGAGCAGCATACATAGCACATAGCAGCATAATGTATCACGAAGCAAATACCGTCCGCATGGAGAAATGTTACGTGATACCATGTACTTATGTTTGTGACTATTACAGCGCCATCTATCACAAAGGAAAAAAAGTTCAAAAAATGGTTCAAATGGCTCTGAGCACTATGGGACTCAACTGCTGTGGTCATTAGTCCCCTAGAACTTAGAACTACTTAAACCTAACTAACCTAAGGACATCACACACATCCATGCCCGAGGCAGGATTCGAACCTGCGACCGTAGCAGTCGCACGGTTCCGGACTGCGCGCCTAGAACCGCGAGACCACCGCGGCCGGCGGAAAAAAAGTGGTCCAACTAAAACATTAATATTTCTTTAGGTACTATACGAATATGTAATAAAAATGGGGGTTCCTATTAAAAAAAAAACCCGCAGTTGATATCTGTTTGACATATGGCAGCGCCACCTAACGGGCCAACCATAGCGCCATCTGGTTTGCTCCTTCAAGCTAGACGAGTTTCGTTCCTTGTAGTTTTTCGTTTGATGCAATCAGTTACCCCTAATGATGTGTTTTATGCAACCCGTGCCATCTTCAAGTAAGTACTATGCGCATGATTTTCATATTCTCTCATTCACCACGTGCAAACTACTGGTTCTACAGAAGAAATAAACAGAACCTTTTTGTAGGAGATTTACTGTACAGTGAAGATTCGGTTGACTGGGCTATTTGTTGTAGAAAGTCATTTGGATAATCGAAAATCTAGATAACTGAATGTATGAAGAAAAGCGATTTTTGTGCTATTAACTCTAGGAAGATAACTTACGTCTCCCGCACATTATCCTCGTTCAGATATCTTGTAATGCGGTTATCTTTCTAGGGTTAATATGTAATTTTTGATGCTTATTTAAACCCCAAAAATAAATCAAAGTTATTAAAGTTAACAAGAATAAGCGTTTACACATTAAAAGTTAGAGACAGATAATAGTACATACTCACATATTCTCTTCAAATCTCTGAAATACTGTAATATAAGTCATGAAATACCTGACGAAAGTGACAGAGAGCAGTCACACTAGATCAACTTTGTTTAAAATATTTGTTAATTATCATTTGACATAAACAATTTTTTGTCTTCGTTGTTGCTATATCACGAATTAGTTTTAAATATAGCAAACTCAATGTAGCACACTCTGCTTGTTTTTCGAACAATTTGAAATATGAAATCCTTCCATATGAGGTGATACTGTATCATTTTCTGCATATGCATTTCCTTCTATTACATTTTATCGCATCTCATGATGTTCGTTTCCTGCAATGTGTTTTCAACAATTTCGTAATACGACATGATCTGAAAACATTAATCATTACTGTTACACCTGAGCCATTCTTTCATATCATCAGCATGATATTCCTGACATATTTGTTTGTTTGTCATTAGCTTATTTATATTCTCGAAAACAGAATCATCCGTATTGGTTATTGAATTCTGGTGCTCACATTTTAGTTTTCTGTTCCAAACTTTGTTCAAAGTCTTCCTTTCAGTCAAATCCCACAAACCTACAACCGTGTAGTAAACTGCTTCAAATTCATTCATTGAAAAATTACAAAACGAATTCAACCTTCCTTCATCAATAGATAACAAATCAGGTAAAAGTTTTTTTCGTAAAATAGTTTAAATGTTTGAATAACACTTCGATGAATTTGTTGTATCAAGGATGTCCCATTAGGAGGCAAAAATTTCACAATTAACATTCCATTTTTTTTTCTCTCTCTAATAATTCAATCGAAGGATCGAAGGATGGCTTGGCGCATTATCCAATTATCCAGCGAAAGTAGGACTTTACCAATTTCGTTTTGAAATTTTTTTTATTATTTTTGTTCTGTTTTTTACTTCGGGGATAAAAGTGTTTTCATGACAGTAAATGAATATTTCGCTCTTCATCCACGCACATTTTTAGTTTCTATGAGTTAAGTAAACTATAAAGCTTTTGAAGCATCTGGGGTCTATGCATTTTTCGATGAGGAGCAAGAGCATTTTATTAATCTGGGTACCGTTTACGCAAACTAATATTGTTATTAGCTCGTTACAAGTTTTATATCTTGAGGTGAACTTTCTCGCCAAGAAAGTGAAGATTTCGTCGATAATACACTCCAGTGTAATCCGGTTTCATCAGCGCTGTAACCGAGATTGAAGTAATAGTCACTTTCGTTAAATGTTTTTTAAAAACCATCTTTAAAAGTATTCGCTGCACGTTCATCAGCTGATAGTGTTTGATCATGTATTTCGAATTCGCTAATTCCATGTCGAGATGTAAATCTAAACAACCATCTGTTACTTTCCACAAACGATTCATCGCCAAGTTTTCAATTTAACTGTAATGCATCCTTTTTTTTTACTTAACAGTAATGCCTTTTCGGAGAGTAAAGGACGAGATATCGTTTGCCCATTTGATCGTTTTTATAAAACCCAGCACTACAAAACTTCTTCCAAAAGTTCATTTTATGATTTCCTCATCATTTATCGATATTAACGGCCACCTTTACTATGACGTTTGGAAATGTACTTCAAAACTGAATCGATATTTTTCTTAATGTTGCACATAACAGCAGTACCTGCATCGTACTTATCGACTAACTTACAAGTTTCTCTCTCTCTTTCTTTCTTTTTTGCGGAACGCAACATGTCCGTGCGCACATTGACTAGATTACGAAGATATTTGCTCGCGGCTGACTGCCCGGATAATCACTATAACTGAGGTCCGGGTAATCGAGTCTGCGCTGTAGTTAAATTTGGTACTGTGTGATACTTTTCCATTAGACGCCCTAGCTTTCGAATTATTCAAGAAAAACGCAAAAAAATTACTTACAAGTGCGTTTTTCTTGAATAATCCGAAAACTGTGGCCTCCAGCAAAAACATATCCCAGTACAAAATTTATCGACATCAAATTTACTAGAAAAAGGAGCAGCTGACACACCCTGTATATCATGAACTGCTTCTTCCGGAAATTATTTTATCAGCTACGGGCCCATAAAAACTTTTCATTTTAAGTAATGGAGGAGATAAGGAAAAATTATGATATTCCTTAATAATTGAGACGCAGCACTGCTGGCAGTATTTCATTACAATTCGGCTGAGCTGTAGCTTTTTTTTTTTCTGGGAATATTTTAGCCTACGGCCGCTGACAGTGTCCAGTCCCAGCTCAACAGCTTGACTGGTTACACGAAAAGGATGAGACAAAAATTAATGAAATAGAAACAGGAAAATGTAAGTGAGGAAGTGGTATTTATTCTCCTTCAAAAACAATGGGCAAGATCATGAAGCTCTTTCATTTCTACTATTCTGACATGTAGCAGATAATGAACGTGTACATCCTATAGCAGAAGCCAAAGCAGTTCTAATTCGACGTAAAAGCTCCTTAGGATGGTAGATTGCAAGTCAATGCCTATTCGTCATTAGAAACGAAGCAGTAGGGTAGTTGGATAGGAATGGGAAAATACACTACTGGCCCTTAAAATTGCTACACCAAGAAGAAATGCAGACGATAAACGGGTATTCATTGGACAAATATATTATACTAGAACTGACATGAGATTACATTTTCATGCAATTTGGGCGCACAGATCCTGAGAAATCAGTACCCAGAACAACCACCTTTGGCCGTAATAACGGCCTTGATACGCCTGGGCATTGAGTCACACAGAGCTTGAATAGCGTGTACAGGTACAACTGCCCATCCAGCTTCAGCACGATACCACAGTTCATCACCACTAGTGACTGGCGAATTGTGACGAGCCAGTTACTCGGCCACTATTGACCAGACGTTTTCAGTTGGTGAGAGATCTCGAGAAATTGCTGGCCAGGACAGCAGTCGAACATTTTCTGTATCCAGAAAGGCCCTTACAGGACATGCAATATGCGGTCGTGCATTATCCTGCTGAAATGTAGGGTTTGGCAAGGATCGAATGAAGGGTAGAGCCACGGATCGTAACACATCGGAAATGTAACGTCCACTGTTCAAAGTGCCGTCAGTGCGAACAAGGGATGACCGAGACGTGTAACCAATGGCACCTCATACCATCACGCCGGGTGATACGCCAGTATGGCGATGACGAATACACGCTTCCAACGTGCATTCACCGAGATGTCGCTAAACACGGATGGGACCATCATGATGCTGTAAACAGAACCTGGATTCATCCGAAGAAAATGACGTTTTGCCATTCATGCACCCATGTTCGTCGTTGAGTACACCATCGGAGGCGCTCTGTGATGCAGCGTCAAGGGTAACCGCAGACATGGCCTCCGAGCTGATAGTTCGTGCTGCTGCAAACGTCGTCGAATTGTTCGTGAAAATGATTGTTTTCTTGCATACGTCCCCATCAGTAGACTCAGGTATCGAGACGTGGCTCAACGATCCGTTACAGCCATGCGGATAAGATGCCTGTCATCTCAACTGCCAGTGATACAAGGCAGTTGGGAACGCAGCTGGGATCCAGCACGGCGTTCCGTATTACCCTCCTGAACCCACCGATTCCATATTCTGCTAACAGTCATTGGATCTCGACCAACGCGAGCAGCAATGTCGCGATACGATAAACCCAATCGCGATAGGCTACAATCCGGCCTTTATCAAAGTCGGAAACATGACGGTACACATTTCTCCTCCTTACACGAGGCATCAAAACAACGTTTCACCAGGCAACGTCGGTCAACTGCTGTTTGTGTATGAGAAATCGGTTGGAAACTTTCCTCATGTCAGCATGTTGTAGGTGTCGCCACCGGCGCCAACCTTGTGTGAATGCTCTGAGAAGGTAATCATTTGCATAGCACAACATCTTCTCCCTGTCGGTTCAAATGGTTCAAATGGCTCTGAGCACTATGGGACTTAACAGCTGTGGCCATCAGTACCCTAGAACTTAGAACTAATTAAACCTAACTAACCTAAGGACATCACACACATCCATGCCCGAGGCAGGATTCGAACCTGCGACCGTAGCAGTCACACGGTTCCGGACTGCGCGCCTAGAACCGGGAGACCACCGCGGCCGGCCTGTCGGTTAAATTTCGCGTCTGTTGCACGTCATCTTCGTGGTGTATCAATTTTAATGGCCAGTAGTGTAAATCGCCCAGAATTTCCTTAAGCAATCGCCTAGCATTCACCTAAATGGGGTAGTCTCAATAAAAATTAAACAAAATGGCCCTTGTGGAATGAACCCACAATCTGGAAAACACTGGAAGAGTATATTTACTTAGATAAGACGCTTGTAAGTCCTAAAAACAGTACATTTGTGACCACACAAAAATTGTCTTTAACCACCATGCTGAAATTTTTCTTCCTATCTGCTGTAAGCATGAGAAAGAGAGAGTCTTCTGACGTGTATCAGATCGTCTGTAAGTGAGAAATACGAGCTAACTTTTATGTGACATATAACATGTTTGCTGTAGTTTCCACTTCCGCCCTACCTCTCCACTGTGCTACAAAGCTCTAATACTGTTTGAACAGAACAAAATCAGTGACACAACACACACCTGTTCCTTGCATCAATTAATGCTAATCCAATTTGAAAACAGTCCATGATTCATCACTATGTAGACGCCATTCGCTACAGTGACATACACAGTCATGCAGAACACTCAAGATGCAATTCAGATCTACATTTTGTTATTGTGTGGAACAATGGAGAACGTTATCCCAGGAATAAATTAAAAAACACTGCCGGAAAAACAATGCATCACCCTCGAGGACAAGGTCATTTTATTGAAAAGTGGCGTGACAAGTATTTCGCAACTGTAGGAGTGTGTGGTAACAAATTCAGACCAAATGAAAGATGCATCTCATAGTAAAGGGTGTCCAAACAGTCGCATCAGTACACAGCGTACCACCCCTCTGGTGGCAACACAGGCGTGTATTTCATACGCAAACGATCATAAAGGTGCCGAATGGCATCCTGCGGTAGACTGTCCCAAGCATCTTGCACCTTTTGTTGAAAATAGGGAATTGGTTTTGCAGGCGTTGGAGAATGAGTAAGTTCACGGTTCGCCGTATCCCATACGTGTTCAATTGACAGACATTTGATGATCTTGCTGGCTAGGAGGGTTGTTGTTCGTTACGAAGGGCACGTTGCATCGCAGCAGCTGAATGTGAACATGCAGTGTCGTGCTGAAAAAGCACATTACCTTCCTGTCGAAAATGTGGCAGT
Source organism: Schistocerca gregaria (assembly GCF_023897955.1). Taxonomy (NCBI): domain Eukaryota; kingdom Metazoa; phylum Arthropoda; class Insecta; order Orthoptera; family Acrididae; genus Schistocerca; species Schistocerca gregaria. The sequence goes on from NC_064920.1 coordinate 363,199,337, forward strand.
AGCATGGAGATAACAGGCTGTGCAATGTAGCAGGTACTGCTTACTATATCCTGCAGAAACATTAAATTTGACCGCGAGTTGTAATTGATGAACCCCCACGCCATGAAGCAAGGGTGGGGCCTTGTGTGTCTTGGGCGAATGCACTCACTCTAGAATAGGCAGCTCAACAGACCTGTGCCCTACACGTGTACGTCCATCACCCGCATACAGACATAACCTGCTCTCGTCAATGAGAACAACAGAGCCTTTCCATTCTCCAATGAACTCTTTCACGACACAAGAGTAGCCGTGCTTGGCGGTGTCGTGATGTCAGTCACTGGCCACAACCATTAACCATTTATTTTTATTTTGCATTATAGGAGAGAACGGATACAGCCAGCTTCAGGCTAGATGGAGACACGGTGGGCAGTCACCTTGCTGGTCCCTCACATGGTCCGTTGTCCTGATCTATTTTTGTTTATTTTTTTAATTTTTTAAAAATCTTGGTAGAGATAAATTCCGCAATTCCCGGACTCAAAAGAATTTTTTCTCTAGGGGGAAAATATACAATACCTTGACGATTAAAGACAAGGTGCAACATATTTGCAAATAAAGTGTGATAACTTAGAAGCCTCTGCGATTTCCAATGCGCGTTCACCGCATGTTGGCGAAAAGCACCGTGTTGGGACCGTTGTCACGGCCGACTACACAGTGGAAGTCGCGTCCGAGGAGCCATACGATCGTGTTAGTCTTCGTCCAAGGGAAAACGGGAGCGTCCGGACTGAAAAAAGTTCAACTGAGAAAGCAGCTTCAGCTGATCGGGCAAGGAAAGCCAGTTGTTCGCAAATCCACTGCCCGTGTTCTCGGCAGCAAGAGACAAGCCTGTGTGTATCGTGTTAATGACATGTGTCACAAAAACCAGTCGGACGAAGACCACTGCGGTGGAGGCATTAGGAATGACCCTATACCACGATGAGGCGACTTGCATCTCCAGTATAGGAAGACTAACGTGAATCCACAATGTTTTCCAGTTTACCAGTGACGCGGCCATTTCAACAGGGGAGACGGTTGATTATACTCACCAAAGGATAAGCAAAGATCTGGTAGCAAGTTGTGTCAATCATAAAACGTCGGCTCTCAAAAAACTTATTATAACATAAAATTCATGTATATGCCGCTATTTAGAGTTGATCCGGCCAACATGTACATGGGGGGAGGGGTCTAACCGGTCGAAGACCCCTAAATAAGCGAGATGTAATGCAATGAGTAGCTCGAGTACACGTTAAAACGTTAGCCCGCATAAGTAGTGATGAAAACTTTCTTTGAAATTGGGAAGCCCCTACCCTCCAACAAGGGGACAGGACCACGCTGCCACTTCATACCGGAGTCGACAAATATGACTTTTCCGTAGGAAAGTACCGGATAATTGCATCAGTTTCTGCTCCATCATCGCAGGGAGAGGGAATATTTGTGCAAGATACACATTTCACTGAAAATGTAGGAAAATAAGATCCATACTTTGTGAAGAAGCATAAAGGAACAGCGTTCGTATTCACTAATTACTCATTGAATTCGATCCGTCACTTCCAGCCAGTTGAGTGCTGTCATTTTCATCGGGCAGCGATACCCAGCGATTTGTGGTGAGCGACTACCGTTGCCCTTGGAATGACAGCTGGATGAAAACTCCGCAAATGTAACAGGGCGCATTTCCGATCATTAATGCGGGTCCCAGAGAGAGAACAAAAGGAATCCAATATGTCCTTGTATGAGGATGTGTCATCGATATGAGGTAGCAGTACCATAACATCATCTGCATACGCTCGCACCGAGAAGGTTTCTCCCAGTCTCTTCCAACCACTTAATTGATCAGCAATACGGTGAAGCACAGGCTCTAGGGACAGGACAAAAAGCGACGTAAAGAGAGGGCTCCTCTGTAGTAAGCCCCGTCAGATTGTGATCTGGATAGTAAGTCGTCCATTCACAGCTACATACGCTTGAATGCAGTAAAAAGATTGGTTAATACCTGACACGCAGTATGACTAAGACCGGTCACTCCGAGTACCTGTATCAAGAAGCATTTGAATGCCTTATTAAAACCAAAAAAAAGTAAGGCCCCAGAAACAGAATTAGCCGTAGCCACCGAGACGACGTTCCATCATTCGACCACAGAAGTCAGGATCGAGTACCCGAGCACACAGCTATGATGAACAGCAAGAATTTTCTCTAGCAATGTCGATAAACGACTATTAACAGTCGATAGTTTTATAATCTAAACTAAGGAGTGTGGTTGGACGTATTTTACCAATGTCAGGATGACCGCCTGTCTCCGGAATTAGAACTATTTTGCCAACTTTGAAAACTGCAGGAATCAAATCCCACCCCCAGATCATCTCGTTTGCCAGGGTCTAGATCCACTGTTTCCGATGTGATAGTGAAGTGGAAACGTGGAGCGACACGTGAGGCACAAAAGCATACAGGCCGACCTCGTCTGTTGACTGACAGAGACCGCCGGCAATTGAAGAGTGTCGTAATGTTTACTAGGCGGACATCTATCCAGACCATCACACAGGAATTCCAAACTGCATCAGGATCCACTGCAGGTACTATGACAGTTAGGCAGAAGGTGAGAAAACTTGGATTTCATGATCGAGCAGCTGCTCATAACCCACACATCACGCCAGTAAATACCAAACGACGTCTCGCTTGGTGTAAAGAGCTTGATCATTGGACGATTGAACAGTGAAAAAACGTTGTGTGGAGTGACGAATCACAATACACAATGTGGCGATCCGATGGCAGAGTGTGGGTATGGGAAAAGCCCGGTGAATGTCATCTGCCAGTGCGTGTAGTGCCAACAGTAAAATTCGGAGGCGATGGTGTTATGGTGTGGTCGTGTTTTTCTTGAAGGGGGCTTGCACCCCTTGTTGTTTTGCGTGGCTCTATCACAGCACAGGCCTGCATTGATGTTTTAGGCGCCTTCTTGCTTCCAACTACTGAAGAGATATTCGGGGATGGCGATTGCATCTTTCAACACGATCCAGTGCCTGTTCATAATGCACGGTCTGTGGCGGAGTTGTTACACGACAATAACATCCCTGTAATGGACTGGCCTGCACAGAGTACTGATCTGAATCCTATTTTTTTGTGCCAGGCCTCACCGACCGACATCGATGCTTTTCTCCGCAGTGCAGCACTCCATGAAGAATGGGCTGCCATTCCCCAAAAAACCTTCCAGCACATGACAGAAGGTATGCCTGCGAGAGTGGAAGCTGTCATCAAGGCTAAGGGTGGGCCAACGCCATATTGAATTTCAGCATTACCGATTGTTGGCGAACTTGTAAGCCATTTTCAACCAGGTGTCCGGATACTTTCGATCACAGAGTGTAAATTGCTCTGGAAATGCCACGTTCGGACGTGACCATTGGTATGAATGATGGACGCGATACATGCTCTTCTTCGAAGCGCTCGCAGCCGGATAAGATGAAATAAAGTGGTCAATTCATCCTGTAAGAATGAGCTGTATTTTGATCTTGCCCTGAGTCCATCCATGTGTTGCCTCTTTAACATGACGGACATCCATAATCTGCAGGAAGATTGTCTGACACCTTCATAAAGTTGTCATAAGACAGAATAATAAAATTCCTGTATCTGCCGCAGATTCCAAGCCCGCTCAGAGGCGTCACGCATTAACGCTTTCCTGAGTAACGATTTTGCATGCCCTGACTACCATTCCATGAGAGAAGGATAATGGTCCTGGGAACGCAAGCTATGCGTCCTAACCACTCGAACGATAATCTCGAAGTAAGAGTCCTTGAAGAGAGATGTTTTCAACATCCAGGGAACGTTGAGCATGGTTTAAAATGGCTCTGAGCACTACGGGACTTAACATCTTGAGGTCATCAGTCCCCTAGAACTTAGAACTACTTAAACCTAACTAACCTAAGGACATCACATACATCCATGCCCGAGGCAGGATTCGAACCTGCGACAGTAGCGGTCGCGCGATTCCAGACTGAAGCGCCTAGAACCGCTCGGCCACTCCGACCGGCGCACATGGTTTAAAGTGACAGCTATGGCACAGTGATGACTGAAATAAGTGGGTATCACGTTTATCGCTATTGTCCACATAAAGAATCAGAAAGATAAAAACAATCGAGTCTGCTGCTGGAAGCAACTATAATATGCGTATTCCTGACGAAAGTGGGGCAGGGACAGGTGCATGCATCGCGATAATGCGAAGAGCGTACCAAATCATCTAGTTGTTTATTGAAGTTAAAATTGGTGTTCTGATCCATAGGACGCAGAACACAAAATCTCCGCATAATAGAAGTTTCTGCGGAGTTTTACGAAATAAATAAATTATATTCTCTTTGTAAGAACGAGCTCGATCTGTGAAATGACCAGATCCTTAATGACCATAAAGAAGATTTAAGGTAAGGTTACAAAAATTGCAGCCTATCCTTCGGCCGTTATTAAAAACTTCGAAGTCAGCGGTATCGCCTCACTATAAAATATGGTATGTGTCGGTGGATAGTTCAGCAGCCACATTAAGTGAACCAGAAAAACCTGCAAATGATATTTAAGGTATTGTATAACAGCCCATGGCAGAGTCAACGGATGAATTTGAAATGAATCCTCTCTTCCACCCTCGTCATGTTTTTTACTTTTTCGTGACGCGGAACGCTGAGATGGAAACGCTGCTTATTGCGGCTTTGCGGGAAACCGACTGTCGCACAATACAACGTGAAGGAGGGGGGGGGGGGGGGGGGAGGGTCCTGTGGAAATTCAGTTTCAGGCACGGAGGACACTGCCGACTCCTCCACAGTGTACCTTCTCCTGGAAAGCCTTTTAAGACCCGCAGTAAAATGTTACGATGTTCATAAGTGAACTGTGTCAATAACGAATAAAACTATGTATGTAAATCTGCTATCACAGATGAAATATTATTTTGGAACGAGAAAACTATCCACGTTAACATGTTTTGAACATAAAAATATTATTAATAATATATTTCTGTATAACAAATACTGAGAATAACAAAGACTATGGGTAAATCATGTCATAGAAATTCTAAACAATTGTGGGAAAAAGTCTTGGGTTAATAAAAAGATCACACTGCTGTCAGCTCTCGAACTTATTAGACGCTTTTGTACGAGATTTCTTCTGCATGCACGATTTTGTTAATTGTGCGTAAGTTTTTTCACAAGTATGTATAAGAAGTATTTGTCCTTTTAATCTCATTTCTTACCTCACCCTCCATGTGAATATAATTAAATGAAAATAATTAAGTATCGATAGAATTCAAGTTTTATCATTGGCCATGTGCCGCTCTGTTGCCGTAATGACCCATTGGCAGCCATTATGTAAAATATAATTAACCACATGATTTTCACAACATAGCAAGAAGAAGTACTTTAAATATTGTGCTATTAGGAAATGAAAATATTGTTTGTACAAAAATTTTCATTAAATATGCACAAGGAACGCAAAGATAATAAATAATAATATGAGACGCAGGCTTGCTTATGAGTAAATCGCTGAGTGGTAAAAATCTTGTCCTCACTGCCGTAAATATTATTCACACCATTATTAACAGTATAAAAGGTCAGCCCTTAACAAAGAATATACGTAACATTCAGAATAATAGTGCAGCTACGTTGGTGATTATGTCGTGTCTCTCTCTGCAATTATAATTATTTGTTGGGCATTAACTATACGGTTTTAAACAAACCACCCGTATTTTTTAGCTAAACGTGTGTATTGACAACATAACTGAATTAGTACAGCCCAACCTAGTAAATTTACTGAGAATTATGTGCCGAGATAGCAACATTAATTATTGTTAGCACATATTTTATGCGCTACAAGGAGTGTGCGAAATATACACGACGTCACAACTTATAAATATTTTCAGCCAGGATTCTGTATGGAACAAACCGACACCTATTATAAAAAGAGAGAGTGAGAGAGAGAGACGAAAAACATGTGGGATGACCGTTCCTGAGAATCAACGAAAACGAAAACTGGCGGTATGTCTTTTGCCTTCACCACGTCTTGCACTCGTGCCGATCTGGATCTGATCAACAGCAGCCTATGGCATGCTTTTCTCATCCACGGGGGCAACAAAAGGGTGGGAATACGTTACAGACTGGTCGATGCCCGGCAAGTCTGTCGGTTATAGTACGGAGTTCCATCTACATCTACATGATTACTCTGCAATTCACATTTAAGTGCTTGGCAGAGGGTTCATCGATCCACAATCATACTATCTCCCTACCATTCCACTCCCGAACAGCGCGCGGGAAAAACGAACACCTAAACCTTTCTGTTCGAGCTCTGATTTCTCTTATTTTATTTTGGTGGTCATTCCTACCTATGTAGGTTGGGCTCAACAAAATATTTTCGCATTCGGAAGAGAAAGTTGGTGACTGAAATTTCGTAAATAGATCTCGCCGCGACGAAAAACGTCTTTGCTTTAATGACTTCCATCCCAACTCGCGTATCATATCTGCCACACTCTTTCCCCTATTACGTGATAATACAAAACGAGCTGCCCTTTTTTGCACCCTTTCGATGTCCTCCGTCAATCCCACCTGGTAAGGATCCCACACCGCGCAGCAACATTCTAACAGAGGACGAACGAGTGTAGTGTATGTAAGCTGTCTCTTTAGTGGACTTGTTGCATCTTCGGTGTCCTGCCAATGAAACGCAACCTTTGGCTCGCCTTCCCCACAATATTGTCTGTGTGGTCTTTCCAACTGAAGTTGTTCGTAATTTTTCCACCCAGGTATTTAGTTGAATTGACAGCCTTGAGAATTGTACTATTTATCGAGTAATCGAATTCGATCCTCATGCGACCCCGAAGAGGCGGTCTCGGTCTCGGGAGATACATCGGAAGGAGTGCTGCACGCTTTCGAACCTTGAACAGCAGCTGAAATGTTATCGTCCGGTCTGAAGTCGGTGAAAGGAGAGGCACCGGAATCTTTTCTGGAGAGCGGAGAATGGAAGAGGACTCATCTGACTCCTATCTTGCTTCTGTTTACGATTGTTTTGAAGTGGAAGTGGCGGCGATGCAAAAGCCACAGCGAGGAGGTCCCTAAGCGTAGTTAACGGCGGAAATTCTCTAGGGCCATGAAACAATGGCTCGCGTTGCCCCTCAGGAACTTGGTTAAGCACAATGGCTGTTCCTTGGGGAATGAGGTTTGATAAAGTTAGCCTTTAACGGCGTTTCATAAGTGGATTTTAAGACCGCGGTTCGACGAGGGCAATCTGTGTGGAATTGTCCACTCTTATTAAATATGAACCGAGTCCCTACTTGTCCTGTGTAAATTCTCTGTACTCGGTATCCACACACCTGCAAATGAGAGGGGATAATCCGTTTCACTGCCATGTCCATGCATCGAACGCCACTACAAACTTGTAAACGCTGTTGAACGGACCACCGTTGTCGCCATATGTTCCGTATGCCCTCAAACGGAAGCAGGACGGTCTCGAGGAAACTGTCAGCAACGTCGAGAGGAAGCTTAAACAGCCTGACATTCGTATATTCCACATCCGCGTTGGCCAGAATAACCATACTATTAGAACGACAGCGATGAGTGAAAGAGCTTTGTCGTCCGTGCTGCAGAAGGAGCCCGTCAGCCTGAAGTGGATCAAGAAACTTGACATAAAACACTTACGAATCAGAATCAAAACAGGCCTTGTGAACGTTTTTTGAAATTAGCCCTTCCGTGATTGTGTGAACAAGTCAACTGTAAATTTGTGTCGAATCTAGCCGCACATGCCGCATGGTCTTGTCAAAGCTAAAACTGACGATATATGCACGTGGAATGTTCCTAGGAGCCATGGACGAATCACGGCGCAAAACAACGCCGCATCAAAATTGATTCACAGACACGAGACGCAGAGAAGCACAAGGAGTCGCACGACAATGAAGGGAAATTAGGAAGAGGCGGAAACAGACAGAACCTTCTCGCCCGACGCAAGAAGTGGAAATGAAATGCTGGATCACCAAGCCCGACAATTGAGTAGATAGTTCGTCTATAGATTTTGATGAGTTCCCGACTACGTGGCATATATGGCCGTACCTTTTGGCTGCATTGACTTAAAAACTTAAATTATTTGCACCGCCGAGGGACCGTAGACTTTAGTCTGACATTAATTTCAGCTTGAGACCTCTACCCGTACCTGAGAAAAAGCGGTCTTTACAGACGACATTATCTTTTGATTGCACTGACTTAGGAGCCTAAAGTTTTTACATAGCCAAGGGACGGTAGACCTTAGTGTTTAACATAAATTTCAGCTTGATACCTCTACCCGTCTAGGGTAGGGGTCTTAACGGAGGGACAGACAGACAGACTGACAACAAACGACAAGAATTTCTTTATGAGAGACAGTAACAAATTAACAATTGTCTGATATTTTTTCTTCACCTGTACAGTGAAACCTTGCATCTTGCCAAATTCAATAATTCCAGCTCAATGGGAAGTACCATATAGCTTTTGATGAGTGAATTTTCGAGCATAGAAATATGTGACATACAAGGCCGCATCTTTTGATTGCTTGAATTTTTTACACCGCCAAGGGACCGCAGACCTCGGTATATGACATAAATTTCTACTTGATCCTCTACCTGTTCCTAAGAAGAAAGGGACTTAACAATCGGACAGACAGATAGACAGACGGACAACAAAGCGATTGTATAAGGGTTCAGTTTTTACCGAATGAGAGACGGAACCGTAAAAATCAACCAGAATCATTCAACGGCGTATGGGTATTTCATCACGGCACGTGCCACAGTGTCATTATTATTATTAGAGCGAGAAGAAATAATTACTGGAGACGAAACATTTGTACGACAAGCAAACTACGCTGATGGCACAAAACATGATGATCATTGCCCACCGCGAAAACTGGATGCCGGCAGGTGGCGTTGCTGGCGCATCAAGCGGTAAGACGTAAGTATGTAAGAGGATAACAGACAAATGGGAATCATTCTTATGCCCAACGCCTGGGAACGAGCATCTCAGGGACAGGGAAGCTGGTCAACTGTTCGTGTGACGCTCTGTGGAAAGTGTCACCTCAGTGTAAAGCTGGAGCCCCGGTCTGTGGCAGATCTGACGAGAGGCACAGGTGTTCCGGAGCACACTGTTCACCGCACATTGTTGAACAAGGTGTCTGCAGAAGACGGCCCCTAAGTGTTCCTATGTTGACTCTGCGACGCCGTCAATTACGATGGCAGTGGGCAGAGGATCATCGAGACTGCACCATTTATCAGTGTAAACGTTCCCATGCTCCTTGGTAAACACCACTCTCACGGTCGGCATTTCTACGAAGTGACGGGTTTAGAAACAGCGTCTTTGGTGTCGGCCCGTCAATCAGAGGGTTGCAAAGTGTCTTGTGAGGACCGTAGAACGAATTGGGAAGCACCGTTGAGCACAAATCTCGTCCTCTCTTGGCAGTCAGCTTTCGTCCTGATGCGATACACCCTCCTGATCCTCTCGATGCCGTGTCCATTCAGTCTGTAGGTAGCCTCTATACTCTCTGATTTATCCCTTATTTTTAGCAATAAAACTGACAAACCAGTCAGTTTTCAGCTTACCTATTCTACCTGTTGTTCACTACATCCTGACCACCTTTACAGGGCAGCCTGAACAACTACGTCAACATTATTAAGGACCACCTGCATCCTACATCACCTGAGGCTTGATACCTTCTTTGTCGGCGATTGCATCTTTCAGCAGGACAATTGTCCGTGTCACAATGCCAGGATCGAGCTGCAGTGCTTAGAGGAGCGTGTTACTGTACTCATGTTGATGATTGTCCGCCAAAGCCGATGAGACATATCTAGGACGCTATGGAACGCCAGCTTCGCGCCTACGATTCACCGCACTGTAATTTACGGGAAGTGCACTACATTTGCCTAAACATCTGGAGCCACATATCTGCGCAAACCTGTCAGACCTTCGGCAAATCTTTGCAACGTAAAATCACTACTATATTGTATTCAAAAGACGGAGGAAAAGGCTAATAAGCAGATCAGCATAATGTTTTTGCTTGTCAGTACATATGGCAAACAGGATGTCAGGTACAGTTCCTCGAGAAAAAAGGAAGTAACGGTCAGCTCTCAGAAACCAACGCCTGAAGATGAAAAGAAGGCAACTGCTAGGAACTGGGAGAGGCTGGACCTGGCAAGACAGGGAACGGCTTTCAGCAGAGGGGTAGTCGAGAGCCTCTTGAGATGCGTCAAGGACCTGCGGAGGATCGCAGTGGATAAGAGGCCTCGCGGGGGCGAGGAAGGGGGCGGGGCGCTCGCAAAAGCGCCGATAAATCGTGACAGCAGGTGGCGTCGCGCTGCCTGAGGGGACAATCCGGCACGGTTCCCAAGCCAATTCTCACGTGTGCTGTGCAGATGCACCCCAAGCTAAATTCTTACGGGATCCGGCGAGATACCTCGAATAATGAGGCTAAAGAGCAGGGGCACTACGTCAGTAGTTGAGAATTTGGGTCTTACAGGAACCGAGCTAGGGTAGTCCATGCAGTGACCACTGTGTTTGCATTGGGTATAGGTCAGCGCATCTGCCTAGTAAGCAGGAGGCCCAGGTTCGAACCCCGGTCAGGCTCAAATTTTTAACTTGCGCCATTGATATAAATCAGTGCCTACTGGCAGCTAATGGTTTTAATTCCTCTATGTCTCTATCACGTTTCGTTGCGATTTCGGATCTCATTGGGATGTTTCCTCGTCACGTAAAGAACGTGGCCCTCTCCCAGCAGTACCCTACCGCAGGCCGCTGGAGGAACAAAGCGTTCCAAGTGGTCGTAAAAATGCGAAGGTCAGTCCCGTTTTCGAGAAGGATCGTCGAGAATACGCACACTAGATCTATGTCGCCGATGTTAGCCTGTTGTAGAATTATGGAACATATTTTATGCTCGCTCCACCTTTATGGAGACTGCTTTCTTCTGTAGGAATCAACATTGGATTGCACAAGTAGCGATCATGTGAGAACCAACCCACTTTGTTCGTCCACAAGACTCAGAATTCATTATAAACCGATAACCAGGTTATATTCCGTGGCTTCGTGAAAGTTTCGTATACCCTCTCGCACTGGAACCTAATGAATGAAATATGAGCGTACGGAATATCAGATCAGTTTTGTGACTGGATTGAAGAGCTTCTTGCGAACAGAATACAATGTGTCAGTCGTAACGGAGAGGAATCTTGAAAGCTAAAAGTAATTTCGGGCGCACTCTTAGGTAGTCTTATAGGATCATTACTGTTCACAGTATATAATATAAAAGACCTACTGTATAAAGTCATTAAAGTTCCGTGTGGCCGTTCGCGGATGATGCTGTTGTACTAGAGAAGTAGCGAAGGGTCGCAGAGGATCGACACCTGGTGCAGGGAACGGCGCTTAACCATGAAATGCAACATACTGCGCATAAATAAGCGGAAAAATCCGTTGTGTAATTACACGATTTATGAACAATGACTGGAAGCAGATACATCCATTGCGTTTGCAGCAATTTAAAGTGGAAAAGACACGGAGTTGCGTTTCAAATTGTGTCGAGCGGAGGGACGTGTACGGGTATGGAGACAACCTCTGGAATCCATAGACCCATGGAACATGCAAGAGACTGTTCAAGCTGGTGGAGGCTGTGTAATGGTGTGGGATTGCGCAATTGGAGTGATATGGGGTACCTGATACGTCTAGATATGACTCTGACAGGTGACCCGTCTGATCAGCTGCATCCATTCATGTCCATTGAGCATTCTGACAGACTTGGGCAATACCAGCAGGACAATGCGACACCCCACACATCCAGAACTGCTAAAGAGCGGCTCCAGGAGCACTCTTCTGAGACTAAACACTTCCACTGTCCACCAAACTCTCCTCATAACAGAGCATATCTGGCATGCCTTGCAACGTGCTGTTAAGAAGAGATCTCCGCCTTCTCGTCCTCTTGCGGATTTAGGGACAGCCCTGCAGGATTCATGGTCTCAGTTCCCTCCAGCATGTGAGGTGATGGGCGAGTGTGGCGCCCTGAAAATACTCTGAGTTCGGAGTGAGCATGGCCACATGGGGTCGAGGGCCTCTAGGTGAGCCACGGCCCAGCGGCAACCACGTGGTGCCGAACGTTATCTGAGCAAGGGGGGTACCCCAGCGTATGGTCCAGCTGACCACGTGGCTGGGAATTCCATGGTGACGTTGTGTTCATGAAAGAGACTTGCATGCCGAGAGTGCCAAAGATGGCGGACTTAGTGAAACCATCATGGCAGACATTTCACAGTTCGTACCGAAATTAATAGTAGCCAGATGAATCATGATACCTCATAAAGAAACATGTACATAACTATTATTCGCTCGATGATTCTGAGAGGTAATCAGATTTTCAATATCTTTATTAGTTTAAAGTTTAGAATCTGACAGTAAATTTTCTACAAGTAACACCCAGCAACGAAATTCCAAAATCTAAACGCTTCATCCGATTTCGTCGATCGACGTGTCTTTAGAAAGCTTTTAGTGTAAACCTAAATTGGGATAAATTACAGGCATTTCACTTGAATAGTTAATGAGTTATTGGAGGTCAAAGTGGCCGATTACTATCGATCACGACCGGCATTAAGTACTCCACAGTTACACGAAGAGACGGTAGCAGCATGCTTATAAATATATTTATTCACCTATGTCTTTGTTTATGTCTGATATATACTATTCATGAGGAATTTGGTTAAATATTTACTATGTTCTAGAAAGCACAGACATTAGGCTACTGGCCTACCTTCTGTTCTATTCCTTTGATATATGTTTATTTAATTTGTTTATATATTTAATAACGTGAGTCAGAGCGTGTTTTTGGTCCAGCCGTAGGAATATTTACTTAATTTTCAAGTTATTTAAATGTAAATCCAGTATTTCGAATGTGTTTCCAAATGTTTGTGAGTGTGTGTTGGCTTGAAGAAAGGGGGGAGAGCTCTAGCCAGTCACAGCGATCGTTCCAAAAAGGACACGTGGAGAGAATGTATGGTAGTGGGGAGGAGTGTCGATACCAGAGAGGACACGTGGCAGTTCTGAAGAGAGCGGCGCGAGGGACGGTCGCGCAGTACACGGGAAGTGCTGGATGCGATGGCGCGACGGATGCACAGTCGCAGGAAGGACTTGGAAAGTGGGGCGGTTGGCGCGTGATCACTAGAGACAGAAATACTTCGGAGTGCCGACTTGCGTACTTGTAAGATTTCTGTGGCTTCTGCAGTGAAGATGTACGCGTTTGGAAGTGAATATCTCGCAAGCTATGTTGTTGTTCATAACCAACTGCGTGAAGTAGGAATCTATTGGTTCCCTGTTATTCAACTCATATTTTATTTAATTGTCGAACCGTCCGCAGCTCGTGGTCGTGCGGTAGCGTTGTCGCTTCCCGCGCCCGGGTTCCCGGGTTCGATTCCCGGCGGGGTCAGGGATTTTCTCTGCCTCGTGATGACTGGGTGTTGTGTGATGTCTTTAGGTTAGTTAGGTTTAAGTAGTTCTAAGTTCTAGGGGACTGATGACCATAGCTGTTAAGTCCCATAGCGCCGGCCGCGGTGGTCTCGCGGTTCTAGGCGCGCAGTCCGGAACCGTGCGACTGCTACGGTCGCAGGTTCGAATACTTTTTAGGTTAGTTAGGTTTAAGTAGTTCTACCTTCTAAGGGACTAATGGCCACAGCAGTTGAGTCCCATTGTGCTCAGAGCCATTTGAACCATTTAAGTCCCATAGTGCTCAGAGCCATTTGAACCATTTTGAATTGTCGAACCATCGACACCAATAAGTGTTTGGCACAAATATACCGCATTCTCAAAAGTACTTCTACTATTGTACTCATCATTTAAAGTCGTTAAGATAGAGCCTGCGGATTTTATTTAATTGCAATCTTTCATTTATAAATGTCTACTCTACATTCGCAATTGCCGAGTGATAGGAACCTTCGACCGTTTGATTCATGTGTTTATTCATATTGCATACCGTAGACTCAGCAATATTTGGCCTGTAATGCGGCAACTACGTATCCCAACCCACAGACAACGAAAGCAGCTGAAACTATCAATATTTCAACTCTGAGTCGGATGGTACGGAGTTGCGGGCCACACCACACCATTATTTCATATTTTCAATGTGAAAGCCCGCAAGCACTACTTCAGACATTAGTTGAGTCCACTCCACGTCGTGTTGCTGCACTTCAGCGTGCTCACTAGGGCCCTACACGATAAGCGTATGGGGCAGGTGCACCAGTTTCTTTGGCTCTTGAGTGTATATGAAGGCAATGTCCGGACTGACTCATTCATTATCGTCCAACCCAAACTGCTAATGATAGAAATTTAAAATTTAGCAAGGATGTTGGTTTTATACTGCAGGCGTTGTCTAAGAAGGGATTTTTCGAAATTCCACCCATAATGGGGGTGATATAAGGGATGAAATGTTATGTGAAAATATGTCGCTATTAATTTAATTTTGAAGCTATACCTACGAAAATTGCATTTGGTTTCCCTGTCAGAAATAAATAAATAAGTGTTTCAATATTTTTGGAAATGTAGCACCTATACGTGTGAAAGAGTGGGTGAAGTTTGTTTTAAATAAATTTTTATCAAAGAACTACTAAGGCATTTTCAATACTACATCTATAAAATCTGGTATTTGACTTCTCGGATTAGAAATAAAAAAAAATACATGTTCCAAAGCATTTCCAAATTCAACTCCTAAGGGAGTGAAATAGGGGATGAAAGTTTTTATGAAAGTATTTAGTTATATTACACAATTTTGAAGCTAAATCTGTGAAAATTGGTATTTCATTACTTGTTTGTATGTGAAGAGATATGCTCTAATGGATGAAAGTTTCTAGAGAAATGTTACAGCAAAAACGCAAAAGGCATGAGTAAAGAAACCTTGGCCTCCAGCTATCAGAATCACTTTTGTCAGAATTACCTTTGGAAAAGGCCATGCTTCTATTGCCTTAGTAGTGTGAAAAGTTCAGAAGGTGTTGCAATTTGTGAACAACATCAAAAATTCGATTAAGGAAAAACAAAAAAATCTGTGCAGATCATACAATCTACTTGAGCAAAGCAGCGGGCGCTAAGCTAGTATTCAATAATCATAACCACACGCTATGCTTTATTTTAATATTATGAAAAGGACATATTGCTAGTCACCATATAGTGGAGACGTTGAGTCGCAGACAGGCACAACAAAAAGACTGCTATACAAGTAAGCTTTCGGCCATAAAGACTTCTTCTGAATTACACAATACACACTTCCTCTGGCTGCCGAGATCACTCCGAAGAATATTCCTCTGTAGCAGTTCTGGACGTGTGGGGTGTCGCATTGTCCTGCTGTAATTGGCCAATGGATGCAGGTGATCAGACAGGATGCTTACGTGTGTGTCACCTGTCAAGAGTCGTATCTAGACGTATCAGGGGTCCTACATCACTCCAACTGCACACACCCCACAACATTACAGAGCTTCCACCAGCTTGAACAGCCCACTGCTGACATGCAGGGTCCATGAAGTCATGAGATCCACCCGCTCTATCCAATTTGAAACGAGACTCGTCCGACCAGGCAACATGTTTCCAATCATCAACACTCCAATGTCGGTGTTGACAGGCCCAGGCGAGGCGTAAAGCTTTGTGTCGTGCAGTCATCAAGCGTACACGAGCCCATATCGATAATGTTTCTTTGAATGGTTAGTACGCTGACATTTATTGATGGCCCAACATTGAGATCTGCAGCAATTTGCGGAAGGGTAGCACTTATGTCACGTTGAACGATTCTCTTCAGTCGTCGTTGGTCCCGCTCTTGCAGGATTTTTTTCTATCCGCAGCGATATCGGAGATTTGATGTTTTACAGGATTCCTGATATTCATGGTACACTCTGCTACCTCGGAGATTCTGTGTCCCATCCCTCGTGCGTCAACTATAACACACGTTCAAACTCACTTAAATCTTGATAACCTGTCATTGTAGCAGCAGTAACCGATCTAACAGACACTAGCTGTCTTATATAGCCGTTGCCGACCGCAGCGCAGTATTCGGCCGTTTCCGTATCCCTGTATTTGAACACGCATGCCTATGCCAGTTTCTTTGGCGCTTCATTGTATATTACCCTGACTGATACGTACGTACATGCCCCGTCAATGCTCGAGTCTACACTTACTCATTTAGGTGACCATTACATTTTTTTTGTTGATTCTTTTAATTAAATTTTATTTTTCGCTACCATTTTCTCTTGGATCTATTGATGTTAGTTCTATGCTTCGAGAGGCTACTTGATCATAATGAGTGACGCTTGAGGAATTGTTCTTATAAAGAGAGATATGCCATTAAATTTAAATTAACTGTAGTCCATAAATTTTATTTTCCATAATTGCTTGCAAATTACATTGTAATAGTCGTAATTCCCTCTCTACCTGGTAATCGCCATGATGAGCGGAACGTTCTTGTCGTAGACTAGCGTGTTAGTAGATCCTTTTCGATGTGGTGAACGACATGGTCCATGACCTGTTAGTAGATACATCGTACCTCGTGCAGAGCCAGGGTCGCACATACTGAGCCTATTCTTAATGACTGGGAATATTCTGTGTATTTGCCTTTTAGTGCTGCTAGTGTTCGTATCAAACTACCATTCATTTCCACCTTTGTCTCCAGTTGTGTTATTATAAATCGATGATTTGAACTGCGGTCTCTATTCTTGCCGTAACACGAAAGGACCAAAATCCTCTGCGGAATAAACATTGGGATTGTGTAGATGTATTCCCGTTCTTTTCCACCTTCCCCACCGCTGCTATCCTGCCAAAGGGACTTCTGAATAAATCACCGCAGGTGTGAGTATTCCTGCCCGAAATTTCACCAGTTGAGAAACATGTCGTCTTATAGTACCACATAACAGACAGACACCGGCTACCATGTGGACATGTGAGCAATACCGTATAAAAATTGTAGATCGTTGCCTATTGTGGATTGAGAAAAATGAGGTGTTCTGTCTGTCGCCGTTTTCCCTACCATCAAACTAAAATAATATCACCTGATAGTCGTCAGCTGCCTGTACCGTGACGACATCGGGTATCTTCTCGTACCGCACGCAATTAGACTGCCGAGTTAAAATATTTGATTAATGAAGGAAACAGGGGGAGACTACAGACCGGTAACAGACAGACAGACAGCTGCTATTAAACCAATTTCATGTTTCGTAATATAACAAAATTCGAGGCAGTCTCGCTAGACAAAAGTGGAAACTCGCCAGCCTCAAATCTGGATTACACGGCGATCCACAGGCTTGCTGTGGACCAAGCACAAGTATATGAAAAGGCATAGAAACATGACTAGTCTAGTGTCTAGAACGAGTATTGGTCAGGAAATGAGACATGAACTCCGTAATTTAGAATCGCTAGCGAATATAATGACCCAGGAATAGACAGGTGATTCGAGAACGCAGGCATGGGCATTGCCACAAAGCTTACTACAGTAAGACTGATGAAACGGAAATGCTGATTTCTTGTGGTGCAGATCAGTATCTTAATCATGGACGAGTTTGCTGTGAGCGTAATACCGCGAAAGGCAGGACAAAATCTGTCGTTTCCAAGGAAAGCAGCACACGTTTCTCGAAAACGGCGGCACTTAAAGCAGCGATGCTCGCGAAGTGATGTGAAGCAAGAACTGCAACGAACTGAGGCTGAGAAGGTGTCTCTCAGTAGGTCTGTTACCTCAGACGCCGCACGACTGCGCGCTTCCTCCGATAGAAAATGGTTCCTGTACTCCTCTTGACTGGAAGATGGCATTGCAGATTTTAATAAAGATTTCTGCCGAGGGGCACTTCTGCCCTCCCAACACGCAGTTTGGTGATACTGGAAACTCCGCAGTTCTCTGACCACGAGAGGTGTTTGTTGCATTGGCTTTAGTTTGAAACTAACGGTCATTGGTACTGCTGCACATTTACTCCATCTTCAATGTATTTTAAATTAAACGATTGCTCTGTCCCCACTACTGATAGACCTCTACGTAGGTGAACTATTGGCAGTTTCACTTGGCTTCAAAAAAATTTCTTTTGCTGTATAAATTAGCGAATTAAATTCATACTTTTAATTACCTTGGTTTAATTAATTCCGTAAACAGTCTGAATCTGTCATTAGAAAGGCGATTATAATTTTATTTCGTTCTCTCTCTCTCTCTCTCTCTCTCTCTCTCTCTCTCTCTCTCTCTATCTATCTATCTATCTATCTTCCTCTTTCTAATGGGACTGGACTGAACAGCGGCTGAGATACCACTACGTGCTCTAAACGCCTCCGAAAAATCTCTGTGCTACAACCTCAGGTCAGTGCACTAATTAAACTGCAGTGAGTGGCTAAAACAGCTTAAATTACAACGTGCGTTTGTTACTTTCAATCTTTTAAGGCTTCTTTCCTGAATACCAACAGGAGATCAACAGCAAACGTCTGACCTTTATGCCATTTTGCACTTGGACAATGGCTAGGTAATGGCAGTTTGCCACCAAATGCAGTCTGCTGTAACCCACAGAGCCGCGTCGGTAGCCGAGCGGTCTAGGGCGCCTTGCCACGGTTAGCGGAGGTTCAAGTCCTCGTGTATGGGTGTGTGTGTTGTCCTTAGGGTAAGTTAGTTTTAGTTAGACTAAGTAGTGTGTAGCCGGCAATTGTGGACGAGCGGTTCTAGGCGCTCCAGTCCGGAACCGCGCAGCTGCTTCAGTCGCAGGTTCGAGTCCTGCCTTGGGCTTGGATGTGTGTGATATCCTTAGGTTGGTTAGGTTTAAGTAGTTTTAAGTCTAGGGGACGGATGACCTCAGATGTAAAGTGCCATAGTGCTTAGAGCCATTTTTTAAGTAGTGTTTAAGCCTAAGTACCCATGACCTCAGCAGTTTGGTGCCATAGTAACTGACCACAAATTTCCAAATTTTTGTAACCCGCAGCAATAGATAAACCCTTTTATAGTTACAGTATTTACTGGACGCTAATATTACCACTATAGTCGTCGGACACTTAAAGTTCCTGAAGTTCAGCGTCTGTCACAGGGTGCAACCAGTGACACTTGATAGCACCATGACCAAGTCTGTAGAGCGTTCCATGCGACGTAGGTCACGGTAGCAAAACATATATCCACAGGGAATGTTCGCAAATCTATCAACTCCAATCGAGTACTGTTGATAGAGTAGATCGTCGATATTCCCGCAGCAATACAGGAGGGCGAAATGACTAATTTGGCAGAGTTCAGCAGAGGGGAGCGATGTTATACTCTTTGAGTTCAGCGGTAGTGGCGGTACGAAGATGGTGGCTCAGCATAGCTGACAATGGAAATGAGCGTCTGGCGTCATTGGCCGGGAGGCCCCTTGCGGGTCAGGTCCGGCCGCCTTCGTGCAGGTCTTATTACAGTCGACGCCACATTGGGCACCTGCGCGCCGGATGGCGATGAAATGATGATGAAGACAACACAACACCCGGTCCCTGAGCGGAGAAAAACCCCTACCCAGCTGGGAATTGAACCCGGACCCCTTAGGACGGCAATCCGTCACGCTGACCATTCAGATATCGGGGAGACGTAGTTGACAATGATCTGCTTCAGGTGGTTGCCCGAAGAACGGACCCCCCGTTTTTTTTTCGTTCGTGGAGTTATATATTTGTTTTGATTTTTTACATTACCATTATCAAACTACGTTGGTGTTTCTTAAAATTTATATTTTCTTTCTTTTTTTCTGACATGGTGAGACGTTTGATATAAATTCTGTGTTTTTCCAGTAAGATGTGTAGTACTCGTCTTCTTCTTGGTGCTCGGAGTTTCTTCTGCCTCCCCTCTGTCTTCGATGTTGTCCTCGCACTCCCTTTCCATTCGAGCGACTACTTCTTGGTTTACCAGTGTGCGGTTGGCCCTGATTATCTCGTAAGTTTGCACTGTTTAGTTGGTCAGGGCTAGTCGGCGTGCTCATCGTGGCTGCGTCACCCTTTTATTAGGTCCATCTTCTTCGGCGACTTTCGTCGTTTGCACTGCTCTGTATGCCACTGTCTTTTGGCGTGGCTAAGGTTCATGCGTCTGGGTTGCACGTCGTTGCTGATAGTGGTCCTCAGTTTGTCCGGTCGTCATCGTCGTATTCGACTGCACACTCATCTGCGACGCTCGGATTTCTGTGTCTGGTCTTCGGTGGTAGACCTCCTGTAACAGGAGGCAGGCAGCTTCCATTTCTGTGCGAGGCATCGTCCTGAAGCGGGCTTGAGCCTCTTGTAGCGCGGCGTCGATGTTGGTGTTCCAATCAGCCTCCTTGATCTTGCGCCGCCTTCTGACACTATGACATCTTATACTTAACGCCGCACTGGCGCTGACTGCAGCCACCAGTCTGCTCTGCAGCCGATTGTAAGGTCATTTTCGTAGTTCCCCAGGCGGCCACCTCGCGTTTCGTAGTTCCCACCGCTTGTGGCGGTGCCGCTGAACTCACGGTATCCTCTGTCACCGATATGCTTTCGTCCTTCGAGGGCAAAGATACAGGGTGGCGGTCGAAATGTGCTATAATTTTGTTTTTGAATATAAACTTTATTGTCAATACAATCTGAAAGGAACATATACTACAATGAAGACCCGTCCATGGAGATTTGTTCTATATCAGTACACGCACAATATGTCCACCATTTCGTTTCCTAACTTCCTTCAAACGGACACTGAAGTTAGTGATTACCCTAAGGCACATGTCTTCCATAATTTGACTGCAAGCTTGAAGAATAAGACTTAGGTACCCCCAAAGAAAATAGTCACATGGATTGAGGTCTGGACTATTGGGGGGCCAATTTTGTCCGTCATTGAAGCGACCTGGAAACCTGAGTGAAATGATCCGCATGTCGAAATGCTCGTGTAAAAACTCCAACACAGTGTTTGCAGTATGTGGCCTTGCTCCATCTTGCGTGAAGCTCTGCGTGTTGAGACGGCCAGAGTGGCCGAGCGGTTCTAGGCGCTACAGTCTGGAACCGCGCGACCGCTACGGTCGCAGGTTCGAATCCTGCCTCGGGCATGTATGTGTGTGATGTCCTTAGGTTAGTTAGGTTTAAGTAGTTCTAAGTTATAGAGGACTGATGACCACAGATGTTAAGTCCCATAATGCTCAGAGCCATTTGAACAATTTTTCTGCGTGTTGAAGGACAAGGCAGTAGCAAGAAGCTGTGGAATGAAGCTATTGCGAAGCATGTTCAAAGAACGCTCACTGTTCACAGTTTCTTCAAAGAAGAAGGGTCCTATAAGTCCGTGAATGGAAATTGCTGCCCACGCTGTAATCCTCGGAGCATAATGTTGTCGTTCATGAAGCACTTGTGGGTTTTCAGTGGCCCAAAAGCGTACATTTTGTTTGTTTACTACACCGTCTAAATGAAAATGCGCCTCGTCTGAAAACCAAACGTTGTTGATAGTTTCTTCTCTATCCTCCGCCTACTGAGAAAACAGTAGTCTCTGCTGCTCGTGTTCTTCAGTGAGCTTTTGTGCACGGGGTCATCTTGTATGGGTAGATATGGAGGCCACTTTTAAGAATGCATTGAACGGAGCGTCTGGATATTCCCAGTTGCACTGCTGCCTTTCTACACGATTTCCCGGGACTTCTCTGTACAGCAACTCGTACCGCTTCAGTATTCTCCGGCGAACAAACAGGCTTAGGCAAAGGTCGCTCCGCTTCCAATATTGTTCCTTCCTGTACAAATTTATCGTACAACCTGTGGATGGTCTTCTTGCAAGGGAATGATCGTGTGTCGGAAACGCCTCTGAGTCTCAACAAGGCTTTTCGTTTCATGAAAAAGTAACACAACTGCCGATCGTTGTTGCGTCGTCAGTCTTCCATTGTCAGCCATTGCTGCTTACTAGTCTCCTAGCGGCAGTATCGTGAATTAGATGTCATTTCGTAACTCATTTGTTTTTCCAAGTTGTGCTGTAGAGATCCCAGCGGGATATCTAATGTGCGTCGTAAATTGTGAAAGAAACAATTGGTAAGACATTTCGCCCGCCACCCTGTACAAGACAGTCGACACAGAAAAACTTAAAGTGGTTACCCATAGACAGTGGCTCCCTTGAGGGGACTTCTCTTACGTGTCGCTGTTGGCTGTGGTTGCAGATGCGGCCGAGCGTGCGACGCATGCTGAGCGGCTGCTACCCGCCGTGGCAGCAGCTGGTGGACGCCGTCCAGAGGAACGACGCGCAGGCCCTGCGGGAGCTGCTGCAGGCGGCCGACATCTCCATCGACATGGAGCTGCCGGCGCCGCACCTCGTCACGCCGCTGCAGCTCGCCTGCAAGTAAGCACTAAAATGTGTGTTCTTATAGGAGAACTATCCAAGGAGCTCCACCCAATAATATCCAAACGGCAGACTCTGTACACAATTTATTAAATTGCCAATACTAAACTCTTTTAAATAACAACAAATTCATATAACTTACAGAACTTAACAAATGGTTAAAAGAGTGAGCTTTAAAAACAATAACGGCGGCTTGTCACCATAAAATCAAACAACTTTTTACAATAGTTCTTTTAGAGTTAACCCAAAAGACAAAATCCAATGATAAGTTAACTTGGCATTACAATTTAAAATGATTTATATAAAAAAAACTTTGAGAAAGATAATGGAGCTTGGCACCATAAAATGAACACACAACCAAGACATATAATAACAAAATAATAATTTGATACAACCGAAGGGCGAGGGCAACTCCCAACGGAATCACAGACGAGCGAGCTCTCAACACTTCAGAGCCTTCCCACTAGAAACGGTCCCCGAAAGAAACCGCTGAGACCTCCCCGACATGCCTCCCACAACTGCCCATCACTTATACTCCTTGATTATGTTCTGTAACACACGACAGATAGTACCAACACAAGATAAAATTCAAAAATCAAATAACAATATAACATCCCGACAGCACATGATAACCACGGCGCCGTTAACTCGGGCGCTCTTAACAAGTACCGGAAGCCAACACACACATATCTCAATAAACAATTCTCGCTTCTTAAAACAAAAGAATAAAAGCCAAGCGCATATGAATAGTCAAACCACAGTCTTAGAAGTACCTTAACGACACCAAACGCGACTATATCACCCAGTTAATAATAACACGGTGAGAAAAATACAGAACAATCCACTAAATGCTGTTACACAACCAAATTGACGAGATCGTGTTGCTCAGGTCCCAGAAGACGACATATGCCAAGCAGTAGTAATTAACTTTGTATATACTGTACAAAACCGGCCTTCTTAGGCAGACTTTACCAAACACATTTAATGCCAAATATACCATACATGAACGCAACTCTGGGCAGGACTCCAGCTGCAAATAAATTAGTACCAACAAATATCGTAACGAGCCACACACAAACAGCAAAAAGTTCCAACAACGCCGTCCCACATCAGAATGAATTTCAGAAACTGCTGCTGGAGCTTCCAGGGGAAAATCTGACGAGCCAACCGAGCTCACACCCTAACTTGGCAGACGACTCCAAAATTCAGCAACCAATGTCTCTGGGCCAGAGTATCACAGGACCCCACCGGACCTCCACATCAGACAGGCAGGAAGAACAAGTACACCGACTCCAATTAATAACCACCGCAGGGCCAGCACAGCGGCGAGTCGCCTCCGCCCCAGACCACTCTGGTCATATTGCGAGGCACAACAACCTTAGCGCTAGACACTAGCAGGTCAGGCAGAGCGAACTTCACGTTCCGTGCAATACTCGTAAACCAACCATCCTCTCCCTTTTCGCCGGCCACCGCAAACAAACACCAGCGGCGTAATAGCAAATCGCCACCGGAGCGCCTCCCGCACCAGGACAGCGAACTGTAATCGATTACAGTGCCCGCTCTGAACAAGATCACAGGATAGCGGCTCGCGTCGTGTCAAGCACTACACGTCCCCAGCTTCTCTTTCCTATTTTCACACTTTGCACTTCGTAAGTGTCGAAAAAGTTTCCAGTGAACAATGCCCACAAAAAAGTGAAGCCCCCAGAACATACAATCCTGGAAATTGAAATAAGAACACCGTGAATTCATTGTCCCAGGAAGGGGAAACTTTATTGACACATTCCTGGGGTCAGATACATCACATGATCACACTGACAGAACCACAGGCACATAGACACAGGCAACAGAGCATGCACAATGTCGGCACTAGTACAGTGCATATCCACCTTTCGCAGCAATGCAGGCTGCTATTCTCCCATGGAGACGATCGTAGAGATGCTGGATGTAGTCCTGTGGAACGGCTTGCCATGCCATTTCCACCTGGCGCCTCAGTTGGACCAGCGTACGTGCTGGACGTGCAGACCGCATGAGACGACGCTTCATCCAGTCCCAAACATGCTCAATGGGGGACAGATCCGGAGACCTTGCTGGCCAGGGTAGTTGACTTACACCTTCTAGAGCACGTTGGGTGGCACGGGATACATGCGGACGTGCATTGTCCTGTTGGAACAGCAAGTTCCCTTGCCGGTCTAGGAATGGTAGAACGATGGGTTCGATGACGGTTTGGATGTACCGTGCACTATTCAGTGTCCCCTCGACGATCACCAGAGGTGTACGGCCAGTGTAGGAGATCGCTCCCCACACCATGATGCCGGGTGTTGGCCCTGTGTGCCTCGGTCGTATGCAGTCCTGATTGTGACGCTCACCTGCACGGCGCCAAACACGCATACGACCATCACTGGCACTAAGGCAGAAGCGACTCTCATCGCTGAAGACGACACGTCTCCATTCGTCCCTCCTGTCGCCTGTCGCGACACCACTGGAGGCGGGCTGCACGATGTTGTGGCGTGAGCGGAAGACGGCCTAACGGTGTGCGGGACCGTAGCCCAGCTTCATGGAGACGGTTGCGAATGGTCCTCGCCGATACCCCAGGAGCAACAGTGTCCCTAATTTGCTGGGAAGTGGCGGTGCGGTCCCCTACGGCACTGCGTAGGATCCTACGGTCTTGGCGTGCATCCGTGCGTCGCTGCGGTCCGGTCCCAGGTCGACGGGCACGTGCACCTTCCGCCGACCACTGGCGACAACATCGATGTACTGTGGAGACCTCTCGCCCCACGTGTTGAGCAATTCGGCGGTACGTCCACCCGGCCTCCCGCATGCCCACTATACGCCCTCGCTCAAAGTCCGTCAACTGCACATACGGTTCACGTCCACGCTGTCGCGGCATGCTACCAGTGTTAAAGACTGCGATGGACCTCCGTATGCCACGGTAAACTGGCTGACACTGACGGCGGCGGTGCACAAATGCTGCGCAGCTAGCGCCATTCGACGGCCAACACCGCGGTTCCTGGTGTGTCCGCTGTGCCGTGCGTGATATCATTTCTTGTACAGCCCTCTCGCAGTGTCCGGAGCAAGTATGGTAGGTCTGACACACCGGTGTCAATGTGTTCTTTTTTCCATTTCCAGGAGTGTATGGTCGGA
Organism: Schistocerca gregaria; assembly: GCF_023897955.1. Classification (NCBI taxonomy): domain Eukaryota; kingdom Metazoa; phylum Arthropoda; class Insecta; order Orthoptera; family Acrididae; genus Schistocerca; species Schistocerca gregaria. Next base: position 363,224,744 of record NC_064920.1, read on the forward strand.
TGTCAACGTAACTTCGTACACACCACAGGCTGGTATGTCAACGATTATTACTGTTGTTACCAGGCTTGGTAGGATATTTAAGGAGCATAAGCAACGTCAGGTGCAGAGTGATCGCTGTGATGGATACGGAGATGCCACGTATCGTGTGGTACAGCCTTATCAGGACATGACAGAGTTTTAAAGGAGCTTTATTTTGGGTCTCCATTTGGCTCGATGACCGAACTGTGTAATATCCAGATTTTTGGATCCGACAGTGCATTGCATCATGAGGTCACAGTTCCGGTTGACCACATCTGATCACCGCAAGGGAGTGTCTGCGTATTGTACACCAAGCACTTCGTAACGCTTTCTCATCTGTGCCAGCCACCCGAGACTCCCTGTTATGTTGGCATCGCTTTGCGTTCAGCGATGAATCGCAGTTCTGCAGTTCCCCAGATGACCATATTCACCATGATGCGTTGTTGGTATCATGTTGAAAACCTTATTCTTTTTTGGTATGTGTGAAAGTACTGCTACAGGACCACAGTAACCATAGACTGAAGAAGACATATTTCTGCCCCTCGCCACGGAAAAGTCAAATTACACCTCGACAAATCACTGAACAATTCCATACTTGAGAACCAGTTGTCCCCCGTTACATTTCTGTTACTTCCTCTGATTGGTCCAACAAACCGCCTGACAACTGCTGTTAGTTTGAGTACACACTGCGGGACGGCCACAGATCATTTTCCGGAATGTATCTCCACATTCAAACAACAATGCATTTTGACATCAGCTAGAATGAACATTTTTATTCCATATTCCCTTGGTTGGGATGGAATGTGAATCATAAACGGACGTTTTCACGGAATCCAACAAGTATCTCGTTCGCAGTGACAAACTATCTGACAGAGTAGTTTTCTTGTGAAGCTCTTATCAGTGAACTGAATAGCCAAGAGATGTGGAACAGTCTATCTGTGAGTTTCCAGCCGTCACAGGTTCGTGACTCATCAAATTGAAGGCAACATATTGAAAATATTAGACGTTTCAGAGGCATAGTTACTCTGAAAATCGGTCTATCAGTGCCATTTGTAGCATGTAAGACATCCAGAACTTCTTTGTTTGATTTTAACACTCCCCAGAAAAAAGAAAGACCTATGAAGATATCTACTTCCATTTTATCAGTTAGGCCTACTTTTGAAACAGAATTTCTTTTTGACTCAGCTGGCAATGATGTAACCCGCTCATTGGTTCTGAATACTTTCTGTGCAATCGTTTCAGCAATTCCCAAAATGTTAGAGTGGATTTTTAATTTTTGTTAGATGTCTGACTGGAGCACGTACTCCAGGAAAATGATTTGGGGCAATGTTGGTTTGTGGGGTCCTTACACGTATGCTCGGTGTTCTTGACCGCTCGTTCCAGACAGACAATTCGCTCCAGTTCGTCCATCATCACTGTCGTCATCAGCACTTTCATCACTCTCGGTTTTATGTTCACTAGATTCACAATCGCTATCATTTCCGCTTATGTCATCGATATCACTATTAGTGGTTCCTTCAGAGTAATTGTAATATAAGTTGACAATTATTGAACTACACTCCTGGAAATGGAAAAAAGAACACATTGACACCGGTGTGTCAGACCTACCATACTTGCTCCGGACACTGCGAGAGGGCTGTACAAGCAATGATAACACGCACGGCACAGCGGACACACCAGGAACCGCGGTGTTGGCCGTCGAATGGCGCTAGCTGCGCAGCATTTGTGCACCGCCGCCGTCAGTGTCAGCCAGTTTGCCGTGGCATACGGAGGTCCATCGCAGTCTTTAACACTGGTAGCATGCCGCGACAGCGTGGACGTGAACCGTATGTGCAGTTGACGGACTTTGAGCGAGGGCGTATAGTGGGCATGCGGGAGGCCGGGTGGACGTACCGCCGAATTGCTCAACACGTGGGGCGAGAGGTCTCCACAGTACATCGATGTTGTCGCCAGTGGTCGGCGGAAGGTGCACGTGCCCGTCGACCTGGGACCGGACCGCAGCGACGCACGGACGCACGCCAAGACCGTAGGATCCTACGCAGTGCCGTAGGGGACCGCACCGCCACTTCCCAGCAAATTAGGGACACTGTTGCTCCTGGGGTATCGGCGAGGACCATTCGCAACCGTCTCCATGAAGCTGGGCTACGGTCCCGCTCACGCCCCAACATCGTGCAGCCCGCCTCCAGTGGTGTCGCGACAGGCGTGAATGGAGGGACGAATGGAGACGTGTCGTCTTCAGCGATGAGAGTCGCTTCTGCCTTGGTGCCAATGATGGTCGTATGCGTGTTTGGCGCCGTGCAGGTGAGCGCCACAATCAGGACTGCATACGACCGAGGCACACAGGGCCAACACCCGGCATCATGGTGTGGGGAGCGATCTCCTACACTGGCCGTACACCTCTGGTGATCGTCGAGGGGACACTGAATAGTGCACGGTACATCCAAACCGTTATCGAACCCATCGTTCTACCATTCCTAGACCGGCAAGAGAACTTGCTGTTCCAACAGGACCATGCACGTCCGCATGTATCCCGTGCCACCCAACGTTTTCTAGAAGGTGTAAGTCAACTACCCTGGCCAGCAAGATCTCCGGATCTGTCCCCCATTGAGCATGTTTGGGACTGGATGAAGCGTCGTCTCACGCGGTCTGCACGTCCAGCACGAACGCTGGTCCAACTGAGGCGCCAGGTGAAAATGGCATGGCAAGCCGTTCCACAGGACTACATCCAGCATCTCTACGATCGTCTCCATGGGAGAATAGCAGCCTGCATTGCTGCGAAAGGTGGATATACACTGTACTAGTGCCGACATTGTGCATGCTCTGTTGCCTGTGTCTATGTGCCTGTGGTTCTGTCAGTGTGATCATGTGATGTATCTGACCCCAGGAATGTGTCAATAAAGTTTCCCCTTCCTGGGACAATGAATTCACGGTGTTCTTATTTCAATTTCCAGGAGTGTATATGAAAAAAGACGTAAATTAGTTACAAACTATGGCGTGCATACACTTTATTCAACATATAAACGTCACTACAGATATTCGAATTTAGGTTATAACATGGTCGATATGACTGCCATTATTGATGATGATGTGGCGCAGACGAATAGTGAAATTCTGCATGACTCGCTGAAGCGTCGTAACATCGATGCTGTTGATGACCTCCCTGACTTCCGGAAGGCGTTCGATACAGTTCCGCTCTGTCGCCTGATAAACAAAGTAAGAGCCTACGGAATATCAGACCAGCTGTGTGGCTGGATTGAAGAGTTTTTAGCAAACAGAACACAGCATGTTGTTATCAATGGAGAGACGTCTACAGACGTTCAAGTAACCTCTGACGTGCCACAGGGGAGTGTTATGGGACCATTGCTTTTCACAATATATATAAATGACCTAGTAGATAGTGTCGGAAGTTCCATGTGGCTTTTCGCGGATGATGCTCTAGTACACAGAGAAGTTGCAGCATTAGAAAATTGGAGCGAAATGCAGGAAGATCTGCATCGGATAGGCACTTGGTGCAGGGAGTGGCAACTGACCCTTAACATAGACAAATGTAATGTATTTCGAATACATAGAAAGAAGGATCCCTTATTGTATTATTATATGATAGCGAAACAAACACTGGTAGCAGTTACTTCTGTAAAATATCTGGGAGTATGCGTACGGAACGATTTGAAGTGGAATGATCATAATTTTGTTGGTAAGGCGGGTACCAGGTTGAGATTCATTGGGAGAGTCCTTAGAAAATGTAGCCCACCAACAAAGGAGGTGGCTTACAAATCACTCGTTCGACCTATAGTTGAGTATTGCTCATCAGTGTAGGATCCGTACCAGGTCGGGTTGACAGAGGAGATAGAGAAGCTCCAAAGAAGAGCAACGCGTTTCGTCACAGGGTTATTTGGTAAGCGTGATAGCGTTACGGAAATGTTTAGCAAACTCGAGTGGCAGACTCTGCAAGAGAGACGCTCTGCATCGCGGTGTAGCTTGCTGTCCTGGTTTGGAGAGGGTGCATTTGTAGATGAGGTATCGAATATGTTGCTTCCCCCTACTTATACCTCCCGAGAAGATCACGAATGTAGAATTGATGAGATTTGAGTGCGCACGGAGGCTTTCCGGCAGTCGTTCTTCCCGCGAACCATACGCGACTGGAACAGGAAAGGGAGGTAATGACAGTGGCACGTAAAGTGCCCTCCGCCACACACCGTTGGGTGGCTTGCGGAGTATATGTAGATGTACGTCCATATGAAGTGTGTTCAGATCCGGAGAATATGGCGGCGAATCGAAACCCATGCCCGTGCTTCTGGTTTCCCCAAAGCCGGAATGCGGTCCCAAAAGTGATCCTCCAGGTCGTCAAACACTCTCCTGCTACGATGGGGTCTAGATTCGTCTTGAATGAACCACATCTTGTCGAAATCAGTGTCGCTTTCGATAATGAAGATGAAATCATCGTCCAAAACCTTCACGTACCGTTGGGTAGTCACCATGCCATCAAGGAATATCGCACCGATTATTTTGTGACTGGACATTGCACACCACAGTCACCCGGTGAGGGTGAAGAGGCTTCTTGATCTCGAAAAGCAAGTTCTAAGTCCCAAAATGCGACAATGTTACTCTTGATGAACCCATCGAATTTAAATGGCCTTCGTCACTAAACCAAACCGTATTGCGCATACTAATTCCCATTATGCCCCGCGGCCAACCGTCCTGTTTGAACGTCCTGATGCAAACAGTTCAGAAGTTATGACGATTTTATCATATAGTTCAATAACTGTCACCCCGTAACTTCTTCGTTCATTTTTCTTAAATTTGGCAGTGCAATTCATGACACTGAAAATGAGTTCAAGGAAAAACAGCTTTTACTAAAGATACACCTGGGTCGGCCGGACCTGATCACCTTTCTGTTAACCATTTGAATGCTAAGGAATCAAAGGGAGACGCAAGCCAGTGCTGTTACACATATTGCAATGTTGGAGAAGAGAAATTTCAGCGCCTGTTACAGTATGCGTCGGTAGTTTTGCATCGTTATTGATTTTCATCAGTCGTCTCCTGAACTTGCAATCACTGCTCTTTTTGTTAGAAATTCAACAATTTTCAACAAATTTTGCTGTCACACGTTTCATACCTAAAACATCCGTAAAGTTTCGTGGAATGAGACAAATGATATGCCAACATCATCATCGACTACTCTAATTGTGATTCGGCGATCGTTCATAATTATTTTTTCAATTTTTGCCACGATTTGATCATCTGATAATGTACTGGGTCGTCTTTACAGCTTTAATCGAAACGTTAACACAACTCGGTAACCATTCTTTTACTCATAGCGGATTCAACAAAAGCAGTACTTAACATCTGTAAACCCTTATTGCACTTTATTCCGTTCTAACGACAAAATTTGATACAAATTCTCTGATCGTTTTTCATGCAAAATAAAGAACCGCTGATACTACCAGACGGCATGTAACCTTTTTGACAGCTGACAACAGAATAAATATCCGATACGGCTAACACTAGACACTGTACAGATATTTGTCAAGCATGTTCACCAACACAGGAACAAAATAACAGCGCGAATCGGACTAAATAACACGCGAAATTACAAATTACCCACTGGGTTTTGAACATGCCTCGTATACTCCCTTATCTTTCAGTATATCGTTGTGTGTATCGTATCTCGTCTTGAAGAACCCAGCAAAAAAATTATTTAGTGTATCTTTCAACATAGTTTCTACAAGCAGTGCTCGACAGCTCTTAAATGGTCCAGAAAATAAATCTCAAAGCAGCCAAAAACTATTAAATCAGCAATGTTTAATGTTTTCCATCAGTTTCAGTCTTAGTCAGGTCGACAATCCCATACCTATTAGAGAAATGAATGTGTGAATGTTCCACATCTCCTCCCAAGCCACCAGAACGATTTCAGCCAGAATTGCTACCCATATCGCTTACTATCTAGAAATAATCGCTATGAGGATAAGAACCACCTGAGTATAAAGAGGGTGGGTATGAAAAAGATGTGTAGCCCACGACACGTGAATGCCCCGATTTTATTCATCCAGTGCTTGAGAATGAGAGCACATAATGACTTGAAATAAGCTTTACACATAACTTCGTACCTTCACGAAACCATTTCTCTCTTGTCAACCCGCGCAATTTGATGAATGGGAAAAGGTTTATTGCATATTACATTTCCAGTGTTCATGCAGTAAAACACCATCGTCAGATATAACTCAGCTTATTATTTCTGTACTACAAACTGTATTCACGACAAATTTCGCAGACTGTGATTACGTATACCACTTAATGTACCTACAAAATTGTTTCATTGTACGGCACATAGTTCTGGAGTCATGATTTTAGAAACACTGAGATGCGTGGAAAACTACTGCATAATGCGTGATTTGTATATTTATTATTTCTTTGCTGCGAGTTGTATTCACGTCACATTTCGCACGCCGGCCGCTGTGGGAGAGCGGTTCTAGGCGCTCTAGTTCGGAACCGCGCTGCTGCTACGGTCGCAGGTTCGTATCCGGCCTCGGGCATGGATGTGTGTGATGTCCTTAGGTTAGTTAGGTTTAATTAGTTCTAAGTTCTAGGCGACTGATGACCTGAGAAGTTAAGTCGCATAGTGCTCAGAGCCATTTCAACCATTTTTGAACCATTGTTTTGAATACATAAAGCACTGAAAAGTGGACTCTCACAATACAAATAATGCCAGTGAGAGTGAAGACGCATAAAACTCTTGGTTGAAAATAGTAGTTTTTGTGTCCATATTTTATATTTTGACACCCATATTATATGTACATATTTTGTCATTTTTAATACATATGTACTCGAACCCCAGTAACATGCCAATTGCAAAATAGTTGAATTCTGCGAGAGAGTTCTCCATTGTGCATGATGGTCATGTTTGTTCCAGATTAAAACATGACGTAGTGAATGAAGAGTCGTGTATTCAGATTCTGCTGGATGCTGGAGCAGACCCGAACAAGCCAAATGAGATACGGGACGGGTGCACGGCTTTGCACATCGCCGCAGAGGCCGGGAGCTTCAGTGCTGTCATGACGCTGTTGAGAGACGGCAGGACTGAAGTCAACGCACTCAACAGCCGAGGGGAGACCGTGCTGCACGTGTTGGCCAACAGACCTGAGCCAGAGACCTGCAGCGAGAAGACCAAGCTCAAGGAATGCCTCGAATTTCTCTTAGAGGATCCCAAACTCGATGTAAACAGGCCGAGCCGCCAGAACCGAACAGCAATACTGAATGCTGCATTAAAGGTAAACATTACGCTAACGTTGTTTTAAAACCAGTTTTAGTTCATATGTTAAATTACGTTCAGAGCGTCAGATTGAAATATGTAGCTGCTGATATCTGGTAGTTTATCATTAATACCAAATCGTTTTCACATTCCCGTGGGTAAAATTGTTTGACATTCTTATCAATGTTTGCGATTTATGAGGTTTTTGGTGTTTTCATAACAACAGAATTATGAACCCAAATGGACACTCGAAAGCTTACTGTCTTTCTGAAAGGCACGGTTGTTTAGTCACTGTAACAAGATTGGCATAATGACTTAAAATGGCACCTGTGTAATAAAACAAATAACTTGTGATATCATATTTTAGTTCTGCGAAATGCTACTGCCATCTTACTTTATAAGCTTGTTGACAATGATATTTGTCAACCTATTCCGTGCATCCAAACAGGCCTCATAAGGCCCAACGGTACCAGCCAACTGCCGTGTCATCCTCAGCAGTTAGGCATCACTGGACACAGATATGGAGGGGCATGTGGTCAGCAAGCTGTTCTACTGGCTGTTATAAGTTTTCACGACCAGAGCCGCTATTTCTCAATTTGTCTCACCAGAGATGAGAGCACCCCACTTGCCCAGGAGACCCAGTGCTTAACTGTCCACAACGCTTAACGTCGGTGATCTGACGGGAAGCTGTGTTAGCACTGCAGCAAGGTCGTTGGTTCTCAACATAAACCACTTCTAAAATATTGCATACCAGTTTCGATTCTGAATAAAAAATTTGCTATGCAGCTATTATCCAAGTAACAAAAATACCATGAAATAACCCACTGTTTCAGTACAGTTTGTTCTTTTCCCTCTCTAAATTAACTGCAGTGATTTACAATGTAACTATTGCTCAGTACTGCATACTTGCAAAGTCGTACTGAAATGGTCAATGTGCCCCTGGCAGCAGTGCCTAAGCTGTGTCCTCCCCTTTCCCATCCCATAAAACTAACTTTCAGTAATCTTCCTTCCATATTTAGCAAATTATATTTTGTAAGTGGGTTTCCTCAAAATGAAAGTTCGCCCCCGGTAGCTGAGTGGTCAGTGTGACAGAATGTCAATCCTAAGTGTCCGGGTTTGATTCCCAGCTGAGTCGGAGATTTTCTCCACTCAGGGATTGGGTGTTGTGTTGTCCTAATCATCATCATTTCATCCCCATCTATGTGCAAGTTGCCAAAGTGGTGTCAAATCGAAAGACTTGCACCCGGTAAACAGTCTACCTGACGGGAGGCCCTAGTCACATGCTATTTATTTACCAAAATGAAACATTATTGCAAAACATTACTGGTATCGTCTGCCATACTGTGCGATCTGTCTTATCTTTTGTGCCTTGAAAATGATGGGCAGCTCACCTGTCGAAAATTGCTGATTGTTGAGGACATTATCTGGTTTATTCTCAAAAGTTATTTGAACATTTGATACGCTGGGATGAGGTCAAGATTCAGAGATAAAGTACTGACTGAAGGGTTTAGTAAACTACATAACCCCCCTCTCCCTTTTCTGCTTTAAGTGATATTCCAAGAAACAACATTTTCTTGGTAGAATAGACTCAGCCTCCAATTGATGTGTTCAAGCAGATTGTCCAACAGATGTTCCAGAGATTGAATGGCACATCTTCAGTAGAGTAAGTGTGTTATTTATTTATTTATCCATCCACAGACAATAAATATTGTATGGATGTTGGGAATGAGCCAATGATACACACAAATGTAGAATCTCAAAATATATCCTTATTTAACACCGTACAGTACACAAACATTGGAGCAAACCCTCCTCCCTTCATCTGTCTTCACACTCTGGATGGTGAGGGTGGGGGAAGGGAGTACAGTGCCCCAAAGACTATCACTAACCAGTGATGGCAATGCAAAGTGAAGTATATGTGTGCAAAACAGTTCAGTTTCCACTGAATTGTTAACTCATTATGTTAGTTTTTCTGTCTTGCCCTTAAGTTTTGCAGAGTGGAGTAGATTGTCTTCAGTGATGAAGCAAATGTGGATAGTATAATGAACAAGCACAATATGTAAAATTGAGGTACTGGGAATCTCAGCATCTGAAAACTTTTTTAATTCCAAACCAATAGGTTCCTTCAGAAATAGAACAGAAATGATTGAATTGTTGAGACAAAGTCGTATAGTATATTAGGCACAATCAAAACATTTCCATTTGAAGGCATTGCTGTAGCATATATGCAACGTAGTGTGACTCTCCTGTGAATATACAAACAATAACATGTAGGCAAGGAATTAGTGTGGTGTTTGTGTCTTTCAAATGTGTGTGCAGTAAATGCAGGAACATGAACAATGGCAACATTATTACCAAATGCATCCAAACAGGACCAATGTTCTGTCAATCTCTTCCTGACTGCCGAAGGACAAACCGCAGTAGACGTCCACCCAGAGAATGAAGAATGTGTATGTGGCAGTATGTCTGTTGAAAACCACTGATGTCGAGTAGTGTGCCATGTTGTGGGCTGGTTTGATGTGATGCAGGTTGATCTGGAAGGCCAGCCTCAACCATTACGAGCAAGTGGTAGACACTTGAGCATCTGTCATATAGCCCTGATCTCACCCCGGGCAATTATTGCATCTTCAGCCCCTTAAAAATGCCTGTGAAGGGTCTATGATTCCTGTTGAATGAGGATGTTCAGCAAACAGTTGCAGACTTCTTCACACTGCAGGACATCGTGTTTTACGAAATGGGTATCTTCAACCTTGTGTGGCAGTATAGATTACATATTATTAGTGAATAATTTCTGTATACTATACATAACATCTCAAATAAAATTTTTACTTACAGCCAAAAGTATACTACAGATTTCACATCAAATCAGTAAAGTATTGCAGTACTTTTCTATACACACCAAGATAAGCCATTGCTTGCTGAAGGCTTATTGGGAAGTATTCCTCTAGATGGCCCATGGACAGGTTAGTATAGAATGGTGCCATGCAGATGCCCATTGGTTATCTATTCATAAGCCTAGAGGAATTCATCATAACCACTCAGGACACCGAGAACTTCACCTGATCTAAATTCATTGATGATGTCTTCATGACCTGGACTGAGGGTGATGACATCCTACCCACATTCATCTAGGACCTCAACACCGTCTCCCCATTTGTTTCATTTTATCTTCCCCAGCCCAGCAAGATACCTTCCTCCACTTCAGGTATATATAGGTACTTCAGTATGTTGGTAGTTTCCTCCATGGTGTAAACAAGGAATGACCCAATGATACACAGAAATGTAGAATCCCAAAATATATCCTTATCTAACACAGTACGGTACACAAACACTAATCACTGTCGCTCGGTGCAAACTGTTTTGCACACATATACTTCACTCTGCATTACCATCACTGGTTAGTGATAGTCTTTGGGGCACTATACTCCCTCCCCCTACCCCCACCCTCCAGAGTGTGAAGCACAGAAGAAGGGAGGAGGGTTTGTCAACAACCAATGGGCAGTGCTCATACATCTACATCTACATGGTTACTCTGCAATTCACACTTAAGTGCCTGGCAGAGGGTTCATCGAACCATTTTCATACTACTTCTGTACCATTCCACTCTCGAATGGTGCCTGGGAAACACGAACACCTAAATCTTTCCATTCGAGCTCTGATATCTCTAATTTTATTATGATGATAATTTCTCCCTATGTAGGTGGGTGTCAACAAAATATTTTCACGTTCGGAAGAGAAAGTTGGTGATTGAAATTTTGTAAATAGATCTCGCCGCAAAGAAAACTGTCTTTGTTTCAGTGACTGCCACCCCAACTCGCGTATCATATCAGTGACACTCTCACCCCTATTGCACGATAACATAAAACAGGCTGCGCTTCTTTGCACTTTTTCAATGTCTTCCATCAATCCTACCTAGTAAGGATCCCACACCGCACAGCACTATTCCAGCAGAGGACAGACAAGTGTGATGTAGGCTGTCTCTTTAGTGGGTTTGGTTGGTTGGTTGTTTTGGGGAAGGAGACCAGACAGCGTGGTCATCGGTCTCATCGGTGTACGGAAGGATGGGGAAGGAAGTCAGCCGTGCCCTTTCAGAGGAACCATCCCGGCATTTGCCTGCAGTGATTTAGGGAAATCACGGAAAACCTAAATCAGGATGGCCGGATGCGGGATTGAACCGTCGTCCTCCCGAATGCGAGTCCAGTGCCTTACCACTGCGCCACCTCGCTCGGTGTTTAGTGGGTTTGTCACGTCTTCTAAATGTTCTGCCAACGAAGCGCAGTCTTTGTTTCGCCTTCCCCACAATATTATCTATGTGGTCTTTCCAATTTAAGTTGATCATAATTGTAATTCCTAGGTATTTAGTTGAATTGTCAGCCCTTAGATTTGTGTGATTTATCGTATACCCAAAATTTATTGGTTTTCTTTTAGTACCCATGTGGATGACCTCACACTTTTCTTTGTTTAGTGCCAACAGCTACTTTTCGCACCATACAAAAATTCTCTCTATATCATTTTGTAATTGGAATTGATCATCAGATGTGTTTACTAGATGGTAAATTACAGCAGCATCTACAAACAATCTAAGGGTGCTGCTCAGATTATTACCTAGATCATTTATGTGCATCAGGATCAGCAGAGAGCCTATGACCTACCTTGCAGAACGCCAGATACCACTTCTGTTCTACTCGATGATTTACCAGCTATCCTTATGAACTGTGACCTCTCTGAGAGGAAATCATGAATCCAGTCACACAACTGAGACAATACTCCATATGCACGCAATTTGATTAATAGTTGATTGTGAGGAATGGTATCAAAAGCCTTCTGGAAAACAAGGAATATGGAATCAATCTGAGATCCCTTGTCGACAGCACTCATTACTTCATGGGAATAAAGAGCTAGCAGTGTTGCACAAGAACAATATTTTATAAATCTGTGTTGGTTATGTATCAATAAGTCATTTTCTTCAAGATGATTCACAATGTTTGAGTACAGTATATGCTCCAAAATCCAACTGCAAATTGAGGTCAGTGATATGGGTCTGTAATTCAATGGGTTACTCCTATTTCCTTTCTTTAATATTGGTGTGACCTGTGCTACTTTCCAGTCTTTGGGAACAGACCTTTCATCAAGTGAGCAGTTGTGTATCATTGCTAAGAAAGGTGCTGTTGTGTCTGCATTCTCTGAAAGGAACCTTATTGGTATACCATCTGTACCAAAAGACTTGCCTTTATTAAGGGATTAGAGTTGTTTCTCAACATCTAAGATATCTACTTTTGTCACTCATGCTAACAGCTGTTCTGGTTTCAAATTGTGGAATATTTACTTCATCTGCATTCGTGAAGGAATTACGGAAGACTGTGTTTAGTAACACTGCGTTAGTGCCACCATAATCGGTAACTTTTCCATCGCTATCACGCAGTGACGGTATTGATTGTTTTTTGCCATTGGTGTACTTCACATATGACCAGAATCTCTTTGGGTTTTTACCATATTTTGAGACAATGTTTCATTGTGGAAACTATTAAAAGCATCTTGCATTGACCTCCACACTAAATTTTGAGCTTCCATGAAACTTAGCCAGTCCTGGGGATTTTGTGTTCTTCTGAATTTGGCGTGCCTTTTTCATTGCTTCTGCAACAGTGTTCTGATGTTTTTGTGTACCATGGTGGATCAGTCTCATCTCTTGTAGTAATGGGTGCTGTGGAAGATTGCGTGACAGGATATGCCTTGGTCAGCACTTTCATGTGACATGAATGTGTCATCTCATGTGGATTGAAGTGCTGCAGATGCTGTTGGTAGGAGAGGACCAATTGACTTCATTGGCGGTTGATGATTGGAGACAGTATAAAGGTGATAGGGAGCAAGCTGGGCTGGAAGACATAGCAGTTGGCCGTAATGTGATGTGGTGGAGGCTAATGTTGCTGGTCGTGGCACTAGTTGACAGGAAGACTGTTGGCCAGCCTGTCTCCAAGAGAAGTTGTGAAATCAGTGTGAAGTCCACTGTGTTTGGCAAGTGAAAAGTGCGGATAAATTTTGTAGTGATGGGTGTAGTCATAGAATCCAGTGCCATGTGTGTTGCTTCTATAGAGAGATGATTGCCAAATAGTTTTACTGCTATATCTTCAGGCTGAAAATCTCTGGTAACATCTATGGTGATATCTGCTGCTTGTGCAAGCAAAGAGCTAGTGGCAGGCACATTGTCTGAGGTGTTCCTTTGTTGGAGGTGGCTCACATTGTCCAAGTAAAGAATTCATGCTGGCTTTAGTCTGTTGACAGACACTATTGTTATCTTGCTATTTAAGTCTAAACTAAACATGTGGCTATGCCATTGCAGCTCATGAAATGGTCCATTATAAGATGGCTGCAGTACTGGCCATACAGTAGCATCTCAAATCATTACACAGTCATAGTCAGTGAGCCCTTAATGAAGGAAAAGTGCCTGTACCATATGTGCTGATGAAGGAGATACACTTGAGTTTCATGAATGTGTTTTGGCTGGTAGATCAGATGAGCCGGGAGTGAATGCATGCAGCACAAATTCTGCTGGCAATGTCACTGTCTCCCCATCTGGAATCTCTGCTAGTGCTTTTAAATCATCCTCATGTGCCATGCAGAATCTGTGGAGTGGCCACATAAGGGTCTCCATCCAGTCATCCCTGTGGCACACAGGTGCTGTTTTTATTGTTCAGCTCCATTGTTTCATGAGGCCATTGCTTTGATGGTGATAAGCCTCGGAATAATGACAAGTTATTCTGCACAATTTGTATAATGTGTTAATTTCTGGGATTGGTTTGCATTCAAACTTGAGGTTAGTTAACGTATCCTCAAGCAATGTAACAATTGTCTAATTGCATTCTTGTTCTCCCACAACTTTGTTGAAGTCACGAATGAGGGAGATGGTGCTGACTCTCAACAGGAAATCCATGAACGTGTGTATGTATAATGATGCTGTCTGCCTCACGAAGGTGGTGAACATCCGTAGCATACTGTGCGATCAGATCAATGTGAGGAAATTCTTTTGGGTTGACCATAAAGATGAGTGTTGAATGGCACCCACCAGAGGTTTGTAATATGTATAGGTAATAACATGAAGAGTCTCAGTATTCTCATGACAATAGCATAAGACCTCATAAACCACAAGTAGTTCATAGTCAAAGCCAACTATTTTGTCTTTAAGGCTTTAAGCTTTCTGGAGAAAAATTGCAGAGTTTGTATGTCATCTGCTACTTCCTGCTGGAGGGAATTGATACCATCAATCCTGCAAGGCAGTCCATAAATCCGTAAGAGTACAAGGTGATGGAGATCTCTTCTGATCAGCATGTTGCAACCTTTCCCAGATATGCTCAATAATGTTCATGTCTGGGGACTTTGGTGTCCAGTGGAAATGTCTGAACTCAGAAGTGTGTTCCTGGAGCCACTCTGTAGCAATTCTGGACGTACTGGGTGTCGCATTGTCCTGTTGGAACTGCCCAAGTCCGTAGGAATGCACAGTGGACATGAATGGATGCAGGTGAACAGCCAGCATGCTTATGGATGTGTCACATGCCAGAGTCATATCTAGACATATCAGGGGTCCCATATCATTCCAACTGCACATGCCCCACACCATTACAGAGTCTCCATTAGCTTGGACATCCCCTGTTGACATGCAGGGTTCATGGATTCATGAGGTTGTCTCCATACCCATACACTTCCATCTGCTCGATACAATTTCAAATGAGACCAGACAACATGTTTCCAGTCATCAACAGTCCATTGTCAGTGTGGCAGGCCCAGGCAATATGTAAAGCTTTGTGTCGTGCAGTCATCAAGGGTACACGAATGGGCCTTCAGGTCAGAAAGCCCATATCGACAATGTTTCATTGAATGGTTCACACGTTGACACTTTTCGGTGGCACAACATTAAAATCTGCAGAAATTTGTTGTGGAAGGGTTGCACTTCTGTCATGTTGAATGATTCTCTTGGGCCGTCGTTGGTCCCATTTTTGCAGGATCTTTTTCTGGCTGCAACAATGTCTGAGATTTGATGTTTTACCGGATTGCTGATATTCACAGTACACTCATGAAATGGTCACACAGAAAAAGCCCCACTTCATTGCTACCTCAGAGACGCTGTGTCTCATCACTTGTGTGCCAACTGTAACACCATCTTCAAACTCACTTAAATCTTGGTAACCTGCCATTGCAGCAGCAGTAATCAGTCTAACAACAGTGCCAGACACTTGTCTTAACTACACATTGCTGACTGCAGTGCTGTATTCTGCCTGTTTACATATCTCTGTATTTGAATACATATGCCTGTACCAATTTCTTTGGTGCTTCAGTGTGGTTTAGTATTGCCATGCATATAATGGTATTCATCAGTGGTGCTTGAACCTGTGTAGCATGTGGGAAATGTCATCTATAAAGTTAAGGATTCCCAAGAATTACCGAAGGGTGGGGTATGTGGGATGAGGTGGTAACTGTTGAACTAGTTGAGTGCAGTCTGTTGTGAGCTTCACACTTCCACATTGAGTATATATCCAAGAAACATGACTCATTTTTATGTAATTGTGATTTATCTTTGTTTATGGCCATGCCTGTATCATAGAGGTCAGTGAGGAAGAAGGTGAACTTTGTGGTTCTGATGACCATGGGAAAAAAATTAGAACGTCATCTAAACATGCAAAACAGCAGGCCAGTTTAAACAATACCCCACTACATTTTTGAGGCCATATGGCATCACCAGAAACTCAAATAAGCCAAATGGCATAATAATAGCCATTTTAGATACAAGATCTTGCTGCATCAATCATGAAAGAACAGTTGCCCCATCAGTGTATGGGTAAAGTCCCATATGTTTGGTAGAGGGTAACTGTCATAAATCATGTATGAGTTAAGTGTTCCGTAATCTGGGCATAGTGAAATAGAAACATCTGTCTTTGCTACTAATTTAATGGGAGATGCCCACATGATGTCTGATTGTTGTACAATGCCCACGTGCAACATATCATTTACTGTCACCTTATCTTCCTGCAGGAAGGCCAGGGTGAGGCAGCATGCTTTGTGCTGAAAGGCGAGCCTGTTGTTGTATTTGTGTGGTGTATCATAGCATTTTTAAATGCACACTGATGGGTACAGAGTGTTTTTGGGAAGATGCGAGAGATGCTGTGATATGCGCTTTACTGATATGAGAGAACTGTCTGTGTAGTATTGAGGTGGTGCAGTATCTCCAGATGTGGCAAAAGGGTGTGGACATCTGACAGAGATGTGGCCACGTCGTTCACAGTTGCTGTGGCTTGTGTTTGTTGTAGTTGTAGCAGTTCGGGCTGCGTGGCCTTCTCAGCATGTTACAGAGGGGTGTTGTTGGCTGCTGGAGGTGAGGCTGCGTCTTTCGCAGGCACTGTGGCTGCACGGCATCCTTGGCTGTGTCATTTGCAGCCACCATGACATATGTTAGGTGCCTTAGCTACTCACATGTGTGTGAGAGGGTGAGCAACACCTACTGTATTTTCTGGTGTAATCTGTCATTGTCATAATATAGGTAATGTGAGTCATCCCAGGTCATGACGAGATGTGCCTGGAAAGCAGAGAAAGCATATGTTGCCTTGACTCATTCGAGTAGTACTGGAGTTGAGCTGTTGGCTTTTGTGTTGTCACTTGTGAACAGACCTGGATGTTGTCTCAGAGCTTACCTCAGATTCAAGATGAAGAGCCTGGGCATGAAATGTTGCATTGCATGATGAAATAGAGTGGCCTGGTCAAGGTCAATGGAGAGACAGAAGATTCTGACGAAATGGAAGCCCAGGATTAGTTCTGTATGACAGCAACATAGAACATCCAGTAACGATATAACTCGTCCTTGAGTTGTGCAGTATGTTTTACTTTGCATGCACATGGATCTTGGCATTATTTGCCACATGGAGTTGCACACTGAGAGCCTTGTAGCAATGTTTGAGTATGTCTTGTGGTACTGTACATACTTCTGATCCTGCGCCAATCGGAAAGGCTGTATTGGTGGATGCATCCCAGATGTATATGTGGCTTCCAGGATGTGGTTTTCATTGAGGGGGAGAGGTGATTTGTCAATGCTGGATGGGCTGGAGTGCCTACAGTGGCTTGTGCTTGAAGTTTTGGGTGTGAGCAGGTTTTTGTGGGGAATCATTGTCAGATGCAGTTTCACGATTCATAGTATCAGGATGGTCTGGTCTGTCATCAGGATGTGGTCCACTAATGACTGTAGGTGGTGCCACATCTGAGAGGTTGTGCCATCTGTTTCTTTGTACATCACTTGCTGCACTTATTTCTCCGCAAGAAATTCTTGCAAGAGTGCTGCCTTCACTATGTTGTATTTGTTGCTGGCAGGCAGGACAGATATAAAATCACTCAATAACACTGTGTGCTCAGCGAGATGGCATATTAGCAAGCAAATTTCGAGTTACTGTCCACAGTTTGTAACTTTGTAACACACACTCCATCAATGTGAAACACAAAGTCAACCAATCAGTTCTTAACAGAGGGATTTGAGGTTGCTTTTCTACTCATCATTGTGTGATATAGTCCACCAGTTGCAGCCTTGTGAGGGCCAGATAGTAAGGCACTACTGTGACATCTGCTGGTAGACATGGCATAGTTGTCAGATCAATCGTTGTGGTACTATTGTTCCTTGGTGACCATAGTGGTCTTATTGAAAGTTTGTTATCATAGTATGGCAGACATGGTAGGCATGCATGTTGCAGTAGGTACAGCATGCACAGTCAAAATGTTGAGTGTCCTCGCAAAGACTAAATTTGTTGTTTTGCTGCACATGGCATCAGTGTTGTGGTAGGCTCATATGTTGCAGCAGGTACAGGATGCACAGTCAAAATATTATTTGTCATCACAAACAGTAAATTTGTAGTTTCACTGTATACTGTGTTGGTGTTGGACAGTAAATGTGAGTATGGAGTAGTTGTACCAAAAGTCTGTATACATGATGCAGTAGGTGCAGATGGTGTAAAATCAGATTGTGGGTTATGAGGGACACCAAAATTCACAGCATTAAGTTTGGAACACTAGTTCATTGTTTAACATGATATTGCACTCACTATGTTCTGCACAAAAATGTTGGAACTCACATCTTACTGAGGCCTCCACAGCCTGAAATTGCCTCCCCTCCCTGCCTCATTGTCAATAAACAATTCACCAGTTCCCTGTCTCCACAGTAACCTACCATCCTCCCCATACCCACTGTTCGTAACCTACTGAATACAAATCTGCTCCCTAAACTACTGTTGAATTTTCTTTATCTCCAACCTCGTTAGCCACTCCTTAACTATTTATCACAATATTTGGAGTATAGACAACTGATAGTTATATGTGTCAAGAAATATAAATGAGTTATTTGAAGTTTGAGATAAGAACAGCAGGTGATCTGTAGAAGAGGAAGAGCAGTAACACTTTTTTTCTCCTAATACACAAATATGTGGAAAATAATTCCTGTCATTATCATTATGAATAGACAGCACTAATCACAATTTGTTGTTAGTTTACTTTACAGAAGCACCCTGCAGTGACAGATGTTGCCTGTTAATGTATAAGTTGACCTACTCCACATTCCTTCATGTATGCTATTGTTCATGGTGAGATTTACAGGACATGGTGTAGAGCAAATGAATGAATTCTTCCTTTATCACAAAAGATGAAGAGGGAAAGATGCAATGTCTTCACAAATATCTGATTAGCTTTAATTTTATTTTTTCTAATAGAACGCAGGGCATAATTTGACAGTGAATCTTCAATAGAAACAAAAGTAACATTTATTGTGCTTCAAAGAAGTGTAATACAACAGTAAATGCATTCAGTTTACATAAATGGTGTGTCAAATAATCTCCACAGCACTGATAATGCTGTAATCTACAGGAAAATATCACCACTTTATGCACCATCTTAGTTTCCTCCAATTGTTTTAATGTACAGCATTTCTCTTAAAATGTGGATAAAAATACTGTCCATCTCCGGGCGGGGACTACTCAGGAGGATGTTGTTATCAGGAGAAAGAAAACTGGCGTTCTACGGATCGGAGCGTGGAATGTCAGATACCTTAATCGGGCAGGTAGGTTAGAAAATTTAAAAAGGGAAATGGATAGGTTAAAGTTAGATATAGTGGGAATTAGTGAAGTTCGGTGGCAGGAGGAACAAGACTTCTGGTCAGGTGACTACAGGGCTATAAACACAAAATCAAATAGGGGTAATGCAGGAGTAGGTTTAATAATGAATAGGAAAACAGGAATGCGGGTAAGCTACTACAAACAGCATAGTGAACGCATTATTGTAGCCAAGATAGATACGAAGCCCACACCTACTACAGTAGTACAAGTTTATATGCCAACTAGCTCTGCAGATGATGAAGAAATTGAAGAAATTTACGATGAAATAAAAGAAATTATTCAGATAGTGAAGGGAGACGAAAATTTAATAGTCATGGGTGACTGGAATTCGAGTGTAGGAAAAGGGAGAGAAGGAAACATAGTAGGTGAATATGGATTGGGGCTAAGAAATGAAAGAGGAAGCCGCCGAGTAGAATTTTGCACAGAGCACAACTTAATCATAGCCAACACTTGGTTTAAGAATCATGAAAGAAGGTTGTATACGTGGAAGAACCCTGGAGATACTAAAAGGTATCAGATAGATTATATAATGGTAAGACAAAGATTTAGGAACCAGGTTTTAAGTTGTAAGACATTTCCAGGGGCAGATGTGGACTCTGACCACAATCTATTGGTTATGACCTGTAGATTAAAACTGAAGAAACTGCAAAAATGTGGGAAATTAAGGAGATGGGACCTGGATAAACTGAAAGAACCAGAGGTTGTACAGAGTTTCAGGGAGAGCATAAGGGGACAATTGACAGGAATAGGGGAAAGAAATACAGTAGAAGAAGAATGGGTAGCTCTGAGGGATGAAGTAGTGAAGGCAGCAGAGGATAAAGTAGGTACAAAGACGAGGGCTGCTAGAAATCCTTGGGTAACAGAAGAAATATTGAATTTAATTGATGAAAGGAGAAAATATAAAAATGCAGCAAATGAAGCAGGCAAAAAGGAATACAAACGTCTCAAAAATGAGACCGACAGGAAGTGCAAAATGGCTAAACAGGGATGGCTAGAGGACAAATGTAAGGATGTAGAAGCTTATCTCACTAGGGGTAAGATAGATACTGCCTACAGGAAAATTAAAGAGACCTTTGGAGAGAAGAGAACCATGTGTATGAATATCAAGAGCTCAGATGGCAGCCCAGTTCTAAGCAAAGAAGGGAAGGCAGGAAGGTGGAAGGAGTATATAGAAGGTTTATACAAGGGCGATGTACTTGAGGACAATATTATGGAAATGGAAGAGGATGTAGATGAAGACGAAGTGGGAGATACGATACTGCGTGAAGAGTTTGACAGAGCACTGAAAGACCTGAGTCGAAACAAGGCCCCCGGAGTAGACAACATTCCATTAGAACTACTGACGGCCTTGGGAGAACCAGTCCTGACAAAACTCTACCAGCTGGTGAGCAAGATGTATGAGACAGGCGAAATACCCTCAGACTTCAAGAAGAATATAATAATTCCAATCCCAAAGAAAACAGGTGCTGACAGATGTGAAAATTACCGAACTATCAGTTTAATAAGCCACGGCTGCAAAATACTAACGCGAATTCTTTACAGACGAATGGAAAAACTGGTAGATGCAGACCTCGGGGAGGATCAGTTTGGATTCCGTCGAAATGTTGGAACACGTGAGGCAATACTGACCTTACGACTTATCTTAGAAGAAAGATTAAGAAAAGGCAAACCTACGTTTCTAGCATTTGTAGACTTAGAGAAAGCTTTTGACAATGTTGACTGGAATACTCTTTTTCAAATTCTAAAGGTGGCAGGGGTAAAATACAGGGAGCGAAAGGCTATTTATAATTTGTACAGAAACCAGATGGCAGTCATAAGAGTCGAGGGGCATGAAAGGGAAGCAGTGGTTGGGAAAGGAGTGAGACAGGGTTGTAGCCTCTCCCCGATGTTATTCAATCTGTATATTGAGCAAGCAGTAAAGGAAACAAAAGAAAAATTTGGAGTAGGTATTAAAATTCATGGAGACGAAGTAAAAACTTTGAGGTTCGCCGATGACATTGTAATTCTGTCAGAGACGGCAAAGGACTTGGAAGAGCAGTTGAACGGAATGGACAGTGTCTTGAAAGAAGGATATAAGATGAACATTAACAAAAGCAAAACGAGGATAATGGAATGTAGTCAAATTAAATCAGGTGATGCTGAGGGAATTAGATTAGGAAATGAGACACTTAAAGTAGTAAAGGAGTTTTGCTATTTAGGAAGTAAAATAACTGATGATGGTCGAAGTAGAGAGGATATAAAATGTAGACTGGCAATGGCAAGGAAAGCGTTTCTGAAGAAGAGAAATTTGTTAACATCGAACATAGATTTATGTATCAGGAAGTCGTTTCTGAAAGTATTTGTTTGGAGTGTAGCCATGTATGGAAGTGAAACATGGACGATAAATAGTTTGGACAAGAAGAGAATAGAAGCTTTCAAAATGTGGTGCTACAGAAGAATACTGAAGATAAGGTGGATAGATCACGTAACTAATGAGGAGGTATTGAATAGGATTGGGGAGAAGAGAAGTTTGTGGCACAACTTGACTAGAAGAAGGGATCGGTTGGTAGGACATGTTTTGAGGCATCAAGGGATCACAAATTTAGCATTGGAGGGCAGCGTGGAGGGTAAAAACGTAGAGGGAGACCGAGAGATGAGTACACTAAGCAGATTCAGAAGGATGTAGGTTGCAGTAGGTACTGGGAGATGAAGAAGCTTGCACAGGATAGAGTAGCATGGAGAGCTGCATCAAACCAGTCTCAGGACTGAAGACCACAACAACAACAACATGAGAAATAATCTGGTAGCATCTACTTAGAAAATAAATGGTATACTTTTCTACTAAAAATGGATAAAAAATGGGGCAAATATGTAAAACCATAAGTAGACAAGGTAAATGAAAAACTTACATTTGTTGGTAGTATTCAGAGGCGTACAGAGCATAAGTAAAGGAAATTATATAGAAGACGGCCAGAGTGGCAAATTCAAGAGTATTTCCCCAGCATTCAAAGCCCTTCATTGAATAGGAATGGCAGCAGACATTAAATTAATTCAGATGCTGGCATGTATTTTTAGAGATTAGTAAGATCATGCAAAAATTTAATACAGATGCACAGGAAAAATAAATGGGAATCTTTCAAAGAGCAGCAGTATGAAAAGGATAGGCTGCTACTCACCACAGAAGTGGCATTGAGTGGCAGGGAGGCACAGTGCAAAAGGCTGCTATTAGACTAAGTCCTTCATCATATGGAAACAACAATATATACACACATTCAAACAAGCCGTTTATGCCTCTGGGTACCCATGCCCAATTGTGACCATTTGATTTTATCTTTAAAAGAGTGTAGACATAGTTCTTGTGAAATCCTGTTGGGTAAATTTTAGTGACTGCTGCATGTATCCATTCATCTTCAGTGCACTCTTGTGTCTTCCCTCACCCTTCTCATACCACAGCCCTTGTCCATTGGCACCTTCTCTTCACCAAATGCTCAATGCTGCTTCTATACAATTAACAGATTTTATCATCCAGCAGACATTTGTATTCCATTCTGGATTTCAATATTATTGTTGTTATTTTAAATTTTCACATATAAAGCTAATCATTCAACACCATGATACTTTCCAGTGATCTCTATTGTAGCCGCAGATAGGGTTTATTGCATATAAAACTAAAGATTACATTTATGAACATTAATATTCCTCACATAAATATATCTGTAGTTTTGTACAAATAGTGTGTGTGTGTGTGTGTGTGTGTGTGTGTGTGTGTGTGTGTGTGTGTGTGTGTGTGTGTGTGTGTGTGTATGTGGATCTAACTGCTGAGGTCATCAGTTCCTAGATTCACACACTACTTACACTAACTTATCCATGCTAAGAACAACACACACACCCATGAAGGAGGACTCAAACCTCCGGCCGGGAGGGGCCGTGCAGTCTATGGCATGGTGCCTCCAACCGCACAGTGAAAACTCAGTGCTCTGTTATTTATTCATACTTTCATAGCAGCATGTCTATATAACACTAATTGTCTCTTTTCTTTCTGGCTCTTACAGAAAAATTTGACAGTTTTGGCAACAATGTTGGACACTGGAAGATTTGATGTGGATGTACCAGCACTAAGAGACAAGGAGACAGCTCGTGATCTCATCAAACGATGCTTTCCAGATTTAGTGCTGCCAGCTGCTGGAAGTGTCCAGAAGACTGAGGATACCACAATTTCATTGTTTCGCCTTCTCTACAATCGTGAAGTTGATGGTTTCATACAGAAGCTGGATGCAGCTCTTGAGAAAGACCCTGTTCTTTCAACAGAAGAAAAAGAAAAGTTCCTAAATTCAGATGATGGCATGTGGACACTTCTACAATATGCATGCAACTTTGGCATGACTGAGGTAGTGCAGAAGCTCCTGCTGGAAGGTGCTGATCCTAATGCCACTTCCAGGTCACGCAGAGCTCAACTTCCATCTATTGCAGCTGCTGCAAGTGGCTATATTGACATCTTGCATTTACTACTGAAGCGTAAGGGAACTCTCTTAGCACCACGGAATGGTGGTGACAATGCTCTGCATGCTGTACTAAAAGATTTGCATTGGAACCCAGAGAATTCAGATCGTCATGGTTGCTTTGATCTGCTTATGCAATACATAGAGAAAAACTATGGAATCATTGACATTAATGCCCCTGATAACAATGGTGATACACCATTGCATCTTGCTGCCTATTCTGGTGATGAACACTACATCCTCTCACTACTAAGAGCAGGTGCTTACATAGGCACAGAGAATAAGTTTGGTGAACCACCTATTGCCAATATCTCAGCTGCTATTCTTAAAAATTACTTGGATGAATGTGTTACAAGCAATGGAGAGTTTCCGCGAGTTGATAAGTATGAGATACAGTTTGATTATCAGTTTCTTGTACCACCTGCTGACCAGGTGGATGTCGATGTAGATCAGGATTCAACATATTCAGACTGTGAGCGACCAATGCATAGTGCCAACACTTCTGGCCACATTTCTCCTGTTCCTGAATCAAATCCATTGTTGTACATCAGCAGATCAAAGGATCTGAGGCATTTGCTGAAGCACCCAATCTTCACTAGTTTCCTAACATTAAAATGGTATTCAATTCGCCCCATGTTTTATGTAAATCTTTTCTTCTATTTTCTTTTTGTTATGCTAATGACAGTTTACATTTTGGTATTCTATGATTATTCCGATGAAGCATCAGAAAATACATCTGATGGTCCAATTCCTGCACCCACTACCTCTAATGTTATTGTAAATAGCAGTAATAAAGTTCAGAAGGCTGAAGCACAAGACAGTAACATAGATGAATCACAATCACCTGTAATTATATCCATTATACTATCGGTACTTCTCATTGTGCTGATAGTCAGGGAACTCTTTCAATTTGTTATGTGGCCCAAAAGATACATATGCAACTGGGAAAATTATTTAGAAATACTGCTCATAATCTTCAGTAGTATGGTTTTGTTTGGTAATGTACAAGACATGAATCTGAGGCCCCATTTATCAGCCTTGACCATTTTACTTTCCTGGGCAGAATTAGTTCTCCTGATAGGACGGCACCCTAGCTTATCTACAAACATTGAAATGCTAAAGACAGTGTCATGGAACTTTCTACAGTTTTTAGCATGGTATTCATTTTTGATCTTGGCTTTTGCTCTAAGTTTCTACACTTTGTTTAAGAGCAGCCAAGAAGATGACAACTTTTTTCTCAATCCTGGTTCATCATTTTTCAAAACTGTTGTTATGGTAACAGGGGAGTTTGATGCTTCTGATATTCCTTTTGTTCTCTTCCCCGGAACCAGTCATCTTGTATTCATGTTGTTTGTGTTTTTGGTAGCAATTGTATTGTTTAATTTGCTCAATGGTCTTGCAGTCAGTGACACACAATCTATAAAAGACAATGCTGAACTTGTAGGTTATGTCTCACGCGTGAAGCTTATATCCTACACAGAGAGCATGCTCTTGGGCCACCCACTTTGGTGCCAGACACCAAGAAAGTGTTGCTGCTGCTGCAACTGTTGTTGCTTACCAGCTTTCTGCACTAGACCCTTCAGGTTTACCCAGATACCATGGTTGATGCAGATGGTAAGGCTGTTCTCCGGTGTGTTGCCTGAAAAGAAGATACGAGTACTCCCAAATCAAGAATGCAGAATTTTATTGCAGCAGCATGACCAGACCAAAATTAATGAGAGCACTACAAACTGTTTTGGGAACTGTGCTGCATATAAGTTAGAGGAAGAAATAATTAAGTCTGCAAAGAACCTCTTACTGCAGAAGGGCCAACAGTCAGAGAGGGAAATATTTAATGAAATGCTTAGGAAGTGTCAAAACATAATGTTGTATTGTGAGCAAATGGAAGAATATCGTATAAAAGTTGAGGAACTTGAATTTAAGCTCAGGAATGTAGAAAATGCTGCTCTCAGAGCTGAGAGAAATACAGGTAAAATATTAGAAGTACTTAACAAGATGAACAGCAAATAAACCATCAGACCAGCTTGAAAAAATTTAGCTCAGTATTTACTCGTCTGATCTGTATCATGTTTTCATTCAAAACAATAATTATATAATCATCATGAACAATATGTTATCTACTGCAATTAATTGGAAATATATTCCATTTATTGTTAATCATTTAAAATTTTGTATGCTGGAATGCATTTATGCAAGTGGTTGAACTTCTTCAACAGCAAATGGAAAAAAGACTGTTTGTAATAGGAAAAAAGACTGTTTGTAATAAGATTGTATGTACACATAATCTATTGGATAAAAGTTTGTAAACGTGTAACTTATTACGACAATTAAAATTTTATTTTACATTCTTACATTTTGTAATTCTATGCTGATGATTTACAACTGACAAATACAAGTATTAATTGATTAATGGAAAATCTCATGTAAAGATGTGAAACAAATACTAACAAAGAGATAGAGGGGCTGGCCAGTACTTACCTCAGCTCAGTACAGCCAATAGATGCACAAAAAAAAGAACCAAAAATTTACGTTCCTAGCTTTCAGAACAAATGTTCCTTCATCAGGGAGGAGAGAGGGTAAAGAAAGGGAGAAAGGGAAGGTGGATTCAGTTACTCACAACCCAGGTTATGAAGCAACAGGGACAGGAAAACAGGGAGGGTAGCAAGGATGGAGGCATGGTTGTCAGAGGGAAGCTAAAGATATTCTACTGTAAGTACTGTGCCAGATTCAAACCAAAGAGGATGCATACAGAAGTAAAGAGGTATATAGTATAAAGATAAACACAGCTATGTAGGATGAAAAGATGTGTGAATGGCTAAAGAAGAAAGGGAAAGAGGAGAAGACTGAAGAGTAAATGGTAGTGAGGTTGTTTAACGTAGGTTCAGTCCAGGGGGATGGCGGGATGAAAGGATGTGTTGGAGTGCAAGTTCCCATCTCCGCAGTTCAGAGGGATTGGTGTTGGGTGGGAGAAGCCAAATGGCACATATGATGTAGCACGTCCATAGGTCCCTAGAATTATGCTGGAGGGCATGCTCCGCTACTGGGTATTGGACATCTCCAGGCGGACAGTTTTCTGTTTTCTGTGTATCTATCAGCTGTACTGAGCTGAGGTAAGTACTGGCCAGACTCTCTATCTCTTTGTTAGTACAAGTATTAATTGTACGTTCCTGTTATGCCAACATGCATAGCTGAGACAGTGAAAACTAGACTCACTGTAGTTACCTAACATGAATGAAACATACTGTATTCAAAATTTATAATGTCTGTCATTGTGTTTCAACAAAAAATATCAGCTGCACTCCAGTATAGTATGGTTTATTTATTTATTTACTTGTGGTAAGGAACACATATTATGGAGTATATTTTAAATTTACTTTATTTGTCAGTATTGTCAGTATTACCAGAAATATTGTTAGAAATAAATTACATCACTTAAAGTCTCCACATACCTCACTGAATGATGCATGCTTCAACATGTAAGCTAATTCCACATTCCATAGAGCATAAGCACAATTTCTATTTAAATAAGTAGAATGAGTTGGATGGGGACATTAAGTTCAACACCCATCTTAGTGCTTTTTAACAGGAGTAGCCCACATGCTGGTGCTGGTTTTCACCCTCTCCCTACTCTCATCACCTCCAACATGAATGTGACACTACACTACACACACCCATTACAGTGACCTACACTTAACAGATACACTTACACTATACACACCCATTACAGCGACCTGCACTTAACAGATACAGATACACTTACACTACACACACCCACTACAGTGACCTACACTTAACAGATACACACACAGCTCTCATGCCTCATGAAGTAAAGGTGCCTGGGGTCATGTAGGATAGTAACAACTTTTCCAATTAAGCAGCTGAACATGGCCTTTGGGGTCTCCCAGCCAGTCATGTCATACAACTTTATTAGGTCTACAAATTTGCTTCAGCTGTTTTTCTCAAGGTTTGAAGCTTTATTGTGAAAATTTATAGAAGATTTATGATTCAAAGTACTGATCATCATTGGCCACTACTTTCTCCCACCTTTCTTCCCATGGTGGAAGAACTGGGTATCTTCTGAGGAGATCCATGAATTGATCCATTTTGCCCTTGTTCATATGACTGAAAGTGCTGGTCAGCTAGGCTACATGCAGTTGATCAAAAAAGGTGGTAGATAAAGGGAGCAATGTTTGGAGAATATGGTGGGTGAGGTAAAATTTCCCATTCCAACATTTCCAAGTATGTTTTGATGAGTAGTGTGACATGAGGTTGAGTGTTGCCATGCTGCAAAATCACCTTTCATGTCTATTATTGCATTGTGGCCATTTGTCTTTTAGTGTTCAGCTCGACTGCTTTTGATAATGAGTTACTGTTATTGTTTCCATTAGTTTCAGTAGCTTTGAAAACCTCGTCTCTTCCACCGCCATGCTAGTCTTTGACATCAGAATCACCATTCTTGAAGCACTGAAACTATTCTCTGTGTGTGCTTTCACCAATATGTGACTCACCTCCTCATCATAGGTCTTACCCAGAATTTTAATCCCATGTATGAAGTGCGCCAATTGGAAATGATATTTTTCTGCACCATTCCATTGTTGTTTCATAATTATGAGAATGCCTATTCTTAATTGTTACTAACAAAGGCATTAGCTGTGTTGTCAAACAGTAATATAAAATAAACAGTGAAGGTGAGAAAAAATGTGTGTTCCATGCAAGAAAATGACCCAGATTAGGAACTAGCGCACAATTTGACAATAAGGCAAATGTGTACAAGATAATTAGTAATCAGATAAGCTGTTGGCTGGGACCTGATGAAACTGCACTGCTTAATTCTTCAAGTGGGCCATTACACCTGTCTGTGGCAACAGAGTGAGAGTTTATTTCATATTATTTAATTAAACAGGCTTGAGCTCATATTGTGTAAGTTTATTTTACAGTTGTTTAATTAAGCTGCGATTTTGCTCATATATATTTACCTTGGTAACATAAAGACCACTATTCTTTACATGAGAACAAAGTATGTCATGCACCCACTCATGTTTTGAGAAACGGCATGCCTGCTCAATGGTTAAGAGCCTCAGCTGCAGATTTCTCCATGTTAAAACAGAAAATTAAAACTTCCCACAAATGAAGAGAATTGGGTTTATAAGTGGGCATACTCAATCAAGAATAAGTTTGATGCAATTGCAAACTGCCTCATATTTTAATGGCATTATGTTTACATCTCCCTAAGCCTAATGTATAATCCTTGCAGTGTGCCACCTGCTACTGCCATTTATTGCAAAATGATGGAAGCAGAGTTGTAAGCGTAATAGTTTATTAGAGTGAGTCAGTTTACAGTCTATGTATATATGATTTATTTCTGTGTATGACTACATCTTGGCCATTACTTGATAGTCTTTGATACTCCTCAAGTTACTAATAGATAATACTTAAATTTAACAACAATTGTAAACATTTTTGTTTCAGGTGTTATACATGCTACTAGCTTTTAACTGAAAGTCTGTGTACAGAACAGGAGGAGGAAAAAATGGTTTAAAATTAGATGTAAAACCCATGACGCTACCTCTCAGACTTTCATGTAATGTATTTTTGGGCAAGTTGTGAAATACTTTTGTGGTTTTACTTTAACACATTATTGTGCCACTGACAGCTTCAGTAATGAGAAATGAAGGCCATCTTTTCTTCTAGGGTTTTGACTGTAAAATTATTATTTTTTTTAATGATGAATTATTCATAACAAATTTCATTGGTGAATATGTATAAAGGTGAAGTTAGTTAGAATGTGTAAATGCTTGGAGAGGCACCTACCAAGATGACCATGGTTTTACACCATGTGCTATTCTCACTGATTGCTTTCATGCAATTAATACCTCCTTTTTAAGTGAGAAATTATCTAAAAAATATTGCTATATGACATCAATTAGTGGATATTTACTGAATATTTTAAGATACTGATTTCTATTTCTGAAACTAATGATATTGCAAATGACAGCTGTTACTGTTAAGAGCCAAACTCACAGGGTACTCAACAAACCTGAAATCATAGTGTATGAAATATTCACTACACATCCTTGAAAACCACTGTAGATAAGAAATGTTATTTCAGCTCAAATACAGACGACAAGCAAGAATCATGCTACTGTCTAGAAATCAATGAATTCAGAAGCGTTTGTTATGCCAACCTGGAAGATACTCTGGCTTGATATAGCCTGACATGAATCTCTCTCCTGTGACATCTTCTTCATTTAAGAACAACACTTGCACACACAACTATTTGTTAGTTATATTTCAATATCTGTCTTCACCTACAGTTTTCACTCTCTGCAATTCTTAGCCAGGAATTCTCATTTTGCCTGTGCCAGTCTGCATCTTAAGACTTCCTTGCCTTCTCTGTCATGCATAATTTTGCTTCCAAGATAGCAGAATTCCTTCAGTTCACCTACTTGACAGTGCCCAATTTGTTGTTAAGTTTACTGCTAATCTCATTTTTGCTATTTGTCACTATTATTGTCTTTCTTTGATTTACCCTCAATCTATATTCTGTGGTTATTAGGCTATTCATTCCATTCAACATGTCCTGTAGGTCTTCTTCACTTTCACTGAGGATAGCAGTGTCATCAGCAAATCTTAGCACTGATGTCATTTCACCCTGAATTTTAATCCCATTCCTGAAATTTTCTTTGATTTCTAACAGTGGTTTTTTAAGGTATGGATTGAACAGTAAGGGACAAAAGACCACATCTCTGTTTTATACCCTTCCACATCTGAATACTTAAGTCTTGAGCTTCCATTCTTATTATTCCTTCCTAGCCCGTATACATATTGTGTATTACCCACCTTTCCCCACCTGTTTTCCTGATAATTTTGAGCATCTTGCACCATTTGTCATTGTTAAACGCCTTTTTTTTCTAAGTCAGTGACTCATATGAAGATGTCTTGATTGTTCTGAAGTCTTTCTTCCATTATCAAGTGCAATGTGAGAATTGCCTCTCTTGTACCTTTACCTTCTCTAAATCCAAACTGAGCATCATTTAATGGAGCCTCCATTTTCATTTCCATTCTTTTGTAGACTATTCTTGTCAACAACTTGAAAACATGAGCCATTATACTGACTGTGCGATAGTTCTTGCACTTATCTGCCCTTGCTGTCTTCTTGATTGTGTGGATTATATTTTTCCAAAAGTATGATGGTATGGCTTGAGATTCAGACCCTACAAGTCAACCTGAATAGTTGTTTGGTTACCACTTCTGCAATGATCTGAGAAATTCCAAAGGAATGTTATCTGTGCTTTCAGCTTTATTTGATCACTCTTTCAAAGCTCTATTAAAATCTGCCTAATACTGGTTCACCTACTCTTCCACATTAACTCTGATTTCTTCTTCTATCATCTTATCAAACAGTTCCTACTCCTTGTGGAGACCTTTAAGTTACTCTTTCCATATTTCTGCTCTCTCCTTTGCATTTAATTGTGAAATTCCTGTTGCACTCTTAATGTTGATGCCTTTACTTTCAAATTCGCCAACAATTCTTTCATGTTTGCTGAATCAATCCTTTTGACAAACATTTCTTTTTTGATTTCTTTGCATTTTTCCTGCAGCTATTTTGCCTTGGCTTCATTGTACTTTTCATTTATTTTGTTTGTAATTGACTTGTATTGCTGTATTCCTGCCTTTTCCTGGACTTTTTTTGTACTTCCTTTTTTCATCAATTAACTGAGGTATTTCTTCTGCTGCCCAAAGTTTCTTCAAAATTGCCTTCCTAATCTAATCTAAGCTATATTTGTCTGTACAATTTCTGTGATTACCCTTTTCAAATATATCCATTCATTCTCCACATAGCTATCATGGTATTCCTTATTGAAGTATTAGCTAACTTCAAATGCAACTCATCATTCCTCAGTACTTTAGTAACTCACTTCTTTTCACATGGACTATTTTCAATGATTCTCTGTAAGCTTCAGTCTGCTCATAATCAATACTAAATTGTGATCTCAGTCTGTATCTGTGTTTGGGCACACTACAATCCAGTACCTGATTTCAGAATCTCTCTCTAACCATGATGTAAACAGGCTGCATCTTCCCATGTCTCCAGGCCTTTTCCAAGTACACCTCCTTCCCTTGTGATTTTTGAATAGTGTATCTTTTATTACTAGCTGAAATTTATTGGAAAACTCCATCAATCTTTCTTCTCTCTCATTCCTACTACCAAGCCCACATTCTCTCATTTTTGTCTTATACCCCTTCCCCTACTACAGCATTCCAGTCCTCCCAAATATTAGATTTTCATCTTCCTTTACACACTGGATTACATGTTCACTATCCTCATACACTTTCTCTACATCTTCACATTCTCCTCATGACATCAGCAAGTATACCTGAACTATTGTGTTGGCACTTGTTTGCTGTTGTCTGATGAGAACAGTCCTATCACCAAACTGTTCACACTAACTCATTCTCTGTCCTACCTTCCTGTTCATGATGAATGCTAAACCTGTAATTCAATTATTTGCTGCTATTTATAATACACTGTATTCAGCTGACCAGAAATCCTTTTCTCCTTTTCATTTCACTTCATTGACACCACTATACCTAGACTGAGGCTTTTCACTTTTCAGATTTTCTAGCTTCCCTACCACATTCAAGCTTCTGATATTTCATGCTCTGACTTGTAGAATATTAGACTTTCACTTATTATTCAACCTTTTTCTCGTGGTCACCTCTCCCTCGGCAGTATCCTTGCACATATCAAAACAGGGTACCAATTGGGAATCTTTGGTCAGTGGAGAGATCATGATGACACTTTTTCAGTTAGAGGCAATATATCCTGTAGATATAGATTTTGTGTCTTTTAACTTTTTTCTGCTTTCTCATGCCAGTGATCATTGCTAATTCTTTTGCCTTTTAGTGGAAAATTTCCATTTCAAGGGAAAGAGAGTGCTCTGAACATCTGTCTACCCCTCAGTCCTCTTTCACAAGGCTGTTGGCAGAATGAGGGTGACTTCTTAAACAAGAAGATGAAAGACTTTGGCCGCCATTGGTGATGATTTTTATTCTAAATGCAAGCAGAGGTTAGCATCAAACCTGTGAACCAAGACATTTTGATTACCAGTCCGTCCCTAGACCATAATGTCATTATATACCTAGCAAATGGTAATTACCTTAATGTATTATGGCAGTAGTGAGAGATTTCATGTAATGCTTTAGCACTGTTTTACTCTGATTAAGTTTCAAACATGAAGTGCTACAAAACATAGCATGAAATTATCATTATGGTCCATGGAATAAGTAAATAATGAGCTACCTAATCTAAATTGTAAAACGAGTCTGGGATGTGGCATTTCTCTATCACTCTGATAATGCAAGTTAAATAAGGGCATTGCATTTGGCTCAAACAAAATCAAGTAGATATGAATATTGGTATGCTCAGAGCCCAAACCTCAACACCGTAGAACACCTTTAGGATGAATTAAAACATCAGTTGTGAACAGATCAGTTTTCCCATTTATCCCATAAGTTGTTTCAACAAGAGTGGAAAATTTTCACTTTGTTAGATATTAGTGGTAACAATTCCCAAGGTGTACTATTACTTAACAGTACCAAATGGAGATTCTACACCCTATTAATTACATAGCTGACATCTTGGAGACAAACAGCAATGGCCATTACAAGTCTTTTGATTATACTATGTATGTAAACGGAGGAAAAGAGCATACATGTCTGGATAATTTGGATATATAGTACAAAAAATCCTGAAATTTTGGAATTTACATCCCTTCTTCTGAAGACAGAGACAAAATTAAGAAAGAAGAAATGCACAGAAACCGTAACAGACACACTAAAAAATGTAATCCAGGCGGAACTCTTAATGGAGTCATGCAGGGAACGAATATGGATGTAAATCTGAAAACAAAAATAATATATTTTGTGGGACAATCAAATTTTTTCACTACGGATCAACAATAAATGACACAAAATGCACTCTTACAACTAACACAATATTACTACCCATGACTATAACTATTTCTACGATTAATGAGGATGATGCCAACTATGATATGAGACTATGTATACCACAAGTTGCCTTACAGCTAGTTTGCCTTCCATCTGTCACTGGAACACAGTATGTTGTTACAGTCTTCAGCCCAGAGACTGGTTTGATGCAGCTCTCCATGCTACTGCATCCTGTGCCAGCCACTTCATCTCAGAATAACTACTGCTACTTACATCCTTTTGAATCTGCTTAGCATATTCAGCTCTTAGTCTCCCTCTACAATTTTTACCATCCACACTTCTCTCCAGTACTAAACTGATGATCCCTCGATGCCTCATAGCATGTCCTACCTACCCCTTCTTCTTGTCAAGTTGTGCCACAAATTCCTCTTCTCCCCAATTCTGTTCAGTACCTCCTCATTAGTTATGTGATCTACCCATCTAATCTTGAGCATTCTTCTGTCACACCACATTTCAAAAGCTTCTATTCTCTTCTTGTCTGAACTGTTTATCATCATCTTTCAATCCCATACATGGCTACACTCTATACAAATACTTCCTGACACTTAAATCTATACTCAACTTTAACAAAACGTATCTTCATAGAAACAATTCCCTTGCCATAGCTAGTCTACATTTTGTATCCTCTCTACTGTGACCATCATAAGTTATTTTGCTCCCCAAATATCAAAACTCATTTACTACTTTAAGTATCTCATTTCCTAATCTAATACCTTCAGCATCACCTGATATAATTTGACTACATTCCAGTATTCTCATTTTGCTCTTGTTGATGTCCATCTTATATCATCCTTTCAAGATACTGTCCATTCCATTCAGCTGCTCTTCTAGGTCCTTTGCTGTCTCTGGCAGAATTACAATATCATTGGCAGACCTCAAAGTTTTTATTTCTTCTCCATGGATTTTAATTCCTACTCTGAATTTTTCTTTTGTTTCCTTTACTGCTTGCTCAGTATACAAAGTAACATTGGGGATAGGCTACAACTCTCTCTCTCTCTCTCTCTCTCTCTCTCTCTCTCTCTCTCTCTCTCTCTCTCTCTCTCTCTCCCCCTTCTCAACCACTGCTTCCCTTTCATGCCCTTCAAGTCTTCTGGCTGCCATCTGGTTTCTGTACAAATTATAAATAGCCTTCTGCTCCATGTATTTTACCCATGCTACCTTCAGAATCTGAAAGAGAGTATTCCAATCAACATTGTCCAAAGCTTTCTCTAAGTCTACAAATGCTAAAAATGTAGGTTTGCCTTTCCTTTACCTATCTACTAAGATAAGTCGTAGGGTCAGTATTGCCTTGCATGTTCCAACATTTCTACAAAATCCTAAGTGATCTTCCCCAGGGTCAGCTTCTATCAGTTTTTCCATTTGTCTGTAAAGAATTCTTGTTAGTATTTTGCAACCATGACTTATTAAACTGATAATTTGGTGATTTTCACACCTGTCAACACCTGTTTTCTATGGGGCTGGAATTATTATATTCTTTTTGAAGTCTGAAGGTATTTTGCCTGTCTCATACATCTTTCTCACTAGATGGAAGAGTTTTGTTATGGCTGCCTCTCCCGAGGCTAACAGTAGTGCTAATGGAATGTTGTCTATTTCCGGGGCCTTGTTTCAACATGGGTCTTTCAGCGTTCTGTCAAATTCTTCATGCAGTAACATATTCCCCATTTCATTTTCATCTACATCCTCTTCCATTTCCATAATATTGCCCTCAAGTACATCACTCTTGTATATTCTGTATACTCCTTCCACCTTTCTGTTTTCCCTTCTTTGGTTTGGATGAGTTTCCCTTCTGAGCTCTTGATATTCATACAGGTGGTTCTCTTTTACCCAAAGGTCCCTTTAATTTTCCTGTAGGTGGTATCTATCTTACCTCTAGTGATACATGCTTCTACATCCTTACATTTCTCCTCTAGCCATCCCTGCTTAGCCATTTTGCACTTGCTGTCAGTCTCACTTTTGAGACATTTGTAGTCCTTTTTGCCTGCTTCATTTACTGCATTTTTAAATTTTCTCCTTTCATCAATTAAATTCAATATCTCTTCTGTTACCCAGGGATTTCTACTAGCCCTTTTCTTTTTATGTGCTTGATCCTCTGTTGCCTTCACTATGCCAAATCTCAAAGCTACCCATTCTTCTTCTACTGCATTTCTTTCCCCTGTTCTTGTCAATTGTTCCCTAATACTCTCTCTGAAACTCTCTATAACCTCTGGTTCCTTCAGTTTATCCAGGTCCCATCTTCTTAAATTCCTACCTTTTTACAGTTTCTTTACTTTCAATCTACAGTTCATAACCAATAAATTGTGGTCAGAGTCCACATCTGTCGCTGGAAATGTCTTACAATTTAAAACCTGCTCCCTAAATCTGTGTCTTACCATTATATAATCTATCTGAAACCTTCCAGGGTCTCCAGGCCTCTTCCATGCATACAGTTTTCTTTCATGATTCTTAAACCAATTATTAGCTATGATTAAGTTATGCTCTGCACAAAATTCTACCTAGCGACTTCCCCTTTCACATACACACTATTGCATGTATGTGAAATCGATATTTTTTCAAAAAAATATCAGTATACAGAGCCAATATTTTTTTCACCAATATACTGATATCAAAATGGCAATATCAAGTGCCAATATTTTTACTTTTACTGTGTGAAAGAGTCTTACTACTTTTTGAGCTTTCATCACGTCCAGTCTTTCTCTTTGACTGTGTGATCCAAGTATAGAGGGCACAAAGAAGTCCAATTGTACTGGGGAGTTGTGGAGGAAGTGGAATAACAAGATATCCAATGTGAAGAAATAGCACACCAGTTACACTAAAAAACAGTTTTTAATACAACTGGTGTGCTATTTCTCACACCAGCATTCTTCAAAAACAGCTGCAGACACTGATGAAGAAAAATCTAGATGGCAAGACTGGATGGAGTCATGTGAGGAGAAATGCTGACAAAATCGGCACTTGGTGCTACCAACAGAAACTGCGACATTTAACTTCACCGTGTAATTTTGACACTACAGCTGCTAGCTCACAGGCATTTGCAGAAATGAAAAAGACAAGGAAGTCAACATGAAGTGTTCCCGACAAATCCAATATGTGATGAAACCAAATGACGGACCAATTGTATACCTTTTATTGTTCCACTTACCTGCAATTACCATAGTTAGTGAATTGGTTATCGACAAGTGTGGATGTGCATCATGTTCCTTTCAATTCTTGCACTAAGGGTGATATGCAGGTTGCTAGCTTGTTGATGTACAGAATATCTAATAATAAATCAATACTTAAAAATACACCTCTCAAACTGACAGTGGTGGTGGTGGTTAGTGTTTAACGTCCCGTCGACAATGAGGTCATTAGAGACGGAGCGCAAGCTCGGGTTAGGGAAGGATTGGGAAGGAAAGCGGCCATGCCCTTTCAAAGGAACCATCCTGGCATTTGCCTGAAATGATTTAGGGAAATCACGGAAAACCTAAATCAGGATGGCCGGAGACGGGATTGAACCGTCGTCCTCCTGAATGCGAGTCCAGAGTGCTAACAACTGACAGTGTATTTACAATGTACAACCAATATTTTTTTTGGCCCGTATGTTGATATTTTTCCCATCGATATACAAATAATTGTTTTCAACACATTGAGGGCCAATAATGATTTCTTTCTTTCTTTCTTTTTTCTTTTTTTTTTTAATACTGATATATTGCATACCCGATATTTCTAAAAATATCAACATTCCTACCTCTTGCATCACCCGACCTCTATTTCTACATCTACATCTACATCCATACTCTGCAAGCCACCTGACGGTGTGTGGCGGAGGGTACCCTGAGTACCTCTATCGGTTCTCCCTTCTACTCCAGTCTCGTATTATTCGTGGAAAGAAGGATTGTTGGTATGCTTCTGTATGGGCTCTAATCGCTCTGATTTTATCCTCATACATAGGAGGGAGCAATATACTGCTTGACTCTTCAGTGAAGGTATGTTCTCGAAACTTTAACAAAAGCCTGTACTGAGCTACTGAGCGTCTCCCCTGCAGAGTCGTCCACTGGAGTTTGTCTGTCGTCTCTGTAACGTTTTCGCTATTACTAAATGATCCTGTAACGAAGTGCGCTGCTCTCCGTTTGATCTTCTCTGTCTCTTCTATCAACCCTATCTGGTACGGATCCCACACTGCTGAGCAGTATTCAAGCAGTGGGTGAACAATTTCCTTAGGATTCTTCCAATGAATCGCAGTCTGGCATCTGCTTTACCGACGATCAACTTTATTTGATCATTCCATTTTAAATCACTCCTAATGTATACTCCCAAAAAATTTATGGAATTAACTGCTTCCAGTTGCTGACCTGCTATTTTGTAGTGAAATGATAAGGGATCTATCTTTCAATGTATTCGCAGCACATTACACTTGTCTATATTGAGATTCAATTGCCATTCCCTGCACCATGCGTCAATTCGCTGCAGATCCTCTTGCATTTCAGTACAATTTTTCATTGTTACAACCTCTCGATACACCACAGCATCATCTGCAAAAAGCTTCCGATGTCATCCACAAGGTCATTTATGTATATTGTGAATAGCAACGGTCCTATGACACCCTGAGGCACACCTGAAATCACTCTTACTTCGGAAGACTTCTCTCCATTGAGAATGACATGCTATGTCCTGTTATCTAGGAACTCTTCAATCCAATCACACAATTGGTCTGATAGTCCATATGCTCTTACTTTGTTCATTAAATGACTGTGGGGAACTGTATTGAACGCCTTGCGGAAGTCAAGAAACACGGCATCTACCTGTGAACACGTGTCTATGGCCCTCTGAGTCTCGTGGACAAATAGCGTGAGCTGGGTTTCACACGACCGTCTTTTTCGAAACCCATGCTGATTCCTACAGAGTAGATTTCTAGTCTCCAGAAAAGTCATTATACTCAAACATATTTGTGTAATTATTGGTTATGGGGTTTTAGAGATGCTAAAAGAGAACATCCAATGACAATTTTTCTCCATGCCTACTGTAATGCGCTACAATGCTGTGCACAGCATTGTCCCTTGACTACATGTATTGTTGATGAATGATGGCCAACATGTTTAGCAATTGTTATACAGAACATCATCTTTGTTAAAAAGCAGCTGTTACACTGATTAACACTTGTGTATCATATGAAGCAACATATGTTGCTCATTTTGTGCACATTTTTAATTTCAATAAAATCCCATGTACTTTCAAACATTTCTGTTACTTTTTAACTCTCTATTTACATTATCTCATGAAGTATTGAATTTTCAAATGTTAATAGACTTCTGGGTCACCCTGTACATTTAAAAGAAGACTAAACTATTGGACAAAGGTCTTTCTCATGGACAGAAAAGTACAAACACATCCATACATGCAATTTATGATTTTTCTCTACTTTTATGTTCGAAGATGTACTTTGTCTGATCTGATTGTTTGGTATTCTTCTAAAGGTACTTCAAATGTGACAGTCTGTAAATATAACTATCTGAAATAGACTAAGTAGTAGTGACACTAGTTTTTAGTCTGCCACATTCCACAATGCATCCCACCACATCCAAGTCTGTGGGCATCCCCTGCTGGTTCCTTGGATGATGCAGAGGGTGTTATGGTAGGTTCTGCCTCTCCACTATCTGCTAGTTGCAAGAGAAAATTCCCTTGTTCCAAGGGAGCATCATTGTTGATCACATCATCCCAATCTATTTCCTTCTGTCGAGTCACCCAGCCCACAGCTATACTTCCAGTCTGGTGTTGTTAGTTTTGATCACCATGACTACACTACTGATTGTTCATTTGCCACAACTTTTGACTTCTGCTTCTTGATCTTCCACAATAGTCACTGGAAATCCAGCAGACAGGTGTTAATTGATAAGGTGATATGCTACTCAAGCCTTTCTTGAAAAAGCATTGGTGATACTGCCCAAAATCTGCTACATTGTCTCATACTACAGTATCTTCCTGAAATCTAGTCTTCCATGCCAATTCAGTTGCTGTTGACTGGTATGAACAACACAAGCTTAGAGACGAAATCCTCAGACAGTACGTTCTGACATGTCTTCTTCACCAGAAGCATATTTGGAGGCTTTTCTTTGCCAAGTTTAATGCCAGTAGGTGGTGTAAGGCCCATGACTCATCAAGAAGTGTATCAGGTCTTTTGAGGAATTCAGGGGCCTCATTCTCAGTCTCTGTTTCATGTCTGAGAGAAAACTACAGATGTTTCTCACTGTTTGGTCATTTTTCTATTGTTTCTGCCACAGGCTGTTGTGAATTTTTAAATTTTATGCTTGCTTGTGACCCACATTCTTATTAAATTCTGCACCTTACAACATTCTTCTTAAGGTAATACAGTGCCAGTTTTTTCATATTTGGAGAGTGTGTG
Organism: Schistocerca gregaria; assembly: GCF_023897955.1. Lineage (NCBI taxonomy): Eukaryota > Metazoa > Arthropoda > Insecta > Orthoptera > Acrididae > Schistocerca > Schistocerca gregaria. The sequence goes on from NC_064920.1 coordinate 363,265,013, forward strand.
TACATGTCTCAAATATTACCTCCAATGTCTCAGTTAATACAGCACCAAAAACTCCCTTCTTCTGAAGAAGTACTGTGCATTGCATGTCATTAACTACCTATGTTGATGTTATGAGGAGAAGCCTGTGCATCCAAGCATTCACACTGCATTCTGTAACCACAGTTAGGGAAGCATTATGATACATTCTTATTGTTTGCATCGGTAGTTTACAGTTGTAAGTAACTAGACTCATAATTTTGTTCATCATATCCCTATATAATTTTACTGCTCATCCAAAAGAAAACCTAGGTATCTGGTGACAGACTTCCTCTTTATGGATATGTTGCTTAATTTGATGACTGGAACTTTTCAGGCCATCAGACAATTTAACTCACTGGCACCACTGTTTAATTCTTGAAGGCCTGTTACATCCTTCCACCAGGTTACTTCTCGAATTTCCCTTCACAAAATTCATCATGTTGTTGGCATATGTTCCTACTTCTACAACTGCTTCACTATCCTGCAGCTTACCCAATATTGAGTAGAGTACCAGATTCCAGAAGACATAGCCACTAATGGATCCCTGTGGGATCCTTTCAAACTTTCTTTTGTAGGGTCTCTGATGCCCTAGCAAAGTTTCTTCTCTGTTTTGAAAGTATTTCTTAAAACAGGATTATGCCACTCATGGGCAGTCCAATTTCCTCAGGCAGTTACAAAATGCCATTAAGGTGTACCCCAAGGATTTAGGATCAGTGCACTTGAAACCTAATTCACCTACCAACTGTTATAAACTTAAATATGTTTTCCCTTTGTATTCCAGTCAGTTTTCTCTATAACTTTTCAGCATTCATGTCTGACTCTGTCTCTCTCTCTCTCTCTCTCTTTCTCTCTATCTATCTATCTATCTATCTATCTATCTATCTATCTATCTATCTATCTAGCTATCTTCTCTGCCCCTCTCCCTTCCACTGTAGGGCTTGCTGATACATGCAGAACTCCGTTCTCAAGTTACCTAGTTCTGCAATCCAAAGTTGCCCTCCATTGTAGCTGTTTGCTTCTGGCAGTTAACCTAACACTTACCATTGCCAGTTTTATTGCTTTTTCTGACCTGATTGCTCTCTTGTAGAGGAGGAGATGATCTGTTATCCTTCTGGAAAGTTAAAAGCTTGCCTTAAAAGTGACCAGTCAACTCTTTGAATATTGTAATGATGAGACACACACTTCTGTGTTCTTGTGACCTGCTTATGCTCCACTGCTAATTTTATAGTGTTGTAATCACTTATAATTGATTAATCATCTACCCATCATTCTTTGAGAGCCTCAGACATTTCTATTGTGGCTGACGTTATGTCAATATTGGAACTAGCTCCTGCTCTATTTTGATACGTCAGTGGTTTAGTGATTGTTTGTTTCCATTATGTCTAGTTCCCTAGCATCAGTGCAGTCACAGTTCCACAATACAGAACTCAGGTTGGTGTCCATAGTTATTACACATTTTCTTCTGGCTGCCACCAAGGCTGCAGTCGTGACATGGCTAGAGTACCCTCTTATATCATCTTTATAATGAAAATAAATACTCGCTACTACCAGTCCTGCAGATACACTAAGAACTTCCATTCTAAGTAGTTGCTCATAATAAATCCACTTGCTCATTATGAACCTGACCCAACTTAAAAAACCATCAGATTTTTGTTAAAATATTATGGCTATCCTGGAGTCTTTATCTTCCAGTAGAACTTTTGCTTTATTAGGAGATGTACAATTTTGCTGTTTCTAATACATGACTCCTGGAAACATGTACATCAAGGTAGTTCACTTATAACCACAGAGCCCCTTACGGCATTTAAGTGCATTATATGCGTATGCTTCAGACTATTAGCCATTTTGGAAGCACAAATGCAGCTTCCCCTTTGCAATCACTTGAGGTACATCATATGTCAAATGCAGTGAGCCTGTAACATGATCTGTATATACTCCATCCAGATCAAATGCACCACTTCCTTTTGTGAATGCTCTTCCCAGAAGACCAAGAAGCTCTTTCACATCCTGAGGTAAGTTTTTCTGCATAACTGAATCCAATATCATTAATGAAATGTCACTCCAGTTGAGTAAGTCCATGACCAGTTTCAGTCTTTGCATTAGGCTATTTTCAAGTGGACTGAAACTGCCAGTGTCAGTGTGTAATACAACAGATATACAAACATTCATTGTAAGAGGAGATTTAGAAAAAGCTTTCATATGTACAGTATACATATAGTAAGAACATATATACTATAGAGAAGCAATGTTAAATGATAAAAAAATAAAAGTCAGGTGATTTTAAAACCTTGTGTGTCTAATGACAATGTGAGAACAAGGGGTGTGTCATGGTCATAAAAGGTGTACAATTTGATACAGTAACAGTATTAACATATTTTAGCTTTAAGAAGAGAGATAATCTGATGTGCTAAAAATTCCAAAATATATGCTTTACCATTCAAAGGGTAAAATTAATTTTTAAATTTAATAAAAGTATGAAATAGTTGCTGTGGACATGGTGCCCAAGTCGAGTGTAAAGTTATGTCCCCCAGCACCATGTGTGGATGGTGCTGATTCTTATTAGCAACTGAAGTGACATTTTATTAATTGATCATTAAGTTGTGGAAAAGGAACCCTCTGCACTTGCAGACACCAGTAAATGAATCTGGTCTGCCACCTCTGGTACTACAAAATTAACTGCCCTGCCTTTAGGATGACCTAATCCCACAGCATTTTAGTGCAATAAGAAAAATATCCATTTCATCTATGATTCCTTATAATGTCGTCAATGTATTTGTAAATTTTCTTTAGATCCGCATTTTCATGTAGAACCTCATTGTCCATCTGTCTTCCTGAGTTTTACTTCCTTCTTCCAGTCTGCTGCTTGACAAGCTGCTCCTCTACACTCAACAAGAAAGCCATATGTAGGGTCGAGTTTTTGATTTGCTGTTTGCACTTCTAAACTAATCTCCTCTGGCTACAGCAGATTTAGCTCTGACTCATGTGATTTATTCCAGTTTTTTCTGATTTTAGGTGGTGATTTCTTCTTTTTCCTACTCTCTTCTGGTTCACATCCCTCATCCAACTCATTTTTGTACAATGTAGGTAACTTTATTTTCTTTCCCCATATCATTGCCCTTAATCAATTCCTTTGTTTCCTTGCTTCAGATTTTACTATTTTCTTGCACTGATAAACATTTAAATAAAATAAATCTTGAAGTGAACTATCAAATCTACTACCAGTAATTTGTATTACTACCTGTCTTTGTACACGCACACCATAATCATTCATTTGTGTCTTAACATATAATCCATTTGTAACATTTCTCTGTTTAATTGTGTTTGACAGGTATTACACTATTTTACAGGTTTTGTGCATTCTGAATGTCTTTATTTGCAAGGAATATAAACTACAGAAGCCCCAGTCTTGTTGCAGTTTTTACATGACCCTTCTCCTCCTAATGTGGGAATGCCTTTTCCGTACCTGTACAGAATTTAGCTATATGTGCATAATCTCTACAGTTCATAAATGTCTGCACTGTTAAATAGTCTTTGATAACAAGTGATCAAAATCCATGTAGGCTTGGCCTGTCTGTATCAGAATCTTCCTCAGTTTTGAACTGACTTCAATGACGTGATGGACTGTGGTCTATCTTTGAAGCATGCTCTGAGGGTTCATAGCACCAAGTTTCTCAATCTTCACCTGTACTACAAACTAAACTGGAAACAACATGTACTTCAAACTGAGAAAAAATTGAGATCTGCTACTTTTGCATTATGAGTACTCTCTGCTTCTGGATATCAAACGATCACAAAGGCAGCCTATTTTGCTTATGCACACTCCATCTTGTCATATGGAGTTATCTGTGGAGGAACTATCCTCTTGCTCAAAAAAATCTTCACTGTGCAGAAAAGATTGATTAGAATAATTGTCAGAGTAACTCCAAGAACCTCATGTTACACACTGTTTAGCTAGATGGGAATACTTACCACAAATTCTCAATACATTTTCTCACCTCTGTGCTCCATTATAAAGACCCCAGTACTCTCTGTTAAAGCAACTTAGCAGTCCATAAACATAATGTTAGACATAAGAACAGTATACACCACCAATTAAGAAATCTGTCCCTGGTGCAGAGATGTACTAGGTGCTGAAATTTTCAACTTTCTTCTCACTCAGGATAAAAATTAAGGAGTAGAGAATCCCTTTCGAAACTATAATATGCAAGTAGTTCTTGAATCACTCACTCCATTCTGTTGAGGAACCTGTGAATAAGAGATTACTAAAAGAAAGATGTAAGTTATCAGTTTCATTGTTGTCTTATGTTAATACATATATTCTATGTTGATCACGTTATTTTCATTCAGTCAGTGTGCAATATGAAAATATAATTTTATTGTATACATAGTGCTGAACTGATTGAACAGTAGTATAACAACAACTGTCTCTGTGAAACAGTTCTCAAAATGTCACCATTGAAGTGTAAAGATCATAATTTTTTTATTTGTAATAATGTAGCATATTTTTGTAATTCTGTTGAGTACTAAATTGTAATTGAATGTATATAAACATAATCCTGACATGTTCTATGTTCAGAAGAAGCTCACTGCTGCATGAATTCATGGAACACACATAAATAAAATAAATACATAAAATAATGCATGACCTGCCTTGTTCTATGTTGCTGAAGGCTCTCCTCCAAGATATGGGATTTGCAGAACATGAGGCTTAAGTGAGCCCCAGTCTTGCACAGAGCTTCAGACATTCATATAATGTTACATTCAATAACCTAGCTACAAGTAGATTCAGACTCAATTTTGTTCATGTATGTCACTTCTGTAATAAGTGAATATGAAGCTGTAGTGGCATCAGCAATTACCAAGGCTCATGGGATGTTACACTTAGCTACTGATTTTCACATTTTAATGGTTGTAAAACCAACTAGTCTGATCCCATAAACTTCTTTGGGCCCCATAATGAACGAAATTCTCCAGCAACATAGAAAAAGTAAACATATACATTGAGAAAGTGATTAAACTGTTAAAAGTGCATGTAACTTAGCACAATGAAATGGCTGTAAACTGTTTGGTATGACCCTACGATAAAATTAACACAGTAAAATTAACAGCAAAGTCGCTACATTTAAAAAGTTGGTTTGAAAACGCTGAAATAGCACAATTGGCAAGGGCAGGTCGAGTTATTGGTCTGAATGGCTATAATGCTACACATATTTGATCTCATAACGCTCTTCCTGCTATCATGGACTGCGTAACCAGTAACTCACACAATACCATGTGGCTGTAATTGTCCAAAGTCAAATACCTGAAGATGGAAGATTAATATTCTGAAACTGTCACCTTTAACAAAGGAGAGTGTGACAGAGGCCGATTTCATGATGGGTAGTCAAAAATTTTATTTTCTGTCTTGAAAAAATAATGTCACATACCTTTTTTTTTATTGGTGGGAGCTACACGTCTGCAATCCAGGTACACACTGTAATCCCTGTACCATTGTACCACAACAAAATGATGCAGCATACTGATACAGTGGAGAATTATGCGGTAATTCACTTTTTGAATTTGAAGGGGAATGACACAGCAACAATCTATGGTGAGTTGGTCAAAGTGTATGTCATCAATGCCCCATCATATGACACACTAGTTAGGCAGTGCAGATGTTTCCAGTGTGGTCAAACAAGTCTGAATGAAGAAGAACTAAGTGGCAGACTATTTCTCTGTCAAGAAATGGGAACTGCAAGTGCAATGGAGGCTATTAACCAGTGAATCACAATCTTTGCAACATTGGGTGTTACAGATCATTATTCAGTTTTGAAGATGACTAAGGGCACTTTCTGTTGGTTTCCATGACTTAACATCCATTCAAAAAGCCTGTTAAACTAAGACAGCAGAAGAAATGTTGTAACTGCGTCAGCTAAAATCAGACTTCTTCTTTAGCCACTTAATCCTCAGAGACTAGTGCTGGATATATCACAGGCTATGAGACAAAGCAGAAAAGCAAGCAGAGGAAACAAAAGGGTCCACTACACATATTCTGAAACTGTCACCTTTAACAAAGGAGAGTGTGACAGAGGCCGATTTCATGATGGGTAGTCAAAAATTTTATTTTCTGTCTTGAAAAAATAATGTCACATACCTTTTTTTTTATTGGTGGGAGCTACATGTCTGCAATCCAGGTACACACTGTAATCCCTGTACCATTGTACCACAACAAAATGATGCAGCATACTGATACAGTGGAGAATTATGCGGTAATTCACTTTTTGAATTTGAAGGGGAATGACACAGCAACAATCTATGGTGAGTTGGTCAAAGTGTATGTCATCAATGCCCCATCATATGACACACTAGTTAGGCAGTGCAGATGTTTCCAGTGTGGTCAAACAAGTCTGAATGAAGAAGAACTAAGTGGCAGACTATTTCTCTGTCAAGAAATGGGAACTGCAAGTGCAATGGAGGCTATTAACCAGTGAATCACAATCTTTGCAACATTGGGTGTTACAGATCATTATTCAGTTTTGAAGATGACTAAGGGCACTTTCTGTTGGTTTCCATGACTTAACATCCATTCAAAAAGCCTGTTAAACTAAGACAGCAGAAGAAATGTTGTAACTGCGTCAGCTAAAATCAGACTTCTTCTTTAGCCACTTAATCCTCAGAGACTAGTGCTGGATATATCACAGGCTATGAGACAAAGCAGAAAAGCAAGCAGAGGAAACAAAAGGGTCCACTACTACCAAAAAAAGGCAAAGACCCAACCATCATTTTGCAACTTGTAAGGTGATGTTGAGTTTTTTGTGACTCCATAGTAGAGTGCTAACAGATTATGCTCATAAGGAGGAAACTGTCATATGGACGTACAACCAAAATCTTGTGTCGAGGTTACTGGAGACGGTAAAGATGAACCGTCATGAGAAGTAGTTTCTTGGTGTTTTCTGCCCCTTGACAATGACCAGGCTTATTCTGCACAGGACTCAGTCATAAATGCTGCTTTTTGTGCTGTCAAATTTTTACTCACATTTGATGTGGTTTGATTCCCAATGACTTCTCTTTCTTTCCTCAGATAAAGGTATCATGGTGTGGTAGCCATTTCTACAATCATGTTGAGGTAATTTTTGGTTGGAACATTTCCTGTCAGCCAAAACATGGACATCTATCGCCAAGATCTCCACCATGTTATCTACTGTTAGGAGTTGGAGTCAAAATGTTGAGAGCCAATTGACTTTTTCATGTACAAGAAGTAATGACAATCACTTGGAATCAAATACAGCCTAAAGAGCAAAGAAAAACTAAGCAAAGGGTGTATTGCACAAGAGAGAATACCTCTCTAATTAAAGGGCAAATGTCAAAAAGCCCTCTTTGATATCATGCAACAAGTCTTGTCTTTGCCAAGTACAGTGTGGCCAAGAATTGCAGTGCAAAAGAACACCACAGGTAGTGAAGATAGTGTGTCGTTTATTTTAAGAGGCACTTTTCTGATATGATAATGTCTCCCTGTAGGTTTCAGAATTGCTTGTTCTTCCATATTCCACAAAATTCACAAATAAGTTTCCGTTAGTTTAAAAAAAAATACCTATAACCCTGTTCGATTTCTTTTTGTGAGGGGGGGGGGGAGGGGGGAGAGGATTATAGGGAGGAGATGTGACCTCCACATCACTGACTGCCAATTTGTCTTGGTGTTTTCACAGGAAACTCACGTCTCATTACCAGTCACCATTCTGTTCACTAGGCCTCCTACTTTCTCACTGCAGTGAAGAACAAAGTCCATATGTAAAAACTACCATCCATTGAATATTACCATTCTCAGGAATAAGTTTAGGAGCCCAATGAGAATAGATACATCCAGCACTTGTCTCTGAGGATTAAATGGCTAAAGAAGATATCTGATTTGCACTGACACAGTTACATTTCTTCTGCTGTCTTAGTTAAATAGGATTTTTGAACAACACACTCTCATGAAAAAACCTCGAAAAGTCGCAGAAATTTGTCCGACACAGTCAAACACCATTTTTGAAAATAGGATGCAGAAAGAGTCAAGGTATGTGTTAGGCTAATTTAGTTTATTTATAGATATCAATTTTGTATATTGAGTTGCATTCTGTCCTCTTCATTGAGAGTATCACTTGCAGTTTGAATTTCAACTGTTAATTCCATAAAGCTTTGTTTTTGACTTAGCTTTCTTGCAATACTGTAGGTTCCTATACAGTGCTTAAGGCAAGGTTCTGATGCACCAAAGAGCTTGAGAACATTCTACTGGACCAGATCACCATTCTAAGACTGAGAATTTATGAAATGTGTTTGATCAGTGTCAAAACCTGCCTTTTCACAAAAAATGAAAAGTTGCAAAGTAGATACCAAAGTATCTTTACGGATTTTATTTGAACAAAGATATCTGAAGAGTTCACAAAGCAGTGAATGGTTTGCTCTGATAGTGTACTTCAGACAATGCTGAACATCCCTTAACTGTTACTGAGATGTCAACTTTCTATTGCTTCGTAAGGTCAGCATCGTCCCCAGTCCAGAACATAAACCTGATCAATGATGTCACTAGACTGTCAGTCACATAGAAATATCCCTTTACACATATATAGATTGTTTTGTTTTATTCCTGACACTATGACCATATTCAAATTTCCAGATACAATTCCACATGCACTGTGCTCCACAATGATGATACTGTAAGAGTATAACCACATACTGTTACTAACTATGCAAGCTAGAATCAAAAGACTTCCAGATCACAATAATATTTTTCTCTGTTGAAATTACCCCACACCCTATTCAATTCATCAGAATCTATATCCAGGTGACATACAATAGAATAACCAAGTAAGTTATTTGCTGAGTTATAACAGATACAAAAATACCAAGACTATGAAATAATACAAGTCAATTATATTAAGGTGACTTAAATATATTGGATATAATTCCAACAAATATAACTGACCTCTTTCAGAATATTCAAACTGAACCTTATAACTGTGACCATAATGTGACTGTAGTGACAATGATTACATAAGAAACAAGTAGAAAGATTTACAAAATTATAAAGAATGTAGCAACCAGTCATGGAAACATAATTTATTTATCTTGTTGCAAATTGATTTCGACTTATATCAATCATCATTGGTGCATTTTACTAACAGATACATGCTGTAACGAGAAGTACTGTCCTTGGCAGATTTCTGCCATGAAGAAATCACAATAGAAATCTGATGATGACAGATATCAGTTGAAATTGATTTGCAACAAGATAAATAAATTATGTTTCCACGACTGGTTGCTACATTCTTTATAATTTTATATTCCATGGTTGCTGCACAGAAAGGGAACCTTATGGAGCCCAATATTCAAAAGAAAGACTTACATTATCAGTATACCTGATAAAGAGGGAAGACTGGTGTATCTCAGTTACAAATATCAAGAAAGGATATTCATATCAGCGTACACTCCGCTGTAGAGTGAAAATTTCATTCTTTATATCCCCCTGGCTGTGGCTACGCCATGTGTCCGCAATATCTTTTCTTTCAGGAGTGCTAGTTCTGCAAGGTTCGCAGGAGAGCTTTTGTAAAGTTTGGAAGGTAGGAGACAAGGTACTGGCAGAAGTAAAGCTGTGAGGACGGGGCGTGAGTCGTGCTTGGGTAGCTCAGTTGGTAGAGCACTTGCCCATGAAAGGCAAAGGTCCCGAGTTCGAGTCTCGGTCTGGCACACAGTTTTAATTTGCCAGGAAGTTTCACTGTGACCGTAGCTGAAATTTTGGTTTCTCTAGAATAGTTTTTCTTGTTAAGTATGGTGTGGTATAATACTCAGAAAACTTTTATGGCCACTGACTTTGGGCGTGGAAGCTTATGCCATTGTATACACTTCACAACTTATCATTTTCATATTCATACAGTAATGCACCTGATAGCAGTATGCCACTGAAGTGTGTCATAATAATTAAATATTACTAAAAAGTGACTGAAGCAGTAGAAACTATTCAAATGAAATTTGTGTGTATATTGATGGTTTTTTGGTAGGGAGCATGTAGCATGTTATCTTGAATGGAGAGACACTGGTGCAAATAGAAGCAATGTCAGGCACACCCCAGTGGAACATGTTCATACCCTTGCTGTTCACGTTGCATGTTAATTGCCATATGAATTGTAACCTCAAATATTTTGCAGTTAATGTATTTATTTACAGTGAAGTACTGTCTGAAAAAAGGAAAATTACACACATAGTCACTCAGATCTTGATAAGATTTCAAGGTTTAATTAGATTAGATTGAGTTCTCATTACATGGTCCCAAAAATGAGATGATTCTGATGGGTGTGGAACATAAAGTAAAACATAAAAACCATGGAACATTTGAATATAATACTCAGTTCCCTGATCATTTGTCAGGAACTTTTCAAAATATGTGAATACATTGCAGTAAACTGAAACTGCTAATATTTACAGACTTAATACTCTGTCAGATTGAAGCATAGTTATGCGCTTTTAGTATCTTTATCATACATGGGATCCCTAATCTTGATTGTTGTGATTGAGTCCTGTCAAAACTGAAATCTAACACACATTTTTACTTAAACAGTCCCTGTTAAGACATTCATCTATAGAGTAGAAGTAATTACTTACCAAACAGTCTTCCAACTCTGCTTAATATGTGCTGCATCTTAAACTGGGTTGTGCAAAGACTGACAACTTGATTTAAATATTCAGAAATGTAAAATAATGCAGAAAAAAGAAAAAAGAAGAAAATGGTTATCCAATAACTAGAGTATCAAAGATTCATAATTGGAGTCAAACTCATATGAGTACCTGGGTGTAACAATATGTATAGATGTGAAATGGAATGATGTCATGTGAGAAAAGTGAAGTTCAGTTTTGATTGACTGATTTATTTGAAACCCATGCTGATTGGCATCAGGGAGGGATAATATATTTTTCAGTTACCTTACACATACTATCCAATTAAATCACATCCCATTCAGAACGAAACTGGACCTTTTCAAAAATCATTACTTGATTGTGAATTTTGTGCTCTTGCCCACTGATTCATTATCAATCAAGTATTTGAGGCACTTAATTATTTCTGACATCAGGGGCAACTTTTTAACTGGGCTGTTGCCTGATATGTACAAAAAATTCTAGTAATTCTTGAGTCCAGTAGTCTTGAGTCCAGTTTTACCATTTACAGTAAAATTGAAAACTAAGAAAACGTTTAAACGTTAAAAAATTACAGAAAGCGATGTTGAAGTTATCTCAGAATGAGGAAAATCTGCCAACTAGGTGTGCTAGAGAGGTTATGTGCAAAATATAACATTTTTGATCGAATTTTAGTTGTCTAGAAATAACCCAACAATATGAGAGAACATAGTTTAAACTAATAAAACTATTTACTGGAAAACAGTTCACTTATAAATATTCAAAACATTAAAGTTGGCAACTTTGATCTTAAAAAAAAATTCTGATTTTTTTTCATCAGAAAAGGTTAATTTTCTTTATATTTCGGTGAAGTGTGGGTCAGTTCATTTGATATGTTTGGAAAGTAAAAACGTTTCCTTCTGTCATTTACTCTAGGTTATTAAAAACTCGCCACATAACTAATAAGTATTTGTTGCTGTATTCTTCCTCATCATTGCCCAAGGCGGACAGGCACTTTTGTGCCTTTTGAATGAAGACACTTTTCCAGTTGATACAAGTGGAATATTATACCTTTCAGCTGCTTTCCAAAAGTTCATTTCCTACTGGAGAGAATGTTAAGTGCAACGTTAATACGGTCATAATTATGATACCTGTGGACTCGCAACTAGGTCCTAAAGCGTCTTCGTATTTTATTAACAACATGCAAAACAAAACGAAAAATTCAAGATCTGAAAAAAGTTGACATGATTACAGGCTTTATGTTGGCAAAGCTGCTCGTTTCTATCACGCTACAACTGGAATACTGCCAAGTGATACTATACTGAAACACAACAGAAGTTTTACATTTAAATGTTATTCTGAACTACTGATACTATATGCTGTGTGAATCGATACCCTGAGTATAATTGCCATGCCAACGACATCAGGACTCAATAAACATACTGGCATTTGAGATTTTATGTTGTGCATCTACAGAAGAGCGCAATCGTGTTTCGGCCACGAATCGGCAGAAATCGGATGTTTTTTTGAAGGTTCGCCATCTGACAGCTTATGTTACTCCTTGCTGTTACAGCTTTTCACTGTTTGTTTAAGATTTTGCCGACGGTGGATGCAAATAGTCATGTTGATTGCCATTCGACTTGTCTCAAACTGATGCTGAGCAACGGTGTCGGACGTTGCAGCATCCCCTTTATTCTTGAGAACTGTGAAACGTTACAGTCTGGTGTTGATTCTACCCGTTATTCTGAGTATTGATGCTTTCTGCGGTCCCGCCAACGCTGCTCCAAACCTACTATAATGAAAAATACGTTTTATGAAAAATAAGTTTTTTTTCTAATTTATCCTTTACTTCACCATACCAAGTACATATTTATTTTTATGGTGGCTAGTTGCGATAAACATTTGGTTGTCTTCAGATCTACGTAGTTGCATAAGCTACCCCTTATCTCCATATAGAAATACAATTACGACGACACACATAAAGTTCAACTACGCTCTCCACTCTTCCATTCAGGCTAGGGAAATTTGAGTGTGCGGCTGTAATTTGTAGTTTTAAATGGACATGATGGATTACTTCCGCAGCTGCACTGATGTGAAGATGATCAAATTTATATCGAAACTAGTTATGAAATAGATGTCCAACTGATAATGGAATGGTCCAATCCGACATCTCGCAACGTAGTCTGAAATTTTTTGCACAAGAAGAATACACCAAAAGAAATGTAACGTCAAAATTTTAGCTGCACAGGCTCGCTTTAAGAATGTTTAAAATATAACAGTAAAGTTACCATTTTCGCAGCACGAAGAACAAGCTCGCATATCAGGGAACAACCAGACGCAGCCGTGACAAGCGAACCGCAGCGCACTAAGCGCGAAGTCCAAAGTCCACACACACGAATTTTAAGCACTTAAACCATACCAGAAATGTCTCAGTTTTTTTAAATAACTTGCGATTCATTTCGACAGCTGTTGCAGGCGTAATTGATAACCAAGTAACAAACAGAGAAAAGAAAATCAAGGCAGCGCATGACGTTGCGTTACAACTTCCATCAATTGAGACTTTAGTTTGTTGACATTAAATATTTTATAACTATTGCTGTTGCAGAGTTCCTATGACAATTTTTGAATAACGTATGTATGGCTAACAATAAAACAGTTCCTTGTTTATTCCCCGTACTGTTCACAAACATGCGAATGTCTATTGTATGATGAAAACAAACATTTTCCTTACACAAGGCACAACTGACAAAAGAAAAATTAACGCATTAAGGCACTTCACAGTAATTACTACTTTTATTTATACAGAAGTGAATGGAGTAGGAAATGTCTGTGGTCGGTGATCTGCATTTTTTGCTGCGCATCAGGCGTACTTGATCAAATTCGTACAATGTGGCGATGCAAACTCACAACGCAGAAATGACTGAAGCTTAACAATACTGTTTTGCTGATAAACCTGAAAGACAAAGAGCTATCAGAAATCATTTTGTCCGACAATTTTCTAAAAATTGCTTTACGCTGTGAACATTTTGTTATAAACAGGCACAATCACGCAATTCGTTGTTGTTGTTGTTGTTTTGGTGTTAAGTCCTGAGACTGGTTTGATGCAGCTCTCCATGCCACTCTATCCTGTGCAAGCATCTTCATCTCCCAGTACCTACTGCAGCCTACATCCTTCTGAATCTGCTTAGTGTATTCATCTCTTGGTCTCCCTCTACGATTTTTACCCTCCACGCTGCCCTCCAGTATTAAATTGGTAATCCCTTGATGCCTCAGAACATGTCCTACCAACCGATCCCTTCTTCTCGTCAACTTGTGCCCCAAACTTTTCTTCTCCCCAATCCTATTCAATACCTCCTCGTTAGTTATGTGATCTACCCATCCAATCTTCAGCATTCTTCTGTAGCACCACATTTCGAAAGCTTCTATTCTCTTCTTGTCCAAACTATTTATTGTCCATGTTTCACTTCCATACATGATTACACCCCATACAAATACTTTCAGAAATGACTTCCTGACACTTAAATCTATACTCGATGTTAACAAATTTCTCTTCTTCAGAAACGCTTTCCTTGCCATTGCCAGTCTACATTTTATGTCCTCTCTACTTCGACCATCATCTGTTATTTTGCTCCCCAAATCAAAACTCCTTTACTACTTTAAGTGTCTCATTTCCTAATCTAATTCCCTCATCATCACCCGACTTAATTAGACTACATTCCATTATCCTCGTTTTGCTTTTGTTGATGTTCATCTTATACCCTCCTTCGTATCAGGTGAAAACCGAATTATATTAACAGGCTCTGCTTCGCCTTCCTACAGAGAGAGGTGTTGTTATGTGAAGGCCAAAAGTCAAACCAAAGCAATGGATTATTTTCTGCAAATGGTAAGAAGACGCCTCGTATGTAGTATTGAAATTTATCCTCTCCATTTTTCCAGACTTTACTACGCAGATTAAAAGATAATTGCAAGCAAACAGCCCTTAAAAAAAATCTGTGGTCCTAATATTCCTGAATACAGGTATAATTCTGTGCCCAACAGTAATCCACTGATATTTATCACAGAAAATGTCGTATAAGAATGTGTTATAGCATTCGTTGACTGCACAAGCGACTCCCTCGTTTTTTCGTTTGCATGAAACCTGACTGATGGGTTTTATACACAGCGTTTGTGGGGATAACAAGAAGCTTCTTCTTCATGTCAACTATTTATTTCCCGGTAATATTACCTGTTAATGACATCTCCTCTACGCGTTTACTTGGGGTAAACTTCATAGTTTTGTGACTTCCTTTTCTATATAATTTCCTGAATCTGTTAATCGGGGTAACTTTGTACCACTTTTTTCCATTTTTTGAAAATATTGTATAAAAAAATAAATTACACATCAGAACAGATATTGTAACATTTTGCATCTATAGTCATTGAGTGCTTGGGAAAATAGAAATGTATAATAATTATGCCCTATTACAGAGAAATTTCAAATTTAATACTGGTACAAAGTTACACTGTCATTCAGGTTAACTTTAGACCAGTCTTTAAAAAATCAGTATTTTCCTATATCTAATGCTCTTTGTAACTATAGACCATGCCTTAAGGAAAACAGGTGTTAATAAGACATAAAAACAAGCAGTGTTAATACACAATAGAGTGTTTATTTTGAAATATCAATATATTTGTATCCACCTGGCATTGACAGATCTCAAATTAAGTGAAAAGAAATGTAGAAAAAACATATTTTTCACAGTGGATGGCTTGTAATACATATTACAAATAATAGTTACATATTTTCTTCGAAAACAGAACACAACACATTCACTAATACTATACAGGAAATAGATTTCCTCAAATATCTTCATCCGATGAGCACAGGAGGTCATCACTGATATGAACCATGCCCCTTTTATTAATATGTTTCATGCAGGATTCATCAATTTTCTTTAATATACAGTCCTTTCTGTACCAAATTGAATCCTCTCTCTCAGGCCACACCCAATATTTTCCTTTTTTAACCATGCAACTTATTCTGAATGTCACACAATTGCCTCGCATCTCTACTGCAGTGACTTTTCCAGGATAGCATTTGCCCTCATATACTGCAATGACATAATCATTTACATGAAAGTCACCTTCTGATGTAGAAGGTTGATTGACCATATCAGTTAGTAATTCTTCTTCTACAACCATGTTCCCCTCAGCGATGACAATAGGGCTGTTTACAAGTTCCATGCGATCAGTCATACTTCTGGTCACATCTAATTCAGCTAAGATACAGCTTTCAGAAGCATCTGTAGGCAGATTACTTCGATTTAAAGTTCTGAGTGTTGCAGCACGAGCTCTTACACCTCCTCTTGTTTTTGGTCCTGATCTTGGTCGTGATGTGCCACACTGCTGAAACTCTAGCTCACCCCGCAGTTCATTTTCTCCTCCCTCTATTTGTGACTGTCTCCTCCTTCCATTGTTTCTAGTTAGCTCCCTATTCTCATAAAATGCCCTAACATCTTCTGTAGACACACTCTTCCCTGGTTCTATGGGCAACTTGTACTTTTTGACACACTTCACATTCAGATCTGATTGTCTTATTGTCTCCAAATATTTTTTTAAATTCAGCTCCCACACTTCCCATCACAGAAGACTCATTTCTTGCATAATCAGGGAGACATTGTAAGACTCTATCACAGTTTACAGGACACAATCCACATTTCTCAAATCCTTTCACTAAATTTGAAGATGCTGTCTGTTCACCTAACTGCAAAGTCTTCGCCAGTAGGCCACTAAATGTACCCTTTGGAAGACATTGTTTCTTCTTTCCTTCTGGAGTCTTCCTCCATTGAGAAAGAACATCTCTCCAGTTTTTCTTCAGAGAAGAAAAATAAGCCACATCTAGCGGCTGCAGAAGATGTGTCGCATTCGGTGGCAGGCAAATGAACTTAATGTTATTTTGTTCACAAAGCTCCAAAGTTCTGATTGAGATGTGAGAGGAGAGGTTATCTCCAATAATTACTCTCCTTCCTTCTTTCTTTAAGGCAAAAGGGAGGAAGTGAGTTTCAAACCAGTCATCAAATACTCCTTGTTCCATCCACACACTGTCTGATGAATTCATTCGTGTTCCAGGAGGTGCATTGTAAATCCAGTCAGTCCATTTTTGCTTACCTTTAAAAATAAGATATGGAGGAAGGAATTCTCCTGCTGCATTCCCACAGAACATGACAGTAAAACATGATTTTGATGTATTCTCGATTTTCTCAGGATGTCGACACGTTCGACGAAACAAGAGCTTTCCTTTTGCTGGTATGTCATGAAACCCTGTTTCGTCAAAATTGAAAATATTTTCAGCAGGAACACCTTCTATCTCGTCTTTATATTTCAGAAAGAAAGTGCTGATTATGTCCTCATTTACGGCAGCATGCTTCCTTGAAATATTTACTGTAAATTTCTGAGAAAGTTCAGAATGATGCCTCTCTAAAAAGGCCTTTCCCCATTCCCATCCAGGCATATTATCTGCAAAGCAGCTTACTTTTCTGTTACAGGTGTCAAGATATGACTTAACTATGCACCTCAAGTCAAAGATTGATATTGGAACACCCATATCACTGACAGTGATACAATGTTGTACAAAAGATCTTTCTTTAATCTCCGTAAACACAGTGGCTCTTCCAACTTTACAGCTGTGCTTGTTTTTTAATTTGTTCACAATGGTTTGTCTTGGAATGTTATATTTCCTTGCAGCTTCCCTCTGGCCGATTCTTCCAGTAGTAATTTCTTCTAATATTTTCTGCAGGGTGTCATTCGAGTAACGGGTTTTTGTGCCGTATTTCCTAGTACCTGGTTTTGAAGGTTTCTGCCGTCCCATGGTCTGTAGAAGAAAAATATAGTACACTTGTTTAACTTCATGACTGAGTGGATGCTTAGGATGAATATTTTAGTTTATTATTGAGCCTACAGTAATTTTTTAATATTTTACAAACGAGTGACGTAAGAACTTGTTTAATAGTCTACCACAAGTTTCTTTAATTATTATGATACGAATTTCCGATTTTTTATTCACATAAATGCTAGTGTTGGTATGTTCAAGCATCAAAGTCGCGTAATTCGTGATATACCAAGTCATTTTCTCAGTTTTAATGTTATCTAGATTTATTAGTCTACTTTCAATCTGGTAAACATTATACCACAATCCTGGTAACTTTGTACCGGTACAATGTTACCCTAAACTGGGCTAGAATCTGCAACTAGCTATATAACAGCTATTATCTCGATAAAGTAAAGAATAATTTCAATTCAAATTGCATCACTGTAAACTCAAAGAATTATTTAACTGTTTGCAAATGAAACATTACAGAGAAGCACATTATTTGTACTTACAATCACAAATTGAAAACACTGTTGTCAGAAGTTCTCTTCGCAGCCAACACATTCAAACACTAACAACAATTCAAAGAGCTTATAGGAAAGTGGAAAGACAGTTGAAATACGAACTAGAAATCTCAGAGATAAAAACAGTGCTAATTTTGGTGCATAAGAACGCCAGTAGATGGCACACCAAACATTTGAAACAAAAGTAGGAAGTGGTACAAAGATACCCTGACTGGTAAAAAGTTACCCTGATTGACTGTAAGTCGAAGACGCCTGGAAACCAATAATGTTCATAACACGAGTAATTCTAAATATTTCGAATACCTTTTCTTTCACACTTTTTGCGAGTTTCATTTTGGTACATATTTCATGTTTTGTGCAAACTTTCTTCGAGTTATATAATTCACGTTCAGATTTTATGAAAAAAAACGGACTTTGCGTACTGCTTAAGATTAGCCGTTTTCTTCCTCTTCCGTTTGACCAAAAAACTTACAGCCTTTTCTTTGGCGCTGAAAACTATTATTGCACATGTTTTCTTTGGGCTTGGAAGGCACTATATTTTTGTTCTGGACTTCAATTAGCACAATGTTCATCGTTTGAACCATAATTCATGCAATTATCTGAATTATTCCCTGTCTCTTTAAATGTTCCACATTTCCTAATCAAATGTCTATAACATTCGAATGAATATCCAAGAAAGTTCTAAATAACACATATGTAGGTCTTCGGGAGAAGTGTGTGATTTCGACTGCGTACCATATTCTTCATATTTCATCTTTGCAAGTTTGAAAACATTAATTTGTTTCCACATTACTGTGACACTCTGGAACCTGCACAGATACAGATGCTATTATCAACCAAAGATAATGATTATGGATGTTTCATGAGTTGCAGATTCGAACGAATAGTAAATGTGAATAACGGCGTTGGGGAACCTGTCAACGGCAACTTGAATTTTCTTAACAGATTACGATCGCGCTGTGACGTGTTATCCGTTTACCGATGTGCTACCAACCAAAGCTATGTGCCCACCATGTCGCACATGCGCTGTCTGCTGCAGCTACAGCAGGGTGAACAATGAATTTGGCAAATTGCAACATTTTATAAATTTCTTGCAGCATGTCTTATGAGGTAAAATTTTAAAATTTTGTTTCTTTCGGTGTGTTCAAAGAACGTTTGGATATGTTGGTTTGGACAGTTTCCTTGTGAGACAGTTAAATAAAGGATAAAATTTTAAAATATTCCTTTTTGTGATAGTGGATTTGCAACAGATTTATCGGGATGGTCCAGAAAGCATCAGTACCATAACAACAGGTATTTTCGATCAAGGGCCGTATATATTTTCGAATATTCCCTTTTAAGAAAGCGATTGAACTTCAGTAGTCATGATTTCATCTTCTTTCTTCGTTCTTCCCAAATTCTCTTCATACGTTCACTGTATTCTCTCTTGCGTTCTTCAGGCCATCTTTTTCCCGTTCTGTTCTCCGTGTGTTCTTGTTTAAGTGTGTTTTCCCGTATGATGTTTCTAAAATGCTCTCTATTGTTTATGTTGTCTTGTGTGATGCCCGGTTCTTTAATGTCTTCTTCTGTTTCAGTGATCCACTTGTCTTGTTTTTGCTCTTGTTTACTAACTCAAAGATTTGCCTCGTGAGCCTGCTTTTATTCATCCTGCTGATATGTCCATAAAATTTCATCCTTCTCTTTCTAATAGTGTCTGTTATTGTTTCTATATCTTTGTAAATCTCTCTAGTTGGCCTCTTCATCCAAATTCTTTCCTGAAACACTGGCCCATATATTTTCCTCGGAATTTTTCTTTCCTGCTTTTCAATCTCTGTGATCTTCGTATGACCACGAATCACTGTAGTTTCTGCAACATTAAGTGATCTGGTAGGACTACCATGTTGTAATGCCTTAGTTTCGCATTAACAGAAATAGATTTCTTATTATAGTTATTCCAAGGGAGCTTATATGCTTTTTGTAGTCTGGAGAGTCTATCTCTATTGGCTATTGAGTTCAATCCTGATGGCTGGATTATGTCTCCCATATATCGGAAGTGGGCAACTTGTGCCACTTTCCCGTATTGAGCAGTAATGGGGAGATTATCTACAGGTTTGTTTTCCATATACTGTGTTTTATCGTAGGAGATTTGTAGCCCAGTTTTCTGTGAGATTTCGTGTAGTTTTTCTAATGCAAGTTTGGCTTCCTCTCTATTCAAAAATGGCTCTGAGCACTATGGGACTCAACTGCTGTGGTCTTCAGTCCCCTAGAACTCAGAACTACTTAAACCTAACTAACCTAAAGACATCACACACATCCATGCCCGAGGCAGGATTCGAACCTGCGACCGTAGCAGTCGCACGGTTCCGGACTGCGCGCCTAGAACCGCGAGACCACAGCGGCCGGCCTTCCTCTCTATTGTTCGATATATATACAGGGTGAGTCACCTAACATTACCGTTGGATATATTTCGTAAACCACATCAAATACTGAAGAATCGATTCCACAGACCGAACGCGAGGAGTGGGGCTAGTGTAATTGGTTAACACAAACCATTAAAAAAAAAAAAAATGCACGGAAGTATATTTTTTAACACAAACCTACGTTTTTTTAAATGGAACCCCGTTAGTTTTGTTAGCACATCTGAACATATAAACAAATACGTAAGCAGTGCCGTTTGTTGCATTGTAAAATGTTAATTACATCCGGAGATATTGTAACCTAAAGTTGACGCTTGAGTACCACTCCTCCGCTGTTCGATCGTGTGTATCGGAGAGCATCGAATTACGTAGGGATCTAAAGGGAACGGTGAAGGACCTTAGGTACAGAAGAGACTGGAACAGCACATTACGTCCACATGCTAACACCTTTTTATTGGTCTTTTTCACTGACGCACATGTACATTACCATGAGGGGTGAGGTACACGTACACACGTGGTTTCCGTTTTCAATTACGGAGTGGAATAGTGTGTGTCCCAACATGTCAGGCCAATAGATGTTCAACGTGGTGGCCATCATTTGCAGCACACAATTGCAATCTCTGGCGTAATGAATATCGTACACGCCGCAGTACATCTGGTGTAATGTCGCCGCAGGCTACCACAATACGTTGTTTCATATCCTGTGGGGTTGTAGGCACACCACGGTACACATTCTCCTTTAACGTACCCCACAGAAAGAAGTCCAGAAGTGTAAGATCAGGAGAACGGGCTGGCCAATTTATGCGTGCTCCACGTCCTATGAAACGCTCGTCGAACATCCTGTCAAGGGTCAGCCTAGTTTTAATTGCGGAATGTGCAGGTGCATCATCATGCTGATACCACATAGGTCGACGCGTTTCCAGTGGGACATTTTCTAGCAACGTTGGCAGATCATTCTGTAGAAATGCGATGTATGTTGCAGCTGTTTGGGCCCCTGCAATGAAGTGAGAACCAATGAGGTGGTCGCCAATGATTCCGCACCATACATTTACAGTCCACGGTCGCTGTCACTCTACCTGTCTGAGCCAGCGAGGATTGTCCACGGACCAGTAATGCATGTTCCGTAGATTCACTGCCCCGTGGTTTGTGAAACCCGCTTCATCGGTAAACAGGTAGAACTGCAACGCTTTCTCTGTTAATGCCCATTGACAGAATTGCACTCGATGATTAAAGTCATCACCATGTAATTGCTGATGTAGCGACGCATGAAACGGGTGAAAGCGGTGACGATGCAGTATGCGCATGACACTACTTTGACTCAGTCCACCGACTCTCGCAATGTCCCGTGTACTCATGTGTGGGTTCACGGCAACAGCAGCTAACACACCAACTGCACCCGCTTCTCCTGTGACGGGCCTGTCACGGACTCGTTTGCGTGCTACGACCATACCTGTTGCTTACAGTTGGCGGTAGATATTTTGCAATGTGCGGCACGTTGGATGCTCTCTGTGCGGGTACCGTTCTGCATACACCCTGCAGGCTTCAGCTGCATTTCGTCGGCACTCGCCATAGATGAGTATCATCTCCGCCTTTTCAGAGCTCGAATACACCATGGTCAAATTTCCTACAACACTACACAATCACAGACATCTGGTAAACACGGTGTACTACAGTTGGTCTGCGCGCGGTGACGAATGCAGAATAACAATAGCAGCAAGCGCTACATGCGGACACTGCGACAGCTAGACCAAACCAGAACAGTGCACTACAGCCACACTCGTAAACACGGTCGTCATCGTAAACATGTCCCTTCAGATGCTGGCCCGTGTTTGTTACAACACGCAACTGAACGTCGGCGTTTTCAAGCGTCAAATTTAGGTTACAATATCTCCGGATGTAATTAACATTTTACAATGCAACAAACGGCACTGATTACGTATTTGTTTATATGTTCAGATGTGCTAACGAAACTAACGTGGATCCATTTAAAAACAGGTAGGTTTGTGTTAAAGAACATACTTCCATGCATTTTTGTATGGTTTGTATTAAACAATTACACTAGCCCCTCTCCTCACGTTCGGTCTGTGGAATCGGTTAGTCAGTATTTGATGTGGTTTACGAAATATATCCAGCGGTAATGTTAGGTGACTCACCCTGTGTATATATACCCATGATCGAAAATACCTGACAGAAAAAATCACAACAATAACTAATGTAGAGTAATGAAAATTCGGGTACGTATTTGTCTAGATAACATTTTTAAGTGGTTAACATTGCAAGGTCACAGTTTAATGTAAGCGCGAGATACGCCATGGCAAATGTGAAATGTCGATAAATTAATAACCAGTGTAATCACCAGAATGTTGAATGCAAGCATGCAGACGTGCATGCATAGTTTTGTACAGGTGACAGATGTCAGTTTGTGGGATGGAGGTCCATGACTGAAGTATAGGAGGATATTGAAATGGTAATACAGTAAGCAAAGGGTGATAAAAATCTAGTGGTCACAGGGGTTGGTTCAAACGGCTCTGAGCACTATGGGATTTAACTTCTTAGGTCATCAGTCCCCTAGAACTACTTAAACCTAACTAACCTAAGGATATCTCACACATCCATGCCCGCGGCAGGATTCGAACCTGCGACCGTACCGGTCGCGCGGTTCCAGAATGAAGCGCCTAGAACCGCTCGGCCAAACCGGACGGCACGGGGGTTGGAATGCGGTTGTAGGGGAAGGAGTAGAAGAAATCATTACGGGAGAATATGGGCCCGTAATAGGAATGAAAGATGAAGAAGACTAATTGAGTTCTGCAATAAATTTCAGTTAGTAAAAATGAATACTCTGTTCATGAATCAGAAGAGGAGGAGGTATACTTGGAAAAGGCCGGGAGGTACGGGAAGATTTCAGTTAGATTACGTCATGATCAGGCACAGATTCCGAAATCAGACACTGTATTGTAAGGTATACTAGGAACATATAAAGACTCAGATCTCAATTTAATTTAAGAGACTAAGCGGAAAGAAATAATGCACAAAGAAGTGGGATACCGGTGTACTACGGAATGAAGAGAGACGCTTGAAGTTCGCTGAAGCTGTAAATACTACGCCAGTAAATAGTCATTAAGAAGTTCAGTTGAAGACGGATGGACATCTCTAAAATCACAAAAGTTGGAAAGAAAAAACAGGTACAAGGTAGATTACAGCAAATAAACCATGGGTAAGAAAAAAAAATACTTCAGCTGATCGACGAAAGTAGAAAAATGTTTAAGCAATTCAGTAATACAGAAATACATGTCACTGAGGAATGAAATTGCCGGCAGCTGTGGCCGAGCGGATTACTCTGGGGTTGTCAGATGTCCCATATGTGTTCAAATGATGTCCCATATGAGTTAGATTGGAGAGAGATCTGGTGATCGAGCAGGATAAAGGAACTGGTCACACTCTACAGAGCATCTTGCGTTAAACAGCGGAATGCGGGCGAGCGATATGCTGTTGGAAAATACCCCCTGGAGTGCTGTTCATGAATGGCAGCAGAATAGGTTGATTCACCAGATTGGCGTACAAATTTGCAATCAAGGTGTATGGACTAACCACGAGAGTGCTCCTGCTGTCATGCGAGATCACATCCCAGACCATACGTCCAGCTGTAGGTCCATCGTGTCTAGCGCGTAGACGTGTTGGTTGCAGAACCTCCATCTGGCCTCCTTCGAACGAACCGATAGCCTTCAGTAGCTCTGTGGCAGAACCAGCTTTAATCAGAAAGCACAACAGACCTCCACCCTGTCTTCCGATGACCTATTGCTAGGTACCGCTACAGTCGCAAATGGCGGTAGTTTGGGGTCAATGAAATGTGCGTTACAGGGCATCTACTTCGAAGCTGTTCTTGAAGTAACTGAATAGTAACAGTTCGTTGTGTCACTGAGCTACCGACTGCTCCTCAAATTCCTGCTGCAGATTCAGTAAGATGCGCCAGAGCCATACGTCAAACACGATGGGCTTTCCTGTCAGTGGTGCCACGTGGCTGTCTGAAGCCCTGTGTTCCTGCGACCGTACTTTCTCATGACCATCTCTGCCAGCACTCATGCATAGTGGCTATATTCTTGCCAAGTCCTTCTGCAGTATCGCAGAAGGAACATCCAGCTTCTCGTAGCTCTATTACATGTTGTTGTTGTGGTCTTCAGTCCTGAGACTGGTTTGATGCAGCTCTCCATGCCACTCTATCCTGTGCAAGCTTCTTCATCTCCCAGTACCTACTGCAGCCTACATCCCTTTGAATCTGATTATTGTATTCATCCTTTGGTCTCCCTCTACGATTTTTACCCTCCACGCTGCCCTCCAGTACTAAATTGGTGATCCCTTGATGCCTCAGAACATGTCCTACCAACCGATCCCTTCTTCTAGTCAAGTTGTGCCACAAACTCCTCTTCTCCCCAATTCTATTCAATACCTCCTCATTAGTTATGTGATCTACCCATCTAATCTTCAGCATTCTTCTGTACCACCACATTTCGAAAGATTCTACTCTCTTCTTGTCTAAACTATTTATCGTCCATGTGAATACTGGATCCCCTATCTCTTCTATATCGACTCCTATTTCTCCTTCTGTCACGTCATCAGACAAGCCCTCCCCTTGATAGAGGCCTACAGTGTATTCTTTCCGCCCATCCGCTCTCTTCTCTGCATTTATCAGTGGCATTCCCATTGCGCTCTTTACGTTTCTGCCCATGCTTTTAGTTACAGCGAAGGTTGTTTTGACTCTTCTGTATGCTCAATCAATCCTTTCGACAATCATATCTTTTTTGAAATCTTCATATTTTTCATGCACCCACTTCCTCTTAACTTCCCTGCACGTCTTAGTTATTTCATCCCTCAAAATACTCTGAGTACTATGAGACTTAACATCTGAGATCATCAGTCCCCTAGAACTTAGAACTACTTAAACCTAACTAACCCAACGACATCACAAACATCCATGCCCGAGGCAGGATTCAAACCTGCGACCGCAGCGGTCACGCGGTTCCTGACTGAAGCGCCTAGAACCGCTCGGCCACAGCTGCCGGCAATTTCATTCCTCAGTGACTTGTATTTCTGTATTACTGAATTGCTTAAACATTTTTCTACTTTCGTCGATCAGCTGAAGTATTTTTTTTTCTTACCCATGGTTTATTTGCTGTAATCTACCTTGTACCTGTTTTTTCTTTCCAACATTTGTGATTTTAGAGATGTCCATCCGTCTTCAACTGAACTTCTTAATGACTATTTACTGGCGTAGTATTTACAGCTTCAGCGAACTTCAAGAGTCTCTCTTCATTCCGTAGTACACCGGTATCCCACTTCTTTGTGCATTATTTCTTTCCGCTTAGTCTCTTAAATTTCCGCCTACTCTTATTACTAAATTGAGATCTGAGTCTTTATATGTTCCTAGTATACCTTACAATACAGTGTCTGATTTCGGAATCTGCGCCTGATCATGACGTAATCTAACTGAAATCTTCCCGTACCTCCCGGCCTTTTCCAAGTATACCTCCTCCTCTTCTGATTCATGAACAGAGTATTCATTTTTACTAACTGAAATTTATTGCAGAACTCAATTAGTCTTCTTCATCTTTCATTCCTATTACGGGCCCATATTCTCCCATAATGATTTCTTCTACTCCTTCCCCTACAACCGCATTCCAACACCCGTGCCGTCCGGTTTGGCCGAGCGGTTCTAGGCGCTTCATTCTGGAACCGCGCGACCGGTACGGTCGCAGGTTCGAATCCTGCCGCGGGCATG
This sequence comes from Schistocerca gregaria, assembly GCF_023897955.1. Lineage (NCBI taxonomy): Eukaryota > Metazoa > Arthropoda > Insecta > Orthoptera > Acrididae > Schistocerca > Schistocerca gregaria. Next base: position 363,291,197 of record NC_064920.1, read on the forward strand.
GATGTGTGAGATATCCTTAGGTTAGTTAGGTTTAAGTAGTTCTAGGGGACTGATGACCTAAGAAGTTAAATCCCATAGTGCTCAGAGCCGTTTGAACCAACCCCTGTGACCACTAGATTTTTATCACCCTTTGCTTACTGTATTACCATTTCAATATCCTCCTATACTTTCTCTATCTCTTCTCTTCTGCTTGCAACATTGGTATGTAAACCTTAACTGCTGATGTTAGTGTTAGTCGATTCTGATGAGGACAACCCTTTCACTGATCTGTTCACAGTAACCCAGTCTCTGCCATACCTTCCCATTCATAATGAATCCTACTCCCGTTATATCATTTTATGCCGCTCTTGATATTACCCTACGATAGTCTGAGCAGAAATCTTTGTATTCTTTTGATTTCATTTACTTACCCTCATTACATCTAGATTTAGCATTAACATTTCACTTTTCATATTTTTTAGCTTCCCTACCACATTCAAACTTTTGACATTCCAAGGCCGGGCTCGTAAAATGTTATTCTGTCGTTGGTTATTCAGTCTTACTCTCGCGTTCATATCCGCTGGCAGTCGTCTAGTCGGTTATCTTCTGCCAACGAAGAGATCATCATGACACTTGTGCAATTATAGGACACATGTTATTTGAATTCATCTTATGTGTCTCTGATGGAGTGGTTTCCAATGTCTTTTGCATCCTCATGCCGTTGGTCATTGCTGATTCTTCCGTCGTTTAGGAGCAGTTTCCCACCCAAAGCGCAAGAGAGTGCCCTGAACCTCTGTCCACTCCTCCACCCTCTTTCACAAGGCCTTTGGCAGAATGAGGGTAATGTCTAATGGCGCAAGTCTTCGGCCGCCATTGCTGATAATTTTATTCAAAATTTAAGCAATGGCTAGGTCCGAAACCGCCACCCAGGACGTTTCAATTACTAGTTGAAAACGCTACCCCTGTACCACACGGATGCAGTCCATCTTTCTACCTTACTCTAAACGCACAAGAAGCTTAATTTCGTTACCTGCTATCCTTCCTGGTGTGGCAAGTTTAATGGCCAGCGGAATACATGTAGAGCGTGTTTCATAATTAATTGTGAAAAATGACGCAGGTGAAAGTATACGACAGTAGAAGTAAATGCGTTGCAGTCCTTAGCATGAGAGTCAGACCACTCTGCTACAGGGGCGGAAGTGAAAAAATTAGCCTAGTTACTAAAAATGCATTTGAAATGTAAACATTTCGATGCAGTCCACGTCTAACTGAAGTCCAGTTTCACCAACGTCGACAACAACATCATTACAGTCGAAACGTACGATTTGGCTGGACAAGAATAGGCTGTAAATCAACGGCGAGACTTTTGGAAACAATCATTTGAAGTGAACCATGGAAACTACGGACAGCCTTCTAATACGAGTGCAGTGCCTGACTCACTTCGCCGGCACGTCCAGTACAGATCAGGAGACGGGGGTTTCGAATGTAACGGAATGAAATGGTTTTCGTGTTGATTCCTAAGCTTACTTCAGTTACTGGACTGTTCAAGGCGTTCATCCCAAACATGATTACACTAGCACAAATCAAATTACTCAACTCTTTCGAACATTTGGAGCGGAGCTGAAATGAGTTCCTATGCTGGCCGTGGAAAGGTCTTGTTCCGCGGGCATTCTACCCCTGCTTTACCTCTACATCACTCGAAGGCGGTGTAGTGGCCACAAAAAAGTATAATCTCCTGGTTTTAAATTGTTAACGTTAACGAAAACGAATTCCAAGTAAATTGGCCAGTCTTCGCAGATGACTACGCTTTTGGCCAGGGATGTATAGCTTGAAAAGCTCACAGCAAAAGGTACTGGTACAGGTTGACTGATAAAAAAATTCTCTTCCGTGGTAAACGCTTCAGAAGATGTTCGAAGAGTGAAGGGAAGAAATTCGAACAGCATGAAACAAAGCACTAACGTTCAGTTTCGCAAAATATGGTTCAGAGAAGCAAAACATTGAACTTCAACAGAGGACTGAGGAGTCGGCAGGTTAGGTGTGGGAAAAATCCGACATGAGTTACTACCATCATCATAAATGTAGCAACAATTTGGGGAAGAGGAAATTGTCACCGCAGCTAAAGAAGCCTACCAGAAACGCCACAGTTAAGCTTAACCGCCACCCACATCATCCCCCTGAGGTGATTGTGTGGCAGACTTTTCTTCGAACTTAAAGAAGGACGAAGTGGTCCTCAGTCGCCTTCGTATCGGACAACACCCAGTCACAAATCCTTACTCTTGCTGCGTAAAGCTCCGCCGATATGCAGTGTTCTTGGCGCCGCACACTTTTTATGCAGGTGTGGGCTCTGAGGAAACAATAGCAAAAAGCTGTTGGCATTTTGTGTGTCTCCTGCCCAATTTAATAGAAGGAAGATTTAGTTTCGCGATCAGCAGCCCATAATTACACCATCCACTATTTTATTAATACTAGTAACGTATGACAGTACTATGAACAAATATAATATACTGGAGAACGCATATGAAATTTTTATGACTTTGGCTGTAGTCGTATGGCCTATGCTTTTAGTTTTAACAAGAGTTAAAGGGTGCTGACGATCACGTTGCTTAGCATCCAATCATTCTACGAGGCGTGTTTTTTTAAGTAAGTACCGTTTTGCCACACCGCAGCCGCAGCGCTGCGGTCGGCGTTATGCGCATGCGCACTGGTTACCTACACCTGTTGTCTACGCACTGACGCCATTACAGTCTGATTCTTCCCTGTTTACATTGTGTACTGAGTGTTTAAGATGCCTCCGATAATCGTGAGTCCCGCCGACTGTTAAGTACAGGCTGTTATAAGATTTCTTTGCGCTAAAAGCGATCGATATTCATTGTGAGATCTGTGCAGTTTGCGGAGAAAACATTATGAGTGATGCAATGGTAACAAAGTGGGTGAGAACATTTAAAGATGACCGCACAAATGCGCATGATGAACAATGGAGTGGGCATCCTTCAGTCGTTAATGAAAGTTTGGTGCAGGAAGTGGACAATAAGGTGAGAGAAAACAGACGCTTTACGATTTCCTCCTTGCGGTATGACTTTCCTAATGTTTCTCGTAGTGTTTTGTATGGCATTGTGACCGAGCACTTGAATTCCCGAAAATTGTGCGCACGTTTGGTACCGAAAATGTTGACGGATTTGCACAAAACCAAACGTTTAGACAGTGCATTGACTTTCCTTGAGTGGTAGCACAAGAACGGTGATGATTTCTTAAGCCAAATTGTTACGGGTCATGAAATATGGTTGGCCTACGTCACACCAGAGTCAAAGCAACAGTCCATGGAATGGCGGCATTCAGATTCACCCAGAAAAGTGAAGTTTAAGCAAACAATTTCTGCCTGGAAAATCATGTGCACAGTTTTTTGGGACAGAAAAGGAGTATTGCTTGTGGAATTTATGTCTCGTAGCAGCTTACTTTAAGACATTGCACAATCTGTGTCATTCAATTCAGAACAAAAGATGTGGCAAGTTGAGCAAGGGTATCGTTTTGCTGCAAGACAATGCCCGTCCGCATGCGGCGAATCAGACCAAAGATCTCATCACATCTTTTTGATGGAATACTCTAGATCATCCTCCGTACAGCCCCGATCTTGCGCCCAGTGACTACCATCTGTTCCTGCACTTGAAGAAACACCTGGGTGGTCAGTGTCTTCAAGACGATGACGAAGTCAAAACAGTGGTGATGCAGTGGTTAACAAGTCACGCGGAAGTCACGTGGCAGACTTCTATGAGAAGGGTATTCAAAAACTGGTACAACGTTATGACAAGTGCCTCAATATTGACAGAAATTATGTTGAAAAGTAGATTAAGAAACAGGCTTTCATGTAAAAATAAAATTACTGAGTTATATTAGCACATCTTTTTTTAATTTCAAAGTGGTACTTACTTAAAAAACACGCCTCGTACATCCTTCCAACTATTCACCGTGACAATATTTCCTCAAAAATCAGTTTCGGTTTCTGGTGGTCTGTCATCTGCAGTCGCTTAGAGTATTTAAATATATTGGAAACCTACAACAACGATCTGGGGTAGTTTTAAAATTATAGAAACTTGATTTCAAATGTTAATGTAAAGATAAAACGGACTCAGCTTCACAGAGTTTCTTATGCGTATTCTGAATCACTCTGTGTATTTTACACTCCTAAGAATGGATAGTGAACGACTGGCATACGACAACGAGAGTTTGTCCAGTGTCACATGGCCCGGGGTTGTGAGGCATGGCAACAGACCAACACAGAAAAACATTGGATTGCCATACATTACCACAACTATTGTTGGCATTTTTCTCACGTTATCGCTACAGTAGCGCATGCAGTAGTATCAGCAACTGATTACTTAATTATTGATGATTTTATTCAGCTAAGGAGCATCCACGAGGCGCATCTTTAATAGCTTACCCTTTTAATCCACATTTTTAAGTGGAGGATCTGTTAGATGACTATCAGTTCGGCTTTAGAAAAGGTACAGAGATCAGAATCGCAGTTCGAACATTATTATTACTACTGGAAGCAAGATTTTAAAAAAATCAAGTCACTTTCATAAGATAGCTTCCGACAGTGTATAGCGCAATATGTTTGGAACCCTCTGAAAGACACTGCTAGGCTTACATGGTATAGCTGAAAAGGAGTAATACATAAGTACAATAAGTACAAGATCTAACAGGAAATAATGAGAATGGTAGACAAGGAGAGAAGTGTTCGGCGCATGAACGTGTTAAGGCAGGGATACAGTCTTTCTCTTCTATTGTTCAACCTATATTTACGTAGAAATATCGATAAAGATACAAAATCGGTCAAAATTAGGTGTTACAAGTGGTGTTGCGTCGTACCAACAAATCTTAAAACCCCACCAATGCACTAGCCATCTCCAACCTACGCTTTTTACTCAGAAGGAATAAAACAAAAATCAGAGCAACTCCTGTATGACTTCGTGGGTTTTACAATTACTATAACAAAAAGCATATTTTTTTCCGTTTTCAGATGTTGCCTTTGTGGTCATATCGAATTGCAAGCAAAATCGAGCCCCAAGAACATTATATGTGTTTATTGCCTTTTGTTTTAATCCTGGTCTTGGCTAGGTCGTTTTGAACTGTCTGGGTTAACCCATGTGTCTTGCGATCATTCATGTTTAATAAAGTTGTTACACTTCGTGGAACCAATACGTGCATCTTATTCCGTCAATTCAGCACCACAGAGAAATCCACACTTTGTAAATGGTTCAAATGGCTCTGAGCACTATAGGACTTAAACTCTGAGGTCATCAGTCCCCTAGAATTTAGAACTACTTAAACCTAACTAACCTAAGGACATCACACACATCCATGCCCGAGGCAGGATTCGAACCTGCGACCGTAGCGGTCACGCGGTTCCAGACTGAAACGCCAGAACTGCTCGGCCACAGCGGCCGGCCGCAATTGTGGAAAAAGTCAGATATCCAGCATATTCATGTGATTCCTGTAACTGTCTGTTAAAATGCGCATCAAGCGTGGTTGTCTATCACCATTATGAACGGCCTGTGGCAAGTAAACCCTATGTGGTTTGAAACACAAACGTCGCATCGCTGCAAAACATACGAAACAAACGCAGGACAAATGGATACCGCTCGGATAGTGTGGACTACAAACAAAAAATTTGTTGAATTCGCTCTATGTCTTGAATGAGAACACGGAAATGACCAGTGAATTTCCACTTACATGTAAACAATGTACGGTACAACCCCTCTAATCCGTCACCTTCGGGACCGGGACCTTGGTCGGAGAGAAAAAAAGGTCGGATTATCCGAAAATTATAATATTTATTGCAGAAAATATAAAAAGACATTTAGTACAAAAAATTAAACTATTTAAGAACTGAAAAACGTCTACAGTAATACAAAAAGGTGTCTTTTTCATAGTGTTAAGCAAGATATTAACTAAAAATCGTCTACACACGCTATAATATGTAATGGTTTTCAAAAGAAAAACGACAAACAAGTTACAGTACTGTAGTGTACTTAATAACGTATAAATTATATATACTGTAAACTAAAAAATGTTTACAGCAAAGTATATATAAAAAGAAATTTTTTACAAAGAAATAAAATACTGTATGAATAAACTAAGAAATGTTTATACCGTATGCATTGTTTTTACAGTAAAAACATTAAACAAATTACTTGAAAAAAAAGGTCGGTGATACATTTTTGTTTAGCAGATGTTATTCTAGATTTATCTGCAGTGTCCCTCCCGGGTGAATCTACAGTGATAAGTACTGTGGAGAACACGGAATAAAGCAAACAATGACGTTTTCTAATCCCAACAAAGGATAAAACTGCACAGTAACGTACAGTATAACAATATGCAGAGCGATAGACACCGCAACAATACCCCGACAGGCGTCCAGTCAGTGAAACATCGGCACAGGCTTGCGAACCTCAGCATGGTCGGACTAATCGGAGTGACGGACCATCCAAGGTCGGATTGGAGGGGTTCTACTGTACTGAAACTGAATGAACGGGCAAACGAGTGGGAAGCGGCACGAGGGAGGCCTCTGCCGGCAAACATATGAATCAGTACTCACAGCTGGCCGCAAAGTAAACTTCCGATTTTCATGAGTAAGTAAAAACTCACCTCATGTTTCCATCTTCATTCATGTACAAGATATAGTCTACTGAAATCGGATGAATCTTTTCGAAACATCCTACAGGGTGTTTAAAAAATGACAGGTATATTTGAAACGGCAATACAAACTAAACAAGCAGCGATAGAAATACACCGTTTGTTGCAATATACTTGGGACAACAGCACATTTTCAGGCAGACAAACTTTCGAAATTACAGTAGTTACAATTGTCAACAACAGATGGCGCTGCGGACTGGGAAACTCTATAGTACGATATTTTCCACATATCCACCATGCGTAGCAATAATATGGCGTAGTCTCTGAATGAAATTACCCGAAACCTTTGACAACGTGTCTGGCGGAATGGCTTCACATGCAGATGAGATGTACTGCTTCAGCGGTTCAATTGTTTCTGGATTCTGGCGGTACACCTGGTCTTTCAAGTGTCCCCACAGAAAGAAGTCACAGGGGTTCATGTCTGGCGAATAGGGAGGCCAATCCACGCCGCCTCCTGTATGTTTCAGATAGCCCAAAGCAATCACACGATCATCGAAATATTCATTCAGGAAATTAAAGACGTCGGCCGTGCGATGTGGCCGGGCATCATCTTGCATAAACCACGAGGTGTCGTCTAAGGCAGTTTGTACCGCCACAAATTCACGAAGAATGTCCAGATAGCGTGATGCAGTAATCTTTTCGGATCTGAAAAATGGGCCAATGATTCCTTTGGAAGAAATGGCGGCCAAGACCAGTACTTTTTGAGGATGCAGGGAAAATGGGACTGCAACATGGGGCTTTTCGGTTCCCCATATGCGCCACTTCTGTTTATTGACGAAGCCGTCCAGGTAAAAATAAGCTTCGTCAGTAAACCAAATGCTGTCCACATGCATATCGCCGTCATCAATCCTGTGCACTATATCGTTAGCGAATGTCTCTCGTGCAGCAATGGTAGCGGCGCTGAGGGGTTGCCGGATTTGAATTTTGTATGGATAGAGGTGTAAACTCTGGTGCATGAGACGATACGTGGACGTTGGCGTCATTTGGACCATAGCTGCAACACGGCGAACGGAAACCTGAGGCCAATGTTGGATCACCTGCTGCACTAGCTGCGCGTTGCCCTCTGTGGTTGCCATACGCGGTCGCCCTACCTTTCCAGCACGTTCATCCGTCACGTTCCCAGTCCGTTGAAATTTTTCAAACAGATCCTTTATTGTATCGCTTTTCGGTCCTTTCGTTACATTAAACCTCCGTTGAAAACTTCGTCTTGTTGCAACAACACTGTGTTCTAGGCGGTGGAATTCCAACACCAGAAAAATCCTCTGTTCTAAGGAATGAACCATGTTGTCCAGAGCACACTTGCACATTGTGAACAGCACACGCTTACAGCAGAAAGACGACGTAGAGAATGGCGCACCCACAGACTGCGTTGTCTTCTATATCTTTTACATCACTTGCAGCTCCATCTGTTGTTGAAAATTATAACTACTGTAATTTCGAAAGTTTGTCCGCCTGAAAATGTACTGTTGTCCCAAACATATTGCAACAAACGGTGTATTTCTATCGCTGCTCGTTTAGTTTTTATTGCTGTTTCAAATATACCGGTCATTTTTGAAACACCCTGTATATTTTGTCAACTGACCTCGTCGGTAATGGTACGTGAAACGTGGTTGACTGCCCAGGCAACGAGCACATGTGAAGACATCGCTAGCAGCACTTTACTCTTATAATGTGCATAAAATAGAAATTATTAATCGGCTGGACACCCAAAAACAGCGTGTTTCCTTATTTAGGAATCGAATGAAAAGATCTTCATTCATTCAACAGAGAAAATCATCCACAGTAGTGTCCGTAGCTGTTCTAAAAAGTCACTGATTTCTAGAGCAAACAATATTTCGCGATAACTTTTAGCTGCCTGCCCTCCACGGGTCGCCTATACCGTCATTCCGCTATCATTAGAAAACAACCGCGTAGAGAGTGGAGGAGTCTGAAACTTCCTCCTTCGCTTACGTTGCAGAATGAGAGAACATTCACAACCTGCGTATTCATAAGAAGTGGATGCAATGTAAATGGAGTTTTGTAATCGTAGGACTCTTACAAGCTGCTACAGTATTCTACGCATCGCTCCTATACAGATCATGAAGACAAGCAATTATAAGCAATAATTCTTCCCGCGCTCCAATATACGAATGAAACGTAAGGGAGTCATAATAAATAGTACAGTGGGAAGTACTCTCTTCCATGCACTGCACTGCGGCAGCCTGTGTATAGATGTAGACGGAGAATGTGGTTTATCCCCAACCTACTAACCTCACTTATACACTGAAGGAAAAGAATTAATTTAGAGCAATGAAATTTCGGAAATAAATGAGTCTATATAACATATTTAAGTGATTAACGCTGCAAGATTACGGGTTAATATAAATGCGAGATAAGGCATTGCAAATGTGAAATTTTGGTACATTCATAACCGGTGTAACCGCCAGAATGACGAATGCAAGCATGCAAACGTGCGTCCATTGTTTTGTACAGATGATGGCTGTCAGTTTGTGGGATGGAGTTCCATGTCAGTTGCACTTGGTAGGTCTATATAGGGACGGTTAATGCACGTTCTGCATGTCGCTGGAGTTATCGTTCGATAGGGCCTCGAATGTTCTCTACAGTAGAGAGGTGTGGTGAGTAAACAGGACAAGGCAACGTGTCTACACTTTGTAGAGCAGGCTGGGTTACAACAGCAGAATGTGAGCGAGCGTTATACTATTGTAAAACACCCCCCTGGAATGCTGTTCATGAATCACCAGACTGGCGTACAAATTTGCAGTGAGCGTGCGTGCCATGAAAAATGGTTCAAATGGCTCTGAGCACTAAGGGACTTACCATCTGAGGCCATCAGTCCCCTAGACTTAGAACTACTTAAACCTAACTAACCTAAGGACATCACACTCATCCATGCCCGAAGCAGGATTCGAACCTGCGACCGTAGCAGCAGCGTGATTCCGGACAGAAGCGCCTAGAATAGCTCGGCCACAGCGGCCGGCGCGTGCGATAACCACGAGAGTGCTCCTGCTGTCATACGAAACTGCACTCCACATGATAACTCCAGGTTTAGATCGAGTGTGTCTAGCACGTAGACAGGTTGGTTGCAGGCCCTAAACTAGCCTTCTTCTACCCTACTCAAGGCAATCACTGGCACTGAGGCAGAACCAGCTTTCTTCAGAAAACACAACAGACCTCCACCCTGGCCTCCAATGAGCTCTTACTCGCACCACTGAAGTAACAAATGGTGGTGGTTTGGGGTCGGTGGAATGCATGCTAAGGGGCATCTGGCTCGGAGCTGTCCTCGAAGTGCTCGATTTTTAATAGTTCGTTGTGTCACCGTGGTGCCTATGATTGCTTTAATGCTGCTGCAGATGCAGTATGATAAGACAGAGCTATACGTCGATCACGATGGTGGTGCCACATGACCATTGTGAGCCCGGTCTGCTTGCGACCGTGCATCTTGTGCTGCCAGCAATCACGTACAGTGGTGACATTTCTGCCAATGTTTTCTGCAGTACCGCAGAAAGAACACCCAGCTTCTCGTAGCCTTGTTATATTATCTCGTTCAAATTCAGTGAGGTGTTGATAATGGCGCCTTTGTCTCCTTAAAGGCATTCCTGACTAACGTCAACTCATCACGTCCAATCTCAAAGGTAAGTAACGTTCAGGACCGTTATAGCGTTTTTTTAAAAGCAAAGCTGATCTGCATCCTTCCCCTCCCCCCATGAACCATGGACCTTGTCGTTGGTGGGGAGGCTTGCGTGTCTCAGCGATACAGATAGCCGTACCGTAGGCGTAACCACAACGGAGGGGTATCTGTTGAGAGGCCAGACAAACGTGTGGTTCCTGAAGAGGGGCAGCAGCCTTTTCAGTAGTTGCAGGGGCAACAGTCTGGATGATTGACTGATCTGGCCTTGTAACACTAACCAAAAACGGCCTTGCTGTGCTGGTACTGCGAACGGCTGAAAGCAAGGGGAAACTACGGCCGTAATTTTTCCCGAGGGCGCAGCTTTACTGTATGATTAAATGATGATGGCGTCCTCTTGGGTAAAATATTCCGGAGGTAAAATAGTCCCCCATTCGGATCTCCGGGCGGGGACTACTCAGGAGGATGTCGTTATAGGGAGAAAGAAAACTGGCGTTCTACGGATCGGAGCGTGGAATGTCAGATCCCTTAATCGGGCAGGTAGGTTAGAAAATTTAAAAAGGGAAATGGGTAGGTTAAAGTTAGATATAGTGGGAATTAGTGAAGTTCGGTGGCAGGAGGAACAAGACTTCTGGTCAGGTGACTACAGGGTTATAAACACAAAATCAAATAGGGGTAATGCAGGAGTAGGTTTAATAATGAATAAAAAAAATAGGAGTGCGGGTAAGCTACCACAAACAGCATAGTGAACGCATTATTTTGGCCAAGATAGATACAAAGCCCACGCCTACTACAGTAGTACAAGTTTATATGCGAACTAGCTCTGCAGATGATGAAGAAATTGAGGAAATGTATGATGAGATAAAAAAATTATTCAGGTAGTGAAGGGAGACGTAAATTTAATAGTCATGTTTGACTGGAATTCGGTAGTAGGAAAAGGGAGAGAAGGAAACGTAGTAGGTGAATATGGACTGGGGCAAAGAAATGAAAGAGGAAGCCACCTGGTAGAATTTCCACAGAGCACAACGTAATCATAGCTAACACTTGGTTCAAGAATCATAAAAGAAGGGTGTATACATGGAAGAAGCCTGGAGATACTGACATGTTTCAGATAGATTATATAATGGTAAGACAGAGATTTAGGAACCAGGTTTTCAATTGTAAGACATTTCCAGGGGCAGATGTGGACTCTGACCACAATCTATTGGTTATGACCTGAGGATTAAAACTGAAGAAACTGCAAAAAGGTGGAAATGTAAGGAGATGGGACATGGATAAACTAAAAGAACCAGAGGTTGTACAGAGTTTCAGGGAGATCATAAGGGAACAATTGACAGGAGTGGGGGAAAGAAATACAGTAGAAGAAGAATGGGTAGCTTTGAGGGATGAAGTAGTGAAGGCAGCAGAGGATCAAGTAGGTAAAAAGACGAGGGCTAGTAGAAATCCTTGGGTAACAGAAGAAATATTGAATTTAATTGATGAAAGAAGAAAATATAAAAATGCAGTAAATGAAGCAGACAAAAAGAAATACAGACGCCTCAAAAATTTTATGGAAATGGAAGAGGATGTAGATGAAGATGGGAGATACGATACTGCGTGAAGAATTTGACAGAGCACTGAAAGACCTGAGTCTAAACAAGATCCCCGGAGTAGACAACATTCCATTAGAACTACTGTCAGCCTTGGGAGAGCCAGTCCTGACAAAACTCTACCATCTGGTGAGCAAGATGTATGAGACAGGCGAAATACCCTCAGGCTTCAAGAAGAATATAGTAATTCCAATCCCAAAGAAAGCAGGTGTTGACAGATGTGAAAATTACCGATCTATGAGTTTCATAAATCACAGCTGCAAAATACTAACGCGAATTCTTTACAGACGAATGGAAAAACTAGTAGAAGCCGGCCTCTGGGAACATCAGTTTGGATTCCGTAGAAATGTTAGAACACGCGAGGCAATACTGACCCTACCAATTATCTTGGAAGCTAGACTAAGGAAAGGCAAACCAACGTTTCTAGCATTTGTAGACTTAGAGAAAGCTTTTGACAATGCTGACTGGAATACTCTCTTTCAAATTCTGAAGGTGGTAGGGGTAAAATACAGGGAGCAAAAGGCTATTTATAATTTGTACAGAAACCAGATGGCAATTATAAGAGTCGAGGGACATGAAAGGGAAGCAGTGGTTGGGAAGGGAGTGAGACAGGGTTGTAGTCTCTCCCCGATGTTATTCAATCTGTATATTGAGCAAGCAGTGAAGGAAACCAAAGAAAAATTCGGAGTAGGTATTAAAATCCATGGAGAAGAAATAAAAACTTTGAGGTTCGCCGATGACATCGTAATTCTGTCAGATACAGCAAAGGACTTGGAAGAGCAGTTGAATGGAATGGACAGTGTCTTGATAGGAGGATATAAGATGAACATCTACAAAAGCAAAACGAGGATAATGGAATGTAGTCGAATTAAGTCGGGTGATGCTGAGGGAATTAGATTAGGAAATGAGACACTTAAAGTAGTAAAAAAGTTTTGCTATTTGGGGAGCAAAATAACTGATGTTGTTCGAAGTAGAGAGGATATAAAGTGTAGACTGGCAATGGCAAGGAAAGCTTTTCTGAAGAAGAGAAATTTGTTAACATCGAGTATAGATTTAAGTGTCAGGAAGTCGCTTCTGAAAGTATTTGTGTGGAGTGTAGCCATGTATGGAAGTGAAACGTGGACGATAAATAGTTTGGACAAGAAGAGAATAAAAGCTTTTGAAATGTGGTGCTACAAAAGAATGCTGAAGATTAGATGGAAAAAAGGATGGGGCCCCTCCACGCCCGCATCAACGTGGTGACCAAACCAAAAGTTCTACTGTCACCTCCGTAAGCATGTTAGTTTTGAATCAGGCGTCACAGGATGCAGGCTGTGATGTTGTCCATGCGTCTGGGTAAGATTACTCATTTACATGGTACATCAGGAGATAGAAGTGGTCGAAAGCGATTGAAGGGTAGCGGTTGTAAGGGCAGAGGGAAAAAAAGTGCCAAGGCCAGAGCCAAGGGAAAAAAAACCTCTGCGACAGTAGGACGGGTAGTAAGGGCAGTAGCGGCTTGCTAGCTGCGATAGAGCATGCAAGGTGAGGTCGGTTAGCGTGAGGTATCATGCATCGTTACCTATGTCTGCGTGTCCGTTAGCTGGGTCAGTCCGATTGCTGCGGCTGGGCTCGCTTGTAGTCCCCTGGGCCGGCTGCAGTGGCTTCCTCCCTGTAACATAAGAGTTCGGCGCGGCAACGCATGCGTTGCTGTTGGGCCCTCTGCTGCGCCTTGTCGTCGGTGACTTGGTGCAGCTTCATCAGGCTGGTGCAGAACGACAGCGATCGGCTACCGTTCAGTGTCCTCCTCTACTGCACGCCGCAGCCCTTTTCCAATGCAGCTCCAAGGAGCTCCGTTTGTTCGAAGAGATGCGACAGCTCAGCGTCCGAGGAAGTGTCGAAGGTCAGTCGCATCTTGGCGACGAAGGCCGCCCTTTCGGCTTCTCGATCCCTTGGGGGACCCGCACCCGTCGCGGTCGGCGTTGCCACCGGTCCAGCTGGAGCGGCGATTTTCTTCTTAGCACCTTTCACCTGCGGTGCTGCTGGGGCAGCCGCTGGCTCAGGCGCGCGGGCGTCCTTCTGCGAGGTCGCAGGAGTGTTCGCAGGTACTACTGCGCCGGGGCCTCGGGCGAAGACTGCGCGCAGCTGCCTTAAGGCCTCTTCTTTCTCTGCAGCCACGGCGGCTGCGAAGGCAGCCCTCTCTGTCGCAATGACGGCTCTGAGGGCTGCAGTGGCCTCCTTCACGGCGTTGCCGAGTTCGAGGTCACGTATCTTCTCGGGAGCGCGGGCTGCGTCCTGGCCGCCCGTTTCCAAGCGGTCTTCCCTGCTCCTGGCAGGTGGAGCTGCTGCTGCGCCGTCCCTCTGCTGCGCCGGGCTGTTCTGCGCCCTACGCCGTTTCCGACGTCGTCTTCGCATCTTCCGCTGTGTCGGTGCGGCCGCGGCCGCCTCGCCGCCCCCGGCACGGCTGCGGCTTGAAAAAGCAGCACAGCCGCGCCAGCTGGCGACGTGCGGGCCGCCACACCGGACACAGGTCGGTAGAACGTTGCTGCCGCGGTCGCAGGCGCGGCTGTCGTGCTCCCCTGAGCACTTGACGCACCGCACCGCGTTGCGGCAATACTTCGCAACATGGCCCTCGCCCTGGCACCTGAAGCACTGGGGCAGGGGGTCCATGGCGGTCGGGAGAGCCTCTGACGTCACCGGGAAGCCCAGCAGCTTCCGCAAGTCGAAGATGTCGCTCCCGCTGTCGACCGTATGCACGGTAACGGCATAGAGTGGCGCCCTCTTCTTGTTGGTCCGGTTGTGCAGCCTTGCGGTTACACCACCAAACCCGGCTCGCAGCAGCCCTTCCCGGACCGCTGCCTCGTCACAGCACCAAGGTAGCCCCCTGAGGAGCGCCTTGGTCGTCTTCATCCTTCCTGGGGAAGGTGCCTTCTCAAGCGCCGGCGGCGCGTCGACGATGTGGTCGGCCACTGCGACCTTGATCGCCCTGTGGTCGGCCACGTTTGCGGCTCGAACGCAGATCAGCGAGTCTGTATCGACAGACTCGTAGACCACTTCGTTCCGTGCGCAGTTCGTCATGGTGTCGAACAGCGCTGTCCACCCACCTTTACACTTGATGTATAAAGGGGGGACAGGCCGCGACTCGTCTTCTCGGGAGTTCCTTGCATGGTCGGCAGACTTAGTGAGTTGCGCAACCGAAGGACCCTTCGTAGCGGCAGGTTTCCTCTGCGCACCCTTCTTTCCCATGCTGTGAGGCGCGAAACACGACAATCTGCACGCGTTGTCAAAACAACGCACGACAATTTGCTCTGCGCGGCTCCCACAGCACAGAAACCTCTTCACGAGCTCTCAACGGCCGAGTTAGCGTAGCGCGCAACGGCAGCGATGCGCACGCCTCGCCAGCTCAGGCCGCTCTAACGGGAAGATTAGATGGGTAGATCACATAACTAATGAGGAAGTATTGAATAGGATTGGAGAGAAGAGAAGTTTGTGGCACAACTTGACCAGAAGAAGGGATCGGTTGGTAGGACATGTTCTGAGGCATCAAGGGATCACCAATTTAGTATTAGAGGGCAGCGTGGAGGGTAAAAATCGTAGAGGGAGACCAAGAGATGAATACGCTAAGCAGATTCAGAAGGATGTATGTTGCAGTAAGTACTGGGAGATGAAGAAGCTTGCACAAGATAGAGTAGCATGGAGAGCTGCATTAAACCAGTCTCAGGACTGAAGACCACAAGAAGAAACGCCATCCAAGTCACATTAGATGGTTTAGTCACTTGAGACTGCTGTCACCCACAGATGACATAGTTTCAACTAGTGCGTTACAATAATCGGTTTATCAGCAGCGGTGCAGCTTAACAATATTTACGACTATCTTACAGAAACGTAAAGTGAGAGCAGCCCTGTTCAAAGGCCGCCATTTTTGTCTCACAATATTCCGTGCAGGTGATGGGAAAAAGTTGTTTTTGCTATAAGACTACCAAGAGTTTCACATGTCCTCGACGTATAAAGTTCTTTCATTTATTCATATGTTGCGCGGTGTTTGTTCCTTTGCTCTAAAATGGATGTCCGTCAATGTACAGTAATAAGCTGTAGCGATCATCAGACCACGAGAGTGAAGATCATGGACTGCCAAGACCGTCGGTGTAATGTACTGCCATTTGCAATGCGACAGAAGAAAATGCCTTAGCCGTTCTAACCACCGGATGACTATCGAGGTTACAAGTGCGCCGCATAAAAAAGCTTACCTTTCGTTGTCATTGTCATAAAAAGGTTTATTGTGCTCCGTTGTGCAAAAGAAGGTCAAAGCGCTAAAAAACAGAAAACTGGGTCAGTGCCGTTTACAGAACATTGTCTAAACTAGTAGCCGGACTACCCTTGCATTCGAGGGGATAAGAACAGCACCTTTCGGAAAGTGAAAATGTTGCGCGTCGAACGGTCATAGTCAAATCACACAGCTAATTTATATCTCTATACTGGTCATTTTTTGATCATATAAAACCATTTCAGTATGATGCACAAAATGTCAGTGTGCTACAGAATACAATAAATCAGTGTAACTTCGAAGAATTTCTGTGAGTTCTAGATTGAACAAACAAGCAAATGCGTTTTCTGTATTGTATTTCATGTACTGCGCTCGAATTCTGTTTTTTTTTCTTTTTTTTTCTATACAGGATTCAAATGGCTCTGAGCACTATGGGACTTAACATCTGAGGTCATCAGTCCCTTAGACTTAGAAGTACTTAAACCTAATTAACCTAACGACATCACACACATCCATGTCCGAGGCAGGAGTCGAAACTGCGACCGTAGCGGTCGCGCGATTCTGGACTGAAGCGCCTAGAACCGTTCAGTCACAGCGGCTGGCTCTCTATACATGGCTTTCCGTGATGATTTCCAGGCGTGACGGAAAAGGGCAGACGAAAAAAGTTCGAAGTAGGATCTCTTACGCGGAAATGGTAAGTCGAAAGTTAGAACGAAAAAAATTTTGTTTTGTAAATTTGTGGTACCATCTTAAGGGACCAAACTGCATAGGTCATCGGTCCCTGCGTGGCTAGAACGAAATGATGAGTCGGAAGTTATAAAGAAAATCAGAAAATGCCTAATTTATCTTTGATCTCCTGCCGAGTTCGGGCAAGTGGACATTTATTGAAACAGTTTTATTTCTCTGTACTACTTACAAAAGATGCTACATTCAGAACAGCTGTTCAAAGTGACGTCCCTCGGTTTCTGTGAAGTTCTGTACCATCGCACAAAGTGCTGTCGTTCCCGTTCCAACAAGTCACTGCAGTCCTGTCAGGACCAAAAACAAACCAAATGGGGTCGGTTCAGGTGAGCGAATTGACCATGCAACAGGATCACCTTAACGAGTTCACTTTTCAGGGATCCTCTGGCACAGGTATTCGCGAGCAAGAGAAGTAAAATGAGATGGGGTTCCATGTTCGAGACACATACTTTAAGTGGGAAAGCAGGAAGGGCGGGTCTGTTAACCATGAAACACTAACTATTTCAGCCTAAACGTTCAGTGCGAATCGGTACTGATGATCTTCAAAACTGTAGAGTGGGAACTCTCAAATGCTCATACAAAACTACTGCGATATTGAGCACTCCGTCTCTAGTGAAACAGGCTTCATTCATGAAAAGTACATAAGCAAAGAAGAGACGGCACAACATACATGGCTGCAGCACCCATTGGCCCAACACGACCAGAGGTTCTATCAGAAGCAGCTATAGCTTGCAGTTTCTGTGAGTGGTAAGGTCTGCAGGTGGTATTCCTGTAATACTTTCCACATATTACTGTGCTTATGATCGACTGCTGATTGAAGATGATTCATGCATGGGAGCAAGCGTTGCGTCGAGAGTCTCTATAGTTGATCGTCCTTCTCGGTCGATGTATTGTAGTACCGCTAACTGCGTTTCCCTTAGACGTTGGAAGAGTCCTGAAAGCGTTGTGTGCGTCTGTGATTCCTATAATACGCAAGCCAGGAGAAGTTAGCTTGTAGGCGTATCAGCTAGCGCCGACGCTACAGCCAATATTCGTCACTTACCACACTAACGATGACACAGATTTTAAAGCTCGTGCTCAAAGAATACTACTTCACAGACTAACCCAAAGATAACTAAGTACAGGACTTCATCTTTGTAGAAAATATGCGATAACTAGTAGTTGGAACAAGTGAACTGAATTACACGATGCGGAAAGGGCAGATCTAAACAAATTTGGAATTTTAGTTTTTGAAACGACCGATAGCGTAGCTCCACAAATTGTTCACACATATACTCACTGGAACTTGATTTCGATGGCTGTTGATTATCATTCGAGCTGCAGAACGTACATGTCTAGAACAGTTTCCTTTCTGCAAAGTAGGGCAAAGTCAGAAAAAATAGAGAAACCGAGACAGAAGCCAACGGGCAATTTGTCGGTGTTTTGTTGTGGTAGACTTGAATACATATATATTGTCTCTGATTTTTTTCCTGCTGTTTCTGCTGACTAAAACGTAATATTAAATTCTAGAAAATGTCATCCAATGAAGAGCATTCTGTATGTGATAATAGAAAGAATTATGAATAGTTGTACGAACGCGACAATAAATGGGAAGAAAACAAATTGGAAGAAATTAAAAAAAAAATCATACACTAGTTCATTTTCTGCTTAATACGGTTTGATAACGATATGCTGGAAAACATAACCCACTATTTTCCTGTACGGCGATATTTATTTCGACCCACTGACAGGAACTTCTGGGCTATTAAACGGTTCATCAGGAAGAGTGACAGAATATATACAGTGGAAGAAGACTGTGAACTTATGAAAAAGAGCAGTGTGTCTGAAAGTTTCTCCATCAAAGTGATGAATTCAGATGATATTCTACCATTCACTAAATGCTATCCCAGGCACTACATAAAGTTTCGTGTACCAAGTGAGACAGCAAGGAGAGGTATTCCTAAGGAAAATTAAATTGCTTTTCACTTGCCCAAGTTGCAGTATATTGAATGCAAATCAGATCTCAAAGGTAAGAACGTTGCTTTGAGTGTACTGATGGACTAGCCAAGCTCACATTTTCTCTTAAACTCGTGAGAGAACGTACATCACTGGTAGTGCTCCAATAATGATAAAAAGGTGAAGGATCTGCAAAATCTTGCAGGATACAGGGAGTTTTATGATTACTTTTCAAATAGCCCACAACATACACAGAAAAAGAGGACATTGAATGAGAAGAAAAACTGCTGTAATTACTCTATTTATATGATTTTTCTCACGATTCCTTCGAGGTTTTAATCGCTTTCTGATTCTATCATGTGAAATAATATTACAAATATTTTTACAGTCTATTGTTTATATCATTACAATTTTTAAAATTCATGTAGTTGTAGATGTCATACTTTGCATGTAGGGCATACGTAAACTGTACAAATGAGCAATAATTGCCTGACATGTTACATGTGGGGGTACACCTTCTTCCAGTGTCGTAACAAAACGTCATTGCAAAGCTACAAAAAAACTTCAATTTATCATGAAGTTTTTTGTGTCTCTTGAAAATTTTCACTTTGTTAGGGATGTTCTTTCTGCGTCTTGTAGTTGAATTGTAAAATATAGCAAATGAAATTTTGATAGCTGAAATGTAACGGCCAATTTACAAGCTGATGTTGGCCGCTTTGGAACTAATCGAACACATAGAGAAGACTCAACGAAAAGCGACGTTTTTGTTACAAGATCGTTCAGTCGTTGCGAGCGCCGTTCGGAATGCTCAACAAACCCCAGTCGCCGGAACTTCAAGAGAGGTGTTATGCACCACGCTGGGGATTATTGTTGTTAAGTTCGAGTGCGTGAAGTCTTACCCCCCCCCCCCCCCCCCCCCATATACACCATGTGATCAAAAATATGCGGACACCTGGCTGAAAATTACTTAAACGTTCGTGGCGCCCCGGCCTCCATCGGTAATGCTGGAATTCAGTATGGCTTGGCCCACCCCACCCCACCCCACGTTCAGTCAGGTGCTGGAAGGTTTCTTGGGGAATGGCAGCCCACTCTTCACGGAGTGCTGCACTGAGGAGAGGTATCGATGTTGGTCAGTGAGGCCTGGCACGAAGTCGGCATTCCAGAACATTCCAAAGCTCTTATATAGGATTCAGGTCATGACTCTGTGCAGACCAATCCATTACAGGGATGTTATTGTCGTGTAACCACTCCGCCACAGGCTGTGCATTATGAACATCGTCTTGAAAGATGCAACTGCCATACCTGAATTGCTCTTCAACAGTGGGAAGCAAGCAGGTATCAATGTAGGCCTCTGCTGTGATAGTGCCACGAAAAACAACAAGGGGTGCAAGCCCCATCCGTAGAAAACACGGCCACACCCTAACACCACCGCCTCCGAACTTTACTGTTGGCACTACACGCGGTGTCAGATGACGTTCACCGGGCATACCCACACCCTGCCATCGGATCGTCACATTGTGTACCGTGATTCGTCACTCCACACAACGTTTTTCCACTGTTCAATGGTCCAATTTTTACGCTCCTTACACCAAGCGAGGCTTCGCTCGGCATTTGGCGGCGTAATGTGTGGCTTGTGAGCAGCCGCTCGATGATGAAATCCAAGTTTTCTCACCTCCCTCCTAACTGCCATAGTAATTGCAGTGGATTCTGATGGTCTGGATAGACGTCTGCCTATTACACATTACGACCCTCTTCAGCTGTTGGCGGTCTCTGTCAGTCAACAGACGAGGTCGGCCAGTACGCTTTTGTTCTGTACGTATCCCTTCACGTTTCCACTTCAATATCACATCGGAAACAGCGGACCTAGAGATGTTTAGGAGTGTGGAAATCTCACGTACAGACGTATGACACAAGTGACACCCAATCACCTGACCACGTTCGAAGTCGATGAGTTCCGCGGAGCGCTCCAGTCTGCTCTCTCACATGTCTAACGACTACTGAGGTCGCTGATATGGAGTACCTGGCGGCAGGTGGCAGCACAATGCACCTAATATGAAAAACGTACGTTTTTGTGTGCGTCCGGATACTTTTGATGACACAGTGCACATCTTGCGAAAGCTGACGTTGAAAGCTACTTTGAAGCTGCTCACGCAACATGCTATTACTGTCAACAAAGTCTGAACAATAGTCCTTTCACCTGTGCTCATGAACAGGTTCTTGAACTAACGCAAGACTTCAGAGGAAGTCTTACAACTACCCAGAAGTCTTCAACAGTAAGCGTAAAGCACTAGTTCTCAACAAGAAAACATAACGCAGATGAAGTGGAAGTATCTCTTCTCCCATAACTTCGGCAAGTCTTGCATTCGATTAAGCAGCTAATGTCTAGAGTCCTGCCAATTTAGCCGTGCTAAATCCATTTCACACATTACGACCCTCTTCAACTGTCAGCGGTCTGAGTCAGTCAGATCAAGACGGGGCCGGGTCTTGGCTCATAAAATTTCGCAGCAGGGTCAGTTAGCTATGGGCATCTCTCTATGGTCTTTAGTTGCTCCGTTTCCTCAAGTGACAAGTCCTGCTCTGTTGTCCATGTCTGCCATACAGATACTCCCTTAGTTGTGGCCTGAGCCTTCCCCTGCACCGAGACCTCATACAGATAAGCCTCTAAAATGCAGGGGGCGAAAGGCTGTTTACAACTGTAGAGAAACCAGATGGCAGTTGTCTGACTCGAGGAGCATGACAGGGAGGGAGCGGTTGAATAGTAAGTAGGACAGGATCGTAGCCTATCCCTGATTTTATCGAATATGCACTTTGAACAAGTAGTAAGGAAATCAAAGAAAACTTTGGAGCAGGAATTGAAGTTTAGGGAAAAGAAATAAAAACTTTGAAGTTTGCTGATGACATTGTAATAGTGCCATAGACAGCAAAAGTCTTGGAAGAGCAGTTGAACCGAATGGACAGTTTCTAGAAAGGTGAATATAAGATGAACATCAACAAAAGAAAACCAAAGGTAATGGAATGTAGTCGAATTAAATCAGGTGATCCTAAGGAAATAAGAATTGGAAATGAGACAGTGGAAGTAGTAGATAAGTTTGCTATTTGGGCAGCAAAATGAAGTAGAGAGGATATAAAACGCAGATTAGCATTGGCAAGAAAAGCAGTTATGAAGAAGAGAAATTTGTAAGCATCGAAAATAGATTTAAGTGTCAGGATGTCCTTTCTGAAAGTATTTGTATGGAGTGTAGCCAAGTGTGGAAGTGAAACGTGGACGATAAACAGTTTAGACAAGAAGAGAGTAAAAACTTTTCAAATCTGGTGTTACAGAAGAATTTTGAAGATTAGTTGGGTAGATCACGTAACTAATGAGGAAGTGCTGAATAGAACTGGGAATACAAGAAATTCGTGGTACAACTTGACCAAAAGCAGGGATCGGTTGATAGGACACGTTCTGAGACATCAAGGGGTCACCAATTTAGTACTGGAGGGAAGTGTGTGGCGTAATGATCGTTTAGGGAGTCCAAGAGATGAATACAGTAAGCAGATTCAGAAGAGTGTAGGTTGCAGTATGTACCCGGAGCTAAAGAGGCTTGCACAGGGTAGAGTTGCAAGAATAGCTGCGTCAAACCAGTCATCGTACTGAAGACCATGATGACAACATAGCACACCATTTATATTTTGTAAGTCAATATCGATTTCCATAATCTCATAACGTGGTCATTTATGAACACAAAATGGCGCAGCTATTTTCACGTTTTTGTGTAGTTAACGTCCTACAAATGTTGATTCTCTGGCCGGCCTTTGTGGCCGAGCGGTTCTAGACGCTTCAGTCTGGAACCTCGCGACCGCTACGGTCGCAGGTTTGGATCCTGCCTCGGGCAATGATGTGTGTGATGTCCTTAGGTTAGTTAGGTTTAAGTACTTCTAAGTTCTAGGGGACTGATGACCTCAGATGTCAAGTCCCATAGTGCTCAGAGCCATTTGAATCATTTGTCGATTCTCTGTTGGTGAATTCCACTATTGGTTGCGTCACTCTAGATTTCTGTGCAGTAGGAGAAGTGCTGAAGTGTTGAGATGTGTACGAGGTACGTTCAAATAACAACGGGAACAGTTTTTTAAAGAAGGAATTTTATTTATTCATCTACATCAATCTGTATTAATGTTACCCACTTCACAATAGTTCCATTAGATATTTGACATTTATGCAGGCGATTTTTCCAATCACTGAAATACTCTATTTTTGAGGTAACTTTCAAATCTCTCAGCAGCGCATTTTTATTCTTATAGATACTTGTAAAATGGCGAATGTTTAAGGTTTCCTGTATTTTTGGGAAAGCGAAAAAGTAACATCAGTCACGTCTGGTGAATATGGAGTCCAGACCATCAATAGAGTGTCATCTTTTTCGAAAAATTCACCAAAAACCAATGAAGTGCAAGCAAGTGTATTATCGTGGTGTAAAAGCTGCAAATTGTTCTGCTACAATCCAGGAGCTTTTTTCGGACTGCTTCACACAGACGGCTTTTAGCTTGTAAGAAGTACTCCTTATCGTTCGTTAGACCTTGTGCAAGAACTCATGGTGCACTATGCAGTTCAATTTGAAGGACGCAGTGAGCATAAGCATGTTTGACCTCTGTAGTACAGCTCTTTTAGGTCTTGGCGATAGAGAGTGCTACACTGGGACGAATGAACTTTAGCTTTAGTGTCGTATACGTAAACGCATCTTTCATCAGTTGTTAGTAATTCTGCGTCCTGGCTCAGTACTGAGGAATCTGCATTCGCAGCGCTTTTTGTTCGACATTCAACAATTTTGGAACAAATTTTGATGTCACACGTTTCGTACCGAAAATAACCGTAAGAATTTCATAGAATGATCCACTTTGTACTCCAGCACCATCCGCGACTCTCTGACGGCGGTTCGGCGATCGCTCATACTCATTTCTTTCATTTTATCCGATATTTCATTGGTTGACGATGTGCTCAGGCGTCGAGGGGGCTCGTCATTTTCAGCATTTTCACAGCCTCCTTCGGAACGCTTGTACCAATCGTAAGCCCTTGTGTCACTTGTAGCACACAAAACAAAAACTAAATTTAGTATTTCTAAATTTTGCTGCACTTTATTCTGTTCTTATGGCAAAATTTAATGAAAATACTCTAATCTTCTGTCATACAAAATAAATAATCGTCAGTACTTCCATAAATGTAGATAACTCATCTGATAACTGATAACAGACTAAATATCCCATGTGGTTAACACTGTACAGAGACTTTATAGACATGTTTAGCTACACAAAACTAAGTAATCGCACGGTTCCGACAAATGCAACAAGCGAAATTACAAAATTCCCGTTACTTTTTGAATACTTTTTGTAAATCAGTGGGGAAAAATATCTCTTCTAGGAATGAAGAAGCTACTGTTTGCGGTTTTCCTGGGAAAGCAAGCTAGTTTACTTCAGAGAACACAGTTGTTTAGCCGGCCGCGGTGGTCTCGCGGTTCTAGGAGCTCAGTCCGGAACTGCGCGACTGCTACGGTCGCAGCTTCGAATCCTGCCTCGGGCATGGATGTGTGTGGTGTCCTTAGGTTAGTTAGGTTTAAGTAGTTTTAAGTTCTAGGGGACTGATGACCACAGATGTTAAGTCCCATATTGCTCAGAGCCATTTGAACCATTTTTTGAACACAGTTGTTTACCTTATGGGAAGTGATTAATACCATATCTTTCATCGCATTACGTTCGAGGAGAGGAGCTTGAAGAGGTTTTGCTGCAGATGGTTGGCAAGTAATTTGTTAATAGAAAAAAATAAGTGTAAATGATCAAGAGATTTAAAACGATGTTAAGGGGATTAAAGAGAAACTGGGATCTCAACGTATTCCTTTCTGGGTACAACAAGGCGAGGAAGTAAAACTCAGGGCACTAAATGTGGAGAAAGTGTTCTCTATACATAACAGCTGTTAATTTAGAGTCATTTATCGCCACATAAGATAGCTTTTCGTTAGTGTTTTTTGAGAGGAAACAAGACAGCGTCATTTACATGGTAGATATTACAATGGTGTTGTCGGGCATTGGTCTAGTACTCTAAACAGAACCTGTTCACCGTCAGCAATGTTCAACACATCATCAGTCAAGTTCTGTGCAAATTGCGTGCGCGGATTGTAGTTGCAGGCATAGAAAGTGATCCAGTCAGGAAACGAGTCGCTTTCACCAATTTGTGGCGTCATGCTACTTTCGCAGCTTCAGTTTCATCTGCAGAATCGTCGCTAACGTGCTTTCTATTCGGTGCAAGCAAATGAGACGCCACGCGCGCAGCACTTTCATATCTAAACGGAAAATCACAGAAACCTTTTGACCTGCGATACGAGCTGTGTTTCATTCGGGGAAAGGGGAACGAAAAATAATGTTTCTAGAGAATCTCTGATTTGACCCTCTCGAGTTTATCGTTGGTGTTCTAACCTCACAGCTGAAATATAAATCAGTGTCGTTCGATATTCGAAATTATGTCTCAGCAGTAGTGCAAAGTTCAAGTTAGGGTTACGTCTTCAGTCATAGGCTGGCCAATGCAAACGCATCACTTTAAAACAGGGTGGCATGAAGTTTCCAAAACTTCCAAAAACTTTTAATTTTATTTATTGCTCGGTCCGTTTTATAATAACGTAGTGAGACTCCAGTTTGATTACGGTAAGCAACGACATGTAGGCAAGGGATTAATATGGCATTCGTGTCTTTCGACGTGCGTGCGGTAAGTGTCGGAAAGTCAATTATGATTGCATTACTATAACAAGCGTCGAAACAGGTCCAATGTGCTATTATTCTTTTATTGGTCGCCGAAGGACAAACACCGGTAGAAATCCATCGGAGAATGAAGATTCTGTGTGGGACAGCATGTCTGTCGAAAACCTCCGCTATGGAATGGTGTGTCCTGGAAAACTGTGACAAAAGGAGCTGCTGATTCATGATAGCGCACGTCCCCGTATAGCAAATGTATCGCAGACGCTACGCCAAGTGAAGTGGGAGGCACTCGAGCAGCCGCCCTACAGCCTTCATCTCTCCTCATGCGATTATCATGGCTTCGGTCCCTTAAAAAACACCCTCAAGGATAGATTTTTCCTGTTGGACGAGGATGTGCAGCAGGCAGTTACCGACTTCTTCATGCAGCAGCATACGGTGTTTTACCAAATGGGTATCTTGAATCTGGTGCGTCGGTGGTATGACTGCCTCAGTGCTTGTAATTTTTCCTTCTATCTATGTAATTATGTAGTTACGTAGATCTCAATTCGTTCGAGCAATCAGACATTCATAATAGGAAACACAGTCATAACTCAGTCACTTTAAATGATTCAGAAATTTTACTTGTTAGAATGAAATCAGGCGATGATTCTTCTTCTCTGCAGGCTCGTACTTTGCGGCAGTCTGCTAAACTGTACAAATAAAAGGCCTCGTATTTTTGGGAGCCTTGTATAATCAGTAGGGAAACATCAGATCAAGCGGATATTTGGCTTTGATGAAGTTTAACCTTCCGAAGAAATAATTGAGCTCTTGGATTATTAAATGCAGGTTCGTATCCAGTCTTTCGGAAGTTCCCTTCTGATTAACAACTACGCAATATATCGATGAATATCATTAATTTTTAAATTTCAAATAATGTAAATTGTTACACACCTTTTGTATGAGGGAGCCATATATATATACACTCCAGGAAATTGAAATAAGAACACCGTGAATTCATTGTCCCAGGAAGGGGAGACTTTATTGACACATTCCTGGGGTCAGATACATCACATGATCACACTGACAGAACCACAGGCACATAGACACAGGCAACAGAGCATGCACAATGTCGGCACTAGTACAGTGTATATCCACCTTTCGCAGCAATGCAGGCTGCTATTCTCCCATGGAGACGATCGTAGAGATGCTGGATGTAGTCCTGTGGAACGGCTTGCCATGCCATTTCCACCTGGCGCCTCAGTTGGACCAGCGTTCGTGCTGGACGTGCAGACCGCGTGAGACGACGCTTCATCCAGTCCCAAACATGCTCAATGGGGGACAGATCCGGAGATCTTGCTGGCCAGGGTAGCTGACTTACACCTTCTAGAGCACGTTGGGTGGCACGGGATACATGCGGACGTGCATTGTCCTGTTGGAACAGCAAGTTCCCTTGCCGGTCTAGGAATGGTAGAACGATGGGTTCGATGAGGGTTTGGATGTACCGTGCACTATTCAGTGTCCCCTCGACGATCACCAGAGGTGTACGGCCAGTGTAGGAGATCGCTCCCCACACCATTATGCCGGGTGTTGGCCCTGTGTGTCTCGGTCGTATGCAGTCCTGATTGTGGCGCTCACCTGCACGGCGCCAAACACGCATACGACCATCATTGGCACCAAGGCAGAAGCGACTCTCATCGCTGAAGACGACACGTCTCCATTCGTCCCTCCATTGACGCCTGTCGCGACACCACTGGAGGCGGGCTGCACGATGTTGGGGCGTGAGCGGAAGATGGCCTAACGGTGTGCGGGACCGTAGCCCAGCTTCATGGAGACGGTTGCGAATGGTCCTCGCCGATACCCCAGGAGCAACAGTGTCCCTAATTTGCTGGGAAGTGGCGGTGCGGTCCCTTACGGCACTGCGTGGGATCCTACGGCCTTGTCGTGCATCCGTGCGTCGCTGCGGTCCGGTCCCAGATCGACGGGCACGTGCACCTTCCACCGACCACTGGCGACAACATCGATGTACTGTGGAGACCTCACGCCCCACGTGTTGAGCAATTCGGCGGTACGTCCACCCGGCCTCCCGCATGCCCACTATACGCCCTCGCTCAAAGTCCGTCAACTGCACATACGGTTCACGTCCACGCTGTCGCGGCAGGCTACCAGTGTTAAAGACTGCGATGGAGCTCCGTATGCCACGGCAAACTGGCTGACACTGACGGCGGCTGTGCACAAATGCTGCGCAGCTAGCGCCATTCGACGGCTAACACCGCGGTTCCTGGTGTGTCCGCTGTGCCGTGCGTGTGATCATTGCTTGCACAGCCCTCTCGCAGTGTCCGGAGCAAGTATGGTGGGTCTGACGCACCGGTGTCAATGTGTTCTTTTTTCCATTTCCAGGAGAGTATATCCCTTTTAATCGTACAATTTCGTATCAGTTGTCTTTTGTCATACATCTCAATATTCAGATTACAATTCTTCAAAAATTGCTCAGGCTAATCTCGGAAGCTTTTTCTAACAACCACCAGAGAGAGTACTACAAAGAATAACTATGCGCTCATGGCATAGCTATTGTATGAATCTACTTTGCGCATTGATTCTGCGAGTATGTAGATAGAAAATTAGTAAACGTCATTCAAGGGTAGAATTGTATCAGAATAATTCATCGAATATAAAGAGATATTACACGCTGATGGCAAATTTGTCTTATTGGGATACCGATGCTATATCGTGCGGCCTTCGAACGGACACTTCTCAATGAGAATGGAGAAGTTCTGAACCACGCCCAATCGAGCAGTCTCTACGTTGTTTCTCAAGGAACACATGGGCCTGAATCGGACTGGTGCTCCATCCCGCTATAACCACACATTATTAATAATTCCGTTGGCTTCGATCTGTAATATTAACCATGTTTGAAACATGAAAAAATAATTTTTTTATCTATCCATCAACTTAAAAAACGTTTGAAGCGTTGGCAAAGTGAGAACCTGTCCGGGATCACAACATGATGTGGACCCGCGTCCAATTCCCGTAGCCGGCCGTAGTGGCCGAGCGGTTCTAGGCGCTACAGTCTGGAGCCGCGCGACCGCTACGTTCGCAGGTTCGAATCCTGCCTTGGGCATGGATGTGTGTGATGTCCTTAGGTTAGTTAGGTTTAAGTAGATCCAAGTTCTAGGGGACTGACGACCTCAGAAGTTAAGTCCTTTAGTGCTCAGAGCCAATTCCCGCAGAAATAGGGATTTTCCTTTAGGCCACAAACAAGGCACGACATTTGGAAATTGTACCAACAAATCACGGCACGCTGTATCTAGGTGTTCCCTGTCACTGTCAGATAATTCATAAACATAATTCTTAATCTTCTCATTTCCAAATATTTTTTAATATCGTCATGCATTATTGAGAGTAGTACTTGAACCTCAGCTGCTGCTTTGCGAATGGATACCACTGGAGACCGATCAACTGACTGACGGACGGCTGCAGTCGTTTTCTTGCTGTTACTACGATGCGTATATCTTATACTGCGTTAAACAAAAGTATGTTTCTCCCAATCAAACAGGTGTCTTTCAACGCACTCTTTACCATATTTTTTTATGTTTTCTCAGTCTGTGGACGTCCATGCACACACACACCACACACTCATACATAGACACACACACACACACACACACACACACACACACACACACACACACACACACACACGTCAGTAAAGTCGCGGTTTCACAAATGAAACAATACGATTCTGAAACATAACAATACAATACTCAGATTACGTTTCAGAGATTTTACGGTTCAGATTCCAATGGATAAAAGAGATTGACGAGGAACTTAATATGTTGTTCCCGCTGAGTCGGTTGGACATTCGTTCATTTTCGATTTACTCTAATTTTATAACTGAGTCGGAAACCTTTCCCGTTTTTTCCTTAGTCTTATGTGGAAGGAAAGCGGTATACACCGTCTGTCTGTGAACAGTTTAAGCTATGTTGTGTTCGTTATCCGGTATTGTGTGCCGTGTTTTGACACGGATGTGTGTTACAAGTCCACCTTTTGTCTTTGTCGTTTGAAAAATTGCCAAAAACCAGGCTGAGATTGGATGGTGTAAACGATCAGCTGTCTGTCGTCCGGCATATCGATTCAATCTGTGCCTGCCTCTCCTACCTGTTTCATAAGCCGGTGAGCTGGGCGTTACAGTACACACACACACTTCATTTCCACCTGAGGCAAATCTCGCACAAGCTAAAGACACCCGTCTGTTTATAGTATCTAAACGCCATTCTACTGTAGACAGTCACAACAAACAGTTTTTTTCCATCGTTTCGCCTTGAAATGAGTATTATCGCATACCACGAAAGTGAACAATTATATCCCGTATCAAATTAAACTATTTAATTTTCCCACAAAATAAGTTGTAGAGAGTAGGAGAGATACAGATTATCAAAAATAGTACTTTAGTGATCTAAAATTATTGATTATTGTTAACTGGAGAAGAAAAATATTAAATATATGTACCAAGGATAAATGGTGTGACAGGATGGAGTAGGAGAGGTGTAAAGTAGACGCGTGAGGGAAGGCACGCCATCAGTTTGCGATCATGCACTTTGTAGGTCTGGCAACTGAACAATGGGGAGGCGATTACCCTCTCTCTGTTCACTACTACGTCAAAAGAATCAACCACAGAGTGTTTCACAAAGTCATAACGGCCTATCCGCGGTCGGACTTACTGTATGAATCACTGGTAGCGCAGTGAGCAGGCATGTCCAGCGGCTGTCTATTTTCCAAAAAGTGCATGAACACTACATGGAATAGAGATTTGAGTAACTAATAATAATAAACACATCTGAAAGGCAACTTCCCCCACCACGGGCGCTGCTCGGTTTTCAATTTTCAGACAGACTATACCTGTCCATCATTTCCTATACCGTTGTCCAACGCAAGTAGACAAAATAAACTTCAGTGAGCTCGTGTTTGTATAGTAGCGTTATTTTCAATTTAGACTTATCTGGAAATGTTAAATAGGCTTTTATGTGAAGTACGTTGCTATAAATAATGTCAAAGAAGTGTGTAGTTTTGTATGATACTGTCAGTGACCTGTGTAGTACAATGAACAAAATACCATTAAAAGACTATTTTTGATAATATTCGCGCAAATTATTAGTCCTAGAGGAAAAGTAAATACGGTCTATATTTAGGAAATTTAAGTTACTTTAAATTGGTACGGGAAACATTTTCAGTAGAAGCCGCAGTTTTCCAGCTGTTCATGAGGAAGATAAAAAGTAACCTGTAGATTTCCCCTCATCCCCACGCTCGTTGCACAAAAATTTACAACTACACGCAATTTTTCTTACATTCGACCTTTGTTCGTCTTCATTGATAGGGCTGTTAGTGTAGTTTACTTTATTGCTTGTTTCATAGACAATAAATTGATAATTCGTTACGACTTGTATAGACATTGCAAGATACCTAACATGAACAATGTTTAAGAAATAAGGATTATATACAACTACTTAAGTCCTTAAAATCTTCATCTGTGTGTGATGTCAAGCACGATTTTTATATATTACATCTGCTTTACACTAATTGACAAAAAATCGAAGCGCCCAGAAAGAGACGAGGATAGTAAATGGAACTTCACATGCCGGCCCTGTGGCCAAGCGGTTCTAGGCGCTTCAGTCCGGAAACGCGCTGCTGCTACGGTCATAGGTTCGAATCCTGCCTCGGGCATGCATATGTCTGATGTCCTCAGGTTTAAGTAGTTCTAAGCCTAGGGGACTTATCATCTCAGATGTTAAGTCCCATAGTGCTCAGAGCCATTTTTGAATTTCACATCTTGAGAGGACATTTGATTTTATTTCAAAGCTTACTGATTCAAGATCTGGTTTGGATGCATGCACTGATACCGTCTGGAATGATCTCATTAATGTGTTGTATCCACTCCTCGGGCAAGCTGGCCGACAACTGTTGTATCTGGCGCTGAGGCACAATTGTCGTCCGAGTTGCTCCTAGACATGTTCAATTGGGGACAGATCTGGAAGTCTTGCTGAACACAAGTGTACCTCAAAATCACGCAGACAGTTCATTGACACACGTGCCATGCCTGAACGAGTACTGTCCTGCTGAAAAACAGCAACACGACACCGTCGCGTAAGAGATACCACATGCGGACGCAGGATATCCGTGACGTGCTGTGGTGCTGTCAGAGTTCTTTTCAATCACTAACAATCGCTTACTGAAGTCACCCCGGATGGTTACCCACTCTATGACGCAAAGAGTACATTGCTGTGCCTCTCCAGAATATTGGGAGAATGAGCTCTCTCACGAGGTCGCAGTCGTACTCGCCAATGATGGTCACCGTAGGAAGTGCACAACCACGATTCATCGCTGAACACAACGCGATGCCATTCATCACAAGCCAATGCTTCCCTGCCACGGCAGCACTCCAAACGCAACCAGTCGTGGTGTTAACGGCAGGCTACGCATGGAACTGTATTTCCTTAGGCCGGCTGCTGCTAGTCTCCGATCAATGACGCGGGATCAGAATGAGATTTTCACTCTGCAGCGGAGTGTACGTTGATATGAAACTTCCTGGCAGATTAAAACTGTGTGCCGGACCGAGACACTAACTCAGGACCTTTGCATTTCACGGGCAAGTGTTCTACCAACTGAGATACCCAAGCACGACCCACGCACCGCTCTCTCTCAGCCTTACTTCTGCCAGTACCTCGTCTCCTACCTTTCAAACTTTACAGAAGCTCTTCTGCGAACCTTGCAGGACTAGCACTCTTGAAAGAAAGGATATTGCGGAGACATGGCTTAGCCACAGCCTTGGGGATGTTTCCGGAATGAGATTTTCACTCTGCAGCGGAGTGTGCGCTGATATGAAACTTCCTGGCAGATTAAAATTGTGTGCCGGGCCGAGACACTAACTCAGGACCTTTGCATTTCACGGGCAAGTGCTCTACCAACTGAGATACCCAAGCACGACTCACGCACCGTTCTCACAGCCTTACTTCTGCCAGTACCTCGTCTCCTACCTTCCAAACTTTGCAGAAGCTCTCCTGCGAACCTTGCAGAACTAGCACTCCTCAAAGAAAGGATATTGCGGAGGCATGTCTTAGCCACAGCCTTGGGGATGTTTCCGGAATGAGATTTTCACTCTGCAGCGGAGTGTGCGCTGATATGAAACTTCCTGGCAGATTAAAATTGTGTGCCGGGCCGAGACACTAACTCAGGACCTTTGCATTTCACGGGCAAGTGCTCTACCAACTGAGATACCCAAGCACGACCCACGCACCGCTCTCTCAGCCTTACTTCAGCCAGTACCTCGTCTCCTACCTTCCAAACTTTACAGAAGCTCTTCTGCGAAACTTGCAAAACTAGCACTCCTAAAAGAAAGGATATTGCGGAGACATGGCTTAGCCACAGCCTTGGGGATGTTTCCGGATTGAGATTTTCACTCTGCAGCGGAGTGTGCGCTGATATGAAACTTCCTGGCAGATTAAAAGTGTGTGCCGGGCCGAGACACTAACTCAGGACCTTTGCATTTCACGGGCAAGTGCTCTACCAACTGAGATACCCAAGCACGACTCACGCACCGTTCTCACTGCCTTACTTCTGCCAGTACCTCGTCTCCTACCTTCCAAACTTTACAGAAGCTCTCCTGCGAACCTTGCAGAACTAGCACTCCTAAAAGAAAGGATATTGCGGAGACATGGCTTAGCCACAGCCTTGGGGATGTATCCGGAATGAGATTTTCACTCTGCAGCGGAGTGTGCGCTGATATGAAACTTCCTGGCAGATTAAAATTGTGTGCCGGGCCGAGACACTAACTCAGGACCTTTGCATTTCACGGGCAAGTGCTCTACCAACTGAGATACCCAAGCACGACTCACGCACTGTTCTCACTGCCTTACTTCTGCCAGTACCTCGTCTCCTACCTTCCAAACTTTACAGAAGCTCTCCTGCGAACCTTGCAGAACTAGCACTCCTCAAAGAAAGGATATTGCGGAGACATGGCTTAGCCACAGCCTTGGGGATGTTTCCGGAATGAGATTTTCACTCTGCAGCGGAGTGTGCGCTGATATGAAACTTCCTGGCAGATTAAAATTGTGTGCCGGGCCGAGACACTAACTCAGGACCTTTGCATTTCACGGGCAAGTGCTCTACCAACTGAGATACCCAAGCACGACTCACGCACTGTTCTCACTGCCTTACTTCTGCCAGTACCTCGTCTCCTACCTTCCAAACTTTACAGAAGCTCTCCTGCGAACCTTGCAGAACTAGCACTCCTCAAAGAAAGGATATTGCGGAGACATGGCTTAGCCACAGCCTTGGGGATGTTTCCGGAATGAGATTTTCACTCTGCAGCGGAGTGTGCGCTGATATGAAACTTCCTGGCAGATTAAAATTGTGTGCCGGGCCGAGACACTAACTCAGGACCTTTGCATTTCACGGGCAAGTGCTCTACCAACTGAGATACCCAAGCACGACTCACGCACCGCTCTCTCAGCCTTACTTCTGCCAGTACCTCGTCTCCTACCTTCCAAACTTTACAGAAGCTCTTCTGCGAAACTTGCAGAACTAGCACTCCTAAAAGAAAGGATATTGCGGAGACATGGCTTAGCCACAGCCTTGGGGATGTTTCCAGAATGAGATTTTCACTCTACAGCGGAGTGTGCGCTGATATGAAACTTCCTGGCAGATTAAAACTGTGTGCCGAACCGAGACTCGAGCTCGGGACCTTTGCATTTCGCGGGCAGTTGTAGAGCACTTGCCCGCGAAAGGCAAAGGTCCCGAGTTCGAGTCTCGGTCCGGCACACTCTCTCAATCTGCCAGGAAGTTTCAGTGAAGCGGGATGACACAGAAAGTTGCAGGGAGACCACTACTTCTTCTCGGATGACAGGCGTGGAGGTGATGGAATTGCGATATTCTTGATGCACGACACGGCAGTCTTTCCTTGTGGTGATCATACGTGGTCGACAGAGACCTTGATGATGGACATGGCTGCCATCTCGTTCCCGTGCTCTCCAACATCGGGCTGCGGTCACATCCAAGTGCCTCACAAATCTCAACAGTGCGTGACCGACCAGCTGGACAAATGGAGACCCAGTATGAGGCACATTTCAAACTGTGTCTGGTGCTGATAACGCAGTCTCACGTGTGCACTTGGCATCTCCGCGTCCTTCACAGTGATCACTCAACATCTGACGCTATTCACACTGCATATGTACGCTATCAATCCTCGTAACAACACTAAACACGAACAACACTAATGCACTCTGGTGGACGTTCAGTTACCGACAAATGCAGTTCTAATCGTTTACACATTCGGAGATGGTGTTTAAGTGTAAGAAATTACAATTGCATCGACCATGTCTTTGGGGGCCGCGCGGGATTAGCCGAGCAGTCTTAGGCGCTGCAAGCATGGACTGTGCGGCTGGTCCCGGCGGAGGTTCGAGTCCTCTCTCGGGCATGGGTGTGTGAGTTTGTCCTTAGGATAATTTAGGTTAAGTAGTGTGTAAGCTTAGGGGCTGATGAGTTTAGCAGTTAAGTCCCATAAGATTTCACACACATTTGAACATTTTTAACATGTCTTTTGGGTGCTTTACTTCAATTTTCAGGCAGTCTATATTTCAGTAACAACATCTTAAATTCAGCTTGCAGACCGAGTGGGGTGACGCAGTGGTTATCTCACTGGATCCGCATTCTGGAGGACGACGGCTGAATCCCGCATGCGGCCATCCTGATTTAGGTTTTCCGTGATTTCCCTCAATCGTTTCAGGCAAGTGCCGGTATGGTTCCTTTCAAAGGGCACGGCCGACTTCCTTCCCCATCCTTCCCTAATGCGATGAGACCGATAAACTCGCCGTTTGGCCCTCTTCCACCAGATGAGTAGACTCTTTTATGAACTTTTCATACGCTTAACAGGCAGTATAAAATTATGTGTTAAAAAATGCAACATTTTTGTGTGCATCTGCTATTCTAGACACCATTTTACCTTCTAATCGTACTGTTAAATTTTACCGGAGACATCTGAGCTGTTTTAAACTGTCTACTTTTACTGACATATCTAGTTAGCAGAAAGGTAGGTGAGGCGTTAGGACATGCACACTCAAGTTCTGTTCTCGAACAATGATAATGGATGAGCGCAGCTCCTACCTCTGTCTTCAATTTGCAATTTTAATGTCCAAGTAAAAAAGGTGCTGACTTACGAGCAGAAATATCGCGTGTTATGGTGTTCGCAAAGGGTGAATCTTCAATTAAACGTGAACCTCCTCTCAGTGTTCAGTTGGATTATGACCATCCGAGATTAATAATAGCCATAGATGGTGTGGTCATTTTAAAATCGGTGGCTATCTTTAATCATCGAATGTTGGATCTATGACTCAGTCTTGCACACAGAGATTTAAGGAGTCTCTTAAGAAGAATAGCCCTGCTTTAGCATTTCCTGTCGTGTCTTTATGGAGATTTTGAACGAAATATTTGCTACTGTCTTCTCTATAGTATACAGTCGTTACAAACTTGAAAGCCTGCAAGACGACGCATTTTGCTCGTTCAGTTAGTGAATGAAATGTTGGTAAATCAAGGCGACTTTAACGAGACTTCTTCAGTGTTTAAACAACATTTCAATTCGGCTAAAAGCTGAGCATTCATAACTTGCGTTATCTGGTGGTCATCCGAAAGAGATATTGAACTGCGAAGAAAACCGCCAAACCTGAAAGTTTTTTATGCTAATAGCACCAGGGAAAATTTATGGCCCATTCTTTTTCGCTGCAGCAGGTGTGACTGAAACTGCATTTGTTTACATGTTACACCTATGGCTTCTGCTCATCTGCCAGGTGGAACAGGGTGTTATGTAGTAACGCGATGGTGTGACTCCCCACAGGCACAACTCTGTACTACACTCCTGGAAATGGAAAAAAGAACACATTGACACCGGTGTGTCAGACCCACCATACTTGCTCCGAACACTGCGAGAGGGCTGTACAAGCAATGATCACACGCACGGCACAGCGGACACACCAGGAACCGCGGTGTTGGCCGTCGAATGGCGCTAGCTGCGCAGCATTTGTGCACCGCCGCCGTCAGTGTCAGCCAGTTTGCGGAGCTCCATCGCAGTCTTTAACACTGGTAGCATGCCGCGACAGCGTGGACGTGAACCGTATGTGCAGTTGACGGACTTTGAGCGAGGGCGTATAGTGGGCATGCGGGAGGCCGGGTGGACGTACCGCCGAATTGCTCAACACGTGGGGCGTGAGGTCTCCACAGTACATCGATGTTGTCGCCAGTGGTCGGCGGAAGGTGCACGTGCCCGTCGACCTGGGACCGGACCGCAGCGACGCACGGATGCACGCCAAGACCGTAGGATCCTACGCAGTGCCGTAGGGGACCGCACCGCCACTTCCCAGCAAATTAGGGACACTGTTGCTCCTGGGGTATCGGCGAGGACCATTCGCAACCGTCTCCATGTAGCTGGGCTACGGTCCCGCACACCGTTAGGCCGTCTTCCGCTCACGCCCCAACATCGTGCAGTCCGCCTCCAGTGGTGTCGCGACAGGCGTGAATGGAGGGACGAATGGAGACGTGTCGTCTTCAGCGATGAGAGTCGCTTCTGCCTTGGTGCCAATGATGGTCGTATGCGTGTTTGGCGCCGTGCAGGTGAGTGCCACAATCAGGACTGCATACGACCGAGGCACACAGGGCCAACACCCGGCATCATGGTGTGGGGAGCGATCTCCTACACTGTCCGTACACCTCTGGTGATCGTCGAGGGGACACTGAATAGTGCACGGTACATCCAAACCGTCATCGAACCCATCGTTCTACCATTCCTAGACCGGCAAGGGAACTTGCTGTTCCAACAGGACAATGCACGTCCGCATGTATCCCGTGCCACCCAACGTGCTCTAGAAGGTGCAAGTCTACTACCCTGGCCAGCAAGATCTCCGGATCTGTCCCCATTGAGCATGTTTGGGACTGGATGAAGCGTCGTCTCACGCGGTCTGCACGTCCAGCACGATCGCTGGTCCAACTGAGGCGCCAGGTGGAAATGGCATGGCAAGCCGTTCCACAGGACTACATCCAGCATCTCTACGATCGTCTCCATGGGAGAATAGCAGCCTGCATTGCTGCGAAAGGTGGATATACACTGTACTAGTGCCGACATTGTGCATGCTCTGTTGCCTGTGTCTATGTGCCTGTGGTTCTGTCAGTGTGATCATGTGATGTATCTGACCCCAGTAATGTGTCAATAAAGTTTCCCCTTCCTGGGACAATGAATTCACGGTGTTCTTATTTCAATTTCCAGGAGTGTAGATTCCTTAAATGACTTAGTTCCACCATGGTTTGTTTTCCATGGGCTGGATGGCAAGTCTTGTTGTCGTATCCTCCACCCTCATCCGACTTAACGCCCTGCTTTTCCGTCCTTTATGGGTTGATAAAGCATCGTATGTATGTGCTAAGCTACCCAACATGAGAAACAGAGAAGGATCAGCAAATTTCTCCAGATATGCTAATCAAGTAACGTTAAAAATTTGCCTTTCGGCTAGACGCTTCGTAGATTAACTACTTAATTGCATCTTATCACTCGATTGATATAGTTGACGAAAGAAAAGAAATTATGGGCAACATGGTTTTACAACATCGTGATAAATGGAAGCAAATACAAATCTTTAAGATTAACGAGGAAAACATAAGATAAATAATTGTATGAATACACCAGTTTATAATGAAGTGATATTGCGATTTAATCTTCTAGTAGTTCGATGACTTCCGCAACGCAGAGATGAAGCAATACTTTTCAGAAATGAGCACTTGTGAGGAAAATTGTTTGGTAGATTTTTCATTGCATCTATCGCTTGCCAAGTTGTTCAAATTTAATAAATATTACCTGGCTATAAAGCCCCAATATAATTTTTAAATACCTAGAGTCCTCTGAAGTTTTCTCTCGTGACTAGTACTGCAATCGCAGAAAGGTCACTCTGCCCGTTTCTTATCTCTCCTGTCTCATATCCTCTTGCGCTATCCCCGCTCAGCTAGAAGACAAAGAAACATATTTAACAACAAATCTGATTTCCTTAGAAATTCTGTAACGAAACTAATGAGCTTGATACAATACCTTATAATTAGTTTGATTTTCTATGTAAATTGTGCTGTTTATCATGTAGTAAAACGATTCAGTACTTAAAAGTACGAAATACAGCGTCGTCCTTCAGCCTTGAATGACTTAATGGATTCTTTCGTTGCTCCTTTGTAGAATAGTTTCAAATTTAAATGGGGAAAAGAAAACGTTCTATGTTACAGAGTTGTGCTTTTTGTACTTTCTCCCTTCAGCAAATAATCTAGGCTTTTTAATACCATAGTCGTAAAGCATTTGTATTTAACATAGCATGTAGTTATTTTTTAGTTCTTTGGTACCATTTATTCTGTAAACTGTAGTTTAAACGCTTGTTTATTTTGCATCGTCCTGCATAATATACGTTGATGAGCCAAAACGTTATAATCAGCGTCCACTGCGATAACGTACGCCTTCTAATAGTCTTCTGGGCACGTGATGCGGTAAGGAAAGTACATAGACGCAACAGATGTGAAAGGGGCATCATTCTAGCGACGATACGGCCCGCAAATTGGGAAATAGTTTGTCATAAGTGATTTTGACAAAGCGCAGATTGTTGCGGCCGGGTGCCTGGGAACGAACATCTTTCAGGCGAAGCTGGTCGTTTGTTCCCGTGCTACTGTCGTTAGCTTCTGAGGAATGTGGTTGAAGGACGGTGAAGAAACGAGAAGGCGACAGTGTGTTGGACATCCACACCTAATCACAGGACGTGGAGGTCGAGGCTTTCTTGCCCTGTAATGCAGGATAGTGGGCAATCTGTGGCACATCTGACGACACGATGCTGGTTCAGCCACGAATGTTTCGGAGCACACCGCTCGGCCCATATTGTTGACCACAGGTTTCCGCAGCACTAGACTCTTACGTGCTCCCATGTTGATCCAATTGCACTGTGAATTACGACTGCAGAGGCAACAGGATCATCGGCATTGGATAAAGGATCAATGAGATGCGTCGCCTGGTCGGAACAATCACGTTTGTTGTCACAGCAGTTCCACGGTCGTGTCCGGATACGCTGTCATCGAGGCAAATGATTGCTCGAAATATACATCGCGCCGCTCTTGTGGTATTGGGAACGTTCACCTTTGGTTCCACACAACCCGTGGTATTGATCGATGTTACTATGACAGTTATGGACCATTATAGCGGACCATGTGCATTTCTTTACGTTTGACGTCTTTCCCGATGGCGATGACACCTTCCAGCACGATAACTGTACTTGTCACATGGCCATAACGCTGCTACAATGGTTTGAGGAGCATGACAGTGGAAATGAGCGTTTGGTGTCATTAGCTGGGAGGCCTCTTGCGGGGCAGGTCCGGACGCCGTGGTGTAGGTCTTCTTCGATGCCACACTGGGCGACCTGCGCGGCGGATGGGGTTGAAATGATGATGGAGACAGCACAACACCCAGTCCCTGAGCGGAGAAAATTCCCGAATCAGCTGGGAATCGAACCCGGGCCTGGAGGACGGCAATCCGTCTAGCTGGCCACTCAGCTATCGGGATCAGCATGATTTGATCATCAGCATCATCATCATCATTTAAGACTGATTATGCCTTTCAGCGTTCAGTCTGGAGCATAGCCCCCTTATAAAATTCCTCCATTATCCCCTATTCAGTGCTAACATCGGTGCCTCTTCCAATGTTAAACCTATTACTTCAAAATCATTCTTAACCGAAACCAGGTACCTTCTCCTTGGTCTGCCTCGACTCCTCCTACCCTCTACTGCTGAACCCATGAGTCTCTTGGGTAACCCTGCTTCTCCCATGCGTGTAACATGACCCCACCATCTAAGCCTGTTCATCCTGACTGCTGCATCTATAGAGTTCATTCCCAGTTTTTCTTTGATTTCCTAATTGTGGACACCCTCCTGCCATTGTTCCCATCTACTAGTACCTGCAATCATCCTAGCTACCTTCATATCCGTAACCTCAACCTTGTTGATAAGGTAACCTGAATCCACCCAGCTTTCGCCCCCATACAACAAAGTTGGTCGAAAGATTGAACGGTGCACAGATAACTTTGTCTTGGTACTGACTTCCTTCTTGCAGAAGAGAGTAGATCGTAGCTGACCGCTCACTGCATTAGCTTTTCTACACCTCGCTTCCAGTTCTTTCACTATGTTGCCATCCTGTGAGAATATGCATCCTAAGTACTTGAAACTGTCCACCTCTTCTAACTTTGTTCCTCCTATTTGGCACTCAATCCGTTTATATTTCTTTCCCACTGACATTACTTTCGTTTTGGAGATGCTAATCCTCATACCATAGTCCTTATATTTCTGATCTAGCTCGGAAATATTACTTTGCAAACTTTGAATCGAACCTGCCATCACAACTAAGTCATCCGCATATGCAAGACTGCTTATTTTGTGTTTACATATCTTGATCTCACCCAGCCAGTCTATTGTTTTCAACATATGATCCATAAATAATATGAACAACAGTGGAGACAGGTTGCAGCCTTGTCTTACCCCT
Source organism: Schistocerca gregaria (assembly GCF_023897955.1). NCBI lineage: Eukaryota > Metazoa > Arthropoda > Insecta > Orthoptera > Acrididae > Schistocerca > Schistocerca gregaria. The sequence goes on from NC_064920.1 coordinate 363,332,275, forward strand.
GAAACTACTCTGAACCATGAACTCAATTTACCGTCAACTCTAACTGCTGCCTGACTATCCATGTAAAGACCTTTAATTGCTTGCAAAAGATTGCCTCCTATTCCATAATCTCGTAGAACAGAGAATAACTTCCTCCTAGGAACCCGGTCATATGCCTTTTCTAGATCTATAAAGCATAGATACAGTTCCCTGTTCCACTCATAACACTTCTCCATTATTTGCCGTAAGCTAAAGATCTGGTCCTGACAACCTCTAAGAGGCCTAAACCCACACTGATTTTCATCCAGTTGGTACTCAACTAATACTCGCACTTTCCTTTCAACAATTCCTGAGAAGATTTTACCCACAACGCTGATTAAAGAGATACCTCTGTAGTTGTTACAATCCTTTCAGTTTCCATGTTTAAAGATTGGTGTGATTACTGCTTTTGTCCAGTCTGATGGAACCTGTTCTGATTCCCAGGCCATTTCAATTATCCTGTGTAGCCATTTAAGACCTGACGTTCCACTGTATTTGATGAGTTCCGACTTAATTTCATACACCCCAGCTGCTTTATTGCACTGCAATCTATTGACCATTTTCTCCACTTCCTCAAATGTGATCCTATTTCCATCATCATTCCTATCCCATTCTACCTCGAAATCTGAAACATTGCTGATCGTATTTTCACCTACATTGAGCAACTCTTCAAAATATTCCCTCCATCTGTCCAAGGCATCCACAGGATTCACCAGCAGTTTTCCTGACGTGTCCAAAATACTTGTCATTTCCTTCTTACCTCCCTTTCGAAGACTGCTAATTACACTCCAGAATGGTTTTCCAGCAGCTTGACCCATAGTCTCCAACCTGTTTCCAAAGTCTTCCCAAGATTTCTTCTTGGATGCTGCAATTATCTGTTTGGCTTTGTTTCTTTCTTCAACATAACTTTCTCTGTCTACCTGAGTTCTAGTATGTAGCCATTTTTGATACGCCTTCTTTTTCCTTTTACAGGCTGCCTTGACTGTGTCATTCCACCAAGCTGTTTGCTTCATCCTACTTTGACACACTACTGGTGCAAGACATTCTTTAGCCACTTCTAGTACTGTGTCCCTGTACCTTGTCCATCCCTTTTCCAGTGACTGTAATTGACTACATTCAACTAACTGGCACCTTTCTGAGATCGCTGTCATGTACTTGTACCTGATTTCCTTATCCTGAAGTTTCTCCACTCTTATCCTCCTACATATGGACCTGACCTCCTGCACTTTCGGCCTCACAATCCCAATTTCACTGCAGATTAAATAATAATCAGTGTCATCAAAGAATCCCCTGAATACACGTGTGTCCCTCACAGCCTTCCTGAATTCCTGATCTGTTATTATATAGTCAATGACAGATCTGGTTCCCCTGCCTTCCCAAGTATACTGGTGAATGTTCTTATGTTTAAAAAAGGAGTTGTGATTACTAAGCCCATACTGGCACAGAAATCCAAGAGTTGTTTCCCGTTCCTGTTGGCCTCCATATCCTCTCCAAATTTACCCATAACCTTTCCATACCCTTCTGTTCGATTTCCAATCCTGGCATTAAAATCACCCATGAGGCAGAACACTGTCCTTGTCCTTTACTCTAACAACTACATCACTGAGTGCCTCATAAAAACTATCCATCTTATCTTGATCTGTCCCTTCACAATGCGAATATACTGACACAATCCTAATTTTCTTGCTAGACACAGTGAAATCTATCCACATCACTCGTTCGTTTACATACCTTACTGCAACTACGCTGGGTTCCATTTCTTTCCTGATGTAAAGCCCTACACCCCATTGTGCTATTCCTGCTTTTACTCCTGACAGGTAGATCTTGTATTCTCCCACTTCCTCTTCTTTCTCACCCCTTACCCGAACGTCACTAACAGCTAAAACGTCCAGCCCCATCTTACTTGCAGCCTCTGCCAGCTCTACCTTCTTCCCAGAGTAGCCCCCATTGATATTAATAGCTCCCCACCTCATTACCATTTGTTTGCCAAGTCGTATCTTAGGAGTCCCTGGTTTGTCAGTTAGAGGTGGGGCTCCGTCACCTCCAAACGTCCGAGGCATTTTGCTCTGATTGTTGCCAGCATCATATTTAAAGTATCGGGGAAGCAGGTTGCTAGCCTTACTTGCCCCGATCCCCATTGAGTTTTACCCCTAACGGTTGAGGGACTAACCGGTGGATTTGGTAGTCTTTGCCGTATGAGCACAAAGGTGACCACGACTTAGAATATGTCCGAGATTCTCAGCCTTATTCCAAAGTAACTGATATCCCGGCTGTCAGGACCACTTACTTGGCCACTCATACGTTGCCCGTGGTTCATGAACTAGGACATGACTACAGAAATACACACCATGAACCACAGCATAATTTGATTCGAAGGGAATTTATGGGGGCAGTTCTTTAAGCTGAACCGTTGCGTAAGTTCGAGCACCTTAGTATTTCACTATGTACTCGTAACTTAAACCTTCTAGCTGTCTCTACCGGTTTAGAAATGCCTTCAGGGTCGCGTGGCCCAGCAGTCAGTAGACTGTAGTCATTGAAACAAGAGCAGTTGCCATTGTAGTATTCTCTTCGTTTTCCTTATAAGTGTTGTGCTACATCTCATGAGCTTCTGTATACAGTATGAGTAAGAAAATAAATTATCTACACTACACTTCGTAGGTGTCATTCTTTAGTTAATAACTAACTAATACATAGCAAAACTAAAATTTAATTTTGTGTGTCCTGTAACATTATCTTTTCTAATATGGCGTCCAGTTACAGAAGTCGGACCACTGCTTGTTTTCTAATTTAGGTCGGTCAATTTTAGGAGACACTCATAACGATTTATATTTAATGCATTTTTAGGCAGGAGTAATGTTTTTTGGCTTTGAAGATGAAAAAAAAGGGAATGTACAGGAAATAGACAAAAGATGAGCTGACGGTTGCCGTGGGAGCATGGGACTATGGACTTCAGCAGTGTGCTCTTGTGTGTGGAGTACCCAAAGTTGCAATAAAGAGACATGCTGACAGCAAAAATACATTCTCAACTGAAGTTGAGTCACTCGGAAGTCAATCAACATTTACGGCTGAGACGGAAAAATTTCTAGAATACCGCCTCCTCTTGTTCGAAGGGAGGTTTTTGGGATTTTCCATTCAAGATGCTCGCAAACTTGCATTCGACATGGCAGAGAAACACGAGTTTCCTCACTGTTTCAACAGAGGGAAGAAAATGACGGAGGAAAAGTGGTTTTATGCTCTCGTGAGACAAAATCCATAGCTTTCCCTCCGCCAGTCAGAAGGAATCAGCGGCAGAGTTAGTTGCTTCAATCGGGAGAATGTGAGCCAGTTCTTCGATCTCTTTGAGACCTGTTGTGTACAGAAGCAGCTAGTTTGTTGATAAGAGAAAATGTGACTGTAGTGAAATGTAACCAGGATGACTTATATCCAACTTGTTTCTCTATATGTTACAGACGGGTACAGGAACATCTTACCTGACAAATGATTCGCCGAGCGGGATTAGCCGAGCGGTCAGTGGCGCTGCAGTCATGGACTGTGCGGCTGACCCAGGCGGAGGTTCGAGTCCTCCGTCGGGGATGGGTGTGTGTGTGTTTGTCCTTAGGATAATTTAGGTTAAGTAGTGTGTAAGCTTAGGGACTGATGACCTTAGCAGTTAAGTCCCATAAGATTTTTTTTTTTTTTTTTTTGACAAATGATTCAGAGACTTGGCGTACTTCCAGGAAATACCCGTTATTTCTAGATGTTGTATGTGTGAAACCTGAAGTTGACGGCATTCGTACCTCATTATCCTTTTGCAGGTCAGTTCCTCGTAGAGAGAGATTTCGGCTTTCATTCACTACGCATGAATCTTTAAGCAATGCTGCTAGATTGCTTTTAAAGAAGCTTTTCTAAAACTCTCTTCTACGTTTTGTTGAATTTAAAATTTAATTTAGCCTTTCATTTCGATGAGGGCAGATATAGTCGAGACACGGATCCCGCAAAACAAGAGAAGCAACTTTGATTCGCGACATTTCAGATGGGACACGTTTCCAGTCGCACGATCCTCCCTTTTCTAGTAGTACGACCTTCTCTTATAAACATTCATGAGAACAGTGCTGGGTTAAGTTTCTTGGGAACTCATACAGATAATATCTTAGACAGACTTAAATATGACGTTGTCAAACCTCTTTACAAGAAAGGAGGTGAAACAATAGTAAATAACCACTGGCCCGTTCTATAGTTTCCACCAGTTTTAAAATTTTTTGTGAAGGTCGTGTGTAAAATATTCTAAAAATTCTACTAAAGAGAATCTTGTTCACGGAGTAACAACTTGAGTTCTGAAAACTGAAAGAACCACTGACCCATCCTGTTGTTTCCAGCAATTTAAAAACGATTTATAAGAGTCACGTACAACACAAATTTAAAAAGGAAAAGAAAAAAAAACGTTACAACAGAAGAAAACATTTGCCTCTCAGTAACAGTTTGGATTTTTGAAATGATTGCCAACTGAACATTCTGCATTTATTTTGACAGTTAATATAACACAAACAGAAAATTAGAAGTCTATATCAACGGGAATATTTTGGACTTAGGTAAGACTGTTGACTGTGAGAAACACTGTACGTCTAAACGAAAATTAAAATATTATCCAATAATCGACAATGTATATTTATGGTTTTCTTTCTGTCCGTGTGATAGAAAGCAGAAACTATTAGTTTAATGTTCAGCACAAGACGACTAAGGGACTGAATTTGAAGCAATCAGATAATATGGAGCACAGTGCAATATACCTTTATGATATTTCATGTCAGAAGATGATTTTTTTTCTTTTTACAGAAAATATAAGCATACAAATAAAGAAGGAAAAGCAGTTGTCTTACTGAAAGAGTAAAACGTGAAATATTTGAAAATGTTAGCATGTGGTACCACGCCAAAACCGTTATGATTAAATTTTGACGAGGTTCAATGTAGAGGAGGGCATAAGTAGGTGTACAATAGGTATACTATATTTTTATCTGTTGTTATACCGTTTCTCTATTCTTTTCAGATATTCCGATAGTTATGGACTGTAATTTAAGTCATGACCAACTGAAGTGGATAGTTATACAATACTGTGTAAGACATAGAATACTGAACAGGTTCGACAGAAATGGACAAAATAATTCAATACACCACCATCAAATAGGCTATCAATTTTCACAGTGCGCGACAAATTTCGACGAACTGGTTCTATCTGTAATGCTCCAAAGAGTGGTCGACCAGTCGAGTATTACCAACCATGAAAATGAAATGGTGCGCAGGTATTTTATTCAAAACCCAAGAAATCCAAAATGACAGCTGAAAATTCCCTGTAGAGCCTTGAACCGCCTAATTAAATGTTTAGGTTTGCAAGAATATCGGTCAAGATTACTTCATGCACTACTAGAGAATAATACAGATCGCCGTTTAGAATTCTGCGAGATTTTTCATAGAAGCATTGCAACGAGACGGCGTAATTCGAAAAAATTGTTGGTCTGGCGAAGTGCTGTTAATATACATTACTGTGTGTACTACGCCACTGAAAACACCTCACATTATAATTGAAAAAACAGTTGAATCAACCTGAGGTCACCGTCTGGGTCAATGAATCACTGGGCCTGTTTTTCCATTCAGCCATTACCCACGACGCCTATGGTAATATGCCGCGGGATACTGGTATTCGACAATTACGTCTGCACCAGGATAATAGAGAGTTCTTCTTCCAGCAAGATGGAGCCCCTTCCCACTATTCTTTAACACTGAGTGGGTTTTTTTGACAACGAATTATCCTACAGTTGGACAGGCCGACGAGAACCAACTGAATGGCCACGACGATCACCGGACCTTACTCCAATGGCCTTTTTCTTTTGTGGTGTATCAAAAATAAATACTTTGCAAGAAGATGATGCACTGTTGATGACACGTGTTAATTCATAAGATAAGCATATCAGGACTTCATAACAATAAAGAACCCTGTGCGAAAGCATGTTGAGTGTACAGACTACAGGTATGTGTAAATGCTGAATTCGTCAATTTGAACACTTAAGACATTCCACTAATTGTGTCTTCATAAACCTATTTCCTGTAGTTTTCTGTAAAAAATTTTCCATTCTCATTTTATTATCAACGTGTCTCTTACACTGAAGAGCCAAGGAAACGTACACCTGCACAATATCGTGTAGCCCCCCCCCCCCTCCCCCCGAGCACGCAGAAGTGCCGCAACACGACGTGGCATCATGGACTCGACTAATGCCTGAAGTAGTGCTGGAGGGAGCTGACACCGTGAATCATGCAGGGCAGTCCATAGATTTGTAAGAGTACGAAGGGGTGGTGATCTCTCCTGAACAGCACATTGCAAGGCATCCCAGATATGCTCAATAATGTACGTGTCTGGGGAGTTTGGTGGCCAGCGGAACGGTTTAAACTCAGAAGAGTGTTCCTGCAGCCACTCTGTAGCAATTCCGGACGTGTGGGGTGTTGCGTTGTCCTGCTGGAATTGCCAAAGTTCGTCGGAATGCACAATGGACATGAATGGACGCAGGTGATGAGACAGGATGCTTACGTACGTGTCACCTGTCGGAGTCGTATCAAGACGTATTAGGGTTCCCATATCACTACAACTGCACACGCCCTACACCATTACAGTGCCTTCACCAGCTTGAAGAGCCCCAGCCGACATGTAGGATCTATGGACTCATGAGGTTGTTCCATACCCGTACACGTCCATCCATTCGGTTGAATTTGAAACGAGACGCGTCCGACCAGGCAACAAGTTTCCAATCATCAACTGTCCAATGTCGGTGTTGACGGGCCCAAGCGAGGCGTAAAGCTTGTGTCGTAGAGTCATCAAGGGTACTTGAGTGGGCCTTCGGCTCCGGAAGCCCATGTCGACGATGTTTCGCTGAATGGTTCGCACGCTGACGCTTGTTGATGGTCCAGCACTGAAATATGGAGCAACTTGCGGAAGGGTTGCACTTGTGTCAGGTTGATTGATTTTCTTTAGTCGTTGTTGGTCTCATTCTTGCAGGATCTCTTTCCGCCCGCAGTGACGTCGGAGATTTGATGTTATCCCGGATTCTTGATATTCACGGTACACTCGTCAAACGGTCGTATGGGAAAATCCCCGCTTCATCGTTACCTCGGAGATGCTGTGTCCCATCGCTCGTGTGCCGACTGTAACACCACGTTCAAACTCACTGAGATCTTAATAGCCTGCCATTGTAACAGCAGTAACCGATCTGACGACAGAACGACACTTGCCGTCTGCCGCGCGGGATTAGCCGAGCGGTCTCAGGCGCTGGAGTCATGGACTGTGCGGCTGGTCCCGGCGGAGGTTCGAGTCCTCCCTCGGGCATGGGTGTGTGTGTTTGTTCTTAGGATAATTTAGGTTAAGTAGTGTGTAAGTTTAGGGAAGGTAGAGCAAAGGGAGTGTTACTGTGAACAGTTCAGTGACCGGGTTGTTCTAATCAGAATCGACAGCAGACCAACGCCGACAACGATAGTTCAGGTATACATACCGACGTCGCAAGCTGAAGATGAACAGATAGAGAAAGTGTATGAGGATATTGAAAGGGTAATGCAGTACGTAAAGGGGGGACGAAAATCTAGTAGTCATGGGCGACTGGAATGCAGTTGTAGGGGATGGAGTAGAAGAAAAGGTTACAGGAAAATATGGACTTGGGACAAGGAATGAAAGAGGGGAAAGACTAATTGAGTTCTGTAACAAGTTTCAGCTAGTAATAGCGAATACCCTGTTCAAGAATCACAAGAGGAGGAGGTATACTTGGAAAAGGCCGCGAGATACAGGAAGATTTCAATTAGATTACATCAAGGTCAGACGGAGATTCCGAAATCAGATACTGGAATGTAAGGCGTACCCAGGAGCAGATATGGACTCAGATCACAATATAGTAGTGATGAAGAGTAGGCTGAAGTTCAAGACATTACTCAGGAAGAATCAATACGCCAAGAAGTGGGATATGGAAATTCTAAGGAATGACGAGATACGTTTGAAGTTCTCTAACGCTATAGATACAGCAATAAGGAATAGCACAGTAGGTAACACAGTTGAAGAAGAATGGACATCTCTAGAAAGGGCCATCACAGAAGTTGGGAAGGAAAACATAGGTACAAAGAAGGTAGCTCCGAAGAAACCATGGGTAACAGAAGAAATACTTCAGTTGATTGATGAAAGGAGGAAGTACAAACAAGTTCCGGGAAAATCAGGAATACAGAAATACAAGTCGCTGAGGAATGAAATAAATAGGAAGTGCAGGGAAGCTAAGACGAAATGGCTGCAGGAAAAATGTGAAGACATCGAAAAAGATATGATTGTCGGAAGGACAGACTCAGCATACAGGAAAGTCAAAACAACCTTTGGTGGCATTAAAAGCAACGGTCGTAACATTAAGAGTGCAACGGGAATTCCACTGTTAAATGCAGAGGAGAGAGCAGATAGGTGGAAAGAATACATTGAAAGCCTTTATGAGGGTGAAGATTTGTCTGATGTGATAGAAGAAGAAACAGGAGTCGATTTAGAAGAGATAGGGGATCCAGTATTAGAATCGGAATTTAAAAGAGCTTTGGAGGACTTACGGTCAAGTAAGGCAGAAGGGATAGATAACATTCCATCAGAATTTCTAAAATCATTAGGGGAAGTGGCAACAAAACGACTATTCACGTTGGTGTGTAGAATATATGAGTCTGGCGGCATACCATCTGACTTTCGGAAAAGCATCATCCACACAATTCCGAAGACGGCAAGAGCTGACAATTGCAAGAATTATCGCACTGTTAGCTTAACAGCTCATGCATCGAAGCTGCTTACAAGAATAATATACAGAAGAATGGAAAATAAAATTGAGAATGCGCTAGGTGACGATCAGTTTGGCTTTAGTAAAAGTAAAGGCACGAGAGAGGCCATTCTGACGTTACGGCTAATAATGGAAGCAAGGCTAAAGAAAAATCAAGACACGTTCATAGGATTTGTCTACCTGGAAAAAGCGTTCGACAATATAAAATGGTGTATGCTGTTCGAGATTCTGAAAAAAAGTAGAGGTAAGCTATAGGGAGAGACGGGTCATATACAATATGTACAACAACCAAGAGGGAATAATAAGAGTAAACGATCAGGAACGAAGTGCTCGTATTAAGAAGGGTGTAAGACAAGGCTGTAGCCTTTCGCCCCTACTCTTCAATCTGTACATCGAGGAAACAATGATGAAAATAAAAGAAAGGTTCAGGAGTGGAATTAAAATGCAAGGTGAAAGGATATCAATGATACGATTAGCTGATGAAATTGCTATCCTGAGTGAAAGTGAAGAAGAATTAAATGATCTGCTGAACGGAATGAACAGTTTAATGAGTACACAGTATGGTTTGAGAGTAAATCGGAGAAAGACGAAGGTAATGAGAAGTAGTAGAAATGAGAACAGCGAGAACCTTAACATCAGGATTGATGGTCACGATGTCAATGAAGTTAAGGAATTCTGTTACCTAGACAGTAAAATAACCAATGACGGACGGTGCAAGGAAGACATCAAAAGCAGACTCGCTATGGCAAAAAAGGCATTTCTGGCCAAGAGAAGTCCACTAATATCAAATACCGGCCTTAATTTGAGGAAGAAATATCTGAGGATGTACGTCTGGAGTACAGCATTGGATGGTAGTGAAACATGGACTGTGGGAAAACCGGAACAGAAGAGAATCGAAGCAATTGAGATGTGGTGCTATAGACGAATGTTGAAAATTAGGTGGACTGATAAGGTAAGGAATGAGGAGGTTCTACGCAGAATCGGAGAGGAAAGGAGTATGTGGAAAACACTGATAAGGAGAAAGGACAGGATGATAGGACATCTGCTAAGACATGAGGGAATGAGTTCCATGGTACTAGAGGGAGCTGTAGAGGGCAAAAACTGTAAAGGAAGACAGATATTGGAATACGTCAAGCAAATAATTGAGGACGTAGATTGCAAGTGATACTCTGAGATGAAGAGGTTAGCACAGGAAAGGAATTCGTGGCGGGTCGCATCAAACCAATCAGTAGACTGATGACTAAAAAAAAAAAAAGCTTAGGGACTGATGACCTTAGCAGTTAAGTTCCATAAGACTTCACACACAGTTGGACATTTTTGAACTTGGCGTCTCATATAGGCGTTGCTGACCGCACCGCCGTGTTGCCTGTTCACATATTTCTGTATTTGAATATGCATGCCTATACCAGTTTCTTTGTCGCTTGAGTGTATAATAATAATAATAATAATAGCTGTTGTTGTTGTTGTCTTCAGTGCTGAGACTGGTTTGATGCAGCTCTGCATGCTACTCTATCCTGTGCAAGCTTCTTCATCTCCCACTTCCAACTGCAACCGACATCCTTCTGAATCTGCTTGGTGTATTCATCTCTTGGTCTCCCTATACGATTTTTACCCTCCACACTGCCCTCCAATACTAAATTGGTGATCCCTCGATGTCTCAGAACATGTCCTACCAACCGATCCCTTCTTCTAGTCAAGTTGTGCCACGAACTCCTCCCCAAATTCTATTTAATACCTTCTCATTAGTTATGTGATCTATCCATCTGATCTTCAGTATTCTTCTGCAGCAACACATTTCGAAAGCTTCTATTCTCTTCTTGTCTAAACTATTTATCGTCCATGTTTCACTTCCATACATGCCTACACTCCATACAAATACTTTCAGAAACGACTTCCTGACATTTAAATCTATACTATAAGTAATAGTAAATATAATAATACGTAATCTATACCTACTTGGGCACACACACTCAATAGTTGCGTGCTTAATATTGTGTACCTGAACCCGTAACAGCACAATCCAAGAAACAAATACTATTATGTTTTTGAAACTAAAGATAGATTGCAATTTAATCGGATAACTCAAACGTAACTCGTGTGAAGCACCTCATTTCAGCTGTTTTTTTTTCCTAGTGTTAGAGTTACAACTCATTTACAAATGATGAAACTAGTTTGCTCCGTTTTTTTCGGAATTCGATTTAGTAGAGGTAGAATTTTTATGAATACATAAGCGTCTAGCAGGAACGATGATCTGAAATTATTCCTCGTTAGGTAAATGAATGCTTTACCAGGTTGCACTTTTTAACGTCTAGTAAAAGTATTCGCAGAACTCGTTGCACGTATTTGTTAGTACTAGCTACCATCGCCCGTCCACCCAGATGGTGTTGTAACGACACATCGTTGTTGTAGAGCATCAGACTTTTTAGTGAACTACTGCTCCTACCCACAGCAGCAATAAAAGTTAGACAGCAGCGACTCCTGTCGCCTGTATTTCATTGGCCATAAAGCAGGTGCGCCTGCTTGAGGAGATTACGGTCCACCTTGACATAGTGGCCGCGAGTAGGCCAGTGCCTGAACGACTTCCAAGTTGTGCATCGAATCAGTATATTGGCTGCGATAAAATGAGCTAAGGTATTAGTCTTGTCGACCCTCTGTGCGATTGCCGCTCAGGCGGTGACGTCGAGATCTGACGTCATCACAGAAACATGCCACGCTTAACTGTTCCAGTTTCGGAGGCCATAGGGACGGTACTCGTACTTACGTTAGTAGAATTAGATGTCACTGGACATAATGACAGGATAAAACTATTAGATAAGAATTAAATGTCCCGTAGCATTTTATTCGGTTCAACAAAGCGGCACAGTACTTACTTTCGTCCATTTTGTTATATTCTTACCTCCAGGATGGTCAGCTTTTTTAAAAGCTGCATCTTCCACTTTTATTTCACTTCGTGTCAGAATATCAAGTTTCACTGTGGTTTAATATACGATTCAATTACAGCACACTAATAACCAATCACCATCCTCTAACATTACCCCCTTTTTTTGTAGCGATGATGGGTACCATACTATCGATTCTTGAATAGGTTAAAATTATCGCAGCTGTTTCATTAAAAGAATTCATATGATTTTGAACACGATGTATTATATTTCTGGCTAAAATGTATAAAAAAGAAATTAATGTGTTACAATCGATATGTACGAACAGTTAAAATTACTCTTCCTTTAAAAATATTTTAAATTATGAAATTTCTGGTGAACTTAAAATTCTTATCAGGAATTGTACAATGCAACTCTGATTAATAAATTTATTTCTGCACTTATTTAAGAAATAATTATATAATTTGGTGAAGATTCTTCTCTGGTAAAGAAAGTTTGTAAACTCTTTTGCTTTGTTAACTCTTTGGAATAATGCGAATACCGCAGAATGTAAGTAGTGATGGGCATGCCTCTGTGGAAGTAGACTTTTCTAAGTTTGTCGCCAACTACATAATTATTGATTTCTTTTTTTTTTAATGTGGAAAATGTAAAAACGGTGTGATGTTGGAAGATGTGACAAAGAATAAAATTCAAGAATGATACAGGCAAATCGTCATCAGTTACTTAGTCATCAAGAACCTATGAAATCGAAATTTCTGCTGCAAGAATATACCCCTAGACAAGACTTTGAACGATCAACAACAACAACGAGATAATGAAGATAAGTAAAAACTTTCAAAATTTGTGCAAGGACAGAAAATATTAATAGTGATGTGTGGAAGGGTAAGATTACAACACTGCAACGTTGCCGCGTGGGAATCCCATGCGGTCTCGGGCGCGTTGTCACAGTCCGCGGGATCCTCCCGTCGGAGGTTCGAGTCCTCCCTCAGGCATGGGTGTTTATGTTGTCCTTAGCGTAAGTTAGTTTAAGTTAGATAAGTAGTGTGTAAGCTTAGGGACCGATGACCTCAGAAGTTTGGTCTCATAGGATCTTACCACAAATTTCCAAAACTATAACGTATTTTAAAAGTTTGCAGTTTCTGAGAAATAAGCTAATTTTGCCTTGACATCACATTTGACTCGTATATACAGGGTGAGTCAGGAGGAAAGGTACACGCCTTGAGGGGTGTTAGTATTAGTGATTCTGAACAAAAAAACTTCATATGGACGTACATCTACATCTACATATACTCCGCAAGCCTCCCAACGGTGTGTGGCGGAGAAAACTTTACGTGCCTCTGTCATTACCTCCCTTTCCTGTTCCAGTCGCGTATGGTTCGCGGGAAGAACGACTGTCTGAAAGCCTCCGTGCGCGCTCGAATCTCTCTAATTTCACATTCGTGATCTCCTCGGGAGGTATAAGTAGGGGGAAGCAATATAATCGATACCTCATCCAGAAACGCAGCCTCTCGAAACCTGGCGAGCAAGCTACACCGCGATGCAGAGCGTCTCTCTTGCAGAGTCTGCCACTTGAGTTTGTTAAACATCTCCGTAACGCTATCACGGTTGCCAAATAACCCTGTAACGAAACGCGCCGCTCTTCTTTGGATCTTCTCTATCTCCTCCGTCAACCCGATCTGGTACGGATCCCACACTGATGAGCAATACTCAAGTATAGGTCGAACGAGTGTTTTGTAAGCCACCTCCTTTGTTGATGGACTACATTTTCTAAGGACTCTCCCAATGAATCTCAACCTGGTACCCGCCTTATCAACAATTAATTTTATATGATCATTCCACTTCAAATCGTTCCGCACGCATACTCCCAGATATTTTACAGAAGTAACTGCTACCAGTGTTTGTTCCGCTATCATATAATCATACAATAAAGGATCCTTCTTTCTATGTATTCGCAATACATTACATTTGTCTATGTTAAGGGTCAGTTGCCACTCCCTGCACCAAGTGTCTATCCGTTGCAGATCTTCTTGTATTTCGCTACAACTTTCTAATGCTGCAGTTTCTCTGTATACTACTGCATCATCCGTGAGAAACCGCATGGAACTTCCGACACTATCTATTAGGTCATTTATATATATTGTGAAAAGCAATGGTCTGTAGACGTCTCTCCATTGATAACAACATGCTGTGTTCTGTTTGCTAAAAACTCTTCAATCCAGCCACACAGCTGGTCTGATATTCCGTAGGCTCTTACTTTGTTTATCAGGCGACAGTGCGGAACTGTATCGAACGCCTTCCGGAAGTCAAGGAAAATAGCATCTACCTGGGAGCCTGTATCTAATATTTTCTGGGTCTCATGAACAAATAAAGCGAGTTGGGTCTCAAACGATCGTTGCTTCCGGAATCCATGTTGATTCCTATAGAGTAGATTCTGGGTTCCCAAAAACGACATGATACTAGAGCAAAAAACATGTTCTAAAATTCTACAACAGATCGACGTCAGAGATATAGGTCTATAGTTTTGCGCATCTGCTCGACGACACTTCTTGAAGACTGGGACTACCTGTGCTCTTTTCCAATCATTTGGAACCTTCCGTTCATCTAGAGACTTGCGGTACACGGCTGTTAGAAGGGGGGCAAGTTCTTTCGCGTACTGTGTGTAGAAACGAATTGGTATCCCGTCAGGTCCAGTGGACTTTCCTCTGCTGAGTGATTCCAGTTGCTTCTCTATTCCTTGGACACTTATTTCGATGTCAGCCATTTTTTCGTTTGTGCAAGGATTTAGAGAAGGAACTGCAGTGCGGTCTTCTTCTGTGAAACAGCTTTGGAAAAGGGAGTTTAGTATTTCAGCTTTACGCGTGTCATCCTCTGTTTCGATGCCATCATCATCCCGGAGTGTCTGGATATGCTATTTCGAGCCACTTACTGATTTAACGTAAGACCAGAACTTCCTAGGATTTTTGTCAAGTCGGTACATAGAATTTTACTTTCGAATTCACTGAAAGCTTCACGCATAGCTCTCCTTACGCTAACTTTGACATCGTTTAGCTTCTATTTGTCTGAGAGGTTTAGGCTGCGTTTAAACTTGGAGTGAAGCTCTCTTTGCTTTCGCAGTAGTTTCCTAACTTTGTTGTTGTACCACGGTGGGTTTTTCCCGTCCCTCACAGTTTTACTCGGTACGTACCTGTCTAAAACGCATTTTACGATTGCCTTGAACTTTTTCCGTAAACACTCAACATTGTCACTGTCGGAACAGAAATTTTCGTTTTGATCTGTTAGGTAGTCTGAAATCTGCCTTCTATTACTCTTGCTAAACAGATAAAGCTTCCTCCCTTTTTTTATATTCCTATTAACTTCCATATTCAGGGATGATGCAACGGGCTTATGATCACTGATTCCCTGTTCTGCACATAAAGAGTCGAAAAGTTCGGGTCTGTTAGTTATCAGTAGGTCCAAGATGTTATCTCCACGAGTAGGTTCTCTGTTTAATTGCTCGAGGTAATTTTCGGATAGTGCACTCAGTATAATGTCACTCGATGCTCTGTCCCTAACACCCGTCCTAAACATCTGAGTGTCCCAGTCTACATCTGGTAAATTGAAATCTCCACCTAAGACTATAACATGCTGAGAAAATTTATGTGAAATGTATTCCAAATTTTCTCTCAGATGTTCTGCCGCTAATGCTGCTGAGTCGGGAGGTCGCTAAAAGGAGCCAATTATTAACCTAGCCCGGTTGTTGAGTGTAACCTCCACCCATAATAATTCACAGGAACTATCCACTTCTACTTCACTACAGGATAAACTACTACTAACAGCGACGAACACTTCACCACCGGTTGCATGCAATCTATCCTTTCTAAACACCGTCTGTACCTTTGTAAAAATTTCGGCAGAATTTATCTCTGGCTTCAGCCAGCTTTCTGTACCTATAACGATTTCAGCTTCGGTGCTCTCTATCAGTGCTTGAAGTTGCGGTACTTTACCAACGCAGCTTCGACAGTTTACAATTTACGTATGCCCTATTCCGAATGGTTTCAGAGATAGAACACATTTAATATCACTATTGTACGTTTTTATTGTATAACTCGAAAACAGCACCATCCAGCGAAAACGTGTCGTAGTACAAAATTAAACTCTATGAAATTTCCTACAGAAAATGTCCTATTCAGTTTTTTTTTTTTTTTAGAACTAATAGTTTGTGAGATGAGAGCGCGAGGTTGTTAAATAACTCGCTCGACGCGCATGCGCTGTAGCTTATGTAGTTTTTGTTGGCCAATTTGAGGTAGCATATTGACGTAGCAATTTGAGACTAACAGTTTCATACGGAACACTTTTGGTATATCAAGTTGCGAAACTACCTCACGGCTAGGAGGGTGGGTTAGAAGAGCTTACTTGGTAGATAAAACTACAGCATGACACACCTGGTAAAAAAAAAAAATTATTTTCGCAGGTCGCACCATTGTGTATGACTTACCACTAATGAGGAACACAGTGCGTAATATGAAAAACATAAGAAATTTCGTTGAAATACTCAACCGGCAATGGAAATTTAAAAAAAATTCGAGTTTGTTTCAAAAACACAACTAATGCGTTGTTAATTAGACTTCCAATAGCACATTGCAGAGATACACAAACAAAAAGTAACGACTTAACTGAAAGCCATAAAGCATCATTAACCCAGGATACTGTGTTGAAAAACTAGCAAGAAATACTTCAATAGTTACAGACTTGTTTCCTCCATGACAGGAGTTCGAAAATGTTTGAAGAAGTAACGTGCTCTGCGGCATCTTATAAACTCCAGTGTGAACTTCAGAAGGATTTCTCAACCAACCATGTTAGCTGTTCACTCACAAAAGTCCCGCACTGCCTACTTTTTTGTGACCTGTCTAAGGCATTTTCCGTAATTGTGACATTTCTTTTTTCAGAAACTTGCATTCGGTTATAATTACCCACATGGTAAAGTTTAAATTACATCGAAAGTAACGAAAAATTGGGAAATTTGTGATAAATAATTTGTTGGCCTTAAAAATGGTGTAGATGAAGGGACTAACATAATAACTCGTTAGAAACGAAAAGGAGGAAGATGACGCATCTCAAACATGGTTGGTTGGTTTGTTTGTGGGGTTGAAGAACTTTAGAATCTTAAACATGAAAAGATTGTTTCTCCTGTATCCTTGACTGAAATTCGTGTCACAGAGTGCTGTTGATTCAATCACAATGCACTTAACTCGAAATTCTGATTTCTATACTGCTTAATCTGTCGAACACTGAATTAATTAAAACAATTTTCTAAGGTAGTTTACTCAAATTGAAATTATTTCCGAATAGCTGTATATGTAAAACTGAACAAAATCATTCTGTAGCTCTTCCAAATAAAAGTACTGGAAACTCAATAATCTGGTAGGAATGATAAGGAATACTAACCATTTTCGAGCCACACTAATTAATGTGACTATTCTGTGTGACAATAGTTGCAAATATGAGACACAATTCACAGCCAGCTTCGTATTAACCTCGCAACAATGGTCCAGAATTAAGAAACAAATTCTACTGGTACGTGATACATAACTGCTTTTAAAAAACAATTGGCAAATTTGGTGCAATGGAAACAAATAACGCGCTATAAATTTTTTGTCATTTACTTACCCTTGAATGATGCGTAGACACAAATCCCTGTCTGGGAATAGCTGCAACCTAGCGATTTGTCAACTTCACACATTTGGGAAATCGGAACATGTGCACTTTCAGGCCTTTCTGGGATTTATAATTTCCCTGGAAAAAGGGAACGCAACACTTGTATCCCATACTTCGAAAAAATGTAGGCGAAAACTGTATGAAATCTATATCAGTTTCACGTGGCACACACTTTCAACACAACATACACGTCAACAAGACTGCCGACTAGAGATAAGATGGCCAACAGTTTGTGACGTCACGTACGAATATGGCCGCTGTGCGTAGGCCTTGCATCTAGAAGCCTTTGGCTGGGGTCGCGTGCTCTTCTCGGATAAGAGCAGAATCAGTCTGAGCTGTAGTTCTGGACGTGACCTCATATGACAAGAGGTGGAAACACTTAATAGTTCCAGCAAAATTGTCAACATTATCGTTTCGGTAGACCATATGTTATGGTGTGGGGAGGGACGATGCAGCATGGACGTACTGACCTCCAGATCTTTGAACGATCAACGCTATTGTGAGACATTCCTGCTTTCCCATGCCCGCCTTTTCAGGAGTAGAATCGGCCATGACTTCTATTTTATGGATGACCATGCACGACTACATCGAACAGCGCAGGTGGAGGAACTCTTGGAACGAGAGGATATTCGACAAATGGACTGACGTGCCTGCTCCCCCGACCTAAATCACATAGAGCACGTGTGGCTTGCGTTGGAGACACGTATTGCAGCACTTTCACATGCACCGAAGACCGTCCAGGAGTTGTCAACCCCGCTGGTGGAGAAATGGAACGTCCTACCACCAGAATTTCTTACCAGCCTTGTGACCAGCATGAGAGTACGCAGCAGAGTATGGGTTGCTGTCACTGGAGTTCACACACCCTATTACGAACCATGTCCCGCCTTTTGTAATGTCCAGGGGACCATCATGAATCTCAAAGGCTTCAATGTAATTATTTTCTCTGAATAAAAGTGTCATTTCTGTTCGCCTCATCCTCATTGCGTACTTCTTTCAGTTGCCTTGTGTAGTATACCGTAGCAACTCTTTCCATGTATGGTCCAAGTTTCATCGAGTTGTGTTACTTGACATTGACAAATCATGTGAAAGCTACTTCCGTCCTTAAGTTCTGCCAACCGGTGTATATAAATGACCTAGTGTAGCGGTTCCCAACCCAGGTGCCGCAGCCTATTTGTGGGCCGTGGGGAGTGTGGCACTGGGCGTCGAGCGCCGGTTGAGAGTTCAAGACAAGAGTAAAGTTTTTGGGAGCTTCAGGAGTTTCACACTCCATTTGTTAAGGTGAGCGAGTACAGAATGAAATAAAGATTTGAAATGCTTGCCAGTTTCTTTTTTATGTTAGGCAGCTAGAAATGTACATCCCTACAGATTGCGCTTCAGGGACGGTGTGCCGCCGGCCGCTGTGGCCGAGCGGTTCTAGGCACTTCAGTTCGGAACGACGCGGCTGCTACGGTCGCAGGTTCGAATCCTGCCTCGGCCATGGATGTGTGTGATGTACATAACTTAGTCAGGTTTAAGTAGTTCTAAGTCTAGTGGACTGATGGCCTCAGATGTTAAGTCCCATAGTGCTCAGAGCCATTTGAACCATTTGCTGGCGTGCCACCTCGACTGGCTACTGGTGGTGTAAACCCATAACGTGCCACAATTCTTTCGTAATTTGTCGAGCTGGTAGCTCATCAGATTCAATTCTTCAGAAGAACGACTCGCTTGACTTCTGGTAATTTAATATTCCAATACAAGAAGGTCCTTTACGTCCCGTCCGCGGCTAAGATTATGAGAGAGAGAGAGAGCTTTGCTTGTATTTCTTACGAGCTGAGGTGGAGGAAGCAACCATCCCGGCATTTGCATCGAGTGACGTGGGTGACTGAAGAAAACTGTTATCTGGATGGCGGACCGGAGAACTGAACGCGGATGTCTCGAATGTGAGCTGAAAGCATTAGGCAGGACACCACTTCGCGCAGTCCCCATGGAGATACTGCTGAATTAATATTAAAGTAGGATGAAGCAAACAGCTTGGTGGAATGACACAGTCAAGGCAGCCTGCAAAAGAAAAAAGAAGGCGTATCAAAAATGGCTACATACTAGAACTCAGGTAGACAGAGAAAATTATGTTGAAGAAAGAAACAAAGCCAAACAGATAATTGCAGCATCCAAGAAGAAATCTTGGGAAGACTTTAGAAACAGGTTGGAGACTATGGGTCAAGCTGCTGGAAAACCATTCTGGAGTGTAGTTAGCAGTCTTCGAAAGGGAGGTAAGAAGGAAATGACAAGTATTTTGGACACGTCAGGAAAACTGCTGGTGAATCCTGTGGATGCCTTGGGCAGATGGAGGGAATATTTTGAAGAGTTGCTCAATGTAGGTGAAAATACGATCAGCAATGTTTCAGATTTCGAGGTAGAATGGGATAGGAATGATGATGGAAATACGATCAAATTTGAGGAATTGGAGAAAATGGTCAATAGACTGCAGTGCAATAAAGCAGCTGGGGTGGATGAAATGAAGTCGGAACTCATCAAATACTGTGGAATGTCAGGTCTTAAATGGCTACACAGGATAATTGAAATGGCCTGGGAATCGGGACAGGTTCCATCAGACTGGACAAAAGCAGTAATCACATCAATCTTTAAACATGGAAACAGAAAAGATTGTAACAACTACAAAGGTATCTCTTTAATCAGCGTTGTGGGTAAAATCTTCTCACGTATTGTTGAAAGGAAAGTGCGAGTATTAGTTGAGGACAAATTGGACGAAAATCAGTGTGGGTTTAGGCCTCTTAGAGGTTGTCAGGACCAGATCTTTAGCTTACGGCAAATAATGGAGAAGTGTTATGAGTGGAACAGGGAATTGTATCAGTGCTTTATAGATCTAGAAAAGGCATATGACCGGGTCCCTAGAAGGAAGTTATTGTCTGTTCTACGAGATTATGGAATAGGAGGCAAACTTTTGCAAGCAATTAAAGGTCTTTACATGGATAGTCAGGCAGCAGTTAGAGTTGACGGTAAGTTGAGTTCATGATTCAGAGTATTTTCAGGGGTAAGACAAGGCTGCAACCTGTCTCCACTGTTGTTCATATTATTTATGGATCATATGTTGAAAACAATAGACTGGCTGGGTGAGATCAAGATATGTGAACACAAAATAAGCAGTCTTGCATATGCGGACGACTTAGCTGTGATGGCAGATTCGGTTGAAAGTTTGCAGAGTAATATTTCAGATCTAGATCAGAAATGTAAGGACTATGGTATGAAGATTAGCATCTTCAAAACGAAAGTAATGTCAGTGGGAAAGAAATATAAATGGATTGAGTGCCAAATAGGAGGAACAAAGTCAGAACTGGTGGACGGTTTCAAGTACTTAGGATACATATTCTCACAGGATGGCAACATAGTGAAAGAACTGGAAGCGAGGTGTAGCAAAGCTAATGCAGTGAGCGCTCAGCTACGATCTACTCTCTTCTGCAAGAAGGAAGTCATTACCAAGACTAAGTTATCTGTGCACCGTTCAATCTTTCGACCAACTTTGTTATATGGGATCGAAAGCTTATCAACAAGGTTGAGGTTACGGATATGAAAGTAGCTAGGATGATTGCAGGTACTAGTAGATGGGAACAATGGCAGGAGGGTGTCCACAATGAGGAAATCAAAGCAAACCTGGGGATGAACTCTATAGATGTAGCAGTCAGGGCGAACAGGCTTAGATGGTGGGCTCATGTTACACGCATGGGAGAAGCAAGGTTACCCAAGAGACTCATGAGTTCAACAGTAGAGGGTAGGAGGAGTCGGGGAAGACCAAGGATAAGGTACCTGGATTCGGTTAAGAATGGTTTTGAAGTAATAGGTTTAACATCAGAAGAGGCATCAATGTTAGCACTGAATAGGGGATCATGGAGGAATTTTATAAGGGGGTTATGCTCCAAACTGAACGCTGAAAGGCGTAATCAGTCTTAAATGATGATGATGATGAAGATGATGATGACTATTCGCTGATACACTTGATGAGTGTTTCTACAATCTGCACAAGCCTTTTCAACTGCACTTTCTTTGAAAAACATGTATACGAATAGATTGAATGTGGGGCGTAACTTGAGGCTTAAATTAAGCAAGCGATGCAGTTGTCTACAAAATGGTGGCAGTGCCAGAAGAAATACAAAAGACATGCAGAGCATCGTTGATTGGTGCGGGGACTAAGCTTCGTAGGAAGAACCTTAAGGAAATGTAATTCATCCACGAAAGAAGTGGTTTACAAGACACTTGTTCGAGCAATTCTTGATTACTGGTCATCGGTCTGGGACTCTTACCAGGTTGGATTAATAGAAGAGTGCGCTTTATGTCCGGGATTGTTTGGTCGGCGCGGTAGCATTAAGGAGATGCTCAACAGAGTGCAATGGCAGACGCTGCACCAGAGAAGTTGTGCGCCAGTAAGAGGTTTACTACCGACATTCTGAGAGAAAGTCCCGGAAATAGTTGGACAACATATTACTCTTTCTCAAATACGTCTCTTAAAATGAGCACTACGAGAAAATCCGAGAAATTAGAAGTAATGAGAGGTTGTGCGCCAAGGAGAGGTTTACTACCGACGTTCTGAGAGCAGGTCCTGGAAAGAATTGGACAACATATTACTTTCTCTCAAATACGTCTCTTAAAATGAGCACTACGAGAAAATCCGAGAACTTAGAAGTAATACGGATGTTCACCGATAACCATTCTTCTCACGCCCCTCCGCCACAATTCATTAAGTTGCTTGCGAAGTGGAGATGTACACTGGCTGACAAAAGAAGTGAATCACGCAGGAATCGTAGGTGGTTGGCAATGTAACTTGGTACACGTACACACGATCGACAGGTATGTAAATGATTAGAGGTACAATTCTCTGTGACAGGTAAACACCCACCAGAGCGCACTAGTGTTGTTCGTTGTTAATGTTGTTACTAGCCCTGGTACGGTGTATAAGATACGTGAACAGCGACAGATGTTGAGCAATCATTGTGAAGGGGACAGACACGCCTAGCGGCGTAGGAAACAGTGTTATCGGCGGCTGGCAGTTAAAAAGAGGCCTCATTATTTGTCTCCATTACGCCGGCTGGTCGAATCGTACAGTACCCAGATTTACGGCGCATTCCGATGTGACAGTGGTCTGATGTTGGAAGGCATCGGCAGGCCCACTCGCCCTCAAAGTTCCCGTCGACTACGTCTGGCACACCACAAGGGAGTATCACTGTATTGTGCTCCGAGAACATCGTAACTCCCGCCATAAGAGTGCAAGGTATGGACTCTCCGCAATGTTCTGTGTCACCTCACACCACTGTGTTCAGTAATGAATCGCGGTTCTGCACTACCTTCATGACCAATGTCGGCGAATATGGCAGCGACTTCGAAGTCGTCCCACTCTTCCAATGTTTAGGAGAGACAAAATGGTTCAAATGGCTCTGAGCACTATGGGACTTAATTTCTAAGGTCATCAGTCCCCTAGAACTTAGAACTACTTAAACCTAACTAACCTAATGACATCACACACATCCATGCCCGAGGCAGGATTCTAACCTTCGACCGTAGCGGTCACACGGTTCCAGACTGTAGCGCCTAGAACCGCTCGGTCACCCCGGCCGGCTAGGAGAGACAAAGCGGTGCTACTCCTGGGGTCATGTTTCGGGAAGCCATCGGGTGTGGCTTCAGGTCAATGTGTCACCTCTCATGTGACAGTATCGCCGTGACAGTTTTCAATAGAACAATGGTCCTGCACATACGGCACTGTCTCTGTGAACTGGTTGGTATGTGGGGTTGAAGTGACCAGACTGCGCCGTCCGGGGTGGCCGAGCGGTTCTAGGCGCTACAGTCTGGAACTGCGGGACCGCTACGGTCGCAGGTGCGAATCTTGCCTCGGGCATGGGTGTGTGTGATGTCCTTAGGTTTGTTAGGTTTAAGTAGTTCTAAGTTGTAGGAGACTGATGACCTCAGAAGTTACGTCCCTTAGTGCTCATAGCCATTTTTTTGGACCAGACTGCAAATGTCAGCTGTGAACTGTCTGCCCGATGTTGAGGTATCGTGTAGGCAGCAAGATCGACTGATCTGTCCCCGATAGGGCGTGTGTGAGATCAGCTCGAACGTCAACTCAGTTCCAGTGCCAGAATCCCTGATATAGGGGAACAATTACAACAATGAAATTACGCTGAAATACAGACCACTAAGTGCTTACCGGTGTTGATAAATATCAACGGGGAGAGTTGAAAATGTGTGCTCCAACCGAGACTCGAACCCAGGATCTCCTACTTACATGGCAGACTGAGCCATCGAGCACATAGAGGATAGTGCAAATGCAGGGTCTTATCTCGGATGCACTTCCCGTGAGACCCACATTTCCAGCTTACCGTCCACACACTATATTTGTAGTGCCCCTGCCCACTATACTCATTTCCCCCGCCAGTCACTCTACCGGTTCCCGTAAGAGTTTGAGCAATGTGAGTGCATCCGCGCTGAAGAAGATCATTGGCCAGTAAGCCTTATCTATATGAAGATGGTATTTGTTCTTTCGGACATGTCCTAAGGAACAGATACCAATGGCGATCTTTCAGCACTCGAAGAATGAAATTACAATGAAATCCAGACCATTAGCTGCTTACAGGCGTTGATAAATATCAAATGTTTGTCCCGCCTATGATCTTCTTCAGTGCAGATGCACTCACATTGTTTAAACTCTGACAGGAATCAGTAGACTGACTGCTGCGAGTAATGAGTATAGTGGGTAGGGGCACCACCCCAAATGTAGTGTGTGGACCGTAAGTGGGAAATGTGAGTCTCACAGGGAGCGTGCCAGAGATAAGTCCCTGCAGTCGCATTACCTTCTGTTTGTTCGATGGCCAGTACAGAATTAGATGGTAGTCTTGGCCCCTCGTGCGGTCCCGATCATGTTTTCCTCATAGTGTCGCCGAGGCAGTACTGATGTATCTAGCTGTTATGAGGCAGAATCAAATCACGATGCTATGGGCAATGCAGTGGACTTGTGTACCATTTAGTGCCCTTGTTACAAGCTTCAGTAGGCGAAGAGTTTGTTCAGTTCTCCAGTCGTGTTTCTCACCTTAAGGTGTTTGAAGTATTCGCTTGGGCTTTGTTTATGCTTGCTGTCTTAAGAATTAGCTAAGAAGGCGACACTACTGTTGAAAGTGGAAGTCATTTCGAATTGTTCTGTCTGCTGTGACATTATTTGTTGACTTAGTGCTGTGTAGTGGCAAACTCATACACAATGGTCGCTGTGATTTGTTAGGAAGAGTAAAAGGCTTATATGTTCCTGATCTGTATTGTTTATGCGATCGGGAATCGAGTATGGCTCCATGGGGAGTGGTTGCAAAGTGAAGTGCGAGCAGGGATTAGTTACGCAGGTAGTCCAACGGTTAAAATTCTTCCTGAGGTAGGCACTCAGAAGTTGTCAGAGCCGGTTTGTCGTGTCATTGGCTTGTGTGTTCTAGTTTGTTGGGACTGCACATTCTGGAATCGGTTATAGCTCCACTGTGAGTGGTTCCTCTATGACATGTGATCCGTAATGAGGCACAAATGTATTACGTGTGCTTTCTAGTTCAACCATGTGTGAGATAGTGCCGTATAATTTGGCTGTCGTTTGTGTTGTATTAACTTGTGTTAAAACTGTGAAGGTACTGTTCGAAATCTGGTTGATTCAGTGTCTTAGTGATAGGACTCAAGTACTGTTTCCTGACGAGAAATAATTTGCGTGTTCCCGAGAGGTGACTAGAAAGTATCGTGCTGGAGTGTACTGAGGGCAATACCAGTTACTAAATTGAGATGAGAAGTAGCACTGTTAATTAGATGTCCACTTAGTGGCGGAATCTGTAATCATATTGGTCGTGAGAGCTGTGTCTGACAGTTTTGTATTTGTCTGGTTGGATTTTTGTTTTGCCATAATCTTTCTTTCTACTTGGAAGTACGTCGGTGTGTTTGAAGGTATCGCTGTCGTGTTTCCTTGTTCTGGTTTTGAGTGAAAAAAAAGGAAAGAAAGAGACTTATTTGGACAGAGTGTCTGCCATGTAATCAGGAGATTCCGGGTTCGAGTCGCAGTCGGGGAACACATTTTCAACTGTCCCCGTTGATATTTATCAACGCCTGTAAGCAGCTAATGGTCTGGATTTCACTATAATTTCATTCTTAAAGAGCTGCAAGATCACCAAGGGTATCTAATATTAGCCGGTCGGAGTGGCCGTGCGGTTCTAGGTGCTACAGTCTGGAGCCGAGCGACCGCTACGGTCGCAGGTTCGAATCCTGCCTCGGGCATGGATGTATGTGATGTCCTTAGGTTAGTTAGGTTTAATTAGTTCTAAGTTCTAGGCGACTGATGACCTCAGAAGTTAAGTCGCATAGTGATCAGAGCCATTTTGAGGTATCTATTATTTCGGACATGTCATCTTCATATAGTTGCAACATTTGTGGGCCAGCTTGTGTGAACAGGGGTTACGACGGCTTGTGTACACCTCTTCAAACGATTCAATGCGCGCATCCATCAATGCTCATGGGTCATACCGATATGTGGGCTCAGACTGCCAAGTTCTTCGTAAACTTGACTCGTAAAATAACAACACATACCTTTCCAGCAAGTGAAGTTTCATTTTGTTTTCTCCCCCCCCCCCCCTTCTCCCTACTGGATGATTCAAGCTTTTTTTTGGCAAGCAATGTAGACGCAGATGTAGTTAACAAAATTTTGCTTCTCATGGATGTAGCGTTTCAGAGGCCTCGGCATGGTACGTTGAAGCCAAACAAGAACTGTCACATGTCTGAAATTGAGAGGTTCTTACACAACGAAACGCCTGACTCACACGTCTCGCTCAGAGTGGCCGGCTCAGTGTAGAGGGCGATGTGCGCAGCAGAGGGCCATTACTTTGCCGCAGTGGCGCAGGATATGACTAAGAAGCAGCCGCCTTCGCATGCCACGCACGTCCTCTAGCAGTAATGGATGCTAACCTTGCCTCATCAGTCATCAGTCAGCTGCAGAATCACTTACGTGGTTGAGCTGCTGCCCACCATTTTTTCCTTAAGGCAGTCCTCTCTGAATCTTTGCCGGCCGCGGTGGCCGAGCGGTTCTAGGCGCTCAGTCCGGAACCGCGCGACTGCTACGGTCGCAGGTTCGACTCCTGCCTCGGGCATGGATGTGTGTGATGTCCTTAGGTTAGTTAGGTTTAAGTAGTTCTAAGTTCTACGGGACTGATGACCACAGCTGTTAAGTCCCATAGTGCTCAGAGCCATTTGAACCATTTTCTCTGAATCTTTTGCTATCCTGTGAACAAGGACTCATCGCGGCAGCGAGGAAACAGACTAGAAAGTATGCAATGAAGATGGGGACATAATTATCTACCTTCACTGGTCACAACAATTAGAGGATTATTAAGAAAAATAGTGGATTAGCGGGAAAATAGTACATTATGTTACGTAAAACTTTTAACTGACTCGGATATAATACTCTTGGGTTACACTTCCAGATATAATAGAACATGAAAGATAAACGTGTTGTAGCAATGGTTTTTCACTGGTCAGTCACATTAATGTGACCACCCGTCAAAACCTTTTGTAGCGCAGACCGCTGCGCAGAGTGCAAGAAGAGGACCAGTGAGGTTCTGGAAGGTGACGAATGGCAATAATAGCCCGATGGAAGTGCTCCCACAGATTCTAGACTGGGTTTAAATCCAGGGAGTTCGATGGCCAGGGGAGTGCGGTAAACACATACTGGAAGTATTCGAACCACGCCCATACCGTGCGCCCTCTGTGACGATGCATTGTCCTGCTGGTAGATGCCACTGTGGCGAATAAAAACAAGCTGTATGTAGGAGTGACATGGTCTCCGAGGGTAGACGCGTACTTGTGTTCATTCACTGTACACTCTAAAATGACGAGACCGCGCAGGGAATGTGTTGAAAACACTGCCTACGGCAAAAGCCTCCCTCCCCTGGCCTGGAGCCTTCTGAGGACTGCTGCAGGGTTTTTGCTGCACTCACACTTTTCATTCGCACACGCCAACGTCTACCAGCCGATGGACCATATAACGTGATTCATCTGGGAAGTCCACCTATCCCCACTCAGCAGTGGTCCAATCGCATTATTGGCGCGCACATTCCAGCCTTCGTCGCCAATAAGCAATAGTTAGGATGAGTGTGTGAGCCAAGCACCTGCTGAAGAGAACCATACGCAGCAAAATTCGTTGGACTGTTGTTAAGGAGACACTGTTGGTAGTGCCTTGGTTCATCTGGGCGGTCAGTTTCTCAAGACTTCCACGTTTATTCGCCAGTTATCTTTGACCCGTCGTGGACTGTAGTTGCCTTGGCGCCTGTTTTGAATATCGTCATTTTGCCATGTATGGTATACGAGGTATGGTTCTAATGGCTATGAGCAGTATGGTACTTAACATCTGAGGTCATCAGTCCCCTAGAACTTAGAACTACTTAAACCTAACTAACCTAAGGACATCACACACATCCATGACCGAGACAGGATTCGAACCTGCGACCGTAGCAGTCGCGCTGTTCCGGACTAAAGCGCCTAGAACCGCTCGGCCACCGCGGCATCATACGAGGTATGTCCACAAAGTAAGTTCCGAGTTGCTATATAAAACAAACGTGTACAGATACAGAAAAAATATTTACTGTACAAGAATCTACAATTGTTAAACTACTATTCTACATAGCTTCCGAATTTCTTTAGGCACTTGTAATAGTGTGGCAAAAGTTTTTGTATGGCTTCTTCATAGAAGGATGCCGCCTGTGTATTCAACCATGTGGTAACATCTTCTTTCAGCTCGTCATCATCGTTGAACTGTTGACCACCAAGGACAGATTTTAGGTGTAAGAAAAGATGAATGTCGCTAGGAGCGAGGTCTGGGCTGTACGGAGGATGATCAAACTCGCCCAGTGAAATTCCTGTAGTAGTTATTTGACCATATTCGCCGTGTGAGGTCCTTCACGCCTTTCATAGAGCAGTCTGGCCCATCTTCTAACCATTGAATCAATCATAGCATTTTATCCGTAAACCTCGCAGATTTGCCGATCAGTTTCCTTTGGTTTAACATTCTCTGCATTAACAAAACGAATCACTGATCTGATTTCAAACGCGGCGGCATTTTCAATTACGGCTGACATTATAAAGAAGCACTACAAAGCACACGTAGGCAGCAGCGATCTGAAAATGGTGCACACGTCTTCTCGTTGAGTCAGAGTAACTGCCGCGCTTGCTTGTAACTGCGATCGTAGCGCTCCTGCGGATAGAAATAGAATCGGAACTTACTTTGTGGACGACGATCGTATTTTAACCTCGGCGGTACGTGAACAGTTTACTAAGTTTGCTGTTTCGGAAATGCTTCCAGTCTTGGCCCGAAACCGAATGATCATGCCCTTTTCGACATCAGATAAATCGCTCCATTTCCGCGTTATGAAAACGACTGGACTATTTTCCGCGTCCCTCGACATGCTGTGTATACCCTCCACTGCTTGGTGCTGCCATCTGCCATCTATGAATAGTCATTGCACGTTGGCGTCGAGCATAGGCAGTAGTCGCATTGATATGACTTGACCGTGTACACATTAAGATTTTTTACGTATTATGCACATTCCACACTGCATATTTTCATAATCTCTGCATCATACACTTATCTATACACATTGTTTTGAGAAGGTGACGATTTACAACTTCTAGAAATTTTCGGAAATCATCATTTACACAGAGCTACATTCTCTGTTTACTAAACAACTAGTTTCGTTCAGAAATAGAACATCTCTAATTATAAAGTGACATCATTAATAAGATGCACGACAAATCATAATTATTAACAAGCATCATGCCATAAACCAACATGTTAAACGTGGAATATGTATAGTACAGTACATATAGAAGGCAAAATGTAATACCGCCACGCCGTAAATCATATGGCCATATTACCTACTGTGTATTATCTGTTCTCCAGTATTGTAGTTGTCGGCTGGAGTGGCCGAGCGGTTCTAGGCGCTACAGTCTGGAACCGCGCGACCGCTACGGTAGCAGGTTCGGATCCTGCCTCGGGCATGGATGTGTGTGATATCCTTAGGTTAGTTAGGTTTAAGTAGTTCTAAGTTCTAGGGGACTGATGACCTCAGAAGTTAAGTCCCGTAGTGCTCAGAGCCATTTGAACCAGTATTATAGTTGGATTTAACATTTGATTTACGGGTTTTGTCTTTCGCTGGCAAATGCTCTGCCTTCCAAATATTTCGTGGCTCCCCTTTACAGCGTGATTTTAGGTGATTTTCAAGGCATTGTCTGTACGAAGCATTTCAGCACTCGTGCGGCGAGGGAAAAGAGAAAACGAATTGAGATCTATGGCGAAACTGCATTTTGGCATTCTCTGCCTTCCAGCGTATCTGCGCGAATATTTAGTGAATCAATGGATAGTGGCTTGGAACCATTCGCTAACTTTTAATAACAGCAAAATTTCTCACGGTTCTTCGACAGTTTTGCAGATAAGACATTGTTTTTGAATTCGTCGAGCACTGATCGGCAGTTTCCCTGCGTTCGCTTTGACTTCGTTAGTACAGCTATTGATTCGTAGCAGATCTTCTCTTTCCCTCACATGCTTACTCAGCACAGAGACACTGTGTGTAGCACAATACCATTGAATACTTGCCGTTGACACTTTCAGCCCGAGAGACTATGGCGTTTTTTAAACTGATGATCAATAAACGATTAACTTCCTAGCCCCTATTCAACTCCACAAATTCAACTTTCTGGTTTCATCAACGATCAATGATGAATTAAGTAAACTGGCTGCAGTCCATTCCAGGCGTTTGGTCATCCTATGTACCAATTATTATTTATTATGTACCAAATAATAAGTCAAAGCATTTATTCAATGTACGGTGTTAATTAGTAAACACACTTCACAGAGTTCACAATAACAATAGTCAGTGGCCACGTTTTCCTAACTTAGCAAGGAAAGCACAAAACTAAAGTATCTGTCGTCTAACGCATGTGAGTTGACCACTAACTGTGAAGACTGAAGGAAGATACAGGAAGTAAACAATAGAGCTTGTAATTACTTTCGCCTCCTCAGGGGTCAACCAGCTTAATTTTCTGGAAAAGCTTTGCTCCACGAGGAATATAACTCACAAAGAATGCCGATGCTGATACTGTACTTTACTTCAGGCATGGAAGGAATCGCTAAGTTAAAGAGGAACACTATCGTGATTTTGAAAAATATATGCGTTATGAGTACATATCGCGATCTTTCTATCACGTTATGCTGTATGGTTAGCTGTTGTGAAAGACTGCAACTCTATCGCACGACAAAAGAAAATCTGATAAATTAACATTTCGCATTACGTCAGTGCCCGGACTAGACCCACATCTGAAATTTCGTGTCTCCTTGCAAGTAATAGCTGTAAATCAAAAGCTGGTAATTACATAGCATTAATGTAGAAGGAGACGGTCTGGCTTTCAAATAAATAGAACAGTTAAATTTTAAATGAATTCAATATACTTATGGTTAATGAGAGACTA
This sequence comes from Schistocerca gregaria, assembly GCF_023897955.1. Taxonomy (NCBI): domain Eukaryota; kingdom Metazoa; phylum Arthropoda; class Insecta; order Orthoptera; family Acrididae; genus Schistocerca; species Schistocerca gregaria. The sequence continues at coordinate 363,363,182 of NC_064920.1, forward strand.
ATCTATTGGAAGTCACACGGTGGTAGCTGGAGCAAGAAAGATAGCGCGAAACAGCAGACTTCTCCTCACTGCTCGCAAACAGAAGTGAAGGCTGCGCTTTGCTTTATTTATAGGCGGTCTTGTTACACTATGTTAAATATCACTTGCGGACTCTTTGGTCCTCTTTCTAGTGACACAAATTTTAAACCTTACATTTAGAAGACAGAAAAAAGAAAACTGGATATGGGGTCTTGTACGACCTCGCTTTAGGAATATCTTAAAAGTCTTTATGTAGACATGTTCCTCCCCAACAGTTTAAGGGATTTTTAAGTCACAAAAATGAAGTATAAATGCATACTTCACAGCAGAATTAAGCTGTTTGTTTGCCATAAGTTGTTTTATTTATTTTAATATCACAGTTTTTCCTTTATATATTAAATTTATCATGTACATTTATATGATGGCAGCTACATTGCTAGCATGCTGGGGCAATTATTTCTTCCAAAACGGATTCCATCGTCTTAGCAAAACAAAATAAATGTAATGTTTACGAAATTTAAAGCGTTTGTGAAATAATATGGAAAATGTCTTATCTTAAAGGAATTTTCTGTGCTAATCCCAGAACTGGTCTTAGATTTTTTGACCTGCAGTATTTCCTTAGTTATAGAGAATTTAATATTATGATTAATATGATATTAATATTAATTCACCTGTAGGTATGGATTACAACTGTATGTGTAAGACATGATCTTTTGTTGTTTAGCATCAGTTGAGCGTACGTTACTTTCAAAAAGAGTCGTCTAACTGAATTTCGGTATTGCTTCATAGCATGTCACGTTACTATGTGACACAATTTTGGAATTTACCCATTGAGAAAGTACCGCATGAAACCTGTCATCCTATTATCATCTTGAGTTGTTTCAGATCCTCAATTCATGGTGGCATAATATGGGGTAATGAATTTAACTGGTTTCAACATTTGAAACATGAATTGCTTACAGGAATCCTAAACTACAATTTCAGAAGTATTTATGGTATGTATGGAATCAGCAAGCAATGACCCATACTATTGTTACAAACATGTCCTATGTATAAGAAAATAGAATTTTTATAATATCTGTTTAGCCGACCGTGTGGCCGAGCGGTTCTAGGCGCTTCAGTCTGGAACCGCGCGACCGCTACTGTCGCAGGTCCGAATTCTGCCTCGGCATGGATGTGTGTGATGTCCTTACGTTAGTTATGTTTAAGTAGTTCTAAGTTCTAGGGGACTGATGACCTGAGATGCTAAGTCCCACAGTGCTCAGAGCCATTTGAACCATAATATCTGTTTTAGGTTAGCGTCAAATAGTCTCTTGCCAGGAGTGGGATCGACTGCCCTTCAATAATCGGTAATCGACTATGGAGTTATATTACAAGATGAACGTTCGATATTGACCGTTCAGGTGTCCGAAATTTGTTTCTAGCCTTTCTTACTGTGTGGAAATATTTCTTACGTTTATTAGCATTTCTTTTAACACTCTCGTGATCACAGATTCCTTTTATTAATAATCTGAATTAAAAATTACAGACATAGAATGTTATTCTGACGAATCGGTTCTATCTCAGACTGATGCCACACGTAACACTGTACTTGCAGAGCTTTATCTGCTAGTGTCAGTCACCCAATTTGCAGTTGGTAATTTGAAATCTCCCGTCGTTACCATAACAAGACCGGGGAATGAACACACGATGTTCTATTTTCCTAGAAAAATTCTGCCACTACAGTACATGAGGCAGGTGGACTCTAAAAATTACTCAGTGAGCGAGGTGGCGCAGTGATTAGCAAACTGGACTCGAATTCAGGCGGACAACGATTCAGATCCCGGTCTGGCTATTCCGATTTAGCTTTTCCTTGATTTGTCTCAGTCACTTAAGGCAAATGCCGGGTTGCTTTTTTGAAAGGGAATGCCTGATTTCCATCTCCATCTTTCCCTAATCCGAGCATGTGCTCCGACTCTAATGACCTCGTTGTCAACGGGACGTGAAACTCTTGTCTTTGTTTCTTCCTTCCTTGCGGTTGTTGAAGAAGATATCATAAAACTTGCATGGTTCGTGAATTTTATTACAGAGCACTACGTAAGGCCACCCGCGTCCTTTTCTCAGTGGTCAGTACGCTTCACTGCTATCCGCAGCATGTGGCTTCGATTCCTCGTCTTGCCAGGGATTTTCCGTGTTAGTCGAAGGACCCTAACAGCACACTCAGCTTCGAGGAGTCAGTTGGGGAGCTACTTGAGTGAGAAGTGGCCGCTCCAAGTTCTGAAAGCTGAGAACGGTCGCGAGAGAGCAGTGTATTGACCCTAGGCCCCCCATACCGCGTCCGAATGACGCCATTGGCTAAGACGACCCGGCGGCCAGTCGGTGCAGAATCACCTGACAGGGCCAGCAGACGGAGCTTCAAGTGGCCGTGGTGACTCTCTGCCTTGGTCTCGGGTTCAATACCGGAGGGAGCCGAGCATTTTTCCTCGTTCCAGTCCCCCCCCCCCCCCCCAATATACTGTCAAATGATTACCAGAGATGTTTCTGGGAGTAAAAGGCGGCCGCAACGATGGGCCCCCTACCCTCTCGCTGCTAATACCGTGACGTATAACTGCCACAGTAATTCCAGTAGGCCGGCCACTTCTGTGTGCCTCAGACATTACCTTTGGTTTATCCTGTAAGCTCGCCGCCCTCTGAACACGGCCGCGTTTACACGCATGAGGCTGCAACCCCACAAAGGGACACGTATCATAGAGAGACTAAAATTACAATACTACTTTTTCTTAATGCTGTGGAGTGGGCCCTCTTATAGAGAAAAAGACGTAGACCTAATCATCTTGTAAGAGCTTATTCGGCTAATTTTTTTCTATGGACAGCTGACGTGAATTATGTCAGTGTTCATATCTCAAACCTCGTGCTTTTCGTTTAGTTTCCAGGGGCGCCTGATCAAAAGCGTGGCACATTTGTTGGAAAAATCTCTAAGACTTTTGAAATAATAACTAACGAAGTTTTGCCAGTCTGAAGTAATCCTTTTCGGGGAAAACTGATTTGTTTCATGCCTACTTTCATCCAAGCCAACACCCATAACATGTCAAAGAATGTTTTCCTAGTGTCGTGGTCACTCTTCGAATACGCCTGTCACTTACGGTCACTAGTAGCAGCGCCAACATGTCACTATCAAAACAAAGGTTGTTTAAAGACAGAGTTTAAAACGCTGTATTATAAGGCAGGCTCAGTCTTTTGGCTCGGCTCAGAACTGGAAGTAATGTTGTAAGATAGCTTGAGTAATATAATATCCTACTTCATTAGTAAGAAGAGTGAGTGCAAACAGATTAGCCAATAAGATTATTTGCAACTTGCATTTTAAGGCAGATTGTTTGAGATAGAATTGTGTTTGGGTGAAATACAGATGAAATTAACTTGGTGCTACAGTCCTTTCATTACCTTCCACTTACTTAGCAGATATGTTTGCTGATAGTTACAATTTGTTACTTTCAAAATTGGAATACTGATTTTTTTTCGTCAACGTGAAACTCAACTTTTGGTCCCTTTCTTGAAAGACAATTGTTCCTAGCGATGTCAATAAAACATGTTGAGTATCTTAATCACTTCATTCTTCCAATTTTTTGATATTATCAGTAAATCAACTCATAAACTTGCAAATGACACGTGTAAGCCGCGAAAACTTGTCGTCTTTAGTGTCCGATGGCGGTTGGACCTCCTGGTAATTGGGACGCTCCCGACTCATAATTTAAAATGAACGTTTCACGACACATCGAAAAGGAAAAGGGCCCAATAAGTAAATAATGGCCTCCAGCTTTGCAAAATTAATTATATAATCGGATTGATCATCCAACCCCAGCTTGAATACCAAAAGATCCAGTTAATCCCCTGTTTATTGATTCCACTGGTTACACATGTAGAAATTGCACGTAAAGAAAATGTATATTCAAGTACCATAATATACAGGGAAAAACATTAAGTCGTATGAATTAGACTGTAGAAATTTATGAATGGGCTGTAGGGAACAAGGGAATGACTGCAAATGTTTCCTGAAATGTTCACTCTCGTATCTTCTTTCATCTACAGCAAAAAAATAATTGCATTGAACACGCTGTGGTTGTGAAACAGGTATGAAAAGGAGTTAATAAATAGCATGCTACTGGCAACATAATGAGCAATCACTTCGACCAACCGATGTAGGTTAGTGACACCACAACAACAATGGAAAATCAAACTGCACGTTAAACAGTTTCCGAATTCGTGTAAGTAATCTTTACAGAAACAATATGAATATTGAAAACTGTTACATAATAACCATCTATCTGCACATGCTATTGAATTCAGTAGTGTAGCTTACTTGACGTTTTGCAGAAGTAGAAGTAAATCAAAGGAAATTCTTCCAAACAGATCGTAGAAAGAATCAGGAAGTCGAGAATAATTCACTTTAGAAGTACGAAAGTGTTGACGAAACTTACAGAGAGACGTGAACGACTGTGAAAGTTTCTCTAGCGCCAGTCACTCGTGGATCATGAAGAAACTGCAAGTAAATTTCAGTTTGTGTGTGAAATCTTATGGGACTTAACTGCTAAGGTCATCCTTCCCTAAGCTAACACACTAATTAACCTAATTCATCCTAAGGGCAAACACACACACACCCATGCCCGAGGGAGGACTCGAACCTCCGCCAGGACCAGCCGCACAGTCCATCACTGCAGCGCCATAGACCTCTCGGCTAATCCCGCGTGGCTAAATTTCAGTTTACCCGTACAAAATTTACTGGGGGGGATACCGTCCAAAAAAGGCTGAAACAGTAGGTCTGACAGACATTTTGAAGAACCCTACTACGCATACGTGCACTGTCATCAGAAAGAAAAATATAATACTGAATAAAGATACATTAATCCGATGACAAACTCCTTGTGTGAAGCACTCCTTGAAACGTGACATTACAAAAGACTATACAAATTCACCCAGTCACATGGAAGCATATGCACAGAGACTGATCTAGAAATTGCTTAAAATTCCCTCGCAAATTGCCAAAAATTAATATTGCTCAGCTAATCAAATGAAAGGGACTCTAAAATTCAACCGATGCCTGACTGGAAAACAGCTTTTCAATTATGTTTCAAGTCAACTGTTGGAGCGAAATCAATACTGGCTGGGTATGGACCCCACCAACCAAACGACCACCAGAGTGACAAAATAGTCAGCCTTTATGTCATCTCGGCACCTACACGAAAAAAGCGCACCTAAAGTGATAACAGTCAAGCGAGACACGTGACTGGTTGTCACCATATGAACTGCGGAGATATGGCTTAGCCACAGCCTGGGGGATGTTTCCAGAATAAGATTTTCACAGTTTTAATCTGCCAGGAAGTTTCATATCAGCGCACACTCCGCTGCAGAGTGAAAATCTCATTCTGGAAACATCCCCCAGGTTGTGGCTAAGCCGAGTCTCCGCAGTATCATTTCTTTCAGGAGTGCTAGTTCTGCAAGGTTCGCAGGAGAGCTTCTGTTAAGTTTTGAAGGTAGGAGACGAGGTACTGGCAGAAGTAAAGCTGTGAGGACTGGGCGTGAGTCGTGCTTGGGTAGCTCAGTTGGTGGAGCACTTGCCCAAGGAGGGCAAAGGTCCCGAGTTTGAGTCTCGGTCCGGCACACAGTTTTAATCTGCCAGGAAGTTTCATATGATTACAATTTCGAAAAGATTGGATGATTTATTCCAGAGAAAGAACTTCACAAACTCAGCGAGTCGATAACGCGTTGGTCTGCGTCTGGTCCTCATGCAAGCAATTACTCGGCTTGGCATTGATTGATAGAGTTCTTGGATGTGCTCCTGAGGCATATTATGCCAAATTCTGTCCAATTGGCGAGTTAGATCGTCAAAATCCCGAGCTGTTTGGAGGGCCCTGGCCTTAATACTCCAAACCTACTCAACTAGGGAAAGATCCGGCTAGCCTGTTGGGCAAGCTAGGGTTTAGTAATCACGAAGACAAGCTGTAGAAACTCTCGCCATCTGCGGGAGGGCATAATCTTGGCGAAATGTAAGCCTAGGACGGCTTGACATAACGGTAAAAAACAGCACGTAGAATATCGTGTAAGCTTAGGATAGCTTACCAGGAAGGTCAACAAAATGGCACGTAGAATATCGTGTAAGCCTAGGACGGCTTGAAATGAAGGTCAACAAAACAGTGCTTAGAATATTGTGTAAGCCTACGATAGCTTGCCATGAAGGTCAATAACTTGGCGCCTAGAATATCATGTAAGCCGAGGTCGGCTTGCCATGAAGGTCAACAAAACAGTGCGTAGAATATTGTGTAAGCCTAGGATACCTTGCCATGAAGGTCAACTACATGGAGCGTAGAATATCTTGTCAGCCTAGGACAGCTTGACATGAAGGTCAACACAACAGTGTGTAGAATATTGTGTAAGCCTAGGATAGCTTGCCATGAAGGTCAACAAAATGGCGCGTAGAATATCGTGTAAGCCGAGGACAGCTTGACATGAAGGTCAACAAAACAGTGTGTAGAATATCGTGTAAGCCTAGGATAGCTTGCCATGAAGATCAACAAAACAGTGTGTAGAATATCGTGTAACCCTAGGATAGCTTGCCATGAAGATCAACAAAATGGCGCCTAGAATATCGTGTAAGCCTAGGACGGTTTGCCATGAAGGTCAACAAAACAGTGTGTAGAATATTGTGTAAGCGTCGGATAGCTTGCCATCAAGGTCAACAAAATGACGCGTAGAATAACATGTAAGCCTAGGACGGCTCGTCATGAAGGTCAACAAAACAGTGCTTAGAATATCGTGTAAGCCTACGATAGCTTGCCATGAAGGTCAACAAAATGGCGCCTAGAATATTGTGTAAGCCTAGGAAGCCTTTTCATGAAGGTCAACAAAACGGCAAGTTGAATATCATCTACGTACCGCTGTGCTGGAAATCTGCTGCGAATGACAACCAAAGGGGTCCTGCTATGAAATGAAATTCTCCTTCGAATGCGAAAATAATTTGTTGACGCCGTCCTACAAAGGGAGAAACGATCTGCATTATAAAATCAGGGTAATCAGAGCTGGAACAGAAAGATATAGGTGTTCGTTTCTTCCACATACAGTTCTAGATTGGAATAATAGAGAATTAGAGTGAAGGGCACCGTAGACCGTCACTCCTGGATGTCGAGCCGCATGGTGGGCGAGTCTGGTTGTTATCCCAGGCACTCTTCTGTCTGGAATCTCTTTGACTGGAGTAGAATTTCCTTAAGTGACAAGTCCCTCTCCGAACTGAAATCCAATGACCAGCAGAGACGTCCATGATCCCGCTTGGTCCAAAGAGTATGAAGGTCGAGAGACACTATACGCCTACAGATTCCATCCCTGGCTGCAGTTTCTCGCATTGGACACTCACTACAGGCTCTCCCAGAACAATCGATGATGGCACATGCACCAAAATCGCGTTACAGTGGACTGATGGGTTTTTTGAAGAATTGTTGTCATGGTCCTGATACTGAACCTGTCAAACAGCTGATGTGATCGTGGGCCCTTTCAGAAATCACAGACAGTCTTCTCGTCAACAGTAGTACGAATAGTTGCGCAGCACTTTGTTAGCAGATGGTGCGTCGCCGTAGCAAAGACTGACAACATCCGTGTTCCGAACAACTGCAGTTATTTAGCAAGTTTCATATGTGGACCAAACAGGTATTACATGGATGGTTGTAAAGGTTTGCCTACTCAGAGCACATACTCCACGCCATACACCTTACAGCTTTTCACGAGGAGTGATGCTCCAACCACAGATTGCACATTGCCGTCCCTCACATTAAATTTTTCTCATAACAACCACGATGAAGATAACCACATGACATCTCATCGGCGAGTGGTCTGAGGCGCCTTTTCACCATCCGCGTGACTCCCCCCCCCCCCCCCTCCCCCGGGCAGAGGTTCGAGTGAGATGTGTGTTATCCTTCACATAAGTTAGTTGATAGGGACCGGTGACCTCAGCAGTTTGGTCCCATAAGACCTTACCACAAATTTCCAAACACCTCATCACCAAATTCGTGAAGTGTTATGCCAAACCTGTTGGATTTACCCAAGACATTACAGCGAATTTCCGTGTTGTCCTCAACTCACATTCGAATATTGGAAATTTCTTGATTGTAGATGTTGTGGCTGACAGGAGAGCCAACACAGGGTTTCTAAAGAAGGCCGAAATGCACGCGTTTTAGCTCACACAGGCTGGCGTGAGGTCTGGAACATGACAATGGAATTAGAATTGGGAAAAACGGACGTAGCTGGTGGAATACTTAACTTTAATCCATTAATGACGAACGTCGCTCTTTATGGTACATGATTCACAATATCAATAGTACGGATACTGGCGCCTTGCTAGGTCGTAGCAAATAACGTATCTGAAGGCTATGCTAACTATCGTCTCGGCAAATGAGAGCGCAGAAGTCAGTGAACCATCGCTAGCAAAGTCGGCTGTACCACTGGGCGAGTGCTAGGAAGTTTCTCTAGACCTGCCGAGTGGCGGCGCTCGGTCTGCAATCACTGATAGTGGAGACACACCGGTCCGACGTACACTACCGGACCGCGGCCGATTTAAAGCTACCACCTAGCAAGTGTGGCGTCTGGCGGTGACACCACAGTAGACTGGCTTCTGGTAATACAGTAGCTGTTTGCCATGACAACCTTCGCAGATTGGAGGAATATGCTATCGCACGCGTCGACAGTCATTGTTATTCCTGCTGAGTCATCCGCTGAAAGTACGCTGGCTGTATTGAAATACCCTGTTGTCCCTCAGCGTTCTTGCATACCTCTCAGCAGTGTTTGAGGTACATGAAACTCCTTCCTTTGAAAGTGGCCTATGCAAAACTATATAGTGGCACCGCTACGCTCTCAGTCTGCACTAAAAGATTTTAAGCGTCATGACGAGGATTGAGGAACGTAAATATCCTTCGTACATCTTTTCTGAGGGCGTTATCGATGGCGTATTTCGCGAAAGTCGGACAATGTTTTTTGTATTATTCCTCATTATGTCAACCGATAACTGTGTTTGTTTCACGTAAAGCAGTCCTAGATATTTGATTGATATTCCAATTTCGTGATTTCAGAGCTCCATTCGAAATAACCATAGATTTACAACTGTGAACTCTGTCTCTTACTGCACGTAGCTTGAAATAAAAGGCCAGTATACGTCTCAATTGTAAATATTCAAATTGGTCCTAGAAGCTACTTTTTCCTTCAGTCTTACGACTCGTTTCCTAGCAACCACAGTAAGACATACAGCATAAAGGGTAGAAACAGCATTCTACTTAAAACGGTATCTTATCGCAGCTGACATAAGGTAGGGGAAAGTGGGGTAAGATGGGGTAGCGGGATAAGAATTTTTTTTTTTTTTGGAGGTGGAGCCCCTCCACGCCCACACCGGCATGATGGTCAACTCAATAGGTCTATTGCCATCTCTGCATAAGGGTTAGTTTTCACTAAAGTGAGGTGTCCCAAGATGTGGGTACTGCGATGTTTGCGTACGTCTGGTTAAGGTTAACCATTAATACGCGCTCCTCTGGAGATAGATTGGGTCGAAGTCGAACGAAGGGTAGCGGTTTAAAGGGCAGAGGAAAAAAAGTGCCAATACAAGGGCCAAGGGAAAAAAACTTCTGCGATAGTTAGGTCGGGTGCTAAGAGCAGTAGCGGATGTCTTGCTGCCTGCGATAGGTCGTGCAAGGGTAGGCTTTGTTAGTAGTGGGTGTCATGCATGTCGATACCTTTGAGATTGTGCGGTGGTGTTGCTCAGAGGCTGCCGCTGGGTGCCAGTGTTGAGCTCTCGTTCAGCGTCAGCAACCTGCAACAGTTAGGTTTATTATCGTTTTTGTGGCCGATAGGTCATATATCGGATGCACAGTGTGGCTTGTTGGTCGGCTATAATAGCAGCTGGTAGTTACCAGTCAGTGTTGCTGACATGCAGTGGCTTCCCGACGTTTGTCGCTTGTTAGTGGATGTTAGTTTACCATAGGTGACTATGCCCTAGTTAGTAGTGTCTTTGGCCGCTTGTGCTTCCACGTATGGTTGTGATCGTAGGTACCCAGAGTGAGGATGAAAGGACTGTTCGAGTGTCTCGAGTTCCTGTATAGTCGTGTGGCGTGTTTTTTGAATACTTCCTTGAGGGTATCAAAGCGGTACTCTTGGTGAAGATCCACGGTGCGTGTGTAGCGTGGAGCGTTGCTAATGATTCGTAACACTTTGTTCTCTCTGATCTGCAGGCGGCGCAGTCGTGTAGGAGCTGCATATCCCCAGACGGGAGCTGCGTACGTCATCAGAGGTCTAATCAGTGTCATGTACGTATATGGACCTCGACACCCTCCTATTCAGTGTGCTTTCCCTGATGAGCATTGGGTAGAGCTGTTTGAGCCTCGCGTGCGCTCTGTTGGCAACGTATTCGATGTGGTCCTCCCATGTAAGTTTCCAGTCCAGCCAGACACCTAGGTATCTGACTTGCTCTCGGAAATGTATTGGGCTTGTGTGTAGTGTTATCGGTCTACCGTGTTGATGTTTGCTCAGTAGTTTTGGTGTATGTGTGAACAGAACTGCACTTGTCGACGTTTACTGTAATACGTCATCCCTCCAACCAAGGCTCAGCTGTTCTGAGTGCTGTCTGTATTCGTGAATTAATGTTCGACGGTTTCAAATCTTGCGCAAGGATGGCGGTGTACAGGTTGAACAAGATGGACCCTAGGATGCTTCCTTGGGGTACTCGAGCTTGGATACCATGTTGTGTTGATTGTTTATCCTGCACGTATTGAAACACCTGTTCGTGAGATATGAGTGTATGAGACGTACGAGTCCGTCCAGGAAACCAGCTTCGCTTAGTTTGCGTATGAGGCCGTTGTGCCAGAGACGGTCGAAAGCCTTTTCGATGTCCAGGAACACGGCTTTGTTCGTGTTGTAGAAGTGTGTTACATGTTCGACCAAGCGGAGGAATAGTTGTGTTGTCGAGTGGTGATTCCTAAAGCTGAATTGCTCCGGTCTTAGGGTGTCATTGGCGATGCAGTGCCTAGTGATACGTTTTAATATTACGTTCTCAACAATCTCGCTGTGCGAACACAGCAGACTGATGGGTCGGTAATTTTGTGGGAGGGAGTGGTCTTTCCCTGGCTTCCTGAACATCAGGACCTTGGCCGCCTTCCAAAAGTCAGGAAAGTGTTGATGTTTCAGGATGGCATTCGTTAAGTGTGTAAGGTATTCTACGGCTTTATCCGTGAACTCCTGGAGGACACGTTTTTGAATGCCGTCAGGCCTAGGGGCTTTCCTAGCGTTGGTGTGCTTGATAGCCCACGTGATTCCATTTGAGTTAGTGCGTCTAATTTCGTTGCGCGAGGACTGGGCTACAAGTCATATAACCCCCTGGTCCGTTTTAAGTGTGAATGCTGGGTCTGAGGGAAGCAGATTCGGCATGAAAGGCGCTGCAAGTGTTGTGGCCATAAGCTCTGCCTTCTCCTTTGCGGAGTAGGCTGGGTAGTCTGGTCGTTGTAGCGTTGGAATGTAGTGTTTCTCTCTGGTGAAGTGTCTGGCTAGCTTTCACACGCCAGGACGTGTGGTATCTAGCCCAGCGAGTTTCTACCCCCATTGTTCGTTTTTGAATGTTTGTATTTTACCCCGTATTACACCCTGGAGTCTGTTGACGTGCAGTTTATAGAACGGGCGCCTGGTACGCTGCCAGTATCTCCTGAGCCGGTTCCTCATTGAGATAAAGCCCAGGTTCTCCAGGGGCAGGGCCGTTGAGTGTTGTCTTGGTGTTGTACATAGAATGGCGTCAGTCATTGCGTCTTGGACGGCAGTTGTGAGAGCCTCCACAGCCTCGTCGATTTGCTGCGTGTTGTTAATTTCGTGTGTGTCAGGAACACGACTATCAAGCGTTACCTCGAACAGTGTCCAACTCGCGCGCTTGTAGTTAAGTATCCTGCGTGGTTCGATGTCCTGCAGTGTTTCTCCCGTGTGCAGTATTACAGGCATCTGGTCTGAGTCCAGATCGTTTTCAACCGTAAGGTTTAGTGTGCATGTGATGCCCTTTATGAGGGCTATATCTAACACGTCTGGCCTGTGTCGGGGCTGTGTAGGCACGAACGTGGGAACGTCCGGCCCATGTATAATGTGGTTTCGGCCTGCGGGGTAAGAAGGGGTACTAGGCTTTACGGCTCAGTTAGTGCTGCAATCTAGCGGAAAACGTTTATACTGCTAGCAGGGTTGGAGAAAAAGAATACGTGTAAGCGGCAGCCATTCTGAACTGTTAGTTTGCCTTGTGTAAGTCCGTTTCCCTCGACTGGCGCGATTTTTGCTGGAAAGTTTCTTAGTGAAGTTGAAGTTTGGTGCTGAATACAGGTAAAACATATTCATTAACTGAAGCACTGTATATATTGGTGAAAACTGTTATTTTTGGACATTATATTACGTATATTATAAATAATTTTAGTCGAAACCTAACCTAAAACTAGCGATAAATATTCCACAATGTATCAGTGGGGCAAGGCAGGATTTTTTCTATGGGGCATGATGGGGAACTACCCCATCTTACCCCACAGATTTAACAATTTCGTCTTTTGTTTGTACAGGGTTTCTAAGTTGGTAAGGACATACAAGAGAAAGACAAATCGAAGTGGATGGTCTCTAGAAGCAACGAAGTCAGCTATTGAAGCCGTTATCACAGGTGAAATGGGATATAAAAGAGCAGCTGACACTTTTCGTGTTCCGCAAAGAATTCTAGAAAGAAGAGTTAAAGTAACTCGTGATCAGACAGAAAAATCGGAAAATATATTCGAGTGGACGTGTATTCAAATAAAACAAGTCCAATTTTGGTCAAGAGTCTAGGGCCAATTAAAACCGTTTTTACTCCAGAGGAAGAGAATATGTTGGTGGAATACGTACTAAAAATGGAGGAAAGGTTATTTGGTCTGACAGAATATGACCTCAGGAAACTGGCCTTTCAATGGGCAGAGAAGCTGTGTAAAAAGCACACATTTTCTCAAGAAAAACAAGTAGCTGGCAAAGACTGGTTCATTGGTTTCAAACGCAGGAATCCTAGATAACCCTCAGAAAACCAAAGCACACAAGTGCAGCACGAGCTGCGGCATTCAACAAACCGAACATAACTAAATTTTTTGGTTTGTTTACTCGACTTATTAATATACATAAATTTACCCGTGATAGAATCTATAATTATGATGAGATTGCAGAAACTGTAGTACCAAAGCATAGCTCAAAAACTCAGTCTCTAAAAGGTAGAAACCAACACAATAGAAGTATGTTGCAATGCAGCTGGTTCATATATGCCTTTTCTTTTTATTTTTCCAAGGGTTCGAGGTAACGATCAGTTAATGAATGACTGCCCTCCTGGAGCCTGGGCAGCATATCACCCAAGTGGTTGGATGCAATCCGATATTTTTTTTCAGTGGCTTAAGAAATTTTTTGACTGGAGCCGAGCTACTAATGTGAGGCCAGTTCTCCTGATTCTCGATGGACATTTTACCCACACGAAAAACACGGATGTTATTGACTTTGCAAGGGAAAATGGCGTAGTGTTGTTGTGCTTCCCACAACATTGCACTCATCGCTTACAGCCTCTCGATGTAAGCTTCATGAAGCCTTTGAGTGTTCTTTATGACCAGGAAGTATCATGCTGCCTCAGTTCGAATCCAGGACGTGTTGTCTCTTTGTTCCAAATCTCTAAGCTATATGGAAGGGCTTTTGTAAAGGCAGCAACTATGCCCACAGCAATTAATGGATTTCACAAAGCTGGAATTTGGCCTACCAACCAAGGCGTTTTCAGTGACCATGATTTTGCCCCATCTGAGACTACAGATAGGCCTAGGCCAAGTGTCACAGATAATGAACCCTCAACCCACAGGCTTACAAACACCAACCAGCTTTCTGCTGCTTTCAACTCACCTCAGCCTGCTGCTTCCACCTATTTAGGCCTACCTCAACTTTCTGGTGTCTCCAGCCCACATCAGCCTGCTGCTAAATCGGATATGTCAACTCCAGCTGTTCCCTCCGACACTTTCCAGGCTGATGCTGCATATGAAATACTTGAAGTTGCTGCTCCAATTGAAAATATTCAACCTGTTTCAAGTCAAATTAATGTTACTACTACTGCTGGAAAGGCTGTAACCATTGCACAATGTCCAACACCAGAAGACATTGTACCGGCTTCCTCTTGCGGTGGCCTCCATTCAAAAAAGAAGTGTCGAAAGCATGGTAAACCAGAAGTTTGGACTGAATCACCCTACAAGAATGATTTACAAGCAGAAATAAATTTAAAAATAGAAAAAGAGATGAAGCAAATGGGACAAGCTAGGAAAATCTTAACAAAGAGATTTGCTCAAACAAAGAAAAATACAACCATCACTAACCAAGTATTGCTAAAGAAGTTGAGTAGTAAGAAGAAAATACAAAAGCAAGGCAAAGAAATTAAGAAAACCAACTTAAAACGTAAGCAGATAAGTTCATCTTCATCAGAATTTTCTGACGCTGAGTGTCTTTACTGTGGATGCTTGCACTCACAGTCTATTGAAGGGTGGACTCAGTGTTTTATATGCAAAAGATGGGCTCATTGTTCCTGTGCAGGAGAAGATGATGAAGACGATGAAGCATTTCATGTTTGTGCACTGTGCAAAGACTGACCCCATCATACCCTACTAGTAACCCCATCTTGCCCCACTAGATGGGGAAAGATGGAAACTTGTCATTGTATTACAAAGACAATTTTATATTGTAATTGAAAAATCAAAACCAATTCGTTTGTACTTAATTCTCAGCTATAATAATGTACAATTATACCATATTTTTTTCAAAATTTTCTGACTATGATTGTTGATTTTATGGCCCCAAATATATTAACTGTCCCGTCTTACCCCAGTCTCCCCTAAACACATTGTGTACTATGTCTTAACACTATGGAACCCTTAGGGCATTGTTAACAGATTATGGCATTATCCATCGTCCCTTGTCAAATATAGTCGCATGCGTGTATCACTCTTCTATAGTGAACACGATGGAGCATTTGTGCTGTTGAGCGATATTGCGGACTAATGTCAAATGGGATAGGGACTGTTGGATACAAAGTGCTGTTTAGAGATTTCGCAAGCTTCGATTATGCAAAACTTACTTTGCTCTGTTCGTTGAGCGATCAGAAGGCTGAAGCTGGCAGAGCGCTGGTTGGTCGCCGTGTTTTTTGACTTCCGAGAAACCTGCGACTCAGTTCCGCACCCGCGGATATAAAATAACACCTGTATTTACCGAATAACAGGAAAGTTTCGCAAATGGACTGAAGGCTCTACAGCTAAGAGAAACCAGAAAATTGTTCTTCATGCAGAACACCGTCGGAAGCGAAATGGCGCCTGGTGTATCCGAGGGAAGTGTGAAAGGACCAACATTGTTCTCCACCCCTAAAACGCCACAACAGGCAACATATTTAGCTCTCTAAGGCTGTTCGCTGACGATGCAATTGGATACAGTAAAGTCCTGAAGCTAGGAGATGGTTACGAAATTCTTTAAGGCATGAAGAGGGTTGGTGATAGGTGTAAAGACTGACAACTGACCCTCAACGAAGTAAATGTCATGTTGTGCGCATAATAGACCAAAAAATTGTATTCAATTTGACTACATTTGACTATGTAATAGATGTTCAATCACTGGAACCACTGTGATACGATAAGAGATTGGGTAGGGGAGTTGAGGGTGCTAGTGGTATTTATTTCTTGATAAACAGACGATTAGCATATATTTCACATCGTGGTAAGAGCAAGTACGGTCGTTGATAATAACACAGTTTAGAAAGCAGCTGAGTTTCATCACGTTTACCGTCAGAAAAAAATCTTTTCGACTTGCAAATCACTAAAAATATTTACAAGTTAGATTTAGATTTCTTTTAAAACACTCATCGACACACAACATTAAAAACATACATAATAAACATATATCAATTGTCTTCAGAAATGTCAAACGCTTTAGATAGTCTTAGTGCAGTTAGCGCACTAATCCATAACACAGTTTAGTGCAGGCATCCTTGCATAAATGGCTCTAATATATATTCCACCACATGTCATACGATGTCGGCGCCACCAGCCCTCTAAATAATTAAAAGCAAGCGAATGGTGACGACCTTCACAAAATAAGTTTGTCAAACATCACATTTTTCTAAATTATTTAAAGGGCACAAGACTACAACGTATATCACAAATTATAAATGCCAAACTTATCCTTATTGTGAAGAGGGCACGAACAAGAAATAATCTTAGGACTGAAAACCCCTCACTTGTACTTAAGACAAATACACTAACATATATACTTTAATAAAGCAAAGTCTCATGCTAGGAGGTAACGCTAAAGCGATGCAACACATGGAACAAACATGACGGAAAGACACGACTAAAACAACAACACCGTAATAAACAGCAAAGACGGGTTAAAACAGCGCCGCTCGTACACCGATAGACGACAATGTCACACAAAAGCTAAACAACGACAAGGACTCCCGAACAACGTCGCTCACACACTGATGAATCACAGTTGACACACATGGCACACAGTAGTAAAGAGGAAAAAAGAGCAAATAGCCTCCGCCAGAACAGAACGCAAAGTGAAAAACGGCAAACAGACAAAAACGTCTATATTTTCATTACAGAATAGTCGTCGCAGCATTAATGCAAAGATGATTCTGTAGGCAGTATCGACCTGTAACTTGGAGAGGTCTTCTCTATAAGGTTTGCGGACGATGAGACTGTTGCCCGCTCACAAACCACACTGGAATATATATCTGTCGAATAACCTACTCTGGTGTGGACAGCAGCGAGGGTGGTGGTTGGTGGGAGGGGGGGGGGGGTGAGGGGTGAAGAGGGTGAGGGTTCTATATGGTGAAAGCCGCTTATTGATGGAATGCTGCTCCTTAAGATGGTTTAAGTTATTGGGGCTATCCGTAGGCATTACAGAGCTGATAAATTATTTCGTTAATTACCTAAATCATTCTGTGTAGCTGCTATTATCAGCGGGAGCGGAATTAGTCCCACGTGCAGTTGCAAACTTTCCCTGTCTTTGTGAGGTCAGTACCTACGAGACTTGGTATAGAATCCAACTTCAGTCACTTGATCCGAAGAGCGTTTCAGTCAATTCAGTCACTCTCCCCATCAGTTTATCTTATTAAATGCTTTGTGTTGTGTATGGAAACTATGTTCAGAAGATGAGTACGTATTTACATTTTGCCTAACATGTGTCGTTTGTACACTCAGAGGGCATGTGTTATTTGATTTCTCAGATCAGTTATATAAAGTGGTATATAAATATTTACTCTCATTTCGATTTCCGTGGTCGTTTATTTATTTAATTTTATTTGGAAGACTGATACTTTCCATCCATTGTCCTATTGCACAGTGAAATACATAACCTCTGGCTGCACCGATTGACTCATTCTATAGTTATTACGTAGTGCTTTCGCTTCAAAGAGACAACTTGCAGAGACGTGGTACTTTATTCTAAACTAAACTAAGAATTAAACTCCTCCCACACAGGCCATGAAGTTCCAAAGGTACCGACAGGCCACCGTGTCATCCTCAGCCCAGAGGCGCACTGAAGGCGAATATGGAGGGGCATGTGGTTAGCACACCACTTTCCCGGCCGTGTGTCAGTTTACGAGACCGGAGCCGCTACTTCCCAATCAAGTAGCTGCTCCTCAGTTTGCCTCACAAGAAGTGAATGCACCCCGCTTTCCAGCAGCGCTCGGCAGACCGAATGGTCACCCATCCAAGTGCTACCTCAGCTCGACAGTGCTTATCTTCGGTGATCTGGCGGGAACTGGTATTACCACTGCGGCAAGGCCGTTGGCTCTTTATTCTACACAAGTGTATACGTTCTAGTTTACATATTTGACCGTAATAATTTCAAATCAGTGTCCATATCCCCACTGAGCAGTGACTGACTATTAATCGAGTTACTAAATCGCATTCATTATTGCTGGAATATTAGAGAAGGCTTTTAAAATTCAGTTACGTGTAAATTCGTGTCGCCACGCATATTAACAAGTATTTACCGCTGCACTGCAAATATGTGAACTGTTCACATAACTGTCATCTGCCATGCTGTAGTCAGATTGTGTTCGTTAATTAGTTACTTGGGTCATAACTTCGTCTACAATAGTGCGCAGCTTTTCCAAATCAGGACACGTTGGGATGTACTTGTACTAGTAATCCAGTTTCAAACAAAGATGTCGTCTTACAAATTATCTAGCAGCATCCGTCCGGAGCGACTTACAACAGAGCAACCGAGTGAGGTGGCGCAGTGGTTAGAACACTGGACTAGCATTTGGGAGACGACGGTTCAAATTAGCGCCCGGCGGGCCATCCAGATTTAGGTTTTCCTTGATTTCCCTACATTGCTCCAGGCAAATGCCGGGATAGTTTTTTTGAAAGACTATGACCGATTTCCTTCCCCATCCCTCACACGATCCGAGCTTTTGCTGCGTCTCTATTGACCTCGATGCCGACGGGACGCTAATCCCAGTTTTCCTTCCTTACAATAGAAAAACCTTATAAATCTGTCTATGTGAAAGGCGGAAGTTAAAATGAGATTTCACAGTAGAACGCGTGGAATGTATTATTCATACCTGTAACAGTTCAACTACAAACCCGTCGTAAAACCAGTTCCTGTGTATTATCCGTCCTTTACCAATTTCTACTAAAAGAGCACGTAGAAAAGAAGAAAACAAAGGTACGCGCTTCGTCACGTGTTTACTTGGTCTATGTGATAGCGCCACGGGAATTCCCATCAAAAAAAATGGTTCAAATGGCTCTGAGCACTATGGGACTTAACATCTATGGTCATCAGTCCCCTAGAACTTTGAACTACTTAAACCTAACTAACCTAAGGACAACACACAACACCCAGCCATCACGAGGCAGAGAAAATCCCTGACCCCGCTGGGAATCGAACCCGGGAACCCGGGCGCGGGAAGTGAGAACGCTACCGCACGACCACGAGATGCGGACGAATTCCCAACAAATTCCCGTCAGATAAAAAGATTATCATGCATCATGTAGCGCCTTCCTATAGAAATTCCGAGAATCCACTTTGCCCTACTAGCTAAGTAACACGTTACTCCCTGCCGCTAAACCTTCCATTATAGCCACGAGAGGAATATTAGATAAATAGGGGAAAATGCAGAGGAACAAAAACAATTTTTCTTCTTGTGCACTGTCTGCGAATGAAAAAGACAGGTGGGATATGATTTGTACACGATGTACCTCCGCCACGCACATTAGCCTTCCAAGCACTAACGTAGTCATGTTGATGATCTTCACTTCTACGTACTACAGGCAATACGAACAGCGACTGTTTCGTGATGAAGTTTTTAGAATTTGAAGCACCTCCCTCCTTCAGGCATCTCCAGGTGGTATATTTCAGTACCAGTACGCCATTATGTAAGAGCGATGGGTACCATAGTTTTGCGTGACACGACACGCATCGAACGTGTCCTGGAGGGAGATTCCCTGTAACATAAGCATACCGGAAAAAAAATTGGCGTCCTGGTTCATGTCACGGTAAACCTAAACGAGTGGGCCCAAGTACGAAGAATGTCATTGTACCACCTCTGGTTTTGACATCACTCTGCACACACAGTGTGTTAAACGTCGCATTGGGATGTCGGTGCACTCGATGTTCTGCATCATTTGAAAAAAGCGAAAACCGTGGCTCATAGAATAACTCTATTCGCATTCAGTCAACTGTAGCCAACCTTCCATGTTTTTCGGCCCACTGAATACGTGCAAATTTACATGCTACTGCGAGCAATGACCTTGTCAGAGATACCCAAAAGTCCATTGCCGTGTTCCCTCCGCAGTGTTCTCTTGGAAACTGGTTGACACGGATCTGCATTGACTGACAGAAATAATTCCTGTCAGGTTTGAAACCGATTGTCATTGATAAGGCGTGACATTCGTCTCTAGTCCCTTTCCGTTAGAATACTTTAATGACATCTATTATTCTGCCATGCTACATGCCTACGAGTGCATTCATTGTCGACGTGTTTGACTGCCTGCCTTTATGCAGAATTGTGGTTTCATAGACCACAGATGGCAATGGAAACACATGTTTCCGCCATAACTGCTAATGGTGGTCACGCAGGGAGCCAGCAGATGCAATGACGCGCTCCCACTGAGCCACACTCACAGCGGCTCCGCCTACCAGCGCCCTCTGCCGCCGCGATAATGGATGCCCTACAGCAGCTAAAAGCCTCGGTGTTAGTCAACAATCTTCAACTGTCTTCAGTCTTAGTCAGCCTCTGACAGTTTGCTCGTGCATTAGCAGCAGAAGCCTCACACTGCACGACCCTCTGTACTTGCTTCTAGTAGTAACTAGACTTTATTGCTGTTTGTTCTTTTGTAAAGTTTCGTCGCAACGCTTGGAGAAATCTGTAAGTTAAGTTATACTTCTGCTTACTGTATTTACATGTTCACTAATCACCTCTGCTCGTCTACATCTTCCCTATGACGACAGCTGCTGCACCACTCTGTAGCCCACCTCTTCTTACCGTTGTGTACGATGCAGTACAGACAAAAATAAGATTTTCACTCTGCAGCGGAGTGTTCGCTGATATGAAACTTACTGGTAGATTAAAACTGTGTGATGGACCGAGACTCGAACTCGGGAACTTTGCCTTTCGCGGGCAAGTGCTCTACCATCTGAGCTACCTAAGTACGACTCACGACCCGTCCTCACAGCTTCGATTCTGCCAGTACCTCGTCTCCTATCTTCCAAACTTCACAGAAGCTCTTCTGCGAACCTAGCAGAACTAGCACTCCCGGAAGAACTTCTGCGATGTTTTGAAGATAGGAGACGAGGTACTGGCAGAATCGAAGCTGTGAGGACGAGTCGTGAGTCGTACTTGGGTAGCTCAGTTGGTAGAGCACTTGCCCGCGAAAGGCAGAGGTCCAGTAGTACAGACAAGTCAGACAACCTCAACCATGGTGTGGCCAGCGCGCGTCCAAACGCGACACCTCTTTCCTGCCATTCTGTCACGTCTCCATGGAAACCAGTCTTATAGCGCTGTTTGCATGCAACTTAATAGCATAAATATATATTTCAGTGCTATCACTTACGTCAGTGGTGGAGGACTTCGTGAGTACCTGATACCAATTCTACATTATCTACAACGCTCCAAAGCGACCCATGTCGTCTTTTAAGTAGATGATGGGTCAAATGGCTCTAAGCACTATGGAACTTAACATCTGAGGTCATCAGTCCCCTAGACTTAGAACTACTTAAACCTAACTAACCTAAGGACATCACACACAGCCATGGCCGAGACAGGATTCGAACCTGCGACCGCAGCAGCAGCGTGCTTCCGGACTGAAGCGCCTAGAGCCGCACGGCCACAGCGGCCGGCGATATCAGAGATCATGTGTAGTGTATAATGGAGAGGTGTTCAGTAAATAATGCAAGACCTTTTTTTCTGAAAGGTGCTTGGCTTTATTCAGGATTCCAATACACCATATTATTTTCCACTGTTTTGGTTACAAAACCTTCTTTTTCAACATAATCCTCATTTAATGCGACGGCCTTACACCACCTTACTAGGAGGGCCTGTATGTCGGCATGGTACCACTCTACTGTGCGGATTTCCTGCTGGATCGATAACTTCCCCATCATACACGTACTACTTCTTGCAGAGTGCATCCTTCACTGGGCCAACCGATAGAAGTTGGTAGTTGCGAGATCCGGGCAGTAGGCTGGATGAGGAAGAACAGTCGAATAAAGATTCCTGAACTCCTCTCGGATGCGCAGACTTGCGTGAGGCCTTGCGTTCTCATGGAGAATGACACGTTCTTTTACATTTCTGTGGCGACGAGCACACTGAAGTCGTTTCTTCAATGTCCTGAGGTTATCACAATACACTTCAAAGCTGATCGATGCACCATGAGGGAGGACATAAAACAGAATAACCCCTTCAGAGTCCCAGAAGACTCTCGTCATGGCTTTGCCGACTAAGGGTGCGGCTTTGAACTTTTTTGGGAGGAAAGGTAGTGTGGCGCCCTTCAATGGATCGTCGTTTGTTTCTGGTTCGAAGTGATGAACCCATGTTTCATCGCCTGTGACGATGTTCGACAAAAATTCTCACCATCAGCCTCGTAACGGGCAAGCCAATTCCGCAGTGATGGCCCCATCGTTGCTCCTTATGGTCTTTTAGGCGGCGAGGAAACCAGCGGGCACACACCTTTGAGCACTCCAAATGGTCGACGAATGTGTCAGCACGACCAACAGAGACGTCCAGTTCACCAGCGAGTTGTTTTATTGTGATCACTTCGAATGAGAGAGTCCGCACGCTCCAACACTTAAAGGAGTCACACCCGTGTGCGGTAGGTCGGCACGAGGGAGATCGGACAAGTTTGCGTAACCTTGTTGCGATGACGACTCACCGTGCTGTTGTTCACTCGTAGGTGCCCGTAGGCATTCTGCAAGTGACTTATCAATATCTGTGATGTCCTGGTTTTCCAAGAAAAGAAACTCAATAACAGCTCTCTGGTTGGAAAGCAACTCTGTTACAGATGCCGTTTTGAAGCTTATGTGTAGGGCCATCACTAATCGGAACTTCATGAAACAACTCTGATGTGACACAAATTATGGGGTACCTCCTAATATCGCGTCCGACCTCCTTTTTCCCATCATAGTGTAGGAACCCGACGTGGCATGGGCTCCACAAGTTGTTGCAAGTCTCCTCCAGAAGTACTGAGCCATGTTGCCTATATAGCCGACCATAATTGCGCATGTGTTGCCGGTGCAGGATTTTGTGCACGAACTAACCTCTCGTTTATGTCTTATAAATGTTCGCTAGGATTCGTGTCGGGCGGTCTGGGTGGTCAAATCATTCGCTGGAGTTGTCCATAATGTTCTTCAAACCAATCGCGAACGATTGTAGATCGGTGACTTGGCGCATTTTCATCTATAAAAATTCCACAGTTGTTTGGCTGCAAATGGTCTCCAAGTAGCCGAACATAACCATTCCCAGTCAATGATCGTTCAGCCGGACCATAGGAACATAACCCACACCGTTATGGAACTACCACCAGCTTCCACAGTGCCTTGTTGGCAACAAGGATCCGCAGCTTCGTGGGATCTGCGCCACACTCGAACCATCGGCTCTTACCAACTGCAATCGGGATTCATCTGACCAGGTCACGGATCTATAGTCGTCTAGGGTCCAAGCAATATGGTCATTAGCCCAGGACAATCGCTGCAGGCGAAGTCGCGCTGTTAACAGAGGCACCCGCATGGGTCGTCTGCTGCCATAGGCTATTACCCTCAAATTGGGCAGCGCTGTGCCAACGGATACGTTCGCTGTACGTCCCATCTTGATTTCTGCGGTTATTTCACGTAGTAATGCTTGTCTGTTAGACTGATAACTCTGCGTAAACGCCGCTGCTCTCTGTCGTTAAGTGAAGGCTATCGGGCACTGCGTTGTTCAAATTGGCTCTGAGCACTATGGGACTTAACATCTATGGTCATCAGTCCCCTAGAACTTAGAACTACTTAAACCTAACTAACCTATAGACATCACACAATACCCAGTCATCACGAGGCAGAGAAAATCCCTAACCCCGCCGGGAATCGAACCCGGGAACCCGGGCGCTGGAAGAGAGAACGCTACCGCACGACCACGAGCTGCAACTTAGAACTACCTAAACCTAACTAACCTAAGGACATCACACAACACCCAGTCATCACGAGGCAGAGAAAATCCCTGACCCCGCCGGGAATCGAACCCGGGAACCCGGGCGCGGGGCACTGCGTTGTCCGTGGTGAGAGGCAACGCCTGAAATGTGATATTCTCAGCTCATTCTTGAACCTGTGCAACTCGAGATATTGAATTCTCTAACGATTACTGATATGGAATGTCTCATGCGTGTAACTCCAACTGCAATTCCGCGTTCAAAGTCTGCTAATTTCAGTCGTGCGGTTATAATCACGTGGGAAACGCCTTCATGTGATTCATCAGAGTACAAATAACAGTTCCGTCAATGCACTGTTCTCTTATACCACGTGTACACAGTACTGTATATGTGTATATCGCTATCCCATGAACTGTATCACCTCAGTGTATAGGGGCTAAAGCGGAAATATTCCGCGAACTCCCACAAAACGTTCCTCTTGTTTTCAACCGAAACTGGCCGAGAAAACATGTGCTGTGTTACTTACTGAACGCCTCTCGCATTTCTGTGTTATCATCTGCCTTTTTTTGCCTAATTTATCCTTCGTCTTGAGAAATTTTCATAGATGTTAATGCGATAAAAATAAATGGTCTTTTAGAGGTTCTCGCCATATATTCTTTTTTCGCTGCCCATTTCATGCAGAAGTTTCAACATCGTAAAGACTTTGCAAGTGTGCATTACTCACTATGAAGGTTAACACATTTTACAAGCAGAGGCCTGTCTGCCACAGTTTCATGTGGCTCACGTGACCGTTGAGAATTCTACGTGCGAGTAACCGCGCCGTACATCTTTCGGTTGCTTCACCACGGAGGTTTGTAGGTCACCATCCCGGCCTTGCAGAGTAAGGAGATCTTACGATCATCTCCCACCCATCCCCCTTCCTCCTTCCGCCCGTACACTAATGAAAGTAATGGCGTCAGTATCCGTGTTGTAGGAAGACACAACCTTATCCTAACAACTGTAATTGCCAAGAATGATTGGAGGACATGGAGCATAACTGGCTCGAGTAAAACGAGACAGAAACGTAAAATATTCGAAAAGAAGGTATTTGTTGGAGTGTAGCCTTGTAGGGAAGTGAAACGTGGCAAATAAGGAATCCAGATAATTTGAGAACAGAAGTTTTTGAAATGTGGTGCTACAGAAGTGTACTGAAAATTAGATGTACAGACGCGCAACTAATGGGGAGGTGGTTGTTGTTGTTTTTGTTGTGGTCTTCAGTCCAGAGAATGATTTGATGCAGCTCTCCATGCTACTCTATCCTGTGCAGGCTTCTTCATCTCCCGTTACCTACTGCATTTTGAATCTGCTTAGTGAATTCATCTCTTGGTCTCCCTCTACGATTTTTACCCTCCACGCTGCCCTCCAATATTAAATTGGTGATCCCTCGATGCCTCAGAACATGTCCTACCAACCGACCCCTTCTTCTAGTCAAGTAGTGTCACAAACTCCTCTCCAAATTCTATTCAATACCTCCTCTTCAGTTATGTGATCTACCCATCTAATCTTCAGCATTCTTCTGTAGCACCACATTTCGAAAGCTTCTATTCTCTTCTCGTCCAAACTATTTATCGTCCATGTTTCACTTCCATATATGGCTCCCATACAAATACTTTCAGAGACGACTTCCTTGCACTTAAATCTATACTCAATGTTAACAAATTTCTCTTCATCATCAACGCTTTCCTTGCCATTGCCAGTCTACATTTTATATCCTCTCTACTTCGATCACCATCAGTTATTTTGATCCCCAAATAGCAAAACTCCTTTACTACTTTAAGTGTCTCATTTCCTAATCTAATTCCCTCTGCATCACCAGACTTAATTCGACTACAACCCATTATCCTCGTTTTGCTTTTGTTGATGTTCGTCTTATATCCTCCTTTCAAGACACTGTCCACTCCGTACAACTGCTCTTCCAAGTCCTTTGCTGTCTCTGACAGAATAACAATGTCAGATGAGATTAGATTAGATTAATACTTGTTCCATAGATCATGAATACGACACTTCGTAATGATGTGGAACGTGTCAGGTTAATAAAAGATGTCTGTACAAGATTTTACATGACACAAAATATTGCATGACACTAATGTTTAAGTTGTTGTTGTCCTCCCCCCCCCCCCTTAATTTATATCTAAAAATTCAGCCAATGAGCAGAAGGAATTGTCATCTAGAAATTCTTTTAATTTATTTTTAAATGTTAGTTGGATATCTGTCAAGCTTTTGATGCTGAATGGTAGGTGACAAGACTTTTGTGGCAGCGTAATTTACCCCTTTCTGTTCAGTCAGATTTAATCCTGCATAGTGAAGATCATCCATTCCCCTGGGCCAGCCGGTGTGGCCGAGCGCTTGTAGGCGCTTCAGTCTGGAACCGCGCGACCGCTGCGGTCGCAGGTTCGAATCCTGCCTTGCGCATGGATGTGTGTGATGTGCTTAGGTTAGTTAGGTTTAAGTAGCTCTAAGTTCAAGGGGACTGATGACCTCAGATGTTAAGTCCCATAGTGCTCATAGCCTTTCTCCGGGTGTTATAGCTATGCACACGGCTACTGCTTTTGAACTGGATTATTAACAACAAATTTCATAAGTGAATATATATACTGTGAGGTTACTGTGAGGATACCTAGATCCTTATATACATGTCTGCAGGATGACCGTGGATGGGCTCCAGCAATTATTCTGATTACACGTTTTTGAGCAATGAATACTTTTCTACTCAACGATGAATAACCCCATAATATGATGCCATATGAAAGCACTGAATGAAAGTAGGCATAGTAAGTTAATTTACTGAGATTCTTATCACCAAAATTTGCAATAAACCTAATAGCATCGGCAAACCTCAAAGGTTTTGTTTCTTCTCACTGGATTTTAATACCTACTGCAAATTTTTCTTTTCTTTCATTTACTGCTTTCTCAATATACAGATTGAATAGCATCGGGGAGAGGCTACAACCCTGGGTCACTCCCTTCCCAACCATTGCTTCCCTTTCATGTCCCTCGACTCTTATAACTGCCATCTGGTTTCTGTACAAATTGAAAATAGCCTTTCGCTCTCTGTATGTTACTCCTTCCACCTTCAGAACTTGAAAGAGGGTATTCCAGTCAACATTGTCAAAAGCTTTGTCTAAGTCTTCAATGATAGAAACGTAGGTTTGCCTTTCCTTAATCTATTTTCTAAGATAAGTCGTATGGTCAGTATTGCCTCACGTGTTGCAATATTTCTACGGAATCCAAACTGACCTTCCCCGAGGTCGGTTTCTACAGGTTTTTCCACTCGTCTGTAAAGAATTCGCGTTAGTATTTTGCAACTATGACTTATTAAACGCCGGCCGGTGTGGCCGAGCGGTTCTAGGCGCTACAGTCTGGAACCGCGCGACCGCTACGGTAGCAGGTTCGAATCCTGCCTCGGTCGTGGATGTTTGTGATGTCCTTAGGTTAGTTAGGTTTAAGTAGTTCTAAGTTCTAGGGGATTGATGGCCTCAGAAGTTAAGTCCCATAGTGTTCAGAGCCATTTGAACCATTTTGAACTTATTCAACTGATAACTGATAGTTTGGTAATTTTCACATCTGTCAACACATGCTATTTTAGGGATTGGTATTGTTATATTGTTCTTGAACTCTGACGGTATTTCGCCTGTCCCATACATCTTGCTCACCGGTACTGAACAGAATTCGAGAGAAAAGAAATTTATGCTACAACTTGACTAAAGGAAGGGATCTCCTGATAAGACACGTTCTGAGACATCAAGAAATAATCAATCTACCTTTGGGGGGATGTGTGGGGATGTAAAAATTGCAGAGGAGGACCAAAAGACTGATGCAGTAAGCAGGTTAAAATGGATGTAGATTGCAGCAGTTGTCCGCAGATGCACGAGATAAAATAGCTGATAGGCACGAACATGGGCAAGTTAAGTTGTACAAAGAGTGGTATCGTCAATAAAACTGGTGTGCAATATCACTAAGTCGCTGCTGTAATAGCAGTAAACTCACTGCTTCTCATTTTCTTATGAGTATGATATCAAATCTTATGTTAGTGACGAGATACCTGTGAAAGAAGTCTGTCCGTTGACATTCCGCTTCGAGAAGAAAATACGAAGACTTCATGTGACAGTGAAAGTGTGATAACTCACGCTGCGGAATTTTGTACGAACAATATTTGGACCCTGGTGCTGATGAGTTAAAGATCATTTTTAAAGGAACTAATAAATAGAGGTCTGAGCGATCGCTAGAATATTTACTTAAATCTGATTGAAGCTGGCAAAGGTGGGAAAAGTTGGTACTGTTTAGAGGAGGGCGACTCACAACGGTGCACCCGAAAGTCTCAGTGACGTAAGAGGACGGGGCATGCGGACCACTTCGACCCAATCATTGTTGATTATAAGTGAGTCAGCGTGGCCTGATTGTTTGAGGGTGTAAAGGCCTGCGTCAGGCCTTACTTGTCACCAATGGCCCGAATTGTAATGGGACGTAAAAGCAACTTGTATGACTTGATAAGCATTTATTCTCAGCACGTGACGTACGCACTTCAAGTGGTTAAACGTATTCTTCCGCTGTCGTGTGTGCATGGTGCTGGTTATGTATGTACAAAATCTTTTGTAACCCGGGATACTCTATGTATTCAATATTCGTAACCCAGAAACGTCTCCTCTGAAGTAGGTTCGACACATTTACGGTGGAGGAAAAATATTACTTTATCTCCGCATATACCTGACTTCGAATTAACTGTTGCAATGGCTCCTTTTGTTCGAGGATAGATGGGAGGACTGATGACCGCAGATGTTGAGTTCCATAGTGCTCAGAGCCATTTGAGGATAGATGGACTATAGGTAAGTATTTCCAATGGTAAGATTTAGAGATCCGCGCTCACAGCAGAGAGCTCTCTACAGTAGTCGGGAAGAACCAGCCCTTACCCTGCTCCCACTGGTAGCCTGTTCTAATACTTCTAGTATTATTTTTATTATTTGTTGCCAAATTATAGACCTGTTACCTGATGTTTAAAACAGGTCGTACATCTTACAATTTTCGTGTTTCATCTTTTTACAGTTTTCTTTCCTTTTATTTTATCTACAACATTTACAAAGAATGATTTAAAATAACAATAATTTGAGGTTGAAATATAAATAAAATTTTGTTGTTTTTAAGAAGAATATAAAATAAGATAGGATAGATGAGAGATTTGTTAGTACCATCACCGAGTGTGACTGACGGTGAATACCTCGGAATGGTTTCATCGAGCCGTTGACCGCCAGTCAAACACACACACACACACACACACACACACACACACACACACACACACACACACACAAATGGTTATTAGTAGAGAAATAATGTTTCTTATCCTATTTTTTACCAATCCTATGTATTAACTACATTAGGTGCGCATCCATGAACAACATTTGGTGTTTTCTTGGCTTGATTGACAGCAATTTGATTATTTACTGTCACATCTCAGCTTCCTCCTCCTGTGCCTCCTCATTGTCACTATTTTCGCTGTAACTGGGGGTATCGCTGTCCACCATCTGGAGATTTCTGTTACGCTGCACATAGCCATGTCTGTGATGTCGTGTCCGCATATACTTTTCATGTGTTGTTTTTGAATTACTGTTTGTCAGTGCGTTTAATTGTGCCCATTGTTCTTCGTCTCTTATTGCTGTGTATATATCTATGTCTGTATCTGTGTAATCTAAGTGTAGTGTATGTCTATTGTTAGCGTATTGCCCGCAGAAAAAGACAAAGTGTTCTGGGGAACCTTCTTCCCCGCATGTGCATGTAGGTGTCTGCCACAGACTCACGCGGTTTAAGTGCGTGGGATAAGGTCCGTGCCCGGTTAAGAAATCTACCATACCGCGGCTGGGATCGATATGTCTCATTCTCAACCGCTCCCTTATGTCAGGGAGGAAGTCGTCCAGTCTACGTCCCTTATCACTTACATCTCACTCACTTGTAGTGGAAGAAGTTCCTGTTCCCAATGTCTGGCCAGCAAATCATCTTGGTTTCGACCTCTCCGCTCAAAAATGATCGTATATGACACGGCTAATGATTCGCCCATCACGTAGTGATGTTAAACTCGGCTCACCCTTTTCGAGCTATTCGACTGGAATATTATGTGCTACACCTATTCGACTGTAACAGTATGCGTTAGCACTTCCGTCCTTTCATCACATATTCTTCACCAGGGACACAAATTATCGTATTCATTCAAACGAGACACATACGCTCGACGCCGGCTGGTGTGGCCGAGCGGTTCTAGATGCTTCAGTCTGGAACAGCGTGACCGCTACGGTCGCAGGTTCGAATTCTACCTCGTGCATGACGTGTGTGATGTCCTTAGGTTAGTTAGGTTTAATTAGCTCTAAGTTCTAGGGGACTGATGGCCTCAGATGTTAAGTCCCATAGTGCTCAGAGCCATTTGAACCATTTGAACCATACGCTTGACAAACATCAGACGGCAACAGCTGTAGTATTCCAATAGGTCCCACTAACATCCATGATAGTGGTTCACACCATTCGTTTCCGAACTAATGATTTGACTGCGATATAAGTGTTTCGAGATTCACATAAAGTGGGTCTTGAGGCCAAGTCTGCAGTATTCTAGTACGTGGTAGTCAGGTGAGATATCTAAGGACCCGTAAGTATAGAAGATATGAGAGGGATGGTTCAATTCTTACAACACTAAACTCTTAGTGAAGTTGAGCAGTGTTCAGTTTTTCGCTTGGTTCACTTATTTGGGGTCTGGGTTCAAAACAGAACAGACAGCGTCAGTCATCAGGCAGCCGCATGAGCAGCAGCATCGAGACAGATAAGTTATGCCGCGTTATTTTAGGAGGGGTAGGCGTTCGCGTCTTACAGTTTTTAAAGCGACAGACAACATTTCTATTACTACTAAGGATTTCATAGGCGACCAAGCCAACCTGTATGGTCTATCGGTGTTTTTCGTTGGTGGAGTTTTGAACTTCACTCTCGCTAACAAGGATACGAATGAACACGGTAAGGGCTGAATCACCGTTGCTCTTGTACGTGGACCAAAAGTCGATACAGTAAAAGGGCTAGATAATTTCAATTCACGTGATGTCATCGCTTATCGGACTTTTTAGATTTGTGAAGTTTACAATAGAGATAAGGGTTTAACGTATTACATGTCGACTATGCCTTTGGTTCTCAGGACCAGGAATCGTCGTAAAATAAATGAATCGGAATCTGTCTCAGCGTGGGTGAAAGGTGTTGACAACTGTAAAAAGATCGCACTCGTTGGTGATTTGACTCATTATTATAGAAATTTAATAAAGTTCCCTTCCTTATCCTTAATCCTTATCTATTAAAAATAAACTACATACCCTTTCGTAACATAGGAATTGCTCAGTTCCATGTTAAAAAACAAACAAATTTACTAAATTCATATAAAAACTTGAAGTGCCTATGTAACATGAACATGATGAACTGCACATCATGGCGTAGCAAAATCAGACAGTCTTCTTCAAAATTTCAAGAGTCATCGGAACTAACCAGCAGTTGAACTATACATCTAAATACATATGCCGTGTATCCTAGAGCAGGTGTGTTGGTAGAGCCGATCTTAGTAGCACGAGTCTTTTGCAATATATTGTTGTTGGTGTTTGGGTTTGGACACTCCTCAACGTCATGGTTATTAGTGCCCTAAAAACATCATTCTGATTGAATTCCCTTTAAAAAAAAATAAAAAATGTTTTCATAAAATTCTTATTGGCTATAGACTACGTCATGCTGAAAATAATGAACGAACTTTCGGAGTTACTGCAAATTGGATTTCCTCACGATATGTATTAGGCTTACTAGACGAGCTATGAAACTTCAACTGTAATACACTGTCCACACTCTTGCCCCTATAACCCCTTAAATGGAATGTAAAGGTATTGTGTCGAAGCGACAGTACCAATCACACGAAGAAATATTAAAGTACAACAATAAAATAAAAATATTAGAGACTGTGACTTATTCACCACTGATATTAAAACTCGCAAACAGTTATCCACTTACCCTTACTCTTTCAGAAATTCACAATACTCAATAGGTAAAATTCAGAAGTGTGAAAGTGAAATAATAATATTTAAAGCATCCACTGATGTTTGCGTCTGGCTGACCTCCAATATTAGAAATTGTTTAGGGCCATTCACTCTGATATACGCTAAAACTTAAAACTTAGCGAAGAGCTCTGTTGCCTCACAAAATTGTGCATTATATACAAACAGAATAACGTACTAATATTCGTTACACAGATTTTTTAACGAGTGAGGGTATTTCAAACGTGAAGAATCCTTTCTAAATAAACATAATTTAGATTTTTCTCTCAATTTAATTTCCTGTATAGTACAGATCCGATTACTCAGAACTGTTGCTGAAAATTCTGGAAGTTGTCTATAAAACAGATAGATATCTTTTTAGCGCATAAGTGCTCAAAAATAATGGTTATTTTGGATTTGTCAAGCTATGATAAAAATCTGCAAAAGCGATTTTAAGTAGTACATATTTTTCATACGACTCGCGTAATTTTCTGATGTAAAGCAGCAAATACATAACTGATACATTACAACATCAGACATGTTTGTTTCTGTTCGACGCACTTACCTAAAGAGCATTAACAATCTGCAACATTAAGGACTTCAGCGTTCCGCGTACTAACTAAACCGATGGTGGTTTCCATAGATACGTCCGCATTATTGAGTGTATTCGTGGTGGGTGACACTGAAGCGCAGCCCTTTTGATTCATTCTTTTCTTTTAGTTCTAGGGAATGTGTTGCTTTACCCATGAGCAACGCGTCTTGTAAGCGAAAGCACTTGTGAAACGAAGTGTCCCGACACAGCGATGAAATGTCAGAGGTCACTGATATCGGTTCTGAAAACACCAGTAATCGGTCAAACATAAAGTGGTTAACGAGTTAACGACCTTCTATAGGCTATTGTCCGAATGGTAAATAGTGGCTCTTAGTATTTGATGAAACGCGAGCGCAGTGGGTGATTTACATCCGAATTACGTCTGGCTAAGCTAGGTATTAAATACCTGCTAAGCAAACCTGAGGTCGTACATTCCTGTTGCAGAAAGTTCGAGGTACTGTGAAATCTGTTTTTGGTTTCTGTGAATCTTCAAAGGTAGTTTAAAATCACATTTAACATACAGAACTCGAATTATTTTGTTCGTTTATGAACATTCAGTGTTTTCTTCTCTTTTTTAGGTGCAAGCGTCGCCATTCCCTGACCATGCAATTTCTTTTCTGGATGTACGACGGCTACTTAAACCTGGAAAATACAATAATATGTTGCATCGCAGAAAGTAGTGGTGAGAGAATATAATTAAGTTGCTAAACAGGCAATTGCTTCTGGCACTATTCCGCCTGGTACGATGTGAAACTACACCTCCCTCTAGACTACTATTTCTTAACTAATAGCAGCGAAAAATTATTGTTCCAAATATGGTTGTATTTGAAACAGTAAAACTTTAGCTGCTAGTTACATAATTAGAAGCCATGGCGGTCTATGGGACAGAGCAATAAATTCTTGCCTTGGAGGTCCAGGATTCAATCTCGGACAGGGTGGCTGATTTTTCATCCTTCCAGTGCCTCCAAGGCGGCCTCAGATCAACTCAGCCTGCTATCAGATGAGTAACGGTGACCTTTCTCGAGGGCAAATGCGGTTGGGGCGGTGGTCACGAGATCCGCAGCCTCCCAGTGTCGCGGCAAAGAAAGGCTCCACTGTAGTCACATAATTCGCTTCTAATTAACTGGATGCCTTTGGTATTATATACTCCGCTGTCCAAAATTGAAGCAACAAACGAAGATATTGCAGGGTTGCGTTTATTTTACAACAAGACAGTACGAGGTTTGTCCGGAAAATACGTGTAAAAGTTGGATAATAACTTTATTGTACAATTATTCAGGTATTACAATATGGTCTCCTTCAAAGTACTCGCCCCGAGACGCGATACACTTATGTCAACGCCGTTTCCATTGTTGATAACATTGCTGAAAGTCTTCAGTTGTGATGCTGTCCAGTTGCTTTGTCGTTTCCGCCTTGATGGCTTCCACATTTCCCAAGCACCATTTTGAATTTCGGGAACATGAAGAAGTCACACGGGGCTAAATCGGGTGAATGAGGCGGGTGGTCTGTCCCGGTGATTGTCGAGCCAAAAACTCACGCACAACGAGCGACGTGTGAGCGGGCGCATTGTCGTAATGAAGGATCCACCTGCCACCTTTCGCCAACTCCGGGCGAACTCGGGCCACACGGGCTCTGAGACGTGTCAGAACTTCAACGTAAACATTTCCGTTCACTCTCTGGCCGGGAGGGACAAATTCCTTGTGACCAATGCCCCTAGAATCAATGAAAACAATCAACATTCTCTTCACATTGGACCTTGATTTTCGCGACTTTTTTGTTTCTGGGTCTCCTGCTAGTCTCCATTCCTTGCTTTTAGATTTGAGCTCCACATCGAATTCGTAAAACTAGGGCTCGTCTCCAGTGTGGACTCGGTTGAGAAAGTCCCCTAGTTCCTCTGCTTCCAACCAATCCTCACAGCACTCAACCCTCTTTGCTTTCCGTTCTG
Source organism: Schistocerca gregaria (assembly GCF_023897955.1). Classification (NCBI taxonomy): domain Eukaryota; kingdom Metazoa; phylum Arthropoda; class Insecta; order Orthoptera; family Acrididae; genus Schistocerca; species Schistocerca gregaria. Next base: position 363,397,493 of record NC_064920.1, read on the forward strand.
GCGTCAAGAGCTTCGGTACGATTTTCCCACACAATACCTTCATTTCGAGTTTTTTTGTCGGGATTTCGTGAACGATTGTTTTTGGGGATTGACAGCAATCTTTCTGACTGTCAATCTGCGGTCTTTAAGAACAAAAGCCCGAATTCGTCCAACATTTGCATCGGATCTCGATGTCGACGGGCGTCCCGGGCGAGGGTCATCGTTCACTTCTTCTCGGCCACCGCGGAACCTTTTTAACCACTTGTTCTCGGTTGGTTCCTTCAGAGAATTGTCTCCGTAAACCTGTTTCAAACACTCAAAAATCTCACGGCCATTCTTGCCTAGCTTTGCAAGAAACTTGATGTTGACGCGCTGTTCCTCAATCAGAGAGAGCTCCGTGCCGACGGCAGGTGAAAAAGGGTAACTGTGAACAAGCTGCCGCACACTCCCACCTTCACGCAGAGTGCTCTGACTCGAACTGAGCGTTGATGGGATTGATTACAGCTGTAGTCCCACCTAGCGGTGACTGCAACTTGTAACATAAAGACATTATTCAACTTTTTTACGTATTTTCCGGACAAACCTCGTATAAACAGGTGATAGTAAAGTAGGAACAATTTAAAGAATACACAAAGTAAACAACTTCAAAGGTAGATAAAAATGTCCTAGGTTTTTTTTGTCCAACTCAGCAGATTTGCACATACATTCCGACAACTGGTCAATGTGCTCAGTATAATGGGTGACCACCCCCTGGCACCAACACAGGCATGACAACTACGAGGCATCTTGTGAATGTCATCAATCCCATGTTGAGGCAATAAGGCCCATTATTCTTCCAGGGCTGCCATGCCATGTGTGCAATATCTTCCGTTTCCTAGAAAACGTCAATCACGTGTGCTCTATGAGGTGGAGCATTATCGCCCATGAATATGAAGTCTGGGCCGACAAAACCTCGCAACAACCACACATGAGGTCCCAAGATTCCGTCACGATACCTGATAGCAGTTAAATCTTGCCGATTCACCCGTCAATTTCATGAAGAGGTGTTCTAGGGGTCAACGTAATCGCTGCCCACATCATTAGGGTTCTTTCTCCATATCGGTCTGTTTCCACAACGCTTGAGTCCCGAAATCGTGTTCCAAACTCCCTCCAGATGCGAATCCGTCGACAATGACTTTCCATACCAAATCGGGACATATCTTTCAAAAGAACATTGGCCCACTGTTCGACCATCCAGGTCGCATGTTGACGACTCCACTTAAGACGTCTGCAGCTCGTGGTCGTGCGGTAGCGTTCTCGCTTCCCGCGCCCGGGTTCCTGGGATCGATTCCCGGCCGGGTCAGGGATTTTCTCTGCCTCGTGATGGCTGGGTGTTGTGTGATGTCCTTAGGTTAGTTAGGTTTAATTAGTTCTAAGTTCTAGGGGACTGATGAGCATAGCTGTTAAGTCCCACAGTGCTCAGAGCAATTTGAATTTGAACCACTCTAGACATTCCCTTCGGTGAAGACGCGTCATGGTACACATACAACACACAACAGAAGCCACTCTGCCGAAGCCTTCTGCACTCCGTTTGCCTTAGTACAACATGCCCAGCGGATGCAGTGAAGTCAGATGCCAGTTACCGTGCAGTGTTAAGGCGGTACCGTCGTACCCTTACAGCCAAGTGACGGTCTTCTCTGTCTGATGCCAGGGTTGGTCGACCAAGCCCTGGTCTTCGGGAAGCAGTTTTGATTTCTATAAACAGTCACCACATCCGAGAAACAACAGAATGATTCACATTAAGCCATAGGGCCACATCAGTTTGCGACTGACCTGCTTCCATTCTTTCTACAGCTCTCCACGGCAGATAGTCTGGTAGCTGTCTTCTCCGTGACGTATTGAACAGTCTGTGACTGCATATGCAGCGATTTTGAATGTGGGACTATCCGTCAAATACTACACCATATGATTGGTGTCCTAATGTCAGCGCTGGCGTGGTTGTCCGTTGATCGGAAAGCCTTCATCCATGCAGAACGCAATTGACCAGACATCTGATGACAGTTTGTATGATTATATCGTGAATTAGACACAGCCCGCATCTCGTGGTCGTGCGGTAGCGTTTTCGCTTCCCACGCCCGGGTTCCCGGGTTCGATTCCCGGCGGGGTCAGGGATTTTCTGTGCCTCGTGATGGCTGGGTGTTGTGTGATGTCCTTAGGTTAGTTAGGTTTAAGTAGTTCTAAGTTCTAGGGGACTGATGACCATAGGTGTTAAGTCCCATAGTGCTCAGAGCCATTTGAACCATTTTGAATTAGACACAGAAAGGGAAAATAGCGAATTGGTGCTTTAATTTTGGACACAGATGTATTATATTATACGTATGGCAGCCGTAGAGAAAAACGTGAGAGACCATTTCATTGTCAAAAGTACCTATAGCGAAAGTTTGATTTCAATTCAGTATAAAATCGATTTATTTTCATAATTAGCAGTATCATTTATGTTTGTTTCTTATTTGCTTGGAAATTGCGTGTAAAATAGATGCCTTAGGCAGAAAGAGCTTCCATTTTACGTAAACAGGTTTCAATCCTCCCTTGCATACTGGCAGTGGTCAAAGTGACGTCACTCTGTCAGTTCACCAGTGCTATACCTAAACAAGAACAGATCCAGCAACGGTACACTGTGAGGCTTGTCGAATGGGATGTCTCAAGCGTCCTGCACGCGTTCATTATACATTTACTGACAACACTTGTTGTCAGACCTTTAATGTATTGATGTGACCATGATCAGCAATAACATTGTCATTTGACAATGCGATTTCACGAGGATAAGACGTCGAATACCCAAAAGAAAGCGTAAGCCGCAATTATATTCACTACAGCCAGAAAGAAACAACAGGAAACAACGAAAAAGAGCAAATGGGCCCGAGAATGGACGAAAAAAAGGAGCGACTAGTTGCATACTACTTTATTGACTGAAATCACAACCACAGATCCTAAAGACTCCATAAACTATTTTCGGATGACTCCTGCATCATACGGCAAATTATTAATGTTGGCATGACATAAAACAGAGAAACAAAATATGTTAATGAGAGGAAATGGAAATTTGTGGTAAGGACTATGGGACCAAACTGCTGAGGTCATCGATCCCTAGGCTTACACATTAATTAAATTAACTTACGCTAAGGACAACACACACACCCATGCCCGAGGGAGGACTCGAACCTCCGACGGGGACAGCCGTTAATGAGAGAGGCAGTCGCATTCGATGAGAAACTAAGAGAAAGTTTGAAGTTTCTGGCCACATTCAGGTTATTAGACTGCTTGAAGCTTCGTGCTCTAAAATAAGCAAATACATTCAGCAAAACTGTTACGGAAACCTGTCAGACAATTTGAGGGTCTGAGGGCACAAGCGGTACAAGTGTTTGCTGAGGCAAACTGAGTAAATGACTACCAAAGTTAAAAGACGGTCACGTTCTAGTGCATTCTTGAACTGCGTTGTTAGAAGATATTCATTGCTGATTCTGATCCGACTAATATTAGGAACTTCGTCCTTTGCTATGGAATCCAACGCTTTAATTGCAAAAAAAAAAAAGTTTTCTGTTTTCATTTCCACTGCGAAAAACAATAGGCTGACATTCTTCACTGCGTCCATCCTGTGTTGGGGAACAAATGCAGTCCAGCCACTGGCATGAAGCCTAAACTTCACTATCACAGAGTGTATAAATGTGCAAGAAATCGCTTGTACTTCTTTTATTTTCATGAGATACAAACTTTAGCCTGACGAGTGTGGTTGGTTGGTTGATTCGGGGAGGGAACAAAACAGCGAGATCAACGATTCAGTCGGATTAGGAAAGGATGGGGGAAGGAATTCGGCCGAGCCCTTTCAAAGGAATGATCCCGGCATTTGCCTGAAGCGACTTAGGGAAATCACGGAAAACCTAAATCAGAATAGCCGGACGTAAGTTTGAACCGTCGTCCTCCTGAATACGAGTCCAGTGTCCTAACCATTGCGTCATCTCGCTCGATTTGACAAATGTGCGTTTGTGAAATGTCACCTGTACTCTCAGCTTCTCAATTACATCTGTCCTGAAAACACAGAGTAAGGTAATTAATGTAAAACATTTTTTTCCCGTTTGTTACAATGTAGTGAGAATGACCTGCATTTTACAGGCCTCTTATTTATTACACATGTATTATGAATTTTTCGAAGTAGAATCGTTTTCCCACACTGATGTGTAATTGAAAAAACGAATACTATGTTTTCAAATTAATGAAAAAAGCAGTGACATAGTGACCATCCTAAAGTTGTAAATACGTTGGTCTATAAAACTGTTTTCTATGTGTGTTTAATAATTCTTGGTGGACAATTTTTATTAAAACGTCTACATATTCTTTTGAAGACTGGCTGTGCAGGGATTGTTTTCCTGTTGCAGTCGTTAAATTCAATCATTATTTCTTTGTTCGCCCGCCTCCATAACCGAGTGGTCAACGTGACAGACCTTGATGCATGAGACCCGGGTTCGAGTCCCCGTACTGCAGCGATGTTAATGAAAAAAGCAGTGACATAGTGACCATCCTAAAGTTGTAAATACGTTGGTATATAAAACTGTTTTCTACGTGTGTTTAATAATTCTTGATGGGCAATTTTTATTAAAACGTCTACATATTCTTTTGAAGACTGGTTGTGCAGGGATTGTTTTCCTGTTGCAGTCGTTAAATTCAAACATTATTTCTTTGTTCGCCCGCCTCCATAACCGAGTGGTCAACGTGACAGACCTTGATGCATGAGACCCGGGTTCGAGTCCCCGTACTGCAGCGATTTTTCCTTGGTGGAAGAACTGAACCGCGGCGCACTCAGCCTCGTGATGCCAGTTGAGGAACTACCTGAGTGAGAAGTAGCAGTTCCAAGGTCGGGACGTCGACAATGGCCTAGAGTGCGATGTGCTGACTCGATGCCCCTCCGTACCGCATCTGACGGTGAATGGCAGAGAATGATACGGCGGTCGCTGGGCTGTAGCGTCGTCTCCAGGTCATTTTTTTTCTTTTATTTCTTTGTACATTTTAGAAAGCAGAGCAGGGAACTGTGGATATCTATCGACAGGAACAAAGATGACCTACAAAGACAAACGGTGGACACTAACTCCGTGTGGCCGGTTCATGAAGTTCTGACACCATTTGAGTAGAGCATCCTGTCAAAACGTCAATTCTATACTTCACAGGCTTCGTGCACATTGACAGTACTGATAGTATCTCGAGAGCTATCAGTACTGATGTTCAATATTTACGGTATGGGTACACTAATTCTATTTGTGCGCCGTTGACTTTTCTACGTTTCGTGAAGAGCACAATTCTACATTTGTAATGATTGAAAACAAGTTGTCGATCTTTTTACCAAAGTAAGATCTTATCAAGATATGGCTGGATATTTCTGCAGCTACGTTCAGATGTTTCTTCGTTACAAATAACTGAACCATTTGCAGAAAGTCTGCAAGCCATTAACATACAATATGAACTCACTTGCCTGGGGCATCTCGTTAAGTTGCTTGACATAATTACGCAGTTTAAACGAAGACATTACACATAATGGTTGGATGCCTAATCTAAAACCTCAGAAGAAGCAGTCCATTTTCTTCGGACCCTGGTGTCTTTAGACGGCTGTTGACTACAGGAATGGCCAGTCCACAAACAGGAGTTCATATTTCGATTCGGAGAAGCGACAGGCTGTAAGCGGAGAGCTGCCAAAGAGCGCTTCGCGGAATCGCAGCCCACCTGCTGGCGGTTGACTCCCCACGGGAGTCCTTGGTCGCGCTGAGCCACTGCTGCGGATGATGTCATGCTCCCTGCCCCCCCCCCCCCCCCCCCCTCACCTCCTCGCGGCCACTGTGCTCTCCCCTCCGCCCGCGACCAGCCCACGGCCGTTCCTCCGCGTAAAAGTCTGCGGGCCGGGCTGCTCTCGTCCAGTGTGTCTGTTCCTCGCGATGCAGAGCTTCGCCAGGTTCCTGCTATTGTCGGCCTGCTGCTGGTCAGCGGCGCTGGCCGCGACCACCAAGGTCGTCTGCTACTTCAACACCAGCGCGCTCAAACGACCAGGTAACGACGAATACTCTCGCGTGTGGTAGAGGAATTTGAACCTCAATGTAGCACATATTTTTAACTGTTGTCTGAGACAATGGACAACGCTGACTCAGAAATAAATTAGATTAGTACGAATCCATGGGTTCCAACCTTTTGTTATCATATGAATAGCAGGACTGAATCTCCCCTCCACAATATCCCCAACTGGGGACCCCTCTGTAGCACTTCCCAGTCCACTGTTACTACAATTCCAGTGCCGTCAAGAGGCCTGGTAACGACGAGTACAGTCGTGCGTGAACGTGGAACTTGTACCCCAGTGCAGCGTTATTTTGTAACTGTTGTCTGGCTCAATGGACAACGTCGCCCCAGAAATAGTGCAGTTCCAGCTTCCAGGTTCCAGTCAATGTTTTCCGGAGGTTTACTTGTGTTATCAGTATTGAAACTCTCTTCCCAAATATTCCCAATTGGGGAGCCCTCTGTGGCACTTCCAGTCTATTGTTACAACAACACCAGTGGAATAAAACGATCAGGTAACTACGTCTAGACCAGCGTGTGATGACGCAACTGACATCCAAAAAATGTCAAATGTATGTGAAATCTTATGGGACATGACGGCTAAGGTCATCAGTCCCTAAGCTTACATACGACTTAACCTAAATTATCCTAAGAACAACACACACACACACCCAAGCCCGAGGGAGGACTCGAACCTCCCCCGGGATCAGCTACACAGTAATTGATACCCCAAGGCAGCGGAAATTTTTCCCTTTTGTCTGGTAGTATGGAAAACGTCGTTCCTGAAAGAAAGCAGTTCCGTCTTGCTGGTTGCAAGCAAGGTTTTTGAGAGGTTCCCTATGCATTATCATGTGAATACCAGAACTGAAAGTCTCCTCACAAATATCCCCAATTGGGAAACCCTGTGTGGCACCCCGAGAAACTGTAAGAGAGGTATTGTCAAGAGAACAGTCGGACATGCAATTTGTCGCTAGTGATGGGTATAAAATAAGTTTAAAGACCACTTTCGGCCATTGACAGACTGAAACAAATTATTTCAAAGGAAGCTATGTCAAAGAATATAGAGCGACTTACTTACTCCAGTACCTCCAACAGACAATGAAGCAGTAGTTAAGACTGTTATTTGCACAGGTCATTTCTATTTGCAAATTACTTATGTATTTTTACAGATATTAATAATATACAGTTATTAATATTAGTTTCATCGGTAGTGCTAAAATACATATTAATGGTACTTTTGCTTGTATTAATTAGACTGCGCGAGTCGCCCTTACTCGAATGTCAATGCTAAGTTCAGACATCCAGAAGAGAACATGGTGCACAGTTTCTTCTGCCTTATGATCGGCTCTTCATCGTAGAAAAACTTTCATACCTCCCCCAATAATGTAGTGGAATCGTTGTCTACCTTTGCAGTTTTTCCCCTGAAGTAGTCTGTCGGAAGACACAAACGCATTAAACCGAGCGGTGTGTAACAGATTTTTTCGACGACCAAGTTCTCGAGCCCTGGAATGCTGTCCCCGTAAATGTAACTGCGGGGGAAAATCTTAAGTAAGGGTAAATTAAGAATGTTGAAAATAGATCTCATTGCTTTTCACAACCACGCCAGAAAGAAGGTAGGAGCCACACCGCGAACACTGTCAGGTTCTCTTCCATTATTCCATCCGGCCAAGGATGGACGTCTGGGAAAAGCATTACGCGCAATTGCTGTAATTTCACGGTTGATGTTACGGATCTTGCATAGGCACAAGAAAATGCGTCGTTTCCTCTCTTACATACATATACTGTCTCTTCAAAATAAACTATCCCTCAGCGGGTGGATATTTTCGTTGGCTGACTGTCGATAATGCTTCCTACATCACGATGCATAAACCAATTCTTGTGTCGTATGTTGCTACAATTAAAATGTAGTTTTACTTTTCATTGGTGGACATTTCTCACAAATATCTTGTAAACACTTTCGGTCTCTGGAGTTGTTCTTGAAACATTTCATACACTTTGTTACTGAGTTTGTCAAATTATTGCAGCTTGTTGTGGATGTCCATAAATTTTTAGAATCTCGTTAATGAAATTCTTGTTATTATAATGACAACCGTCATGGTTCAACAACTTTGCCGCTATGCATTACAGTATCTTTTTTTAGTAGCTACTAACTTATTAGTGTTTTCTGCACTACTTTTGTTTCATAGCCGAGAGCGACGTGTTGCATGTCGAGCAAAGTGTAATCGATAAATAACTACAACATTTACGAGTTTAGCGCTTAGGGGCATTAGAGGTGAGGTCTCGATGTGCGCCATAGTCTCCGAATATTATTGGATCTGCCCCCACACTGCTGTGCTGTGGCCCACAAAATAAATACAGGGAAATAACTTATGTTACTGTCAAGCGTTCATCTGAAGGTATTTGTATGTAATACGGAAGAGAAACGTGGAAAGTAAACAGTTCAAATAAGAAGAGAATAAAAGCGTTTGAAATGTGGGACTACAGACGACGTTGAAAATTAGATGAATAGGACAATAATTAACGTCTAGATAATGAATCGAATTGGGGAGAAAAGAAATTTATGCCATAACTTAATTAAAAGAAGGGACCTATTAAAAAGTGACCACCCTGAGGCATCAAAGATTCGTCAGTTTGTTAAGGAAAGAAGTGTATGTCTTTGGGGGGGGGGGGGGTAGGTAAAAACTGTAGAGAAGAGAGACCATGGATTGATGCAGTAAGTTCAAATGGATATGGGTTACAATTGTCATTCGGAAATGAAGAGGTTTGCATAAGATAGGCTAACTTGGGTAACTGCTTCAAACCAGTCTTTGGACTGAAGACCACAACAACGCAGTAGCGCACATTGATTCACACTGTGAGCGAGGGTATTGATTTTCTGTGGTCCTCACAAGCTTCGGCTACTTTTCAATTTTTTTTTTTGTAATTCTTTCTCATTACTTGAGACTCACTACTGCACACACTTAAATTCAAAATCGAACTGAAAGGGGTTCAGTTCCCTTCCTGGACATCCTAGTTTAGGGTTTTCTTTTTAATTTCGCTACATCATTTTTATGCGAATCCAGGACTGTTCCGTTCAACAGGACCGGATTATTTGCACGAAATCACTGCCCATTCAGAACTTGTACTCTGCGTTTAATGGCCTCCCATTCGACGAAACGTAAGCCCGCTCCTACCTTTATTCGCTACCATTGAGGAAAGCTAGCATGTAACATGTTACAAAATTCAGTAGAAAGCTTCTTTAGTAGGTTTGTCCATAACGTTGTTTTTACTGTACGAATTACCATCCTCAGCATTCTCATTTTACGATCTCTGCTTGTGCTTGAAGTACCGGAAACAACACAATATGAGCCTTTACCAGGATGTTAATGTGCAGACAGTTAAGCGTTCTACCACGTGCCCATTTACTAGTGCGTGCTTTACGCCAAAATCGTGAAAGTAAACAACAAATTTTATTCATATTTTCTCACAGTCGAATTACTTTCGATCGAAGTCAGTACAAGATCATGAAACCAAATTAATCATATTTATGAAATGTTTTTTACTGCTTCGATCTCTTTTTACTAATACTTATTAGTAGGACAAGTTTCAGCAGCGTGCTGCCATGTCATATGGTTTACAGTTACATGTGCATGAACGTAAAACGTCATGAGACTGTATTCGATACAACATGATGAATTTAAGCTTACGCTAAATATGTATGAGTATCTCATAATAATGGCTATAAATGAATATATTTGACAGTGAACTCGCACTAGACGGATACTTTCTAGGGACAATTGTGTGTGAGTTATTTAAAGATCTGTAGTACTATAGTTCAGATGGTATTGTTAAGCCAAAATTATAATAAATTTCTTGAAATAAAAAATAAAGAATTCTATAGTTTGTTCATGCAATGTGTCGCACATGCTTATTCTCATTTTGAAGTGAGAGGAATTTCTGAATCAGATATTGCAAGAAAAATTGATGAACGCTGGTCTGTAGCGCTGCTGAGACAATGGCTTCTCGCCCTCCCCTCTTATTGAGAAAGAGCTTCTCCTTGTGCGAGTCCGTTGACCTAACACAGACGTGCTAAATTCGCTGGTAACGCGTGCCTTTCCGTCTACGCATATGCCTCTTAAGGCGCTTCAGAGTGCCTGGCGCAAAATACTTTGTAACGATATAAATCATTCCCTATCGTATTCCATTCGTATATGGAAAAATGGTAAAATGTGTCTGTGTTTATGTACCGGTACCTGCAGTTCGTTGACGACTGCAGGAATCTGTCAGTTACTGCCGAAGTGGAGCCCTGGCCGTATGGGCCTCGTACAGAACTCTAATTCTGGACAAATACTTCTTTCCTCCTGTCTCTCGTTCTGGGGAAGTGGGCTGGTAAAGACTTAAGTCGAATCAGACGGAGTTGTTGAGAACTATACGTCATTTACCGTACAGTAAAACAACGTGACTAACTAGAGTGGCAACCTAAAAATAGTAAGATTTCTTTTACAATTTTTCTTTACCCTTCCGATTTTGTTTTTTGTTATGATTGCAAAAAACTGTGCCGGTTTTCATATAAATCGTTGGTAACTTACTTCAGCTTTCGTCAAATGTTTAATACCACATGTTGATACTTCACTAATATAAGGTTGATATATACTGTAATTTCTAAGTGTTTTTGTTCTTTACTACAATAATTATATGCTATAGCATAGTTCATCGTTGTCATTCGTTATGTGGTGTGTTGTGTTTGTAAAGATGCCTTGAACTCGCCTTATCAGAAGAGGCTAACTAACTAAAGTAGAGTATATACTGGGAGAAAAGTGATTTGTGTTCTTTTCTAATTATTCTATGATGCCTGCAACTACTGATTTATTTTTTTTTAAATTTTCGTGCTACGTGTAGTTGCACAGTTTCAGCTTACACCATTTGTTTTTAGTTATGTGATCACAAAAATATTTACGATGGGGAACGTAGCCAATACCACAGATATTGTTATGATCAGAGAGTAACAAATACATTTAGGTACTCGAGAGTGGGCTAAGTCTGAAATAATATAACAGTGCGAAAACAACACAAAAATTAACACTTCATGTTTCATAGCAACTGCGGACCCTTGCTCAGGAAAAATTCATCTTCTTTTGTACTTGACGGGAGTATCCAAGTGAAGAGACGTGTCTCAGGGAGAAAAATATTGCAGAAAGACAATGGTTGTACTATTTCGAACATAGCAGTACGGACATGAAAAATTCCAAACATCCAGGAGGACCATCAGTTTCTCAACGTTTCAAAGCTAAATGAACCATTCCAGTCAGCATCAATGTTGGTACATGTGGATAACTGTGCCCAGACGATAACCCTGTAACATTTACGCTCAATGGATCTTACGTGAAAACTAAAAAAATGAAAAAGTGAAAGTATGGTTGTCATTAGTTATCTCGTTAACGATAATGAACGTTCGTACACAAGATACTTGTCTGTGCCTTTATGCAAAGATGAAAGAAAAAGCAAGTAACTACGAGATCTATTCGAACTCTAAATCTGCACGATAGTTTGCTAACTATCGATAAGGAGTAACGTTATGTGCAAGTGGGACAAAGAAAGCACCGAGTACTACTGATTTAGAAAAATACAAATATAAATTCTGGCATTCATTGCGAACAGCTCAAGTGCAACGCGATAAAATAGCTCATGATAAATCTTCACTGGGGTATAATTCCAACTTCACCTCTTTTTCCGATAATACACCCTCAGACTTCCACATCTCCTGATATCTACCCAGCAATGTTCAAGAAAACTAATTAAAATTGGTTAGATATATTTGAGGTTTCGTCTATGCGTAGTTGTAGGTCAATTGTGATAGAAGTGTTGTTTAGACAAATTTATGCATGTACAATGGAAGACATTTCTTCAGACCTTCAACAAAAAAGCGTACCGAATAAAAATGATAAATTACAAGTTGTAAGAATAGTAAAATTAGTTAATGCGAGCGTATTTCAAATGACGAAGTGATGAGAGGAAATGGTCTATGCAGCATGCAAAAAATAGTTGCTGAAAGGAGTCTGAAGCTTGGAAGACATGTACGCACGGAAGAATCTCCAAATCAGCAGTGCTGTGCAAAACAGGGGTGGACGCAGAACTGCAACATGAGCTCCCAACACCCGAGAACGATCTTTTGCAAAGGGTCTTAACCGCATGGATATGAACTTGGAGGAAGCTGGAAACCTGGCAGCTGACAGAGTTCGCTGGAGCAACCTTGTTGCCCTGTATAGTCTCTAGCACTGGAGGAACTAAGACTAAATATCGTGCACTGCGTCAGCAGCTATTATACACACTGTTTCCTGTTTTGTGCTATTCCTCAGTTTATTCCCAGCACTTGGGCGTTAGGTCTGTGACCACAATTAGCTTAAGTGCTGATCTTAAGATAAGAAACTTTATCGCAAGTAACACGCTAGGCTCCCTTGTCCTACCAGTTGCGAGAGTATCGAGTTCGTTGCCTTCTCAAACCGGTTGCGTTAGAAAGCGCAGTATGATGACGCTCGCTCTTCGCTGCTGGCACAGAACTCTCACATACGCATAATTGCAGAGGTATTTCTGTAAGATCTGACGACTATGTGCCGCAAATACGATCTCAGCAACATACGTCACCCGTAACCAGATGTCGATCCTACTTTGTAAAGACAGGTGCAGCCACAGTTCTGTCAACCAAACTGCATTGTACCGCTACTGGAGTTTTCCGGATCCGTGAAAGCAAATGACATGACTGCCTCAAGAGTCATTACTTCACATTTCATTTCCAATTTACTACCACTCGGACATATCTGGCGTCATTGCGAAAGAAACGATGCTGTACTTTACAGACAATATTCCCCACATTCGTTAAGGGACAATTACGTTTTCCGAACTCGGAATCGATTGCTGACGAGTACAAATCGTACTGCTTTGATTTCAATGCTTCCCGTTTCGAAACAATCTGTTATTCAGGTTCTTTAGTTTTTAATTACGCGGTAAATATAATAAGGCTTAAAACGTGCATGATGTATCTGAAATGGAACTTCCGATACACAGATCACTTCTTGTTTCGCCGCACTTGCAGTGATAACCATTTATGAAAGTGGTCTACTTCCTCTATTTTGTCACGAAAATGGAATCAAAAGAAAATTAGAACTAATATGCAATATTCCATTAGCCACTGAAATCGGCTTTGTGATGGTATTTTGTTTCCAAGATGAGACTCCGAAGAGTTCAATGATTCTCAAAGGTCGTTTTGCAAAGAGAGGCCTTTTAGAATCGTTGAAATGAAAAAAAAATACAGCTCCTGAAGACTGATTTCCTGTCTTAATTGGCAGAGGAACAAGACATACGTCACCTGTGAGTACCTCCACTTCATTGTGAACTCTCTTCATGAACGTATGTGCCTGTTTCTAGAACATTTCTTCGTTAGTGTGACTTAGCGACCGACCAGCTTGTTTGGATGTAGTGTCAGCGGTTGCCCGTTTATCTACGGTCGCGAACCACGATAACACTTGAACTCTGACGCCGATGTTCAAAGGCAACGTGAAAAAATCGACGACTGAAGAACTCAAAAGCAGAATCGTTCGCTGATATGAGAAGAAACATGGAACTGCGAACAAATGAAAGCAACAGCACAAAAAGCATCACAACAGCGATGCAAAAGCAAGTTTCTCGAAGATCAGTATATAAATAACGTTGGTAGTACCTGTATGTATCACATAGCAAATTATTTGCTAATTCTCGCTGATGTAGGTAATTTGTTTGAAACTTCGTGGTTTCGATTACGTTCGACAAAGACTAGAGGGTATTTACCTTTGCAGTTTGCAGAGATACGTCATAGTTATTATCTTTCCACTACACTGTATCTTGGATTCCTATAAGGATGCACAAACGTACCGTTTACCTGTTACAGGGACAGATTGCTTTTTTATCTGAAACAGGAGACACTAAATTTTAAAGATAACTTATTTTATTAAAAGAACTTCACTGCCATTTACTGATACAACCCTTAACTTCCAGAGGGACGGCGAAGACAAGACAAGACTATGTACAGCGCACTCAGAGATGTTAAAGCAGTCTGTATTTCTTCACTCCATACGCGAATGGAATGAGAAGAAACCCAGAAAGGGAAGTACCCAAAGCCATGTACTTCAGTGGTTTGCAGAGACAGATCTCCATTACCGAGACACGAATAAGTGCAAACGCGCGGTCTCTTGCGAAGTCACTCTCGGTCCCGGCGATTCTTCCTGCTGCAAGGTGTCGACACGTGCAAAAAAGGCCGGTGCTCAGAAGTTCCTGTGAGATGTAACGTGGGTTCTTGATGCCACATAGATACCAAATTTTAACCACAAGTCTGCCAGACGACGCCGTGGATGTAACACATCCCCTTACACACAGTACACCCTTTCTCGTGACCCCTTTGCGACGGGGGTCTGGACAGTGACGTTCAGCGCTGAAATAGCGCGGTTTTCTTACCGGTTGAAGAGGAAAAAATTTCGGACACTCCGCTTCACTGTTCTCAATGGACAAGTGAAGGTTTCTGGAGTTGAATGGAGTAGTCCCAGACCCTGGAGCGTCCATTTTCACAGGTTTCACGAGGAAAACGATAGTTTGCAGTGCAATGTCCAACAGGGCGCCATTCTTGACAACTTTTTACAGTGGCAACATCCCCCGGACGATTCATCCTTTCTCTAAGAACATCACGAGGCTGCACCTTACTGAACGTGATCCAACTCCTTTTAATCTGCAATGAGACGATATCTGAATGTGATCGTTTCTTTCTCGTGCACTTCAGTGCCGTGTCCATGGGAGAGGAGGGGCTGCGACATTGACACATGCGCGAATAAAACGAGAATGAATACCGCAGTTCGTCAACTCCATCAGTTCCACCTGCATACCTTCACTGAGTAATTTAAAAATGTACCTGTACAGAGACGCCCTTGACCGATACCTAGGCCCCTGCAGGCAGGCAACCCTCTTGGCACCTCTCAGATACCGCATGGCTCCCCAAGCAGGCACTAGAGGTGTAGGGTGTCGAAGGAGTTATCTGCCCACAGACATCTAGTAACCAGTCAAGCGTTTTATCTGAACAGGTACATTTTTAAAGCGCTCAAGAAAGATGTGCAGGTGGCTCTGAGGATGTAGCTGAATTGGGGGACAGGAGGCTGCCGGTCTTTCAGGGATCATTTGCCATTTTATTATGCACATTTCAATACAGCAACCCTCTGGGATCACGCCATAGGAAGTTGCAAAAAAGGAGGGACAAAATCCATGAACACTCTTTTCTGCTCTGGATCACGTTCAGATTTCCCAGAATGGTTTTGAACGGTTCCTAGTGGTTTCAGCCTTTATACCAGAGCAAAAATTGTGGTTACGTTACAGTCCTGAGAGGTGAGATTATTTTCCATGGAGTTCCACCCCTGTCATTTCCTTAGAGAAGGACCGAATCGTCTGGGGTATATCACTAGCGTCAAAGGTTGTCAAGATCATCGACCTCTTGCACAATGCCCTGTAGTTTTCGACTGCAATATCTGTGAAAATTAACATGTCGAGGGAAGACCTGATTTCATTCACATCCCTTATGACACCTCCTGAGGCCTTTTGCTGACGATTCTGAGCAGCGGTGTGTTCTAAATGTTTTCTTCAGTCACCCATAACAAAACCGAGTTATCTCAACCCGGGGTGTCGTGGATCTGACCTCTGTTGCACAGGCATTAAGGGAAGGGGGTGAGATGTGGGTACGGTGAGATGTGACGGCCTGGCACCTTGGTGCGATATGTTCACTGTGTCGTTGGGCAGAATTTTGGAGAAACCTGGTGCGAATGTGATGTCAGTAACCCACCTTACAACTCACATGAACTTCTGATACCTATTTTTTCTTTATTTTTTTTCTTTTTTGCATACGAGTATCTCGATATCTTACTGCTGAAGCGTCGACGAAGGCTATGTGAGTGCATTTTAATTAGTACCTCATTTGTCTATGTAACAAGGGGTGCTGTAGTTCAGTGAAGTCCATTACCAATTTCGGATCAATGTCTGGTGCAATGTATGAACATAACCAGTTTGTTCATGAAAGGAAGGAAGAGAGCAAGGAAGCAAGGAAGAAAGAATTGGCCATACCCTTTTTAAAAGAATCATCCTGTTATTTGCCTTAAGCGTTTAAAGGAAACCAGAAAGTCCCAAGTCTGGATGTAGGTATTTACACTCCACCCTCTCGAACGGTAAGTAAATTGTGGAGAGTGGGTAAATGAAAATTGCCACAAGTATGTGTGAAATTGGACGTATTCGGTAGAAGAGATGTGTTTCACAGTACCGAAGCTGAACAAGTGCTCAGAGCTCCTAAGGTACACATTTTAGAGGCCATGTATAGTAGACAATTTTTTCGTCTTTGTGGGCCATACGACGTCATCTCACAAATGCAAAGTAGAGAGCTTGCAGTAGTTATAGATGTGTTTCACAGTATCGAAGATGAAGAAGTACTCCTATTTATTAACGTATTCATTTTAGAGTCCTTGTTTACCAGACTTGTTTGCTTCGAATGATCATTCCTGTCGTATCCCTGACTATTCCTCCTGGAATATCTTCTATGCATTGTGTATCTTTCTTGTTTGTCGTGCAGAGTAAAGATTAGAGATGACTTCTATATCCATTTTAGTGGTTAATACACTGATGAGCCGAAACATTATGACCACCTACTTAAAAGCGTGTTTATCCACTTCTGGAGCGAAGTTCTGCAGTGATTCTGCGTGTCCTGGATTTTTAAGTACTTGGCAGGTTTGCAGAGGCTTGTGCCCCAGTTTCCCACGGCCAGGCCACACACTTACCGTAATTTACGGACGAATGATTTGTGGGAGCAGAACTGGCGCCAGATATCGTCCCAGTTGGGTTTCATTGAATTCAGATAATCGTAATTTGATGGCCGAGACATCAATGTGAGTTCAATATTATGCCTCAAACCACTGCAGAACGATTCTGACCTTGTGACACTGACAGTTACCTTGCTGGAAGATGCCATCGCTGCTGAGGAAGATATCAGTCATAAGGGGTCTTTAATAATGTTCATATAGTCCACAACTCTCATGACGCCTTCGCCGGCCGCTGTGGCCGAGCGGTTCTAGGCGCTTCAGTCCGGAACCGTGCTGCTGCTTCGAATCCTGCCTCGGGCAGAGATGTGGTTAGGTATAAGTAGTTCTAAGTCTAGGGACTGGTGACCTCAGATGTTTAGTCCCATATTGCCTTCGATTAGTTCAGCAAGTCGCATCGAACCCCATGTGAATATCCCCACAACATTATACTGCTGCCACCGGCTTGCGTTCATGGCGCGCTGTAATTTCCTAGCTGTCGTACGCCCCGAATGCGTATCTGGACATGACCATCGACCTGTTTTAACAATAAACGGGATTCATCCGACCAGGCGACACCATTCTGCTGACCCGCGGTCCAATCTCGATGAACTCGTGCCTACTGTAATCATAATTGACGACGTCATTGGGTCAACGTGGGAACACTTATAGGTCCTCTGCTGCGGAACATCATGTGCAGTGAACGGTGTGCTTGTCCCTGCGCCAACACTGCACTCAGTCGTCACATCTCCCACAGATCGCCGCCTATCCTGCTTTAGAGAGCGGGCAAGCCTCCGATCTCTATGTTCTGTGAGGAGGTATGGACGCCCAACTTCTAATCTCATACTCGTGGTTTCAGCTTACTTTAACCACTTTCAATAGATGCTCACGATAGTGCCACACGAACAGCCGACCAGCTTCGCCGTTCCAGAGATACTCGCCCTTTCAGAGATACTCGCTCCCAGACACTGGGCCACAATAATCTGGCTATTGTTAAAGTCGCTTAAGTCGACGGACATCCTTATTTGAGCTGCTTATCGTCGCAAGAATGATTCCCCATTGATCTCTGCTCCGCTCATATACACTCCTGGAAATTGAAATAAGAACACCGTGAATTCATTGTCCCAGGAAGGGGAAACTTTATTGACACATTCCTGGGGTCAGATACATCACATGATCACACTGACAAAACCACAGGCACATAGACACAGGCAACAGAGCATGCACTATGTCGGCACTAGTAATGGAGACGATCGTAGAGATGCTGGATGTAGTCCTGTGGAACGGCTTGCCATGCCATTTCCACCTGGCGCCTCAGTTGGACCAGTGTTCGTGCTGGACGTGCAGACCGCGTGAGACGACGCTTCATCCAGTCCCAAACATGCTCAATGGGGGACAGATCCGGAGATCTTGCTGGCCAGAGTAGTTGACTTACACCTTCTAGAGCACGTTGGGTGGCACGGGATACATGCGGACGTGCATTGTACTGTTGGAACAGCAAGTTCCCTTGCCGGTCTAGGAATGGTAGAACGATGGGTTCGATGACGGTTTGGATGTACCGTGCACTATTCAGTGTCCCCTCGACGATCACCAGAGGTGTACAGCCAGTGTAGGAGATCGCTCCCCACACCATGATGCCGGGTGTTGGCCCTGTGTGCCTCGGTCGTATGCAGTCCTGATTGTGGTGCTCACCTGCACGGCGCCAAACACGCATACGACCGTCATTGGCACCAAGGCAGAAGCGACTCTCATCGCTGAAGACGACACGTCTCCATTCGTCCCTCCATTCACACCTGTCGCGACACCACTGGAGGCGGGCTGCACGATGTTGGGGCGTGAGCGGAAGACGGCCTAACGGTGTGCGGGACCGTAGCCCAGCTTCATGGAGACGGTTGCGAATGGTCCTCGCCGATACCCCAGGAGCAACAGTGTCCTTAATTTGCTGGGAAGTGGCGGTGCGGTCCCCTACGGCACTGCGTAGGATCCTACGGCCTTGGCGTGCATCCGTGCGTCGCTGCGGTCCGGTCCCAGGTCGACGGGCACGTGCACCTTCCGCCGACCACTGGCGACAACATCGATGTACTGTGGAGACCTCACACCCCACGTGTTGAGCAATTCGGCGGTACGTCCACCCGGCCTCCCGCATGCCCACTATACGCCCTCGCTCAAAGTCCGTCAACTGCACATACGGTTCACGTCCACGCTGTCGCGGCATGCTACCAGTGTTGAAGACTGCGATGGAGCTCCGTATGCCACGGCAAACTGGCTGACACTGACGGCGGCGGTGCACAAATGCTGCGCAGCTAGCGCCATTCGACGGCCAACACCGCGGTTCCTGGTGTGTCCGCTGTGCCGTGCGTGTGATCATTGCTTGTACAGCCCTCTCGCAGTGTCCGGAGCAAGTATGGTGGGTCTGACACACCTGTGTCAATGTGTTCTTTTTTCCATTTCCAGCAGTGTACTTCTCGTACCACGCCAGATGCCCTCAGCGCGTTGGGCAGTGGTCACAATGTTTGGCTCATTGGCGTAAATTTTCGAGTTGCTCACAGCAGTGTCAACGTCATTATAAATATTCCAGCTTGGTAAACGAGAGAGACCGACAGCATTACCTGAAGTCGCTTGGCCGAACGGTTCTAGGCACTTCAGTTCGGATCTACGCGGCAGCTACGGTCGCAGGTTCGAATCCTGCCCCGGGCGTGGATGTGTGTGATGTCCGTAGATTAGTCAGGTTTACGTAGTTCTAAGTTCTAGGGGACTGATGACCTCAGATGTTAAGAACCATAGTGCTTAGAGCCATTTGAACCATTCTGAGGTCGCTCAGTTACGGCGGTGTTGTTAGAGGGCTGTACGTACAGTGCTGGCATCGGAATTCTACACTTGTTATCCTCAAATTCTATACTCACTTTGAGCAATACGGAATGCCACTTGATAGAAACTCATTACAATCAACTACGAGTTTGCTGCGATGATGCTCATCTGATCACCATTCACGGGAACAAGGAGGAAGACGGTTTAAAAACTATGCACACTTCGATGTTCTCTGACATTCACATGCTCGTTCCAGTGCATAACAAATAAAGAATTTCTAATTATTACTTAAACAGTGTAACTAATATTCAGTACTATAATAAAACTATGACTTTTCCCTATTGCTGTCAGTAAAACTCATTAAGGTAACCAATGGTAGTAACATAATTTTCACAAGCTGCGACATTGTCGCGAAAAAACAGGGACCCGTATATGTAATCAGTTTCCTTTACTTTGTCATTGCTTCTTAGACAGCTCAACATAAATTCAGAATAACACCTTTCAGATAATGACACTTGTAAAAGTTTAGAGAGAGAAAAATGCTGCATTATAGTACCTGAAAATTTCGACAGAAAGATTTTTAGATCCGCTTCAACAGACGAAAATGTAAGAATGTTTCTTACAATGATATCCCATTCAAACAATACGACGGGAGCGAAAGAAAGGCTCACTTGCATTGAAAGTTACATGACTGTCACACAGAATCACTCAGAAATTCGGATGTGATAACATCGGTGGTACGAGTCAGTTCTATGTCCAGTCATGTTCCAGGGTGTTGATGCGACAAACGTTTCAGAATGTCAGTCGCGGTTTTTCGCTCTTCGCAACCCTTCTCTAGCATGCCCATTTGTTTCTGCTTGTCTCCGATCATGTTCGCTGTCTGCTGATCTGTTTACATATCGTCCAAATGGTTCAAATGGCTCTGAGCACTGTCGGACTTAACTTCTGAGGTCATCAGTCCCCTAGAACTTAGAACTACTTAAACATCACACATATCCACGCCCGAGGCAGGATCGAACCTGCGACCGTAGCGGTCGTGCGGTTCCGCATTGTAGCGCCTAGAACCGCTCGGCCATCCCTGCCGGCCATATCGTCCAGGATTCTTCATATTCAAGAACCCATACGTCTGAAAAAGTTGCAATGTAGTAGTTCGACAGTCGGTTTACTTTATTTACGTTGAGTTGAGCTGCAGAGTTCGTAAATCGGTGTAGATGCGTTGTTAGATGACTGGTTGCATAATCTACATCTACATGAGTACTATGCAATTCACATTTAAGTGCTTGGCAGAGGGTTCATCGAACCACAATCATACTATCTCTCTACTATTCCACTCCCGAACAGCGAGCGGGAAAAACGAACACCTAAACCTTTCTGTTCGAGCTCTGATATCTCTTATTTTATTTTGATGATCATTCCTACCTATGTAGGTTGGGCTCAACAAAATATTTTCGCATTCGGAAGAGAAAGTTGGTGACTGAAATTTCGTAAAAAGGTCTCGCCGCGACGAAAAACGTCTATGCTGTAATGACTTCCATCCCAACTCGTGTATCATATCTGCCACACTCTCTCCCCTATAACGTGATAATACAAAACGAGCTGCCCTTTTTTGCACCCTTTCGATGTCCTCCGTCAATCCCACCTGGTAAGGATCCCACACCGCGCAGCAATATTCTAACAGAGGACGAACAAGTGTAGTGTAAGCTGTCTCTTTAGTGGACTTGTTGCATCTTCTAAGTGTCCTGCCAATGAAACGCAACCTTTGTCTCGCCTTCCCGACAATATTATCTATGTGGTCCTTCCAACTGAAGTTGTTCGTAATTTTAACACCCAGGTACTTAGTTGAATTGACAGCCTTGAGAATTGTGCTATTTATCGAGTAATCGAATTCCAACGGATTTCTTTTGGAAACTGGTGAATTTTCAATCTCTCGTTACTTGCGGAAATCTTAGGTTGTTTGGTTGAATTTGGGGAGGGGACCAGACAGCGAGGTCATCAGTCCCAACAAATTACGAAAGGATGAGGAAGGAAGTCGGCCGTGCCCTTGCAAAGCTTCAGCCCGGAACCGCGCTGCTGCTGCTACGGTTGCAGGTTCAAATCCTGCCTCGGGCATGGATGTGTGTGATGTCCTTAGGTTAGTTATGTTTAAGTAGTTCTAAGTCCAGGGGACTGATGACCTCAGATGTTAAGTCCGAGAGTGCTTAGAGCCATTTGAACCCTTTCAAAGGAACCATCCCGACATTTGACGGAAGAGATTTAGGGAAACCACGGGAAATCTAAATCAGGATGCCCGGACGCGCCTTTTGAAGTGCCGTCCACCTGAAAGTGAGTCCAGTGTGCTACGCCACCACGCTCGGCTTGCAGAAATCTTTCTTCGGATATAAACTGGAAATAAGTGCGGAAATCTGTTTCCGATCGTTCGCATAACAATGGTGATGCACAAGATACGCTTTTCGCCCCAGTAATAAAACAGGCATGATTAAAATCAAAGCTAATGATCATATCTGTAGAATGTGTGTGTATGTGGGGGAGGGGGGAAGGAGGGGGAGCTCTTCAAATAAAGAGGTAATAAATCTGCAGAGAAGTTTATTGCATTCGTGTTCTAAGGAGTTGCAGCAACAGTTACAAGAACGACATGGGCAAATCGTGCCCTGAAACCTCATAATGTTAGTGTGGTTACCAGACAGCTGACGAGCGTAGAACATTCTTTCCGTGACGCCGCCTTTGCAAGCTGCTGGCGCAGGATGACATCAGCTGTGCGTCCTTCCTGTAAGTCAGCGGCTGACAGAGCAGCGGCTGCGTGAGAATGGAGAACAGTGTTGGCTCACTGGCTACAGGCTGGCGTTGCGCAACGCGGTGGCCAACGCCAACGGGGGACTCACCTGCTGTGAAGTGGCAATCGGCACATCTGCTAACCAGTCCGCGTCAACACATAACAATAAGGCACAGTTGTGCTAGTAGCTATTATCACAGGGTTGCTATATACTTGGTACTAAAATGAACAAAAGGACCGCTGATCTAGTGTAAGCAATTCCATTAACACAACAAGTCGAGACTCCTCACAATTCCTATAATGTGACTCGAAAGTGGACGTTAGTGCAAATATTGCACTGTATTCCTTCGTCAACATACTACGACTGCGACGCCAGGAGTATAAACTTATTGTAACTATTTTAGTATTTCGTCAACGGAGTATTTCACTTTAAATCGAGTACATCATTACGGAGGTGTGCAACCACTGTATGAGCTAAGTACGCTCGACAAAAATCTGCTCACCCCCAGGAGACATCATGCTATCTCTGAATGCAGCCTTAATAACAGCCACAATGTGGCTAGAAAAAAAAAATCCATAAGTTCTTTTAGATATGTCGTACCCAGCTCAAGTGGTTCATTAATGGGATTGTTGTTGTTGTGGTCTTCAGTCCGTACGCCAATTTTTGTTTTTCTTGTTTCCTTTATTGCCTGCTGAAGATACGGACTGGATAACTCCCTTCTCAACAACTGCTTGTCTTTCATCCCCCTAGAATCCTATAAATGCCTTCTGGTACGTGTACATGTTGTAAGGAGCTTTTCCCTCCCTTCTGCCTTCAGAAGTCCAATCTACGTTGTCAATAACTTTTTCTAAGCCTACAAATGTGGGAGCAAATCGGAAAATTTAACAGGTCTATCGAGGTGCGATAGGGTGCCCTAGTATTCGTCAAACCAGGAAACTATGCGTGCATCGATGTGAAGCCGGCTGATGTCATCTTAGAAGACGGGAGTGTCCAGCGTATATTTACACTACTGGCCATTAAAATTGCTACACCAAGAAGAAATGCAGATGATAAACGGGTATTCATTGGACAAATATATTATACTAGAACTGACAGATGATTACATTATCACGCAATTTGGGTGCATAGATCCTGAGAAATCAGTACCCAGAACAACCACCTCAGGCCGTAATAACGGCATCGATACGCCTGGTGCTTTGAGTCAAACAGATCTTGGTTTGCTTGTACAGGTACAGCTGCCCATGAAGCTTCAACCACAGTTCATCAAGAGTAGTGACTGGCGTATTGTGACGAGCCAGTTGCTCGGCCACCATTGACCAGACGTTTTCAATTGGTGAGAGATCTGGAGAATGTGCTGACCAGGGCAGCAATCGATCATTTTCTGTATCCAGAAAGGCCCGTACACGATCTGCAACATGCGGTCGTGCATTATCCTGCTGAAATGTAGGGTTTCGCAGGGATCGAATGAAGGGTAGAACCACGGGTCATAACACATCTTAAATGTAACGTCCACTGTTCAAAGTGCCGTCAATGCGAACAAGAGGTGACCGGGACGTGTAACCAATGGCACCCCATACCACCACGTCGGGTGATACGCCAGTATGGCGATGACGAATACACACTTCCAATGTACGTTCACCGCGATGACGCCAAACGCGGATGCGACCACCGTGATGCTGTAAACAGAACCTGGAGTCATCCGAAAAAATGACGTTTTGCCATTGGTGCACCCAGGTTCGTCGTTGAGTATACCATCGCAGACGCTCCTGTCTGTAATGCAGCGTCAAGGGTAACCGCAGCCGTGGTCTCCGCGCTGATTGTCAATGCTGCTGCAAACGTCGTCGAACTGTTCGTGTAGATGGTTGTTGTCTTGCAAACGTCCCCATCTGATGACTTAGGGATCGATACGTGGCTGCACGATCCGTTACAGCCATGCGGGTAAGATGCTTGTCATCTCGACTGCTAGTGATACGAGGCCGTTGGGATCCAGCATGGCGTTCCGTATTACCCTCCTGAAACCACCGATTCCATATTCTGCTAACAGTCATTGGATCTCGACCAACGGGAGCAGCAATGTCGTGATACGATAAACTGCAATCGCGATAGGCTACAATCCGACCATTATCGGAAACGTGATGGTACACATTTCTCCTCCTTACACTAGGCATCACGACAACGTTTCACCAGGCAACGCCGGTCAACGGCTGTTTGTGTATGAGAAATCGGTTGGAAACTTTCCTCATGTCAGTACCTTGTAGGTGTCGCCACCGTACCAACTTTGTGTGAATGCTCTGAAAAGCTAATCATTTGCATATCACAGCATCTTCTTCCCGTCGGTTAAATTTCGCGTCATCTTCGTGGTGTAGCAATTTTAATGTATAGTAGTGTATTTTAAAGATGCAGAGAAAAGGACAACCACTGATCACCAAGAATATTGAAATAAACGTCCTGGTACATACTGACAGTGAGTGGGTCCAAGTCATGGTAGTAGGAATACCCACAGAACCTCCAGCCTTAGCTAACCCCTAACCCCCCGTACACTGCTGTTTAATTACCTCATTCGGCCGTCCGTGTGTTCGACTTCCTCCATCATTTGAGGAGAGGCAAAATAACGACTAGACGAACGACATTGCACACCTAGCTTTCGGAAATCTATGACTATGGAGCCTGCATGTTGCGTTCATCCATGCTTCGCAGGATATCATGTGACAAGAGGGCAAGCCGAGTTTCACGCGAGCGATGATTTTCATCTGAAGGTAATTTATTACATTATATCTCAAATTATATTCAAGAATTCTGCAGCATACCGATGACATTGGTCTGTAATTTTCTTGTAACCTTTTTATTATACAGCGCTCAGACCTTCATAAGACTGTAACATGTGTGCTATGCATATGATCCTATATAAATGTACTTTTATCTCCAGATATCTTGCGACAGTAGCTGGGTAGTTAATTCATTTGATCAGTTGTAATTTTTGGCGCCACAAGTAAGTCTACGAGCAGTGCATCCGGTACTGCGGGCAGTACATTTCTTTGAGTCAGAACCCAGTCATCTGTCATCAAAAGTCGAATTAGTATGCTTATATCTTGCAGTCACTGGCGTATCCCCTATTTTGCGTTTTTTAGTATATTTACATTGGTTCGCGCATTATACAGATTGCACCCACATGTGCTTTTTTTTGAAAGGATGAATTCTACAAGGGAGAATCCTGTCACATTAAAGATTTCTGTTGCATGTTGTACGTTTTCAGAGCCTAACAATTCATGTACGTCGTAGACTGAATTCAATTTGATCACAACCTAAGGTGAGATAGTTACACGAAGCCCGCATCTCGTGGTCGTGATGTAGCGTTCTCGCTTCCCGCGCCCGAGTTCCCGGGTTCTATTCCCGGCGGGGTCAGCGATTTTTCTCTGCCTCGGGATGGCTGGGTGTTGTGTGTTGTCCTTAGGTTAGTTAGGTTTAAGTAGTTCTAAGTTCTAGGGGACTGATGACCATAGATGTTAGTCCAATAGTGCTCAGAGCCATTTGAACCATTTTTAGTTACATGAAATGGCGCTGTATATAACAATTCTTCTTTGTGGAAGGTAATTATCGAGGGTCATGTCAAGGCAGACACGCAGCAACTGAGCATAAACTTCCAAGAATTCACTGTAAGCATAACCACAACTTCCTTACAACTGTTTTCAACAGCAAGTACCGTGAATGAACGCCACAAGACATACAACACGTCTCGCTGACATTTGTACTGCTGTGCATTTACTATCAGTACAACAGAGATACAAAGATAAATGGAAGTAAGATTTCCAATGGGATACAATTACTCCGTGGTTTCCCTTGGCTAAGATAAACAGAGCGAACATTCTACACTAGTCCTGAGGAGTGGAGCGCTGAGAGTGACCAGCTCGGAGCCAAGGTATTGTTTCCAGCTTGAGGAGGACGACCTTGGGAACATTTGTGACCGGCGCCAAACCGAAGCTGCTGCCAACTGTGGTGAGAAATTGACGGTTCGTTGCATTGTCTGCATTTCCCGGTGTCCACTTTGTTCACCTGTCATAATGGTGAAAAGTATAAAGATAGATAAAACGACAGAAAATGTCTCGCGCCGCTGGGCATCTAGTTTACGCAGTCGAGTTTACGATTAGGGACAGTGGCGGCGTTGGGCGTCGGCGAGGTTGGTGACAGCTGGCCTCGCAAAAAGTTGTTCAAGTTGTTAAAATTTTTGCTACTTAGTTATCCGTCTTTATTTCCATACGAGTGTAGTAGAATTTATCTAGGGTCGTCTTGCAAAATTACGAAAGTCAAGTCCCTATTACACTATACACCTAAGGTGCACACCTATTTCTGCAGCGTCCCAGGCGTACATGTTTGGAACAGCAGACGAAGTCAAAACAGTGCACAATGACCCACATTCTTGAACGCTGCAATTCCCCAAAATTTGTGTCCACGTGGCCGGACAGGATTTAGCGTGACATTCGACCTGAATACAGATTTACAGCCTTGCCCCCAGGTCACACAGCACTCGTTCTCTCTAACGAGTAAGAAAAACCTACGTCACTGCGTGACCTCGCACTAAAGAACAGCGGTCGCGTCGCTGGTGAAGGGCAGCTTCAGAGAAGTAGGAGTTCCGAGAAGTGTAGCGCCTAATAGATGGAGGCGGCTCCAGTGGGAGGTCGAGAGTGGTGCTTATTATTCCATATGAGAGGGGAACGGGATGCCTGGCCTGAGTAGGAGCTGAGGAAAACGGGGAGCAAGTGTGAAAGGGAGCCAGCCTATCGTGACGAGAGCGTGTTGTTCTGTCGTTGCTGGTAGGAGGCGTGCAGGGTAATCTGCGGGTGCACAATGCAGGTTGTGGAAAGGTAAGCTAGAATGTCATTTCAGTTTGTACAGGCACTGCTGTTTCATTAGATCAGCCTTTCCCTAACTGCACAGTAGCTATCTTGTCTACTTCTGCGGTATCGTGAATTTTTCAGTAAATACGTGTGATTTAATACACTCAAAACAATTACACAAGTCGTGAGCCACGTTAAGAAGCTGAAGTCATTGCAGTTCCATTAACGAAAATAGATTCAGTTAACCGAGTTAATGAAACAGTAAATAATATACATTACAAGTCATGAGCCACTTTAAGAAGCTGGAGTATCTGCAGTTCCATCAACGAAAATATTGATGAAACAATAAATAATATAAGTTGTTGTTTCAATAACTGTCACAACCAGTCACAAGACCAACACTTTTCTTATTATTTACGTTTTTCGACGCTCATCTTCAGATATCACGTTTTATTGTTAAGGCACTTATAACTTATTACTTAGCATTAACTAAATAAAGGAAAGAGGAAATGAGTTTATTATGTTATCGCCGAAGGGTCTGCTAGAGACGGAAAACTATCTCGGATGGAACGACCGATCGAGGTAGCACATTGGTACGCACGCTGGACTCGCATTCGGGAGGACGATAGTTCGAATCCTTGTCGAGCCATCCTGACTGAGATTTTCCGTAATTTTTCTAAATCGCTCCAGGAATGCCGGGATGGGTCCTTTCAAAGTTCACCGTCGATTTCCTTGACCATCCTTGACACATTCCAAGCCTGTGCTCCATCTCTTATGTCATCTATGTCGACTGGACGTGAATCAGTAACGTTCCTTCCTTCTGTCAGACGGGAAAGGAAGTTAGCTGTGTCCGTTTCAAGCAACCATTTGTATCAATCGATTTAGGAAAACTATTAAAAATCAAAATCGGTATAGCTAAGCAGGTATCTGAACCCAGCTCGTAACGAGCGTCTATTTTTTATCTGATGATGTATGTACGCCGAACTATGCAATGTAATTTGAATGAAAGAAGCTGAAGGTGCGATCTAGGTGGGTATTGCAAATAAAGCATCATCCGCAGGATGGTAATGAAACGAAATCCTGATTACAGATGTTTCATCAATTAGTAGGCATTCTTGACCATCTCTTAAAGTGAGGAGCTGACAGATGTGAGTCTCCGACCAAACCAATCCTGTTTTCAAACAGTTCTAGTATACATTCTATTTGAGACAGTGGTGCCTTCTTTGAATATTTTCTCCCCTGTAGACTTGTCACGAATAGATCCCATGTGATTACTGGCGGAAGTGCAGTCTTTTTAGAGGTAGTCTGCAGTCTTTCTTTTCCATATCATGAACTTAATCTACTACTTGCAGTGTGTTGCCTTCATTCGACTATGGTGACAACGCTTCTGTGCTCACATTTACTTCGTTAACAACACTGACAAACGGTCTTCAATGATGTTTGAGAGTCTGCATCATCTTCACCCAGTTCTCTTGCAATTTTTGCAAGTGTCCATTATTTCACATGAAAATATTTAAGAACATCAAACTAGTATTTTTTTAACCATCTTGTACGCTCACTTGTTACTGGCCTTTCGATATGGCAGTCAAAAACCACTGTATGCTACATTATTTTATATAATTCACAAAAGCATTTTTGAAATGGTGCTTACCAACAGTGACTTTCTTCAGTAAAACTTCCTGTCCCATTACAAAAATTTTCTCCCTTAATGAAACTGCCCTCGTAATAATGGCTGAAGTTAGATATTTAAGTTGTCTAGTAACTAAGTGCAATTCACTTTCTTTTTGGTGTTTTGTTGGGTCATAGCTGGTCTGGATCCGTATACAGAAACTAAACAGTTTGGATCGGAAAGACACCTCTGTCGAAAGTCGGTCAGTCTGTGTATAGGAAAATCCACAGGTGCACACTACTACGTACGTCTACACACTAGCCCGGTAAAATTACCCTACTGAAGGTCAAACTCTCCAAAAAAAAGAGTATCTTTATACACTGTCCTGCTATAAGAACAGCTTGACAGTGTCCATTGGCACCCATTCCAAAGCAGTTCACCAAAACGTCTGTACAGTGTGTGTAGAAGAGACGGTCAGATCTACCTACTGTCGAACTCAGCCACCTTCAATGATAGTAGTACTAGAGAACAGGACGAGATTAGCTTCCCAAGTTCCGATGTGTCATTGCCAAAGTTGCTTACTTATTACCCTGCTGGCAGTGCATACCTCTTACTCTCATTGGTTGGGTTAGGTGTACAAAGAAACCTTCATTTGTAAACATCACGTGACCTGCGCAGGAGTTTTAGGCTTTATATTAATATACGAACAAACACTTTCGATCGGATTTGGATCCGGAGACACTGCAGGCCAATCCATCGTGGACGTCTCAGTGTCTTGTTTCCACGCTGCACAGAGACGGCTGCGATGTTTGAATCATTATTCTCTTGAAACACCGAGCTTGCCTCGTTCGAACCAAATACCTACTTAACGGACCTCAGAAGGCACTTTTGATATATACTGCACATTTTGTCAACACTCACCAATTTTGCAATCATTTGAAACTGCAACTGACAAAACAAAACATTTAAATCTCACACTGTTTATCTGCAAACACTGTACAAAAGCGCACTGAGTACAGATTCGAGACCACTACCAGGGCTGTCGCGGCGGAAGTTACATCTAAAATTGTGGCGTACACTATCTTGTGGAACTGACTGTATTGAGGTACCAATTATCTAAGTACATGTACTTATACCCGTAACAAATATATAGGGTGGTCCATTGATAGTGACCGGGCCAAATATCTCAGGAAATATGCATCGCGTTCACCGGATCTGACGTACCCGGATTTCTTTCTGTGGGGAAAGGTGAAGGATATTTGCTATCGTGATCCTCCGAGAAAGCCTGACAACATACATCAGCACATTGTCAATGCATGTTCGAACATTACGGAAGGCGAACTACTCGATGTTGAGAGGAATGTCGATACACTATTGCCAAATGCATTGAGTTTGACGGACATCATTTTGAGCATTTATTGCATTAATGTCGTATTTACAGGTAATCACGCTGTATCACATTGGAATAACAGAAATAAAATGTTCAAACGCACCTACGTTCTGTATTTTAATTTAAGAAACCTATATGTTACCAACTGTTCGTGTAAAATTGTGAGCAATATGTTTGTGAATATTACAGCGTCATCTATCACAAAGCGGAAACAGTGGACCAACTAAAACATTCATATATCTTTCCGTACTACACGAATATTTAATAAAAATGCGGGTTCCTATTTTTAAAAAAACGCAGTTGATATCAGTTAGACCTATGGAAGCGCCATCTAGCGGGTCAACCATAGCGCAATCTGATTTCCCCTTTCAAGCTCGATAAGTTTCGTTCTTTGTAGTTTTTTCGTTTGACGCTGCTTATTTTGTGAGATATTTGGCACGGTCACGATCAATGGGATATATATATAGGAAATAGAAAAAAGTACACATTGACACCGGT
The DNA here is from genome assembly GCF_023897955.1 of Schistocerca gregaria. Lineage (NCBI taxonomy): Eukaryota > Metazoa > Arthropoda > Insecta > Orthoptera > Acrididae > Schistocerca > Schistocerca gregaria. Next base: position 363,428,278 of record NC_064920.1, read on the forward strand.
GTGTCAGACCCACCATACTTGCTCCGGACACTGCGACAGGGCTGTACAAGCAATGATCACACGCACGGCACAGCGGACACACCAGGAATCGCGGTGTTGGCCGTCGAATGGCGCTAGCTGCGCAGCATTTGTGCACCGCCGCTGTCAGTGTCAGCCAGTTTGCCGTGGCATACGGAGCTCCATCGCAGTCTTTAACACTGGTAGCATGCCGCGACAGCGTGGACGTGAACCGTATGTGCAGTTGACGGACTTTGAGCGAGGGCGTATAGTGGGCATGCGGGAGGCTGGGTGGACGTACCGCCGAATTGCTCAACACGTGGGGCGTGAGGTCTCCACAGTACATCGATGTTGTCGCCAGTGGTCGGCGGAAGGTGCACGTGCCCGTCGACCTGGGACCGGACCGCAGCGACGCACGGATGCAAGCCAAGACCATAGGAACCTACACAGTGCCGTAGGGAACCGCACCGCCACTTCCCAGCAAATTAAGGACACTGTTGCTCCTGGGGTATCGGCGAGGACCATTCGCAACCGTCTCCATGAAGCTGGGCTACGGTCCCGCACACCGTTAGGCCGCCTTCCGCTCACGCCCCAACATCGTGCAGCCCGCTTCCAGTGGTGTCGCGACAGGCGTGAATGGAGGGACGAATGGAGACGTGTCGTCTTCAGCGATGAGAGTCGCTTCTGCCTTGGTGCCAATGATGGTCGTATGCGTATTTGGCGCCGTGCAGGTGAGCGCCACAATCAGGACTGCATACGACCGAGGCACACAGGGCCAACACCCGGCATCATGGTGTGGGGAGCGATCTCCTACACTGGCCGTACACCTCTGGTGATCGTCGAGGGGACACTGAATAGTGCACGGTACATCCAAACCGTCATAGAACCCATCGTTCTACCATTCCTAGACCGGCAAGGGAACTTGCTGTTCCAACAGGACAATGCACGTCCGCATGTATCCCGTGCCACCCAACGTGCTTTAGAAGGTGTAAGTCAACAACCCTGGCCAGCAAGATCTCCGGATCTGTCCCCCATTGAGCATGTTTGGGACTAGATGAAGCGTCGTCTCACGTGGTCTGCACGTCCAGCACGAACGCTGGTCCAACTGAGGCGCCAGGTGGAAATGGCATGGCAAGCCGTTCCACAGGACTACATCCAGCATCTCTACGATCGTCTCCATGGGAGAATAGCAGCCTGCACTGTACTAGTGCCGACATTGTGCATGCTCTGTTGCCTGTGTCTATGTGCCTGTGGTTCTGTCAGTGTGATCATGTGATGTATCTGACCCCAGGAATGTGTCAATAAAGTTTCCCCTTCCTGGGACAATGAATTCACGGTGTTCATGTTTCAATTTCCAGGAGTGCATATATATATATATATAAGGATAGATTGCTACTCACAATGTTGCGGAGATGCTGAGTCATAGACAGGCGCAAGTCACACGCACATGATCACAGCCCTGTGTTTGTGTGTGTGTGTGTGTGTGTGTGTGTGTGTGTGTGTGTGTGTGTGTGTGTTCTGTTGACACGTTTATCATAAGTATGTAGTGTGGAATAAACTAATTAAGTAACAAGACCTTTGAGGACCGACTACTCACATGACTGGCCCAATAAGATAACTAAACCGATAAGATGTATAAATTAAAGTACATGGGTCCTGTATCAACTAGCGTGTATTCGGTGCGCTCATACTCAGGCGACGTCTGTTGCAGAGTCGAGCCGCATGCTGCTGTCGCAGATCGAGCCCAGCTTCTCGTACTGCACGCACCTGGTCGTGGGCTACGCCACCATCAACACGGAGACGTACAAGGCGGTGCCGCCCAGCGAGGACGAGCACACCACGTACACGAACATCGTGGCGCTCAAGAGGCGCTTCCCCAGCCTCAAGATCCTGCTGTCGATCGGCGGAGGCGCCGCTGATACCGACACCAGGGAGAAGTACTTCGAGCTGGTCAGTTGACATGCGGACCCGTTTCAGACATTGCTGCGTACAAGCATTAACAAACCGTTACACTTAAGGTCTCGGGTAACTACACTACTGGCCATTAAAATTGCTACACCAAGAAGAAATGCAGATGATAAACGGGTATTCATTGGACAAATATATTATACTAGAACTGAGATGTGATTGCATTTTCATGCAATTTGGGTGCATAGATCCTGAGAAATCAGTACCCAGAACAACCACCTCGGCCGGTAATAACGGCATTGATACGCCTAGGAATTGAGTCAAACAGATCTTGGATGCCCCGTACAGGTACAGCTGCCCATGCAGCTTCAACACGATACCACAGTTCATCAAGAGTAGTGACTGGCGTGTTGTGACAAGCCAGTTGCTCGGCCACCATTGACCAGACGTTTCCAATTGGTGAGAGATCTGGAAAATGTGCTGGGCAGGGCAGCAGTCGAACATTTTCTGTATCCAGAAAGGCCCGTACACGACCTGCAACATGCAGTCGTGCATTATCCTGCTGAAATGTAGGGTTTCGCAGGGATCGAATGAAGGGTAGAGCCACGGGTCGTAACACATCTGAAATGTAACGTCCACTGTTCAAACTGTCGTCAATGCGAACAAGAGGTGACCGAGACGTGTAACCAATGGCACCCCTTACCATCTCGCCAGGTCATACGCCAGTATGGCGATGACGAAGACACGCTTCCAATGTGCATTCAGCGCGATGTCGCCAAACACGGATGTGACCATCACGATGCTGTAAACAGAACCTGGAGTCATTCGAAAAAATAGTTTTGCCATTGGTGCACCCAGGTTTGTCGTTGAATACACCATCGCAGGTGCTCCTGTCTGTGATGCAGCGTCAAGGGTAACCGCAGCCATGGTCTCCGAGATGATAGTCCATGCTGCTGCAAACGTCATCGAACTGTTCGTGCAAATGGTTGTTGTCTTGCAAAAGTCCCTATTTGTTGAGTCAGCGATCGAGACGTGAGTGCACGATCCGTTACAGACATGCAGATAAGATGCCTGTCATCTCGACTCCTAGTGATAGGAGGCCGTTGGGATCGAGCACGGCCTTCCGTATTACCCTCATGAACCCACCGATTCCATATTCTGATAACAGTCACTAGATCTCGACGAACGCGAGCAGCAATGTCGCGATACGACAAACCGCAATCGCGATAGGTTACAATCCGACCTTTATCCCAGTCGGAAATATGATGTTACGCATTTCGCCTCCTTACACGAGGCATCACAACAACTTTTCATCAGGCAACGCCGGTCAACTGCTGTTTGTGTATGACATATCGATTGGAAACTTTCCTCATGTCAGCACGTTTTAGGTGTCGACACTGGCGCCAACCTTGTGTGGCTGCTCTGAAAAGCTAATCATTTGCATATCACAGCATCTTCTTCCTGTCGGTTAAATTTCGCGTCTGTAGCACGTCATCTTCGTAGTGTAGTAATGTTAATGGCCGTATTGTATCAAACGAGTTTGTCAAATTCGATGCTTCGCGTACACCACTGTGTCAAACAAGAGCACAGACGCACTGGTCAAGTTTGTCAAATTTGACCTCAATTTGAAGCAGCTGTCGCGCTGTACATATCATATGGTAAATTATTTTGAGATTAGTGGAAATAGCTAGCAATAAGCCAAACCTGGGTTTGATACCCGGTCAAGTCGAAGATTGGACTGGGTATTTTATTGTCCTAACGTTCGTATCGTCATGATTGACATTCCATTATTGCGGTGACTGTGTAGGCACTTACCGAAATCCAATAAATTCAAAAAACATACGAGGGTTGTAACTTTAATAGTGGCAACTACTTATTTACAGCTCGTACAAAACAGATATGTGTTTCAAAGTTTTACTGACCGTCAAAGGAGTCACCAGTATTGTGTGTAAACCGTTGCCAGCGATGTGGAAGTCGTAGGATACGCTCAGCAGTGCCATTTGTGTTGGCAGTTCGAGCGGCGCGGTCTATTGTCCTACGAATTTGTAGCAGTTCTGAAGCGAATGTCGTGAAGTGTTTCCTTCAGTTTAGAAATCGAGTTGAACTTATGAGGGCTTCAGTCAGCGGAGTGCAGTAGGTGGTATAGCCCCATCAGTCAAGCAAATCATTAACAGCTTGCACTGTACGCGCTTGAGCATTGTCTTGCAAAATGATGGTCTGGTCCTGCAGAAATTGTCATCACTTCTGTCTCTATGCTTGGAACACAACGTACGACCAGCTTTCTAAAACACCTTGAAGGTAAAATTGGAAACATTCGAGCTTATACGGAGGTCTGCCGACGACCATTCTTCCCACACACCATTTGTGACTGGTGTACAAAGTACTCTCCACCACCCTCATTAGGTGGCACGTGAAGCACAGATGTAGATGTACGTCGCCACGTTCAGTCCAAAAATCTACAGTAGCAAAGAATCAAATTTCTACTATTTTTCTCTATAAGGTGGCAGTCTATACATGCTAACAAAAATCTAAACATACACTACAAAAATTAGGTGGCATTAGAAAATAAATGTGGCAACACAATTTAACATTATAAATTTCATTTCTTAAGACTGAATATTTACGGTAAATGAACTTAACTTTCTTACAAGTTGTATCCTTGGCATTGGAGTCCTATACCCAATATGACAATGTAAATAACTTTGCTGTCTCTTGACAGCCCGTGATTTAGTCATTATGGCTGAAAGTAATTTGCAGACATATGATGTTAATTGTTACCATTGCTCCCTTAAATAACGACTCACACGTCGAAACATTAGTCACTGTAGACCTTCGTTACTGTCTGTAGAAGAGATGGAACTGTAGCAGTCTCAAAATGAGGCTGCCATTGTGTAATTGCAAGATCTGTGACAGAGATGTGGTGCAACTATCGAGTGCCCCTGTTGGGGGAGTGATCTCAACCTGTGCCCGTATTCTGTGGAATCAAAGTAGTTCCCAGTTGAGAGCCATCTCTGTGGCACGTGGCAACAATATCAGCGGATGGATATGATTTGCTGGCGAACATGTTGCGGAAGCAGGAGGTAGTCCTTTTGGGTGAGTGCCATCTAGAGACTGCTACTCCTAACTGAGGCGACACCTGGCAAGTGATGTGTGTGTGTGTGTGTGTGTGTGTGTGTGTGTGTGTGTGTGTGTGTGCGCGCGCGTCTGGTGACAGACACTCGTGATACTGCTGTGTACCTCTTCAACTATGTACACAGCAATGTGTATGACATAGCGTCCTATCCATATGAGGACTGTACAGATGGACAGCCGACAAAGCTAGAACGGGACAAGGGCAAGAAAATGTCGCAGAAGTAACTGTTGCAGCACAACTGTTTTTAGTAGTATTTTGATAGATGGTGAAATGGTGTAAACTACAAGGCTGAACTTGCAAACAATAATCCATACAGTGATCTGATGCGGAATATGAGTGCCATAATATGAATGTCCATGTGGACTCCACACAGTTGAAATGACTCAGCGCAGCAGTCGTCCATTGGGCCCATTGACTTTAATAGCTCACGTGGGCGCTACCCGTCATTAAGTACTTGAGCATTCGCCTCTGGCCTTACAAGTAACGACCTTGACAGACGACCCGCAGCACAGGCAGGTCACTGCATAACACCACATGGTTCTCATTGGGTCATGTGTCACTCTTTTGTTACTCTCGAGCACAACATAGTGCGAAGCCTTACCTCCCCTTTAGTTTCTGCGCGAAACTTGTCACTACCAACCTGAGTTAACAGGCAACGTAATCGAGTGTAAACTCCACAAAAATCCATAAAAATACTCTAGTAATGCAATTGCTTCTGGTATTGTAAATGAGATATCTTTGGTTGTTCCAAGTCATATTTACGTGAAGACGTTTAGTAAGTGATAAACGATCTTTATTTTTAACAGCTCCACCGACGACACGATACATTTCGTGTCAGACGGGCCACTAATAAGTTTGTGCAAAGCACAGTACATGCCATATTACGAAGAAAGCATACGCCGTGAGCAGAAACCACCTACATCTGTCAGTACAGGGAGGAATGATCGTCCAGGGAGATAGACAGAGTGTTCTGTATAGTAATAATATTGTACTTCTATGCCTTCTATCAAGAGGATCGGACCCAAACCGTTCCGCGTAACTCGAATTGTGGTCCCTCTTATGTGTTTAACCCATCATTGCTTACCCACCGTTACGGTTTCTTCTAGCAAAGACCTAAGTAAATGTACGCAGGAAATTGTCAAAAATAGGGTTCCTCGGTAGAAAAGCGTAAGCTCCGCTCCAGTTTGCAGTTTCGAAAAAATGAAGGGTTAATTTTACAGAACACGCCAATATGAAATGATGAGATACTCTTTAGAGCTGATCAATATTTTTTACTTTGAAACTTGCGGAAAACGGAAAATTTAAGATTCTCTCGGCGAATAAATTATTCAGTCAACTTACGGGATTGCAGCCGGGTGACTTCTTCGACGATCGAAGGTACACAATTTGTCATTTTTCTTAGCGTCACCACACAACCAACTTCAGAATTCATCGATATTGAATATAAATTACAAACGAGTGATGCCTCTGTGTTCCTCTGTTTATTGACCAAGGAGAGAGCAGCATTCGAAGCAGCATTTAAGCGAACAACTGCATCTGCATTACAAGGTTACTTGCTAACTTAATCTCAACTGCTTCGTTAATAACACTGTTCCAGCAGCATTGTTATATTCCATGGGATGACAGATGGCAAAACAATGTTTTACAATAGCCTATTTGCTCACTTATTGTAATAGAGTGGGATAGTTGTGAGCGATTTCCTGTTATAAACCTCTGCATGAAACAATGATTTCATATTGGTCTATATTTATTTTCGATTTCTAAAAACGCGAATATTTTCACGTTGTAGTGTTCTAAATTGATTATCTCTTGATATAATGCACCAAAAGACAATAAAGATGTATCCTGTAAAAGCCAGGAATAAAAATATCGCATCAATAAGCTAACTGCGCACATTTACGAAACATTTTCAAATTTTTGATATACTGATACACGCGAGTGCCAATAAAAATCGCCTTTCAAAAGACTACAGTTCACACAACACAATGAGACAGCTAAATAATTTACCTTTATATTTGGCTTTCTTTTCTAGTAACCAGAGTTGCGTTTTGTACTTTTCAAACTGCTTCCAGACATTAAGCAGGAAATTAGGAATCCCTGAAAATTCGAAAGGAAATTAACTAGTCGTGCATGTTTCGATTTTTAAATGTCTCTGTTAATAGCAACAGCAAGTTTTGCACAGGTGTGTTGGGCAGTGTCTCTAGTATGCCCGTCGCTTACGCTACGTCGTTCTGTTTAGTTCTGAGCGCACATAAAGACACCTAGAACAACAGTGTCTCCCGCCAAGTACACTCTATTACAACAAGTGAGCAAATAAGCTATTGTGAAACATTGTTTTGCCATCTGTTATCCTATGGAATATAACAATGCGGGTTGGACTTCTAGCTGCTGGGACAGTGTTATTAACGAAGCAGTTGGGCATGACAGTGTCACAAAATTAATTTTAATAAATGCTATAGAGTTGCTATTGAGTGTGTTGGATAGACATTCAACTACGGAATCATAATGTATTTTACTTTACAATTGTTTTTTAATGATTAGAACGGTTTTATAACGAGTGCTTATCTGATATATTATAGAGTACGGTAGTGAGAAATATGTTGTCTTCTTTTACAGCTTGAAAGTGATGAACACCGAACAACTTTCGTAAGTTCAGCAAAGAGCCTACTGAAGCAACACGGATTTGATGGCATTGACATCGCGTGGGAGTTCCCCAAGAACAAAGCAAAGAAGGACCGCGGCACTTTTGGTGAGTGGTAAAACACAATATTCACACGTTGGCAGAACAGATTTTTTTATTAATTAGCAGGACTGTATGAAATTCCTGGAAATTAACCGAGAGGATGAATGTTTCTTTAGCACACAAAGCCATACATACCACAGTTAAGTAAGAGAAATGCGCCTGCGATACTTATGAACAGTTCAAGTATTTAATCACAGGGTGCTGACCTCCACGAACTGTATTTGCGTAATTTCAGATGATAGTTTTCTGGTCATAAGGCCGTGGACCAGGGCGGAGAATTGTACCTTGGACGACGGCCTTACCCCATATAAGAAATATTAGCAATTAGTTTAAGTATTTCTTACTCAAGAACTTCAATTTCTTATTTTATTTTAACAAATACAGCAACCAGTCTCTTTTTTTATGTATTTTTATTTATTCCGCTACATATTTCCAGCTTTTACCATCTTGTGTTGATGTAATACACATTTGAGCATTCAGTAAGTACCTCGTTAAAACATTGACAGCAAACTGGATGCTGCAACTGCTCTGTATAGAATAACAATTTCGTTGAGCTACTACATTTCGCAAGCTGTGTGTTTACGATAAATTGCTGGTTAGGCAAACTTACTTTCTGCTCTGATTGTTGTTATTCGGATTTTTGCTTTTATAGGTTTGAAAAAAAAACACTTTCCCACTTACATTTCGCTTTTGCAAGATTGTCAAAAGCTGAATATCTAGTGGGCAAGAGTTTCCAACTTGATATTGTAAAGGTGTTGAATGAAGAATAATTTAAAATTCTACTGCTTTGGTACATTGTAATAAATTATCTTCAAATGAAACATATATTGTAATTTTAATGAAAAAATGTTGATCTTAAATCACAATTTGATTTAAAAACAAAAAACTGAGAACAATATATGTATACTTTTATAATTATGCAAAGGATATAACGTACATGGACAAGTCGGCATTATTGCAAAATTAAAGAATAGAAGTCAATAAATGACTGAAGAGAATGTTTTTGCTCATTCTTCTGTAGAAGACTTTCCGGTCGCCTGATTTTGGGAATATTATTCCGACCTTGCATTAACTCAGTACAGTGAGGCCTCGATAGACAGTGTAAACGCGGATAATTGTTAACACAAAAACAGATGTTGGAATTACTGATTCTAGCTTCTAATAGATTATCTTGAAATGCACTTTCTACGAAGACACATAAAATTTCTGGTAGCTTTTTTTCCTGTGTAAAGAACGAAACAATGATGAGATGAAATCGCTGACAGCATGCGATCCACTGTCCACAGGTAACCGCCCACTATTCGAGCAGTTCCGTCTCTACGAGAAGTTCCTCAGCTGCCACTCCCACAATCCTGTTCTTCATTTTCCTTACAATCTTCTGAGTAAAACACCGCAGTGATTTAATTAGTCTCTGAGCAGGATGGTACAGAAACAAACAAATGTAAAAAAGTCACATTCAAGCATTAAAAAATGCTTTTCTTAGAAAAATTAAATAATGTACTTAAAGAAGCATAGAAATACACATAGTAAGCTCAAGATAAACTAAGAAATGAATACACAGACGAAATTAGGATGCCCTCACATTAGAAGAAGAAGCAATGACAAACGCGGAAATTTCGAAGCTATAAACTAAGCGCAGGCCGAGGTTTGTGTAGAACAAACAAGAAAGAAAAGTGAAATGTAAAATGCATATGATTTTTTTTCTCTGAGTCAAAAATAGCATGTTATTGTTGATGATGGTAGTGGTGGTGGTGGTGGTGGTGGTGGTGGTGGTGATAATGATGATGGTGATGCCAGTTTTATTGATGATGATAGTGACGGCAGATAATGATGATGTCAACGACGACGCTGCTGCTGCTGATGATAATGAAGGTGTTGATGATGGTAATGATGATGACGATGATATTGATGATGGTGGTGATTGTGGTGGTAATGATGATGAAAGTGACAAAAAAGAAGAAGAACATGGTAAAGATGACAATGATTGTGATGATGATGACAGTGATGATGAAGATGATGGTGAGGTTGAAGATGATGGTTATTATGATGGTCATGGTGTCTATGAAAATGACTGTGATGATGACACTGACATGAGGATAGGGATAGTTCAAATACTATAGAAATTGTGCTCTTCTTCATATGAATGGATTATAGGTTAAATACGTCTATCACATTATTATCTTGGCTTGGTACGATGGGTATTGTTCAGCATGGGGTTTGACGCTTCTGGATCTTTACTTATGATGAGCATAGTTTAACGTCCCACCGAAAGCAAGGTCATTGAAAAGGGGGCACAAGTTCGGTTTAGAGAAGGACGGGTAAGGAATCGACTCCTTTCATAGGGACCATCGCAGCATTTGACTGGAGTGATTTAGGAAAATCATAGAAAACCTAAATCTGTGTGGCCGATCGGAGATTTGAACAGTAGTCCTCCAGAACGTGAGTCCAATGAGGTAGCAACTTCACCACATTAGCATAGCATCCAACAGATGTATACCAAAACACATGCTGTTCTTTGTTGTATATCGGAATATCAACGCAAGTCTCCATTGTTGTAAATATTTATGACGACTGTTACCGAATCACATTCACTTGAAGAAACATCTTTTGAAAAAAAATGACCATTTTGTCCTGGAGACAGTGACGGCCAATGGTGACCAGTACCAGTTAAAGATGCAAAACATTTTTTATGCTTGCGCCAAAAAATTTAAATGTTCAAAGAAAACAGAGTTGTTTGTAAATTCTGCAATTGCCAGAAATACATTATATTGTTTTTGTGTCTTCATGAAGGCACAGAAAACCACTGCGTCAGAGACACTTAAGTTGCATACACAGCACATGTGACCTGTAACAGGAAGGTCTCTTCATTGGCAAAAGATTCCGATTTATTTCTCCATTAGGATCTCCTAAAGGGGACTGTCAAGAATGAGGGGACCAAGACAAAAAGACTGAATAACCAAGGGAAGAGCAATATTATACGAGTCGGGGTATGGCATGTCAGAAGTCTAATGTCTTTCTCTCTTACTGTTCTTTCTGTCAAAGAAACATTGGTAGAAATAAAAGATGGGTTCAGGAATGGACACAAATTAAGCGTAAAAAGATGTCAATCATAAGACTGCTGATGAAAGTGTTATCCTCCGGGAAAGGTAAGGAGAATTACAGACACACTAAACGGAATGAACAATCTACTGAGCAGAGAACACGAACTGAGAGTAAACCGAAGAAAGACAAAAGTAATGAGAGCTTGCAGAGGTTAGTGAAAAATTTACCATCAAAACTGGGGACCGTGAAGTAGTCGAAGTGAAGGAATTCTGTTACCTCGGAATCAAAATAACGCATGATGGTCGATGCAAGGAGCACATACAAAACATACTAGCGCAAGCGAAGAGTGCATTTCTGGCCAAAAGAAGTCTGCTAGTATTAAACAATGACCTTAATTTGAGGAAGAGAATTCTGAGAATGCACCTCTGCAGTACAGCATTGCATGGTAGTGAATCACAGACTGTGAGGAAACAAGAAAAGAAGAAAATTTGAAGCATTTAACGTGTGATGCATTAGAAGGATGTTGAAAGTTAGGTGGGCCGATAAGATAAGAAATGAGGCTATTCCCCACTGAATCGGCGAGGAAAATAATATGGGGGAAACACAAACAAGAAGGAGGAAATGGAAATTTGTTGTAAGGACTATGGCACCAAACTGCTGAGATCATCGGCATCGGTCACTAGACTTATGCACTACTTAATCTAAGTTCAACTAACTTACGCTAAGGACAACACCCGTACCCGAGGGAGGACTCGAACCTCCGACGGGGGAGCAGCGCGAACCGTGACAAGACACCCAAGACCGGGCGACTACCCCACGCGGCCAAGAAGAAAGGACCGGGTGATAGGGCATGTGCTGAGACATCCATAGTACTGGAGAAAACTGTAGAGGGAAAGAGAGATTCGAATACATCGAACAAGTAATTCAGGAAGTAGGGTGCACGCAGTACTCTTAAATGAAGAGGTTGGCGCGAGGAAGGATTTCGTTGTGGGCCGCGTTTAACCAGTTGTACCGTTGAGTAACCCTCCCCCTACAATATATATATATTTCCAGTGTTTCTACACATGTTTTGTTGTTATCAGGCTCCATATGGCACGGAATCAAGAAGGCGGTCGGCGCGGCCCACAGCCACACGGACGAGAAAGCAGACGAGCACAAGAGCCAGTTCTCGGCCCTCATTCGCGAACTGAGGACGTCGCTGCGGAACGAAAACGCTCTCTTGACCCTCAGCGTCATCCCATACATCAACCAGTCGGTGAGTATTAGGTGCTTCCTTTTTAGATGCCATAATTAGGAATTTTGAATTATACTGTGTTTTTAACGCTCTCATTACCGGGGAGATGCATCTACCCTGATACTTAAATCAAGGACATCGGTCAAATTTTATAAATGTTTCAAAATACTGAAGCACGTGATAACACGAAAAGGAGTAGGTATTTTAGTATATTACTAAAAAAAATAGAGATTTTTTCCTTATATCAGAAAGATGGGTTTTTCTTCGAAAGGCTACCGTAGTTTCGGAAAAAAAGCGAAATACGGGATGCTAATATTAGGAATGAGCCTAAGCAGTATCTCCTCCGTACATTTCGTACGGTTCTTTATACACCTCTAAGAATCAGAGTGTTAAGAGCATATTACGTCGCTCTGCTCCTACTTTCAGGAGCTTCCGAAAGTCGATAAAAAGGTATTTTGTTTCTTGTAAAAGAACCAAAATTGCTTTACCACTTATGTAGCTGAAGAAATATTAATCATATCTCAAGGTACCTACTCTTTAATTAACTGTGATACGTGAAAACCGTGTTTATGTATCGCGAACGGTTCAGAATCCCAGGTTCTTATAATATATTGCACCCACGAATACGTAAACATACGAATCACCAGTAGAACTTGAAATTAATGGCGCATATAAGTAACAGGGATGTCATTGAAGTATATGATTTGCAGATGGGTAAATCAAAATAACTGCAGCAACACCAAAAATTGTTGGTGCCATCGTTAACTACATACATTTAAATTGGTATTTATAATAACACTTCACTACGGTGATCCAAGGACGCATTTAAAGCGCGTTGCAGACATGGCGTGCCATAATGCTTCGATTCGCCTCAAAATCTCATAGGTATTGATGAACCATTTCAATACAGATGATACACTATGTGATCAAAAGTAACACGACCCCCCCAAAAACATACGTTTTTCATATTAGGTGCCATGTGCTGCCACCTATTGCCGGGTACTCCGTATCAGCGATGTCAGTAGTCATTAGACATCGTGAAGGTGCAGAATGGGACGCTCTGCGAGAATTCACGGACTTCGAACGTGGTCAGGTCATTGGGTGTCACTTGTGTCACACGTCTGTACGCGAGATTTCCACACTCCTAAACATTCCTAGGTCCACTGTTTCCGATGCGATAGTGAAGTAGACACGTGAAGGAACACGTACAGCACAAACGCGTACAGGCTGACTTCGTCTGTTGACTGACAGAGACCGCCGACAGTTGAAGAGGACTGTAATTTGTAATAGGCAGACCGTCGCACAGATATTTCAAACTACATCAGGATCCACTGCAAGTACTATGACAGTTATACGGGAGGTGAGAAAACTTGGATTCAGCACTCTGCAGTTGCAGTGTTTCGCCGTTTGCCTAACGCCGAGACCGCTGGTGTTGCAGCTGTACTACGACCCGACGGCGCTGAACCAGCAGATCGACGAGCTGCACGTGCTGGCCTTCGACTACCGCAACCCGGAGCGCGACCCCAAGGAGGCCGACTACCCTGCGCCGCTCTACCCAGCCGGGCAGAGGGACTCCGACCTCTCGGTCGACGGGAACATCCGCTGGTTCCTCGAGAACTCATTCCCAGGTCAGTACGCCCGCTGCTGCTGCTCCGGGCACAAAATCTTATCACACACTTTTATTTAGTTTATTACTCCCGATCTACTGTCCAAGAGCGACCAACACAGAAAACAAAAAAACGCTTCACTCTGTAGTCCCACTTTTATTTTGTCCAATGGCTACAGGTTCCCGTACCAAGTACCATCATCAGACCATCCGACGATCAAAAAACCAAAATACGTAATTAAAATATTCTATAAGAAATAGTTTCAATTTTTTTCTCTGATAGCTAACTTCTGGATATATTATAAAATGGATGTATGTATGCATGCGTGTTCCACATCTTCTTCTAAACCATTGGGTCAAATTCAATCAAACCTGGTACACATACCACTTACTGTCTGGGAAGAACTGCTGCCGGCCGATGGTGGCCAAGCGTGTCTATGAGTTTCAGTCTGGAACCGCGCGACCGCTACGGTCGCAGGTTCGAATCCTGCCTCGGGCATGGATGTGTGTGATGTCCTTAGGTTAGTTAGGTTTAAGTAGTTCTAAGTTCTAGAGGACTGATGACCTCAGATGTTAAGCCCCATAGTGCTTAGAGCCATTTGAACAACCTGTGCGCCTGTCTTTGGAATTAAGAACAGACGCATTTAAGTCTACATTTCATTTATGAGGTAAATGTAAACGTTTGTGCTCTAACGGTTGATACTGATATTCAAACGTTGCTTGAATGTTGCAGATGTGATTGTACAGTACAGATAATATGGCTAGACATTGACATTTCTGGCAAATAACCTACTGGTATGGTAACGTAGTTTTCTGTTCTCTACGAGGTTAATTGTGATGAGATCCCAAACCATGCTTGGTTTCGACGGCTGCCCTCGAACCCACCCATCAGGGTGACGAATCTCGGTGTGTGTTTCGATACAAACGCCGTTAACTGTCGCGCTGGCCTCTATACGGCTACAAGAGGAATTGTAACAAGGTAAAATGATCATGAAGTGATAGTGACAGAGGCACTTGTCAAGGGTACTCACCGAAGTCAAGCACTCCTAAGGCGAGAGCGGAGGGGACTAATCGAAATCAAGCACCCGAATAGTCAGAGGCAAGGGGGCGCACCAAAAAGAAGCATCCCGATGGGTACAGAAAATTAGTTCTAGAGGACTGATGAACTCAGATGTTAAGTCCCATAGTGCTCAGAGCCATTTGAACCATTTGAAGAACTGCTGAGGAAATAAGAACCATCTCCCATTGACGTGGGGTCGTTAAAATGGCTCTGAGCACTGTGGGACTTAACTTCTGAGGCCATCAGTCCCATAGAACTTAGACTACTTAAACCTAACTAACCTAAGGACAACACACACATCCGTGCCCGAGACAGGATTCGAGCCTCCAACCGTAGCGGTCGCGCGGATCCAGACTGTAGCGCCTAGACCCGCTCGGCGACGTGGGGTGGATATAAACGGAGTGACATACAGCTGTAGGAGCTGGACATAGAGAACGGCAAGAGGAGACTTACAAAGAGACGGGTGAGAGTGTGGGCAGAGAGGGAAAGGAAGAGATGGACAAAGAGAGGGGGAGGAGGAGATGGCCAGAGAGAGAGGGGGAGGAGAGGATGTATAGAGAGAGGTGGAGGAAGAGATGTGTGAAATATATGTGATGTGTGACGTACGTGTATGCGGGCGAAGCCAAGAGTATAAATCTAGTATGATATAATTTTCAGTAAGAAGAAACAGTATAGGTTGCAAATAACAACAGAAGCTTTGTTCCGCCATTTTGAAGCATCTTCAGAACTTATTTGGGAGTTGCACGTAATGTATTAGTCACAAGTAGTCAAAATTTTGACATGGACCTTCGGCGGAGCTTCGATATATGTTGCTGTGTATTCACGAGTACTTCATATTGTGTTGCAGTATTTACGTTTCAAGATTATAAGTGTGGCTCTATCATATGGTCGTTGTATGCCGCCGTAAAAGGAGCCTGCCACAATTTTTGCTACTTATGACCAATGCCTTGCTCCCACTTTCCAAATATAAACTATGAAGATGTCTCGAAAAGGCAAAACGCGTATATAAAGCTTCTGCTAGCATTTGCAACCTAGGCTATTTTTCTTAGTGAAATTATATCATTGAGGCTATTCAACCATAGCCATGGAGTGGGAGGATTTATATAGCATGGTGTAAAGGGTAGCCGTAACATGTAGCCAGTCCCTTAACTCTGGCACGAAGTCTTCAAGCTCATTTACCCGAGTAGGTGAACCATATACTAAAAGTAAAAGTCAATGCCGTGCATTAAAGATGCAGATGCGGTCAGAAGTGTTAAGTCCTCCCCTATTTAAAGAGGTTTTTATTTCTTAAATAAGTCTCACAATGCAAAAGATATCTAAAAATAAAACTAAACACCACATAAAAGTAGGGAATGTAAAAACATTTTAAAAAAACAAAGAGTGGAACAGTCTCCCATGGAATAAAATATTAAAGGCAGAGTAACACATCTAAGTTGCTACGTTACCATTGTCCTTTGGTATATAACGCGTACCATTATAAAATATCAATTTCATCATATATCTTGTAATCAAGTATACGTTGTCCATAAAACAGCATTGTATACTGAAAACCGAGATTATGTTTATTGACAAGATATGCAGCACCCAGACAGAGTAGCGGCTCGTCGTGGCTGTGTATTATTCCCGAGCTGACCATCTTCGGCCGCATTTCCATTTTTCTGTTTATCTCTGCAGTGTCCGTGTGTTCGGCGGCACGGCATCACGTTTCCTGCACACCGTATCGCAGTTCACTAAAGCCCTACGGCCGTTATGATGAATCGTCAAATGCAGCTTGTAGTTGCAAGAGGCTACATCGATGGGTCTCTGTATTAGGAGAAGACCACAACACTAACCCATGCAACTATGTATGTTAGTAATGTAGTAACATTCCGGCATTAAAATCCAATGCTTATGTCCCTATCTCGATGGTACTGTGTAGCTGTAATCGACGAGAACAGTCTACATCCAAAATTTCCTCGTACACCTGCAACTTAAAATAGTCAGTCAA
Source organism: Schistocerca gregaria (assembly GCF_023897955.1). NCBI lineage: Eukaryota > Metazoa > Arthropoda > Insecta > Orthoptera > Acrididae > Schistocerca > Schistocerca gregaria. The sequence continues at coordinate 363,444,988 of NC_064920.1, forward strand.
GTGTATTTGCACATCATGGTATTTGAAAAATCAGCCACTGTCATATTACCTCTGAGTGTCAGCGGTAAGGTGCTGCCTACAGCTTGAGGTTGCACTTTATACCATACTTGAGTTATCACAGAGCATTTTATGATTGTAGGCGGGTCTGAAGATGGTGTTTGGTAGCGAGACCGATAGTCATTAGACAAAGTAAAAGTACATAATAATTTTTGTGTGCTAGTTGTTTGGCATTACTGGATGGAAGATTTCGAGAGGTTGCCCTGCGTCCTATTTGCAAAGGATTTCTTACCTCGCATACAATGCAAGCTCGCCTTTGCGAATTGTGAGTGTAGCATCTTAAATGTAATTGTCCAATGTATGAGAATGTAATTACCGAGTTACGATGCAGAGTTTTGTGCAATGTTTGACGAGAGAGAGAGAGAGAGAGAGAGAGAGAGAGAGAGAGAGAGAGAGAGAGAGAGGCAGAGGCAGAAAAAGGAGAGGTTGAAATCCGATACCGACAAATAGCCCACTCTTGTTGAATAGCACTAAGGGGGCCGCCGAGCCTAACGATGCATTCAATGGACTGATCACCGTCACCTGTGTCTCAGGCCCTCACTACACGAGGTGGTACGAGGTTCCACCACTATTCGATCTAACTACCTCCCAATCGATCGCCACTACACAGGCGAGTGGATGCAGAAGTGGAGACGGTAGTCTGAAACAGAACTCTACGAGAAAAACAGCATCAACGTGTTGTACTCATCGATTCAGTACTGCAGCTCCTTCTGAGGAATCATAAAAGTTACTCCTTTCTTATGGTTACTTACACGCGGGGTTGGATAACTCAGTTCTAGCAACTTGTGTTTTAGTCGTGTAACATTCGATAATCCGAATATCTGGAAAGTCATTATTTTGCACTAAAGAGCATAAAAAGTATGCTACAATTACTGCACAGAAAGCCGTCGACAAAGGTAGTCCAATGTTCTATGGAACCGAAAATCGACATAATTGGACAGCTGGGCTTTGGGAGCGTCCTAGGAAAGTCAGCTACTATTACAGACAGACGGACCGAAATTGTTTTTATGAGAAGCATAAGACTTCATTCAGATTTTATGCCTTCACATAAAAAATGCGACATTGCTCTTTGGGATGCCGTAACAGTTGACTCTTTCTTGATTCGATTTTAGGTTACCTGTACTTGCATTTTTGTAAGCTTCATTTGTTCTCTAGTGTCACCATTAGTTTTTTAAATAGGAATTTTATATTATCCAGCACTCAGTAATTATCGCCCTCTAGCGTGACGGCGCTCGAACAAGAGAAAGATCGTCGTAATCTGATGGTGTAAAAATTTTCATCACCATACTTGTCCGGCAAGAGCAGGGAAACAACTGCTGCCTACAGTTGTCGATCCCTATCCTTTGAATCAGTATTATGCGTTAACTCCTTCACGCAGTAGTTCTTACTGATCCTTTCGGCGTTGCAAGCGTTTAACTCCTACTTGCTGTACGATTAACGCTGGAAGATCGGATGGATGTGTCCTATGATAGGGACATCTCCCTTGGACTCAGCTAATTGAGGAAATCATCGGAAAAAAGGAAATCTCAAGAAACTAACATTGAAGTTCAGTAATTATAAGGGGTAGTCATATAAAACGAGACATAAAAAACAGGAAGCAGACTATTTATTAATTATTTCAAAAGTAATCGTCATAGCTGTTAATACATTTATCGCACTGTGAGACAAGACGGCCAACACCTTTATGGAAAAATGTTTGCGGTAGCCTATGGCTAAAATGGTTCAAATGGCTCGGAGCACTATGGGACTCAACTGCTGTGGTCATTAGTCCCCTAGAACTTAGAACTACTTAAACCTAACTAACCTAAGGACATCACACACATCCATGCCCGAGGCAGGATTCGAACCTACAACCGTAGCAGTCGCACTGTTCCGGACTGCGCGCCTAGAACCGCGAGACCACCGCGGCCGGCTGCGGTAGCCTATGGAACCGCGTTTGTATCCAGGCGCGCACCTCCTCATCCGAAACAATTAGACGGCCACGAATGTCTTTGTTCAGGGCCCAAAAAACATGGAAATCGGATAGGAAGAGATCGGAACTGTATGGAGGATGTGTAAGGGCTTCCCACCGAAACATCCCCAACATAATCGAAACAACCTTGGCAACATACGGACTGGGAACAGAATGATGCCGTCTGTCAATATTTATGGCGCGCTCTGCGTTAATTGTGGCTCCCTCTTCGAGAAACTTATTGAGCAACGAACCCTTGCAGTCACAGTCCATCATGACTTCTCCGGAGCTGGCATGCCTGTTGCTTAGGCTAGCTCCAGAAGTTTCCATGTATAACCCGTACGCATCTTCCATACAGCCCATATTTCTGCCCATACTGTTTCCACTTTTTGAAGGCACGAAGAGAGACAACCGTGTCCGCCGGTTTGCTTCAGACGAAGAGGTGCACGCCTGGGCACAGTCATGGTTCCGTAGGCAACCGCAAACGTTTTCCCATGAAAGCACTGGCCGTCTGGTCTCCCAGTGGGACAAACGTATTAACAATTATGGCGATTACTTATGAAATATTAAATAGTGTACTTACTTTTTTCCATCTTTGTCATTTTCATTAAGATACCGCCTATAAGTATTTTCTATCTTTGAGTATAAGCAACAATACAAGAAGTTCTTAGGTTGGGAAGAGGAACAGTACAAAAAAATCGTGTCGTACGAAAGATGTGGTGCTGCCAGTGATTAACTGTGGAGAGATGAGATGTGAAAAAGCAAAGCTCTGCATCGCTGTTTGGAAATCCACCGTTACAGTTTCGGTGCACCTAAGACTGAAAACGTGGTAATTGTTTGTTACGAAAAAGTAAAAAAAAAAGAAAGAACGTGAGTTTTTCCAGGCTAGGCTATTTCTTCTTCACTTTACTTTGAGGTGACAAAGGTTGGGACAAGTAGCCACTATCGAGTGACAAGTTTCAGAGAGCATTACGGAAATGTTTGCAGTGCGGTCGTGTACTTTGGTGTGTCGTAGCAAGTGATGATTCCTTCCTTTTTTTGGTATAATAATAATATTTGTCGCCTGTACGGCGTTGGTGGAGACAGGAGCTGACTGTTTTATCCTGTTTGTCGAAGTGAGGACCCCTGCTTGAATGCGTTTGCTCAGCGTTGGGTAATGAGTTCATACAAGCGGAATCTAGCAACAGTGTGCTTATAGCAAGCCTGGTCTAGCTGTGCCAGTGGAAACCTCTTCGCGACTAAGAGAGAGCCATAGTTTAAGGTAGCAGCTGTTCTCAGCGGCTCCGTCTGGGCGAGTAGGTCCAGTAGTTCACGTGACAGGATTGAGGTCGGTGGGGACCCACAGAACGAGCTTTTGTGTTTCTACTGTTTGTTCATCCGTATCAGTTTTTCCTCTCAGTTTCTCTCACGTTAACATTAGCAGCTGTAGTTGCAGATCGCGACGATGTGTTACGCAGTAAGATGACGTGTTATTGTTGCGGTCTTCAGTCCTGAGACTGGTTTGATGCAGCTCTCCATGCTACTCTATCCTGTGCAAGCTGCTTCATCTCCCAGTACCTACTACAACCAATATCCTTCTGAATCTGCTTAATGTATTCATCTCTTGGTCTCCCTCTACGATTTTTACCCTCCACGCTGCCCTCCAATACTAAATTGGTGATCCTTTGATGCCTCAGAACATGTCCTACCAACCGATCCCTTCTTCTGCTCAAGTTGTGCCACAAACTTCTCTTCTCCCCAATCCGATTCAGTACTTCCTCATTAGTTATGTAATCTACCCATCTAGTCTTCAGCATTCTTCTGTAGCAACACATTTCGAAAGCTTTTATTCTCTTTTTGTCCAAACTATTTATCGCACATGTTTCATTTCCATTCATGGCTAGACTCCATACAAATACTTTCGCCGGCCGTGGTGACCGAGCAGTTCTGGGCGCTACAGTCTGGAACCGAGCGACTGCTACGGTCGCAGGTTCGAATCCTGCCTCGGCCATGGATGTTTGTGATGTCCTTAGGTTGGTTAGGTTTAAGTAGTTCTAAGTTCTAGGTGACTGATGACCTTAGAAGTTAAGTCCCATAGTGCTCAGAGCCATTTGAACCAAATACTTTCAGAAACGACTTCCTCATACTTAAATCTATACTCGATGTCAACAAATTTCTCTTCTTCAGAAAGGCTTTCCTTGCAATTGCCAGTCTACATTTTATATCCTCTCTACTTCGACCATCATCAGTTATTTTGCTCCCCAAATATCAAAACTCCTTTACTACTTTTAAGTGTCTCATTTCCTAATCTAATTCCCTCAGCATCACCCGACTTAATTCGAATACATTCCATTATCCTCGTTTTGCTCATCTTTTGTCCTCCTTTCAAGATACTGTCCATTCCGTTTAACTGCTCTTCCAAGTCCTTTGCTGTCTCTGACAGAATTACAATGTCAATGAAGTATGAAGTAATACGAGCAAAAAGACTTAAGTGTCTCGCTTTCTTTTGCGTACAGCTAGCAAGCTGGTGCTCGGCATCCCGACGTTCGCCCGCACGTGGAAGCTGACGGAGGACAGCAAGGTGTCCGGCGCGCCGCCCATAGAGACGGACGGCCCCGGCGACCAGGACGCGATCGTGCAGACGCCGGGCCTGCTGGCCTACCAGTCGGTGTGCACCCTGCTGCCCAACCCCTCCAACAAGGACAAGCCGACGACGCTGCGCCGCGTCAACGACCCCTCCAACCGCCTCGGCTCCTACGGCTTCCGGCTGCCCTCCGGAGACGTCAACGGCCTGTGGGTCGGCTTCGAGGACCCGGACGTGGCCGCCTACAAGGCGCAGTACGCCAAGACCAAGAGCCTGGCCGGCATCGCCTTCTCCGACCTCTCCCTGGACGACTACAACGGCATCTGCACTGGCGAGAAGTTCCCCATTGTTCGGGCTGGAACGCTGAAACTTCGTTCACCGTAGTTCGTAACAATTTCAGTATTCTCCCAAGAAACACACATTTACATCCGTTTTTTAAAATGATGTACTGAGATGCTCTCGTCAAATACGTTTTAAACAGCCAGTAATATTTTTATTTTTTCTGCTCCACAGAGCACATTACATCGAACGTGCGTTTCGAGCTCGCGACACAAAACCAGATTTTATAGTCGCATTGGAAGAATTACAATAAATGTGAAAGAAATTCATATTTTAACAGTGAGATCTATGACTTTGCTATACGAAGTGAGTGAAATAAAGATCTTCTTTCCAAACATACAACTTTTGTAGTTTTCTTTTACATAACAACTACTATAAGATCGCCCAGGTTGCCACCTACATGACAAGCGCGGTTTTCTACGTACCAATCTTCTTGTTTTCCACAAATTTTCCTTACAGCCAGTTTTCTATCTGCAATGATTATTACAGGTATGGGAGTACACTTTCTGCCTCTTGTTAACACTCATATAGTATAAATACTCTCCCAACACAACACTGCGGACCCCGGCGGAGGTTCGAGTCCTCCCTCGGGCGTGCGTGTGTGTGTTTGTCCTTAGGATAATTTAGGTTAAGTAGTGTTTAAGATTAGGGTCTGATGACCTTAGCAGTTACGTCCCATAAGATTTCACACACATCTGAACATTTTTTAACAACACTGCGTACACAGCGTCACTCATCAGTACCTTTCGGGTTCCAAGAAAAGACTGTGCAAAAACTGAAACACATAGGGAAACCAACACCTATCAGTGGATACAGCATCTCTCCATGTTTTTAACTCACATTACTGGTGTTCGATATATGCACCATCTGTGATGCAACAAACATCAATACGTGCGTGCAATTTACTGGAGTTGCCAACACGAATTGCCTGGGAAGGCGTGAAAGCTGCTCAGTTTGGAAATATGGTCATTGTGATGCCTGTCTACAGGCACAAGCACGATTCGTCTTCATATTCTGACAGGTCTTCGCCCTAACCTACGGTGAGTATTACGAGTCGACACTTGGACAGATGTTCTGTCCCCTCGTATGCGCCACTTTTCTGTAAGTCTTCTAGTTTTTGTGCAGTCGTCTTCGGAAACCACCGAGATGCTTATGAATAGTAGTTTATATACTCAGCAAGACACAGAATATACCAAAAAGAAAACGAATAAGTATAACTAGATGTTCAGCATAATGCTAATTGTACTTGATTAAGGTAGTCAAGTAGAACTGAATTTCAAGATAGTGAAATCTGTAACACACAACTGATGTTCTACTACACAGATTATCTCAAAGGAACGAAGGAGAATATATAACTCAGACCGAGCCCAGGAAGACAAGTAGAAATGGAAGTGTGCGATGCCATCTGTATGGTTTGCTCATTATTGAAAACGAGAGTAGCTGATCGATGATCAACTGAGTCACTGAGACTGTCAGTACTGACTGTAAGAAAAAATAAAGGATTACTAATTTAAGGAGAATACAAGTACAGTTCTTAAAGTAATCTGATAGAAGTAATCCAGAGACAGAGAGTTTGTTAGCCACTCTGAAATTATCATTAGTAACAAATTTGTCTACTTGAAAAACTCAAGATCGTAGTACAATGGTAGAGAATGGTTTCGCAGAGCAAATGAAAATAACGAACACTTACCTTTTTGTGCCAAGTGGATTATCACATTGAGTCAGATAAATAATTATATTACCGAACCACTGATTTACGATCCATTGACAAACACAGGGGCTGGTTAATGACAAAACAATAGAATATATAGAGAAAGACTGAAGAATGTTGAATTTACAATGAACCCTGTCATCACCATCATCACCGCATATCTTGTACAAGTGCTTTATCTTCCATCCAGGTCTATTACGACACCCGCCTTTTTCTAGGTCGTTCTCCCCCATCATACGACCCATCTTTTTCACTCATTCAGGGTTTCATTCGTACACATCTTTGGTAACATCACCTTCGTGTACTCTGGAAATATTTGAGATCTGCTCATTCACTGGGATGGTGAATGTCTGCTCTGAGTGAGTTTCCAGGAGGCTTCATTTGACACAAGGTTTGTTCATTTCAGACCACCAGTGGAACAGACATACTCCATAAAAATTTACTGTTCTCTCTTTATTACGTAAGGTAAACTTTATTTCGGCCACCGAGAAGGTCAGTTTGAGTATCACTCCGCGAGATTAAACCTACTCCTGCTCAGCTCCACAGATCCCAGACGGGTTGTAGGTTTGCGATAGCTTACGGGAAGTCATCAAACGAAACCTTGGATTATATTAAGTATCGGCATGTTTTCATAATGAAAAAAGCACGTATATACAATGACCAGGACGAGCAAGAAGTTTGACAGTATGAGTAATTGTTTCCGTAACATAATAAAGGCTGTACCATATTTAGAAAAGCTGTAAAAATGTCCCCGAGTATGCTTATCACGTTCAGTGAGACACCTCGCGTGAAAATAAGAGAAATACAGAATTCTGCTAACAGAGAGACGATGACAGAAACAATAGAAATTAACACTATTTCTGTTAGGGAGAATCGGAGAACAATAAAACACGGTTCATGTGCGGCAGATATATAAAGGATAGATACGCAGACATCAAAAACTACCAGGCAGTCTCACTTACCTAAATTTAGAAAAAGATAATGTCTTAAAGGGCTCTCACAACCCCTCCTGCCCCCTGAAATAATAGTATGATCACACTGCTGCTGTATTCGCCGAACTCTGTGCTGGCCTCAGGGTCACTTAAGAAGGGACACGTATCACACATGCACTATAGTTTAATAGTACTTGCGGATCCCCAATCAGCACCAAGAGCACTACTGGAGGTCGCTCGTTCAAGCTGAACTCATGACATCGGTAATGGCACCCATTTTTTCATTTTTCTGTTTGTGTTAATTTCTTATGTTTGTCGCTAGCTGTTAGTGTCCCGCTATTATTCAAAAGCTTCTCACGAATTGTGCCACTGCTCTGTACTGTTGTTGCCACGATGATTCATCATATGACTGCATGAATTCGTTCGCAAAATTTTTTTTTTTTGCACCACACGACATACAGTGTCCCAGTATTCGCGTCCAAGGGCTAAATTGTGTCTCAAGAAAACAGGGCTAATATTATGAACCAGTAGTAAAGCTACAGCGACTCCAGGCCACATTTGACCTTGAATCCTAATGACGTAATGCACGCGGTTCATTGGCCAAAGTTGCTGCGAGCATTCTACTATGAAACATCTTGACTAAAGCTGACAGAATCTCCACTTGGTTGCTTCCAAAGTGGTGGAAGACAACACATGCACAGTATGTAGCAGGAATTCCTGAACTACTGCTGATGACGAAACGCAACCAAACAAGAACTCAAAGATAGGGCTCGGAAGGCATCTCACCGTAGTTTTGTAACGAAGGACGCAGTGCAACAGTGTGCTTTCTCCAATAGCAGGAAGTCGCTGTAACCAAGTCGAGTGGGCAGCGGCAGTGCAGTGCAGATGGTTCCGGCTGCTTTGATCGTAGGGGCACCTCGGCCTCATGCCCTTGCACCCAGTGGGAGCACCAGTTCCGTGGCGGTAGTGTCCTTCAGCGTACCTATGGCTGCTGCTTGAACTGGATACTAACGACCCCGCACTTAATTGATTTATAGGCCTGTAACGAAAATAACTGATTTCACGATTACCCAAGCAATAGGAGGCCACGATTTTTACTTAATTCAACCCTCGCTATTTTTAAGAAGAATGGAGTTGACAGCTGCTGATACTTCTCCATATGCCTTATGCGTCTCAGGTAACTCTCCAGCTTACAGTCTCACTTCTCACCTCTCCGTGAAACTCTGTATTGCACGTATAATTCATTTCCAGAAGTCCGTAATAGACTTTACACATTACAGTTCAATTTTTCTGGGAAGTATGTGACCCAGTAATGTAATAATACTAATCTCATAATACTGCTCATTCACAATAGCTTTAATGGCTTCTTGTAATTGCACAAGTATTTCTTATGTTCTTACTCGTACTCTGTTGGTCACGTACTCTGTCGTTAATTTGTTGGGAAAATGTAAATAGTGCATCCAAACACTTAAGTATAATAACTGTTTGTTGTAACTGTACGAATTGGCAACATTTCATGTAAGACATCATATCTTTTGCTGTATTCGGGGGAAGAAAGCAGCCGTTATGCATTAAGATCTGCTAATTCGTTACTCTTACACTTGATTGCATAACTTAAGTAAACATTCCCCTAAATTTCACCGTCGATTTCTTTCTAGCGAGGTCTTACGCCTAAACAGTAAAATATATGGGCCAAACAAAAATGTTCCACTTGAAGGCGTTCCTGCAGAATATATGTAACGTTACGGGACTCGGATACGAATATACGAGCACCGACATGTGGGCAAGAAATTAGTGTTGTATTCGTGCCTCCGACGTGCGTGCCGTAAATGCGGGAACGTCTTTTTCTCTTGGTTGCCGAAGGGGAAACACAGGTAGGCATTCATTGGATACTGAATAATGTCTATGCGGTAGTATGGCTGTCGAAAACCGCCGTTGTCGAATGATGCGCAACAAGGAAATTCCAAATTTGTGGTGAGGTCTTATGGGACCAAATTGCTGAGATTATCGGTACCTAAGCTTACACACTATTTAATCTAACTTAAAATAACTTATACGAAGGACAACACACACACCTATGCGCGACGGAGGACTCGAACTCCCGACGGAGGGAACCGCACGGACCGTGACAAGACGCCTCAGAGTGGAGCAACAAAGGGTGCTGCTGCTGCTGCTACGTAAATCACGTCCCTGTATCGCAAATGTCGTAATGCTGCAGTTAGCCAACACAAGTGGGAGATATTCGAACACGCGCCATATAGTCCTGATCTCCCCCATGCGATTATCGGGCCTTTGGCCCCTTAAAGAAGGCCTTAAAAGGCCGACGATCCCTGTCGGACGATGAGGTGCAGCAAGCAGTTACGGACTTCTTCAAATAGTAGGACATGATGTTTTACCGAGCATGCATCTTCAAACTGCTCCGTCGCTGGGAAGATTGCCTCAATGCCCTCAGCGATTTTGCCTGCTTGGCTTACCGACTTTGTACTGTACGACTCTCGAACGGAAACTTTTTGAACGTCCCTTATAAGTTAGTGCATGGAATTACGAATTCTGTATTTTCAGATTATCCTTCAACACCCCAATCCATTACATCTCAAGAAAGAGACATGAGGGTCGTATCACTGAACACAAGAGTACATACGATCGTGGTAGGTAATTTTTTGACACCAATCTTGACTCCGAAACGTGGAAACTTATGATTTCAGTTTGAAAAAGCTATGGGATGTTAGAAAAAACATTTAAGTGCACTGGGATTTTCGTTCTTAGTTATCTCCAGTTAAACAGTTAAGCTTAGATGGTAGATAGTGGTCCCTTATAAGTGCATCCTCAAGGTTTTACAGCCTCGATGTCTCATATGTGCAAGTGTCTTGCTGCTGTGGTTCGAAGCTGTGTAGGCGTAGAAGTAATCAATCTTTAGCACACCAGGTACAGGTGATTACAGTGTCCTCGGATATCTTTTCTGTTTCAATGACTCACTTCCTTTTCCTGTCGTCACACTGTGGGCAGGTTTTTATGTTGCCAAATGGTACGAATTTTCTGCTGTTTTGTCTACAGTGGTTACCACAGCTGAAATCAAAAGTTCGTAAAGCACTGAAAATCTCGTAGTGCCCCAGCTACAGATCACTGGAATTAAAGGTGACTTCAGACCGAATTTGGCTGATCAATTCCACAAAACTTACAGGAGATCCCGACTTGGCTGTGGATGCTCATATTATGCTTCAACTTGACAATTGTTTCTAATAATTATCGATTTGTCACCAGTAGGTGAGCACGATAAGAAAATAACCTCTGAAGTGCAGCGCTCTTACGACGATCTGTGCTGAGGCTGGTGAGCTACCACTTGCCATCAGGTGCCGTCGCCTCATGGTGTGGCAGACGAACAGAATCCTCTTGTCTTCCCACCTACATGCGTTGTATATTGTTACTTGTGTTCCAATGGAGAAATTCATCCATTCTTCCAATGAAGAAACTCATCCATGAACAATGGAGCTCATAAAATACATACTAATGAATATCTGTCATCAGTTGTGCATAAATTGCATTCTTAAATGTGGGTGGAGTCGTTTATCACATTGTCAGTTGAGGCGGTCAAGTCTTTTGTCAGATTGGAATTACTACATTAATAAAAATATATCTCAATATATTTTTGGCCTCTGTGTACCCTTATTATTAAGTGAGTACATCAATCACATCGGTATATTCACTAACGGATCCGAACATGGTAATTTCGTAGACTGTTCCTTTGTATTACCTGATTGTGCTCTCAAGTTTCACTGAGTAACGAAATCTATGGTGCCGAGGTGCATACAGTCCTCAGGTCAGCACTCCAAAAAATTTCTGTATTGTTATCTGAGTCCACTTCGGTCGATTCAGCACCTGTACTCAGCACAAAACAAATTCAAAACTTCCAATATAGCCCCCTTTCCTTACAAATTCAGTAGAGGGCAGTGACAGTATGCTGTATACCACGGTAGAATGGCACACCACGAGCGATCCCCCTGCGTGCCATCACTTAGTTGCTGGAACGCAGGATCATGCGTAACTGGGAGGAAGGCTTGCTGAAAGTGAAGAATTAAGTGGCATTCGATTAAACAGACAAACCCCCTCCTTTCAGCCCCTAAGACTGCACGAGGTCCTCCTAACAGCACTTCGCGTAGTCCGTTGATGCATTTAGTTCTTGCCGGCCGGAGTGGCCGTGCGGTTCTAGGCGCTACAGTCTGGAACCGAGCGACCGCTACGGTCGCAGGTTCGAATCCTGCCTCGGGCATGGATATGGAAGATGTCCTTAGGTTAGTTAGCTTTAAGTAGTTCTTAAGTTCTAGACGACTGATGACCTCAGAAGTTAAGTCGCATAGTGCTCAGAGCCATTTGAACCATTTAGTTCTTCATTAGAGGGCACATTCACCAGTGTGGGCGAAAAATGTTAGTACGGCAACTATAGTCACTACGCGATGTTTGCTAATGACAGGGAAGGTTTGAATGTGGACATACCATTGATGTTGCGTGAGAATAATGAGCCTATACAAGTATCTCCTCGGATACCCACATAATTTCAGAGATAAAAGCATATCCATATTCTAACTCTAATTCTAATGCTCTCGGAGTCAATGGTGGTATCAATATTTTTTATACAGTGATCAGCCAAAATACAATGACCACTGTCCAGCCCGGGCTGAATGCCGTCTGCTGGCGTTGAGACCATGTGAAGCGCTAAGGGAAGCGCGTAAGCAGAGCAGAGACGATTAGGGAACCACACGCAGCGACGATACGGAGCACAAATGAGGAAATTCACTGAAATAACCGATTTCGACAGCGGGCGGATCGTTAACACACGATGCTGGGAACGAGCTTCTCTGAAAAGTCGAAGCTGATAGGTTATTAGCGTGCTTGAAGGAAGAAGACATTTACAGAACGTGGGATTGAAACTCTTATCAGCTCTATAGAGCAGGATAGACCGGAACTGGTGGCTGAGCTGAGACATAATACAATGCTGATGCTGGCACATTTTTCGGAGCTCTCTGCTGAGCGCGCAGTCTTGAACATGGAACTTCGCCGCAGACGACCCCTAAGTGTTCTCATATTGACGCAACGGCACCCTCAATTACAACTGCAATACTCATTTGTTCCATTGAGACTGCATCACGGATCAGTGGAAATGTGTCGCATTGTTTGCTACGCCGTCATCCAGGCAAACGGGCCCTCGAAACGTGCATTGCTACACGGACGTGGGCTGGTGGGGGCAATATTATGCTGTGAGTGACACTCACTTGGGCTTCCACGGGATCTGGGGAGTAATCGAAGGCACCATAACAACTGTGGAATACGTGGACAACATGCATCCCTTCATTTCAGCAGCTTCTTCTATCGGGATAACTGTGCGTCTCACAAGGCCAGACTCGTGTTGCAGTGGCTTGACGAGCATCATAGTGAATTCACGTTGATGTCTTGGAGACAAAATTCGCGTGATATGTGCCCACTGGAAGACATATGGGACGCTTTCGGGCGCCACGTGCACAAATTATTGGCACGTAATTCACGAAGTTGCGTGACCTGTGCATGTAGGTGCCACATACTTCTGGAAATCTTCCAAGGATTGGTCAAATCCATGTCCGCACGATCATTGCTGTATTGGGGTTCATAGGTGGACCGACATGTTATTTAGCACTTGGTCATAATACACTAATGGCCACTAAAATTGCTACACCACGAAGATGACGTGCTACAGACGCGAAATTTAACCGACAGGAAGAAGATGCTGTGATATGCAAATGATTAGCTTTTCAGAGCATTCACTGAAGGTTGGTGCCGGTGGCTGTACCCTTCATTCGATCCCTGCGAAACCATACATTTCAGCAGGATGATGCACGACTGCATGTTGCAGGTCCTGTACGCACCTTTCTGGATACAGAAAATGTGCGACTGCTTCCCTGGCCAGCACATTCTCCAGATCTCTCACCAATTGAAAACGTCTGGTCAATGGTGGCCGAGCAACTGTCTCGTCACAATATGCTAGTCACTACTCTTGATGAACTGTGGTATCGTGTTGAAGCTGCATGGGCAGCTGTACCTGCACACGCATCCAAGCTCTGATTGACTCATTGCCCAGGCGTATCACGTTATTACGGCCAGAGGTGGTTGTTCTGGGTAATGATTTCTCAGGACCTACGCAGCCAAAATGCGTGAAATTGGAATCACATGTCAGTTCTAGTATAATATAGTTGTCCTATAAATACCTGTTTATCATCTGCATTTCTTCTTGGTGAAGAAATTTTAACGGTCAGTAGTGTATTTTGGCTTATCAGTGTAGGTATTTATAATACTTCCTCCTTTTAAAAGGACTTTCAGTAGTAATATTCCTATATAATTCACATACAATGGTGTACCATTGAAACGCGCAAGAGCGCCAATGACCACGCTATCGCGTGACTTTACCCTAATATCAGCAAGAAGTATGTTAGCTCACGGTGAAGGAGGGCTACAGTGCAGTGCATTCACCATCTTGTCGAGGACGTCGAAATTAAAACATTCCAGGTCAGTGGACAGACCAGATTCCAGAGTTCGGACACTTCTAAAAGCATCAAAATGCTTGGTTTAATTTCCATATTTCAAAGGCTTTTCACGTTGCAACGTGATAAATTCTAAAACAACAAAAACATGTGCAAAGAGACTGCTTTGATGGTACTCAGAGGAACCCATTGTTCTTATACAGTTTCTCCCATTTGAAACACTAGGTGTGCTTTTTTCAGTTTTCCGTTTCTTAGCCTTTCTTCTCCAGGTATGGTTTACAAGAATAAAATGGGCATAGTGCAGTAAGGAGAATACATTTATTACTTCATCGTGAGCAGAAACTAGGCTCTAGCGAAGAGCAACTCGCCGCAATGGTTGAGGCTGTGGTAAAGCTTACGAGAAGCAATGAGTGTTCTAATCGCCGTCCGGCCGTTCACATTTTGGTTTTCTGTGGTTCCCCTAAATCCATGGAGATGAATGCCGTTGATGTTTATTTATTTATTCAACCTTCTCAACGATATTTTTGCTCCTTGTCCCATTCCTTAGATGTTTACGGAACAGTTGACCTCCTACTACTCTTATTCGCCGTCCTCCTCTAACAAGTTTCGATAGAAGCTCAGTTGGGTGTACGTCACTTCGTTCCCAGTGATCCGGAGCAAGTGATAAACTTAAGACCCGCTAGCCTTGCAAGCGTTGTTTTGTTCCGATTGACCCATGTCAATAGGAAACTTACTGATACACTCCAACGGCAGTGAGAGACTGACGTTTAGATCAACGTCTTACCCCTTCACTGATACCAGGCAAGTGGATGAAAAAAATGAGTAGAAACCTCATATTACTGATTTATATTTTTTTGCGTCCTGAAAGCGGTGGAGACTGTAACGTCGTGTAACTTCGTCAAATAATGCGCTCTTCAAATGAACACCGACTTCCATGAACTCTTCAAGCACTTGATGAGAGAGTAGTACTTCACTCTACCGCTCTTAGCGTCTTCTCAGAAACCCAGTGTTGCAAAAGAGGAAGTCTCTGCCGTGTGACGTGCTTAGAAGCATGAAATAATAACGGCATAAGATGTCTGAGGGCACGCGTGGTGACACTAAAGACGGAGACCTGCTCCTTTGAA
Organism: Schistocerca gregaria; assembly: GCF_023897955.1. Lineage (NCBI taxonomy): Eukaryota > Metazoa > Arthropoda > Insecta > Orthoptera > Acrididae > Schistocerca > Schistocerca gregaria. Next base: position 363,460,171 of record NC_064920.1, read on the forward strand.
TAACACATGGATACGAAGAAAGAAGTGTTGAAAGTGTCAAAGTGCTCTTTAGGCAAGGTTGTGAAAATGAAGAAAGACTATGGTTGTTCACTGGGAACGTTGTTTCCTACTGCAGCAACGAGATCTTTGCTACAGACTTAGAGGAATTCGAAGCCACGTCGACGAACCAAAAGCCGAACGAAGCCAAAACGAATGTAGGGAGAGAAATATAACAAGCGCTCAGTTATTCGAAAGTGACATAGTCTCTTCCGATCCAACGCAAAATACTGAGTTGTTTTAGTCTAACGTGATCAGTTATATCGAGATAATTCTTACGACAGTCTGAAAGCCTACCGGCACAGAAACGTAAGAAGATAGACAGAAAACAATAGTGAAGGAAAGAAGGTTAGAGTTTAACGTCTAGTCAGTCACGGCGTCAGTGAACAAAATACAAACTTACGGAAACTCCTACCACGATTATGACTGGTTTCCTTCCTTGCAGATGGAACTCAAGACGGCATTCTTAACGGTGTGAAATCTTGAGTTACAAAAGTAACTTCGGAATTTCCAAAGGAAGTGTCAAAGAAGCGTTACTGATTATGTAGTATAAATAAATGATGTAGAGAACAGCATCAGAAACTAAGTGAGGCTCTTTGCGAGGGCCAGTTGACTCCCAATATAAATGTAACATTTTGCGCAAAATCGTGCAGAAAAACTGATTACTCTTGGATTTTATTATTGGTTATGAATTACTGAGCATGGTAAAAAGCTGTAAAATATTTGTGAGTGTATAACCGGATTTACGTAAGTGGAACAACCATATGTAGCTCATTGAAGGGAAAGCAAATGCCTAACTGAAATTCACTGGCAAAATTCTAAGAAAATGTCAGTCATCAAAAAAAAACTTACAAAATCCTTTTCCTGCCGATTCTAATTATTCGGTGGTCCTACATTCTTAAGGAGTAGGATTAATAGGATAGACGAAGAGCAACCAGTTTCACCCCGGAATCGTTTAATAAGCGCAGCAACGTCATGAGGATGCTTATAAAACTCCAGTACCAGACACGATGAGAGTGCTGCTGTTACACTCGACACCTGGAGGATATATGGTAGTATTAAAGCAATTTTTGACGTAACTTTTCTCGGCCGTTCTGTTTTGAATGTATGTAAGACAGACTTGCTCATTGTCGACACTAACATTTCATTTGAATGTTGACGAGACAAAAAGATTCCCTCAGTATGGGAACTGCTTGTCACAAACGGCGAACCAGCACAACGCAGTTCGCTCACGATAATAGCCGTAGGAGAAAGGGTACTCTGTCGGCTGCTTAATGGTTTGAGGCTTACCATCGAGTGATTAATGGTGTGAGTCTTACCATCGGGTGTTAAATGATGTGAGGCTTGCCTGATTGCTACAATTTGGGCGTAAACAGAAATAAAAAAAGTTAATTATGTGTGCAGATAGTGGGCGTGCTGGATGGCTAAAGGTTAAATTTGAAGGAATGACCATTGAAGGGACGGTCGAATTTTGCTATGTCTGAAGTATAGTCGATACTGAAGATAGCTGCAAGAAAGAAACCAATAGCAAGGTTTTCACAAGGCGAAGGGCGATATATTAGATGAAACAGCAGACAACATTAAAAAATACGTATCTTGACACCAAAAAGAGATTAATGAAAAACTATATTTGGAACACAGTTGCGTATGGGGGCAAAATATAAACAGTTTGGAAGACAGGAATGGAACAATCAGAAGTCTTCGAAATACAATGTTACCAGAAACTGTTGATGATCAAATTGATTGAATGAGTAAGTAACGAAAACGTCCCGCAACGTATCAGTGAGGAAAAAAGTCCGATAGAGAACGTAACGGTGGTGGTGCGCCAGTCTCTCGCAACCCTTGACCAGACGTTTTTAGTGAGTGAGAGATCTGGAGAAGGAGCTGACCAAGGAAACAATCAAACACAATGCGTAACGAGGTAGGTCAGGGCAGTACTGGCACCGCGCTGTCGTGCGTTATGTTGTTGAAATACGTCGAAGATATGGCACAGCAATCAGCCTTATCATGACATCTGAAACGTAACGTCTACTGCCCAAATTACCAGTTCTGCTGAGAAGATGTGACAGAGTTGCACCTGACGTAATGTACATATATATTTACGTCTATACTCCCCACCCCACCTGACGGTGTGAGGTGGGAGTGCTTCTGGCGCCACTACCTGATCCTCCCTTCCCTGTTCTATTCACGAACGGTGCGGGGGAAGAATGACGTCGTTGACCTTCTCATCAGCTATGATTTCTCCAGTTTCTCGTTGTGATCGTTTCTCGAGTCATATATGGGATGAAGAAGTAAGCTGCCCGACTTTTCCCGCAACGTGTTCTCACGGAATTTCAATAGTAAACGTCTCAGTGATGCACACAGACTCTCATGTAACGTCTGCCACTGTAGTTCGTTGATCATATCCATAACGCTCTAGCGGCGACTAAATAAACCCGCGACGAAACGTGCCTTTCTTCGTTGGACATTTATGTCTTCTATTAATCCAGAGGAGAGAGCAGATAGGTGGAAAGAATACATTGAAAGCCTCTATGAGGGTGAAGATTTGTCTGATGTGATAGAAGAAGAAACAGGAGTAGATTTAGATGAGATAGGGGATCCAGTATTAGAATCGGAATTTAAAAGAGCTTTGGAGGACTTACGGTCAAATAAGGCAGAAGGGATAGATAACATTCCATCAGAATTTCTAAAATCATTAGGGGAAGTGGCAACAAAACGACTATTCACGTTGGTGTGTAGATTATATGAGTCTGGCGACATACCATCTGACTTTCGGAAAAGCATCATCCACACAATTCCGAAGACGGCAAGAGCTGACAAGTGCGAGAATTATCGCACAATCAGCTTAACAGCTCATGCATCGAAGCTGCTTACAAGAATATTATAAAGAAGAATGGAAAAGAAAATTGAGAATGTGCTAGGTGACGATCAGTTTGGCTTTAGGAAAAGTAAAGGCACGAGAGAGGCAATTCTGACGTTACGGCTAATAATGGAAGCAAGGCTGAAGAAAAATCAAGACACGTTCATAGGATTTGTCGACCTGGAAAAAGCGTTCGACAATATAAAATGGTGCAAGCTGTTAGAGATACTGAAAAAAGTAGGGGTAAGCTATAGGGAGAGACGGGTCATATATAATATGTACAACAACCAAGAGGGAATAATAAGAGTGGACGATGAAGAACGAAGTGCTCGTATTAAGAAGGGTGTAAGACAAGGCTGTAGCCTTTCGCCCCTACTCTTCAATCTGTACATCGAGGAAGCAATGATGGAAATAAAATGAAGGTTCAGGAGTGGAATTAAAATACAAGGTGAAAGGATATCAATGATACGATTCGCTGATGATATTGCTATCCGGAGTGAAAGTGAAGAAGAATTAAATGATCTGCTGAACGGAATGAACAGTCTAATGAGTGCACAGTATGGTTTGAGAGTAAATCGGAGAAAGACGAAGGTAATGAGAAGTAGTAGAAATGAGAACAGCGAGAAACTTAACATCAGGATTGATGGTCACGAAGTCAATGAAGTCAAGAAATTCTGTTACCTAGGCAGTAAAATAACCAATGACGGACGGAGCAAGGAAGACATCAAAAGCAGACTCGCTATGGCAAAAAAGGCATTTCTGGCCAAGAGAAGTCTACTAATATCAAATACCGGCCTTAATTTGAGGAAGAAATTCCTGAGGATGTACGTCTGGAGTACAGCATTGTATGGTAGTGAAACATGGACTGTGGGAAAATCGGAACAGAAGAGAATCGAAGCATTTGAGATGTGGTGCTATAGGCGAATGTTGAAAATCAGGTGGACTGATAAGGTAATGAATGAGGAGATTCTATGCAGAATCGGAGAGGAAAGGAATGTGTGGAAAACACTGATAAGGAGAAGGGACAGGATGATTGGACATCTGCTAAGACATGGGGGAATGACTTCCACGGTACTAGAGGGAGCTGTAGAGGGCAAAAACTGTAGAGAAAGACAGAGATTGGAATACGTCAAGCAAATAATTGAGGACGTAGGTTGCAAGTGCTACTCTGAGATGAAGAGGTTAACACAGGAAAGGAATTCGTGGCGGGCCGCATGAAACCAGTCAGTAGACTGATGACCAAAATAAATAAATAAACAAATAAAATTAAAAAAATTAATCCGAAGTGCTAAAGGTCCCAGAGTGATGAGCACTACTCTCTCATCGGCCGAACAGGTGCCTTATAAGCCACTTCCGCATCCTCGTATACTGACGGAAAAAATCGCAACACCAATAAGGAGTTGTGCGGCATAAACGACAGTTGGTAGTCGTGTTTCTATATCTGGAAGGTGTATGTCTATTCAGATTTGGCACCAGTCGCAAAAGAGCGGTGCTAGTTGCGCCACTACGAGGATGCACATCGGGTTTGCTCTAAATACACCCTGTAACAGCGTGAGCGTTAGCCATCTTTGATATTGGACGTGGTAAGTTGATGTTAGTCAAGAATGCCTTTAAGGAGATAAAGACACCATTGTCAACATCTCACTGGGCTTGAATGGGGTGGTGTGATAGGGCTACGGAGAAGCAGCATGTTCCTTCTGCGATATTGCAGAAAGACTTGGCAGCCATGTAGCCACTGCTGGCAACGGTAGGCCCGAGAATGTACGGTCGCAGGAAGATCGGGCTCCAAACAGTCACGTGGCACTACCGAGAGGGAAGACCATCGTGTTCGGTGTATGGCTCTGGCGCATCGCACTGTATCTGCAGCAGCTATTTCAGCAGCAGTTGGCACCACAGTGACGCAAAGAAATATTATAAATACATTACATGAAGGACAGCTTCGAGTCAGACGCCATTCCACTGACTCCAAACCACAGCCATTTGCGTTTTTAGCGGTGTCCAGCGAGAGCTCGTTGGATTAGATTAGATTATATTAATTATTCGTTCCACAGACCCATAAAAGAGGGAATCCTCCTGGGTGTGGAACATGTCAGATAAACACATTACAAAAATGTAATCAGAAAATCTTAAGTTTCCCCAATTTTAATGATCGTCAGTCAATAAACAGTAAAATTATGTACATTAATTAAATTTAAACTTCTAATATTCACAGGTTTAATACTTACATCTGCTTTCATTAAATCCATCATTCAGACATTTGCTAATTTCTTGGCTATTACAACCAAGTATTGTCAAAAATTAAAGTAAATTATTCATTTCGGTGATCCTCAGTTAAGAACAGTCAGATTAGGTACAAGATTTAAAATTAAACTTCCACTATTTACAGACTTAAGACTTACATCTGCTTTCCATACATATCATTCACACAGTAGGTAGTTACTTGGCTGTTGCAACCGAGTATTGTCAAAAATTAAAGTATAATAAATTTTCATTAAAATGGTCTACTGCGCGTGTTGAGAAACTCATGGACGGAATAGAAGGAGATGGCCAGCAAAAATTCTTTTAAATTATGTTTAAATTGTGCCGTGTCTGAAACTAAACTCTTAATGGTTGCTGGTGACTTATTGAAAATATGCGTTGCTGAACACTGGACTCCTTTCCGGGCAAGAATAAGTGATTTTAAATCTTTATGTATATTGTTCTTATTCCTAGTACTGACACTGTGTACTAAGCAGTTAGTTGGAAAAAGAGATGTATTATTTACAACAAACTTCATTAAGGAATAAATATACTGAGAAGATGGATAAATATATTGAGAAGCTGAGTAGGATGGAAGTCTTGTGTTTTCTGATGAAAGATAGTTCTGCCTCGCTGCCAGGCTTGGCCTCGTATTGATTAGAAGGAGTCCTGTTGAGGGCCAGCAACCAACCTGTCTGCGTGCTAGACACATTGGGCCTACACCTGGAGTTATGGTCTGTGACGGTTTTTTCGTATGACAGCAGGAGCACTCTCGCGATTATTCCACGCATTTTGGGAGCAAATTCGTGCATCCATCTGATGACTCGACATGTTGTGCTGCCGCTCGTGATCAGTATTCCAACAAGATAACGCCCACATACCACAATTGTAACACAAAATTCTCTAAAGAACGTAGACACGTTGCCTTGACCTACTCGATCACCAGACCTGTCTCCAACTGAGCACATATAGGACATCAGTGGATGACAACTCCAGCGTCATTCACAAATAGCATTAACCGTCCCTCTATTGACCGATTAAGCGCAACAGATATGGAACTTCATTCCACAAACTAACGTCCAGCATCTGTATAACACAATGCATGCACTTCTGCATGCTTGAATTGAACATTCTGACGTTTACACCACCTGTTAATGTACAAGCATTTCACGTTTACAATATCTTAGCTCGTGCTTGCATTAACCTGTCTTCTTACAATGTTAATCACTTAAGTATGTTACCTAGACAAATGTTTTACCCAAATTTCATTACTCTACATTATTTATTTTTTGCTGTTGAGATTTTTTCCGTCAGTGTACGTACTCGGCAAGCCCACGTAGGGTCCATGGTAGAGAGTACCAAGTACCAAACCCAGTCATTTTCTTTCCTTTCCCACTCGCATCAGAGCGACAGGAAAGGCTGTAAGTCTCCATACGAGCCCCAATGTCTCTCATCTTATGTTCGTCGTCCTACGTGAAGTATTCCTCGGCGGCAGTAGAATCGTTCTGCAGACAGTCTCAAACGCGCTTCCCTAAATTTCCTCAGTTATGCGTCGCGAAAAGAGCGTCGTCTTGTCGCCAGGAATTCCTATAAGAGTTCACGAAGAGTCTCCGTAATACTTACGTACTGATCTAACCTATCGTTCAAATCTAGCAGCACCTCTCTGAATTGCTTCGATGTCTTCGCTGAATCCGACTTGGTGGGGATCCCAAACATTCGAGCAGTACCCAAGCATGGGTCGCACTAGTGCTCTATACGTCGTATTCTTTACAACTGAGCTTTCCCAAAGTTGCCACAGCAAAACGAAGTCGACTATTATCCTTTCCTTCTACAAATGTGACTTTCTCGTTCCATCTCATATCTCTTTGCAAACGTTACGGCTAGATATTTATCTATGTGACTGTGTCGGACAGCAAACTAATAGTGCTGATTATTTTTCCTAATTATCTGCATTAACTTACATTATTCTACATTTAGAACGAGCTGCCATTCATTACACCAAGTAGAAATTCTGTCTAACTCATGCTTTATTTTCCTACAGTCACTCAACGATGAGACCTTTCCATACACCTCAGTACCATTAACAAACCACCATAAATTGGTGCTCATCCTGTCCATCACATCATTTATGTGTATAGAGAACAAGAGTTGCCCGATTACAGTTCCCAGGTGTGCTCCTGACGATACCGTTGTTTCTGCTGAAGACTCTCCGTTGAGGATAACTTACTTCACGACTACTTAAGAAGTTTTCGAGTCTCTGGATATCTAATCCGTAAGCCCGGTGGGGCACTTTGTTAAACTCTTTCGTAGATGAATTACAGCCGGCCGCGGTAGCCGTGCGGTTCTAGGCGCTTAAGTCCGGAACCGCGGGACTGCTACGGTCGCAGGTTCGAATTTTACCTCAGGCATGGATGTGTGTGATGTCTTTAGGTTAGTTAGGTTTAGGTAGTTATAAGTTCTATGGGACTGATGAGCCCGCATCTCGAGGTCGTGCGGTAGCGTTCTCGCTTCCCACGCCCGGGTTCCCAGGTTCGATTCCCGGCGGGGTCAGGGATTTTCTCTGCCTCGTGATGGCTGGGTGTTGTGTGCTGTCCTTAGGTTAGTTAGGTTTAAGTAGTTCTAAGTTCTAGGGGACTGATGACCTTAGATGTTAAGTCCCATAGTGCTCAGAGACATTTGAACCATTTGATGAATTACATTTCCTTAAGATTATGTGATTACCCCAATTTAGGTGGCTCCCGGTGGCAACTTCTAGGTATTTTATAGTAGTTACTGTTTCGAAAATAGTGTAATCACACAGTAGTGGATTTCTTTTCATATGTATGCGCAATATGTTACATTTATTTACGTTCACTGCCAGCTTCGAGTCACTGCACGATTCATCAATCCTCTGCAGATATTACTGCAGTTCTTCTGATGTTGATACATTCCTATAAACAAACGCATAGTCTGCAAATTGCCTCATCACACTTGGCTCTGGGGCTATATGAGGATTACGAATTCCGTCCATTAGCGTTCTTTCTCCTCAGAGCTTCCGTACGCAGATATGGGAATTGTAATGCTTTACGCAGAGACAGGTCTGAAAAGGCGATGCGGTGGCATTCCTGTTTCCAGTGCTGTCATTAACCACATCACCTCGCTCTCTCTGCTGCCATATCAACAGAAGCTACAACAATGGCCGTTGTACTGATATCTCGTGCTGCTCCAGGCGTCGTTGCACTGTCTGTGTGGACACTTATCTTGCTGTTAACTAACCCATTTCTGATCCAAAGTACCCTGACATGGTCACGTTATCCTCCATGGCCGAGCAACTATTTGAGCACGTCTGTCCCCTTGAGCGCTGGTTGTTCGGCCTGCTGAGATCCTCCAGTGCGTTGAGTATGGCCCTTCTGCACCCAGAGATTTTGCATTCGTAAGGTAGTAACGAAACACAATCTAGCGGCGTTAGTAACACAGTGGAACAACAAACCAAAGTGTCAACCACTGGTGGGCGTTTCTCCTTGTTACACGAGAGATAAGTCAGCCTTCTCACAAACAAACACTAACCCAAGGCGGTATCTGAATGGCAAAGCGCTACGTACAGAGTGTAAAGTAAGGCTGTCATCAATCCGATTGTTGCCCTAAACATCACAGCCCTTTAATAGACATGATCCTGTTAGGAGTGCTATGCCATTGCCTTCCTCCAATCTCTGGACTCCCTTATCCAGCCAGTGATAGGAGGAGCTGCAGTTTAACTTGGATTCTGAGCCATGGTGCAGCTCTGTAATTTATCACATTACTAGAGGCGAAAGAAGTGATAACTGACAGATAAAAACTACAGGACTGATTGGTGATCGAACTTGAGACCTTTGGATTTGTAGTGTGGTGCATCAATACTAAGACACCGAGCCACAAAAGGCAGATGGCTAAGTTCCAACCACCTTTGTACAGCTGCACTGAAATTGCAGTCATTTGCATATTCAAGTTGTTCTACACACCATGCCAATTTGACGTTTGTTGCAGTTTTAACGGTCAGCAATCTGGAATGGTTGGGCACATATCAAATGAGTCTTTGCTGAAAACTGAATTTGAAGGGACGTTGAAGGAATGAATCACAAGGACAGCATGTGCAGATGTAGGTATTCAAAGCAATTATCGAAGATGTGGACTGCCTTAGTCATGGTGAAATGAAGGAACAGTGGCAGGAATACATGATATGAATTTGAGGATTGATGTTCGAACCAAAACTCATGCCGGCGGCTGTCGCCGGGCGGTTCTAGGCGCTACAGTCGGGAACCGCGTACTATTACGGTCGCAGGTTCGAATCCTGCCTCGGGCATGGATGTTCCAGGGGACTGATGACCTCAGATGTTAAGTCCCATAGTGCTCAGAACCATTTGAACCAACAGCCATAGATATCCCCCAACAAGCAGGTCCAACTACCATACCCCACCCATACCAGTAAAATGCAACGGAACCATGTCACCGGTTTCCTCAGAGTCATTGTGCAATGATGTAGTTACTGTTATTCAGCCGAGTAGTTGTTTCTATTTTATGTTGATCTCGACGACCGACGCAGTTGCCTTCTTCAGGTGCAGCAAGTTTGTAAGGTGACAATTTTGAGGATGTATATTTCATATTTACTTAGTATGAGATCGCGTTTTCGGTGGTGTAATCGATTTATTATTTATTGCTTGCTACTCGGTTGCCTCATCTAACATTTCTGTAGAGTTGTACGCTTGGAACGTAATTTCGCACTGGCACAGCAGGGAGAAGTCGAGGGACTTCGCCATCGAAGAGACATACAGGCCGAGGGAGATGGCTCTGGAGGTAGGGCAGTTTTTATGCCTCTGAAGAGAATAGGAGAACAGGTGCGTTTATTGCCTAGGCCTGCCATCCCCCCGAGAATCTAGCGGAACAGGCTCCTCACGGTGGCCCATATCAGTGTTAAAAAGGGTTGAGGGCGAAGCGACAGCTGAAAGCATAAGATCGTAGAGATAACTCGGCACATGAAGGAATGTGCGAGAGAAGTTTAATGCAGATGCGAGCTAATGGCCGTGGAAATTCTCACAGAAGACACCATGTCGTATTCCAGCCACAAGGAACAGAAACGAATCTGGCAGAACTTTCTGACATAGGAGTAGACGGAATGATCTAGAAAGTTTAACCGAACTGCGTATGAGTTGGCTGACAGCTTCATGACTCGTAGGGTAGGAGGCATTTCGTTTGTAACGGGCGCGAAGATTGGCCACATGGCATGCGCATGCTAATGATGTGAGATATGCTGTAAACTGACGTTCGGCGTGTCGGGATTCTCTAGGGCGTGTGGACAAGACACACACCACTGGAGAGTCGTTGTTGTTGTGGTCTTCAGTCCTGAGACTGGTTTGATGCAGCTCTCCATGCTACCCTATCCTGTGCAAGCTTCTTCATCTACCAGTTCCTACTGCAGCCTACATGCTTCTGAATCTGCTTAGTGTATACATCTCTTGGTCTCCCTCTACGATTTTTACCCTCCACGCTGCCCTCCAGTACTATATTGGTGACTCTTGATGCCTCAGAACATGTCCTACCAACAGATCCCTTCTTCTAGTCAAGTTGTGCCACAAAATCCTCCCCAATTCTATTCAATACCTCCTCATTACGTATGAGGTCTGCCCATCTAATCTTCAGCATTCTTCTGTAGCACCACGTTTCGAAAGCTTCTATTATCTTCTTGTCTAAACTATTTATCGTCCATGTTTCACTTCCATACATGGCTACACTCCATACAAATACTCTCAGAAACGACTTCCTGACATTTAAATCAATATTCAATGTCAAAAATTTTCTCTTGTTCAGAAACGCTTTCCTTGCCATTGCCAGTCTACATTTTATATCCCCTCTACTTCGACCATCATCAGTTGTTTTGCTTCCCAAATAGCAAAACTCCTTTACTACTTTATGTGTCTTATTTCCTAATCTAATTCCCTCAGCATCACCCGACTTAATTCCACTACATTCCATTATCCTCGTTTTGCTTTTGTTGATGTTCATCTTATACCCTCCTTTCAAGACACTGTCCATTCCGTTCAACTGCTCTTCGAAGTCCTTTGCTGTCTCTGACAAAATTACAATGTCATCGGCGAACCTCAAAGTTTTTATTTCTTCTCCACGGATTTTAATACCTACTCCGAATTTTTCTTTTGTTTCCTTTACTGCTTGCTCAATATACAGATAGAATAGAATCGGGGAGAGGCTACAACCCTGTCTCACTCCCTTCTCAACCAATGCTTCACTTTCATGGCCCTCGACTCTTATAACTGCCATCTGATTTCTGTAAATATTGTAAATAGTCTTTCGCTCCCTTTATTTTACCCCTGACACCTTCAGAATTTGAAAGAGAGTATTCCAGTCAACATTGCCAAAAGCTTTTTCTAAGTCTACAAATGCTAGAAACGTAGGCTTGCCTTTCCTTAATCTTTCTTCTAAGAAACGTCGTAGGGTCAGTATTGCCTCACGTGTTTAACATTTCTACGGAATCCAAACTGATCTTCCCCGAGGTCGGCTTCTAACAGTTTTTCCATACGTCTGTAAAGAATTTGCGTTAGTATTTTGCAGCTGTGACTTATTAAACTGGTATTTCGGTAATTTTCACATCTGTCAACACCTGCTTTCTTTGTGATTGGAATTATTATATTCTTCTTGAAGTCTGAGGTTATTTCATCTTGCTCACCAGATGGTAGAGTTTTGTCAGGATTGGCTCTCCCAAGGCTGTCAGCAGTTCTAATGGAATGTTGTCTACTCCCGGAGCCTTGTTTCGACTTAGGTCTTTCAGTGCTCTGTGAAACTCTTCACGCAGTAGCATATGTCCCATTTGATCTTCATCTACCTCCCATTTCCATAATATTGTCCTCAAGAACATCGCCCTTGTATAGATCCTCTATATACTCCTTCCGCCTTTCTTCTTTCCCTTCTTTGCTTAAAACTGGGTTTCCATCTGAGCTCTTGATATTCACGCAAGTGGTTCTCTTTTCTCCAAAGGTCTCTTTAATTTTCCTGTAGGCAGTATCTATCTTACCCCTAGTGAGATAAGCCTCTACATTCTTACATTTGTCCTCTAGCCATCCCTGCTTAGCCATTTTGCACTTCCTGTCGATCTCATTTTTGAGACGTTTGTATTCCTTTTTGCCTGCTTCACTTACTGCATTTTTGTATTTTCTCCTTTCATCAATTAAACTCAGTATCTCTTCTGTTACCCAAGGATTTCTACTAGCCCTCGTCTTTTTACCTACTTGATCGTCTGCTGCCCTCAAAGCTATCCATTCTTCTTCTACTGTATTTCTTTCCCCCATTCCTGTCAATTGTTCCCTTATGCTCTCCCTAAAACTTTATACAACCTCTGGTTCTTTCAGTTTATCCAGGTCCCATCTCCTTAAATTCCCACCCTTTTGCAGTTTCTTCAGTTTTAATCTACAGTTCATAACCAATAGATTGTGGTCAGGGTCGACATCTGTCCCTGGAAATGTCTTACAATTTAAAACCAGGTTCCTAAATCTCTGTCTTACCATTATATAATCTATCTGATACCTTCTAGTATCTCCAGGATTCTTCCATGTATACAACCTACTTTTATGATTCTTGAACCAAGTGTTAGCTATGATTAAGTTATGCTCTGTGCAAAATTCTACCAGGCGGCCACCTCTTTCATTTCTCTCCCCCCAGCCATATTCACCCACTATGTTTCTTTCTCTCCCTTTTCATACTCTCGAATTCCAGTCACCCATGACTATTAAATTTTCGTCTCCCTTCACTACCTGAATAATTTCTTTTATCTCATCATACATTTCATCAATTTCTTCATCTGCAGAGCTAGTTGGCATATAAACTTGTACTACTGTAGTAGGTTTGGGCTTCGTGTCTATCTTGGCCACAATAATGCGTTCACTATACTGTTTGTAGTAGCTTACCCGCACTCCTATTTTTTTATTCATTAGTAAACCTACTCCTGCATTACCCCTATTTGATTTTGTATTTATAACCCTGTATTCACCTGACCAAAAGTCTTGTTCCTCTTGCCACCGAACTTCACTAATTCCCACTATATCTATCTTTAACCTATCTATTTCCCTTTTTAAATTTTCTGACCTACCTGCCCGATTAAGGGATCTGACATTCCACGCTCCGACCAGTTTTTCTTTCTCCTGATAACGACATCCTCTTGAGTAGTCCCCGCCCGGAGATCCGAATGGGAGACTATTTTACCTCCGGAATATTTTACCCAAGAGGACGCCAGCATCATTTAATCATACAGTAAATCTGCATGCCCTCGGGAAAAATTACGGCTGTAATTTCCCCTTACTTTCAGCCGTTCGCAGTACCACATCAGCAAGGCCGTTTTGGTTAGTGTTACAGGGTCAGATCAGTCAATCATCCAGACTGTTGCCCCTGCAACTACTGAAAAGGCTGCTGCCCTCTGACTTCGTCACTAGGACTGGATTCATTCATTTCTCTGTGAGCAGAGAAACGAGTCTATGCTTCTTTGCGGAGACTAAGACATTACCAAGTGCTTTGTTTACGACACGCACTCCTGACTTTTGAGCAAGCAGAATCGTTGATTCGTGTCTAGCACTGACCCTAGGAGTTTGCAACTGCTGGTTCACATTCTCTCTATTGTCATAATTTACAGCTACGCAACGCACTTTGGATTCACGTCGGCGAGCAGCACTGAATTTGGTGACATACGCACCATGCATCGGCAGACACGCATCTTTAGTAGCAAATGTGTTAAGTTCCATTTTCTTGATTTCTGAGGTCTTTACTGTCCGTGTTAGTCAGGATGGTGGCTTTCTTACATGCGGAGTGGCCGTGCGGTTTGAGGCGTCATGTCACTAATTGCGCAGCCCCACCCGCCGGAGGTTCGAGTCCTCCCTCGGGCACGGGTGTGTGTGTTGGTCTTAGCGTAAGTTGAGTAGTATTTAAGTCTAAGGACCGATGACCTCAGCAATTTGGTCCCTTAGGATTTCACACACATCTGAACATTTTTGATGCTTTCTTAACTTCGATGCTGATTGGTATCAAACACGTTGTCCGCCCCGATAGCTGAGTGGTCAGCATGACGGATTGCCGTCCTAAGGGCCAGGGTATGACTCCCAGCTGGGTCGGGGATATTCTTCGCTCAGGTGCTGGGTGTTGTGATGCCCTCATCATCGTTTCATCGTCATCCGGTACACAGGTCGCCCAATGTGGCGTCGAATGTAATAAGACCTGCACCAAGGAGGCCGGACCTGCCCTGCAAGAGGCCTCCCGGCCAATGACGCCCACCGCTCATTTCCATTTCCATCAACCACCTAGTGTTCCTGTTGAATAGAAGGGGCGCGATTTCGTGTCAAATCATAGATGTTTCACCGATCTCAAATTTAGATTAATGACTAGGAGCTAATGTTTTATGTCAATACCTGTTCACTCTGCATTTTTAGTGCTGGATTGGATAAAAAAAATTCTGGGATTAGATTCCAAATAGTGATACTGATTAAATAAGAGTATTATCCTAATTTAGAGATTTATTCCCATGATACTCCCGGTTGCAGGTTGCCAATAGCAGGGCTAATTTAATTCACTTTTAGGCGTGACCATTACACTGACACACGTTGTATGTACAAGCACACCTGGAGTAGCATTGGAAGCTGTGTTGTTATGTGTTCTCGCTGCCTGGACTCTAACCTGACTGTCTGGGATTGAAATTTTTATCTGATGATGCACATTTTGGACTTCTGCAGTTTACGTCAGACTGCTTCATCTGAAATTTAAGACAGCTCTATTAGCAAGGTCAAAAATATTCAGTTTTATCGCCAAGTTCTCATCGCATCAGATGATCACATTGTCGACAAGACTTTAATTTCTCACTTTTCTTCCGTCTTCCGTCACTCATATTCCGAAGGAGACGCTATCCAATCCAATTATGATCTTACAGAGTAAAGTTAGCTCCATCTTCTACCAATTAAGTGGAATGTATGCTGGAATATGGTCTCCAAAGATTTCGTATTCGTTTTAGTCCAGTGTAATGTCTAAGGACATCGATTTGACTGACTGACCTCTAGTTTTCACCTTGAAGGGTAAACTTCTGTACAAGTCCAGTTCCGCGCAACATTGAAGCTGCTTTTACGATTGGCAGGAGGAAGAAGTGCGCTGGCGGATGCGCCGGAGCCACCTTTAAGTGACGTCACAACTCCCCTCCCGACCCGTTCGGCAGCGGTGCCCCCCGCCATCGCTGGTAAACAGCTGGCGTCTGCACCGCAACACATCGCACAGTGTGGTATTCCCCGCCATGGCGAAGATCCTGCTGCTTCTGACGGCTGTGGCCATGTTCTGGTCTGCCGCCCACGCCGTCGTTGCCTCCAACCGCTGCATCGTGTGTTACTTCGATGGTGCTGCCCTCAGACGACCAGGTAACCTCCAGAGTGTCTTATGTTTTGTAACGTCCATGTTGTCTAAGGAAGGGAGGGTGGAGCGAAGGACGACTGTAACGGAAGTGATGTCATACAAGAGTATGATGACGTCAGACGTTTCGTAATGAAAAGATAATGTAGAGGGCACAGCTGACGCGCTTCAGGGAAATGGATGAATATTCCGAGTAATATAAACATGTCGTAGCACACAAAATGTAAAAACAGCATGGTTTTCACTTCTTTAGGTTGTACTATACAACTCCAATAACAGAAATTTTAATATCTTACACCAAAGAGCTGCTATAAAGCTTTAATGCGCTGCAACTTGTTTTTGCAAATTTACTTCATCAAGCTCTTAACTCATAATGCTGTATAGCACATGTCCATTATTGCAAGATATGTTACACAGCATTAAAATATGCATGATGTTTGTCTTGACTTGAGACAACTAAATATCTCGGGAACAATGCGTCGTATGAAAAAATGTTCTAGGTGAAAAATTAATTTTAATAACGGGGGCATCTGTCTGTGCTATAATCGGCCACCTCAGAACCCCCCCCCCCCTACGTGTACGGGGTTAACTTTCTACTTTCAAATCGGACCGCTCCCCCCCCCCCCCCACCCCCTCCCATACAGATGTTATTGTATTTTCGGCTGTAATCGATCAACAACCTGTGCGCCTGTCTTTGCAATTACGAACAGACGCATTTAATTCTACATTTCATTTACGAGATAAATGTAAACGTTTGTGCTGTAACGGTTGATACTGATACTGAAACGTTGGTTGAATGTTGCAGATGAGATTGTACAGTGCAGATAATATGGCTAGACATTGGCATTTCTCATGAATAAGCTACTTGTATGCTGTATGGTAACGTAGTTTTCTCTTCCCTACGACGTTAATTGTGATGAGATGCCCAAATCATCGGAATGCTTGGTTTCGATGGCTGCCCTCGAACCACCTCCCTCCCCCCCTCCCCCATCAGGGTGACAAATCTCGGTGTTTGTTTCGATCCAAACGACGTTAACTCTCGCACTGCCCTCTATGCAGCTAAAAGAGGAATTGTAACAAGGTAAAATGATCATGAAGTTGTAGTGACAGACGCACTTGTCAAGGATACTCACCCAAGTCAAGCACTGCTAAGGTGAGAACCTAGGGGGCTAACCGAAATCAAGCACCACAATCGTCAGAGGCAAGGGGACTCACCAAGCATGCCGATGGGAAAAGAAAATTATTACATTCACGTTATTGTTTCATGATGACGCTAAACATGATTTCCAAACAGACTTTCAAACCACTAATAATATTGTACTGTAAAATCAAATTTGCAACACTAAGGTAAATTTCGAACATAAATAGGAACCATTACATCGAAAGTGAAATGTAGAATCAAAAATGTCAACTCATACTTGCAAAAACGATCACACATGATATTTATCGATCACCAGCCATTGTCCACGAATGAGTAACAATGGTTTCAATAAACCGTATGTAATTTTTGGCGTAGAATCCGAATAGACAAAATACGGGTGGGAGGGGGGAGGAACTCATTTTAAAATACAAAGTTGATAGCGGCCACACATACGGGGTGGTTACCAAATGAGTACTTATAGCACAGACAGGTGTCCTCTTTGCCAATATTAATTTTTCACGATAACATTTTTTTTTTCATACGATGTGTCGAGATATTTAGTCGTCTTAAATTGAATCACACTGTATATATATTGAAATAATGGACATCTGCTATATATATCATTTCAGGCATTAAAGCCTACCGGATGATGACTAAATGGACGGAATTAATTCCAGCAAATTGAATTTTTAAGACAGTGTTTTTGGTGGTACACATCAAATTGTCTATTACATAAAAAGCAGAAGCCGAACTGTGTGGCCGATCGGGTCTAGGCGCTTCAGTCGGGAACCACGCGACTGCTACGTTCGCAGGTTCGAATCCTGCCTCGGGCATGGATTTGTGTGATGTCCTTAAGTTAGTTAGGTTTAAGTAGTTCTACGTTCTAGGGGACTGATGACCTTTAATAATATACACTTGCTCTCAAGTTCTCTTATGGGTCTAAGCTGAAGCTTTGAGCCAGTCTGTGAAGAAATCTCGGATGGTGTAAATGGCTGAGCCTGCCCGTGAAAGATAGGCATCTGCCTTCTGTCACAAACAATCATCACAGGAAATTACTTAAAGAAAGAGAATTCATTTTCACTCATGGGCCTGAATTACGATGTGGCCTCATGGAACTAGATACTGCCTTGAAAATACATCTGATTACGGGCTGGTGTTTTGTGGACACGAAGCTGACGCCAATAGCGCGTACGATATGCATTCAATTGAATTGGGATCAAGCGAATTTCATCACCAAAGTATCAACCTGAGTTCACTGCTATACACCTCAAACCACGGTATCACGATTGTGGCTTCGTGACTCAGTTATCCTATTGGAAAGTGCCATTGGCGTCATGAAGACGTCAAGCATGAAGGGATGTAGGTGCTCCGTAAAAACAGCGTTCACGTAGTCCACACCTGTCACGGTGCTTTCCATTACTGCCACATGTCTCGTGGAAGAGCGCTTGAATGGCCCACATACTATAATTTTGAAACGATATGTAAATCAAGACCCTAAGCTGTCAACAGGCGTTGATATACATGAACGGGGACAGTTGGAAATGTCTGCCCCGTCCGCGACTCGAACCTGGGATCTCCTGGTTACATGGCAGATTGTCTATCCATCTAAGCCAGCCAGCCGCGGTGGTCTCGCGGTTCTAGGCGCGCAGTCCGGAACCGTGCGACTGCTACGGTCGCAGGTTCGAATCCTGCCTCGGGCATGGATGTGTGTGATGTCCTTGGGTTAGCTGGTTTAAGTAGTTCTAAGTTCTAGGGGAATGATAACCACAGCAGTTGAGTCCCATAGTGCTCAGAGCCATTTGAACCATCTAAGCCACCGAGGGCACACAGGGCAGTGCGACTGCAGGGATTTATCCCTTGCACACTCCCCGTGAGACCCACATTCCCAACTTAAGGTCCACACACTATACTCGCAGTGCCCCTGCCCATTACATTCATTAGTCGCGGCAGACAATCTTACCGAGCCCCGCAAGAGTTGGGGCAATGCGTGTGCATCCAGCACAGAAGAAGGACGTCAATGGTCTGTTAGCCTTAACTACATGAAGATGGTATCATGTCCGAAAGAACAGATACCATCTTCATATGCTATAATTTTGCCCCCACCGCCCTACGTCCCTGGTGCGCCACTCGTTAGTCAAGATGACGGTGTACTCGGACATTACCATAGACCAAGTGTATTAAAAAAAATTTCTTCCAACCACACGACGTATTACTGTACGTCCACAGACCAAACTCGATTATGCCGTGCCATTTGTAATTGATGGCGTCAATTTACATACACGTAGGAACTGACTGCTGTAGAGCCCTGTGTTTAACAATGTGCACTCAACACTTGCGCCTGCACTAAGACTCTCCTCTATCGTCAGATCTTAAACGAATCGCATTCTATCCTATTTTACAGAGCAGGTAAGCCTCCGACCTTAAGTTTTTTACGATGGGACGTCCACGTCAAACATCAAGTCGCCTACTTGTGGTTTCACCGACCTTCAACCACCTTCCATAGGCGCTCGTGACAGCAGCAAAAGCACAGCTGACCAGGTTTGCCACTTCCGTGATGCACGCTCCCTGGCGCCTATAGCAATCTACCCTTTTCAAAATCGCTTATGTAAATAGATTTCCCTATGTCCAGCACTTGTTGCCAGAATGATTTCCCATTCGTCTCTGCTCCGCTGTACTTTCCTTACCGCGTCAGGTGACTGCGATGCCTCCATGCTAAAATCAGTCTCTCATTGGGTAGTGCTCACAATGTTTTGTCTCATCAGGCTATTTTTTCCTTCTGTTCACTGATTGAGAGGAGGATCAGCAGCTGCTTGTACGACTCTTTGTGAGATGTGGTTAGCTTAATTTCAATTGTACTGCCTCTACCAGATAGATTGTTAAGGGGCTAAAGAATATTTGTAACGTCTGTCCCGAAAGAAGGTCCTTGAAGATTTATAAGTTGGAAAAATAGAAAAGAAACTACGCGAACAGACCGTGAAGACCACGCCATGTTCATCAGCCGCCATCTCATTTTCCACGATGCGGCGTCATGCGGATGCCATAAGGCGACACGACACCGCACTTCCGACCACTGTCGTCGTTTAGACAGTGAGGCCGCTACCTCTCCATCAGGTTTGTTCCTCAATTGACTTTACGAGGCCGAATATAACCCGTACCAGTCCTCTCACTAAGGAAAAATCCATGGCAGTATCGGGAATCGAATACGGGTCCTTCGTATGGCAGTCATCTACACAGACCACTCACTTACGAAAGAGGACGATTCCAGAGTAGGTTCTTGAAAAATGTACAGCGGCTTTCAGTATCTGCCAGTTAATATGTCTGGACATTTTTTCCTCCCACCAGTGAAACGTCTACGATTATTCGGACCGTCCTCCTTTGTACTCAGTGCATTCGGGAATTCCCGTTATATGCTTCTAGGACCTGTAGAGGGGAGAGCGTATTTAATATTTTGAATAGGAACATATATCCAGAAATGTAACTTTTCCGTCCTAAGACGGTTTCAATTCAGATGTTTAACTCATCCACTTCTGCTTCAGGAATTAAATTAGGTGCAACGCAGTGCAATTATTAGGTAGCAGTTCGAAAGGAAACACAGCGAAGCATCCTTTTATCACTTAAGCACATTTGTTTGTATTAATAATTGAACATTACGTGCCGTGCATACAGTATGTTGGGTTCATTTTGGGAATAATGTAAACACATAATCATGTTTGATGAAAACATTAACGAACGACATCCACAAAATATTAGGCACATCGCTCTGAATAGAACAATGAATACGAAATCTATAGGTAATGATATACATGTGGCTTGAAATGAGTGAATGTCGAGCCCAGATTTGGATCGTCACTTCAAGTAAAAAGAAAGAAGGCATTTAGTGATAGAATATGGATACAAAAGACAGATAAGTTGTGTAGTGAACTGTCGATGTATGGAGAAAAATGCCGATACCGAAGTCATCTGGAAGGCTCTCGGACAATAAAAGATCCAAGCAAAGTATAAGGGACAGTACAAGGTCAAGGCGGAACCGCGCGTTATTGCTGTTTTTCAACCGAAAAAACAGTTATTGAATTATTAATGTTATCATAGAGAAGAATCGATCAGTAAAGATGCATAATTCTGCGAGGTATTACACGACCTTCAGCTTCAGTTGCACTGCAAAGGACTCGTCCAGCTCGTCTTAGTCTCCTACATGAAAACTGTCGTCAACGTTGGAGTACGACCCTGCACATTGCTGGCGAAGTTTCATGCACAACAGTCCTGCCGGCCTACACCCACACTGACCTGGGTACAGAAGCCAGGAGCGGCGGGTTTCATTGCAGTAACGAGAACCAATCATTTTCTTCGAAGGACGCATAGTTTCCGAAATAAAAGCGAAAAGCTGAAATAAGTCCGAAAATTGTGAGGGCCGGGCGCTGTGGCCGTGCGGTTCTAGGCGCTTCAGTCCGGAACCGCGTTGCTGCTACGGTCGCACGTTCGAATCCTGCCTCGGGCATGGGTATGTGTGATGTCCTTAGGTTAGGTTTAAATAGTTCTAAGCCTAGGGGACTGATGACCTCAGACGTTAAGTCCCATAGTGTTCAGTCCCATATTGTGTGGTTTCTCGGGATTTTCGTTGTGACCTTGACCTCGTACGAGGCGCTTACTTGTATCACACCGATAAGTCGTAGCGTGCCATTTTCTGTACCTTATGGTGGCTCTCCTTCATATCTCTACACACTGCTGTTCCCAACTGTCTGTGTGGCATGACTATTTGTTACTAATTAATCCCGTACTCGAATTATGCCTTGTGTCGTGAAAAGCTCAAGTTTGAATTCCTCTATATTGAGGACTAACTGGTAGACTTCGCGTCAGTTTGATACTTTGTTGAGATATAACTGGATATTACTAACATTTTTGTCGGTTAGAACTTACTTTGTTCTAGAAATAGTCAAATATTGCAACAGGTACCACTCGCTAAATTATTAATGACCATTCATGTATAATATGAACAGTAACTACTTTACTACAAGTAGGATGGCTCGCCATCCAGTATAAAGTGCTGTAGCTTATCTGTCACGATATTTTTGGTCCTTTAATAAGGAAACAACGTTATGAAAGGCTTTACCACGAGAAACTGGAGACTAGTGGCACTGTTGAGAGACATTTTGGAGTAATTATCTTAGCACAGGATAGAGCTGCATAGAGGAAAAGTTAAGAGGCATACAAAAATGGAAGTAATAGTATGGAGTGTGGAAAACGTTGGGCGTAGTGCATACGTAGGAACGTAACAAGTGTCCCATAACAGGCAAAAGTGTAGAAGGCTCTCGACACTTACTTTAAGCCAAAACACTGATGTAGTGCAACTCAATTCTTCAGGCCACAATTTAAAAACACCTTGTACAGGTGATATTTTCGACATGAGCAGTAACATATTTTTATACACTGAATATAATCTGGAAAGCTATTGCAAAAGACTTTCGGAAATTGATCAGTCAGGTTCTTTATCGCGTATTACGATACGCTGAGCTCCCAGAATATTCACGGAACTGTGCGTTCGTAGAGGTCAGCAACCGGTCACGTAAGCGATAACACATGATCTTCGGAGTACATTTTGAAATTAGTCTAGTACTGAAAACTTTATACGCAGTAGAGCATTATCAGCCTGAAGAAATTCATAACATACATAATGAGTCTGAGGAACTCGTCATATATTGGGCAAAAATGAGATGTTTAGAAAACAAACACACACGTGCCAGGCTCAATAGCAGCACAGTGTGGAATTGTTGTAACACTGTCTGGCTACAACAGATATAATAAAGACATAACAAACCTCATTTTACTGTATTTTATTATCTTCAAAATAATGGTTTTGGGAAGAGATACTACACGTAGATGTTAGTCAATACGCATGATGTTTGAAAAAGTGTTTTATGCTCTCACAGAAGTCAGGGTTGATGTCCAGAATTCAAATGTTATTACTGTTGTTGTGCTGTACATTTCGAAGACTGGTTTGACGCAGCTTTCCACGCTAGTCTACGTTCACCAAGCCTCTTCGCCTCTGCGCAGCTACCGCAGCCTACAGCCATTTCAATCTGCTTACTATATTCAAGCCTAAGCCTCCCTCCACAACTTCTACCCCAACCCCCACCTCCACCTCAGGTTTCTCTCCACTGCCAAACTGACCAGACGTGTCCTGTCTATCGATTTCTTCTTTAATCTAGTTATTAAATAATTTTCTTCCCCCCAATCGATTTAATATCCCCACTTTTTGGATTAGATCTACTGACGTAATCTCCGGCATTCTTCTGTGGCACCACATTTCAAGATCTTCGATTCTCTTCTTGTCTATACTGTTTGTCTCCCAAGTTCACTCCAGACAAATGCCTTCAGAAAACACTTGCTAGCACTTAAATTTATATTAGGTATTAACAAATTCCTCTTTTTCAGAAATGATTTTCTAGATATTGCAAGAATGCGTTTTGTATCCTCTCCACTTCGGCCATCGTCAGTTGCTGCCCAAATAGCACCACTCATCGACAACTCGTTGCCTCATTTCCTAATCTAGTTCCATCAGTAACACCTGATTTAATTTGACTATAATTAATTACCCTTGCTTTAATGTTGTTGATTTTCATCTTACTGAATCTTTTTCAATCCGATCAATTGCTCTTCCAAGTCGTGTGCCGCCTTTAAGAGAACCACAATAGTAGTATAGCTACGACGATCCTGGTGCACTTTACACACAGCTAGTGTCGAGAGGAGCGAAGCCCCACTTTAAAGACACAAACCAAGATGGCGCTCATGAGAAGTTTAAATGTGCAACATGGTGCTGACGATAAATTTAAACATGGAAAATGGCGGAACTAAACTAGCTGCGACTGTCGGAAACAAAACAAAAATTAAAATTAAAAAAAAATTCAAAGAAGACGGAACTCGCTTACATCTGATAGTGGCCATTATGGTGTCATGCTCAAAAGTATCTAAACGATCTGAAATTAGCGCCATTTCATAAAGGGTGTAATACGCAATATCTCCACTTCTTAAATACGTAAGCTTCATCATTGGCATCACTCACTCAATCACACACACACACACACACACACACACACACACACACACACACACAATGTTTATACTATAAACCTTCCGGTAAAGCGGAATTTTTGAACGTCCATAGCTAATCTCTGTACCACACTTGGTGTAAGACGCAGTAAATCCTTAAATCAGATATTTCCACATCTAAACTGATTTATGGAACGTTGATTCCCACTATATCTAACTTCGACATAGTTATTCCCCTATTTAAATTCTTTAACCTTCCTACTCAATTAATGGGTCTTATATCCCATGCTCTGACCAAAAAAATGGGAGTGTTGAGTTTTGTGACGACGACATCTTCCAGAGTAGTTTCCAGACGTCCAAATGGGGACTATTTCCTCTATGGTATATTTCACCCAAGCAGATGTCATCACCATTAAATCCTGTAGTAGAGCTGCATGCTCTTGCATTCAGCCATTCACAGTGCCAACACAATAAGCTCATGTTGGCTAATTTTACAAGGCTAATCAGTCATTCGTTCGAAATTTTGCCCCTGCAACTACTGAAAAGACACCACAGGTTTGTCTGGTGTCTCCAGGTCTCTCGAAAGATACCTCTCTTTTGAAGTTACACTTTTGGTACAGCTTCCGTATCACTGAACCACACGAACCACCTCCACTGGTCTAACGCACGGTTTTCCAGGCTGGAAGGAGCGCCGGTCCCTGGCACGAATCCGCCCGGCGGATTAGTGTCGAGGTCCGGTGAGCCGACCAGTCTGTGGGTGGTTTTTAGGCGGTTTTCCATCTGCCTCGGCGAATGCGGGCTGGTTCCTCTTATTCCGCCTCAGCTACATTATGTCGGCGACTGCTGCGCAAAGAAGTTCTCCACGTACGCGTACACCACCAGTACCGCAAACATAGTGGTTACACTCGTCTGTGGTGTGAGACGTTCCCGGAGAGGGGTGGGGGGGCTTCCACCAGGGGCCGAACCGCACAATAACCCTAGGTTCGGTGTGGGGCGGCGGAAGGGTGAAGTGGACTGCGGTAGTCGTCGTGGGGTTGCGAACCAAGGCAGCTGCGGCGGGGGCGCAGCCTCTCCGTCGTTTCTAGGTCTCCGGTTAACATAACAAAACATAACATAACTTGTGTGCTAAGCAATATAAGTTTGCTAATGCGAATCGAACATAGTGTTCAGGAGAATATAAAAGAGTGCGCTGAAAAGTAATGGCCCAGAATTTTTTATTCTGTTCTCAATATCGGTTGACATATTACGTGCTATACATGTTATACGGTCGAATTTCCCGCTTAGCTGACCGACGTTGTTAAGTCTGCCGCTAGAGGGCTCCGAATTATAGTGTGTAACATGGCGGTGTGTTACTTAATTGTGTCGGTGCGTGAGAAAACAGAAAGCACGAATTCGAAGAGTTCTTCCGCACACGGAGAACCCTCTCTTTCAACATGACAATACCAGATTACACAAGAGCACTGCCACGTCTGCAACAATCCGGCACGTTGCGTTTACTGTGTCATCGATCGTCCTCCATACTTCCCGGCTTGGCCCCACTCGACTTTCATCCGTTTCCAAAACTGAAAGAACATATTCGAGGACTTTGCTTTGATAGTGATGAAGTAGTGCTAACAGAGGCGACGCTGTGGTTTCGTTAACAAGTCTATAGTGACGGTATAAAGAAACTGGTCTCTCATTGGGAGAAAAGTGTTTGTGGCAGGGGTGACTATGTTGAGAAATAAATATGTAGTCATGAAGACCGAAGCTGTACAATGTTGATGAAATTCGTTTTATTTAAGAAAGCTTGAAGAGTTTTGACATAAGAAAACCGGAGGCATTATTTCTCAGCATGCCCTCGTACTTTGTGCAAAGCGAATTAAAATGAAAGTTAAATATGTCTTTACTCATAGAGCTAAATAGTTGTGCTTTGTCTGAAAAAAATAAAGAAAACAGCTACATGTAAAATTTGCCGATAGAATAATTTACTGCCAGTACATCCTAACATGCTGGTGCTACGTGTTTCGTGTACTCATGACGCTGATTTGCTTTGAGTTTCGACAGGCTGTCACAGAGATCCCACCCACCTGTCAAGTTGTTTCTGGACTAGAGGTCTCCTTCAACGATTGACGTACACTACCGACCATTAAAAATGCTACACCAAGAAGAAATGCAGATGATAAACGGGTATTCATTGGACAAATATATTATACTAGAACTGATATGTGATTACATTTTCACACGATTTGGGTGCATAGATCCTGAGAAATCAGTACCCAGAACAACCACCTGTGGCCGTATTTACGGCCTTGATACGCTTGGGTACAGAGCTTGGATGGCGTGTACAGGTACAGCTGCCCATGCAGCTTCAACACGATACCACAGTTCATCGAGGGTAGTGACTGGCGTATTGTGACGAGCCAGTTGCTCGGCCACCATTGACCAGACGTTTTCAATTGGTGAGAGATCTGGATGAGAAAGTGCTTGCCAAGGCAGCAGTCGAACATTTTCTGTATCCAGAAAGGCCCGTACAGGACCTGCAACATGCGGTCGTGCATTATCCTGCTGAAATGTAGGGTTTCGCAGGTATCGAATGAAGGGTAGAGCCACGGGTCGTAACACATCTGAAATGTAACGTCCACTGTTCAAAGTGCCGTCTATGCGACAAGAGGTGACCGAGACGTGTAACCAATGGCACCTCATACCATCACGCCAGGTGATACGCCAGTATGGCGATGACGAACACACGCTTGCAATGTGCGTTCACCGCGATGTCGCCAAACATGGATGCGACCATCATGATGCTGTAAACAGAACCTGGATTCATCCGAAAAAATGACTTTTTGCCATTCGTGCACCCAGGTTCGTCGTTGAGTACACCATCGCAGGCGCTCCTGTCTGTGATGTAGCGTCAATGGTAACTGCAGCCGTGGTCTCCGAGCTGATAGTCCATGCTGCTGCAAAGTCATCAAACTGTTCGTAAAGATGGTTGTTGTCTGGGAAACGTCCCCATCTATTGTCTCAGGGATCGAGACGTGGCTGCCCGATCCGTTACAGCCATGCGGATAAGATGCCTGTCATCTCGACTGCTAGTGATACAAGGCCGTTGGGATCCAGCACGGCGTTCCGTATTACCCTCCTGAACCCACCGATTCCATTTTCTGCGAACAGTCATTGGAACTCGACCAACGTGAGTAGCAATGTCGCGACACGATAAACCGCAATCGCGACAGACTACAATCCCACCTTTATCAAAGTCGGAAACGTGATGGTACGCACTTCTCCTCCTTACACGAGGCATAACAAAAACGTTTCACCAGGCAACGCCGGTCAACTGCTGTTTGTGTATGTGCAATCGGATGGAAACTTTCCTCATCTCAGCACGTTGTAGGTGTCGCCGCCGGCGCCAACCTTGTGTGAATGCTCTGAAAAGCTAATCATTTACATATGACAGCATCTTCTTCCTGTCGGTTAAATTTCGCGTCTGTAGCACGTCATCTTCGTGGTGCAGCAATTTTAATGGCCAGTAGTGTATATCACCGTAATAGGCGAGGTCATATTGGCACTGTATGTGTCTTGTAAGCATTTACATCAGCTTCAAAATGAAGCACCAGGTGACTCATCGTCGTTCAGCAAACATCTCTGTAATTCGTAGGTTGTTTCATTGTTTCCTTAAGTTGCTACGTTTCGACGTCATCATCCTGTTCACGGATTTGACACTCTTCCGCCTCTTCTGGCCGTTCGGCCCACGTCCTTTTTGATCGCTTCATGCTTCTTCCGTTTGGTCGGTGGCATATTCACACCGTACTCGTGGTCTCCAGTCTCAACGAAAGTAGCAGAAGATAAAACTGAGGATGTGTTAAATGTGTATCAGTTTCACTTTAGAAAAGATGACGGCACCAGAGGCGCAGTTATTACGGGAGTAAGAATTTAGGAAAATCAAGACACGTCCATAGGATTTATCGACCTAGAAAAAGCGTTGACAGCGTAAAATGGTGAAAGCAGTTCGAAATTTTGAGACAAATAAATGTAATCTACAGTGAAAAACGAGTAATAATCAATATGTACAAGAATCAGGAAAGAAAAATAAGATTGGAAGATCAAGAATGAAGAGTTGGGACTCGAAAGGGTGGTCTTGCACCCCTACTGTTCAATCTATACATCGAAGAAGCAATCACGGAAATATGAGAAAGATTATGGAGTCATAATTCATAGTGAAAGGATATCATCGATAAGATGCGCTGATGACATTTCTATCCTCAGCCAAACAGGAGAAGAATTTTAGGGCCTGTCGAATTGAATGAACAGTATAATGAGTGCACACTATGCACTGAGTAGAGTGGTGTTGTAAAAGGATGTAGAAAATTAGGTGGACTGTTAACGTAAGGAATGAAGAGGCCATTCGCAGAATCTGTGAAGAAGTCAACGTATGGAAAACACTGACAAGAAGAAGGGTTCAAATGGTTCAAATGGCTCTGAGCACTTTGGGACTCAACTGCTGTGGTCATTAGTCCCCTAGAACTTAGAACTACTTAAACCTAACTAACCTAAGGACATCACACACATCCATGCCCGAGGTAGGATTCGAACCTGCGACCGTAGCAGTCGCACGGTTCCGGACTGCGCGCCTAGAACCGCGAGACCACCGCGGTCGGCAAGAAGAAGGGACAGGACAATAGTAAGCGTGTTTCGACATCAGTAAAGAAACTCCGTGATACTAGAGGGAACTATAGAGGGTAAAAACTTGAGGGGAAGACATAGACTAGAAAACGTCCAACAAGTAATTGAGGACGTAGGGTGCAAGTGCTACTCTTTAGATAAAGAGATTGATTCAAGACGGGATTTGATGGCGGAGCACATCGAACTAATCAGAAGATTAATGACTCCAAAAAATATCAATTATATATGCCTAAATCAAATGTGGAACATACAGATCGTTTCATCTAGTATGTGTCTTATTTTAATGAGAACAAGTTAGGATACATACTCACTTTTCTTTTAGTTTTATTACGTTTATAGCTTGAGCGTTGGGCTCCTGTTCTGTATGAGAGCCGGGGTGTGCAAGTGCAAAGCTAGTTAAAAACAAATCTTTGATCATACAAGACGAGCGAGTGCAATTCTCGCTCTTTTCTCTGAATTCCTAATCTATCTTATCGTTGAGTTTGGCCTCTGTGTTCATCGATAATGCCGCCACAGTGAGAACAACATGCTTAGGTATGCGCCAGCTTATCTCTATTATTAGTGGGTCACCTAACCTTGGAAATGTTGTAGGACAGTGTATAGGACCTTGGTAACTAAGTCAAGACTGAGATTAAGAAATATTTATTAGCTCAAATGAATGACAGAAATCGCAAGAAAAATTAAAAGAAAATGAAGTTCTCTAAAACTCATATGAATTAAAAAATGACACTAACACTATGAGAAGGTACCAAAAAGTGTGAAAAAGTGTACGGAGACGAAGCAACAAGATCTCCTAATCTGAACAGATCGCGAAATCAATGTTAACGATACAACAATATGCCACAAATTATAATCAAATTAAGCAACACAAGTTGCGTACAATCTAAGCAAGTGGCGAGCTGCTCAGAATATGGATCGAACTACCAGAACTGCAACACTTACATTTCCTCGAAATCAGTAAACCTTGTGCCCATCAGTCCCTAAGGTCGGCTAGGAGATAAGGACTATCACAACGGGTGGCGACTGAATGACCATAAAACATAGATCTCTCTCGAAAAATCTCTAACTTAAAAAAATAAAAATAAAAGAAACACATTGTGTGGGCGGGACGACTCAGTTTCATGAAAAAACGGGAGGCCCTGTTGAAACATTCCGCATTTGGCATACAAAGCACATGTTAACAAGTAAGGGATTCGTAGTGGGATGAAGCAGGATCAAATCGATTGGTCGGCTTCTTCTCACCAAGCACAGTGACAGGGCGACTCAATTTGATTGGGTGCACAAAATTTTGGAGTGAAAACAATGGCCGTTCCCACACTGGTAGGGTGGCGTCTCGGCTTTTCGTCCTCTGATGTCCGAAAAGAACAGGCAAAAATGCCGTGCTCAGTCATTCTCTGGGGATGGCAGTGACGGCACGGTGCCATTCGCTCAAGGCTAGAAGAGACACTGGCTCGGCGGACAAAGGCGCAAAGGAGGCCGCATGATTACTTCCGCAAAAACAACCCAACACCAAAGGGACTTTACATCATCCTAACGACATTCACTGCTCGCCTCCTGCCGACAAAGAGCGTCCCAGAGACCACACTAGGAAAATGCCTCTCTAATGAGAAAATACAAAGTTTTTCTCATAATACAAGTACCAAGTGCGCCCTAAATAAATTTAATTATGAAATGATAGCAAAAATGAATTAGTATTGTGTAAAAAAATGTGACGAGTTGTATAATGTTAATGAATTGTCAGTTCATTTTTTAATGTACACTCATGTGTTTTCCTTATAACTGCTTACGTTAAAAGTATACTATTAACAGACAGAATGAAGCACACCTTCTATTTTACCTATATATGATTGTATAAAGATGCTAAAACTATGCATTTGCAGCACTTTCAGAATAATGACATGTACATACAGAGCACAAAATTTACAAGAAGATACATTTTATACTTTGCAGTAGCAAAAACTGGTATGTTTGCACATCACACCTATATTACCTGTAAAATTAATGTGAACTATAGTTCATTAAGTTTGGTGTAATTCAGTTGCTATCTGTGGTTTTCCTTATATATTTATTTCATCAAAAAAAAAAATGGTTCAAATGGCTCTGAGCACTAAGGGACTTAACATCGGAGGTCATCAGTCCCCTAGAACTTAGAACTACTTAAACCTAACTAACCTAAGGACATCACACACATCCATGCTCGAGGCAGGATTCGAACCTGCGACCGCAGCGGTCTCGCGGTTCCAGACTGAAGCGCCTAGAACCGCTCGGTCACACCGGCCGGCCTTATTTTATCAGACTGAAGATGGTTAGCCCCAAAACCGGTAGTTGTGACAAAGTGCATATGCCACGAATGAATGGAAATAATTGCAGTAAAAGTACATGCTGAGGCTTTATAGTTTCCAGCAAAGGGCCCGAAAATTCAGTGTGAGTCACATCACAAAAAACTGTTAATTATCCTCTTAACCCTTACGTGGTTCTTAGGTCATTTAGGTTCCACTAAAGTAATATGCAGTTTTGGACGTCTAGTGCTACCATATAGCGAGATGCTTTCCTAGCATTGACAAAAATCCAACGGAGCATGGAGTGGATACACAGGGTCAGCCAGAACCACTACCAACGAAATTTCGGAGGTCTTTCACGGATGTTTTTTGGACTATTTTGATTCAAGGAACTAATCTTCAATAGTTGGTTATGGAATCGGCTTTCTTACCAAAATTATTTTTGTTTCTGTGAAATATTTATAAGAAGGTGAAAATACCTAGGGACGAGAAAGGATCCAGTTATTCGTGGGCGCCTGTGAACGAATGGAAAATTATTGCGATGTAGTTGCTGTTACGGTGGGACCTACTGACCACAGCGTCGCCATGCCGTTTCTCCACTGTATTCAGTGGAACTATACATGGGGTGCATATTGATCAACTCTTCATCAATTACTCGTATTCCCATGTCAAAAATTACGTGGTGATCCTTTTGTTCTTATTTTGATGACTTGTGATTATTGTGTTACGTGTGATCCTACGGAGAACATCTGTCAATTCATTGCTGATCTATCGTGTTGGTTTTCTTGAATAATAATCAGTAATTATTCCCATTTACCTTCAAGAGTTTCTCATCCAGAAACCACTTATAATTTGTCATGCTTTAGTAGTCAGCTTCCACGTGCTCATTTAGCTTTTGTCTACAGTCAATAACTGACGTGAGCACGCTTAACGGAATACGTTCTGCATTCAGTGAAATCGTTGTTAAGAAAAGCTGTTATCAACAAGTTATGCAATTATTTTTTTGCATGCAAGTCACAGAGTGCATACGGTATGTCTGAGCTAAGAACGAGCCACGTGCTAATCCTTAGTATCTTGAGAGTAACTTTTGTGAGTAATGGCTTTTTACAAGTAGGCGTGATGTTATACAAATGGCCTACGTGAAATGGTGGATGCAGTATATTTCAAGTTGTGTTACCAGCTTTAAGCGAGTTGGTGCTACTGTACAGCATCCCCTCTTTTTATCGTTGCCATATCAAAGTCTTTCGTATCTCCGAATTTCTCATAAAAAGAAGCCAGATAGCTTAAATATTCATTCATGGGTGAAAATCATGTACACAAGGGGAATGATTACAGGGACCTGATACTGCAGTCATACCAGCTTGTACTCAGCTTAAGTTTAAAGAGAAATAGGAGGCTTTCAGTATTGTACTAGTCACAGGACGTCTTCAGAGACAGACAGTGGCTCGCTGTACTACGCAAATGCTCATGTAAGCATGCAGAAGTAACCTCGGAAGTATCGGTTGCAAGTGTAATGAGGTCACTGCTATATTATTGTTTACTAATTGGAGAGAGTATATTAGCAAATAGTATTAGTTGCAATAGCAGAATATATAGTTATCTGTGAGGAAGTTTCAAGAAAAGGGAAGTTTATTAATAATCTTTCTGTGCAGGTACAGTCGAGATAGGGCGGAGACGGGATAT
Organism: Schistocerca gregaria; assembly: GCF_023897955.1. Taxonomy (NCBI): domain Eukaryota; kingdom Metazoa; phylum Arthropoda; class Insecta; order Orthoptera; family Acrididae; genus Schistocerca; species Schistocerca gregaria. Next base: position 363,492,509 of record NC_064920.1, read on the forward strand.
GGGCGTTCGGACTTGTCAGGAAAGTTCTCAGGAAAAATCCATGACCATAAGGCTTTGCGAAGTACTCGTTGAAGTTATTATCTTATTAACTGTCCTTTGACTCATGTGCGTGCATTCGAAATTTCACATTACTCCACTCCCAAAGATATGAAAAACCTCATCTAGAGGAATGAATTTAGCCCTGTGATATTTAGTTCAAGGTCTGGCATTTAGCACAAATTACTGCTGATTCTAACTGTTTGTAATAAACATCTGACTTACATGAATTTAAATTTACTACTTGTTTAAATCTGTATTCATAGCATACAAAATCTTCGAAGATGACTAGTGCTACAACTTGAAGCAAAGATGAATAGCATTTATTTTCACCATATAAAAATCGACACTGAACATGATTTCAACAACTACTGATCACATTAAGCCGGCCGCGGTGGCCGTGCGGTTCTAGGCGCTGCAGTCCGGAACCGTGGGACTGCTACGGTCGCAGGTTCAAATCCTGCCTCGGGCATGGCTGTGTGTGATGTCCTTAGGTTAGTTAGGTTTAAGTAGTTCTAAGTTCTAGGGGACTGATGACCTAAGATGTTACGTCCCATAGTTCTAAGAGCCGTTTAAACCATTTGATCACATTAAACATGAACCAGAAGGTCCATTAGAAAAACAACAATGTGTTTAATTGAACTAGGTGACCATGTCTTAGGATATGGGAAAAGGGGAAATACACTATTGGCCATTAAAATTGCTACACCACGAAGATGACGTGCTACAGACGCGAAATTTAACCGACAGGAAGAAGATGCTGTGATATGCAAATGATTAGCTTTTCAGAGCATTCACACAAGGTTGGCGCCGGTGGCGACACCTACAACGTGCTGACATGAGGAAAGTTAGCAACCGATTTCTCACACACAAACAGCAGTTGACCGGCGTTGCCTGGTGAAACGTTGTTGTGATGCCTCGTGTAAGGAGGAGAAATGCGTACCATCACGTTTCCCACTTTGATAAATGTCAGATTGTAGCCTATCGCGATTGCGGTTTATCGTATCGCGAAATTGCTGCTCGCGTTGGCCAAGATCCGATGACTGTTAGCAGTGGTGGGTTCAGGAGAGTAATACGGAACGCCGTGCTGGATCCAAGCGGCCTCGTATCACTAGCAGTCGAGATGACACGCATCTTATCCGCATGGCTGGACCGGATCGTGCAGTCACGTCTCGATCCCTTAGTCAACAGACGGGCACGTTTGCAAGACAAGAACCGTCTGTACGAACAATTCGACGACGTTTGCGGCAGCACGGACTATGAGCTCGGAGACCACGGCTGCGGTTACCCTTGACGTTGCATCACAGACAGGAGCGCCTGCGATGGTGTACTCAACGACGAACCTGGGTGCACGAATGGCAAAACGTCATTTTTTTTCGGATGAATCCAGGTTCTGTTTACAGCATCATGATAGTTGCATCCGTGTTTGGCGACATCTCAGTGAACGCACATTGGAAGTGTGTATTCGTCATCGCCATACTGGCGTATCACCTGGCGTGATGGTATGAGGTGCCATTGGTTACACGTCTCGGTCACCTCTAGTTCGCACTGACGGCGCTTTGAACAGTGGGCGTTACATTTCAGATGTGTTACGACCCGTGGCTCTACCCTTCATTCGATACCTGCGAAACCCTACATTTCAGCAGGATAATGCACGACCGCATGTTGCAGGTCCTGTACGGGCCTTTCGGGATACAGAAAATGTTGGACTGCTGCTCTGGCCAGCACAATCTACAGATCTCTCACCAACTGAAAAGTCTGGTCAATGGTGGCCGAGCAACTGGCTCGTCACCATATGCGAGTCACTACTCTTGGTGAACTGTGGTATCGTGTTGAAGCTGTATGGACAACTGTACCTGTACACGCCATCCAAGCTCTGACTTAAGCCCAGGCGTATCAAGGCCGTTTTGCGGCCAGAGGTGGTTGTTCTGAAAACTGATTTCTCAAGATCAATGCATTCAAATTGCTTGAAAATGTAATCACATGTCAGTTCTAGTATAATATATTTGTCCAGTGAATACCCGTTCATCATCTGCATTTCTTCTTGGTGTAGCAATTTTAATGGCCAGTAGTGTAGAAACCGATAGACTTTCTACTTCTCTTTAACAAGACAAATTTTCTTTCCCGAATGAATGTGCATGACAGAAGTTACCAAAAATAGTGCATTCATTAAAGAGAAAAGAAAAAGAACTGTCGAACAGAAAGAAATTATGCTGAATCTTGCCACCTGACTTGCGCACCGTCCCAGAGATGTGCAGTACTTTGTCATAGTTGAATGATCGTAGTATCGTGGCTATGATTACTAGTGGCGGTCGGATGTCCTCTGCATAGCGCGGTCTCTCCCGCTTGAGGTTCGAGTCCTCCCTCGGGCATGGGTGTGTGTGTGTTGTTCCTAGCATAAATTAAAGTAGGTGTAAGTCTAGGGACCGATGACCTGATCAGTTTGGTTCCTTAGGAATTACCACATATATTTTTATTCCCCTGCATACCGGGCCAGTGTTTTTAGAGTCGTCTGGCAGTGGTTGAATCACGTCTAAACCTACCCTATGCTGAAATAATTTTATCAAAATTTAAGTCAAAGAGTATGGCAGTATGCGTCCAAAGCAAGAACAAAACACTATCTTTAAACTTGTGTAGAATTTAAAACAAAGTCATTTTTAGTTTCCATGATCATAACCAGAAGCCTATCAAATCTTGCAGTTATGAATAGATTTTAGTCTGCTACGACTGAAGGTGAAACAGAAAAGTGTATACTTGGCTGTGAGCTGAGGTAGGTAGCTGGTCAGGAGGTGATGATTGCCAAGCAGAAGTACCTTATGTCCATTGCCAGGGTTGCCAAACATAGAAACGACTCTTAATTTTATAAATCAGTCAGCTTGAAGTCATAAAATTGGGAAACAGAATGACGCCAGATTCTCGCACTGGAAATTGTAAAACTTCACATACCCCCTCCTACTGTCATCATTTCTTGCATGCCTATGCCAGTCACAGGACAGAGCATAGTGCAGAGCATCTGTATTCAAATGAGAAAAATTTGCGTCCATTCCCGCGTTTTGCTACAATTTTATGTTTGTCAGGAAAGCGTCTTCTACCACCCCTCTGACATCATGCTTAATCCAATCAACATTTCGCTCTCTACACATTACTAAAGTTACAGCTTTCTCACACACAGTATACAGTTTCTCTAAAACCAGCAGTGGATGTCAGATGTATTTCACTGTCTTTTGGCTGAAATTCTAAGATCGTAAGTTCCAAGAGAGCCGTCTCTCCAATGTTTGGTGGGGAAAACTTTTTCCACGTTGTAGTGCATTAAAATAGCAAGCTTGTTCTGTGTTTTTGCCGGGCCTGAGGCCTATTGTATACTTTGGAGGCAAAAACGACTTTCTACATCAGGCTGTACATATGCTACGACCCTTTGCAAAATCATAGCGTCTGTCTCAGAGGGTGGTGCCGCCTCTGCATTGTAAAGATATTTATCTGGAGGCTGAGAGCATGCCACTGTTGATTGGCCCCTTCAAGATCTGCCTTCTCGCTCAGCCTTCACTAAGTCTGCTCTGCTATGAGGCATACTCACTGCAACTAAACTACAGTGGTTATAAGAAAAAAGAGAATAAGAAGAAGCAAATGTATGCATATTCACTGAGTACTCATACGAGTACCACAACAAATTTGTGTAGCCTATCGGTTCAATGCTCTGTAAGGCACTTAAAAGGATAGTTTTAAATTAATAAAAACATGAAAAACAGCACATACATCTGTAACGTTTTTCAACTTGATTTTACTACTTTAGTTAATTGGCTCCAAATCGTACTGCTAGTAGATAAAGAGGTGACTCGATCGGCAGCGACAAGAGGTTGCCCAGGTAGAATGTGTAAGGTGCAATATTTTGTGATTTGCTTATTCTAGAATTGAAGACAACTCTGTAAGTTGAAATTACATGTTTAATGTAGCAATATTAGCACAAAAATACACGCTTTTCACAGTGAAAAGTGAAAAGTGAAATAAACATAAACACAACAATATTAAGTATTAACTCTCAGCCGGCCGCGGTGGTCTCGCGATTAAGGCGCTCAGTTCGGAACCGCGTGACTGCTACGGTCGCAGGTTCGAATCCTGCCTCGGGCATGGATGTGTGTGATGTCCTTAGGTTAGGTTTAAGTAGTTCTAAGTTCTAGGGGACTGATGACCATAGATGTTACGTCCCATAGTGCTCAGAGCCATTTGAACCATTATTAACTCTCAGAAAGTTAAATATCCTAAACACGAAAATATTAAAGTGTAACTAGAAGTTTCTTTACAAAATTCTTCCTACACTTACATTATGATGTTGGTCAGTATTATAAAAGTCGTCCGATTCCAGTTCAAAGTTGGGTAATATTTTTAGGATGACAATCAAGTCTACAGTGGATGGCTGGTTCTGTGAGAAATTGAGCAAAAGATTACCCAAGGTCGCTCGAGTTTACAGTGGACACAAGATGGTGAACCAATAAGTTTACGCCTCTGGATGCTGTATTTACCTTAAGCTACGATGAGCTGTCATCTGTTAAGCCGCTCTCTTCTGCAGAAATTTCTATAAAACTAATTACACCTTTGCTGAATTTTCAAGCAGAAACTTTCCCTATGTTTCTCGTTATGCAAGAGAACATGTACTCATCCCTAGTCTCAAAATGTGGCGATATACACGCACATGGTTGGAGCAGCACACATATTATAATACTCTCTCAGTTCTCACAAAAACAGTTAACTAATTGGCTGGTTCGTTTCTCCACAGTTGGAGCTAAACGATGCTACAGCTAATTTCTAGGTGGATATCAGCCTCTGTGAGCGCAGTGTTCACACAAATTACTCCTCTGCATCGTACAGAGCGGTATGCATTCTGTTCTGTACTTGACGTCACTTCAGGCAAGAGTCCTCGAAAATTTCCGTCTTGTCTTATAGCCGAACTGTCTCCCCGCCTGGGTTCTTTCATTCTTCACGTCACAGCTTTTTTCGACCAATAGAAGCGTTCCCCTCTCTCTACCAATAGCAAGGTTCATACCATTAAATTGCGTTGAAACTTTGGCTCTTTTCTCCTTCCTAACGCGTTTCCGCCAATCAGACTTTTGCGTCTGTTCCAGACGCCTAAATGCGTACCTTGACTCATGTGTGTACCATTCTCTGGACATGTGATCGATAGTGCGTCACTGGTCTTGTTTCGTATCCATTTGGAATTTCGAAACACAGTTTTCTAAAAGCTTTCCTACCTGTTCTCCCTCAGATGAGCCGCTCTGCCCGTCTGAATCACCTGGTCAGTTATTGAGTCTCTGCCTGGGACACCCCCTTAAGTGGTTTCTGTGGTACCCCCTGTAGCGTGGCCTTACCTCTGCCCTCGTCCCTCTGAACTCCACACTAAACGCCTCTTACTGCTTGTTTCACCTTCCGCTCAAACTTGCATTATAGGAACGTTATGTTAATTATTGTCGATTGAGTGTCATCCCTTTTTGCATTACATACTGCTAGGCAAATTTACTCATAACTGCCATATTAAGTTAGGTGTCATATTCACCTTCCCATTGTGATGTATAAAGCTCTCATGTAAGGTGCGAATCTGACTTTCATTTATTCTGCCACCTCACAACTGAGGACATGTTATCCAAGAAGAGGAGCCAAGAAACGTGTCTCGTAGGGACGGGAACTGGAAGGTTAGAGTGATGCTGTGGCACAGACTAGCCAGCCCACTCTGTGTTCCCCACATGACCATTACTAACCCACCGACTGGCTGGTGGTGGGGACCTCAATGCATCCCTCTGTCACCAATGCGTTTTCAACAGCATCCCCTGCTCAGCAATACTTGATGTGGCAATGCTGCCCTCGTTAACTGAGCCTGGATAGTTGTGTATCTACCAACATTCAGTGCCATACTAGACCAGTTGCAGCCCCTGTTTCGTCATAAAATGAAATACCACAGTCCCAAGAATAAAATCAAGTGAAAAAAAATTAGAAAAATCTCTCAATCTTCTTGATAATCCACTGTGCATGACTGCTCATGCTCCTGTTACCTTCCCTCTTCCACAGGAGTCATGTGTAGGTTTGAAAATGAGGTAACAGTAGCGACAGATAACAAGAATTTATGGATTCCTAGGATACCTTGTGCCGACATTTAGTAGGGGACATTCTATTGGTGGGTGGTTCCCAAATTGGACAAATGTTTTAAAGTGGCAAAAGAGCAATGGCTACAGTGTCAATAGTTTCGAAACAATAATTATTGTTCAATTTTTGTGCAGTAAGTCATTTTAGCTGTGCAAGAAAAAATGAATATGGAGGAAAGTGGTTCTTTTTGTTTAGTTCGCTGATGTGGTCTGCCTGAAGACGAATTGTAGGCGATGGATGGAGCTGATGAGGGCGGCATGGGAGTGTCAGCCAGGCAGCAGCCGGGCTGGCGCACAGACAATGTCTGAGCTAGGCGATGAAGGATTGTGGTCACGACAGTGTTGACACTGTCAAAGGAAGGTCAGCAGGCACAGTGATCAGGCCTCGTGGGAAACATGACACTGCAACACACAGTTATGCGGACACAGTAATGGAGGGTAATATGGAGGTGTCAATATGAGGGGTAGGGGATGTTACAGGCTATAGTGGTACAAACTGTTCACAGCAGTAGTATGTTTACACATAACAAGTAAGACAATCAATGACTAACATTTATAAGCCTAACAACCTGTATTATTTCCTCTATATTTCAATGGTATGTATCTTTCAGAAGTTATATCCAGAATTGCACTCCCAATTTTGGAGGTTGATTAAATGGAGAACAGTAATTCCATGTTACTGCATTCCTATTACATTTAGTTAAATTATTTCTGTAGTATGAGGTACATCTAAGTGTAAACGCTTCGTTTGAGGAAAACAACTAATTGTCGTGAACACATAATTCTTAATCTAGGATGGAGGGCCATGTTTGCGATGTAAAATGTTCCACAGTGCTTCAATCACGATATTCGCCTGATGGCTGCTAATCAGGTATTGCTAGCGGTTGTAATTTACAATGTCTGCAGTAACCTTGGGTATTAGAATCCATATAACAAAACAAATAGTGATCATAGTTAGAGGAAGTGACGTAGCACTAGGAATATAACAGAGCTAGGTAATTCTTAGTGTTCCAGTCAACAATGAGAGCAGTTGCACAGTCAACCATTGCTCCCAAGGTAACAAGTCGTTGACAGACTTCAAGAAACGAACCTTGGTATTATTTGGCAATACAGGCAGGTTGTCAGAGTGATGCAACATCAGGGGTTTCAGGCAGGTAGAGTAAAAAGATTTGATACTAGCATTTTGTGCATGTACTCGTATTAGATGGGCAGACAGTTTAACAGTGAGTGTGACTACATCAGAGAGGAACTGTTAAAAAGACCTCCACTGTCATCCAAAGCTATCCAATAGGTCTGAGAGACAAATGCATGATTGAAGTAAAGCAGAACCACCATAACTGGTTGTTGTGTTGAGTATAGTATACTGTTACTGACAGGGACGAACCAGGGTTCATGTGTCGCAACAACAGAACGAGGGAAAGAAGGCGTTTTGGTTTTCTCTAGAAATAGTGCGGCCTCACAGCCACTCGCCCAAATCGGTAAAGGGTAAGGGCATGAATGCAAGATTGAAAGGCATAGATCGAATGGCATATCTGAATGTATTTGATGTTCTTTACTAAACATTAAAATATACTCCATTTGCCTAATAATGTGTTTCTGGGCAGCCGCAAAACCTACTGAAACGACTGAAGACGGTAACATTTGAATTCACAATTTGCACAAGTTACAGGTAATGATAATTGCACGTTAAATGTGGCTACATACCATAAGAATTGTGCCCTAGCAGCTGTTTAGTAATATGGCAGGGTTTATTCCCATATGGGGTAAATCATCTTCATTTGTGAAATGCCAAATACAAAATGATTATCTGAACCACAAGAACAAAAAACAACCTCCAAACATTATCATTACTCATAATACTTACAAATAAATTATTCTTCAACAGCTCCACAAACAGGACGAGGTAAATATCTACTCTTACACTGAACAAAATTCGTCCCTGGTTCTCAGAATATAAGGATGCTTCTTTCTTAAAGCATACCTAGGATGCGCTGGCAATAACTTGTCTTTTTTCTTCCTCACACTCTCCGCAGTGTACTTACTCTGCTGTGAAGTTCTTGAGGATCAACTTAGCGGTGCTACAGGGGGGCGGAAAAGTTGGGCCATTGTACGGCTTTAACTGATCAAAACGTACTACCACAGTGTGATCAGACAACTGGATCACTGCGTTCACAGGAGAAGTTACCGGTATAATAGGATAGGAGCCTTCATATTGATGTGTGACTTTCTTAGTTTTCCCTTCCTTAACAACATGACTTTGGAGCAAAAGTGTATGTCCTTTGTAGCTGCATTTTAATTGATTTGGAATATTTTTGGAATTATTTTCATTAATTTGTATCCAGATGGCTTTAAGGCGGCGGACGAGTTGCTTCACTTCGCCATATCAACGCCGGTTGGTAGTTTATAGAGTGTGAAGGGAGAGTTCACAGGTCTTCCATGAACTGCTTCATAGAATGTATGTCAGGTTGTTTTGTGTGTACGAGTATGAGATGTTGAAGCTACTTAAGCAAAATACGATCCCAATCTAAATGTGATTCATTTACGTAGTAGGACCGCATTCAAATAGCTGTCTTTTGGACATGTTCGAGATAACCATTAGCTTTAGGATGAAAAAGCATAATGCACCATTTTTTTGTTCGTAACAATTTGCATACTTGTTCGAACAAGGCTGAATAAAATTAGGTCCATAGTCGGTCAAGACAGCCAGTCAAATGTTATTGGATAGTATCCTCAAATGGTAGCCTGTATGGTTTCTTGAGCAATCGGTAGTGTCAGTTGCTGATAAAGTCTGCCGTTTCTCGAATAACGACGCAGATTCCTCCAGAACTGAATACAATAGATTCTGTTCTGATTGTGGCAAAAGTGCTAATTTATCTTTGAAGCGCTTTCATAGCAAAGGCTATTACAGCGCAAACCTTTGTCACTGGCGACTGGACCTCTCCGTTACATTTAATTTGCTTTTCACTTCGAATTTGTACATCCATCACTTCCTCACCACTAGCCAAACAGTTCCACAAAACATGACATGAATGTACAACCGATCGTGAACATCGTTCTGGCTGAGGGGATTAACCAGAAAGTTAGAGCTCAGTGATAACCGGGTTTTGGCATCAACCCAGCAAACTTTTCCTGTGCCTCCACTGATTTGAGAGGAATGCTATTTTTCAATGCCAGCATTCGCGATTCTATCTGAGCCTGTCGAGGAGGCCTAACATCACCGTTGCCTCGAGTCTAAAGCGCGCGAACTCTTCAAACGCTACCACACCAGTTTCCACCGACTCATCTTCCAGAACGCTAACATTTCATCTGCAAATTCTTTTTCTCTCTGCGAAATTCCTTGAGTTACATTCTGACGAAATGTCAACATCGGGAACTGTTGTTGTAGATGTAACGGAATGTTTGCTTTGTTTACCATTGCCGTTGCTCTGCTTTGTATCAACACCATTTTCACTGTAACACTGCTGCAACTTACTGCTCAACTAAGCATTTCAACTACGGTCTGTAGCCTCATGCTGTGTTCACCATTGGATACCTCCAGTCCTGCCTCCTGTTGCCATTAGCAGCCAATATTGTGGTTGCTTCGTATACAGTGTGGGACGTTGAATACCGTAAACATCATTGGCCTTTTCCGACCTCACACTCAAGGGTTTCTTGTAAGAGTTCGCCAATGCGGCGAGGGAGGGCTTAGTACAGACAGCGGCATGCATCACCCAAATGCGTGAGATGAAAATGATATAACATATCAGCTCCTTCTGTGGAATCAATCAGCAGCAACTATTCACAGCCGGCCTGTGTGGCCGAGCGGTTCTAGGCGCTTCAGTTTGGAACCGTGCGACCGCTACGGTCGCAGGTTCGAATCCTGCCTCGGGCATGGATGTGTGTGATGTCCTTAGGTTAGTTAGGTTTAAGTAGTTCTAAGTTCTAGGGGACTGATGACCTCAGATGTTAAATCCCATAGTGCTCAGAGCCATTTGAACCATTTGAACTATTAACAAAAGGATGTACTTCCCCATACCGAACGGCGAGTTTAGTCCCGCAGCTGGCACCAGTTTGTGCAGGTACCACCGAGTTAGGATGGAGATGGGATGTGGGTATCCGGGTATGCTTAGACGGTTCTCAGAAAAAAATCCATAACCAGACGATTTAATGTAACTGCTAGAACTTACGGGCTCCAAATTTTACTGCTAGTAGGTACAGAGGTGATCAGCGGCAGCCAGACTGAGGACACGTTGCCCAATAAGAGCAGCTAGGAAAGGCGCCTGGTCGGTAGAAGAGATGTCTGGTAACAGAGCGACATCGAGGTACAGGCGCGCTTTCGCCTGCCCTTTCTACGTGCCGCCCGTGACCGTTTCCAGCCCTCCGACTGGCTGGCAGAGGGGCACCTCAGCACATCCCTTTATCAGCAATACTTTTGAGACAGTGTCCCCTGCTCAGCAGTACTCGATTTCGGAACGCTGCCCAAGTGAACTGAGATCGGGTAGGTTAGGGTATCTAGAAACATCTGGTGCCTCACCGGTCCATGACCTGCAGCTGTTTCATCCTTAGACGCAGTATCAGAGTCACAAACATAAAATATACTGCAATAAAAATTTCTAACAGTCTCTCAATGTTCTCGATAATCAGCTCAGTCCGCCTGTCCACAATGCACAATTCATACCTCAATAGTATATTAAGCTTTTGCGAACACACTCAGTTACCTCTAAACGCCAAGAGAACTGTAGTTCTGTGTTTCACGGGACGAAAATTTTAATGATAATTAAATCGAAACCCTTAGCTGGCGACAGGCGTTGTTGATATACATCAATGGGGACAACTGAAAATGTGTGCCCCGACCGGGACTCTAACCTGGGACCTCCTGCTTACATGGCAGACGCTTTATCCATCTTTTTTTTTTTTTTTTTGAACTCATTTTGTTCTATATTGTTCGTTAAACTTGTTCGTGGCCGACGTCCTATAACACCCATTCAGGTTGTTCGTCGATCCGTTCACTCAGTTTTTTTTTAATACAGACGGTAGCTAAACCCTCTGACCGAACACGCTGAGCTACGATACCGGCTCCAGTGGGCCACCGAGGGCACAGAGGATAGTGCGATTGCAGGGACTTATCCCTCGCACGCTTCCCGTGAGACCCACATTCCCAACTGTCCACAGCCTACATTCGTAGTGTTCCGGATAGACACATATTTTCAGCTGTCCCCACTGATGTATATCAACAAGACCTGTAGGCAGCTAAGGGTTTAGATTTAATTATTATTTCATTCTAGATAATCTGCACGGTCGTCAATGGTATCTGTTCTTTTGGGAGCAGATCCCATCTTCATACAATGTTAATGAGTCAGAATAAGAATCTGTCATGTCATACAAATACTTGGAAGTAAAAATACGTATTGTTATGAAGCGAACAGTCATATGCAGGGTGATTATAATTAAAGTTAAACTTTCAAACCGCTGTAGAAATAACACCACTGGCCAGAATGACGTCGAATTGCAACGGAGTATTACCGGGAAAGGGGGAAAACAAAATGTAGCAATAGACGGCCCTGTGAGCATCATAATTTAATAGTGGTCGACCTCAAATGACAAATGAATCATACAAGAATGGCTAGGGTGTACGTCTGATGTTAAACAAACTGTACTACTCAGTGTGCATGGGTGTACAGATGTGATACTATTAGTTACGTAAGCCCATCCACCACGGCAACGTCATATCACATCGGATGGGAGAAATCGGTTTTTAATTGACCTGAGGCGAAAAACCTCATAAAAGCGTCAATCACATCGATTTTTAATTGTCCTAATATCAAAAATCGCATAAAAAGCATAAATCGGAATCAAATCGGATTATTAATTTCCGTGCGTCTGGCGCAAAACATGTTCAATACGTTGTCCAGCGATTTCTGCAAAAAGTTGAAATAGAAAAATAACATGTTCCACAACTGATCGAAGCTGGGGTCACGTTCAGAATGTGTTGCGCAATGCGTGCCTTCGATGCAGCTAAGTTTGCAATCGGAACACTGATCACAACATCTTTCAGACAACTCCACAGCCAGAAGTTACACGTATTAAGATCAGGTGGTCGGGCGGCCATGCTGTAGAGGAATGGCGGCAAATAATTCTAGCATTTCCGAAATGGCACTGCAGCACTGCTTAAATGGATTTGCAATATGCGCAGGTGCGCTATCTTGCGTAAAAATGATCCCATTCACACATGCAGAGTGTTTGAGAGCTGGAATGACGTGGGTGCGCAAAAGACACTCATAGCGCTTACCAGTGGCGGTACAGATAACAGGACTGGAAGCAGCTGTCTCTTCGGAAAAAAATAAGGCCCTATGATAATTGAGGCCGAAAACCTTCATCACACAGTCACCTTTCCAAGATGAAGTGTTACTGGTTGATTTGTGCGCGGATTTTCCGTTGCCCATATTCGACAATTCTGTATGATGGAAATGGGCTTCGTCTGTCCACAAAATCTCCACGGCCAGTCATTTTCCACTTCCATGCGAGCAAGAAATTGTAAAGCAAAGGCCTCTCTTGCTGGCAGGTCAACAGGAAGCAACTTGTGCACATGGGTAATTTTGAACGGATAGCAAAGAAGGATGTTTATGCACTGTGCTCACTGGTACGTCGAATGTTCGTGAATCACCACTCGTCTCCTCCTGCACTGCTGTGGCCACCGCTTCCACTGTCGTCAAATCAATTAGTTTCCTCCCTCTACTGGGTTGCACCCCAAAAGAACCCGTCTTTTCGAATTTCCGAATCATTTTCTCTAGACCCACGGCAGTCATCGGACCAACGCCTTTTTTCAAACCCTTCAGTGTCCGGAACTTCTGCAGAGCGACGTGTGCATAGTCATCATTCTTGTACTACAGCTTGACAAGCAGAGCACGATTCTGTATTGAGACAGTCACGGCTAACGTCGCAGATTCTAAAGGAGAAAAAACCGTGTATCCGGCATGTTTATACCAACTTCAATGGATCGTGCTTATGACATATTTCCAATAACGTGTGCTGACACATACAGCGCCATCTATTGATCAATTTTTCACAGTTTTTTTTTCTTTTGCCATACGTTTTCCCCCTTCTCCGATAGTATTCCGTTGCAATTTGACATCATTCTGGCCAGTGGTGTTATTTACACAGCGTTTTGAAAGTTTAACTTTAGTTTAACCACCCTGTATAAGAGGCAGTCAAATAGAAACGAGGCAGCTGGTTCGAATGGCTCTGAGCACTATGGGACTCAACTCCTGTGGTCATCAGTCCCCTAGAACTTAGAACTACTTAAACCTAACTAACCTAAAGACATCACACACATCCATGCCCGAGGCAGGATTCGAACCTGCGACCGTAGCAGTCGCACGGTTCCGGACTGCGCGCCTAGAACCGCGAGACCACCGCGGCCGGCGAGACAGCTGGGAAAGACATATGTTAATTATTTCAAAATTAATCACCAGATCTGTTAATACATTCATCCCACTGTGAGACAAGATGATTAATGCCTTCATCGAAAAAAGGGTGGGCCCACATGTTCCCAAAGTTGTTTCGACTACGCTCCAGACGTTTCGCTGCGAAGCCCGTTACGCACCATCCATGCAGTCCCGATCTCTCCCCATGCAATATCCACATTTATGGAACGCATAGGAAGACGTTCGTGTCTGGCGATATGCTTCAAACAAGGAGGCTCAAGCCTTGGTAAAATCATGATTCTGAAGACTACTGCAAACATTTTTCCATGAAGACACTGACCATCTTGTATTACAGGTGGATAAATGAGTTAACAGTTATGGCGATTACTTTTGAAATAATAAACAGTTTCCAGAATGAGATTTTCACTCTGCAGTGGAGTGTGCGAAGATATGAAACCTCCTGGCAGATTAAAACTGTGTGCCGGGACGAGACTCGAACTCGGGATCTTGCCTTTCCAAATCTCATTCTGGAAACATCCCCCAGCCGGTGGCTAAGCCATGTCTCTGCAATATCCTTTCTTTCAGGAGTGCTAGTTCTGCAAGGTTCGCAGGAGAGCTTCTGTAAAGTTTGGAAGGTAGGAGACGAGGTACTGACAGAACTAAAGCTGTGAGGATGGGGCGTGAGTCGTGCTTGGGTAGCTCAGTTGGTAGAGCACTTGCTCGCGAAAGGTACAGGTCCCGAGTTCCAGTCTCGGCCCGGCACACAGTTTTAATCTGCCAGGAAGTTTCAATGAACAGTTTATTTACTTTTCTTCCATCTGCCTCATTTTCATTTGCCTGTCCTTCGTACACTCAACGGTAGGCGAAGGAAATGACAGGACTCGATCTCTGGTAGGACCCTGCAAAACTGCAATTGTTTATTATAGAGATGTCCTATATCGGACGACTGCTCAAGCTTATGTGAATCGTGCGTTTGGCAAACCAATGGAGTGAATTGTAGAGTGCAACTTAAATTCCCACAAAGCTTCATAATTTAAGTGGGAATATGGCACGAAGTTCGTACCATTTAATAGAGCGCTGAAAACTAAATATCTTTTGTCTAAAAAGTCTTTCTGTATTTTGGGCCAATTCGATAGTATTTTGACAGCGACCCGTGTCATAACTTCTCAGCGCAGCTTAAGTGAGTGGCAACTGTTGACACTAGGTACTGTGACTTGTTCTTCGCTGCTCTGTTGCGACTTTTATTGTGCTTACGTTACTCGTTCGGCAGTGACGCATTCTGAAGGTGAGGGATTTGACATGTTTATGGTATTCGGAAATGTTACCAGAATTAACGACAAGGTGAATACGTTTATGCAGAGAAGTATCAAGACCGTTCACGCCGGTGAAGATTCGAGTATGTTTCTCGCCTATTGGAGACTCGGAATGACAATCGTGGTCATGAACAGTAAAAATGACTCACAGTCATAACAAAAAACGGCAAATGTGTTTCCGACGGCAGAAGTTCAAAGATTCTCGTTACAATAAATTGTGACCCATTTCTTTCCACACGAAGACCAGCACAGATTTCCCGAGTGAACACAAATATCGCCTGGAGAATTCTGTATGATAATGTTTTACACTCTTGTTCATCAGACTTTAGACAAGGTGATTTCCATACCAGAATCACCTTTTACAACCAGTTCCTAATTTAACGTCTAGACATCCCGGCTTTTACCTGTGGGCTGATGAGGCCACATTCAAATCAGACGACAAAGTAAATATCCACAATGCTTTGGAGCAGGAGAGTAATGTCACTAGATGATAAACCACTAGCGTAGATCCATCGACGATCAACTTGCAGATCTTATTATTGTATGAATGCCGAAAGCTAAATGTTTGGAAACTCTTGTAATTTTCCACCACTCATTGAATGAGTTGCTAAATCTTGCATTATGATTATGGTTATTTTTCACACTGCAGCATTAAAATACGCATCACCAACATTAAAGACTTCCTTTTTCTTCGTTTAACCGTTCTTGTAGTAAGATATATGAGGGTATTATTCTTTATGATACCAGAAATATCTAAAATCACATTTTTCGTGGTCTGTCGATTGGTCTATATGGTTCCATTAATTAGATGTTTATTTCTACGGGTTTGGTGACGGGGGCGTGCCAAATAGATCATTAAAGAGATACGATATGAAAGACCGGATTTTCAAAGCACAGTGATTCCAAATGCAAAGATACTTAGAGTACTTAGGAACTAGCTGAAGTGTACTTAGAAAACGCGGTAAGCATCTGGTGTGGTTCTAAACATTCATCGTGGTGTCTGTTTGCTCTATATCGTGTCTCCCTACCACTTTCGCGCAACGACGCTCTGACCGTGTTTTTTAGGGAATTGACTAGTTTCATCCTGGGACCTGTTGCTGGTCAGGAGACGCCAGACCACACATGACATGTAGAATTCAGAAGAGTTCAGCGAGACTAGCGATGATATAACCAAATACTAAATGATCTCAGCGTCAGCTCCACTGCACTCCCTGTAAAAGAATCTTAACACTGTAAAAGAAAGTGGAAGGGGTTGAAGGCTTTCCTATTTTTAGTTAGCTGGTAAAATAACGTCGAAAAAGCAGTTAAGTTTACCATTGGAAATTTTATTCTACTCACAAAACATTGTTTATAAATTGCACTATTGATAAAAGGAAGTGTTTTAATACAGGATGGTAAAAACCAACTGCGTTCAACAAAAATGTGAACGAATATTCCCTGAATGGGTTTCCAAGTTCTACAATGGATCGAAGGATGACCTATGCCATATCACATCTATAATCTAGGTTTTAATCAAGTTTCACAAAAGAAAAAAACTATCAAAATGGTCTACAGTGACCCTCAATTATCTTTAATAACTTATCTAACTTGTCGTAAATTACAGTGCCTGATGTGGCTTCTCAATAACTATATAACAGAAAAATCATCGCGTTTCAGATTTTTACGTCAAGTGGCAAATGTGAACACCATGAGCTTTAATTGACGATCGACACTAGTGTTATGCAAAAAGGAGGTGTAACAGATGAGACTTCTGCAGTTCTAAGTGAAGCTTTATGCGCTGTTATGCGGCATCGCCTGCGTTCATTACCTTGTTGGTGTTCGTCAGGCGGGCGGCGGCCGGCGTAGCAGCCATCCAGCTCGTCGTCTCGGAACTAACTCTCTCCTAACTTCTCCTTACTACAATTTACCGAAGTTGGTTTAAAAGAACTATCTGGTTGTGTTTTCATCTGACCAATCAGGGTCAGAATGTTAACCTTAAGCTCCGCCTACAAAAATTCTGTCTATACTTTTCTTGGTGGGGCAATG
This sequence comes from Schistocerca gregaria, assembly GCF_023897955.1. Lineage (NCBI taxonomy): Eukaryota > Metazoa > Arthropoda > Insecta > Orthoptera > Acrididae > Schistocerca > Schistocerca gregaria. The sequence continues at coordinate 363,509,414 of NC_064920.1, forward strand.
TGGTATTTTTTTATTTTTTTTAAAGTTTGCACCGTAACAGAGACGCGAAAAAGTCTCACGCTAAAACGTGCGGGTGGTGTGGCCATAGTGGTTAGCTTGGGTGTCCAGTCCGTCGCTTATCGTAGGGTCTTCTAGCTTAACACGGTTCTGCTCTCAGCTTCTGTTCTCGTTTCTCCCCTCGGAACTGCGTCGGTCTCACGGTGGGAAGGTACGACATGCATTTAGGCATTCTTGTGTTGGTCTGTGGTATTCCATTTGCTCACTCATTACTCGTAATACTTTGGTTAATTTAATGTCACGATTTATTCGGAGCTATGTGAGATACTACTGGACTTGCTTATCATGTCAGGGTTTTCATGGAAGGTGTGGATTTGCCTGACACCTTACAAAGTATACCCAAAAGTTAATTTGTTATAAGAAGTTATTCTCTCTGTATCACATTCAAAACCACATCGTCCAATTATGAAATTTCTTATTCGTCCAATAAGTGCCATTCAAATCGTCAGCTCCGAAAGAACTGTTTTGAACCGATATTCATATATAAAATTGATGGGGAAAGGAAAGAAATATAAAAATACAGCAAGTGAAGTACGTGTAAGAGAGTTCCGACGTTTAGAAACTGAAACTGACAAATAGGCCAAATGAAAAGTAAAAATTGCCAGAAAACAAAAGCTCGGTTGTAGAAACATGTATTACTAGGGGAATAATTGAAGCTACCGGCAGAAAAATTTAAGAGGCCTTTGGAGATATGAGAAGCGTAAACAAGTCTTTAAAGTGGATAACATTGCCTCATAACTACTGAGATCCTTGAGAGAGCCAGTCATGATAAAACTATTCCACATGACTGAAATTTTCACTCTGCAGCGAATTGTGCGCCACGAAACGCAAAGATCCCGAGTTCGAGTCTCGGTCCGGCACACAGTTTTAATCTGCGAGGAAGTTTTATTCCACATGGTTTACAAGGTATGTGCGAAAGGCGAAATATCTTCTGACTTCAAGAACTATGCAGTAATCTCAATTACAATGAATGGTGGTGCTAAGAGGTGTGAATACTACCGAAACATCAGTTTAATAAGTATGATTGCAAAATATTGACGGAAGACTGAAAAAAAAACTGCTTGAGATTGGCCTTGGGGAAGACCAGTTTGTATTCCACAGAAATGTAGGAACACACAAGGCAATATTGATCCTATCACTTATCTTAGAAGATAGGCTGAAAAAAGGGAAACCTATATTTACAGCATTTGTATATTTAGAGAAAGCTTTTGACAGTGTGGTCTGGACTACAGTCATTGAAATTTTCAAAATAGCAGGGATAAAATGCAGAGAGTGAAAGCTTATTTACAATGTACAGAAAGCAGATTACAATTATACAAGCCAAAGCACATGAAAAGGAATCAGTACTTGAGAAGGGAGTGAGGCAGGATTGTAGCCTGTCCACTGTGTTATTCAGTCTGTACACAGAGCAAGCAATAAAGAAAACAGTAAATAATATAGAAAGGGAATTAAAGTTCAGAGAGAAGAAACAAAAACAGTTGCAGCAGAGCACAACAGAAATGCCTTTTGCCTGCTGCATATTAATTTTTTATTTTACTTATACACCCAGATCATATCCAACAACCAGATTTTTCAGTAAGATAAAAGTGTCTTAAAAATGTAGACTGCACATTATTAGACAGAAAAACAGCAAAATTAATAGAGAGTATTCTCACTGTACCCACTCGCCGATGCCAACTAAAAATCCATACATCAAATATCCCAGTAACATCCATTATAAAATTCAAGAAAACTACCACTTCCACATTCGCAGGACTACTTAAAATTTATAATATATATGATAGAACTATAAGGAACACTTCATAGTTAATATGACTTATAAAAGTCCCAGGCACAACTACCCTCTTCTCGCTTGATATAGAAAATACGTTTTCAAGCATACCAGTAACAGAAAATACACGTCACAGAACAAAACCTGAAAAATAACAGCCAAATTCCATTTGAATACGTCAAAGAAATAAACAAGTTTCTGTAACTGATAATGGAACAAAAGTACTTTCAGTTTAATAATGAGTCCTATTTACAAGAAGCTAAGCTACCAGTATGATTCCCATTTCAGGTTCCCCAGCAAACATTTTCATAAAGAACGAAGAAAATCTCTATCACAAAAAGATACAACATACTAGACTGGGTCATATAGACAGATGATCCGTTGTTTAATTAATGAACCAGAAACAAATAGACAAGTTACGTACAGATATAAACGCAATACACAAAATGATAAGATTCACAGTGGAAAGAGAATCTGATAACATAATAAAATTCTTAGATACAACAATTAAAAAACAAAACAGTCACCACGGCTTTGAAATTTAGTGTAATCCTTCAACATCTGGCACAATCATACATCAAGTTTCAAATCACCCACACTCACAGAAACAAGCATCTCTTATGTACATAGTTTGCAGGGTTAACACAGTACCATTCAGCTGAGAAAACTTCCAGTAACAAAATAGACATCGTCAAAGAAATAGCAACAAATAAGAGGTACAACTGCAATCTAGTCACAAAATTAAACAGAAAACACTAAAAGCAAAAAGCGAATTGAAACTGTCGAAATGTGATGCTAAGGGCGAATGCTGATGATTAGGTGGGCAAATTGAATAACTAGTGGGAAGGAAATGAAGCGCTTTGAGGAAGAAAGAAATTTATTGCACAACTTGACTACAAAAGGGATTGATAGCTAGGACATATGGCGAAGGAATCATGAGTTCCAAAATGGAAGGAAACATGGTGGCCGAAAATTGTAGAACCAAATGGATCCAGGTTGCAGTAGTTATGCAGAGATGAAGAGACTGCACAGGACAGACTAGCTTGGAGAGCTGCATCAAACCAGTCTTCGGACTAAAGATCACAACTACTAACACTCAACTAAAGCTCCTATTCCAATTTCTAAGCGTTGTAGCATCCTCAGCCTTGCCTGTAATTGAGTTTGAGCCTGCTGCGTTGGACAATTCTGGAATCGGCAAGTGGCTTCCAGCACAGAAAACACTGTCACGTCACCTCACATTTCCCAGAGAAAGTTGTTTTGTTCGTGTAGCTGCGCTGAATTGGAACGAGCTACCTCTCTTGCGCAGTACAAGGTTGCTACGCTTGGCTACCTGGCGGAGAACTCAGCTTGTAAGGCCTTGAACAACACTCTTGAGGTCGGGGCAGTGACGTGGCGGGGATCCACTGGCCCACTTGGGGCAGTCCAGTTCCACGGCTGCTCTGTCTCGTAGCGACCCACAGCAGCGGAAGCGCTGCGCCACTTGGGTTCTCACAAGGTGGCCCCTGAAAGAGCCCCTAAGTAATGAATGATGTGTCAATCACAGGTCACCGGCTTTCTTAAGACCGTATGTAAGACATTTACAGAACGATTCTAAGATACTTTTGATACTGTCTTTGTTTCCAAAGGATGGAGCTGACACTAGTAAAAACGTTGGTCAAAATAATAATGTGTTCAGTTTATGGCAAGTACCCATATCTATGTATTTTCGTTTAAACATATCTCACAAAAACAAACAACTGATATCGAAACGCTTCTGGATAAAATTACTACGAGAAGTATCTGTGTTTTCGCTCGAGGCTATTACCTGAAAATAGTTAATTTAGTAATTATTAGTCATGATTTATGATTGCACGAGAGCATGCTTTGAAATTACGCCCCTGATTTTTTAGCTCAAAACCCTTAAAGCTGTCTAATTGAAACGAACTTTATTAACACTCAACATCTTTATTTTTCATGTTTACATATTTATTTCTCAAAACAGTCACCCTCTCGACGAACACATTTCTCCCAACGAGAGACCAGTTTGTTGATACCGTCTCTGTAGAATGTTTGACTTTGTTGATGCAGCCAAAACCTCACCTCCACTTGCACCGCTTCATCACTATCAAACTGAAGTCCTCGAAGGTTTTCTTTATGTTTGGGAAACAGATGAAACTCGGATGGGGTGAAGTAGCGGCTGTACGGAGAATGACCGAGACTCTGAACCCGGATTGCTGCAGATGTCACAGCGGTCTTGAACAGTCTGGTATAGTCACGCTGAAGGAGAGTGTGGTCCTTGTGGTTAGAAACTCGACTACATCAGGCTGTTTCTCACGTACCCATATAGTTACGTTGCACACTTCCGTGTTACACGCTATAGTTACGTGCCGTTCTGATGGCAGAGGGCTGTACCTTCCGTCAGCGAAGCGCGGGAATCGCTCGAGTAGCATGTACGACATGTAATAACTCAGCCGATTTCAGAACAGAAAAAAAATTCGGAGGCATTAATTGTCAGCACTCCCTTGTAGTTGGCTCCATCTCTAGCCTCTGAATCTCCTACAGAATCCATCCTTATACAAATGAAATTACACAATTTCAGAGACTTTACTGGTGTCATACAGATATGATTTTATGTATACAGACTGAAGCGGACAGTGAAAATTTGTACCAAGGCCGTGAATCGAGTAATGTGAAATTTAAAAGTAAACTGGGGCGGCAGTGTGAATGCGGATAGAGGAGGGAGACCTGCCAGTATAATCAGTGCAGTTGCGTGAACCGCTGTACCGACGTGGCTCTGTGATTTACGCACCTTACTAGCAAGCGGGAAGCATAGGAAAGTACGTAGAACGATGCATAGAATCCATCCTGGATGTACACTGTGGCGACAAAAGTCGTGGGATACCTCCTAATATCGTATCGGACGGTGCGGTGGAGCAATTCGACGTGCCATGGACTCAACAAAATGTTCCAAGTCCCCTGCAGAAATATTGATCCATGGTGCCTCTGTACTCATCCATAAGTGCAAAAGTGTCCGCCCCCGGTAGCTGAGTGGTCTTACGTGCCCAAAACGAAACGTATGGCTTCTCATCCAACGAATCGTGGGCTTTTACCTCCGTGCCCCGCCAACGACGGTAACCCCGGATTTCTTGTTGTTGCCCCAGATATTCCACTACCCTATTGTTCAACACCATACGCTAATCTGGTTTCGCGCACAATCTTTAGAATACCTCTTTCAGAGTGGTCGGCAAACAGTCCTTGACTTCTGGTACAAAGTCTTACCAACAAACTTTTGCCGGTTATCTCCGCAGCGTCTTCCTTGACCCCCCTCAAAGTTGGGGTGTGCCATGCCTACCCGTCACATGATGCAACACCCTTCTCCACGTTCTCATGGATCGACCAAAAAATAAAAATAAAAAAAAGGAAGAAGACAGAATATGTTACATTTTGTTGTATTTAAGGTTTTTCTAATATTTTCTGTTTAACTAACAGTCATTTGTATATGTTTTTTGGTACGTTGAAGAACTGTTGCATAGCGTATATATATGTATTGTTAGTTTGTTCAAAAATGGTTCAAATGGCTCTGAGCACTATGGGACTCAACTGCTGTGGTCATCAGTCCCCTAGAACTTAGAACTAATTAAACCTAACTAACCTACGGACATCACACACATCCATGCCCGAGGCAGGATTCGAACCTGCGACCGCAGCAGCAGCGCGGCTCCGGACTGGAGCGCCTAGAACCGCACGACCACCGCGGCCGGCCGTTAGTTTGTTCAATAAAGATTATTGAAAAAAAGGAAGAAGACAAAGTATGTTATATTTTGTTGTATTTCATGTTATTCTAATATTTTTGTTTAACTAACAATCATTTGTATGTGTTTAAATGGTACCTTGAAGAACTGTTGCTTTATATATATATATATATATATATATATATATATATATATATATATATATATATACTCTCAGTTTGTTCAGTAAAAATTATTTAAAGAAATGTGGTCAGCGCGACAGAATGTCAATCCTAAGGGCCCGGGTTCGATTCCCGGCTAGGTCGGGGATTTTTTTCCGCTCTGGGTCTGGGTGTTTTGTTGTCCTATCATCATCATTTCATGCCAATCGACGCGCAAGTCGTCGCAGTCGAAAGACTTGCACCCGCGGGACGGTCTACCCGAAGGGAGGCCATAGTCACGCGACATTTACAGTTACTGTGAAAGTGTTGCCGGTACAGGATATTGTGCATTAATTGATCTCTCGATCATTCCTCACAAATGTTCGCTGGGATTCATGTCAGGTGATCTGTGTGGCAAAATCATTCTTTTTATTTATTCATAATGTTCTTTGCACCAGTCGTGAAGAATTACAGTCCGGTGACATTACTTATTGCCATCCCTAAAAAATCCTTCGTTGTTTGGGACCATGAAGTCCATGAATGGCTGTAAATAGTCAATGATCAGTTCAGTTGGACCAGAGGACCGGGTCCATTTCCAAGTAAACACAGCTCTCACCAGCTTGCACAGTCCCGTGTTGACAGCTTGGTCCACGGGGTCTGCGCCACGCTCGAACCCTACCATCAGCTCTTACCAACTGTTATCGGACCCCATCGGTTTTCCAGTCATCTAGGGTCCAACCGACATGCTAACGAGCAAAGGATAGGTGCTGCAGGTGATCTCATGCTGTTAGAAAAGCAAGTCACGTCGATCATCTGCTGCCATAGACCATTAACACCAAATTTCGCCACACTGTTGTAACGGATACGTTCATCATACGTTCTCACTTTGATTTCTGTGGTTGTTTCACGCGGTGTTGTTCGTCTGTTGGCACTGACAACTCTACGCAAACGCTACTACTTTCCGTCTTTAAACGAAGGCCGTCGCCCACTGTGAAGCCCCTGATGATAGGTAATGCCTGAAGTATGGTATTCTGGGCACACTCTTCTCACTGTGGAATACAGTATTTCCTAACGATTTGCGAAATGCAATGTCCCATGCATCTAGCTCCATCTACCATCCTGCGTTCAAAGTCTGTCAATTCTCGTCGTGCGCCCAGAATCGTGTCGGACACCGTCTCACATGAACCATCTGAGCACAAATGACAACTCCGCCAATGCACTGCCCTTTTACACCTGATGTATTCGGTACTGTCGCCATAGTAACGCACTGAAGAACCAAAGAAACTAGTAGAGGTATGCTAATTCAAATACAAAAACATGAAAACAGGCAGAATACGGCGCAGCGGCCGGATCGGCATCCCCTATATAAGACAAGTGCCTGGAGCAGTTGTTACATCGGTTACTATTGCTACAACGGCAAATTATCAAGATTTAAGTAACTTGGTATTATAGTCGGCGCACGAGCGATGGGACTCATCATCTCCGAGGCAGCGATTAAGTGCACCGTGATCACCAGGAATCCGGTAAAACATCAGATCTCCGATATCGCTGTCGCCGGAAAAGGGTCCTGCAAGAACGAGACCAACGACGATTGAACAGAGTCGTTCAACGTGACACAAGTGCAACCACTCCACAAACTGTTGCAGATTTCAATGCTGGGCCATCAACAAGTGTCACCGTACGAACCATTCAACGAAACATCATGGATACGTGCTTTCGGAGCCGGAGGCCCACTAGTGTACCCTTCATGACTGAACGATACGAAGCTTTACGCCTCGCCTGGGCCCGTCAGCAATGACATTGGACTGATGATGACTGGAAACATGTCCCTGGTCGGACGAGTCTCGTTTCAATTGTATCGAGCGGATGGACGCGTTCGGGTATGGAGACAACCTGATGAATCCATGAACCCTGCACGTCAGCAGGGGACTGCTATAGCTGGTGGAGGCTCTGTAATGGTGTGGGGTGTGTGGGGTTGGAGTTATACGGGAACCCTGATACGCCGAATTACTACTCCGAAAGGTGACACGTACGTAAGCATCCTGTCTGATCACCTGCATCCATTCATGTCCATTGTGCGTTCCGAAGAACTTGGGAAATTCCAGCACGACAATGCGACACCCCACACGTCCAGAATTGCTACAGAGTGGATCCAGGAACACTCTTCTGAGTTTGAACACTTCCGCTTGCCACCAGTGTCTCCACATACGAACATTATTGAGCATATCTGGTATGTCTTGCAACGTGCTGTTCAGAAGAGATCTCCGCACCCTCGTACTCTTACGGATTTGTGGACAGCCCTGCAGGATTCATTGTGTCAGTTTCCTCCAGCCCTACTTCTGACAATAGTCGATTTCCTGCCACGTCGTGTTGCGGCATTTCTGCGTGCTCGCCGGGCCCATAGACGATATTAGGCAAGTGTATCAGTTTCTTTGGCTCTTCAGTGTATGTGCACACGGCTGTCAAACGCTGTGGTCAGTTTAGCAAAGCATCATATCATGTCTTATAAGTTTATTAATTTACTGTTTCTATTTTGTTTACAAAACATTATTAGTGACTGAACTTTAGGACTACTTCGACTGTCGTTTAAAATGTTCATGTCTTCAATTGATAACCTAATCAGCTGCAATATATATATATATATATATATATATATATATATATATATATATATATATATATATATATATATATATATATATATCTGTGTGTGTATGTGTGTGTGTGTGTGTGTGAAATAGGTACTGCCCTCTGATTTTTGTAGTTAACGAACTCTAACAGTGGGATCTCAACAAATCAAGTAACAGAGATGGCCAACACATACATTTCTCTTTACAGCATAAAAGAAAATGGAACGTTGAAATAGCTTTTGCCGGCCTAGGTGGCCGAGCGGTTCTAAGCGCTACAGTCTAGAACCGCGCGACCGCTACGGTCGCATGTTAGAATCCTGCCTAGGGCATGGATGTGTGTGATGTCCTTAGGTTAGTTAGGTTTAAGTAGTTCTAAGTTCTAGGGGACTGATGACCTCAGACGTTAAGTCCCATAGTGCTCAAAGCCATTTGAACCATTTTGAAATACCTTTTCCCTCTGCGAAGTGGATTAAATATACTGAAAGGAAATAAAGAACTTTTTAAAGATAAAATAAAATCTTTTGTGTCTGCAACTTTCTCTGTTCATCAGAAGAAGTTTGAATAAGTAATTGTATCTCTATCTCAGACTACAATATGCATGTATGCTCACCCGAGTGTGGGTGTATGGATGTGTGTGTTTGTCACTTAGTAATAAATTTTTGATGAAAAATATAACTAGTGATATAGGAACCATTTCGAAAAATTGTCAATGAATTGCATATAATAGCTACAGAGAACAACCTTAGCGTTTTGACTATTTGAAGTCAAACAATAACTGATAATGAACATACAGAAGAAACAATTCATTCGAAATTTGAGGATATACCTGAATACACCAAGAAGAACTGGACATCAGATATTAAATAGGAGGGTTCATGTCCATTGGTAGTTGCTGTCGATATGGTCTTCAGCAAGAAGACGGTTTTGATGTAGTATCCCAACTCACAAGTATTTTCACACGTTAATAACTACGGCAACATGCATCCATTTGGACCTGCTTGCTGTTTTCATGGCTTTCAAAATTGCGTATTGGCAAGATGTTTTGCTAGTCTGTCGCCACGATATTGATGCATGTGCGAAACACACTCATCATGGTTGTAAGTTTCAGGGCGGGGAAAGACATCGTCAGTCTTCGATGGCTCTCCTGAGGATGACTGATAGGTACCCTGTCGAAATATCTTGGGGTGTAGTAAGCGAAGATAGCTGGACGCCCTAAAATTCTTTTTACACTCCTGGAAATGGAAAAAAGAACACATTGACACCGGTGTGTCAGACCCACCATACTTGCTCCGGACACTGCGAGAGGGCTGTACAAGCAATGATCACACGCACGACACAACGGACACACCAGGAACCGCGGTGTTGGCCGTCGAATGGCGCTAGCTGCGCAGCATTTGTGCACCGCCGCCGTCAGTGTCAGCCAGTTTGCCGTGGCATACGGAGCTCCATCGCAGTCTTTAACACTGGTAGCATGCCACGACAGCGTGGACGTGAACCGTATGTGCAGTTGACGGACTTTGAGCGAGGGCGTATAGTGGGCATGCGGGAGGTCGGGTGGACGTACCGCCGAATTGCTCAATACGTGGGGCGTGAGGTCGCCACAGTACATCGATGTTGTCGCCAGTGGTCGGCGGAAGGTGCACGTGCCCGTCGACCTGGGACCGGACCGCAGCGACGCACGGATGCACGCCAAGACCGTAGGATCCTACGCAGTGCCGTAGGGGACCGCACCGCCACTTCCCAGCAAATTAGGGACACTGTTGCTCCCGGGGTATCGGCGAGGACCATTCGCAACCGTCTCCATGAAGCTGGGCTACGGTCCCGCACACCGTTAGGCCGTCTTCCGCTCACGCCCCAACATCGTGCAGCCCGCCTCCAGTGGTGTCGCGACAGGCGTGAATGGAGGGACGAATGGAGACGTGTCGTCTTCAGCGATGAGAGTCGCTTCTGCCTTGGTGCCAATGATGGTCGTATGCGTGTTTGGCGCCGTGCAGGTGAGCGCCACAATCAGGACTGCATACGACCGAGGCACACAGGGCCAACACCCGGCATCATGGTGTGGGGAGCGATCTCCTACACTGGCCGTACACCTCTGGTGATCGTCGAGGGGACACTGAATAGTGCACGGTACATCCAAACCGTCATCGAACCCATCGTTCTACCATTCCTAGACTGGCAAGGGAACTTGCTGTTCCAACAGGACAATGCACGTCCGCATGTATCCCGTGCCACCCAACGTGCTCTAGAAGGTGTAAGTCAACTACCCTGGCCAGCAAGATCTCCGGATCTGTCCCCCATTGAGCATGTTTGGGACTGGATGAAGCGTCGTCTCACGCGGTCTGCACGTCCAGCACGAACGCTGGTCCAACTGAGGCGCCAAGTGGAAATGGCATGGCAAGCCGTTCCACAGGACTACATCCAGCATCTCTACGATCGTCTCCATGGGAGAATAGCATCCTGCATTGCTGCGAAAAGTGGATATACACTGTACTAGTGCCGACATTGTGCATGCTCTGTTGCCTGTGTCTATGTGCCTGTGGTTCTGTCAGTGTGGTCATGTGATGTATCTGACCCCAGGAATGTGTGAATAAAGTTTCCCCTTCCTGGGACAATGAATTCACGGTGTTCTTATTTCAATTTCCAGGAGCGTAATTTCAATTATGTAGGAAATTTATAATTCGCTTTAGTCACAGTTTAGAGCTAAACGACTACATGTGCTGAGAAAGATTATCTCCTCAATCTCTACATCCCATTTGCTTGAGAACTAACAACTGTTGCAGATCCAAAGCGTATGCTTGTGTCGGAGATCGAGCCCAGCCTGACCTACTGCACGCACCTCATTTACGGCTACGCCACTATCGACACGGACAGTTACAAGGCGGTGCCGCGATACCAGGACGACACCACCAAGTACACCAGCCTGGTGGCGCTCAAGGAGCGCTTCCCGTCGCTGAAGGTGCTTCTGTCCATAGGTGGGGGAGGCGCCGATGCAGACCAGCGGAAGAAGTACTTTGAGCTGGTTAGTGTCGTAATAATAGGTTGTCATAAAAGAGAACTACTTAGTTCATACAGTGAGGCTATGAGATTCTGATATGATGACGGTATAAACAAACTCTCGAATGCACAAAGTGTGTGTGTGTGTGTGTGTGTGTGTGTGTGTGTGTGTGTGTGTGTGTGTGTGTCTCTGAAAGAGAGACAAAGAAGCAGACAAAGACAGGTAGAGCTGTGCAGTAATGTTACAAAAGAACAAAGAAGTGGGTGTGGAACAAATAGGTAACTCAGTGTTAACATCGGTGTGTTATGGGACATTTAATGAAAATTAAACTCAAGCATGGCAGCGCTAGTTAATGAAATAACTTCACAGTTGCTGATGTTGGGTTGGCTTTTTTTTTTTTTTTTGAGGGGGGGGGGGGGGGGGGAGGAGACCAGACAGCGAAGTCATCGGTCTCTTCGGATTAGGGAAGGACGGGGAGGGAAGTCGGCCGCCCCCTTTCAAAGGAACCATCCCGGCATTTGCCTGAAACGATTTAGGGAAATCACGGAAAACCTAAATCAGGATGTCGTCCTCCCGAATGCGAGTCCAGTGTGCTAGCCACTGCGCCACCTCGCTCGGTCACAGTTGCTGATGTCAGACATGAACTGCGGCAATAGAATATTACGAGTTTGGTCTTCTGTCCTAGACATAAGGAGCACACGACTTGTAACATCAGCTGCTAAAAACTGTTAACTTTTCATAGAACAATAAGCACAAGCACGATGAATATCGCATACATATCAATTCTTCATTAGAATAACACTTAGAAGAAGCGAGTGAAACACTGAAGAGATGTTGAAGGAGAACGCAAAATAATCGAGTAACAAATATGATTTTACATCTTTTAGTGAAAGGAAAAATGAAGAACATTGGTCATTCCAGCACAAAGCAGAAAAGTTAAAAGAACGGAAAGACTAGCACAGAATACATGAAAGGACGTAGAGAGGAAACCAACAATTTGCAGAACCTTTCTTAGGCACTACATAGTTGATACTTAACAATGGCCTAATAAGCAAAAAACCGAGTAATAATAAACAAATATTAGTAAAACTAAACGTTCTTTATTAGATTTTCACCCTTAGAACCGAAGTTGTGCAACGAAGAATCGGTCGAAGGATCAACTAACATGAAAGAATGCTCGTACGTGTGAAGTAAAACGAGATGGCTAAGCAAGGAAGAAATCAGATATAATGCCAGTCACGTTAAAGAATGTTTTGTTGAGTAAAAAGTTTAATTCTGATAATGACCTAGGACGGAACAATAGGTTTTGAAATTTGTACTTGTGGAGAAACGCATTGCTAATAATGATCAGAGGTAAATCTTGAAACGCAATTTAGGCAAGCATTTAGATTCAGTTACTACTGAAAGACATTAAAAGTTATTTGGCTAAAAAAAGTACGAATGGAAGGCGCATTTGATGGAAAGACGAGGCCAAAAGTGAATGGAAAACCAATACGAAGAGAAATTTTCTACCGTAGTCGCGGTAAAACGGCGTCGATGAAACTAGCGTACGATGTTTCAGCCTGATATTTCGGAATGGGGTGTGTCACAAGCTAATGAACGATCTGAAAGATTTATGTGCTTTATAGGTACTTTGGGAAGGGTTATCCTTAAAGTAACTTTGGGAATGACAGAAGCAGGCAGCATTTCAAACGAAAGTGACACTGGTCTCTTTGGATTTCAGGAGGAAAATTTAACCTGCAATTATTTTGTTTATTATGTGTACTTTGGCAGGCCTTATTGACTGACAGCTAACATGAACATTACAGAGAAAAGAGCCACATTAAAGAGTAATGTGTTGCTATTACCTAGAATGCCCAGAAAAATCAACGTCTACAGAATAGGCGTCAGTGCTATGGCAATATTTGTCTGTAACAGTCTCACTTTGTGGATAGACGGCAGCAATTCCTGTAAGTTTGGCTGTAGAGATGGACAACATATCCATTTTGTACCAGTTGCAGCCAGCCGGGACACTTGATGCAAAAGAACAAGAACTTATTCAACAACAGCCTTCCCAACTCCAAGGAGTGGAAAAAAAATTCTTTAAAACACAGAAGCCAATTAAGCTCTCAAATACTCAAACACCTTTTACTTCAGCGAAGTGAAATGAATACGCTGACTGACAATAACGTAATTTTTAAAGATAATGTCCTGCGGAAGAAGTTCTCAATACATCATTATCTCTTTGTCTCAGAATGGGTGTGTGTACGTTTGTGTGTATGTTTATTTGTTCGATTATGAACTTCACTCGTTAGGTAGTGTTTTGGCTAGAACCTATCAAGTGTAACCAGTAACTGATTATAAACAAATATAAAGGGTAAATTCATTCGACATTTAGCGATAAACTTCATAATTTGTAGAACAAGTGGAGAGTAAAGATAAAATAAGAGTGCTTAATTTGTTGTACACTATCATAAATAAAATAAAACAAAACAGATAGTATAATTAAATATTACAACACAATGTCAGTGGGCCTGTACTCTACTGAAAAAGGTAGAATATTACAAACTACAGAATTGACATATTTCTGAGAGGAATAGGGCGTCATAAGCAGAGACCACGAAAGGATAGTAGAATAAGAATGTAATTTCAAACACAAAATTGTAAAATTACTAATAGGACGAAATTAATAAATACTTCAGACACAGAGTCCACAGTTGTATTACGAAAAAGACGTATATGTATCAGACAAAGAGGTAAATACAACGAGAGACGTGCATCACTCATAATAAACCGTAGTGGGTTGCTGTACCCAATACGTTGGGCAAGAGGAACCAGAGGGAAAAAGAGGAATTTGAAAAAGACTAGTACAATTCAATACAAGAAAGTCAGGTTAACAATACAATGAGAAAACTCTCGATTTCTTTTTAATCTGTTGATTGACTTCTGAGCACGAAACACTGCGTCACTGCAATACACTTTGGAGGTGTGGCGGTGGGACTTGGAGTCCCATACCACCCTGCAGCGGTGATAGTACTCTTCTGTCGGCCATAAAAACGTGCCGGCTGGAATGGCCGAGCGGTTCTAGGCGCTACAGTCTGGAACCGCGCGACCGCTACGGTCGCAGGTTCGAATCCTGCCTCGGGCATGGATGTGTGTGATGTCCTTAGGTTAGCTAGGTTTAAGTAGTTCTAAGATCTAGGGGACTGATGACCTCAGAAGTTAAGTCCCATAGTGCTCAGAGCCATTTTTGAATCATAAAAACGTTGTCCGACATGGACAGGTAAGATTGGAAAGTCGTGGACGTGGAATGGAGGGCTAGTCCTGGCAAAGGAGGCAGCCGTGGTGGGCGTGCCAGACTCAAGGCTAGTCCTGTTCGGAAGCCGATTCCTCGAGGATGGTCAGTGAAACCCGATGGTGATGCCAGCGACGCGGATGTGTAGTCCCAACGTGGCGTAGCCCATGGACAGTGTTCCGTAGGGCAGCCACTTTCTCATATAGTCGCAGCGCCCTGTTGCGTGTGGTCTCCTTGACGGGGACGATAGTACGCATCTCGTGGTCGTGCGGTAGCGTTCTCGCTTCCCACGCCCGTTTTCCCGGGTTCGATTCCCGTCGGGGTCAGGGATTCTCTCTGCCTCGTAATGACTGGGTGTTGTGTGATGTCCTTAGGTTAGTTAGGTTTAAGTAGTTCTAAGTTCTAGGCGACTGATGACCACAGATGTTAAGTCCCATAGTGCTCAGAGGCATTTGAGCCATTTTGAGGGGCACGATACCTGCTTCCTCATGGAGAGTGAGTGGCGGGGCGAGCAGGCTCCACCTGAGAACCCTGTTCTGCAGGCGCTGCAACGTCCGCATCCTGGTGACACTAATCGTGGCCCATGCAGTGGAGCCATACGCGAGGGCAGGCAGGATAACGACCCGTTAGATATGGAGCTTGGTAGGCAGGTTAAGTTCCCTACTGCGGAAGAGGGGGCACAAGGTCCTGGTCAGCTTTTGCCCCTTGTTGGCGACATACTCTGCATGGCAGTGGAACAGCAGCTTGTGGTCCATCCGGACCCCGAGATAGGTGGTCGTCGGGGACCAGGGCACCTGCACGCCTGCAATAGAAATATTGCGGCGGAGGTACTGGGGGCCGTTTCGTGAAGTAGACCGCCGTAGTTTTGGCGGCATGAAGAACGATTTTGTTTGTCAGGCACCAGGTGATGGTGGCGTGCACCTGTCGTTGGAGGCGCGCGATGACGCCGTCAGTTCAAATGTGGGTGAAATCTTATGGGACTTAACAGCTAAGGTCATCAGTCCCTAAGCTTACACACTAGTTAACCCTAAACTATCCTAAGGACAAACGCACACACCCATGCCCGAGGGAGGACTCGAACCTCCGCCGGGACCAGCCGCACAGTCCATGATTGCAGCGCGCCAGAACGCTTGGCTAATCCCGCGCGGCACGGCGTCAGTGATGTCCAGTGGTATAGAGTGGTTTGTCATCAGCATTTTGTGCCAGTTGGCACTCGGGGATAACCGGTATATCATTCACGTAAATGTTAAAAAGAATGGGAGATAGAACTGATCGCTGTGGAGTGTGTAATGGTTCTTTATTTACGTGACCATTACGGCACTCCAACAAGAGTTCTCGATACCTGTAATATCGTACTACTTTTCTGTGAAGTAACAGACAAATTTTTGTGAGAATATTCACTTATGGTTTTATTAATGTATAGGTACTCCAATGTATCGATATATTACAGTGATATGGTTCTTGTGTGTACTCATTTCTGTGAGACAGTCATAATCTTTGACTTAGTTGTAACCGTTTTGGCGCGATTGCGCACAGAGCAGCCTTTGTTTCATTTTGCAGAAGTTAAGTTGTAATTTCGCTTTGTAAAAGAACAGTCAAGTCTTGTGTTTGATTAAAGTGGAAATTAAATATATGAAGATTGATACAAAACTGTTTTCTTGGTGATGTGCCAATTAAGAAGAAGTATATGTGAATTTACAAGAAGTTTAATAAAAATGTTGATCGTGAACACAAAGTCACAAAAATTATTTCTGCCATACCATTTTTCTGATCTGGGATTGTTTGATCATTAAGAATTTCCTGAAAAACGCATTTGTTAGGTCTTCAAATATTGCTAAAATACAGATCTAGACCTTTTAGCAGTCAAATTGGAATCACCCTAGAATCAACAAGATGAGCCACAACAACTTCGACGAAATCTATGTGGGAATCCATTCAAGATACGTGTCAAAATTAATGATTTTTTTACAGTGACTTCAATATTTCCATTCTGACGATACCATCCACAGTCAATAACTTTGTTGTTGCCCGATAAAGCGAACATATCCTGCGTGAGCAACATTATTAATCTGATTTCTAACCTACTTTGCAAGTGGTGGTATTGTTAGAAGTGCCAGCTGTCAATGGGCGAATGCCAGACCGCATTCCCCGGTGGGCCACGAGGAGAGTCCTACTGCGGAGGAAGTCATCCACAATCTTCACATAGGTGTCCGGTATTGGCGTCTGCGTCAGCATCTTGTGCACGAGGTTGTCAGTCCAAATCTTATCGTAGGCGTTCTGCAAGTCCAGAACAACTGCAGCTGTCGACTTGACTTGGCAGCGTTGAAGCCTTTGCTGACGTGTTCAGTGATTTGGAGGACCTGAAGTTCGGCAGAGAGGAGTGAAGTAGTCTTTCTTTTTTTAGTTTTCCTTAATTGACTTTCGATTCCCCCCGAAGGGGGCAGGCAGGCAACAGCTCAATACGCCACTCTTCAGCCTACAGAATTTGTTTTAAAAAGATGAATATAATAAATAATAAAAGCAGGTGATAAAATCGGTGGTAAAATGGCGGAAATCGTGGAACATAAAACATAGAACAAAGAGTTGATGACGCCAATAAAATACATATGAAGCAGACAGGTAAAATAATAGACAGACAATTAAAAAAACACGGCGACAGTCTGGTTTCTGTTCGCAAGTGATATAAAATTTACACCCAGCGACAGCGTGGTTTCTGTTGGCAACCCTTTGAAAAGACGAACAACACTGAACATTCACTTGAACACTTCACTAAAAAATTGGCACAAATATGCTATACCAGAGCCGAGGGCAGATGGGGGGCACCTGGACAGACTATGGGAAAAGAAAGGGGGGAAGGAGGGAAGGAGAGGAAAAAACGAAGTGGGGCGGAGGGGGGAAAGGAGCCGATGGAGGACAAGGACCCATAAGAGGGTGGTGGGTGCTGGGTAGACGCGACAAGGAGTGGGGAAAGGCAGAGGAGGGGTATACAAAAGGACTCAGCAGGGTGGGAGAAGACACACAGAGAGAGGTTAGGTGGGGTGGAAACAGGATGGAAGGGGGGGTGGAAGAGGGAACCCGGGGAAGGACAGAGGAAAGGAGGGGGGGGGGGGTGAGGATCAGAGTTGATAGGAGGGATAAATGGAGGGACAGAGGGCATCACCCGGGAGGGGGAGTTGACATAAGCCACCTTGGGAAAGGAGATGAAGGGTGTAGAGATGGAGGGTAGGGGGGACACAACAGTAAAGTCGTGGCAGAGGGCAGGGATTGGAGAGGAGAGGAGCAACCAGGGGGTGAGGGGGATCGAGTCGGCGGCAGGCATAGAGTATGCGGATATCTTCAAGGAATAGGAGCAGATGGGGGAAAGGAGTGCATGGCGCTCGAGGATCTGGAGGGACCTATAGAACTTGTGGGGTGGTGGGGCAGATATCCAGGAGGGACTGGCATAACAGAGGATGGGACGGATTAAGGATTTGTAGGTGTGGAGGATGGTAGAGGGGTGCAAACCCCATGTCTGGCCAGATAGGAGTTTGAGGAGTCGGAGGCAGTCGTGGGCTTTGGAGTGGATGGAGCGGAGATGAGGGATCCAGGTGAGGTGACGGTCAATCTTTCTCTCCTTTATTCATTTGTTCCTTTTATTACACACACTCGCGGTTTAATCAGCGAGAGTAAGCCGTTACTGATCTGATACATCAGTGATTGACTACCGAACGTCAGACAGTTAACGCGATTACGAAGGTGAAACTACTTGGTTGCAATTCTCTGTGAACTGTTCGCTGCCACTTGAGACCGTCGAAAGGTTGCTGCTGAGGGAAGAGCTCCCGCCAGCGGACTGTCGTGATTATGCTAATGTTCAGCTGCGACACAATAGATGGGTCTGGGCACAAAAGCTGGGGAGTAGGTCGCCGACGTGCGTCTGGCGTCCAGGTCCACTACCATGTTCAGAGTATAGGTAAGCGCAAGGCACTGGCGCCACCGCATTCGCTTCACGGCGGGAGAAGCGAGCTTTGGGGAGCGTAAATTACTCAGTGAGTTTTGTTTGTGCTCCTCTGACTACGATGGCACATTTGGCGCAGCAGGGAGTGCGACGAACAGGCGCAGATGGTGCGAGGGCGTTGGTTCGCCTGCAATTTTCCCGCGCTCGGAGTAGGCGAGCATGATCACAGGTGGACGGTTGATGACATTAATTGGCGACACTAACTTTTGGCGAGAAGCCAGTCGATTGCTGTAACGTTTCCCGCCGGAGTTTCTGACTGGAAATATAGCCAGCTGGTACCATCGAATGCCCCAGATTCTCGAGGATCGCTGCGTGGTGGAGTGTTGCAGAGATTCCATTCCGAACCGCTAGAGGAACAACAACGTGTTGCTTTCTCGGTAGCTCGGACAGTCTTGTTAGTGTTTCGCGTTCTGGACCACCGGTCGGAAAACTTAAGAGTGCTTCCTGAGACGAGAAACGCGCAGCCTCTTCTGTCGGAGTCCACATCTCAAGAGACGATAGAGCAGTTGCAGATCGAGAACGAGCAGCACTTCACTGCGCCAGCAGCGCATTGTGGTAGTGTAATTGGCAGCTCCGGCTCGGTAGGGACGTTATCGATTTGCACTGACACCCTCAGCAGTGAGAGTATCCGTGTTGCGGCAACAGCAGTCACTAGTTACATGAACGGTTGAATAATTCGGCGAGGTGCTCACTCACTGTGACGCGACAGTGCAATACAGCCGATAGGTCAGCTGTCGCCCTGCTCACAACAGTTGAGCGGAATAGTTACATCTACATTTATACTCCGCAAGCCGCACAACGGTGTGTGGCGGAGGGCACTTTACGTGCCACTGTCATTACCTCCAGCCCGCATCTCGTGGTCGTGTGGTAGCGTTCTCGCTTCCCGCGCCCGAGTTCCCGGGTTCGATTCCCGGCTGGCTGGGTGTTGTGTGTTGTCCTTAGGTTAGTTAGGTTTAAGTACTTCTGAGTTCTAGGGCACTGATTTGTCATTACCTACCTTTCCTGATCAGTCGCCTATGGTTCGCGGGAAGAACGACTGCCGGAAAGCCTCCGTGAGCACTCGAATCTCTCTAATTTTACATTCGTGATCTCCACGGGAGGTATAAGTAGGGGAAAGCAATATTCGATACCTCATCCAGAAACACACTCTCTAGAAACCTGGACAGCAAGCTACACCGCGATGCAGAGCAACTCTCTTGCAGAGTCTGCCACTTGAGTTTGCTAAACATCTCCGTAACGCTATCAAGCTTACCAAATAACCCTGTGACGAAACGCGCCGCTCTTCTTTGGATCTTCTCTATCTCCTTTGTCAACCCGACCTGGTACGGATCCCACAGTGATGAGCAATACTCAAGTAAAGGTCGAACGAGTGTTTTGTAAGCCACCTTCTTTGTTCATGGACTACATTTTCTAAGGACTCTCCCAATGTATCTCAACCTGACACCCGCCTTATCAACAATTAATTTTATATGATCATTCCACTTCAAATCGTTCCGCACGCATACTCCCAGATATTTTACAGAAGTAACTGCTGCCAGTGTTTGTTCCGCTATCATATAATCATACAATAAAGGATCCTTCCTGCATCTCTCTGCAATGTTCTAATGCTGCAACTTTTCTGTATACTACAGCATCATCCTCGAAAAGACGCATGGCACTTCCGACACTATCTGCTAGATCATTTATAGATATTGTGAAAAGCAATGGCCGGCCGCGGAGGCCGTGCGGTTCTAGGCGCTGCAGTCCTGAACCGCGGGACTGCTACGGTCGCAGGTTCGAATCCTGCCTCGGACATGGATGTGTGTGATATCCTTAGGTTAGTTAGGTTTAAGTAGTTCTAATTTCTAGGGGACTGATGACCTAAGATGAGCCACTTGTTCCATTTTTCTGAAAAGCAATGGTGCCATAACACTCCCCTGTGGCACGCCAGGGGTTACTTTAAAGGCTTTAGAAGTCTCTCCATTGAGAAAAACAGGCTGCGTTCTCTTTGCTAAAAACTATTCAATCCATCCACACAACTGGTCTGATATTCCGTAGGCTCTTACTTTGTTTATCAGGCGGAACTGTATCGAACGCCTTCCGGAAGTCAAGGAAAATAGTATCTACCGGGGAGCCTGTATCTAATATTTTCTGGGTCTCATGGACAATATTTCCATACCCCTCGATTTCTAATTTGCCAATCAATTTCTGCTGTGTTAGAAAATAGAGATAGATTTGACTTCATATATGCTTATTTACACCCCGGTGTTTAATATCAATTCAGTTTATGTTGTTTTGCAATAAATCTATTGTTATATTCCAACCATCAGTCGTTATAGTACTGCACTTACCCATCATAAATCCTGTCCTTAATGCCTTCTTTATTTTCTGGGGCTCATGCACATTAATTTCTGTCATCAATGCTTTGTGTACAATAAAAGTAGGGTTTCTTGAGGGTGGAGCGTTTCGAGAGGGAAGTCCAGGGACAGATTACGTATGTAAACGGGCAGTAACATCCTACCTCCATCTCGGGCATCTCTCAAAATATATTTCGTGTATATTATGTGGAGTTAATATTCTATGGTGTTCAGACGCACAAAACAAGATAAATATTTCTCAGATGTAAAAAAAAAAAAAACCTAACTGAAGTGCAGGAAACTCATTTAAACCTTTATTTATTTTACAGCTTGAAAGTGATGAACACAGACGAACATTCGTGGACTCAGTAAAAGAACTTCTTCAACAAAACAGATTTGATGGCATTGATATAGCTTGGGAATTCCCCTTCAGCAAGGAAAAGAAGGACCGAGGTGCACTTGGTGAATACGAAATATGTAAATTAGTTCAAGCTCTTAAACACATGCATGTACTAAATTTTTTTTATTATTACATGATGCAGTATTTTTCATATATATATACAGGTTTTCACTCCTCAAAAATAACCTTTTGTGCACAGTATTTCAGCTCCATCGCATTAGCTGACTAAATGTTAAATTCAAAAGTAAACTTTATTATTGTTTTAATAACTTTATATATACTGAGCGGTTTGTAATTCAGATTGATATTTCTCTTGTTGTTAACTAGCAGTAGAAGCTATTCAATTATACTTCTTGATTTTCACTGGCAACTAAAACCAGACTCAATTGTTTTCTTCAGGAAATGTTTGGCATGGTGTCAAGAAAGTATTAGGCTATGCTCACAGTCATAGAGATGAGAATCCAGATGAACATCGCAGGCAATTTTCAGCTTTAATTCGTGAACTGAAATCATCTCTAAAAACTCAAAACACATTGCTGACTATGAGTGTAATACCCTACATCAATCATAGTGTGAGTATAAAATACTTCTATTACATCTTGATATCAGATGCAGTTGTTTCACTTGCAGTACAAGTTTCTTACGTTTACTAAATTTACTTGCTTAAACAACACTAGAGATTGTAATGTAAGTTTTCTACGTTTTAAAATGAAATTCCTTTATAATTTTCCCTATTGGTATCAACGTACAAAATAAGAAAATCATAGCAATTATTATTTGATGAAAAACTTCTCTTTGTTTACTGAACATTTGTGTTTCACTCACATAAGCTAGTTACTTTCTCAGTATGTCTTAGCAATTGATAAGTATGTGCTTTATACTCCTGTATACAAATAACAGATGTCTTAATCTGAAGATCTGTATAGTTTTTGTAAATTATTAAATATTCAACCCTTCTTATTTCTTCCTATGTGAATACTTCATGGGATTTAAAAATTAGATAACATTAACGTCTTACTTTTATTGGAATTGCTGCCAGTTCACTGCCCTGAGCTTCAAGCGCTAACAGAAAGCACAGAAGCTGAAATCGTTATAGGTACAGAAAGCTGGCTAAACCCTGAAATAAGTTCTGCAGAAATTTTTACGAAGTCTCAGACGGTGTTCAGTAAAGATAGATTAGGCAGAATTGGTAGTGGAGTGTTTGTGTCTGTCAGTAGTGGTTTATCTTGTAGTGAAGTAGATACTCCGTGCGAATTGCTATGGGTGGAGGTTTTACTTAACAGCCGAACTAAGTTAATAATTGGCTCCTTCTACCGACCCCCAGTCTCCGATGATATAGTTACTGAACAGTTCAGAGAAAATTTGAGTCTCGTAGCTAATAAATACCCCACTCATACGATTATAGTTGGTGGGGACTTCAACCTTCCCTCGATATGTTGGCAAAAATACTTGTTCAAAACCGGTGGTAGGCAGAAAACCTCTTCCGAAATTGTCCTAAATGCTTTCTCCGAAAATTATTTCGAATAGTTAGTCCACGATCCCACGCGAGTTGTAAATGGTTGCGAAAACACATTTGACCTCTTAGCTACAAACAATCCAGGGCTAATAGAGAGCATCATGACTGATACAGGGATTAGTGATCACAAGGTCGTTGTAGGTAGGCTCAATACCGTTTCTTCCAAATCCACTAGAAACTAACGCAAAATAATTTTATTTAAAAAAACCGATAAAGTGTCACTAGAAGCCTTCCTAAGAGACAATCTCCATTCCTTCCGAACTGACTATGCAAATGTAGACGAGATGTGGCTCAAATTCAAAGATATAGTAGCAACAGCAATTGAGAGATTCATACCTCAAACTGGTAAGAGATGGAACTGATCCCCCATGGTACACAAAACAGTTCCGAACGGTGTTGCAGAGGCAACGGAAAAAGCATGCAAAGTTCAGAAGAACGCGAAAACACGAAGATTGGGTAAAATTTACAGACGCGCGAAATTTGGCACGGACTTCAATGCGAAATGCATTTTAAAAGGTTCTACAACGAAACATTGTCTCGAAATTTAGTAGAAAATCCGAAGAAATTCTGGTCATATGTGAAGTACATAAGTGGCAAGACGCAGTCAATACCTTCGCTGCGTAGTGCCGATGGTACTGTTACCGACGACTGTGCCGCTAAAGCGGAGTTATTGAACGCAGTTTTCCGAAATTCCTTCACCAGGGAAGACGAATGGAATATTCCAGAATTTTAAACACGAACAGCTGCTAGCAAGAGTTTCTTAGTAGTAGATACCTTAGTGGTTGCGAAGCAGCTCAAATCGCTTGATACGGGCAAGTCTCCAGGTCCAGATTGTGTACCGATTAAGTTCCTTTCAGATTACGCTGATACAATAGCTCCTTACTTAGCAATCATATACAACCGCTCGCTCACCGATAGATCTGTATCTACAGATTGGAAAATTGCGAAGGTCGCACCAGTGTTTAAGAAGGGTAGTAGGAGTAATCCATCGAACTACAGACCTATATCAGTGATGTCGGTTTGCAGTAGGGTTTTGGATCATATACTGTATTCAAACATTATGAATCACCTCGAAGAGAACGATTTATTGGTTTCAGAAAACATCGTTCTTGTGCAACGCAGCTAGCTCTTTATTCGCACGAAGTAATGGCCGCTATCGACAGGGGATCTCAAGTTGATTCCGTATTTCTAGATTTCCGGAAAGCTTTTGGCACCGTTCCTCACAAGCGACTTCTAATCAAGCTGCGGGCCTACGGGGTATCGTCTCAGTTGTGCGACTGGATTCGTGATTTCCTGTCAGGAAGGTCGCAGTTCGTAGTAGTAGACGGCAAATCATCGAGTAAAATTGAAGTGATATCAGGTGTTCCCCAGGAAAGCGTCCTGGGACCTCTGCTGTTCCTGATCCATATAAATGACCTGGGTGACAATCTCAGCAGTTCTCTTAGGTTGTTCGCAGATTATGCTGTAATTTACCGTCTAGTAAGGTCATCCGAAGACCAGTGTCAGTTGCAAAGCGATTTAGAAAAATGTGTACCAGGAGTTTAGTGTACATATGAACTCAGTTACAGCTATCTGAAAATCGAAAGTGCTCTTAACTTGAATTATTTAATAGCACCTATCCCAAAAGTTTCCTAAATGGTTACAGTTTGACTCCGTCCAAAAACTTTCGATATGAAGCTGATGTCTGCGGTCATAATTTCAATATTTAAACTTGTTTTATTGACAAATTTCTATGGAAACTTTTAGCGGAAAATTTTTAATGAGATGTCAGCAACTTGTTGAGACCCTTATATGTGAAAGTATTTCAAGTTGGTTTTTCACTTAGAAAACACATGTAGGATTCACGGATTCATACAATATCGTTCTTGTGAAACCCAGCTAGTGCTTTATTCACACGAAGTAAAGCGTTCTAACGAAGCTGACACCATATTTCTCGGCTTTCAAAAGGTTTTTGATGCGTTCGTCACGACGGTTGCTGATCAAATCACGTATCTAAAGAGTATTCTCTTAGTTGTGAGGCTATATTCACGATTTACTGTCAGAAAAGTCACAGTAATTACTGATAGTAAATCGTGTTGTGAAAACGATGTGATATCTTAGGTTCCCCAAGGAAGCATTACGGACCATCTCCTGCTCCTAATATGTATGAATGATTTTGGAGATAATCTGAGCAGCACTCTTACGTTATTTTGCAGATCATGCTGCCATTTAATCGTAGCAAAGTCCTCAGATGGAAAAAACGAAATGCAGAAAGATTTAGACAGGATACCAGTATGGCGTGAAAATTTCAAGTGAAACCAAAATAATAATGAAATGCGATGATAAATGCTCCGAATTTAAAAGCTCCAGATTCAAGAAAAATACCTAGGGGTTCGAGCAACTTTAATTGGATGCAAATATTGTGGAGAAGGTGTACAATGGATTCTGTTTCGTTGTCAGAACACTTGAAAGACGAGACAACTCTACTAAGGAGGCTGCCTGCACTATGCATGGCCATACTCATCTGAACTATTGCTACGTGGTACGCGATCCTTACCAGGTAGGACTTACGGAGGACATTGAGAAAATTCAAAGGAGGACCGCTCGTTTTATTTTATCGAGAAATAGAGGAGAGAGTGTCACTGATATAACAAGAAAGTTTGGGTGTCAATCATTAAAACTAACTTTATCCTCCGAACGCCAAAACGTTTTGTCAACTCCTATCTACATAGGGAGAACTGATCATCGTAATAAAACATGGATAATCAGAGCATCCACGAAAGTTTCAGGTGTTCACTTTTCTGACGTGCCGTTCGAGAGTGGAACGGTGGAGGAATAGTCTGAAAGCGGTTCTGTGAAACCTCTGCCAAACAGTTAAGTGTGAACTGCAAGGTAATCTTGGAGATCAGTGTTATTAACTGAGTGATAAATGAACGCCATCACCAGTTACAATTATTTTTTTTTTTCAACTGCGCACGATGTGTTTCAGACAGTAGCTATCCATCTTCAGGAATTGATTAACCACCTCTTGAACATACTTCCATAGGGTTTGAAATTATGTGTGCAGGAAATGAAATGTTTTTGAGGCTGAAGACGACGTAACTTACCATGGTTTGCTCTGTATAGTCGCGGATCAAAGGTGGTCTAAATTTACTGGATATTTTTCGATACCGGAAGTGGGAAAGATTGTTTTATGGAGTAGCCGCGTACCCTCGTAGCACGGAGAGTCTCTCTCCGAAAGCTTCCGGGGCTTACACTTTAGAAACCTTTGTTGTCTTATGAGATATCACTATGTGGCTCTAATTTTGTGACCCATTTTTTTCTGCAATTGACGTTTGGTAGTCGGATGAAAACGACTAATTGGTCGAAATGTGTTTCAGCTGTACTACGACTGCGCGTCTCTCTCGCCAGAAATAGACCAACTACACCTGCTCGCTTACGATTACCACAGCCCAACTCGTACCCCAAAGAAGGCCGACTACCCTGCGCCGCTTTATCGAGCTGGGGAACGTAGTGCAGACCTCACAGTCGATGGTAATGTGAGGTGGTTCCTGGAGAAAGGGTTCCCCTGTAAGTACATTCATTACCAACTGCCAAATAACAAATAAAAGTTCTCGTACCTTCATCAAAATGATTGTGTGTGTGTGTGTGTGTGTGTGTGTGTGTGTGTGTGTGTTTGTGTGGGTGTGGGTGTGGGTGGGTGGGTGGGAGTGTGGACGTGGCTTGGTAAATAATGTATTTTGAAGATCAAGCTGTGCATCGTACTGTTCACTGAACTGCAGAGTACAGACCTTTAAGGAAGGCTTGCGTGCTGCAACGTTTCCTGAAGGACTCGACAGGTATACATTCACTTAGATTTACACTGACGAGATAACGACAGGTGCGGCAGTAAAACGAGCGATTTGGCAGCCCTGGGAACAGAACGTGATGTTAGAATCAGAAAAAGGAGAGTGGGCCATTTGGACAACAAACTTTTTCAGTTGACCCTGACATCAATGTTCAGTCGAGTTAGCGTCGAGGACTGGTGAAGAACGCGGTGTTACCGTGGAGAAGAACAACGACAACCACGAGGCGGCGCAGCGTGTTTTTCCTGCTTATTACGATCTTGCACGTCATGCCCCAGTCCTGTCGGCACCTGCTATCAAAGTATGAATACAGAGCTTTGAGGAAACGGGGCCGGCCGGAGTGGCCGAGCGGTTCTAGGCGCTACAGACTGGAACCGCGCGACCGCTACGGTCGCAGGTTCGGATCCTGCCTCGGGCATGGATGTGTGTGATGTCCTTAGGTTAGTTAGGTTTAAGTAGTTCTAACTTCTGGTGGCCTGATGACCTCAGAAGTTAAGTCCCATAGTGCTCAGAGCCATTTGGAACGGGTGATACGGCTCGAAAGAGGGTGGAAGTGGAAAACGCATGTGCACACCAGAGAATGTCGCAAGAGTGGAAGAAGCCTTCAGCCGAAGTCCCAGGCGTTTTGAGCTGGCACTTAAAATATTGAATGGTAGTGTACGGAGCAAGGAGCGTCAATATCATCCATACTAAAATCAGATAGTGCAAAACCTCAGTGTGGACAATCTCAAAAAGAAACTATGCTTTTCCGGGAATTGCTGGAACTTATGAACGACAACCCAGGCCTGGGCGCAATTTAATCATGAGCTATGAGGCCAATTTTTATGCGTCAGGCTGTGCTAAGAAGCAGAATGTCAGATACCGGTCACATGAAAATCCTGAAATGCTTCACGAAACGCCTCATCACATGCAGAAAGTGGTAGTGTGTTGCGGCTTATGATCGTTTGGAATAATATGCCCTTATTTTCTTGAAGACGATTGTGGCAAGGCCGTTACGTGAACATAGAACACTATGCTCACATGTTGAAACATGCTGGCGATCTTCCTGTATATGCAAACACATTCTTCCAAGAAGACGGGATTACATACCATACATACTTCGCGGTATTCCATTAAATCGGTACAGTACATCTCCAATAACGGGGACGTATCCTGGACTCCAACATTCGCCGATCTTTCAACGCATGATTTCTTGCTTTGGGGTCATTGGGAACCTCGTATCTTCCGGTGCGACCCATAACGCACCATCGATAAAATGAAGAATCAAATTAGAAAGAAAGTTTATCGAATTCCAGTGTCAGTCATCCAAGATGTGACGTAAACGTCTTGAAATGTGTGAAAGGAAAAAAGGCGGCCACCTCCGTGATGGGAAGTTCAAACTGCAAGCATTTTAAATTCATATTGCGTATGTTTTATATCGCTGTGAATAAATTTGTATCGCTGGTGGAGGTTTCAAAATCGCCCGTTTCGCTGCCGCACCTGTTAAATAACCACTGTAAAACTGCGGGACTGTACGCCACCTGGTGGCGTTGTGGAAATATGACGCGTTAAGAACAGTATATCTCAGCAGAAAAGAAATCAATAGGTAATCATTCTAGTGACGATACAGGCCAAAAATGCTCAAATCCATTGACATAAGTGACTAGTACAAACAGCACAATGATGTGACCGGTCGCCCGGGACCTAGCATCCTGGAAACGGCGGAGCTGGTCGGCTGTTGCAAACATCTGCGGCAAGTAGTTGAAGGGTGGTGGAAGCACTAGTAATGACAAGAGTTTAGATGTCATCACAAAACGTGGAAAACGAAGTCTTGCCCGTTCTTTTAAGTAAGATACATCATGTAATCAAAAGTATCCGGACACCCCCCAAAACATACGTTTTTCATATTAGGTGCATTGTGCTGCCACCTACTGCCAGGTACTCCATATCAGCGGTGGACATCGTGAGAGAGCAGAACGGGGTGCTCCGCGGAACTCGCGAACTTCGAACATGTTCAGGTGATTGGCTGTCACTTGTGTCATACGTCTGTACGCGAGATATCAAGACTTCTAACCATCCCTATGTCCATCGTTTCCGATGTGATAGTGAAGTGGAAACGCCAAGGAACAAGTACACCACAAAAGCCTACAGGCCAACCGCATCTGTTGAGTGACAGAGACCGCCGACAGTTGAAGAGGGTCGTAATGTGTAATAAGCAGATATCTATCCTGACCATCACACAGGAATTCCAAACTGCATCAGGATCCACTGCAAGTACTACGACAGTTAGGCGGAAGGTGAGAAAACTTGGATTTCATTGTCGAACGGCTGCTCATAAGCCACACATCACGCCGGTAGATGCCAAACGACGCCTCGCTTGGTGCAAGAAGCGTAAACATTGCACGATTGAACAGTGAAAAACGTTATGTGGAGTGACGAATCACGGTACACAATGTGGTGATCAGGCGCATGGTGTGGGTACGGTGCCAGCGTATGTGGTGCCAACAGTAAAATTTGCAGGTGGTGGTGTTATGGTGTGGTCGTGTCTTTCATGTAGGGGGCTTGCACCCCTTGTTGTTTTGGGTGGCTCTATCGCAGCACAGGTCTAAACTGATGTTTAAGCACCTTCTTGCTTCCCACTGTAAGCGCAACTCGGGGATGGCGATTGCATCTTTCAACACGATCGAACAACTGTTCATAATATACGGCCTCTGGCGGAGTGGTTACACGACAATAACATCGCTGTAATGGACTGGCCCGCACAGACTCGTGACCTCAATTCTATAGAACACCTTTGGGTTGTTTTGGGACGCCGATTTCATGCCAGGCCTCACCGACCTACATCGACACCTCTCCTCAGTGCAGCACTCCGTAAAGAATGGGCTGCCGTTCCCTAAGAAACCTTCCAGCACCTGATGGAAAGTATGCCTGCGAGAGTGGCAGCCGTCATCGAGTCTAAAGGTGCGCCATCACCATATTGAATTCCACCATTACCGATGGAAGGCGCCACCAACTTGTAAGTCATTTTCAGTCAGGTGACCAGATACTTTTGGTCACATAGTGTAGGTGGCGATCTGCGGCAGATCTGACGACGTAGTACAACGTTGGTGCAAGCACAAGTGTTTTGGGGCACATTGTTCAGCACACTGTTTTGATCAAGGGGTATCGCAGAAGGCGATCCGCAAGTGTTACCACGTTGACCCAACGATATCATCAGTTACTACTGCAGTGGGCACACGATCAACGAGGTTGGACTGTGGATCAATGGAATCGTGTCTACGTGTCGGATGACTCACGTTTCTTTTTACATCAGCTTGGTGGTCATTTCTGGATGGGCCCCCGCGCCCAAAGGAACCGCTACTCGAAACACTGAATGTATGACGTTGCAATTTTATGCAATCGAAGGCACCGAGACAGCTGAGAATTACGTGAACGTAAACATTATTGCGAACCCTTTGCTTCCTTTCATCTTTGATATCTTCCCCAATGACGATGGCATCTTGCAAGTCGATAACTGTACCCGTCACTTGGTCCGAATTGTGTTAACTGATTTGAAGAGTACGTTAACGAGCTAACGTTCATCGTTTTCCCGCCAAATTCGTCTGATTTGAACTGGATGGAGAACATCTGAGAAGCTATTGAGCACTACCTTTGCATCCGCAAACAATTGGCTTGTAATGTACGGGAACTGCGTGGTATGTGTGTAGATATATGCTACCACTGACCTCCGGAAACATACCAAGGACTTGTCGAATCGATACTACGTAGAAACACTGCTGCATTGCGTTTCAAATGTTGATCAGCACATTATTGAGCAGTTGGTAACAATGTTTACATTCGACGAAACAGTTCATAGATCAACGGCCAGATGTCAGTGTCCAACGAGCACAATATTTCGGCAAGGACCAAATTGCTACTGTCAGGTGAACTCATTAACTGTCTTCTTAGAGGGCAGCATGGTGCTTTTATTTCCTCTTCTCCCTACGAACTGCCATTTTGTACGCCATCTGTGCCAAGACTACTTCCTTCTCTCCTCCCGCCGACACGTTGCTGAGTCTTTGGTTCGCACCCAGGGAACCATACTGGTGGCCCCTCTTCTATTGTTCAGCCTCCCCCGAAGTCAGTGGAATAGTTTCTTCAGTAACAATGGGTTCTCAGGCGTTGCTAAGAACGTACTCACTATCACGACTTACGAGCGGGTCCCTTACGCGAATCAGGATACAGTCGTTAATGACATAGTGCCAGATGTTAGACCCCAGCATCATATCCATAGTATGATCGGAAACACGCGGAATAGATTACAACCATACTAAGGTCCTCAGACAGACGTATAACTTCTGGTACTGTGTCATTAAATAAGCCATCAACATTCGAGTAAGGGAATCGCTGATCAGTCGTGACAGTGATTACATCCTTAGTAGAGCACGGCAACCCGCACTTAGTCTCATTAGTAACTGTAAGGAGATATTCCACAATGAACTGACTTCAAGGGAAAGCAGGGCAACACCTGAGGTGTCACCAGCATGCGTCCCTGGGCGCGAATCGAAGATGGAGCAACTTCTCAACAGAAGGACGGGGGGAGTAAATGCTGAGCGCAGACTGCGTACAGGCAATCAGGTCAGAGGGAGAGGGGGGGGGGGGGGGGAAGAGGGGCAAGTGATTAAAGCACTACACCGGCCCTTAAACAATCAGTTTATCAGTTCACCTGATGAACATAAACTGGTTGTGTGTAGGAATTTCTAGGCGCGCAGTCCGGAACCGTGCGACTGCTACGGTCGCAGGTTCGAATCCTGCCTTGGGCATGGATGTGTGTGATGTCCTTAGGTTAGTTAGGTTTAAGTAGTTCTAAGTTCTAGGGGACTAATGACCACAGCAGTTGAGTCCCATAGTGCTCAGAGCCATTTTTGTAGGAATTTCGTGTCTGTTGGAAAATTACACACGGCGGTACAACCATGAACTACTTCGTCATTAATAATGCCAGGAGAAGCTGAAGAATCATATCTCTTATCGCTATGTGGAGGAGATGTGCCACAGCATGGAAAGACTTGACGATCTGTGCCACCAGAGAAACCGTTTGCTAAGTGCCTTTGCATTTCTTTTGAGATACCGTGAACAACGCGTGTTGCTGAACTTTGCCAAAGTAACGCATAATATCGAGTCCGGCGCCCGCAGAAAAACCAATAAACTTGTCATCCTAGCCATGGTACGGAAAGGAGTATGCTTTACCTGCTGGTGCCTTGTCTAACAAAGAATTTTTCGTTACATCTACAGCTGACCAACCAGTTCAATTTGTGGAGTGGGAATGGATTGATGGGATCTCATGGGCACAACTGTCTCCTCACAAAGGAAATTCGATGGTGTATCCGAAGGATATCCTTCTGATGCTCTCTACAAAATTATCATCAATCTCTAGGCCAAGCAACTGGATAATGTTGAGGTTTCAGTTCTTACAAAATTAATCAATTTTGCACTCATTCCTAAAACCGCAGCTATCACGGACATCATCGGCGCAGCGGAACAGACAACTGCACGACTTGCACCTGATCAGCTGAAGAAGTACGTCGCGAGAACTGTCGTGCTCTTACTCAGACAAAACCTACTAAACTGGACGTCCCTATCAGGGAAAAGGCTACTCATACGAAGCTGTTAAGAGGTGCACCAGTTTCTCGTGCTCTTACTCAGACAAAACCTACTAAACTGGGCGTCCCTATCAGGGAAAAGGCTACTCATACGAAGCTGTTAAGAGGTGCACCAGTTTCTCGTGTTCTTACTCAGACAAAACCTACTAAACTGGGCGTCCCTATCAGGGAAAAGGCTACTCATACGAAGCTGTTAAGAGGTGCACCAGTTTCTCGTGCTCTTACTCAGACAAAACCTACTAAACTGGGCGTCCCTATCAGGGAAAAGGCTACTCATACGAAGCTGTTAAGAGGTGCACCAGTTTCTCGTGCTCTTACTCAGACAAAACCTACTAAACTGGACGTCCCTATCAGGGAAAAGGCTACTCATACGAAGCTGTTAAGAGGTGCACCAGTTTCTCGTGCTCTTACTCAGACAAAACCTACTAAACTGGGCGTCCCTATCAGGGAAAAGGCTACTCATACGAAGCTGTTAAGAGGTGCACCAGTTTCTCGTGTTCTTACTCAGACAAAACCTACTAAACTGGACGTCCCTATCAGGGAAAAGGCAGCCACACATGAACTAACAGAAGATCCACATATTGTGGTCTTATCACCCGACAAGGGCAATGCAACTCATCAGAATTACACTGAAAAGATGGTGGACCTGCCAGAAGAAAGTTCACATCGGGAGATTGACACTGATCATAGCAAGAGCAAGTACAGAAAAGTTATACTGCTTATTACAGAAACCGGGTACTCATACGAAGCTATTAAGAGGTGCACCAGTTTCGCAGAGACTTTATGGACTCCCGAAGGTTCACAAGATAAGGTGCCCTTATGTACCATTGTTAGCAACATTGGTGCCCCAGCGTACTCACTCGTGAAACACCTGAAGTATCTGGTCAGCCCTTACGTTGGAAATTATTCGCATCACCGTGGATTTTCTTGGAAGCCTTAACAACTTTAGCCTTAATGATGCGGATATACTAGTGAGCTTTTGCGTTGTCTCTCTTTTCATCAGAGTGCTTTTATAAGAATCCTGGGGACTTACTGGCGAGTGATTTGACATAGAGACGACCAACCTTTTTAGGCGTATCTGTCGTCGACATAATTTCTTTCCGACGATGGCTAGTACGAACAGCCGGAAGAAGTAGCCAGGGGAGATCATTATCATCAGCTGGAGTAGTCACAGGGAGTCTATCCTCACCAACTGGAGTAGTCATGGGGAGTCCATTTTTACCAGCTGATCCCAAAATATATACCGAACATTTCGAGGAGGAAGCCTTGGAATCAGGTCAATGGAAACCTATCCGCTTTTTCCGGTATGTAGTCAACAAATAACGCGTTGGGCACTTATTATGAATTCCGATCACACAGTGACGTACAAAGAATGACCGTGTGAGCTATTATTAACGTAGGTACTTTATCCTCGACGTCCGACCAGGGAATTAGTACGCGGCTGATGTATATTTCTGGATACCGTCATAAATACCAGGTTTGTAATATTCTAGAAAGTTTTTCGCGAAGTATTAGATGTTTCTTCAGTCACGTTTGCCGCTTATTGACCTGAAATTCCTAAATTTCCTTCGAAAAATTATATTTTTCTCAACACTTTCGATCAATATATTTGGGCAACAGAAGAGACGCAATGCAAAATTACTACTGGCATCTGTAGTAGGCCTTAGGATTGAACACCAGATTATTTGTTTATTTTTTTTCTCCATTCAGAAATTGTCATATCCTAAATTCGAAAAAAATTGTTTGCAGATATTTTTAAAACTGGACAATGAATTACAAACACAAACGCATGAGATGACGAAATATGTACTGACTACAATGTGAAACACTTGCTAAAAACAAAATAATGATTCTCCTAGTCAAAACACAAACCAAATTGAAAATGTTGTTATTGATATACTAGCAGAATAGGTAAATCATTTTAAAAATTTTATTCCGTTTCATTTCACCACTGTGGAAGAGATATGAAAAGCAATGTTAAAGAGTTTAGTATGTGGATCAGGTAACAAGCAATGAAAAATAAAATATTTGTCTGAAAATAAACCACAATTCTGTTTGGAAAAGTAATGTAATAGTCAAAAGAAACTCTGAATGGTGCCATGAGTCGCTATCGGATGGGTCAGCTCTTACAGCACTGCCAGCTAAAAGCGATCCACATTTTTAGCCCGCCTGATAACTGCAAAAGTACAATTAAAATTTTATACGTAGGTAGTTACCCGCACATTGGTATACGAAAATGAATTCAATAAATTTACAGTATGCGGAGCTAGGTATCCCCTGGAGCCCACGACGTCGCTGTTCAAACATTGGCCAAGGTAAAGTTAGTGTCTGAAACTGTTAACGAAAATTGTTCAAATGGCTCTAAGCACTATGTGACTTAACATCTGAGGTCATCAGTCCCTCAGTCCCCTATACTTAGAACTACGTAAACCTAAGTACCCTAAGGACATCACACACATCCATGCCCGAGGTAGGATTCGAACCTGGGACCGTAGCAGCCGCGTGGTTCCTGACTGAAGGGCCTAGAACCACTCGACCACACCGGCAGGCACTGAAATTGTTGACAGCATTGACATTATACTGAGGTGATAAAAATCATGTATATAAACAGACAGTGGTAATATCGGGTATGCAAGGTATAAAAGGGCAGTGCATTGGACAGCTGTTATTTGTAACCACTGATTCACGTAAAAAGGTCTCTGGTGTGATTATGCCGTCACGACGGGAATGAAAAGTCTCTGAACGTGGAATGGTAGTTAAAGCTAGAGCATGAGACATCAGTTTCGCAAATACACTCCTGGAAATTGAAAAAAGAACACATTGACACCGGTGTGTCACACCCACCATACTTGCTCCGGACACTGCGAGAGGGCTGTGTACAAGCAATGATCACACGCACGGCACAGCGGACACACCAGGAACCGCGGTGTTGGCCGTCGAATGGCGCTAGCTGCGCAGCATTTGTGCACCGCCGCCGTCAGTGTCAGCCAGTTTGCCGTGGCATACGGAGCTCCATCGCAGTCTTTAACACTGGTAGCATGCCGCGACAGCGTGGACGTGAACCGTATGTGCAGTTGACGGACTTTGAGCGAGGGCGTATAGTGGGCATGCGGGAGGCCCGGTGGACGTACCGCCGAATTGCTCAACACGTGGGGCGTGAGGTCTCCACAGTACATCGATGTTGTCGCCAGTGGTCGGCGGAAGGTGCACGTGCCCGTCGACCTGGGACCGTACCGCAGCGACGCACGGATGCACGCCAAGACCGTAGGATCCTACGCTGTTCCGTAGGGGACCGCACCGCCACTTCCCAGCAAATTAGGGACACTGTTGCTCCTGAGGTATCGGCGAGGACCATTCGCAACCGTCTCCATGAAGCTGGGCAGCCTGCATTGCTGCGAAAGGTGGATATACACTGTACTAGTGCCGACATTGTGCATGCTCTGTTGCCTGTGTCTATGTGCCTGTGGTTCTGTCAGTGTGATCATGTGATGTATCTGACCCCAGGAATGTGTCAATAAAGTTTCCCCTTCCTGGGACAATGAATTCACGGTGTTCTTATTTCAATTTCCAGGAGTGTAGTTAAGGATTTCAATATTCCGAGATCCACAGTGTCAATATTTTGCTGACAATAGCAAATTTTAGGCATTGCCTCTCACCACGGGCAACGCGATGGTCGACGGCCATCACTTAACAATCGAGAGACCGAGAAATGTCAGTGCTAATAGACAAGCAACACTGCGTGAAATAACCTCAGAATTCAATGTGGGGCGTATGGAAAACGTATCCGTCAGGGCAGTGCGACGGAATTTGGTGTTAATGGGATATGGCACCAGACGACTGAAGCGAGTGTCCTTGCTAATAGCACGACATCATCTACAGCGCCTCTCCTTTGCTCGTGACCACATTGATTGGACCCGAGACGACTGGAAAACCGTGGCCTGGTCAGATGAGTCTCGATTTTAGCTGGCATGAGCTGACGGTAGGGTTCGAGTGAGGCGTAGACCCCACGAAGCCATGGACCCAAGTTGTCAACAAGTCACTATGCAAGCAGGTGGTGGCTCGATAATAGTGTGGGCTGTGTTTACATGGAATGGACTGGGTCCTCTGGTCCAACTGAACAGGTAGTTGATTGAAAATGGTTATGTTGGCCTACGTGGAAACCATTTGCAGCCATTCATTAACATGTTTCCAAACAATGATCTCATGTCCCTGGGCCACAATTGTTTGCCGTTGGTTCAAAAATGGTTCAAATGGCTCTGAGCACTATGGGACTTAACATCTGTGGTCATCAGTGCCCTAGAACTTAGAACTACTTAAATCTACCTAACCTAAGTACATCACACACATCCATGCCCGAAGCAGGAATCGAACCTGCGACCGCAGCAATCACGCGGTTCCAGACTGAAGCGCCTAGAACCGCACGGCCACACCGGCCGGCTTTGCGGTTGGGTTGAAGAACATTCCTTACTATAAGAGTGAATGATTTGGTCATCCCTATCTCCCTGTACGAATCCCATCGAAAATTTATGTCACCTAATCGAGAGGTCAGTTTGTGCACAACATCCTGCACCGGCAACACTTGCAAAGTTATGGATCTGAGCACTATGGGACTCAACTGCTGTGGTGATCAGTCCCCTAGAACTCAGAACTACTTAAACCTATGTAACCTACGGACATCACACACATCCATGCCCGAGGCAGGATTCGAACCTGCGACCGTAGCAGTCGCACGGTTCCGGACTGCGCGCCTAGAACCGCGAGACCACCGCGGCCGGCCTTCAAAGTTATGGTTAGCTACAGGCGCATCATACTCAGTGTGTCTGCAGGGGATTTTCAACGACTTGTCGAGCCCATGCCACGCTGAGCTACTACATCACTACTTTTATCACCACAATGTAAATGGAAGCGAAGCAGACAGTGTTTATAATCAAGGCATAGCAAACATTATCATTCCAAATAAATTGTATCTAAAATTATGAACTGTGTCTGTTCATTGTAAGCGACTGTAAGGGGTGTATGTACGATTTGGTGTCATGTATTACAGAGGAGACGCAGTGTGCAGCCTGGTTTACCAGCATATAGCGTCTCTCTCTCTCTCTCGCTCTCTCTCTCTCGCTCTCTCTCTCAAGTCATTTAGTCGATTCCGATTCTCCATGACCCCTTGAACTAAAGTATGCCAATTTCTTCTACCCTGCAGTTTCTCATGCGGACTTCTCAGGTTGTAATAAATTACTTTTCTTTTTTCCTTTTTTTAATACTGACCTATTTGTTTTCTTTTCGGTCCGGGTGTCTATTCTACGTCGTTCAGCCATTATTATGGTCCAGGTGTCACATCTATTCGTCACAACAGAAGAGGTCATAGCCCTTACTATACAGACCTTTGTTGATGAAATGAAATAAAGTGATCGTATGGCATTGTTGGCCGGGAGGCCCTTTTCGGGGAAGTTCGGCCGCCATATTGCAAGCCCGTTTAGGTGACGCCACATCGGCGACTTGCGAGTCAATGATGATGAAATGATAATGAAGGACACACAACACCTAGTCCCCTGCCGGGAATCAAACCCGGGCCCCCTGCGTGGTAGGCGGTAACGCTACCGTCACGCTACGGAGGAGAACACCTTTATTGATAAAGTTCTGTCCGCTCGTTATAACATTTCCAAGGCTGGATATTGCCTTTCTACCAAGTAAGATGCGTCTCTTGATTTCGTGGCTGCAGCCAGTATCAGCGAAATCTGAGCGCCGAGATAATAAAATATAGAAGCATCTCTTGATTTCGTGGCTGCAGCCAGTATCAGCGAAATCTGACAGCCGAGATAATAAAATATAGAAGCAACCTGCATTGATTCTAATCCTATTAGTCATGATGTGATAGATGTAGTTGCCATAATTTTCATTTTCTTGAGATTCAACGTTAGACCAGCCTTTGCACTTTCATCTTTCACCTTCAGACAGGCAGCGTCAAGCTGTAACACGTCCTTATTTTGTCAGTCAGCGTCCAGAGGCGCTACAGTGAGACTGTGCTTACCGTGTTTGATGTGTATCATGGATTTCAAACAAAGAGTGAACACGAAGTTTTGGTGCAAGTTGCAATAAAGTGCCAAAGGAACTCAAGAAATGTTGAAATTGGTGTATAGCTACAAAGCTCTAGCTCTGAAGACTGCTCATAAGTGGTATGAACGATTTAAAAGCGGAAATGAGTCGGTAGAAGACGAGCAATATTCGCAACTTCCTTTAAACTCAAAAACAGAAGAACACGTGCAAAAATTGGCAAAAATAGTGCGTTCAAACAGGCGAATAACGATCTGAGAGCTTATCGAACAACTTAGCATCTCGTACGGATTCGTTTAAACCATTTTAACCGATAATTTGTTACGAGACGAGTTAGTGCAGTACTTATTCACAGACTTTTCAGTGAGGGACAGAAGAAAAATCCTGAGTCAGTTTGCACGGAGTTGAAGAACCGTCTTTATTCAGCTCCGGACTTGATGTCCAAAATTGTAACTAAACTTATGTCTATGGGTGTGAGCCAGATTTTCCAATGAAAAACCAGTGAATTTCGCCCTAAAAACGTACGTTATGCAGAATAGAATACCAAAGTTGTGTTCATTGTTTTCTTTCGTTATTGAGGACATAACGAGATCAGAATTGGTTCCAAGGGGATCAGCTGTAAATGCCGAATTTTACGAGGGCTAATGAAGCATTTGCGAAAGGATGTACGAAGAAATAGACCATAAAAATATGACAATAGCTTTCTTCTTCACCACGACAACGCGCAGTGCCACACCTCGCTTTTGATCCGAGACTTTTTGGCTGAAAAAATGTGTTCCTGTCGTCCACATCGGCCTGAATATTCCGTACTATTCTTTAGTTGGCGGTAAATTTCTGCAAGGGTCAACTTCCGAAAATTCAAAAATCCAGTAACATGTCTGACCTCAGAAACAGCGCAAACAGTCACAGAACAAGAACAACAACAACATCTTGTTTATATTGGGACTGACACAACACAGATATGAGATTTCTAGGGAACCGGTCAACCTCAGACAGAAACCTCATAATGGGCAATAGGTCACGACTTACCGGGCTATTCTCTTATAAGGAATTATAAGCGAGAAGAGGATGTTTTACCAGTTTTAGTACGTGTCGCGGCTTGTCACTGCATGTTATTATTACGCACGAATCGCGTGTGAGCTACTTCACGAAAGGCGGAGCATATTGGGACTCTGCCAGCTACTTGCTGCGAGCTGACGTACGTCACCGCCCATGTACAAGGATTTACGTGACGCTAATGCGACATGCAAGACCCTCTCAAAGGACGCGGGGTATTCTTCTTTTTTTGTGTTCTCAGCATTCACTGCAGTCCCATTAACGGACTTCCAAGATCTCGCCAGTTACGAATCTAGCGACAGAGAGGCACTGTTTCTATCCTGTGGGGATCACCTGAATTCGAGAAAAATTGTTGCCAATTTTGATGGAGGCGTATGCATTGATGAAAGCGTAGTTTTTATTTCTCGGTGTAAATGCAACTGGTCAGATTTTACTCGACAAAAATAGCAGGTCCGAACATCGTCGTTTTTTGTTTATTTTTCTGTCCAGTTTTCGATTATAAATGTTACATCGTTCCAGTCGCATTGCTTTTACTTCTGTATGTCAAATTTCTGCAGTGCTATTACGAGGATATAACATCTCTTCCGCACATAGTTTTAATTGCTTCAGTTTGCCAATTCTGTGGAGTGTGCAGATTTTCAGAGTTCGTGGGAGACATATTAGATCAAAACTCATGCAAGCATATCTAGGAAGCTTCGCTTCTTGATGTCCTGAGCTCTCGATGCTCTGGTGCTCCACTGGGACTAGTATGAACAGTCCCGCCGGACTGTCTCCTGCCTGGAGTACTGTAGGGGTCGCCCACATAGGGGCTGGAAACCTCTGTTGTATCGTCAGGATACAGACCGACAAACTGAGTGTCATCTTTGGGCGCAATTGAACAATATTCAAGATTATTCCACTTATTACTTATGATAAAAGTCGTTGCCTTGCTTTCCCGAAGGCTGGGGTCTACGTAATCCTTAGAGTAATCCGCAGAATCCAACAGTGGACTCACAGCTACCGAGGAGGCTGCATCAGCTCGGAGCGGAAGTCTATTACACCCGGTTTGCCGCCCGCTGGCGAGGTAAGCACGCCCTGTCGCTAGTCCTGCTCGGAAATGTCGGTGACCGCGACGTGCGTGTTTGATTCACGAGCCTTTTTGGTCAATGCTCAATTCCTCTTAGATCACTGCCTGTGTTTATCCCGCCGTGATGTCGTCAACAGAATACAGTATTTCCACAGAATACAGTTATACAGTTTATCAGCACGTACATTTTATTCAGGGCCTACTACGTAGCATAGATTCTTCCCATCCCATCACTGATGGCGATAACGATCATGATGATCTTAGCAATTTTTTTATGGAAAGGGGAATTATTTCGGATCCAAGCAGTGAAGGAAAGGGACTAAGCAACATCAAGTCTAAAGCGATGGCGTTATATGTCAAACGAACATCGAGCATAATGTGCAACAACCCAGAAACCATTACAGCAAAACTATACCGCTTTGCCAGACCGGAAAGGGTAGAGCTGCCAACCAATACACAAAAAATTAAACTAAAACATATTAGTGAAATTTACCTTGAGAGAAGCTACCTCAGCAAAAAGCTTTTAAAATCCACGAACATTAGAGAAAAGTCGATTTTAGAGGAAAGAAGGAAATACGAAAGGAAGAAAAAACATAGAAACTAAATATGCCGGAATAGTAGGGACTGTAGTCAGGAAAAACATCAGTAATAACGTTCTTTCGTCTGACGTGAAAACAGCGTCGTACAAGGTAGTCAATATAATCATCAGCACTAATGAGCGACTCGTTGTCATCGATTTAAGTGACTCTAACCTCTGCAGTAACTGCAACCTTGTTAACTCTGAGCCTCATCGGTATACCTGTGGAGATCGGATTATCAACTCTAGGTGGACCAGCGAGAAAATTGCTCAAATAACAAGAACTTCTGCAAACAGTGTACTGAATAACATTTCCTACAGGCCAGAAGAAAGTTGCTACCCTCAGGCAAAAGTAACGCAGAGATCTGGCTAATGGAAAAATATAGAAGCTACATTTCTAACAATTTGGAGGTGATGAACTTCTTGAATACTGAATTCGAAAAATCACTTAAGTATCCGCACCACAATAAGAGATATGGTAAATCAGTAGTACAGCAGATACAACTATATGACGACAAACATCTGGTGTGTGCTACGAAGAAAGGACTTTAACTCCATAAGGATGCTGTTAGAAGGCAGAAACCGACAATAATGACAAGGCAGTGAAGGCCTTTGCGGTCTTGCTGCTCCGGGCTTCTCTTCAGTCCCCATAGTTTACTCTGGATGAGACTAAGGAGCATGCATTAAGGATTTACTGAATGGTAAAGTTGGATCTGGACATTGACTAAGAAGTGCCTCAGGCTGCAGAAGAAGGAAATCTGGATGCACAACAGCCACCAGTTGAAGGTGACGGTAAAAATGCCTCTCTGCTGGAGGACGTTGTTAAATTTGTTTCCATGTACTTCTGTTAAGGTTCAAAATGGTTCAAATGGCTCTGAGCACTATGGGACTTAACTTCTAAGGTCATTAGTCCCCTAGACTTAGAACTACTTAAACCTAACTAAGGATATCACATACATCCATGCCCGAGGCAGGATTCGAACAAGGGACCGTAACGGTCGCTCGGTTCCTGACTGTAGCGCCTAGAACCGCTTGGCCACCCCGGCCGGCTTCTGTTAAGGACTGAATATCATTCTTCATTCTATGAATGCTGTAATTGATGACTGCAATTCACTGTCTATTTGTTTATATCATTTCATTGTAAGCTAGTCACTTTTGTTACTGGTTTTGCGGAAGACAAAACAGATAGGGTACGGCCTTCAAGCGCAGTGGGTCGTAGGTTCGAATCTTCCCAGATGCTATATTTCTTTTTATTTTTAAAACTTTATCGAAATGAATTCGATTGTTATTTTTATTCAGTTAATTGGCTTAAATGTAAATTTTTATTTCTATTCTTTTATCACGTCATTCTAATCGTCGTATGAACTTTTTCGTTTGTTCTCACTTTTGGTCGTGCTTTTTCCACTCAGAATCTTTGTGAATGTGAATTTAATTATATTTATTTGTTACAATAATTAAATATCTGAAAGTGCTGATCTATAGGTAAACAACGGAAGATGAAATAATCTATTTATATTGGCTTGCAATGCTGTCAAAAATGTATTTTTATTTAGAAGATGTGTATTTCTTATGGTAATCGACATACAGACGTTTAAACATAGTCTAAATTCATACTGAATGCTGGAAAAAATATTGTAGATGAAGGTTTAAATGAAAGAAGGGATTATAAGCAAAACAAATTCAAGAAAAATACGGAATAGACATAATGAATGCAATGACGTGGCGTCCGCAACTCGTGGTCTAATGGCTAGCGTTGCTGCCTCTGGATCACGGGGTCTCGGGTTCGATTCCCAACCGGCTTGGGAATTTTCTCTGCCGGGGAACTGGGTGTTTGTGTTGTCCTCGTCATTTCATCTTCATCATCATTATTCGCGTAATTGGGTGGCGACAGGAAGGAAATCCGGCCAACCCTTAAATTTACCCTGCCAAATTGCAGCATATCCATGCTGACCCTGCAAAACTGTTGGACAAAGGCACAAGAAAAAGAAGAAGAAAAGAATACATTAACATCGCCGAAAATATAGAATGATAAAAAGAAAGTAATTAAATCAAAATTGATACATTGAATTAATTAAATGCACATGAACAAAAATTTCAAGGAGAAAAAGAATGATAGGAAAAAAATGAATTTGACGTGATGATTAAAATGATGAGACAAAGGAACAATTAAAAAATATAGGTACACCAATTAATTGAATAAAAACAATGATCAAATTCATTTCAATAAAAATTTAAAAATAAAGAAAAAAATTAAGGCACCTTACAAGGTTCGAACCCACAAGTTTCTACAACTGAAGGCCTTACCATATCCATCACACCATCCAATCAGTCATCACATAAAACTCAGTTTTTTTTTTTTAAATTACTCCCAAACGATGGCCCACCATAGTGAACGGCTGCAGGCTGTGATACCTGGGATCTTAAGCTACTTCACCGAGCAGATGGTTTCAAAAAGATGTCAGCCCAACCACTGGAGACCTCTCCTTGTGAGTCTCGTCCGTCTTGAGCGATCATTTTCGTTTACACGTCAGCGTTAAAATTACATGTATTGTAAGAGCTGTCTGCTGTCCAATTTAACATTTTAACGGTGAAAATGAGGTTATGGGAGATTATCCTTTTTACAAAAGAGTCAAAATATAGTAGCAAAACAGTAAAACAAGCAATGATAATAGAGTTTATCAATGTCTATCTCAGAATTCATAGCGGATGCTCTCCGCTCTTGTCAAAGGTTGGGTGATAAATATTTTACACGCCTGAACACTGATAGAATAGGAAAACTGACATCCAGATATTTCAGAAACATACAGGCATTCATTTATTTGCTGGAGGAAATATATACTTGCTAAGTGCAAACGCATCAAACGATATCCAGAATACTGTAAACAGCGTATTTTTGCTTGATCCTTTATATCTTTTCTCTCTTTTTTTTATAAGTGCCAAATGACATCGAAAATTATTTTTCTCGTCAAATAACTTGGACCTTTTCACTGTTGAATAATTTTCATCAAAACACTTTATCCAGCAACATTCTTATCTCTGCATAGAGAGATACGGAAATATCTTTTTCGTTTGGATATATCGACCATCTTGTAAGAGAACACTAGTGGGAAAAAATTTCAGAACCGTGTGTATATTTTCAAAGTGCCTCGAAAAAAAAAAAAGCAAACAATACAATGAAAATTAAGGAGACACGAAAGTCAAAGTCCGTTTCTATAATAGATGTGAACTCGGGCAGGAGAGATTAACTTTAGGTTTTAGCAGACGCCGCCAAGTTCTCTCGTTTTTGCGAATGTGCAGTGTGCAGCATACTCGGAAATTAAGAACTCCCTACACGGCACAACCTGCAGATCGTTGACGTCACAGACACACTCGCGTCGCGGTCGGTTGCTGATTTACGTGCAGGCACAACAGGTGCACGCATACTGAGAATTCGATTTTGACCAGAAAGTAGATCGTATAAGACGGGCTTGAGGACAGCTTCTACCTGGAGCGGAGCTGTGTTGGTAGACTCCTACACTACCCATTAGTGCTGGCTGCTATGCCGAGCCGGCCGGGGAACCGAGAGGTTCTAGGGGCTACAGTCTAGAACCGCGCGACCACTACAGTCGCAGGTTCGAATCCTGCCTCGGGCATGGATGTGTGTACATATAAGAATATACAGCC
The DNA here is from genome assembly GCF_023897955.1 of Schistocerca gregaria. Taxonomy (NCBI): domain Eukaryota; kingdom Metazoa; phylum Arthropoda; class Insecta; order Orthoptera; family Acrididae; genus Schistocerca; species Schistocerca gregaria. The sequence continues at coordinate 363,554,110 of NC_064920.1, forward strand.
TGCAGTTGCAGGTTAACTTTATCGTTTACCTAGGTTTATATAAACAACATTAGTTGCTGTCGCTGCATAAAAATGTTAAAAATCATGAATGTGTGTGATGTCCTTAGGTTAATTAGGTTTAAGTAGTTCTAAGTTCTAGGGGACTGATGACCTCAGAAGTTAAGTCTCATAGTGCTCAGAGCCATTTGAACCATTTTTTCGCTATCCAGACTTCAGCACTGGACGCTGGACTTCGTTGTCCTCGGCTAAGGATTGCTGATCTTCCCTTGAGGCAGCAGGTGTAAGACCAAGGGTAGAATAGTCTCCACACAAGATGTTACCATACTGCAACCAAACAATCGAGTGCGAACGCTATGAACGCCATAGATGCCACTAATCGAATGCTTTAAAAATGGCTCTGAGCACTATGGGACTTAACATCTATGGTCATCAGTCCCCTAGAACTTAAAACTACTTAAACCTAACTAAGCTAAGGACAACACACAACACCCAGCCATCACGAGGCAGAGAAAATCCCTGACCCCGCAGGGAATCGAACCCGGGAACCCGGGTGCGGGAAGCGAGAACGCTACCGCACGACCACCAGATGCGGGCCCCGAATGCTTTAAGATGGTGGGAGTGTACTATTTGTGTCGTAAAGGAGAGGATCTCCTCTTCAGCGTCATTCGTAACGATCCAATCGGTTCTGCTCTTCTCGAACTGTCAGAAATCTTCAGTTGCACATGATTTGCTTAAACAGTTTGTTACAGTGCCTTTACTGTTTAGTCAAACATCTGCTACGTCAGTCGTTGTAAAACCGACGCCCGCGGCCCGCATGCGGCCCCAATCAAGCGTTCGTGTGGCCCGCGACTCTCAGACGTACTTCCTAGTAACACTAGCGACCCGCCGCGGCTCCTCGCACGTACCACCGAGTATCTACTGCTAGACGATTTATCTACCGTAGAGGTAATTTTGTTTGTAGGGCGCGGCGTATAGTTATGATCAAAAATCAGAGAAAAACTTTAGGTAACTGAATGAATTTATATGAAAGTTATATTATTCAGCAGCAAACGCCACTTGGCGGCGTACTGTAGCAGCTAAAGGGTAAAGCATCTGTAAGATCGAAAGAAACACCTCCCACTGGTGAGAGTATTAAAATCGTAATGATAAACTGCCGAAGCATTGACAACAAAGTAATAGAGTTTGAAGCGCTGATGAAAATCCGTGAATCTCACGTAATACTTGCTACAGAAAGCTGGTTGAAACCTGAAATTGATATCAGTGAGATTTTGGGGGAAAATATAAGCGTATATCGAAAGGATAAGCGAACGGGAAATGGGAGTGGTGTACTTTCTGTCGAAGTAGACGAGAAACCCAAACCCGCCAAGGTAGAAGTTAAGGTTGCATGTGAGATTGTTTCGGCAAGACTCAGTATCAGGGGTGGTAATAAATGGTAATTGCATCTTCTATCACCCATCAGACTTATCTCCTGACGTAACAGGAAACTTTACAGAAAACCACAGTCCACTTGTACTGAAGTACCCAATCAAATTTTAATCATCGTTTCAGACTTGAATCACCCATCAACTAACTGGGAAAACTGCAAGTTTGTTAGCGGCGGTCGTGATAATGCATCCTGTGGAACTTTACTCAATGCCTTCTCTGAAAACCACCTGTAACTGATACTTAGGAATATGATGGAAAATATTGCACCTAAAGGCAACAAATACACCTGACCCCTTTGAGGATGTCCACATCGAAACTGGTATCCGTGGCCGGCCGATGTGGCCGAGCGGTTCTAGGCGCTTCAGTCCGGAACCGCGCTGCTGCTACGGTCGCAGGTTCGAATCCTGCCTCGGGCATGGATGTGTGTGATGTCCTTAGGTTAGTTAGGTTTAAGTAGTTCTAAGCCTAGAGAACTGATGACCCCTGATGTTAAGTCCCATAGAGCTTAGAACCATTTGAACCATTTGGTATCAGTAACCATGACACGGTTGTTGGGGTTGGGTTGTTTGGGGAAGGAGACCAGATAGCGAGGTCATCGGTCTCATCAGATTAGGGAAGTACGGGGAAGGAAGCAGGCCGTGCCCTTTTAAAGGAGCCATTCCGGCATTTGCCTGTAGCGATTTAGGGGAACTACCGAAAACCTAAATCAGGATGGTCGGACAGGGGATTGAACTGTCGTCCTCCCGAAGACATGGTTGTAGCAACAACGATTACCAAAGTACAAGGGACAACTAAAACATATATATATATATATATATATATATATATATATATATATATATATATGCTGGGTGGGTGGTCCAAAAGTCCGGAAACACCCTCATAAAATTCAAATCGAGTAACAAACGAGGAAACAGAGTCCCTACACACGAGGAACTTGAAGGGGGAAAATCTATACGCTATACCACCAACACACGAGGAACGGGATGGGGGAAACTTTATAGGCTATACCACCAACATGGCGGCCATCTTGAAAGCCGCCATCTTGGATTCAACTCCAAAATTTCAAATAGGAATGTGGTCATGTGACATATCAAACAGATAGAGAATTTCACCAGAAAAACAATGCCGCTATTATTTTAAACATAGCTTTATTCATTCTCGGGTTATAGCCAGTTACATGTGGCAGTGGTGGGACGCTCGGCAGCATGCGTGTTATGTGCCGAAGAGACATTACGCCGATGTTACACAGTCCCGAGAGATCACCAACAGTCATAGGAAGGGCTCGATATGTTGTCCATTATGCTGAATTGTTAATGCTATCCTCCGAACCCAGTCCTGATGAAATTTGACCAACACATCTGGCTGAATTTGACCACACCCATCAACAATGCGCTGCTTTAGATGATGCAAATCCCGTATTTTCACAGATCAAACCAGTGCTTTGACATGAGCCCAAAGATAAAAATCCGAAGGAGTCAAATCTGGTGAACGTGGGGGCCACTCCACAGCACTTCTACGAACAATCCACTTTTGAGGGAACTGCACATCCAGGTATTGCCGCACATTGTGCCCATAATGTGGTAGGGCTCCATCATGCTGGAAGAATTCCGGAAATATCCCTCCCTCAGTTAACAACGAGGGAAACACTTCTTCATCCAATAACCTCAGATAACTGTTGGCTGTTAATATACGATCAATAACAAATGTCCAACGACATTGGTACCCCAAACACCATACCAGACCATCACTTTTAAAGGGGTCGACCGTTCTGGAAGCATCAATCCAGTGCGGATTTGTGTCAGACCAGTATCTGTGCTTCATCACTGAAGAGCACCTGATAGGGGAAACGTGGGTTTATCTGCAGCTGCCCTGTCACCCGTTCTGCAAACTGTACCCGACGGTCTGAGTCATCCTCGTTCAGCTGTTGGAGCAGATAAATTCTGTATGCGTGCCATTTGTGCTGCGATAAAATTCGCAGTATGGAGGTACCGCTAACCCCACACTCTTGTGACAGGCGTCGACTACTCCGTTGCGGACTCTTGCTCAATGATGCCAACACGCTCACTGTTGTTGCTTCATCGGTGGCGGATTTTGGTCTTCCAGCCTTAGGTTTATCTGTGACAGAACCTATTGTTCGGAATTTGACCAAAAGCTTGGCAAACGCGCTGTGAGTGATGGGCTGTCTGGTTGGATGGCGACTGTTGACATCCTTAGCAATGACCCGTGTGCTTCTTTCTCCTGATATCAAGATGATTTCAATGCGTTTTTCATGTGTTAAGCACATTTTGTAACCTGTAAATAAGGAAACAATGATTAAAACGTTAGAATGAGTAAATGATACCTAACTGTTAAACACATGTAACATATCAGGCATGGGATAGTCACTTTGCACCGTTTCAGGCTCCATTTTATGACTTCTCAGTGCGTAATACTCACGCTGCCAAGCGTCCAACTGCTGCTGAACGTAATTTGCTATAACACGAAAATGAATAAAGCTATGTTTAAAATAACAACGGAATTGTTTTTCTGGTGAAATTCTCTATCTGTTTGATATGTCACATGACCACATTCCGATTTGAACTTTTGGAGTTGAATCCAAGATGGCGGCTTTCAAGATGGCCGCCATGTTGGTGGCGTAGCCTATAAAGTTTGCCCTTCCCGTTTCTCGTGTGTAGGGACTCTGTTTCTTTGTTTGCTACTCCATTTGGATTTTATAAGAGTGTTTCCGGACTTTTGGACCACCCTATATATTTATACGTTCAGTAAACTAGATAGAAAAAAGTAGTATCATATCTCAATGAGGAACTTGAAACTTTCAGCACAGAGCAGGAACATGTAGAGGAACTCTGGCACAAGTTTAAAAGAATAGTTGACCATGGTCTTGATAGATATGTACCCAGTAGAACAGTTCATAATGGAAGGGAACCCCCACGGTATACAGTCACTATAAAGAAACTTCTAAAGAAACAAAGATCACTGCATAATAGATGTAAAGCAAAGCCTAGGGCTATAGATAGAAAGAGGCTGAATGAAACACGTTTGGCTGTTAAGAGAGCGATGCTTGATGACTTCAATGACTATCGTAGGAGAATATTGTCAAGTGATCTTTCACAGAACCCAAATAAATTCTGGTAGTATGTAAAAAGTGTTAATGGCACCAAAGTTAGTATCCAGTCCCTACCGAGTGAAACAGGAACTCAACCTGACGGCAGCAAAGAAAAATCTCAAGTGCCTAATTCCATTTTCAAATGTTCCAATACAAAGGAAACCCGGGGATAATTGCCTCAATTTAATCCTCGTACCACTGATACGGTGAATGACTTAAGAATTAGTGTCAGTGGTGTTTAGAAACACCTGAAATCGTTAAAACTGAACAAAACGCCAGGGTACGACGGAATCTCTGTCAGATTCTGTACTGAATTTGCGCCTGAGTTAGCCGCTCTTCTAACTATAATCTATCACAGATCCCTCGAACAAAAAACCGTCCCAGTTCTTGGAAAAAGTCGTAGGTCACACTAGTCTAAAAAAAGGGTAGACGACGTGATCAACAAAGCTACCGTCCAATCCTTGACATCGGTTTGTTGTAGAATCTTAGAACATATTAGGGGCTCTAACACAATGAGGTATATTGAAGAGAATGATCTCAATACCAACCAGCACGGATTTCGAAATCATCGATCATGTGAAACCCAACTCGCACTTTTCTCATATGACATGCTGAAAGCTTTGGATCAACGCAGTCTGGTAGATACCAATTCTCAATTTCCGAAAAGCAGCTAACTCAGTACAACACGCACGCTTATCGTCAAAAGTAAGATCATATGAGGTATCAAGTGAAATTTGTGAGTAGATTGAGGACTCTCTGGTAGGGAGGAGGCAGCACGTTATCTTGGACGGAGAATCATCGTCAGATGTACAAGTAACTTCGAGTGTGCTCCAGGAAAGTGTGTTGGGATCCTTGCTGTTAATTTTGTACATTAATGACCTCGCAGACAATATTTATAGTAAAAGCTGCCTTTTTGCAGATTATCCAATTATCTACAATGAAGTACTATGTGAAAGAAGCTGCATGAATACTCAGTCAGATCTTGATAAGATTTTAAAGTGGTCTAGAGACTGGCAACTTGCTTTAAATGTCCAGAAATACACACATCAAAAAACGTTTTGCACCACCCCGGCTCCCGGAACTCCTGAAGACAGACGTTGACTGTGGTTACTGTATCACAGACACATCCCTTTGACTGTTCAGGGATGTCACTCAACTCGCCCAAAGATATAAATAAACAACCATGCATGAGCACTGCCTAATAGACGGAAGGGGTCCGACAACCGATCAGTTCCAGTCATTCCACCAGGAAGGAGATACACGGCTCGTGTTGGCTCTCGTTCAACCGTGCCAAGACGGCCAATACCGTGGTTCGATCGCGTCCGCATTGTTACTTTGTGCCAGGAAGGGCTCTCAACAAGGACAGTGTCCAGGCGTCTCGGAGTGAACCAAAGCGATGTTGTTCGGACATGGAGGAGATACAGAAACAGGAACTGTCGATGACATGCCTCGCTCAGGCCGCCGAGGGGCTACTGCCTAAGGATTATGGCTCGGAGGAACCCTGACAGCAACGCCACCATGTTGGATAATGCTTTCCTGCAGCCACAGGACGTCGTGTTACGATTCAAACTGAGCACAATAGGCTGCATGATGCGCAAGTTCACTCCCGACGTCCATAGCGAAGTCCATCTTTGCAACCACGACACCATGCAGCGCGCTACAGATGGGCCCAACAACATCCCGAATGGACCGCTCAGGACTGGCATCATGTTCCCTTCACCGATGAGTGTCACATATGCCTTCAACTAGACAATCGTCGGAGACGTGTTTGGTGGCACCCAGGTCAGGCTGAACGATTTAGACACACTGTCCAGCGAGTGCAGTAAGGTGGAGGTTCCCTGATGTTTTGGGGTGGCATTATGTGGGGCCGACGTACGCCGCTGGTGGTCATGGAAGGCGCCGTAACGGCTGTACGATACGTGGCTGCCATCCTACGATTGATAGTGCAATCATATAGGCAGGCAGTCATCTTCATGGGCGACAACTCGCGCCCCCATCGCGCACATCTTGTACATGACTTCCTTCAGGATAACGACATCTCTCGATTAGAGTGGCCAGCGCGTTCTCCACACATGAAACCTAACGAACATGCCAGGGATAAATTGTAAAGGGCTGTTTATGGACGACGTGACCCACCAACCACTCTGATGGATCTACGCCGAATAGCCGTTGAGAATAGGACAATCTGGACCAACAGTGCCTTGATGAACTGGTGGATAGAATGCAACGACGAATACAGGCATCCATCAATGCAAGAGGATGTGCTACTGGGTATTAGCGGTACCACCACCTCTAAAGGTCTCACTGTATTGTAGTACAACCTGCAATGTGTGGTTTTTCATGAGCAATAAAAAGGGTGGAAACGATGTTTATGTTGGTCTCTGTTCAAATTTTCCGTACAGGTTCCGGAACCCTCAGAACCGAGGTGATGGAAAACTTTTCTTGATGTGCGTATAAAACGTCGTATTTCACAAAACGAAAAAAATATAGTATGCTATGACAATAACATCAATGACTGACTGTGGAATCGGCAAACTCACCTTGGTGTAGTACTTTGTAGGGATATGAAATGGAGTGATCACTTAGAGGCAGTCGTGGGTTAAGCAGGTAGTAGCCTTCAATTTATTGGTAAAATACCGGGGAAGTACATCAATCTACAAAGGAGTTTGCTCACAAATCATTCATGCAACGTCCGCCCCCGGTAGTTGTGTGGTCAGCGCGACAGAATGTCAATCCTAAGGCCGCACGTACGATTCCCGGCTGGGTCGGAGATTTTCTCCACTCAGGGACTGGGTGTTGTCCTAATCATCACCATTTCACGCCCATCGACGCGCAAGTCGCCGAAGTGGCGTCAAATCGAAAGACTTGCACCCGGCGAACGGTCTACCCGACGGGAGGCCCTAGTCACACGACAGTCATGAGACTGGTTCTAGAATATTGGTCACGTGTGTGTGACCCGTACCGGATAGACCTAACAGGGGATATTGAACGTACACAGTGAAAGGCAGCACGGCTGGTCACAGGTTTGTTTAATCGACGGGGGTGAGTCGCAGAGACGCTGAAGGAACTGTACTGGAAGACTCTTGAAGATTGTTTATGTCTATCTCGGGGAAGTCTACTAACAATGTTTCAAGAACCGGCTCGTACGCACCGCTAACATATGGATCGTGAGGATAAGATTGGAATAATTACTGCACGCACAGAGCTATTCAATCATTCTTCCCGTCCTGTGTTCTATACGTGAATGGAACAGGAAGAAACCCTGATAACTGGTACAATGGGACGTACCTGCTGCCATGTGCCTCACGGTGGTATGTAGACGTAGGTGTAGATTTAAATGTGTGAACGGACTGCCCGACCACAACCCGCTTACAAGGCGAGCCGTGCATCAAACGCGCCATACCTCCGCGGCCACTCACTTGTCAGGGAGGCGGTCTCTTCAGTCCGCCACGATTGTCAACATCCCTATACTCATTCCTAAGAGTAGGTCGCACAAGCCGACAGCAGCGAGAAGGAAATCTAATTTTATATGCAGGGCTATTCAAAAAGAAGAAACAGGTATCAAATATTTATAGCTTCCAAAGTGGAAGGTATACAAACACAATTCCAACGTTCCTGGAACGAGGAAAGTTCAAATTTTTATGCATTGAATGTGAGCACCATGTGTTACACGACAAATATCAAAATGATGGCTCATTTCCTGCCACACACGAAGGAGCTGGCCTATCGTTATTGAATTCACAGATTCAACAATGCGATGTCGCAGACTTTATAGAGTGTCAGTCATAAACTTAATAAAAAGGCAGTATTTTACCCAACCCCACAGATAAAAGTCACAAGGTTTGAGGGATAGCGACCTGGGTCGATGAAGTTCATCATCTGCTCTTCTCTAAGAACGTTCGTCGTTACCTGAATGATATCATTCCAGGGCCTTGGATTGGAACAGGTGGGGCAGAAGATGAACTTCATCGCCACTGGTCTCCTACATCTGCGACATCGCATTGTGAAGCTAAGAATTCGATAACGAGAGGCCAGCTGCTTTGGGCGAGGCAGGAAATGAGACATCGTTTTCATATCCGTGGTAACACACGGTGCTCACATTGAATGCATACAAATTTGAACTTTCCTCTTGCCAGGAACGTTGGAATTGTGTTGCTATCTTCTGTAGTTTGGAAGCAATAAATGTAATCTGTTTCTTCTTTTTGAATAGGCCTGTATACATGGAAGACAAGAGCTGCATAGAGCAACTAGTAGCCCAAGCCATACATATACAAACAGAAAAACTGGCTGGGGGTCTTTAATTTATAACATGTATAAGAGGAGAATGTGTTTATATATGTATAGATTTTGGTAATAATAAAAGTAATAATATACTGTGACTCAATGTCCAGGTGCAAGTGTTTCAATTGGATCTTACTTCGCCGACTTACGTCCCCCTACTAAGTTATCCAGTCAGTAAAAGGCGACCTACAGATAAAAGTTGAATGTGAAATACGTTTCTTTTGTGGCGAATCTCCGCCATCATTGAGAGGTGCCTGCTAGATTAAAAGACCGTGGTCCGACCAGGATTCGAGCCCGCGACATTTCGGTTGTCAGGCATGCGCTGCACCTGCAGGTCTGTTCGGATTCTGTTGAAGCTTGGCTGCTGTCAGGAGCTGCGGCGGCTGCACCGCTGGATGGCACAATCACTCTTCCTGCAGGGGTGGCAGAATCTAATTCGTTATAGTTCAGCCAGTTTTCACAAAATAATTATGAATTATACATGGGATCTTTTCTCGTGAATCAATGCCAAAAGCCGATCAAAATACCTACTGAAGTTTCAGAGATTACACCGTATATACAGAGGCGAGGAAGGCACTTCAGTTTATTTCAACTTTCGTTAAGAGCTCCTTGTTCAGTATAAAAAAATCCTTAGAGAGATAGTAATATTTTAAGATGTGCTTAATTAAACTGGCGTTGCCGAAGTCGACAGTGATGTAAAAGAAGTTTGTTGCTTAGAGAGGTACGTAGCGCAGCTACGGCGGGGTTAAGGGATGTGAAAGGGGGGTATGTCTTATTGTTTGTCATCCAGTACTGACAAATCACAGGCATGCGTGACTCGTACAGGTTAGCTTCTGTGGTATAAATTTTGACACGGATATAACATACATTCGTGAACGTGCATTACAGAAACGGGTACATCTTTTGTGGTAAGGAATATGAAATAAAATTAAGGCTGTTGTAATACAATGCAATGAATAGAAGAAAAATGACATCCAAAACATTTAGTAAACATTTGTGATCGTATATTATTTTGCATAACGCATTTAAAGATAAGTACAGCTACTTTTGTTAATCAGTTACTCATCTTCTCACAAAGACAAGACAACAATGCTTCGTCGGGTAGTTACGGTATCACAATCCTAGGGTCGCTGAGCGAGGTAATTGTCTAAAATAGAGAACAGTCAACACAAAGTGTTCGGAAGAATGTTGACTTTTAATTATTAATGCTTTGAGGTCAGCCGCAAACCTATTGCGCCCTTACTGTGGATAGTCTGTTAGGGGCTCATAACAGTTTATAGGGGTTACCTATTAATATTAAATGATAATTTAATCAATACCATAAGCTGTCGACAGGCGTTGATATACATCAACGGGGACAGTTGAAAATGTGTGCCCCGACTGGGACTCGAACCGGGATCTCTGCTTACATGGCAGACGCTCAATCCATCTGAGCCACAGAGGGCACAGATGATAGTGCGCCTGCAGTGACTTATCCCTTGCACTCTCCCCGTGAGACCCCCACTTCCAACTTACTGTCCACACACTACATTCGTAGTACCCCTGCCCACTATACTCATTACTCGCGGCAGACAGTCTGACTGGGTCCCGTAAGAGTTCGGGCAATGCGTTTGCATCAGCACAGAAGAAGAAGATCAATGGCGTGTTAGCCTTAACTATATGGAGATGGTATTTGTTCTTTCGGACATGTCCAAAGGAACAGATACCATCTCCATATATTAATATTAAGGCCGGTGCATATGCGGTCCGAGGTCAGTATTGGCTCTTGAGCATAACGTTACGAGGGTGACGAAGTCAGTTCGGTCTCCACTCTTGTAATCATTTTCTGCTAAACTCGCTCGCAGATGTACACAAGAGAGTCGAGATTGCTGTCTTCCTGGCAAAGTAACAAGAGTTGAAACGTTTGCGGTTCCCGGCTGGCGGCAGCTGGTCCTTCCTCTTGGTCTAGTAATACCGGCAGTTCGGACTTCGAAAATTTTACTATCCCATTTGCTTACTAATTTGTCGCGTTATAGTACTTTAACGTTTGATTTTGTTACTCCTCTTTCTAACTTTACAGCCACATGGTACTATGTTGCTGAAATTGTCAAGTTTTTGGTTTGTGTTGCGCAATATCTACACCGCCGGCAGTTAAAAATGCAGCACTAGGATGTATAGTAGGAAGAACATATGATTACATTTGTTGGTGACCCAGGATAGGAGATGTAGTACGCAGAGCTGGCACCTCTGGCAGACACGACTGTAGTCACGATGAACATCGAGTCGGCCTGGAATAGGTGACATAAGGGTACATCATCCTATGCTGCAGAGATTTCATCAAACGCTGAGGTTGACTACTGGTGATATGGTAGATTTTGTCAACCATGACAATGTTTTATAAGAGGATGACAGGTCTGGAGATTGAAATGGCCAGAGCAAGTGTCGAACACCAACTGTATCGAGGTAAGTCAGACAAAACGCCTTGCATTAGTTTGTAGATTATGCCGTCACAGCGATCTCGAAAAAAAAGACCAAGAAACGGGTTTATTACGTCAGAAATGCAACAGCTGCTCTGATAAACAGAGGTGTTCTTTTCGTGTACCCAATGTCAGCTCCACTACTCCGCCTGATGTTGACTCATGTGACGATGACGAATGCAATCCGGCAACGTGCAGTCTCCTCGAAGCCTCCACAGAGGACCACATCCGTCACGATGAGGTACGCTGAACTAGCAATCGTGTGAGAAGAAGTGGCAGCGGTCCTGCGTCCTATGGCGTTCCTGGGAGCACCACTATTGGTGCGCCTCTCTGCTACCACGTCGAGAGAAACTGCATCAACGGTCGCCGTGAGGACGGATCGGGTGCTCCAGATGTTGTCGCACTGTCCGTACCAATGTCTTGCTGAAAACAAGGCCGTTTCCTAACTAAAAGTATATGACGAGGCTCTGTTGTCCTGCACGGCCTAGTGAACGGTATCTGTCCTCCAGGGCGCTAATCGCATGCAGCCGTTGACATGCTGTATGGCGTTGAGTGTGGCGCTCCTGAAACTGTAGGTTCCATATTCGTATAACAGTGGTGGCATCGCGACCAGCACGAGCAGCAGCAATGTCGCTGTGTGATAAATCACAGTTCCGATAGGCCACGACCCTACCGATGACGAATTCCGTCATATGTTGGCAGGCGTTTCTCCTTCTAATATTAGACATAACATGATCTTCTCACGAGAAACCAACATTCAAATGCGGTTTCTGAATGAGAAACCTACTGCGTAATCTTTCCTTGCTGACAATATGTATTTGGCGATAGGCCTACCTGCTTTGTGCAGTTGCCTTCAAATGGTAATCATTCACATATTCAAGCACGTAGTAGCTTCCTACAGTTTGAAGTTTATTGCATGCTCCCTTCAGGATGTTGCAAGTTTAATGACCAACAGTGTTGTACAGCACATAATATCACAGAATTTTTAGAGGATTCCTGATTATATGTATGAGGCAATATCACCAAGCGAGGTATCACAATGGATTGGCATTCGGGAAGACTGCGGTTGAAATCCCCCATCCCTGTCACATTGTTTTCGACTGGACATTAAACCTCAATCCTTATTTCTTCCATTCTTCGTTCAGCACATTGCCCAGTGAAGTACGCGGGGAATTAAACTACTACTACACACAAACCATAGGCTTCGATTTGAAGAGAAACTTCGCAGTACCTACATAATTATTTATATCCGCGTTAGCTAAATTTAGGTACCGTGACTGTGTGAAATAGTTGTTTCTGCTGCCAGTCACATTTATTTAATTTTATCAGCCATTCCCTTCCACTTGGGTCACGTATGGATTCGACACATATATCGAACACACTCGTAATCCATCTCTCAGTGTCCACCACTTCCTCCATCTGTCTGTCCACCTAATCCTCTCACCTCTACCTATCCCCTTCTGCCTACTCTCTCTTTGTCTTCATCTCCTCCTGTCTCTCTCTTGGTCCATTTTCTTGAGCTCCTCTCTCCTACCATATCTTCCTTGCCTGTTCACCTGATCTTATCCTCCTCTCCCCTCTCTTTCCATTTCTGCCTCCCCCATTCATTTCCACCTGCCACTTACACCTCTACACCGTCCATCTTATCCACCTCCCCTTCCTCCTCTCTCTCTGTCCATTTCTTCCTCCACTCATTCTGACCATCCCCTAATCAATCCATCTCAATCTTTCCCAGCTGTGTTCAAGAGATGTGTAGGCCTTGCAATACAGTTCAATAAAGCAGGTCAATATTATTCCCACCACAACACAATTGTCATGCAGGGCAAGCTGCACATTAGGGACCTGAAAATCATTTCACGTACACGCCATCATGCAAAGCAGGTTGATAGAGCAGTACTGCACAAATATAACAGGCCAGTCATGCAGGGCAGCCAACATGTTGGGACCTGGGAAACCTTTTCTTGCCCCTGACATGTAGTCTGCCCTCTACTGTTCCCACATGACATGCTTGTTGTGCAGAGTATCTTATACGCCAGCGCTGGAGAACTACTTTTTGCCTGTATCTCTACTCCTATTGCGGCTAGGTGGTTATGAATACCACAGTGCTCATATTCTTGAGGACTGCTGTTTCTGTGCCAAATTTGTATCATATTGATCCAAGTGTTCGGGAGAAGATTCCAGATAAATACACACACACACACACACACACATTGCTTTCTATATAGAGGCTGATTCAGCTGCCACTGCCGCTGTCGTTTAATGCGATCTGCTATGCTGTATTTGGTCTTCAAAAACGACGTGCAAGATTTTCATATTCTCTCGCTCGCAACGCGCAAAACCTATACCACTACAAAAAAAAAAAAAAAAAAAAAAACGCACCCCCACTCCCACACCAACCGCCACTGGTGAGGGTTTTTAGTATAATGTTCATGGCACTCCCTCCTACCGCCATACAAAAATTAGTGACTGCACTAATTATATCCCATATCGACCTTTCTTGCTATTCAATTGATTGGTTGTGGTATGTCACTCACTAATTTAAAAAGATCGGCATCAAATAAACAATAACTTCTTTGTATTCGCATGGCCTTCGGACTACGAAACTAAGGCGCTTGTAAGGATTAAGTTCGGATCGAACTATCGGCATAATTAGTTTGAGGGTAATGTTTACAAGAGTCGTTTTTCTTTTATTATCCTCGTGGGCACGTTTAAATTAATAATGTCAACGAAATATCCGACTATGCTGGTGGCGTAATAGCCCAGTCAACAGAGACCAAAAACGGTCGAATATTGGGAATGATTCCTGTAGTGCCGGCCGCGGTGGTCTCGCGGTTCTAGGCGCTCAGTCCGGAACCGAGCGACTGCTACGGTCGCAGGTTCGAATCCTGCCTCCGGCATGGATGTCTGTGATGTCCTTAGGTTAGTTAGGTTTAAGTAGTTCTAAGTTCTATGGGACTGATGACCACAGATGTTAAGTCCCATAGTGCTCAGAGCCGTTTGAACCATTTTATTCCTGTAGTCTGAAGTGTTTCTCCTAACTATGGTCAAAGAGCGGTCGCTTTTAGCGGATATTTCGGCCTGCACCCCACCAGTAATTCGTATTCCTGTTTTCTTCTGTTTACAGCCAGGAAGATCATCCTCGGCATACCAACGTTCGCCCGCACTTGGAAACTGACGAAAGATAGCAGGATCACGGGCGTTCCACCGATCGACGCCGACGGTCCTGGAGTCGCTGGCAGCATAGCCAACATTTCTGGACTGCTCGCCTACCAGACGGTCTGCACGCTGCTGCCAAACGACGCCAACGCTGCCTACAGAACAACACTGCGCCGCGTCACGGATCCGACGGACCGCCTGGGTTCCTACGGCTTCCGGTTGCCTACAAGAGAAGTCTCCGGCCTCTGGGTCGGTTACGAGAATCAGCACTCTGCCGAGTACAAGGCGGCCTACGCCAGAAAGAAAAGTCTGGGCGGCATAGCGTTCTCCGATCTGTCCCTTGACGATTACAATGGCGTGTGCACCGGCGAAAAGTTCCCCATTGTACGTGCCGGGACACTAAAACTTCTCTCCACTAGCGTGTAAATAAGTGTGTTGTGTACAGTATTTCTTCGCCCTAAAGATTAAAATTGTAAAATAACATATATATGTGTATCAATAAAATACAAAACTCTGTTGTATTCCCGATTAAGTCTAAATATGATACCGCATATCATGACACACTGTGTGTCACTAAATTTGCAGTGACCCTCTGTCACAGAAATATGGTTTGCTTCATAATGCCCAAAAATCTGTAGATCAGACACAAAGTAGAGTTACACAATTACTGATGCACAGTTCGGAAAGCTCTTTCTGGAACAGGGAGGTGAAGAAAAGTCTGTGCAAACAAACGGCGAAGGCACTTCTACTTCAGGGCAATAGCACTTTCAACTTTTATGAAATGGCACTGAGATACATTATAAATATTTTGACAAGAATCCTGTATGAATGTGCGACGGTAAGTATTGGCAACCTTTAAACATGACGTCGATGGTCGCTGCTTCACAATAACTGCTGCAATAACGCAGGGTTATTCACCCCAATTAAGGTCGGAGGAAGGCTATGGCAAACCACCTCAGCTGGGACATTGCCTAGTACGGCGGCGCGAGTCTCTCGCATCGTCCCCTACGCCCTGTCAAGGAGTGTGGGACCTCATAATCATCATATTCATAAGTACCTCCAGCCTTTCAGAAGAGCGACTGTGCGAAAACTACAAGGGACAGTCAATTGAAAACGAGACAAAGGGATAAAAATTATGTAAACTTTTTATTATTTGACAAGTAATCGCCACAACTAGTAATAGATTAATCCCAATGAGAGACCAGATGGTCAGTGCCTTCATGGGCAAATGTTTGTGGCTGCCTATAGAACCATTATTGTATGCAGGCGCGCAACTTTTCGTTCAAAGCAAATCGGCAGCCACAAATGTTTTTCTTCGGGGAGGCCGGCGTGTTGCCAAGGTTGATTCGACTACGTTGCAGAAGTCTCGCCGGGAAGCCCATACATGTCCTCCATGCAATTTCGACCTCTCTCCATGCGATTTCCATATTTCTGGAGCCCTGAAGAAAGACATCGTGGTCGTCAATTTACTTCTGGAGGAGGAGGCCACGCCTGCGTACAATTACGGTTCCGTATGCAACCGCAATCGCTTTTATATGAAGGCACTAACCGTGTTGTCCCACAGTGGGATGCAAGTATTAACAGTTATGGCGATTAGTTTTGAAATAATAAACAGTTTACTTTTTTTTTCACCTGTCTCATTTTCACTGACATACAAAAGATTGACTCAAATCAGTTGGTGGTTAGTTAGGTTTAATTAGTTCTAAGTTATAGGCGACTGATGACCTCAGAAGTTACGCCGCACAGTGCTCAGAGCCATTTGAGCCATTAAATCTGACAGTTAAACATCTGAAAATTATAATGTAAGTGTTGTATGCTAATCAGGTACATGTTTGGCAACACGTCCTGCCATGCTCAGCAAGTACCTGTTTTCGTTTATTAATTAAGCTGATTTGAGTTACATGCCCGATTAAAGTGCGTCTCACATATTAATCATATAATCATGAATGTAAAGATGTCAATCGATGTTTACCGATTAGCAGTTTAATCTGATGGGTCGATCTATTTTGTGGACACGTAATTAAATTTTTTACTAAGTATTTAGTGAAAATCCGTCAGAGAAACCTTCTTGGCGCTATAATTATTACACACATCACTTTCATAGTCTGTCTCTGTACCAGTTGAACCGTCGTTCTCTCATCTTTCAAACACTGTAAGTACCATGGCTTGCACTGCACTGTGTGAGTACAGCTGGTGCAGAC
This sequence comes from Schistocerca gregaria, assembly GCF_023897955.1. NCBI lineage: Eukaryota > Metazoa > Arthropoda > Insecta > Orthoptera > Acrididae > Schistocerca > Schistocerca gregaria. The sequence continues at coordinate 363,570,738 of NC_064920.1, forward strand.
AACGACACATCTGGGCCCGTGCGAATCTGGGCAGGTCTGCGTGATCCCAGTGCCTCACCTTGTGAGATCACCACAGCCTCCTCCTACCTGTCAGTGCCACATTGGCTGGCCTGCTTGATATGGTGTGCAAATTTAGATTAGATGTACTTTTCGTTCCAATTGATCCATACTGAGGTAATCCTCTAGTATGTGGAACATGTCCAGAAACAAGAATAGCCGCCCGGAGTAGCCAAGCGGTTCTAGGCGCTACAGCCTGGAGCTGCGCGACCGCTACTGTCGCAGGTTCGAATCCTCCCTCTGGCACAGATGAGTTTGATGTCCTTAGGTCCGTTAGGTTTAAGTAGTACTAAGTTTTAGGGGACTGATGACCTCGGAAGTTAAGTCCCGTAGTGCTCAGAGCCATTTGAACCAAAACAAGAATAGCATAATAAAAAATTACAGAATAAGAACAAACAGACTAATGTATCTTCCACAGATCACAAATGAAATTGCTCTTGTAGATGTGGAATGGTAAAAATGCGTATTTACACTAAAAATGTTATAAAACTTCTCATCAAATATTAAATATTCAGTACACTTAGGTACATGTGATAACTCTTAGGCTTTTGTAGCCACACGTCATCAAATGAAAAAAGTAAAAGAAACGTTTTACAGCATTTATTTACACTAACAGCGTTGTGCAGAAGTCATATTGTATGCAATATTCACATTATGTGGTATTATTAAAACATACACACATCAATCGGTTCTGCTAAGAAATTCTTCAGTGGAGTAAGAGGAGTTGGCCATCAATAAATTCTTCAGAATACTCTCAACCTGAACTTTACTGTTAGTTAAACTTTTTGTGGCTGCTGGCATTTTAGTGAGAAGTGTATTGCTGAATGAACCAAATGCCTTGCTCGACCTAAACCAGCCAGCTCTGATCTCTTTATTTTCTTCGTGTCACAAGATCTTCCTCCAAAACAATTCCCTCTTAACTGTAGTAAAGGCTCTTACGTCAAACGATTTCTGACCAATAGTTCTAAAGAAGTAATCGAGAGTTTACGAGCCACCCTCTTTTTGAAGTCAAATGTACCAGAGCAATTGTGTGTTACGCACATACTGCATCAGCTGTAATGTGTTCCAGTAAGTCCCCCCTTTCGATAGCAGTGCATACTGCCTGCGTTTGTCGTAAAATTCTGCTGTTTACGAGTTACACGAATGTTAGTGAGCATAATGTCAACAAAGTTCTAGTGACAAAGTTCCGACTAGCTTCGGAGAATCAGTAAACTTTATCGCAAATTTTTCTCTTTCTAAAACATAAAATCGCTTTGTTTGGCGTTGTAGCTGAAGTTATTAAAGGTAACTGACATTAAAAGAGTCAGAGGCGTTAAAGTCTTTGTTTATTACCAAGGAGAACATTACAGTAACCATAACTCAGCTCCACTGCGAATGTTATTCTCGGGAACGGGATGAGTTAGTTGCTGTTCGTAAGACTCTGTAAGTCTCCCTTACTGCTGACAAGCGACATGAAACTGTTGCAAACGGATGTGTGGGACGGGGTGCCTACAGCCACGTACAAGAGATTTCAAAAGTACCTTAGGTGCTGTGCACTCCCGTGGATACTGTCTCATTTCCAGAAAATACGAGACAGATCATTAGTTGTTCACTTGACTCTGAGGGCACGTCAATGGTAAGTCTAGAGGCGCTGTACAGGAACGGCATGGAAAAGGGATAATCCAGGCAGTTTCACCTGCCCCCTTAACGAACAAGTTTCAGGTGCTGTGTTCCAGTAAAATAAGTTGCACCAGTGAGTCGACACTTCGAACGTATAGCAAATATGCGAAAGTTATTTAAAATTTTATTTGAATTGTAACCTAATTTGAGAACACTCTGATCTTTAATACCGAAAATGATCCAGTGTATGTTACGTTCTGGTCTGAACTGTGATAAGAGTTATTAAAATGCATGCGCTAATCATTAAAAATCTCTAGTCTATAATATATAATTACTCAAATTTTTAAATGTTATTAACTAAAAATCCTAAACTGTAATGAAGAAAATGATCTATTAAATTATACATACCCTGAACTGTCATCATGCATGCTTGACCTCTGATATTACGCTCAAAAAAATTTCTCTTTGCACCTTCACTGCACCTACTGGACCCGTAAAGTACAAAACTTATAAGCTGAAGGGAAATACATTTATGTACCTCTCTATGTAAAAAGTGCGCAGTGTAACGTGTGTCGAAGTCTGTGACGGTGACTTTGGTAGGTAATTTACGATTCTTTCGATATAATTATGTACCCGATATGGCGTGACCTGTGCCCGTTTCCAGTCATACGGGGCCATTCGCTGCGCAAACTATTCTCGATAAGTATGAGTTAGGAAAGAAGTTAATTCCGTGGCGTATTCACTCACATGTTGCCAAGGTTATTTCAAGTACGCTGCAAAGGTTTCGCTGGGAAATCGTTATACATTCTTCGTTAAGTCCCTATCTCTCCTCATACGATTTCCATATTTTAGAGACCTGAAGAAAGACATTTGTGGTCGTGGATTTGCTTCGCACGAAGCGGTGCAAACCTGGGTACAATTGTGGTTCCGTACACAACCACAAATATTTTTCCATGATGGCACTAACCGTCCTCTCTCATAACGGAATAAATCTATTAACGGTTATAGCGATTACTTTTGAAATAATATACAGTTTACTCACTTTTTCCCATTTGGCTCATTTTCGTCTGACTGCCACTTATACTACAACCCCCCTGCGTGTCGCTCCAGTAAGGATCGCAAGAACAAGATTAGATTGATTACAATACGCACAGACATATTAAACAAACATTAATCCTACGTCTTGTACGTGATGGAATGACAAGAAGCCATAAAAACAGGTAGAATGGGACGTACCCTCGGCATGCACTTCGCAGTGGTTTCCAGACCATGGATGTATATGTAGATACAGGTATGTTACAAACTAGTAGCCCCTCAGTTTTATCAAATCCACATGAAGCATTCACACTGAATGTAATCCATCAGAAGTTGGACAGGAAATATGCCAGACATCAAGCCGCAAGAGCAGTGATGCAGTTCTCATGTTTAAAATAATGGATTAGAGCGCTGCAGCATCAATCTGTCAGCCCTCTCTGAAGATAGCCAAAGGGTATACGGCCGAAAAGTAGTGGAAAAGTCGAAACACCTCTGAAAAATCAAAATGCACGGAAAAATCCAGGTTACATGTTTAACATCACTATGCCACAGGATTTGACTTTTCCAAACCAGAAATAACGGAGAGTTAGGTGATTGTACTCAGGGTCATTTGAAAAGTTTCTGATCATCAGACTAGTCACCTTCATTAGACTGTAGGATGGTGAGCCAGTCGGCAGCTCCTGTGATGCTTTCCAAGAGAAGCAGGCCATTCGGTCGCATTTACGTGCTAGAGTAATAACACAATATTGAAAAAAAATAGAAATTAAGAAACTTCAAATTCGCATTAACACGTGCATTACAACAGGAAGTGCACTCCCCTAGATTGCACTGATCGCCAAACTAATTCCAACATGAGACTACAAGCTTGTTCTCGGGTGTAGAGATGATGTGAGGCCCAGAGACGGTCGTTAATTGTATAGGAGAGACCGCAATGTAACTAGCTTTCTCTGCCTTTCAACTAACGTATACATAAAATTACACTTGAGCGCACATTTATCATCTAAATTAAGAGGTGGCTATCCTTTCCAGTTAGCTGCTTCTCAATCTCGATCAGAGAGAATGGAGTAATATGCTACTGACAAACAGGTGCTGACAAAGGCACTTAGAATCGTAAGATTGGATGTGACACTGATCGCAGAGGCAGTACCTACTATCTATGCTGGCTATTCCTTTATTGTGGCCGCTCCCTAGGAATGCAAGCAACCACATATTTTTCATTGCTATTCCTTTATTGGAATAGTGGCCGCTCCCTTGGGATGCAAGCAAGGATATATTTTTCATAGATAGGCTGTGAACTGACAGGAGGGAGAAAGCAGCAGATCCGGCTTTTTGGAGTCAAATGGCCAGGCGTCAGACCTCAGTTCCTTCCAGCCAAGGACGAGATGGGACACACTTACGGTGGCAAAATTGCTGACCGCCCACCGTTTCCGTCAGGCTGGTCTGCGGGCAGTGTAGAGCACTGGCAGCCAAGATTTTGGTTCACAGGCCATCCCCGGGCGCAAGTTTCAAAGCACTCACCATGGTTGGCACATATCCGCCATCGCCACGCCACTCTCTGTCAGCGTGAGGCAGGGCAAGAGGGGAAAACTGCGAACGCGCTGCTTTTAAATGCCATTTCTGTCGCTCTGCATACGGCTTTGTTTTGCATTTCATATTTCTCAACAACACAGGTCACAAACAAAACAAATTTCAGTATTATTTAATTATCTTTGCATCACTGATGACAAAATATAGCTTTTATTCGCCACAAACTGGCGGCGTACGGGTAGATGAAGAAAGTTTCACAGACTTTCGCACTCAAGTTTCCAAGTAAACGTGACTTACACTGAAGCGCAAATGAAGCTGGTACAGGCATGCGTATTCAAATGCAGAGCTATGTAAACAGATAGAATACGGCTCTGCGATCGGCAACGCCTATATAAGACAATAAGTGTCTGGCGCTGTTGTTAGACTGGTTACTGCTGCTACAATGGCATATAATCAAGATTTAAGTGAGTTTGAACGTGGTGTTATAGTCGGCGCACGGGCTATGGGACACAGCATATCCGACGTAGCGACCGAGCGAGGTGGCGCAGTGGTTAGCACACTGGACTCGCATTCGGGAGGACGACGGTTCAATCCCGTCTCCGGCCATCCTGATTTAGGTTTTCCTTGCTTTCCCTAAATCGTTTCAGGCAAATGCCGGGATGGTTCCTTTGAAAGGGCACGGCCGATTTCCTTCCCAATCCTTCCCTAACCCGAACTTGCGCTCCGTCTCTAATGACCTCGTTGTCGACGGGACGTTAAACACTAACCACCACCACCACCACACCGACGTAGCGATGAAGTGAGGATTTTCCCGTATGACCATTTCAGGAGTGTACCGTGAATATCAGGAATCCGGTAAAACGTTAATACCCTGACACCGCTGCGGTCGGAAAAAGTTCCTTCAAGAACTGGGCCAACGACAACTGAAGAGAATCGTTCAACGTCACAGAAGTGCAATCCTTCCGCAAATTCTTGCAGATTTAAGTGCTAGGCCATCAAAAAATGTCAGCGTGCGAACCATTCGACGATACATCATCGTTATGGGCTCTCGGAGCCGAAGGCCCACTCGTGTACCCTTCATGACCGCACGACACAAAGCTTTACGCCTCGCCTTGGCCCATCAACACTGACATTGGACTGTTGATGACTTCAAACATGTTGTCTTGTCAGACGAGTCTCGTTTCAAATTGTATCGAGCGTATGCACGTGTACGGGAGTGAACAAGACCTCGTGATTCCATGGATCCTGCATCTCAGCAGGGGACTGTTCAAGCTGGTGGAGGCTCTGTAACGGTGTGGGGCGTCTGCAGTTGCCGTGATATGGGACCCCTGATACGTCTAGATTCGACTCTGACAGATGACACGTACTTAAGCATCCTGTCTGATCACTTGCATCCATTCATGTCCATTGTTCCGACGACTTCGGTAATTCCAGTAGGGCAATGCGACATCCCACACGTCAAGAATTGCTACAGCAACACTCTTCTGAGTTTGAACAATTCCGCTGGCCACCAGCGTCCCCACACACGAACATTACTGAGCATATCTGGGATACCTTGCAATGTGCTGCTCAGAAAAGATTTCCACCCCCTCGTACTCATGGATTTAAGGACAGCTCTGCAGGATTCATGGTGCCAATTCCCTCCAGCACTCCCTTAGACATTATCCGAGTCCATGGCACGTCGTGTTGCGGCACTTCTGCGTGGCCGCACGGTTTGCGGCGCCATGCCACGGACTGCGCGGTCTCCCCCGACGGAGGTTCGAGTTCTCCCTCCGGCATGGGTGTGTGTGTTTTTCTTAGCATAAGTTAGTTTAAGTAGTGTGTAAGTCTAGGGAACAATGACCTCAACAGTTTGGTCACTTAGGAATTCACACACATTTGAACATTTTGAACTTCGCGTGCTCGCTGGGGCCCTACACGGTATTAGGCAGGTGTACCAGTTTCTGTGGCTCCACAGTGTATTTAGTTTCAAAATCTAAAAAAGGTCTTTCAGGGATGTATATACATCGAAATATTGTAGCAATGTAACAATCTCTTTATGTACCCTCTCTGCGGAAAGCAATGTGGACATCCTGACCTGTTTTAACATAAAAAGATTTATTTATTTATTTATTTATTTATTTATTTAACCTGGCAAGATTAGGGCCATCAGGCCCTCTCTTACATCTAACCAGGCATTCTACTTATTTTACAGTCATATGTTTTAGTAGGCATGTTAAACTACATCTAATACAAAAAGTGAGATAAACAATTAGAAAGGTACACCTCGAAAAATACATTATTGAAGAGAAAGATTTTAGATAGGAGTGCTGGCAGCAGGGAGTATGAGGGAGACTCATGGTGAAGGGAGGAGAAGAATAGAGAGACATGATGAAACATGATTAAGGAAAATATAAAGGAAAAGAAGACTGCGTGGCTAATAGAGATAGATGAAGTGGAAGGCATCTCAGGAGGAAGATAGGAGACGCTAGCTTTGCTATTTGACAGATGAGAGGATTGGCCTTGCACATTAATTTTGTGGCGAATTTTATGCGGATGATAGTAGGAAATGCTTCAACTTCTTCTTAAAAGCAACAGTAGATTGAATTTTCCTCAAGGTAAGGGGCAGTTTGTTCCAGAGGCGGACAGCGGCAACTGAGAAGGAGTTTGCAAAAGTTTTTGTTTTGTGAGCGGGCACAGTTAGAATACCAGATAAGAGTGACCTCGTGTTTCGATTATGATGGCATGACAGGTTTTTAATCTCTGAAGCTAGGTACTGGGGTGCTTGGGCGACGAGGAGTCGGTGAAGTAGACATAGAGTGTGGTAGTCACGCAGTTTGTCCGGCCGCAGCCACCCTAGCTCGGAGTATGAAGCACTAACATGATCATATCGGCGAATGTTGCAGGTGTAACGCACACAGGCATTCATGGTTAGCTCTAGCCGTCTTTTGTTTTCACTGCTCATGCCTTGTTGAATCACATCACACTAATGGAGGTTCGGTAGAACGAGTGCTTGCACGAGCTGGCGTTTCAAGTCCTGTGGGAATATGTTCCGAAACTTTTTGAGAGCATAGAGACAAGAAGACGTCTTTCGGCACACTGCGACTGTATTCTCCGCCCAGTTGAGATGCTCGTCCAAAGTTACACCCAAGTTCTTCACTGTTTTCTGATATGGTATTGGAGTACGTTCGAGCAGAATAGGAGGTAGCCGTTCGCGGAAATCTGAACTTATTAATTTCTGATGGGCTATTAAGATTACTTGCGTCTTTTTTGCATTTAATTTAAGCCCCAGGTTTTTCGCCCATGTCACTACTGAAGACAGATCATCATTCATCAGAGCGATTGCAGTGTTTACGTCTTCAGGTCGGACGCTTAGGTAGAGCTGGAGGTCGTCGGCATAGAAATGATGTTTACAGGAGGACAAAACCGACGAAATATCGTTGACATATAAAGAAAACAAAAGTGGTCCTAAGACTGATCCTTGTGGCACTCCCGAAGAAACATGTTTCCAGGAAGATTTTTCATTTGCGCAGACAACACATTGCTGTCTGTCTTTTAAGTAGCTTTCAAACCATCTCATTGCACTATCAGAGAAGTTAAGGGGTTGCATTTTTCTCAGTAATATGTCAAAGTTAACATTGTCAAAAGCTTTGCTGAAGTCCAGTATCGTCAATATTGTTGCCTTTCGATTGTCGATGGCATATTTGAGGTCATCAGTTACTTTAATTAGAGCAGTGTTTGTGCTGTGATGTTTACGGAAACCGGATTGAAATTTGTCATATAGACTGAATTCATGCAAGTGTTCAGTGATTTGGTCATGAACAATATATTCAAGTGCTTTGGAAACAGCAGGCAGTATGCTAATTGGTCGGTAATCACTAGGCAGTTGTGGGTTTTCGATCTTAGGGATGGGTCGAATTATGCTTCTTTTCCATGCAGTGGGGTATATTCCGTTCACGAGGGAAAAATTAAATATGTCAGTTAAGACAGGTACTAAGATATCGGCAACATTCTTAATCATGGTTATACCGATACTGTCGTTGCCTATTGCATCAGAAGAGATTCTCATTATTGCTTTTCTTGCCGTATTTGTTGTTACATGTTTTAGATGGAAGGTAACGTTGTTAGTTATCCTGTTTGGGGATTCTTGTGGACGGTAATTATCAGCCGTGCTGGTATTCAGACGTGCAGAGAAGAATTCATTTAATTCGTTAGCTGCCACATGAAAAGTAGTTTCCGATTTTGCCTTTCCGACCCCCAAGCTACGGAGATTCTTCCATAGAGTCTTGGGTGTCAGATCGCTGCATACAAGGGAGCGAGCGTGCCTGATTTTGGCATTGCGAATGCATTGTTTCACTCTGTTCCGAAGCTTTCTATATTCTTCGAAACGCTCGGGTTTCGGATCTGCCTTGAAACGCTTGTGGGCAGCATCCCTATTAGTCATCATTTGACGTAATTCAGCTGTCAGCCATGGAGCAGGAGATTTTCTTACACGGACTGTGCGCACAGGTGCATGTTTGTCATAGAGGGCAGTGAGTTTATCACCAAGTTCATTAATTTTGCCGTCGATTGTAGGTTCTCTGATTATTTGATGCCATGAGATTTCTGAGCAATCGGCTGTTAGAGCGTCAAGGTTTCATGTTCCTACAAGTTATGTAACGCGATTTGATCCTTGGGGGCTGCACAGAGTAGGCCAGGAATATTACATCATGTGCTGAGAGGCCAGGGGCCGATGATTGACCAACATCTCTTACTTTGTCAGTCTGTTTCGTTGCGATCACGTCTATAAGAGTATGACTGTGCGCCGTATGGTGTGTAGGTTGTAATGGAAGAATGTTCATGCTATTGCAACTAAACAATCTTCTTAGGTTTATTGCGGAGGGAGTGTCTCTTAGCAGGTCTATGTTCAAGTCACCCATTACGATGACATGTTCGTATTGACACTGAAGTGAATGTAATTCCGACTGGAAGGAACTCATTGAGCTTATTTTTGGCGGCTTGTACACGACGCCAGTCAAGAATTTCCGACTTTGTATAATTATTTCAATGAACATGAATTTAGCCTCTTTTTCTTCAGCAGGATTTGACGTACATAAGACTTTCGCTTTGAGATCTGTTCGTATATATGCGCCGACCCCGCCACCTCGCTTTTTTGATCTGTCTGCCCTAAGAAATGTGTAACCTGGGAGATGAATAGATGCAGAGGATATGTGTGGTTTCAACCACAGATTTGTCATTAAAACTGGAATTATCTTACGGGTCACTGACTTAGATTTGCACATGTACAGGAGCGCTTTCAACTGAAATGGCAAACGGTCTCGAAAACAGAAGGAAGATTGAAAATGTCCTCAAAACCTTACAAAACTATCCTTTTTATACTTTCATGGGCAAAATGAATTCTTCAGACCTTTCTCTTTAATGTCAGTGAGCTTAGAGAATTGGACTGTCCCCATCAGGAAGTGTCCCTTGTACAATGGGAGTTCCTTTTTAAATGCATCACCATCAAATCAGAAAGAAGTTATCTTGGGATGTCGTAATGTGGGCAGTGTGCTGTCAAGTCTATTTAAAATGAGAAGTGTGCAACCCATTTCAGATATTCTAATTGTCGTTGCTGCAGTCCTTTTTCCCTCATAAATTCCACAAAAGCGAGTTTTAAATAGAAAAACCGTTCCGGGCACGTCACTTGGCTTAATCAGCATACTTTGCAGTAATATATAAAGTCTCCATACTCTTCCTTTAGTTCCACTGAAAACTGTTGCAAATGACAGTGGAACGGTGCATGTGAGTTCAGAAATTTTACTATTCATACCACCAATTTCTTTACATGCTCTTCGCCTACCAATTGAGCGTAAAGTGCTTCTTGATTTGCAGAATAATGAACTCCGTCTGTCGATCATTGTAATTTTTTGGCCTTTCATTGTCAACTAAATCTTTAAATTCTTTCTGTCTGGTACTGTATTGTCATTTCATAGCGTATATACAGTACCTGTCCCTTATGCGAATTGAGAAATCTGATCCCTCTCTTCTGTCATTCACAGTCATTTTAAAGGAGTGTGACGATACATCACTAGACTGCCTCTTTCTCTTGTAACAGCCACTGGATCTGTGAACGTCTTTCATACCATTAACAAATAGCGATGGGGAAACAGCGATGACACCATGATTCCGCCGAGCTGAAGAGAGTTGTGCAGGTCGAAAAATGCCACACTGCGAATTTTAAGGGAATGGTGCGCTGTTCTGGGTATTTCCGAGAAGGACCGAGCAAAGCCAAGTGACAGGGCAGGTCTTTGGTCCACAATTGGCCCGCACACATTGCACACGTGAAGTTTGGCATGCCGTGGCTGGGCTGGCCCTTGTGTAGAACATCCTCAGTTGTACGAGACAGACATGCCAGTGATGTGGCAGAATTCAGGGAAACACTATTCTTGGCCTACAGGTGTACAGGTTCTAGATGGTGATAACATCTTTAGAAAGCTGACCAATAAACCGCAGCGGCGGTATCGTTACTACCAAGTAGGCGGCTGTCCCAGCCGATGGTAAATGGGCGGAAACTATTTTCTCCCTTTTGTTTTTTCACGGAGGCAGGAAGAACATACACTGCCATTCATCCTGAGTTTCACATTCTGAGCAGGAATTGGTGCTAAAGAAATCAATTTGGAGACGGGTATCCTCATTCATTGTCAATTTCTTGTCATGCGATCACTTCAAACCTACCACACGGTTTTGAGCTTTTATACTCATGATAGGATCACGTAATATCCTAACATTCTTACTTTTCTCTGGAACATGCCAACCAGCGGTGACGATTGTTAATGTAAACTGTCATATATTATCTGAGATGGTATTGCGAATGATAAATGTCCAATATTTGTAAATTTCAACGTTGTTTATGAAGTAAATTCTCCATAACTTTGCTTTCATAGCAAGTAAGTCCAATTTCATACTAAACGCTTACAGAAGATTCAAAGAGACCCTACACAGGACACAGAGCTCAGGGCCCCTTACACCATATCGCATTATCCAAAACGCTTTGTGTAACTTTAGTAATTAACACTCTACCATTAGGAGAGATCTGCAACTGGAATTAAACCGGTCAGATCAGATAGCAGAACCTCAAGAAAAGGGGAAGCTCTCACACTATCTACATATTTGACTTTGGGAACCACAGTATCCTCCTGAGGTTTTTTTGGGATAAACTGGATAGTCAAACAAAGGATGATGTCATATCCAATCAAAAGAACGCAAAAAGTTGTGCTTAGTAATTCAAACAATGTAAGCAGCAGAATTTCTTCTCACTGTGGATATGTCACTTATAGTGTTCCATAAGGCCCAGTCTCAGGTCCAATATTGTTCCTCATGTATGAAACATCCTTTCGTATAATATACCACAAACTGAAAAAGTTTTTTTTGATGACACTAGTATTGTTCTCAACCCAATCAACCATATAGCAAGAGAAGAAATGGTAAACAATATTCTTAAAAGTGTCATTGACTGGTTTTCTGTGAAAGGTCTCTCTCACTTTTAAAGAGGCACAAAATACTTAGTTCTGCATATTTAGAGGTATTACGCCAATGGTAAGTATAAAACACGGCGAGGAAATAACAAATAGGGCGAAAACTTCAAAGTTTTTAGGTTTCCATAATGATGACAACATAAATTGGAGGAAGCACATATCAGAACTCTTACATCAACTTAGTGCAGACATACTTACATTTACGATCACTGCAAATTTTGGGAAGAGACAAATCACTAAGTTCACATACAGGGTGTATCAAAAAGAATCATCCGATTTTTAAAAAAAATCATAACTATTGTGTTATTTGATATATATGCCTGAACAACGCACTGTTCGAAAGAGCAAACTCTCGAGTCTTACATAGTTCCCGCTAGGTAGGAGCAGTGTGCGCCCATCCAAGTTCTACTATAAATGGTACCCGGTTAACAGAAAGTGTTTTGTGCATTAGTCGATGGCATGAGCAATTCCGAGAAACAGGTTGTTTGCGTAAAGGCAAAACGCCGGGCCTTCCCCAAGTGTCAGACGTCGAACGCACCCGCCATAGTTTCAGAAGGAGTCCGAAGAAATCCGTTCGCCGTGCAGCTCGACAGCTCTACATGCCCCCGACGTCCGTCTGGCGTGTGTTTTGTCGACGTTTGCACATGAAACCATGTAAAATTCAGCTACTGTATGCTTTTGGTGAAGGTGACAAACAACAACAACGTTTGGAATCCTGTAATTTCGTTCTTCGCAGGATGGAAGAGACAGTTTTCTTCCACGCTTAGTGTTTATTGACGAGGCAACAGTCCATTCAAATGGGAAGGTGAACCGTCATAATGTGAGAATACGGAACATCCCCATGAACTTGTACAATACGAGAGGGACTCTTCAGAATTTAATGGGTTTTGTGGGTTTCACGGGAAAATGTCTATGGTTCATTTTTCTTTGCCGTGAATGTTACAGGAAGCACATACCTCGGTATGCTCGAGAATCTTCTTTTCCAACAGTTAGAGGTTGATTCTGACGACTTCATTTGTCAACAGGTTGGGACACCGGCACACTGGCATCTGGAAATGCGGGAATTTTTAAGTCAAAGGATAAATGAACGATGGATCCGTCACACTGGACCAAATTAATCAGCTTTATATTACTGACCTGACCGTATGTGATTATTTCTTGTGGGGGTTTATAAAAGACTATGTGCCTCCATTACCAGCTGTAACTCAAGACGTGCTTGCTGCAGTGTGGGAACAATTTGAATACCTCACTGACATGTACCGTGCATCTCAAGGAGGGGGGGGGGGGGGGGGTATGTTGAAATCAATCAAAAGGTATGAACAAAACTTTTTTGAGTTTCCAGTTCAACAAAAAACAAATTTCATTGTATATAGTTATTAGTTTCAGAAATATAGACGTGCTAATTGGGATGATTCTTTTCGATATACCTTGTATCTTACATATTTTCATTAAATAATTACATGGTTGAAAATGTTCTGAGGTACCTCATCTTTAAGTAAGAACGTCTTCATTGGTCAAAACCATGCTGTAAGAACTGTGGTGCCGTGCCACAAGCATCCTGTAGAAATCTGTTTGATGAGTTAGGCAGTCTGAGTACTGCTTCACACTGTATCTATTCCCTAGTAAAGTTAGTTGTAAATAACCCACTACAGTTGAAAAGGAACAATAATACATATAATTACAACACCAGAAGAAAAAATTACGTTAATTACCCCACATGAAGACTCTCTTTAGTACAAAAAGGGAATTGTAATTGTGCCACCAAATTTTTTGATCACTTACCCAATGATATAAAATGTTTTACAAACAGCGAAGCTAAATTTTAAAACAAACTGAGAAGTTTTTCCTTGACAACTCCTTTTATTGCACAGAATACTTCCTGTTCATGTAATATGTAAATTGTAGTGGGTAGAAATTATTAATTCACACCGGCATTTAAAAAAGAAAAGAAGATGGTAAACGGTGTAACGTGTGTCTTCAGTGTTATGTACTCAATAACCTGCCCCCGGGCCGAACGTTAATCATTATTTTAAAGTAAGGTGCATCGAAGGGAATTTCCACAAGTGAAAATACGAAGTTTTACTTAGCTGATTATCTTGACGTTGCCTTCACTGTCTCCTTTGGAGGCGTAACAATGTCCGCAGATTTTCTTATAGTATGAAGAAAATTAACTGATGAAAGGACAGCAATTCTCAGAAACTAAATGAAGTAAAGTATATGAAATTTTAAACTTCTGTACTCTGCAACATTTCACACATTATGACGGCACAGTTTGAAAAAATAATATATCTGTCTTCTGCAGCCCCACAAAACCACCTTTTCATTTACACCCACTTCCTGTCAAGTCGCTACACAACGAAGATGAACAGAGATACTACACACAGCAAAGTGTTTACATCTTTGTCAGAGGCAATCGGTGGTACATATTTATCAGAGTTAATAGAACTGAATTTACAAAATGGTATGTTAAAATTTCATCATTACTTTAAATACATGTAATATAACAAGTTAGGTACGAAATAACCGATTTTTTATGGACACAGTTTTTATATAAATTCACCTTTATGTAAACAAAGACGCTGATACCCAATGATATCGTAGGATCCGTAATGTACCAGTGGCTTGATTACATTACAATAATCAGCATGTATAGATAATTACATGGGTGTGTAATATGAATGTTAAGTGACCCATTCTATATTACTCTGATTAACTGTACAAATCGTCCATGGAGTATAAACTAATAAAGTAACGAAATTATTGAAAAATGCATAAGCGAAGTATTCTCATATTTTTCGCTACAGTTCTGATATAGAGTTCCTGAGCCCAGAGTGTTTACACGCAAACTAACCATCTGAGTTTCTTATTCCTGTGTTACTAATAAAAATGCAGAATTCATGATATCCTATTTACTCTGGTTCAAAATTCTCAATTACCTTGTTCAACCATATTCCTACTCTCATAAATTTTTCACACGATTCCTTTACATGCCTCCACTGTGAGTTCTACCTTAGGACACCTCGCCAATAACTCTACATCAGCACTCTTTCCACCATGAGGCCTCCCTATGAAACGTCTTACACAGATATGTGCCTCAACGAAATTACAAAATCGAATACATTAAAATATATGACACTGAAGTTTATCTATAAAACTTACATATTAATATTATAATTTTACGACTGCTCCACAATAAATTATTTTTCAGACTAGTAGTTTTTTCACTTTACATTAAATTTTATTCACTTCGTCTTTACAATCATATTTTGGATAGCTACATGATTGTAAGGGATCGTTTTATTTTTATTGTTTGAATCTCAGTGTTATTAAATAATTTCTAATTTCATGAATTGACATTAAAAACGGTTATAACATGCCTCCCTGTTAATAAATAACGAAAAGAATAATAACCCTAAGTAACTTCACTTTACAGTCGTATGTATTTATGAAAAAGTACTCATTTACATTACATACTGCATGGATTAATTACACTTGAGTGTAGCTAAATCACAATACATTTGCCTGGTTTTGAATACCGATCATAAATTTACTGTCTGTGGTTCCACCATATTGTTCATCAGAACATCGGCACTTCCTAGTAGCCTACCAAGTTCACTTCTTTAGTAACATTCCAAATCCCACTGTCTCACGTTGTATCATTCATCTGCAGTTGTCACATCAGTAGTAGCTGGATTAAGTCCATATAATTTACGAACTTAGTGTTCGTGAGCAAAATAATGTTCTCCAACACACTAATCAATAGTTTATTCAAACAAATAGCGTTAAACAAAAGTCTCTGAAGTGAAAAGCACCTTAATTAGATCGGAGAGTCCTACAGTCTCTAAAACACACCACTTTACTAGAATTGAAGTGAAGTTCGAAGTTTGAAACAAACCATTTCAACTTATTAAATTAACCGAACTCCCAGAGTGACCTTCCTCCAATCAATACAACCCTGCATCTCGACAGTACTAGCGAAATTCCTATTGGTGACTGCACTGGAATTTACTGTCTTATACCCACTATGAGGATATTTCCAAATCGATGGAACAAACTACTGTAAGTTCATGTTTTCGGAACTGTGTGCCCCATACGTCGATTAAACAGAAATCGTGTAACTCTTTCCGAATGTTACTTTCCAAGAACAAAGTATTTACTAACCTTAAATATACTGAGATCATCTCACTAGCTTTTCCTATCTTAACATTCAAGCTATGTACTGAATTTCTACTTCCTACGCCTTAAAAGCTACCATAAAACTAAGTACATCATTAAATAAAGCTTTCAAGTCAAGTGAAACGGTGTCATAAACATTCACCAAGTGTTATCAAAATTATTGTCTCTAGGAACGTTTATTTGATACGAGACAATTCAATTGAAAAAATATGGAATAGATGTAATTGCTACACACATTTCCTACATTGTTATCCTTTACATTGAAAACACTGACCCTCTCACATACTGTTTTATTCTGTAGTTTGTACTGATTCATTAGAGATTAAAATCGTTGAGGCCTATTTCTTCTACCGTTAAGTTTTCTGTCCATAGTGACTGTTTTCAATAAATGCACAAATTGGGGTACTACTCATCTTGTTAAAACACCGAATCGACTAACAGCTGAGAATCGTTTGCCAATGTAATTATTTGCATTTAGTCACTACTATTTCCGCGGTGACTGCTCTAATTATAAGCATTCAAGTAAAAGAAGCACAAGCCGACACACAGCAGCATTTATACATAAGAAAGGTTTTTATGAAGCTTAAGAAGAATTTAGCTTAAATATTTTTAAGTAATTGAATATCTGCCGTGATAAGGCGAGATAAAACTTCCACCTGCAGTAACATACACTCCTGGAAATTGAAATAAGAACACCGTCAATTCATTGTCCCAGGAAGGGGAAACTTTATTGACACATTCCTGGGGTGAGATACATCACATGATCACACTGACAGAACCACAGGCACATAGACACAGGCAACTGAGCATGCACAATGTCGGCACTAGTACAGTGTATATCCACCTTTCGCAGCAATGCAGGCTGCTATTCTCCCATGGAGACGATCGTAGAGATGCTGGATGTAGTCTTGTGGAACGGCTTGCCATGCCATTTCCACCTGGCGCCTCAGTTGGACCAGCGTTCGTGCTGGACGTGCAGACCGCGTGAGACGACGCTTCATCCAGTCCTAAACATGCTCAATGGGTGACAGATCCAGAGATCTTGCTGGCCAGGGTAGTTGACTTACACCTTCTAGAGCACGTTGGGTGGCACGGGATACATGCGTACGTGCATTGTCCTGTTGGAACAGCAAGTTTCCTTGCCGGTCTAGAAATGGTAGAACGATGGGTTCTATGACGGTTTGGATGTACCGTACACTATTCAGTGTCCCCTCGACGATCACCAGAGGTGTACGGCCAGTGTAGGAGATCGCTCCCCACACCATGATGCCGGGTGTTGGCCCTGTGTTCCTCGGTCGTATGCAGTCCTGATTGTGGCACTCACCTGCACGGCGCCAAACATGCATACGACCATCATTGGCACCAAGGCAGAAGCGACTCTCATCGCTGAAGACGATACGTCTCCATTCGTCCCTCCATTCACGCCTGTCGCGACACCACTGGAGGCGGGCTGCACGATGTTGGGGCGTGAGCGGAAGACGGCCTAACGGTGTGCGGGACCGTAGCCCAGCTTCATGGAGACGGTTGCGAATGGTCCTCGCCGATACCCCAGGAGCAACAGTGTCCCTAATTTACTGGGAAGTGGCGGTGCGGTCCCCTATGGCACTGCGTAGGATCCTACGGTCTTGGCGTGCATCCGTGCGTCGCTGCGGTCCGGTCCCAGGTCGACGGGCACGTGCACCTTCCGCCGACCACTGGCGACAAAATCGATGTACTGTGGAGACCTCACGCCCCACGTGTTGAGCAATTCGGCGGTACGTCCACCCGGCCTCCCGCATACCCACTATACGCCCTCGCTCAAAGTCCGTCAACTGCACATACGGTTCACGTCCACGCTATCGCGGCATGCTACCAGTGTTAAAGACTGCGATGGAGCTCCGTATGCCACGGCAAACTGGCTGACACTGACGGCGGCGGTGCACAAATGCTGCGCAGCTAGCGCCATTCGACGGCCAACACCGCGGTACCTGGTATGTCCGCTGTGCCGTGCGTGTGATCATTGCTTGTACAGCCCTCTCGCAGTGTCCGGAGCAAGTATGGTGGGTCTGACATACCGGTGGCAATGTGTTCTTTTTTCCATTTCCAGGAGTGTAGGTTATGATGCGACGAAGATATCTAGCCCTCATGGCTACCAACGTTCTATGCTGTGCAGATTCCCTTCCCTCATCCACTGTGCGACGTCACATCCGTCAGCTGAAGACAGTGCGGTTAGTACACGATTGAAAGGTAAAATATGTCTTTGACCACATATTTAGCTACATTACATTTCAGTGGTGACTGTGACTCGCATTGTCACACACTAAACAATGAAGAGTGGGAGGTTCTCCACTTTATTACTAAAAATTCCGTTAAATTTCAATTACATGACAAAACAAACAAATTTATATTTTGTTGATTCAAGTAACTAACTGAGGATTAGAATTACGAACAACTTATATTAGAAACATTTTGTGGTTAACTTAGAGCATGGCTTCCCAGCGTGTGGGACCCCCTTAGGGGTCCGCCGGCTCTTTCTACGGGGTCCTCGGCCACCTTTCACCAAATCGTGTAAAATAATGAGTAAAATTATTGAATAAAAATGTGAAAATCAAATTCATCATTAAATGTTAAACTTGCTTTGTCAGTGCACTACCATCGCAGTCTTTAACACTGGTAGCATGCCGCGACAGCGTGGACGTGAACCGTATGTGCAGTTGACGGACTTTGAGCGAGGGCGTATAGTGGGCATGCGGGAGGCCGGGTGGACGTACCGCCGAATTGCTCAACACGTGGGGCGTGAGGTCTCCACAGTACATCGAAGTTGTCGCCAGTGGTCGGCGGAAGGTGCACGTGCCCGTCGACCTGGGACCGAACCGCAGCGACGCACGGATGCACGCCAAGACCGTAGGATCCTACGCAGTGCCGTAGGGGACCACACCGCCACTTCCCAGCAAATTAGGGACACTGTTGCTCCTGGGGTATCGGCGAGGACCATTCGCAACCGTCTCCATGAAGCTGGGCTACGGTCCCGCACACCGTTAGGCCGTCTTCCGCTCACGCCCCAACATCGTGCAGCCCGCCTCCAATGGTGTCGCGACAGGCGTGAATGGAGGGACGAATGGAGACGTGTCGTCTTCAGCGATGAGAGTCGCTTCTGCCTTGGTGCCAATGATGGTCGTATGCGTGTTTGGCGCCGTGCAGGTGAGCGCCACAATCAGGACTGCATACGACCGAGGCACACAGGGCCAACACCCGGCATCATGGTGTGGGGAGCGATCTCCTACACTGGCCGTACACCTCTGGTGATCGTCGAGGGGACACTGAATAGTGCACGGTACATCCAAACAGTCATAGAACCCATCGTTCTACCATTCCTAGACCGGCAAGGGAACTTGCTGTTCCAAAAGGACAATGCACGTCCGCATGTATCCCGTGCCACCCAACGTGCTCTAGAAGGTGTAAGTCAACTACCCTGGCCAGCAAGATCTCCGGATCTGTCCCCCATTGAGCATGTTTGGGACTGGATGAAGCGTCGTCTCACGCGGTCTGCACGTCCAGCACGAACGCTGGTCCAACTGAGGCGCCAGGTGGAAATGGCATGGCAAGCCGTTCCACAGGACTACATCCAGCATCTCTATGATCGTCTCCATGGGAGAATAGCGGCCTGCATTGCTGCGAAAGGTGGATATACACTGTACTAGTGCCGACATTGTGCATGCTCTGTTGCCTGTGTCTATGTGCCTGTGGTTCAGTCAGTGTGATCATGTGATGTATCTGACCCCAGGAATGTGTCAATAAAGTTTCCGCTTCCTGGGACAATGAATTCACGGTGTTCTTATTTCAATATCCAGGAGTGTATTTTGACCCAACGGCATCGCCAGTTACGACTGCAGTGGACACGGCAAAGCCGGGATTCGACCGTCGATCAATGGAAACGTGTCAGCTCTTCGGATGAATCACCTATGAAACACTACGTCGTTGGTCGTGCCCACAATATCGGTCATCGAGCTGAACGGCAGCTCGACACGTGCAGCGTGCAGCAGACGCAGGCTGGTGGGACCTGTATTATGCTGTGGGAGACATTCTCTTGCACTTCATGGAACCTGCAGCAGACACTATGACAGCGGCGAACCATCTACATCCTTTCGTGCTTGATCTCTCCCCTGACGACGATGTCATCTTTCATCAGTATAATTCTCCGTGTCTCCGAATCAGGACTGTGCCACAGTGGTTTGAAGGGCGTTACAGTGAAATCACGTTGACGTCTCGCGACCAAATACGCGTGATGTAAGTCCTATACAACCCACATGTGTCGTTATCGGGTACTTGACCGTGTGCGAAAATCAGAGGCCCGTTATTTACATGAATTACATGAAATGTGCGCAGACACCTGCACAAACCTACCAAAACACTGTGGTCATAATGGTTTGGCTCATCATCATAATGTTCAAATAACTTACGGGACGCAGCCGGGTGACGTCATCGACAACCGCCGATATTTCGACAGGAGCACACCTGTCGTTTTCAAGGCAAAACGGCAGCAAATAAGTGGTGTGTGAATAAATTTACAATATCAGATTTCGGAGAAATTCCGGAAAGATAAGGCACACACACACACAAAGAAATTTAAAACCTCAACTTTCGGAAAAACTCCGGAAAGATAAGGCGCACCCGCGCGTGCGCGCACACACAGACACACACACACACACACACACACACACACACACACACACACACACACACACACACACACACACAGAGAGAGAGAGAGAGAGAGAGAGAGAGAGAGAGAGAGAGAGAGAGAGAGATCGCGCGTGCACACTGTAAATAATAGCATCATCATAAACCAAAGATGGCCGACGTCAAACGTTGCCGATAGCAAAATTAATAATCAATGGGTGAGGTGGCATAAAATCTGTCCCTCTGTTTCATGAAAAGGGAGAGAGCAATATTCCGTGTTGAATTTAAACAAAAACCACCACCTCTGTTTATAAGGTTACCTTCTAATTTAATTTGAACAAGTCCCTTAATAGCAGCATCCCAATAGCTGGAAATTCATGCCAGAATCTTCGTGTTGTTATATCCATAGGGTGACTGGTGACAAAACAATGTTGTACAATGGCGGATTTGCTCGGCTGTAGTAAGCGTGTTTGCCGTTTATGCTTAATGGTCCACCGTCCTGACCGTCTGACCAACATATGACATGCCACAACTGAAAGGAACACGCAGACGTCCGCCTTACGAGAACCAAGATCATCCTTTGGGGAACCTAAAAGGACCCTAAGGTGGTGATCGAAAAACGTACTTCACATAATATTTCGTGTTCGAAATACTCATTGCGTAAGGCAAAAAGGCCGCAGACTTTGGTGGCATCTCGGTATTATTATCACTGAAAGCTGGTCATATCGTTTCGCACGTCTAACCTGTCTGTTACTATAACCATTCCACGAAAGACGACTTCCATATGGGCTAATTCAGCTGATAAACTGTCAGGTTCCGGTATGACGTGAGCCCTGTAAACCAAGGAAGGAAGTACCCTTCACGTCGAGCCGGATCTCGATAACTATCAGCCTGTAGGTACAAGTCAATGTGAGTAGGCTTTCCGTAAACGGCATGTGGCAACGTACCATTCACCTTCCTCCCGACCAGCACATCAAGGACGGAAAGATAACCATCCTTTCCCACTTCCATCGTGAAACAATCTGGTGGACTGAATTCAGGTGTTCTAAAAATTCGTTCAAATTCTCACTGTCTTGAGGCCAGACAACAAAAGTATCGTCTGCAATAACGAAAACGGCGACCAAATTCGCGTGATGTAAGTCCTATACAACCCACATGTGTCGTTATCGGTCGCTTGACCGTGTGCGAAAATCAGAGGCCGAGATTTCAAGGCCGCCAACTACAAGGCACATTCCTCAACATCTTCCATAAACAACCTGGAAATAATGGGTAAAAACCGACTTCCTATCGCAAGTACATCTGTCTGCACGTAATACTGGTCATTGAATAAAAAGAGAGTCGAAGTGAACACATGTCGAAATACGTAGGTTCGTTGATTCAGCTCCAAACCTAGCCTCAATCAACCATTACGAATCAGACGCAGGAACACGAGTAAAGGGAGCGACCATATCAAAATTTACTAGAATATCAGAGTCATTCAGACGCATCCCCTCTAATTGATGTAAGAAATTCGCAGAGTTCTTCATATTGTGCTCATACCGAGCTACAATAGGGCTGTGAACTTACCGCCAAACGACATGTGAATTGCAGAGCAGTCGTATAGATGTAGATGAACTTCCTCTCCCAAACTTTTCCGTGGTTTCGTTTATTGAATGGTTAATGGAAAAATATCCCAGCCGAACTTCTGGAATCTGGAGGAGCAAAACTGAATCAGGAGTTTTCAACATGTACGAGCAGGGTAAAATTCCTAAAGACTTTGAGAAAAACATTATGATCTTCATTCCAAAGAAGGCAAATGCTACAAGATGTGAAAATTGTAGGACACTCAGCCTAGTTACTCACACCTCTAAAATAGTAACCTCAATTATCGCATAGAACAAGAAGTCGAAGCTACACTCTCCGAAGACCAGTTTGGATTCCGGAAAGATAGAGGAACCAAAGAAGCAATATTTGCTCTAAAACTAATAACAGAGAAACGAGTAGATAAGAACCTGACAACATACATAGCTTTGGTAGATGTAGAGAAAGCCTTTGATAATGTTAAATGGGATAAGATGTTTGAAGTACTCAAAATAGTAGGAATAGATTATAAAGATAAAAAAGTTATGGAACCTGTACAAAAACGAGAGAGATCCGTGGACGGACAAAATAAGGAGAGGTGGAGATACGGAAAGGTGTCCTACCAGGTTGTGCACTATCCCCTGTTATCTTTAACCTATACATTGAAGAGACGCTGAAAAAAGTAAAGGAAAATTCACAGACAGGTGTAGTAATTCATGCCCAACGAATAGATATAAGATATGCCGATGATATTGAAAGTGAAGAAGATCTTGTAGTCCTACTGAATAGAATAGATAAAGTTATCGGGGAAGAATATAATATGAGAACTAATGAAGCAAAAACAAAAGTAATGGCATGTGACAAAAAAGATCAAGTGAAAGTCCAAGTTCATGTAGGCAATCAACTGCTTGAACAAATCGATAAATTTACTTATCTGGGCAGTAATATTACCAGGGATGGAAGGAGCAAGGCAGAAGTGAGAAGTAGAACTGCTTAAGCAAAGGCTGCTTTTAACAGGAAGAAAAACATCTTAACATCTAAGATGATCAGCCTTTAAATCAGGAAAAGATTTTTGAAATCATATGTGTGGAGTGTGGCATGCTGTGGGTGTGAAACATGCACTATAGGGACAGAGGAAGACCAGAAGCTAAATTCTTTGGAAGTGTGGTGCTATAGACGCATGCTCAAAATGAAATGTATCTACAAGATCACAAACGAAGTAGTTCTGGAAAGAGCAGGTGAGAAGAGAAGCTTCTGGAGTTTCATTGTTAAAAGAAGAGTGGAATTTACAGGCCATCTATTGAGACATAAAGGACTCCTGAACACAATCATAGAGGGATATGTTGAGGGAAAAAGACCAAAGGAAGACCACGACTGAGGTACATGGATCAAATCGTGAAAGATGTGGGACGTAACACCTATAAAGAAATGAAGAGAAAAGCTGAAAGACGCACAGAATGGAGACAAGCTGCCATTGTACCTGTTGCAAACCAATCCTTGGATTGACCACTACAGAATAATAATAATAAGAAGAAGAAGTAGAAGAAGAATGGAAAAAGAAGAAAAAAAGAAAGAAACATGGTCAACATTAAATCGAGGCTGAAGTCAGGGATCTACGGAGCCCTAAAGCTGAAAATAATTTCAGGCTTCTTGGCGTAAGTGTGATCCGTGCTTATGTTCTTAACAGTGACGCGTATGCAGAGAGGGACGGCCGGCCGTGGGATTGTGTGACGGGGCCGTGCGCAGCCACTTAGCGGGCGACGTCAGGCCGTGGGATTGTGTGACGGGGCCGTGCGCAGCCACTTAGCGGGCGACGTCAGCGGCCCCTCCAGAAGTTACGATTGGCGGTACTGCCCCCTCCCGGCGACACTGCGGTGACCGCGGCGAGGCGACGGCGCGCCGACAGCTGTCTGCGCCCGCACAGTGCCACACCGACGCCCGGCCATGGCGGAGCTCCCGCTGCTGTTGCTGCTGCTCGCGGCTGCCGCCACCTGTTGGACGAGCGCCGCCGCCCTGGGCGCCACTCGCGTCGTCTGCTACTTGGACGGCGGAGCGCTCAGGCGACCAGGTGAGTTACGCGTCCCGTACACCATGTTGTTGTTGTTGTTGTTGTCTTCAGTCCTGAGACTGATTTGATGCAGCGCTCCATGCTACTCTATCCTGTGCAAGCTACTTCATCTCCCAGTACCTACTGCAGCTTACATCCTTCTGAATCTGCTCATTGTACTCATCTCTTGGTCTCCCTCTGTGATTTTTACCCTCCACGCTGCCCTACAATGCTAAATTTGCGATCCCTTGATGCCTCAGAATTTGTTCTACCAACCGCTCCCTTCTTCTTGTCAAGTTGTGCAACAAACTCATCTTTTCCCTAATTCTATTCAATACCTCCTCATCTAATCTTCAGCAATCTTCTGTAGCATCACATTTCGAAAGCTTCTATTCTCTTCTCGTCTAAACTATTTATCGTCCATGTTTCACTTCCATACATGGCTACACTCCATACAAATACTTTCAAAAACGACTTCCTGACATTTAAACCTATACTCGATGTTAACAAATTTCTCTTCTTCAGAAACGCTTTCCTTGCCATTGGCAGTCTACATTTTATATCCTCTCTACTTCGACTATCGTCAGTTATATTGCTTCCCAAATAGCAAAACTCCTTTACTACTTTAAGTGCCTCGTTTCCTAATCTAATTCCCTCAGCATCATCCGACTTAATTCGACTTGCTCGCTCTCTCTCTCTCTCTCTCTCTCTCTCTATATATATATATATATATATATACCGGGACCATTCGACCGCCGTGTCATCCTCTGTGGAGGTTGCGGTTAGGAGGGGCGTGGTGTCAGCACATCGCTCTCCCGGTCGTCCGGTCGTTATGAGGGTATTCTTGACCGAGGCCGGTACTGTTCGGTCGAGTAGCTCCTCAATTGGCACCACGCGGCTGAGTGCAACCCGAAAAATGGCAACAGCGCATCGCGGTCTGGATGGTCACCCATCGAAGTGCTGACCACGCCCGACAGCGCTTAACTTCAGTGATCTCACGGGAAACGGTGTAACCGCTGCGGCAAGGCCGTTGCCTCTATGGTATAAAAGTAGTTGTTAAAGAGAAACACCTTCAGTCTATATCTGAAAAGAATTCTACTATCTGCCAGAAATCTTATTTCCATGGGTAAATTTCCAAAGGTTTCTATAGTTGTCGTATTTCGCTCTTTCATTCCGCTAAGATTCACTAAAGGGTAATACAGATCATTGTTCCTTCTTGTGTTGCGTTTGTGAATGTCTCTGTTACTCAAACTCAGATGGATTTGTTGTCCTATTTCTGACGCCTCTCTCGTGCTGTTGTAGTTTTACAATTAATCTGAGAGTTATACCGTCTTTTGCGACTGTATAAAGTCTTACTTGGACCAGACGCGCTACGCTATACTTAAACCATCACCAGTGGTCATCTAACAGTTGTGGTTTAGTTTACAAATCAGTTTAACGAGATCACAAATAGTTCTCATGGTTGAAATGACTTATGGCTTCTACATAATTTCCATGTGTTCTCGGGGAGGGGAAACAGAGGAGGGGGGGGGGTGAGATAGAGAGAGAGAGAGAGAGAGAGAGAGAGAGAGAAGTAGCCGGATACACAGCAACATAAAGCCGAATAGCACACTCGACGTAAACACGCTGCCTGAAAACAAAACAAAAGACGACCACATTTCGCATGATCGAAGGAACAAAATCAAGTATGCGTAACCACCGCAACCATGGCGTGACTGTAAAAGTATAAAAATATGCAAACCAGAAAATATTGTGGCCAATCCAGCGCAGTGTGTTAAAATTCGGGCGTCTGTGGATAAGAGAACCCATGGAAAAAATGCTGTAGCCGCATTGACAATTGATTAGTCTAAAACTATACATCTCTTCATCGTGTGAAATCAATTATCAAATAATTTTTCCAAGTATCTTTTACCCTCTGTTACCCATTGATTGTTCCAAGCAAGCAACAGGTCTTCACTCACAAAAAAGGCATCCTTTCTCACAAGTCCTCGCCAGTGGAAACGAAGATCGTTTCAATCGACACGTTTGGAGCTGCAGGAAGTCTAGAACTACCGGATTGTCAAAACGAATGATATTCTAACATGGCTTCTGGCTTAATTTTTGAACTGTCTGAACATTTCGTTCCACTATGCAGCACAATGCACCATCCTTCGTTCTGTCTAAGATGCGCTAGAGAAATTCACTCTGAGCACAAAGGTGTGTAGCAAATGGTGACGCTTACAGATGAACTTAGTGGGAACCTTATAGAGTAACATTACGTAACCTACCTGTTGAGAAATAAGACTGATCCCTAATCAACCACATAATAATATCCTATAATTTAGGTTAATTAGTGTGTAATCTTAGGGACAGATGACCTTAGCAGTCAAGTCCCATAAGATTTCACACACATTTGAATAATATCCTAAATACTATTCTCATCACTGTCTCTCCTTTTATTTTCTTGTTTGCAGCCGTCCACAGTGATTTGCTGTCGACACAAAGTATTAATGGTCGTAAGAGAGTTGTATAAGTAACAGCCCAGATGGAAACAGAACAGATTTGTGTAGCGGTGACATCTTCTCTGAGCAGAATACAAGAATAGACTTTATAGAATTGTTCAATCTTAGCACTTTCTTACGAATCTTAATGGCATTCTGAAAAAAGATCGACAGCCATAATGTGATCAAATACAGAAGTAATCTTCGGATAATTTTAACTGCCCGTCGCTTCACGAAAATTTCGTTGTGTAACACACGATCTATACGAAACGAGACAGAAGGGCATTGCGGGCTACCATCTGCGTTATATTCAATAATGAATTTATTCCCTACGTTTGGCATAAACTATTGGAAACATTATAAACGCTGCATATCTAAGAGACTTCTGTATATTAACAACACCGGGGTGAAGGTCGCATAAATGGAACAGAAACACTACAGATAAACTGCTTATCGAACGTGACGCGTCTAAACAACCCAGAAACGACTATCGCAATTTGCGGAATCGACGAAACCATATGACTCTATGGTGCCTAACATACACGCTGAAAGCTGAAATGGTCGATATAGTATTCGTTTTCACATATACCGTACATACTAGAAATTTCTACTGACCTTGTCAAGGTTTAGTATCTGAGTGGGAGACTGTTGTCAAAGGTCTGAGCATACGGGATGGGTTCTCAAATCAGTGATTTGCTCGAAGGCTTTTTTAGGTAACAGAACCCAGTATGTTGTCCTGGACGACAACTCTTCTTGAACACATGAGTATAGTCAGGAGGTCGTCAGGGAAGGGCGATAAGAGCCCTTTTGTTCTCTATATAGAGTAAACGTTAATAAAAACCGACAGACTGCACGGACGAATTCCTGACCGGAAATGTAGGAAAAAGTTTCCTATAAACACTTGTCCGGAAATGCATCGTTGCCTGGTACATGGCGCTGGCGAATGAAAGTTCCTCTGACCATGTGCCGTGTGTTCCTTTTTTTGTCGCAGGCTGTGTGATTAACGCAGCGAACTGTAAGCAGCAGAATGGTCCGGTATTAATGTCGCGGTGATGGTCGCCAAGAATCCCTGCCCACACGTTGATGCTCAACTGATGCTGACGAGACGCCTCAACCATTCCCCGAGAACTGTCTGTAGCCCACAAGTGACAATTATGCAGATTGATGATGCCAGTTTCTGATAAAGGTTGCTTCGTCAGTAAAGAGGACTGATGATAGAAATCCCGTAGTTGTGATGATGTGGTGTTAAAACCATCGACAAAATTCTTCCTGCTAATAATTCTTGAAGTCGTTGCAGGTGAAAGGAAGTAGCGGTTTTCATGCAGGATGCACATAATCGTACTTTGACTTGCACCGTGTTGGCAGGCCACTTGCCTGGAGGTTGTGCTAGGTTTCGCCACACTATCCTGCAGAGCCTGGTCCTCGAAATAATGTGTTCGCACAATCCACCGTTTCCTTCCACGTTCGTCTGTCTGAAAGGACACATCATCACACAATCGTTCCAAAAAGGGCTCAGAGTGTTGGGTGACGTAGTTGGTGTCTGTGAAGGTACATGTTTTGGTATAGCCATACTGCCTCTTGACTGTTTTCATCTACTTGGCCACACACAAACATCTCGGCTTGTTCCCGACATGAATATCGAACCATTCTGCTGCTTACAGTACGCTGCGTCACTAACACAGCCTGCAACAGAAGAGGAACATACGGCCCATGGTCAGAGGAACAGTCATACGTCAGCACTGTCTAGCGTGGCAACAATGCATCTCCAGACATACACTCCTGGAAATTGAAATAAGAACACCGTGAATTCATTGTCCCAGGAAGGGGAAACTTTACTGACACATTCCTGGGGTCAGATACATCACATGATCACACTGACAGAACCACAGGCACATAGACACAGGCAACAGAGCATGCACAATGTCGGCACTAGTACAGTGTATATCCACCTTTCGCAGCAATGCAGGCTGCTATTCTCCCATGGAGACGATCGTAGAGATGATGGATGTAGTCCTGTGGAACGGCTTGCCATGCCATTTCCACCTGGCGCCTCAGTTGGACCAGCGTTCGTGCTGGACGTGCAGACCGCGTGAGACGACGCTTCATCCAGTCCCAAACATGCTCAATGGGGGACAGATCCGGAGATCTTGCTGGCCAGGGTATTTGACTTACACCTTCTAGAGCACGTTGGGTGGCACGGGATACATGCGGACGTGCATTGTCCTGTTGGAACAGCAAGTTCCCTTGCCGGTCTAGGAATGGTAGAACGATGGGTTCTATGACGGTTTGGATGTACCATGCACTATTCAGTGTCCCCTCGACGATCACCAGAGGTGTACGGCCAGTGTAGGAGATCGCTCCCCACACCATGATGCCGGGTGTTGGCCCTGTGTGCCTCGGTCGTATGCAGTCCTGATTGTGGCGCTCACCTGCACGGCGCCAAACACGCATACGACCATCATTGGCACCAAGGCAGAAGCGACTCTCATCGCTGAAGACGACACGTCTCCATTCGTCCCTCCATGCACGCCTGTCGCGACACCACTGGAAGCGGGCTGCACGATGTTGGGGCGTGAGCGGAAGACGGCCTAACGGTGTGCGGGACCGTAGCCCAGCTTCATGGAGACGGTTGCGAATGGTCCTCGCCGATACCCCAGGAGCAACAGTGTCCCTAATTTGCTGGGAAGTGGTGGTGCGGTCCCCTACGGCACTGCGTACGATCCTACGGTCTTGGCGTGCATCCGTGCGTCGCTGCGGTCCGGTTCCAGGTCGACGGGCACGTGCACCTTCCGCCGACCACTGGCGACAACATCGATGTACTGTGGAGACCTCACGCCCCACGTGTTGAGCAATTCGGCGGTACGTCCACCCGGCCTCCCGCATGCCCACTATACGCCCTCGCTCAAAGTCCGTCAACTGCACATACGGTTCACGTCTACGCTGTCGCGGCATGCTACCAGTGTTAAAGACTGCGATGGAGCTCCGTATGCCACGGCAAACTGGCTGACACTGACGGCGGCGGTGCACAAATGCTGCGCAGCTAGCGCCATTCGACGGCCAACACCGCGGTACCTGGTGTGTCCGCTGTGCCGTGCGTGTGATCATTGCTTGTACAGCCCTCTCGCAGTGTCCGGAGCAAGTATGGTGGGTCTGACACACCGGTGTCAATGTGTTCTTTTTTCCATTTCCTGGAGTGTATGTGTGTAGGACCTTTTCTCCTCCGTTTTCAGTCTGGAAACCGTCCCTGCAGTTTGTCGGTTTTACAAGTATTTGTTACGGCGTAAAGTCAAGCGCTGGCACCCCAGCCGGGAACGAGACGTCAGCCAATTGCAAGCTGACTGACCCCGTTCTAGGAGGAAAACGCAACAGCAGCGGTCTCTATGAGAAGAGGAATTAAGTGCCTCGCCCGACTTGTCGCAACCCAGTCGAAGAGAAGCTTCAAGACAAGCGACCTGAATAGAAGCGTCAACTGTATTACGGAACTTGCATTAGCAATTGACTATACTGAAGAAGCGTGTTTATTTTCCTTTACTTCACATCTATGTAATTCTCAAAGTATTTTCATTTACTTTTCGTAATAAAACTCATTAATACGATTTGCGTGAATTGTTGTGCGGTGATAAGAGAAAACAGGTTTTCTAGACACCCAACTTTTGACGACTAGGCAGGATTTAACATTATTAATGTTCACCCCGTATACATGAACGACCTGATGGATAGGGTGAGCAGCAATATGAAACTGTTTTCTAACACCGCTATAGTGTACCGTACACTGTCGTCTTTGAGAGACTGTAGGAAGGTAGTAGGTGATTTGAACGGAATTTCTATTTGATATGATGAAATGCGGCTTGCTCTAAATGAGGAAAATGTAAATTAATCTAGATGAATAGGGAAAACAACGCCATAATGGAATAAAGTGTTTACACAGTCACGTCGATGAAATCGAAAATGGTGCAAATGGCTCCAAGCACTAAGGGACTTAACATCTGCGGTCATCAGTCCCCTAGACTTAGAACTACTTAAGCCCAACTAACCTGAGAACAGCACACACACCCATGCCCTAGGCAGGATTCGAACCTGCGACCATAGCAGCAGCGCGGTTCCGGACTGAAGCGCCTAGAACCGCTCTGCCACAACGCATCGATTAAATGTCTGGACGTAAAGTTGCAAAGTGACATGAAATGAAAGGAGCACGTAAGTTCGGCTGTAGGGAAAATGAATTATCGATTTCATTTTAATGACAGAATTCGAGAAATGTATAGCTCATTCATACAGTAAATAAGATCACTTGTGAGACCATTCTCGAGTGCTGCTGAAGTGTTTGGGATGCAAAACAGGTCGTATTAACGGGAGACATCGAAGTACTTCACGCGCGGGATTAGCCGAGCGATCTGTGACGCTGCAGTCATGGACTGTGCGGCTGGTCCAGGCGGGGGTTCGAGTCCTCCCTCGGACATGGGTGTGTGTATTTGTACTTCGGATAATTGAGGTTAAGTAGTGTGCAAGCTTAGGGACTGATGACCTTAGCAGTTAAGACCAATAAGATTTCACACACATTTTTAAACACTTAAGGAGCGTGCTGCTAGATTTGTTACGGGTAGCAGCACACAGGTATTACCGATACGCACGGTGAACTCAAATGGCAATCCCTGGAGGGAAAAGACTTCTCTTTCGCATAACTCCATTGAGAAGGTTTAGAGAATCAGCATTTACGACGGACTGTAGAACGATTCTACTGCTAACAACACACATTTCGCTTAAGGACAGGGAAGACAAAAGAAATCACAGCTCGTGTGGAAGCACATAGGCAGTCGTTTTATCCCTTGTCCCATCTGTCAGTGGAACAGAAAAGGGAATATCTGCCAGTACAGGGCATCCATCCGCCATACACCGTGTGTTGGGCTGCGTAGTATGCATGTAGATGTAGATCGTTTGCGAAAGAGAACCGTTTCAGATAGGAAAGAACAGATCACTGGAATGCTTGTGACAGTCTTAAAGTAACTATCCCAGAGTTGGCAGCTAGTCGTTTGCGCGAACTTCGGAAGCCGTAGATCAGAGTGATAGGACACAGATTGTCGTGCACAAGAAAATAAAGCAGCTGAAACCTTCTTGCATAAATCGTCTGCAGTTGCCATCACGTCTGATCTAAACAGTTCCACTATGCAATGAAAAGGTTAGCAGAAGGGAACAAACCGTAGTGGCCTAAAAACCTTATAAGATCGTTTATGGCTTTTGTGATTCACAACTGTAAATTTTGTTACTAATCTGTTTCCATATCTGCCCCTACAGTTGCACGAAAACGCTTAAATTTTTTTATTCCAGCATCAACCACATTCGGTGCGACACCTCTGCAATCAATTGCGGCGATGCTATCAGCGATTCGAGTATTCGAATCATCGAGGTTACACACAAGCGATTGGAAAACTTTACGTTTGACAAAACTCCGAAGGAAAAGACGAAGGATTTAGCGCCTAACGGAAAAAGTGACTTGCTGATCACCTTTGCCATCCGACGTTCTCGATACGCTTGATCACAGATGCATCGCACAGTCTTGACTCATTATGGCGGTGAACCATCTTGTTTGAAAACAACTTTTGGTTAACAGCCAGTTATTGTGGTAAACCATATAGCAGATGCATATCATTACGACTTACAGATTTAACATTTATCTGAAGAAAGATGAACTATTCAACAATACGCTCAAACATCAGGAATCAGGAAGTACTCTGGTTGTGCCGCCGACGTTACATTTGTCTGTTCACTAGATCTAACACTTAAAAAGTGGAAAATGTAGCGTTGCTAGGAAATCACCATACTATTTAAACGTTCAAGAATGTCCACAACAAACATCATTCGTTCTGGCTTGGCATCAGGTCCCAGCCGTTGCAGCAGTTGTAATCGTATTGAGTACAACAATGATTTTTTTCGGAGTACTCGTTGCATGACAGTCGTAGGAATTTAGAACTCCTGCGGGACCCTCCAAAGATACTTGTGTGGTGAACGCTGGAAAGTTGTCCATATGCTAGCTGTCTGGTTCAGTTTTCCATAATCGGCCAGAATGATGCTTCTTCACAATTTTACTTGCTGTCTGCATGCAACTGCTCTACGATTCGAAGACTGGGAGGTGGCTAGAATCCTTAACGGGGTTGGAAGTTACATTTCACCTGAATGTCGAGTTTGACCGAAAGTAAAACCAACCCATAACCAACCCACAGACTGCAAAACACCTGCCAGTGTGCTATATCCTTGGTTTCACCTGAAACATCCGGCCATTAAAATTGGATGGATGGCAAATAACGACAGTTTATCGACTGTGATTGTACATTATAGCAGGGAGGACACATGACTAAATTAGTAGGGGATTTTGGGGAATACAGGGTGCGAAATTTTGTACTCGGATCTGCCGTTTATGCCAGCAACAACGGCTCTAACCCAACCGGGCATCAAACTGAACTGAGCTGGCAGAACAGGGTTCATTAATCATAGTGACCGTCGAATGGTGGAGTGCCACTCTGTCGTCAATTCAGGTCCAGATGTTTTAAGCGAGTAACAGTGCAGTACGATTGAGCAACTCCTCAAGGCTCTCTGAGAGGATGCTCATATCTTACTACGCTTGGCGCAGCCATCGGCTAAGAAGTAATAGGGAGTACTGAAAACGACAAAGGCGTCGATACAGGTTTAGCCAGTGAACAATATTTCTTTGAGGGTTGACTGATAACCTGTGCAGCCAAATTTAGAGCGTTCACTGATGCTCTAGGTCAGCAACTTCGAATATCTGCCTTCACAGTCCAAACTTGTGCTGCGACTCTAACAATATCTTCGTCCACCGAACGTTAAAACCTCATTTTCCTTTCTGTTTTATCTTTACGCGACACTGTACAGCGAATATGCACTATCTGAAGAAAAGTATCCGCCCAATATTAGTGCATCCGACGTTCCATTAGGCGCTAAATCCTTCTACTTTACCTTCAGAGTTTTCTCAAACATGAAGTTTTCCAATCGCTTGTGTGCAGCCTCGATGATACGCTGGGGACACTTTCAATGAGATGTCAATGTCTGTGGAGCAATAGCAGCCCATTTTTCACCAAGAGCCGAAGCTAAAGAAGGCCACGATGTTGGAAGCTGTGGTCTGGGGCGAAACAGACGTTCTAACTCATCCCAGAGGTGTTCCATTCCATTGGGTTCAGTTCTGGACTCTGCGCAGGCGAGTTCATTTCAGGGATGTTATTATTCTACAAACCATTATCTCAAAGATGCTGCTTTATGGCAGGATGAACTGTAGTGCAAATGTAAACGGTCGTCATCTCCGAATTGTTCCTCTGCTGCATGCAATAGCCAGTGCTGTAAAGTGTGTTCATAGGATATCATTCTGCATTTAGTGTGTTTTCAAACGCAATAAGGAGACGACACCCTGGTCATGAAGAATACCTCCATACCGTAACAACATCTCCATACCGTAATAACATGTCCACTTACTGTCGACACTACACATGATGGCAGTTATCGCTCTCCAGACTTTCGTCCCAAATCGCTTTCCCCGAGTCGTCGAGTCTCCAGTGGCGTCGCTCTTTATACCTCCTCGAGCGTTGTTTAGCATTTTCTGCAGGAATGTGTGACTTACGAGGAGCTACTCGACCACTGTATCTCACTCTTTTTGACTCGCTACGCAGTGTAACCGTACTAGATGGACTACTGCTAGCACTTTGGGACTCACGAGACATTTGGCTGCGCGGGGTAGCCGTGCGATCTTAGGCCCCTAGTCACGGTTCGCGCGGCTCCCTCCGTCGGAGGTTCGAGTCCTCCCTCGGGCATGGGTGTATGTGTTGTTCTAATCGTAAGTTAGTTTAAGTTAGATCAAGTAGTGTGTAAGTCAAGGGATCGATGACCTCAGCAGTTTGGTTCCATAGAAGCTTACCACAAATTTCCAAAATAGTTTAGATCAGATAGTATTGGATATTATTAAAGAAAGTTTGACTGCAAACATTGTCACACCTCGTATCTCTGTGCTCTTCTTTTCAACAGATGTAGGGATCGTTTAAAGAGCACACTTCCCATTGGAAAATGCTGTCGCTGCGTCAATTACTCGGTAGATGAAGTACGTTTGAATCATGAAGATACGTCAATGTACTTGAACCCTTGCGTCCTTTCACTTACCGTAAATCTTATTTGGTATCTTGAATGTTTTACGAAATATCTGGGGTGCCCACATTGTGTAAGACAGCATGTGCGTTATTTATCGCATGCTCCAGTCACGCATCGTAGTACATGTTGACACATTTGGCATTTTATTCACATTAGACATTATGTGATAAGGGGAAATTTAACACTAAAAAAAACTTAAGCTGCACTTAGAATTATGTGGAAAAAGTTTTACACGTAACTAAACCAGATTTCATTTCTACGATAGTCCAGTCCCAAAACAAGACTAGTGGGAGATTGTAAATCACGGTCTATACATATTAGAATAATGTTCTTTTCTTTATATGTATCGCGCGGCCGCTACGGTCGCAAGTTCGAATCCTGCCTCGGGCATGGATGTATGTGATGTCCTTAGGTTAGTTAGGTTTAAGTAGTCCTAAGTTCTAGGGGACTAATGACCTCAGAAGTTAAGTCCCATAGTGCTCAGAGCTATTTTTTTATATGTATCATTATATTGTCACCAAAATATCGTCGGATATCTCAAGTAGTAATAATGAAGATCTTCCAATATGGTTCATTTCTTTCAGTTGGTCGTCATTTCGGCGCATTCCGTGCCTATCGAGTGTTACCGACTCATTAATAAATGCGGAGTCAAGTGACTTCTCTGTATCACTGGGGGTCGCGAGAGCCTCTGGACTGATATAATGCGTGCTCTGTTAGTGGTGGAGGCAAGAGGGAATGGAGAGGGTGAAACACAATGCGAAAAAATAATAGTCACTCCCACTGAATAATTCCAACGGGCCACTGAACTTAACGTCTCAGACCGACAGACCGAAAACCAACAACAGACTCATATTGCCTCGTGCTGTGACAAACAAGACCAGGACGTTGGTGTTTATTCTGATGATGAGCTCCTTAAAGTCACCACCTCCTCTTCTCTCACAGGCCAAGGCGATGTACTGGGGATAATACACTATCCACCACCAAGATCCGCACTAGCTATTCCGAAACACATACATGCTCACTCATACACAGACATTGCGGCGGCGTCGTCGTCTACGCCATCGCGGCCACTCGCTAAGCGGGCGATATAATTTGCACTTGTCGAATAATTGAGTCGCGCATACTTAGAAACTTAGTGTGGCAAACACGATGCGACAGCTGTAAATTGACTACTTCTCTCTTCGGCGATAAATGTGATAGGCATCAGATGATGCTGACAACGATTCTCGCCGAACTCACTAGTATTCCTAAACGCCACAGAAGATTTCGCCCACTCCTGTGTAAAACGCTGAGATAAAATCATAAAAAATTCACTACAGTGAACGATCTGTAATATGGACTAACTGTAGCTAGTTAATTTAAGTACTTATCGAGCAGATTATTAGCTTAAAATTTGCATCGAATACACTAGTAGATACATTAAACTTATCAACATTGTTTGGCACTTTACAGAACGAGATATGATATAACACTCATTATCTTTCTTTTGATTCGTGAGCGTCCTTTTCATTGTCTGGAGGGATACCAAAATTGGGACGCATCTAGCTTTTCTTACTAAGTATTTCATTTCTTTCGATATAATATTACAGGTACCTTGTCGTAACGGACAATTAAAATTGTGCTTTCAGTCGTCCCCCAAGAAAACTTAATCACTTTATTAAATTAATTGTAGTCCTCCTGTTTTCATTTGCGTTTTGACCTGTAATGTCATTTTACGGACCGTGGCCTGAACCGGTAAGTTAGAATTAATCATCTGCTGACTACCCAGTAAGTTAGGGGAAAGACGGAGGCAAAACAACACACATACAAACACCACATAAAACACGTGTGGAAATATAATGAGAATAAATTCTCGAAACGTGTCGTGTGAATCATGAAAAAAGACGTAAACAGTCAATGTTTCAGTATTTAAAACGTGAATGACATAGCTGCAGGCCTTCCGAAAACATTGCTTATTATTAATGAAATTAAGAACTGGTATGTTTTAAATGAGCATCGTGTCCTTTCATAAGGACAAACTGAAATGTTTGTTCGCATGTAATCAATAATTTTCGTTGTTCCTTATGTCCTCGCACTAAAGTCACAAAGCAAATTCTGGTGAACACTTTGAGTTTCTCTCCTCGCTATCCACGATTTCACCCACTATCGTTCCCATTTCTCTTTCTTTTCACTCAATGTTCTCGCCAGCAACATATGCTGTTGTACAGGCATCCATTACCGACCAACTAAGACGAAAAATTTTACGGTTGTATTATAGCTCCAGTGAAACAGCTTGGTCATAGAGGTCTGACGAAAGTTTTGAGAAAGACCTTTTACAATGTAATACGGGCCTCAGGTTTCATGCATCTGTGTCGTTCAGCAATAAAACTACACTGCTGACGTCACACAAACGAGCGCTGAGGCCAGTTTTTATTGTAGGCCACGTGTAATCATAACATACGAAGTCAAGCAAGCCAACAGTCCACTGACAGCATACACTCGTTCAAGGTCTGTAAAATTGTACAGTTAACATAAACCACAGTGGGCCACCAATCGTTTGCAATTAATTATCACCACATTCTGGCGACACACCACACATATGCAGTTGTTAGGTAATGGCAGTTAAACTATTCATCCCATTACATTACCTGTTCAGCACTGAATGTTGCCTGCTTGCCACGATCAGTTATTCACACATCGTGTCAACAATATCACTCCGTTTGTATGACGTACCGTACATGGAACATAGGCGCACTAACAGCGAATACATAACCCACAGATCTTTTTGTCTCCATTTATTGGGTTTCTGATACAGGCTGAAAGTAACACATAGCTACTATGCCCTCGTGGATCCGTTCACTGCCTACAACACACAGTGCGTGAACAAATAGAGACCTGCCAAACTAGAGAGACAAGCCACACTTGGGAGCGGAAAGGCAGAGGAAGTGGTGCGAACCTAGAAGGCTAAGTCGAAATAGTGTCACTGTCGGCACACTAGAGATGTAAGTACACTACTGGCCATTAAAATTGATACACCACGAAGATAATGTGCTACAGACGCGAAATTTAACCGACAGGAAGAAGATGCTGTGCTATGCAAATGATTAGCTTTTCAGGGCATTCACACAAAGTTGGCACCGGTGGCGACACCTACAACGTGCTGACATGAGGAAAGTTTCCGACCGATTTCTCATACAAAAACAGCAGTTGACCGTCGTTGCCTGGTGAAACGTTGTTGTGATGCCTCGTGTAAGGAGGAGAAATGCGTAGCATCACGTTTCCGACTTTGATAAAGGTCGGATTGTAGCCTATCGCGATTGCGGTTTATCGTATCGCGACAATGCTGCTCGCGTTGGTCGAGGTCCAATGACAGTTAGCAGAATATGGAATCGGTGGGTTCAGGAATGTAATACGGAACGCCGTGCTGGATCAAATGGTTCAAATGACTTTGAGCACTATGGGACTTAACTACTGAGGTCATCAGTCCCCTAGAACTTAAAACTAGTTAAACCTAACTAACCTAAGGACATCACACACATCCATGCCCGAAGCAGAATTCGAACCTTCGACCGTAGCGGTCGCGCGGTTCCAGACTGTAGAGCCTAGAACCGTTCGGCCACCCTGGCCGGCCGTCCTGGATCCCAACGGAGTCGTATCACTAGCAGTCGAGATGACAGGCATCTTATCCGCATGGCTGTAACGGATCGTGTAGCCACATCTCGATCCCTGAGTCAACAGATGGGGACGTTTGCAAGACAACAACCATCTGCGCGAACAGTTCGACGACGTTTGTGGCAGCATGGACTATCAGCTCGGAGACCATGGCTGCGGTTACCCTTAACGCTGCATCACAGACAGGAGCGCCTGCGATGGTGTATTCAACTACGAACCTGGGTGCACGAATAGCAAAACGTCATTTATTCGGATGAATCCAGGTTCTGTTTACAGCATCATTATGGCCGCATCCGTGTTTGACGACATCGCAGTGAACGCACATTGGAAGCTTGTATTCGTATCACCCGGCGTGATGCTAGGGGTGCCACTGGTTACACGTCTCCGTCACCTCTTGTTCGCATTGACGATACTTTGAACAGTGGACGTTACATTTCAGATGTGTTACGACCCGTGGCTCTACCCTTCACTCGATCCCTGCGAATCCCTACATTTCAGCAGGACAATGCACAACCGCTTGTTGCAGGTCCTGTATGGGCCTTTCTGCATACAGAAAATGTTCGACTGCTGCCCTGGCCAGCACATTCTCCAGATCTCTCACCAACTGAAAACGACTGGTCAGTGGCGGCCGAGCAACTGGCTCGTCACAATACGCCAGTCACTTCTCTTGATGAACTGTGGTATCGTGTTGAAGCTGCATGGGCAGCTGTGCCTGTACACGCCCTCCAAGCTCTGTTGACTCAATGCCCAGTCACATCAAGGCCGTTATTATGGCCAGAGGTGGTTGTTCTGGGTACTGATTTCTCAGGATCTATGCACCCAAATTGCGTGAAAATGTAATCACATGCCAGTTCTAGGATATGTGTCCAATTAATACCCGTTTATCATCTGCATTTCTTCTTGGTGAAGCAATTTTAATGTCCAGTAGGGTATTTAAATGCCTATATACATGAATTATGTTATTTTTGTTGTTCTTCAACTGTAATATTATGACACGTCCAACATCCTTGTTAAAGTGATCAACAGATAATTAAAATTTCCACTACCACTGCTATTGAATCTGACGTATGTTGCAGAGCCACACCGTATGCTTGTGTCGGAGATCGAGCCCAGCCTGACCTACTGCACGCACCTCATCTACGGCTACGCCACCATCGACACGGACAGTTACAAGGCGGTGCCTCGGCACGAGGGCGAGGGCACCAACTACACCAGCGTGGTGGCGCTCAAGAGGCGCTTCCCTGCGCTCAACGTACTGCTCTCCATCGGCGGAGGGAGCGCCGACTCCGGACAGCGGGAGAAGTACCTGCACCTGGTAAGCGTCACATCTACATCTACACTCTGCAAGCCACCGAACGGTGTGTGGCGGAGGGCACTTTACGTGCCACTGTCATTATCTCGCTTTCCTGTACCAGTCGCGTATGTTTCGCGGGAAGAACGACTGCCGGAAAGCCTCCTTGCGTGCTCGGCTCTCTCTAATTTTACATTCGTGATCGCCTATGGAGGTATAAGTAGGGGGAAGCAATATAGTCGATACCTCATCCAGAAACGCACCCTCTCGAAACCTGGCAAGCAAGCTACACCGCGATGCAGAGCGCCTCTCTTGCAGAGTCTGCCACTCCAGTTCGCTAAACATCTCCGTAATGCTATCACGCTTACCAAATAACCCTGTGACGAAGCGCGCCGCTCTTCTTTGGATCTTCTCTATCTCCTCTGTCAATCCGACCTGGTACGGATCCCACACTGATGATCAATACTTAAGTATAGGTCGAACGAGTGTTTTGTAAGCCACCTCCTTTGTTGATGGACTACATTTTCTAAAGACTCTACCAATGAATCTCAAACTGGCACCCGCCTTACCAACAATTAATTTTATATGATCATTCCACTTCACTTTGGTTAACAACTGGGGCGGATTGAACTTACCGATAGCGGACGTGCCGGCCGTGGTGGTCTCGCGGTTCTAGGCGCGCAGTCTGGAACCGTGTGACTGCTACGGTCACAGGTTCGAATCCTGCCTCGGGCATGGATGTGTGTGATGTCCTTAGGTTAGTTAGGTTTAAGTAGTTCTAAGTTCTAGGGGACTAATGACCATAGCAGTTGAGTCCCATAGTGCTCAGAGCCATTTGAACCATTTGATAGCGGACGTCCGCATTGACCTGTCACTATGTGATGACTTGGCACGTAATGTCAGACATTCACAAAAAAAGAAGGGCCGTCGAGAAGACACAGACAATTGTAAACCGATAACGCCGAAGTTGGTCTGATGTAGAATTTTGGAACCTGTTTTATGTTTGTCATTTCTGGAGGTCAATAATGTTCTTTGTAAGAATACACATTGAGTTCGATATCTAAGATCATTTTAAACACAGCTCACTTTATTCGTCCACAAGCCCTGAATGCGTATACACACAAGTGCCCGGGTTGAAGCTATGTTTCTTGATTTCCAGGAACGAATTCGATACAGTTTTCTATTTTCATTTTGTGTATGGAGTGAAGAGTTCATGGGACACAGAAAACTGCATGTCATTCTTAACAAATCTTCAGCCATAAAACTAACTTCTGGCATATTGCAAGAGCGTAATCTAGAGCCATGAATATTAACTGTATAATGTATATAAGGTCTTCGGAAATTCTCGTTACAAACTTCTACTACTTTTAGACCGAAGTGAATGCCTGATATTTCGAATCGTAATCCATGTCTGGAAATGTACTGTTTCTATTACAAGACGCTTTCAGTTCAAATGTTTAATTCATCCATTACTGCTTGAGGAATTGAATTATGCATGATTCAGAACAATTATTAGGTAACAATTCGAAAGAAAACAAAACGATACATTTATAACTTAAGCTCATTTATTTGTACTAACTCTTATACATTACGAGTTTACATTATTCCAAAATAAAAAAGAACACAGCATACTGGATGGCTAGAACAAAACTGATGCATTCCAACAGCGGCACGATGTGGCTACCACCGACGTTGTTAGACATTTTACCCATGAATCATGTTCTGGTATTTACTCGCCATCCCACCTGGTGTCTCTTCAATTTCTAGTGCAGCAG
The DNA here is from genome assembly GCF_023897955.1 of Schistocerca gregaria. Lineage (NCBI taxonomy): Eukaryota > Metazoa > Arthropoda > Insecta > Orthoptera > Acrididae > Schistocerca > Schistocerca gregaria. The sequence continues at coordinate 363,612,230 of NC_064920.1, forward strand.
CCAGAACTCGTCCCAATAGGTCTTCCTCTCTCGCAGCAAGGCACACGTTAAGTGACATGAAGTGACCCTCTCACGTATTACATGTCATCCTGTCTACCCCTTTGCATAACAGCACAAGTAACTCTGATACATTTCCCATTCCCTCAGAAGATGTGGATTCGTTACACGCCTCAATTGAAACCGTCGGTTTCCGTACATGGATTCGTATTCAAAATATTATGTACTCACTATCGCCTACAAGCCCTAGAATTTCGTAACGGGAATTTCCGAACATCGTGTATAAATGGCCTAGTGGGTGTGAGAAGCTTGACGAGGCTGTTCGATCACTGTTATGTTACCCAGAAATCGTAACGTAACGAAATTGTAGCGACACTCACGAAGGCCTGTAGCCTATCGGCACTTCGTGCAGGGATTGTCAGTTGACATCCAACATAAACAAATGCAACATATTGCACATAAATAGGCGGAAAGGCACTCTATTGCAAACACATCAAAAAACGTTTTGCACCACCCCAGTTCCCATAACTCCTGGAGATAGACGTTGATTGTGGATATTAATATCACAGACATAGTCCCTTTGACTGTTCAGAGATGTCACTAAACCCGCCCAAAGATGTAAACAACCGTGCATGAGCAGTCTCTATTAGACGGAGGGTGTCCGACAGCCCATCAGTACGAGTCATTCCACCAGGAAGGAGACACACCGCTCGTGTTGCCTGTACTTCAACCATACCCAGACGGTCAATACCGCGGTTCGATCGAGTCCGCATTGTTAGTGTGTGCCAGGAAGGGCTCTCAACAAGGGAAGTGACCAGGCGTCTCGGAGTGAACCGAAGCGGCGATGTTCGGACATGGAGAACATACAGAGAGATAGGAACTTTCGGTGATATGCCTCTCTCAGGCCGCCCAAGGTCTACTACTGCTGATGATAACCGCTACCTACGCATCATGGCTCGGACGAACCTTGACAGTAACGCCACCATGTTGAACAATGCTTTCCGGCAACCACAGGACGTCGTGTTATGACTCAAATTGTGCTCAATACGCTGCACTATGTGCAACTTCACTCCCGGCATCCATCTTTGCAACCACGACACCATGTAGTGCGGTACAGATGGGCCCGACAACATGACGAATGGACCGCCCAGGATTGGCATCACGTTCCCTTCACCGCTGAGTGTCGCATATGCCTTTAACCAGATAATCGTCAGGGCCGTGTTTGGAGGCAACCCGGTCAGGCTGAACGCCTTAGACACACTGCCCAGAGAATGCAGCAAGGTGGAGGTTTTGGGGTGGCGTTATGTGGGGCCGACGTACGACGCTGTCAGTCATGGAAGACAACGTGACAACTGTACGATACGTGAATTCCGTCTTCCGATCGATAGTGCAACTACATTGGCACCATATTCACGAGACACTCGTCTTCATGGAAGACAATTCGCGCCCACATCGTGCACATCTTGTGAATGACTTCCTCCAGGATAACGACATCGCTGGATTAGAGTGGTCAGCATGTTCTCCAGACATGAACCCTATCTAACATGACTGGGATGGACTGAAAAGGGCTTTTTGTGGGCGACGTGATCCACCAACCACTCTGAGGGATCTACGTCGAATCTCCGTTGAGGAGTGGGACAATCTGGATGAACAGTGCCTTGATGAACTTGTATATAGTATGTCACGACGAATATAGGCATGCATCAATGCTAGAGGACGTGTTACTGGGTATTAGAGGTACCGGCGTGTACAGCAACCTGGACCACCATCTCTGAAGGTCTCGCTGTATGGTGGTACAACATGGTTTTCATGAGCAACAAAAAGGGCGGAAATGATGTTTATGTCGATCTCTATTCGAGTTTTCTCTACAGGTTCCGGAACTCTCGGAACCGAGGTGATGCAACACTTTTTTTGATGTGTTTATTATGATACAGCTACTAAACTAGCACTGGGAGCAGTCACACCCATTAAATATGTAGGAGTATACGAACAGAGCTATTTAAGATCGAACTATCACAAGAAATTAATAGTGCATAAGACAGATAAGAGAGATTCATCAGGAGAATCCCCAGGAAGTGCGCTTTACCTACAAAAATAGTAGTTAACTGTCGATTAATATTTTAACATTGTTTGTCAGTCTAGGAATCACACCAGATAGGATTGAGAGAAGAAACAGAGAAGTTTCTAAGAAGAGCAGAGAGTTTTGTCACAGGTTCGTTTAGTAAGGACGAAAGTGTCTCGCAGATGCTTATCCAGCTCCAGCAGCAGACGTTACAGGAGATCTCGTTTACTGTTCAAAATCCATGAGCGTACGTTCCTAAATGAGCCAACCAGTATATTGCTTCCACCTACGCTTATCTCAGGAAAGTACAATGAGATCACATTTAGAGAGATTAGAGCTCGCAAGGAGAATTTTATCAAGAATCGTTCTTCTCACGTATCAGTCGCGACTGCAAAATGAAACTTGGATAGTGACACTGCAGCATAATGTACATCGAGCCACACAACACAGCGTGGCTTGTGGAGTCTGCATGAAGTTGCACAAGAAGATTAGAGGTTAACATACCATCGGCGAGGAAATCACTAGAGACGGAGATTTTCTGATTGGGAAACGATGAGGAAGGAAACTGGTCGTCTCCTTTTCAAAAGAAATCAATGACTATCAATATATGAAAGGCTAGACGGGGATTTTTGCCTCCCGAATGCGATTCCCGTGTCCTGACAACTGCACCAACTCACTCTGTCGACAAACAGAGAATACAGAATACTGACATTCCTTTTGTTTTCTGACATTTCTTTTATTTTCTTTATCTAGATTAGCTTCAAAGATCACAGTTCTGTTGTAAGTTGGTGGAGACAACGAATGAGAAATACTAATCGTATAATTCTCGTTACTTTGTATTTCACGCGCACTGGATTTTTGTTGGTGCTTTGCGTCCGTCATCTTGTTTAAGTCGCAGGTAAGGCAGACGGGTAGATTAATAAGTTTAATATTTTCTGCAACTGACTGTGCACGAGACTCGCCGAGTTTAGGACGTTAGACTGTGAAGTATGCTCTATAACTATTGTGAGACACGCAACGTTTGGAGGAATAATGGCAATACTTCTAATATTGCAACTTATTAAAATGTGGATCAGCGTTTGTGGTAGATAGGCGAAACACACTTTTAATACTCCCTGGAAGAAGACAGTTCCAGAACCAGGTAATTTACGGGCTAGATCAGTATATTACCAAGAGAGTCATGACTATAATTACCAGACTCGTTTCCTACTGTTACTGTGAACCGTAAAAATCGAGCGACGTACATAGGACACCGGACTGTCATTGGAGACGACCCGGGTTCAGATCGACATCCGGCCACTCACTATTTCTCTAGATCGCTAAAGGCAGATTCCTGGTTGGTTCCTTTGAAAATGACATGGCCGATTTCCTTCCCCGATTCGAACTTGGGCTCTACTTGTAATGCCCTTCACATCGACAGGATGATAAGCTCTAATCTTCCTTCTTACATCTGCATCTACATTCCTGGAAATTGAAATAAGAACACCGTGAATTCATTGTCCCAGGAAGGGGAAACTTTATTGACACATTCCTGGGGTCAGATACATCACATGATCACACTGACAGAACCACAGGCACATAGACACAGGCAACAGAGCATGCACAATGTCGGCACTAGTACAGTGTATATCCACCTTTCGCAGCAATTCAGGCTGCTATTCTACCATGGAGACGATCGTAGAGATGCTGGATGTAGTCCTGTGGAACGGCTTGCCATGCCATTTCCACCTGGCGCCTCAGTTGGACCAGCGTTCGTGCTGGACGTGCAGACCGCGTGAGACGACGCTTCATCCAGTCCCAAACATGCTCAATGGGAGACAGATCCGGAGATCTTGCTGGCCAGGGTAGTTCACTTACACCTTCTAGAGCACGTTGGGTGGCACGGGATACATGCGGACGTGTATTGTCCTGTTGGAACAGCAAGTTCCCTTGCCGGTCTAGGAATGGTAGAACGATGGGTTCGATGACGGTTTGGATGTACCGTGCACTATTCAGTGTCCCCTCGACGATAACCAGAGGTGTACGGACAGTGTAGGAGATCGCTCCCCACACCATGATGCCGGATGTTGGCCCTGTGTGCCTCGGTCGTATGCAGTCCTGATTGTGGCGCTCACCTGCACGGCGCCAAACACGCATACGACCATCATTGGCACCAAGGCAGAAGCGACTCTCATCGCTGAAGACGACACGTCTCCATTCATCCCTCCATGCACGCCTGTCGCGACACCACTGGAGGCGGGCTGCACGATGTTGGGGCGTGAGCGGAAGACGGCCTAACGGTGTGCGGGACCGTAGCCCAGCTTCATGGAGACGGTTGCGAATGGTCCTCGCCGATACCCCAGGAGCAACAGTGTCCCTAATTTGCTGGGAAGCGGCGGTGCGGTCCCCTACGGCACTGCGTAGGATCCTACGGTCTTGGCGTGCATCCGTGCGTCGCTGCGGTCCGGTCCCATGTCGACGGGTACGTGCACCTTCCGCCGACCACTGGCGACAACATCGATGTACTGTGGAGACCTCACGCCCCACGTGTTGAGCAATTCGGCGGTACGTCCACCCGGCCTCCCGCATGCCCACTATACGCCCTCGGTCAAAGTCCGTCAACTGCACATACGGTTCACGTCCACGCTGTCGCGGCATGCTACCAGTGTTAAAGACTGCGATGGAGCTCCGTATGCCACGCCAAACTGGCTGACACTGACGGCGGCGGTGCACAAATGCTGCGCAGCTAGCGCCATTCGACGGCCAACACCGCGGTTCCTGGTGTGTCCGCTGTGCCGTGCGTGTGATCACTGCTTGTACAGCCCTCTCGCAGTGTCCGGAGCAAGTATGGTGGGTCTGACACACCGGTGTCAATGTGTTCTTTTTTCCATTTCCAGGAGTGTATATTACCAAATGCAAATAAAAATTACTTCTTTGGTCTATTACTGGGGTTTTCTTTCTATTCATCCTCACACATTTATAGTTGGTAATTTACAAGAACGTTATATTAGATGACACTCCTCTAGTTCCATCACCTAGCCACTCAACTTTCTTCTGTACTGTGATGATAATTACTCTATCGAATTTTAGCGAGATGTTGAATGCTTCACAGACATTGAAAACCAAGTGCTAGCGAGGATTGGACTAGGATAGGGAAGGAAATCGACCGTGACCTTGTCAAAGAAACTGTTCTAGTTTTCGGTTTAATCGGTTTAGAAAACTCCAAATTTCGAAAGTGGGTCGGCATATGGTGGCGAACAAGTCCTAATTTAGCACACAGCCTATCAGCGGCGTTTATCCCACCGGGGACTCCTCTGCTCGTTGGGTGACTTTATGCTAAACTTAGTCTAAGTTTCCAAATCCATATAGGCTGTAATACAATTCATAATTAAATGTGTAAAAAAACTAGCTGATTAGACCCATTGTGCTGGTCTGTTATCAAATCCTCTATAGCCACTTACCTTGTATCTAATCATGGTCGGTGCAGTGTTTTGGTGGTAATACGTGCGTACATGACAAACCGTAAAAACACAATAGTCCTGCTGTCATAACATCAAAGGTATCCGCCACTTTTCATTTATAGTTTCGCTTAGATTTTTTAGTTATTACGAAAACAGAAGAACCTCTGAGAGAGGCTGAAAAGAGTTCGAGACAAATTCTATCTCGTTGTAAAATGTTCAGTGGAGTTCAAGAATTGAATAGGACCATTACTGAAATGCTGTTATCGAAAATAAAAAGATGCACCTACGTTCAGCGATTCTGAATAATTTCTTAAAAATTGTAGGGCTGTACCAGCAGGGAAGATCGAAGTCATACGCTGCTACTCATAGCCACTTCTGGAAAAAAAAGTCTTGAAATATAGCGTCATATGTAACACTACCTTTCTGTTATTCTGTAAACAAAAGAGTCTAAAGTTATCTCCATGTCCTTCCCCAAAAATGGTACATTCCTATTTGACATTAGGAAATAAAAGCTATTTTTGAATAGAATATATCTCGTGAAGCACATTGGTCTTACAAAAAGTAATTTAAAAGGGACACAGTCTCGACTGCAAAAACATTTATTTTAATGTTAACCGGTTTCGGTCAGTTTTTGACCATCCTCAGACCGTCATACCATGATGGTAGGCGATGACAGTGAATGGAGTGGGTGTTGTAGCAGTTGACGTTCGAGGAGCTAAAACACCTGCTTCTTCCACTGCCACCGCTTACCATCATGGTATGAGGGTCTGAGAATGGTCAGAAAGTGAGCGAAACAGGTTACCATCAAAATAAATGTTTTTGCGGTCGAGACTGTTTGCGTCTATTTTTAAAGTATTTTTGAATAGTTTCAGACAGGGTACTAGTGTGACGAAGAAAACAAGTATACTTTCTTGTAAGGCGAAAAAATAAAGCTACAGTTAACATATTTAAAATTGTATTGGTCAGAAAATAGCAAACAGCAAAACAAAACTGCACTGTACGTCAAATGGTGAAGTTCTAACAAGTAAAGTTCTGTACTGTTACATAAAACAATTAAATATGCAACACCTACGATGATGTTGTTAGAGAAATAATAATTTAGACTTTGAAAAGTATTTACTTGTAACGTTATTTCTTATTTTCTAGCTTGAAAGTGATGATCACAGAAGAACTTTTGTGAAATCTGTGAAAGACCTTCTTAAGCAATACCATTTTGACGGTATTGACATAGCATGGGAATTCCCTATGAACAAGGAAAAGAAAGAACGAAGCACGCTTGGTAAGTACAAAAACGATACATAACTGCTTGTCTAAAAAAATTAGATGTATCTAATACATACAGACATCAAATGTTGTAGATATAGTAAGTGCACACAATTTCACTGGTGTTTATGTTACACAGTGTAGAGTATATTTAAACAAAAATATGACACTTCCTGGATAACATCAGTCTTACTGCTCTGACGGAAAAAAATTACAACATCAAGAGGCAGATGTGCGACATAGACGAAAGTTGGTAAGCGTGTTTCTACATCTGAAATATGATGCCTATTCAGCTTTCACGCCAGTCGTGTAAGAGTGATGCCAGTAGAATCACTGTGAGAATGCAAATCTGGTTTGCTTTAAACGCACGCTGTAACGGTCGTGAGCGTTAGTTACCTTTGAGACTGAACGTGGTGAGTTTGATGTTAGTCAAGAATACCTTTACGGTGACAAAATAAGCCATTATCAACGCCTCACTGAGTTTGAACGAGGTGGTTTAATAGGTATATGAAAAGCTAGATGTTTCTTCTGCGATGATGTAGAAAAACTTGGCAGGAATGTATCCATTGTACAGGTTGTCCGAAAAGTCTTTCCCTGATTATATAAACTCATAACTCAAGCTATAAGTAAAATACAAATATGAAACTGGTGTCTAATTGTTTACAAACTATCAAAGGTTTTTTCACACATCAGTAAACTTCCACATGAGTGCCCTTGGTAGCACGTAGCATATCTAGGCGATATTCAATTTCCATCCACACATTAGCTAACATCACTGGAGGGATCGATTCACCGACTGTGGTTATCCGTTGCCGCAGGCTTTCAAGATCTGGTACACGTGTTCGGTACACCTCTTCCTCGACATAACCCCATAAAAAGAAGTCTAATGGGGTTATGTCAGAACAGCGTGGAGGCCGAACCGTTGGCACATCACGACCAATCCATCGCCCAGGAAAGGTCGTATCGAGATAGGCACGGACGTCCAAACCCCAATGAGGCCGGTGCACCGTCTTGCTGAAACAAGACATCGGGGTGATACTGAAGCAGCTGAGGAACAGCATAAAGTTGCAACATGTCCAGATAGACTGCAGATATGATGGTAGCCTCATCGTAGAAGAATGGCCCGATAATTTGGTCGTGCAATAGCGCGCACCAAACATTGACCTTTGGACTGCCTCTGGTGCACTCCATGACCTCGCCAGGGGGTTCTGAACCCCAAATGCGCACATTATGGTGATTCACTACTCCACTGACAAAAAAGGTCGCTTCGTCGGAAAAGGGAATTCGTCTGAGATAACCATCATTGTCCTCAATACGTGATAGCATTTCGACCGCAAAGTCATATCGACGTGTACTGTCATTGGGCAACAATGGAAGTGGAAGTTTACTGATGTGTGAAAAAAACTTTGATAGTTTGTAAACAATTAGTCACCAGTTTCATATTTGTATCTTACTTCTAGCCTGAGTTATCAATTTATGTAATCTGGGAAAGACTTTTCGGACACCCTGTACATTATCGTCGGCTACGGTGGTCACGAAAATGTGCGGTTACAAGGAGATCACCACCAATGTGGCACTGCCAAGAGGGGAGACCATCGTGCTCGAGGTATAGCTCAAGCGCATCGTACTGCATATGCACCAGCCATTTGAGCAGCAGTTAACACCACAGTGAGACATCCCACTGACCCTAAACCACCGCCATTTGTGACTTCCGTGGTATCAAGCGAGAAATGATTGGAGAGCGGTGTGTCTTGTTTTCTGATTTATGTTTTGGATAGGAGGAGGGCCGTTGGGTGCCTGCAAAAACCTGCTAGACACACTGGACCTACAGCTGCAGCTACGGAATGGGATGCGATTCCGTAAAACAGCAGGAGCAATCTCGTGGTTATCCCACACACCCTGACTAGAAAATTGTATGTCAACTTGGTGATTGAAGCTGTTGTGCTGCCACTTATGAAGAGCATTCCATGGGGTGTTTTTCAGTAGGATAACGCTCGCCCACATATTGCTGATGTAACTCGGCATTCCCTACACATTGTCGGCATGCCTTGGCCTGCTCGTCCAGCAGATCTGCTTCCAATTGGGCACATATGGGACATCGCTGGGCGACAAATTCAGCGTCATCCACAAACAACATTGACCGTCCCTGTATTGGCTGACCAAGTGTGGAAGGCATGGAACTCCATCAGACGAACTGACAGTCGGTACCTAGGTACCTACACAACACAATGCATCTGGCATTCAACATTCTGGCGGTTATGCCGGTTATTAAGGGGGTGGGGGGGTGGGGGGGGTATGACGTCAAACGGGCCGCCTTGGAGCAGGAGAGGCACCACAGGACATTTTAAGTTCCACTGTCTATACTTTTACAAAGAAAATTCATAAAACTTAGTCAGCATGACCAGGAAGGAGTCAGGATTCACACTCGTAGCAGCGGAAGTTCAAAAACATAACAAATTTTTTTACATGTGAAATTTCATCATTTTTTCACTTACTTTTGGCTCCATTTGTTACTATAGGTACATTTTTTTTCATAAATAAGAGAGACTGTTCGATGAATTTTGCACAGCATACAAACCATACTTTCAGGTGCCTGAATCTCTAGAATCTATTTAATTTATGAAAAAATGAATAAGGTGTTAAGTTTTAAACTTTATGTTTAGAAAAAAAATCAAATTTTGTAGTTAATTATCTCAATTTTACCACAGTTTTTAATAGATTTGGAAAATTCTAGAGTTTCATAGACCTGTAAGTATGGTTTGCTGTGCAAAATTCATCAAAGAATCTCTCTTACTTGTGAAGAAAAATGTACCTATAGCAACAAATGCAGCCAACAGTATGTGAAAAAAAGATAAAGGTTCGCATCTAAAAAAAATTATTTTGTTATGTTTTTGCATTTCCACTGCTATGAGTGTAACTCCTGAATTCTTCCTGGTCATGCTGACAAAGTTTTATGAATTTATTTGTAAAAGTATAGACAGTAGAAAATAAAATGTCCTGTGGTGCCTCTCCTGTTCCAAGTCGGCCCGTCTGACGTCCTACCCCCCTTAATGTACCAGCATTTCACATTTGCAATGGCTTAACTCGTGCTTACATTAAATTGTGATCTTGCAGTGTAGAACACTTAAACCTAGACAAATGGATTCCCGAAATATTGTTACTATATATTAATCATTTTTTGGTGTTCGATTTTTTTTCGTCAGTTTATATGAAATGCTCACATTTTAGCACTACATTCAATCATTTACTCCACTTAGCGATTAGCTTGCAGAGGAAAGTAGCTACGTCCGATTTCGTTATTCTTAAGAGTTACTTATAATGTGCTTAACCTTATTCAGGATCCTTCTGGCACGGCTTCAAGAAAGTAATCGGCCTGGCACATAGCCACAAAGATGAGAAGGCAGACGAACATCGCAGAGAGTTCTCATCTTTGATTCAGGAACTGAAAACGTCTTTGAAAACTGAAAATGCACTGCTGACCCTGAGCGTGATACCTTACATCAATCATACTGTGAGTATAAAACATTTCCCTGTGTCCTGAATACCGATGTCAAATATTTTGCTGCCCGCAATGGCTGTTTACAAACAATCGAATCCTCTTCTGTTCAGATGGCAAAATTTTTCACTGCTGGCTTAATTTAAATGAAGTAAAATTTCTATTTATTTCATTTGAATTTGCATTACTGGACGGCTTCGAATATGATGTCATTTTAAAATCAAAGGTATCCACACATGCACGAACTATTGCGTGGATTAACTGGATAATCACTTTATTCGACAAAGATGTTGTTATGCCTTTGTCTCAGACTCTGGTAATACAGCTGACGGCTTGAAATTGCGCTGCACACATCAGGTTCTTTATTCTAAGAACATCATGAACACGTTCAAGAATTGTGCGCATATCTGCATTTGAGAATGGCCTCACACCTATGTCTATGCAAGTAGGAATAAAGTAAACAGAAATATTTACTCCATTCAGTAACAACCAGCGTGGAATATTTTATCATTTAAACAAATTGTTGTGGCTGTGTACCCATTCGGAACCAATATAAATCAAGTTTCATCCAGGAAAGTGGTGAACGAAGGTAATTTGGTATGTACTCTATCACCTTACACTACTGATTTCAGTTCGTAGATTAAACTATTGCTTAGGAAAGAAGATAAAAATATCGAAGACTAATGGTCGAAGACATGGAAGAGAGGTGTAAAATTTATATTATCACATATAATCACATTGTTAACTATCTCTGAACATTGCCTCGTTACTCGTTAGCCCATCCAAATATTATTTCGATAAACGTATGGAACCTATATATCATTTAGGCAGCGTCTAGACCAATCAACCAAGATCACTGCACAGTGCATATCGTCTTATATCGTTAATTACTAAAACCTAGTCCATCTCCTCCTACCCCCATCTCCCTGTCCATTCGCTCCTACTCCTCCGTCTGTCCATCTGCTCCTCCCCTTCTTTCTGTGCATCGCTTCAGTCCCCCTTCAAGTCCACCTCATCTCCCACCCTCGAAGTCAATATCCTTCTTATCCCGCTAATTTAATATCCTTCTCTCCTCTCATTGTCTATCTCCTGATCCTCCTCCTCCGCTGTGCATATCCTTCATCCGCTCTCTCCTCCCATTTCACCCTCGTCCCCTTCTCTGAAATTCCCTCCTCCCCCTCTCTGTCCATTTCCTTCTCACGCACACCCGTGCCCACGTCCTCCTTTCCCTTGCCCTTCTATTTCCTCCACCTCCTCGTATTCCCTCTCCATCAGCAAGTTATCACTCCCATCCCAACAGCAGACTTGTGGTTATTACCTTCACAGCATTCCTTTCAGATAGTAAGTAATGTGTGTGCCAAGTTTAGGTGAAATGGATGCAGACGTTTAGAAGGAGTTTTTTCCCGCAGCCTTGCTTGAGTACGTACATGTTATAACACCCCCACTCCTGTACCACACATCGTTTGTAATCACCCGTGTTCCCAAGGATTCCTACAATATGGAATAAAGAACTGATCCGAGGTAAAATTTCCTCTAGTAACATAGCGGGTGCTATAACCGATTTGTCATTAACCAACTAATGATGATAGAAAGTCTCGGTTAACTGAAATATTATTCAAAAGTCTATTAGAAATTTCAGTAGTTAGTTGGTCTCATCTCCTGTTCGATAACTTGCACAGTGAACTGAAACATACTTATGGTCGCCAGCTCGCTGCAGGAACTACTCTAACGACAATACTACTAATAATACTACTACTTATGACAATAGTAGCGTAACTTAGTTCGATTTCTTATTAGCTACAACTTACTCAGCTTCTCGCAATACATTCACACAGCTATGAAATGGAAATGCTACATGTAAAGGAAGGTTTCTTTCCAGGCTGTTAAACAAAACGTTGCACTCGTGGTGTAGGGTTGGCGTCTTTGATTACTAATCAAGACTTCCTCTGTCCTAAACCAGCCACCACTTGAATTTTGATAAATAATCATCATTGGCGGCTGAAGACTTCCGACATAAGAAGTCACCCTTATTCTGCCAACGGCCTTGTCAAAGAGGGCGGAGGAGCGGGCAGTAGTTCAGGGAACTCTCTTGTCCTTGGGGTGGGAAACTGCCCCTAAACGCGGAACAAACAGCAATAATCAACGGCATCAGGATGCAGAAGGCAGTAGAAACCACTGCATTAAAGACTCATAGCGTGTATCTATAGGAAATGTAACCTGTAATTGAAAAAGTGTCATAATTATCTGTCCATTGGCACAAGATTTCGGAATAGCCCCCATTCGGATCTCCAGAAGGGAACTGCCGAAGAAAAGGTGACCATGGGAAAAAGATTGAATAACCAACGAAAGGATAACGTTCTACGAGTCGGGAAGTGGAACGTCAGAAACTTGAACGTGATAGGGAAACTAGAAAATCTGAAAAGGGAAATGCAAAGGCTCAGTCTAGATACAGTAGGGTTCAGTGAACTGAAGTGAAAAGAAGACAAGGATTTCTGGTCAGATGAGTATAGGGTAAAATCAACAGCAGCAGAAAATGGTATAACGGGAGTAGGATGAGTGTTACTGTGAACAGTTCAAATGGTTCGAAAGGCTCTCAGAACTATGGGACTTAACATCCGAGTTCATCAGTCACCTAGAACTTAGAACTACTTAAACCTAACTAACCTAAGGACATCACACGCATCCATGCCCGAGGCAGGATTCGAACCTGTGACCGTAGCGGTCGCGCGGTTCCAGACTGAATCGCATAGAACTGCTGGGCCACAACGACCGGCACAGTTCAGTGACAGGGTTGTTCTTATCACAATCGACAGCAAACCAACACCGACAACGACATTATAGGTATACATACCGACGTCGCAAGGTGAAGATGAGGAGACAGAGAAATTATATGAAGATATTGAAAGGGTAAAAGAGTACGTAAAGGGAAATGAAAATCTAATAGTCATGGGGGGACTATAATGCAAAGGTAGGGGAAGGATAGAAGGAAAGGTTACAGGAGAACAGGGGCTTGGGACAAGGAATGAGACAGGAGAAAGACAACTGAATTCTAAAATAAATTTCAGCTAGTATTTGCGAATACTCTGTTCAAGAATCACAAGAGGTATACTTGGAAACAGTCGAATAATACGGGAAAATTTCACGTCACGGCAAATAGGGATTCCGAAAGCAGATCGAGACGTGATATTCCTGGAATTAAGGAAAACGTAGAAGGGAGGACCCATCAATTTAACTTTCTTTTCACACAACCTGTTGATTTAACCATATGTAATCATAAATTTGTTTTCTTTACAAAATTAACAAATTTGTGAAATGAATAAGCTTTTGCAAAAAAAAATCAAAACAAGACAACATGACAATAATTACAAGGTGAGCGGACCTGCAGCCCGCCCGTTATCGGGTGAAACAGCGGTGTCTACTACCGTGCTGGACACAGTTTCTCTTATTAAATACCCTTCTGCAACACATGAAAACGTATAAGCAATTAGATGGCAAGAGTGGTTCAATTATTGAAACAGATTTCATATTTTTTTTTAAATTTAGAAACTGTATGTCGAAGGGTGCGGGGTTAAGATGCTCACCTGTGCTTAAAGGTTAAACAGATTAGGAAACCGTTCTGACAATGATAAGAATCGCTTCAAAACAAGCAACCTCTTAATTTCAATCAACAACCAAGGTGTGACTGGATCCCAACCCATCCCTTTTGACAATCTTATTGTGACTAAAGCCCTAGTGACAGTTGCCTGTTAATATTTCCAAAGTTAAACTGCTTTTCAGTTATGAAGGTACTTGCAAGAGCTATTGAAAGACTTTCTTTATCTTGTCCTATTTCCTGACATGCGTGAACTGCAGATGACAATCACATGAATCAGTCCCCATATGAAATGGTAAAGATAGATTTAGATGGTGAAGAATTTCTTGTTTCAATCTGTCAAATGCAGCTTGACATTTTTCTGTGCATAGATGTGCACTATTCTTTTTCAGCAGATTACATAAATCTGTATCATTAAAGGCTTGCTCATTTACATATGTGTGGCAGAAATTACATAGTTAAAATCGTTTTTGGTTCTGTTCTCTAGCCTTCGGAGGCTGACACTCCTTGATTGCTTCCAGTTTCCTAGGATCTTTTGTTATTCCAGTTGTCGTAATAATATGGCCTAAAAACTCCACCTCCTTTTTTTTATAAATTCACACTTCTTTATTTTCAAAGTCATTCCACCTCTTTTTAACGCCCAAAAAATCTCATCTAACAATTCACAATATTCTTCCTATGATGATGTCACTATGGAAAATTCGTCCAGAATTATGGTTATCCTGCAACCCAGTTCTTTTCTAATATGTCATCCAAAACTTGGATAAACACTGACACAGACGTGTTCAATCCAAAAGGGGCCACTTTGTAATAATATTTTCCTGCAAAGAGAAATAAAGGCAGCTTTCTCGAATCTGGTTCAAGCGCAATTTGCCAACATCCCTCAGTCAGATCAAGACTCGTCATATATTACCTTATGAAATTTCTGTAGCGTATCATCAAGACTTTCTGGCCTATCACTTACGCGTTTCTCTACTTTACCGAGATACGAGCATCTGTCATGATCCTCACTCCACAATCTTTTTTGTTGACTGGATCTACAGGATTGTTATACTGCCCCCTAGATCTTCCTATTGTTCCCGATTCCTTCACACGATTTATTTCTTTTTGTACTGGTTCTTTCCTACCTAGTGGTGTCTGGTAAACTGGCGCAAAGAATGGTTCATGAGGTACCATTTCTATTTTATATTCAAGGCCATCGACTGACCCAAGCTTTTCTGAAAACAATTGTTTATTGCTTACCAAATATTGTTCAACTCATTCTTCTGTTCTAATGATACTTTTGGTATCCTTTCTAAACAGGCTCTTAAATCATGTTCAGATGGGTTCACTCTGTTCACATTTCTAACACGATAACACTCAGCTCCTTCACTTAAACCTACACATTGGTAGTGTAACAATTCTCAGATTTACATCCTCTCTCATATCAGTATCTTCTATTTTATTGTCCTCTACTGAACAAACCATTACTTCCCTATAACAGTCAAAAATTTCTTTATGTTTCATCATTCAGTACACATCCACAATTACGTCAGTATACAACTGAGGAACCAGTACAAAGTCATGTTGAAACACTGTACCAAATTCTACAAGACTTGAGCTTCAATTTGTTTGCTGCAACTACCCATTGCACCTATTATTTTCACTCTCGTAACTGGAATTTTTGCTATTTATGATTTTCCTTTTATATGCCCTTAAAATGACTGACCCAAAGCACTAATTTCATTGCCACTATCAACTAACACTTGTATTTTTATATGCTATACTTTCACTGGGATCATTATTTGTTCACATCGTCGTACTTCATTACTTTTATCTCTCCGCAATAAATCTTGTTAAATTTCTAAATTTCCTTACTGAAATTCCTCCTGCTTTAGAATTTTATCCGGAGGATCTTTCTTCCTTTTGATACAGAATGTGCTTCATTTCTATACTATTTATCGTATCACCAAGAACACTCTCTCCATCACTTTCATCTGAACGTATTACATCGGCTGTAACTTCATATACATTAAAATCTCCGGTTTCAGTTATTAATCTTCCACAATCATCTACAGATTGCCCTTTCTAATCTGCTGACATCATTCGGTTCAGATATGGCATCAACAAAATCGTTCTCATATACCCCAAACTCTTCACACTTCTCACAATAACTAAAAATTTCATCTGCTTTACTGATTATATATTCATTATTCATTTTCTTATTAAGTAGACTTTCATTTATCTTCCTCTTAGGTTAATCATTATTCCCTATAAAACCTATTTTATTTCCCTTTTTCCGTTATTCTAAGCCCTCATTCAGTTTCGACTTCATTTACTGAGATACTTTACATATTAGCAGATGAACACTGGGCTAGAACCAATGTGGCAGCGCTATTCCTGCACGCGCTAGCGTTCACTCCGACAACACTCGTAGTTTCACGAGCGTCTATCTCTGACTCACCTTGTACCTGAAATAAGCCGTTAGGGTTCTGTTGTTCGGGCCCGCTAGCCTCTACGCGACCGTGACTGTGCCTAAACATATTTTCTCATTCACTTTCAGTTACATTGTCATAGTTACGGTTGCACCAAAACTGCTTTCTTTTCCGTTCGTGCCAGGGCCTATCCCCAGAAGTACACCGTTATACTGATGCGAATCGTCGTTTTTCTCATAGCTATTTTCACGAGATTTGTAATTATAACCTCCCCTTGCTGGACCAAAACCTCTTCCGCCTCTTCTCCCTCTATCTATCTGAGCTGATCTCACATTGCAGTCAGTCGTGTTACCATTTTGACAATTATGATTGCCATTATCGTTATTGTGGTTTCTCTTCTGGCAGCGTTGTTTTTATAATGGTTTCAGTTTGGGTGGTAGTTAGCATTATTGTGGTACCGATTTTCATCATCACCGTACAGCACATCTAAGTCTCCCACTTTCTTTTAAAACGAGATTTTATCACAGTCTCCAGTAACGTACCCTCGGACGTTTCACGGTGATTTGGCTCACAATATGCCCATCATTCATTTTTCACACATTTGATAGTTTTCTATACAGGTCCTCACAGTAGATTTTCATACTCGAAATCCTAACAGCAAAAGTAAACTCTGTTATCACTTCCTCTTCCTTAGTTACTGACAAATATTCTTTTTCAAACCTTTAAAAAAATTCTTCTAGCATTTCTCAACCTCCCAAGATGTGAACTGCTCAAATATCTACATCTCCACTCAATCTTGTTCTAGCAATTCTCAGGCGGTTTTCCTAGGGAAATTCTTTCCGTATCAATGATGTATACTTATCCATGAATACGACCAGATGGCTTCTGCCTTTTTCCATCAAACTTGACACGATCCTCTTATCACTTGACCTACAGTAAGACTTCTGGTACTCTCTAGGCTTTTAACACATTCCTGAATTGAGCTTGTTTCTGTGTTCATCACAGTTACAGCTCCCTGTAATTGCGATTCCGATTCTTTTTTTACCCCATCTGTTTCCTCATGCCAAGAATTTACAGACTGCTTTGCCTCTGATCTGACTGTTCCTATATTTAGACCAGCATCTGTTTGGACACATCACTAATCTTGTCTTTGTAACTACATTTTGATTTATCTGAGACACGATATACTTGTATAACCTGCTCAATTCCTGTTGTACACTTAACTTTGTATTCTATATTTCATTGGTAAACAAATTTTTAAGGGTTTCCGTTTCATCTCCAAATTTCTTATCTATTTTATTTTTCGAAGACTGAATAGACGTGTCAGATTTACTATTCAAAGACTGATTAGAATTTCTGAACCCACCTCTGAAATTATTTAAGTCAGTGCTCAAAGATTGATTTGAATTCTTCGTGTAAGTACTCAAAGACTGATAGGATGTGTCAGTTTTACTGTTCAAGGCAGTTAAACCAGAGATCACTGATTTAAGTATTTCTATTACCGTATCCATATGGTCTGTACCCAATATGATTTCCTGTCCCACTACTCGTTTCATTTCAGCTACCCTTTCGTCCAAACGACTTTAGTAACCCGCGTTATCTGCATCTACATTTGCCAGACTATCATCAAAAATTTCATGCTTTATTACTACGCTGTTTATAGCTTCCATTTCCTCAGTACTCTTTGCTTCACTTTTGATGTCTAATTGATTGTTAAACATCTCTATATTCAGAATGTAATTTTGTGTTTCTAATTACGCCTGCATTGTCGAATTCGACCTTCTTTACTATTGCTTACTGAAATTTATGTTACTACTACAAATTTCAAAATGGGCTTTTATCAAGTTCGGAACTGTAGTAAACAATTTGCGATGTCCTGTCACAGTCGCCATGTATACCACCCCACTCCCGTACTAAACTTTGTTTGTAGTGACATGTGTTCCTATGGGTCTTTACAGAATAGAATAAGGCATCAGATCCGAAGTGAAATTATCCCATAGTAACGTAGCGGGAGTTACAACCAGTTCGTCATTAACTCATTTTTCTACTAATGACTATAAACAAAGTCTCAATTAACTGAAATATTATTCAATGGTCGATCTGAAATTTCAGCTGTTAGTTGTTATGATTTTCTGTTCATTAATATGCACAGATATCTGAAGTAAACTTATGGCCGCAGGTCGCTGCACTGACTACTCTAGTATACTGAAATATTGAAATAATGACAACAGCCTCGGAACTTAACTCGATTTTTTATCAGCATACGACATACTCAACTTCTCACATACCTCCACAAACCTACCAACGAACTATCGGATTCCTGATACGGAAAATCAGTGATGCATTCCGTTCCAAAGACGGATAAACAAGCTATTAAGCAGGTGGCCATAACGTTTCGTGTTATAAGTTTATTGTTGGTAAAGTCGCACATGGCGTACCACACTAGTGTAATGAGAAAAGAGGAACATGAAATGCGACATGAGGAAGAATCATCAGCAATGACCATCCTGATTGTCCCACAATCTAGAACTGTGCAGCCTCTGTAGGCGTATGATTCAAGGCAAGGAAAATTAGTGCATTATACATATAATTCGTTCTGAGCGATGTGTAGCTCCTTGTTCAAGTTACAACGTCATATCACAAAGACATTGGATCATGTTTAGCGAGGTACAATTCTCGGTCGCGTTGAGCTTGATCGTAAACAGACCACAGCTTCAGTGGTATTGACCGTAGCGCACAGGACCATTTCAAGGCTTTGGCGATCTTCCTGGGAACCAGGAAATGTTCGTCGTAGGCCAGCACAAAGTCAACTTTGAGCAAAACTGCCGCAACATGACTGATATTTTAAATGTACTATGGTCTCCATGGATGACTGGCAAGACATCTACATGACTCAGGAGGAAAGTTACCCAACAAATTCTGTATTACCGGGCCCTCGAGCTAGTTATTGCATGTGTCAGATATCGGATGGTCTTTGGCCTGCACATGACACGAGGGAGACAGTCCTGTTTGTCATGGAATCATCAACAACGAGATTTGGTGAGAGAAATGTGCTTTTCAAAGATGAATTCCACTTCAGAGCGTTCCCGTACGTTTGATTGAAGGAGTGTAGTAATCAAAACGATCATAGTGGCACCGTGATCAGGGACCATGTTGATGGTGGTGAGGAAAGGTACCAATGGCCGTACAATACTTCAGTCTTTCTTTGTGTTCAGTGGAGAAGTTTATATGGTCGGAGACACCGATGAGCTACTGCAAACACTTGTGCGAGTTTTCAGTATTAGACGTGTTACAGACACCGTCTTATGGCCTATGATGGCAGTCCGCATTTTTCTCGGAGGAGAGAGGGGGGGGGGGGAGGGAAGTTTCTCGCATGAAGATGTCATCCCCATGGACAGGCCAGCGAAACTATAGTTCCGACCACAATGGAGCTTGTATGTAATACACTTGGAAGTATAATTTCAGCTCAGCAGAAGTCTTGAAGGACTCTTACATATGCTTAGAAAGCTACCACTCTGTGTGTGGCGGAGAGTGCCACTACGATTCAAGCAATTTCTTGTTCCAGTCGAAGGTGATGCGCAGGAAGAACGGTTGATGGTACATTTCCCTATGAGCTCGAATTTTACTGATTTTTCCCTGAGTGATTACTTCGCGGGAATGCGTGGGAGCAAGTAATATTATGTTGTCTGACTTTCCTTGGAAAGTAAGCTCAACGGACTTGTAACATTACACATCTCCGTGATTTAGATCACATCTATTCCAGCGTCTAGCTCTAGATAAGTATCAGCGTTCCATGACGCTTCCGCTGTTTCTAAAGAAACCCGTGACGAAACGTGGTGGTCTTCTTTGGATACTCTCATATTCTATACTTCATCTATGAAACATGAATGATAATGGTTCAAAAATGTTTCAAATGGCTCTGAGCACTATAGGGCTTAACTTCTGAGGTCATCAGTCCCCTAGAACTTAGAACTAGTTAAACCTAACTAACCTAAGGACATCACACACATCCATGCCCGATGTAGGATTTGAACCTGCTACCGTAGCGGTCGCGCGGTTCCAGACTGCAGTGCCTAGAACCGCTCGGCCACACCGGCCGACTGATGAGCAGTACATAAATATTGGTCGGACGAGTCTTCTGCAAGCCACTTCTTTCGCGAATGAGTTCCATTTCTTCAGGAATTTTACGCGCCGTTTTATCCCCTCAGCAATGGGATCGACTACCTTTGAAGCACTTTACTGCCGACCTTGTACGGCAGCTTTATATAAACACGTGTCCTGTTCACTATTAGGGAAGAAATGTGTTTCTTGCTTTCCAGAACTATCGAGCGGGGTTGCGCAATAGTTAGCACACTTGACTCGCATTCGGGACGACGACGCTTCAAACCCGCGTCCGGCCATCCTGATTTAGGTTTACCGTGATTTCCCTAAGTCGCTTAAGGCTAATGCCGAGATAGTGCCTTCGAAAGGACACGGCCGCTTTCCTTCTCCATCCCTTCCTTCCTAAACCGATCTTCTGCTCCGTCTCTTAAGACCTCGTTGTCGACGGGGTGTTAAACACTAATCTCCTCCTCCTCTTCCTTTTTCCAGAACTTTCGTAAATTCATGTTTTAAATATTTTTGTGTACGCAGTATGTTCTGTTTACATTCTGCCTTATTGCGTAACCTTTTAACCATGCTATTCAAAAAGTATACTAGCGTGTCTCGGTTGTGCTTAGCTTTTCTACACTAGTTTAGCTTTACATCACAAGAACTGGAGCGCGTATTTCGATTAGCGCTGCACTTCTACGAGTCATACGAAATGAGCGTCTGTATTTGTTACAGCTGTACTACGACTGCTCAGCCCTGTCGCCGCACGTGGACCACCTGCACCTGTTGGCCTACGACTACCACACCCCTCAGCGGACTCCCAACACAGCTGACTACCCGGCGCCACTGTACGTTGCGGGGAAGCGAGACCCCGACCTCACGGCCGACGGCAACGTGAGGTGGTTCCTCGAGAGGGGCTTCCCTTGTACGTACATTCGTTTAGGGAGCGGCAGACTATAGGGTCTAAGTTCTTACGTTCCCATTTCGTTAACATGGCTGTGTGGTGTGTTTTCATGGACGAGACATTAATAATGAATGATAAATGTGTGCGTACGTGCATGCGTGCATGCGTGCATGCGTGTGTGTGTGTGTGTGTGTGTGTGTGTGTGTGTGTGTGTGTGTGTGTGTGTCAAAGGACATAATGATAAATCCTGCCACAATACGTTCTGTGTGTTTGAAGATTCGCGCGGCGTATTACAACTTGAAATATTCCAGGTTTACAGCCGCCTCAGCTCGTAATATGTCTGCAATATTTCGAGACGAAGCACCTTTCCCTCGTCATACGCAGGAGCAGGAGATAAAGGAGGAAACTAATACATTCTTCAGGAAGAGTAATTTAGGGGAGACCTCTGAATTTCAAAAACAGAATCATGTATTTAAAAAAAAAAACAAAAAAAAAATCTTCATACTACCCTGTAGCTCACACTTAAGTGGCTGACAGAGGGTTCATCGAATCACTTTCACTCTGTTTCCTTACGGTTCACTCTCCGTGGAAGCTCTGATTTCTCTTATTTTATTACAATGGTCTTTTCTCCATACGTAGGTGCGTGTCAACAGAATTCGGAGGAGAACGTTGGAGACTGAAACGACACTCCAACTCGCGTGCCATGCCTGTGACCCTCTCTCCCCCGTTTCGCGATGAGACAAAATGAGCTGCCCATCTTTGAACTTTTTCGATGTTCTCCGTCAATCCTATCCGGTAAGGATCCCATACCGCACAGCAGTACTCTAGTAGAGGACGGACAATAGTGGAGGCAGTCTCTTTAGTAGACCTGCTGCGTCTTTTAAGTGTTGTGCCAATAAAACGCAGTCTTTGCTTTGCCTTCCCCACAACGTTATCTACGTTATTGTTCCATTGTAAGTTGTTCGTATCCTTAATTCCTAGATATTTAGCTGAACTCACAGTCTTAAGTTTTTTGTGATTTATCGAGCAACAGAAATTTAACGTGTTGCTTTTAGTACTCATGTGAATGACTTCACGCTTTTCATTGTTTTGAGTCAACTGCCACTTTTCGCACCACACAGATGTCTCGCCTAAATCATTTTGCAGTTGGTTTTGAACTCCTGATAACTGTACTAGACGGTAAATGACAGCACCAACTGTACTATAGAAGTTTACTTTTCCTTCTAAACATTTTTCGAACTTGCGTCCATTTTTCTAAGATCCTCGTGTATAGAAAATAAAATACGAAATCTGCATACATATACTCGTAGCGACTTCACCTTGTAAAATAATCCGAGTTCTATTATCATATTGTAAAGTAATAATTGACGTTAAAAATTAATGTATATTTGAGAAACGTGATGGTTCATAACGATATTACGCAGAATTGAACGATATTATAAATGCTACTTACGATTATTTTGACGCTGAATGTCGTGTGTGTATGTTTTGTCGTTAATGGGCGCCCAGCGGCGAGGTTACCAGCGTCTGTACGAAAGTTAACAGGAGCGAGTGTGGTTAAAACAGTTAAGATGTCATAAAACAAGTTACAGTAAGTCTAACAGAATTACACTCAATCACTCTTTTGACGACTGCTGTTGCGACGTATTCCCCACACAATCACACTATTTCTCATCTTTTAAGAAGCGTAAAACTAGTCAGATGTTCTAAAACTAGAAATTAAAACACTTGTAAAACAAGAGGAAAACTAAAATAATGACACCGTGTTATATGACTGGCTGATCACTTATCCCATTTATATAGGTATCAATCCTCTCCTTTCTAATGACCGACATCTCTACAAAACTTCTCTTCCTATCAACATTAATGAACATTAATGATAGGAACGATCCTGTCCATTTCATAAAATTCCTGATTCGGAGTTTGAATAGGACTTGAGATCAACTTACTTTAATTTATTCCGCTTCTAATGAGAAATAAAAATATAATAATAAATGAATCATCAATTAAATATTTTATTGTCCAAGCAACAGCACCGACAGTACTATTATTTTCATTTTTTGGGGCACCGTAATGTCTTAAAAACTCCAAAAAATTTTAGGGAACAATTAGGACTTCCCCAAATACTTTAAAGTCGCCCACATCACCTACTTATAGCGATTACCATGTAAAAAATGTAATATCGCTGATACACTGTCATCCCAGTTAAGAGGGAAAATAACACATAAAAACTGACTAATTCATATCTAAAAATTACAACATTGATACGTCTACAACGAACATCCAAGTGATGTCCAAATACAAAATTCCAACAAAGACAGCGTATGGCAGCATCGATATTACAGGTAAGGAAAAAACACTAGTCGAATGTATAATACCGTTATAATCACAGTCACAGTGTACAATATCGGGCCTATTGCCTATAAATGGATTTACACAACACCTGATGACACATATGTGCTGAAATGATCTCAATGTGATTTAGGCAATAAAACTGATAGTGACACTGGTATATCATTATCTAGCCATACAAGTGCAAGATATATTTTGTACTTTGGACCCCCTAGAACAAAAATACCTACCACATTCGTTTGACTGTCACGTAAAATAGAGGTTTCAGTACTAACTGGAGGTTTTCTCAGATAGCAGACCGCCTCTTCCCTGTGTGCATCAGTTAAGGCAGTAGTCTTCAGTCTACTGTGGAAACATCTGTAGTACCTAATAGACACTTGAGGTTAAGTTCCAGCAGAGTGCCTTCCTAGTGTGGCCGCACTTGCGATAAGGCTCTGGTTCTAGACTGTGATATCAGACGCCGACGGGGCATCTGACTGGCTGCCACAGGTAACGTTCAGAGAACACTACAAGGGAAACAGACCTGGAGCTATCACGCAAAAACATGCAAAGCTTTCTCGAGGGGAAACAATCTAGCAATCTAGCTTGGAAGCCTCACATGAGGCAGCAAGTAAGCTTACAGTGAATCCCGCCCGGCTAGCCCCGCGGTCTAACGCGCTGCTTCCTGAGCGGGAAGGCGTGCCGGTCTCTGGCACGAATCCGCATGGTTTTCCCATCTGCCTCCGCGAATGCTGGCTGGTTCCCCTTATTCCGCCTCAGTTACACTATGTCGGCAGTTGCTGCGCAAACACTGTCTCCATGTACACATACTCCATAATTACTCTACCACACAAACATTTGGGGTTACACTCGCCTGGTATGAGACTTTCCCAGGGGGATGTGGTGGGGGCTTCACTTGGCGCCAAACTGCACAAGAATCCTGGGTTCGGTGTGGATCGGCAGTGGGGTGGGTGGACTGCTGTGGCCTGTTGTGGGGTTGTGTACCACTGAGGGCTATGGCGGGACAAAGGTCCCCAGTTAAATACACAATACCCAAGCTTACAGTGAATCTTACTCTGGGTCAGACAGAATTTATTGTGATGATTCCACACATCACTTTATCATACATCTATCACTTGACTGCCATGACTTACGTCAGTAGAGGGGAGTCACATAATCACCACCTAGACCACATAGAGCATACCAAAGTACCCAGTATGCTCCTTTAACAGGGTCACGAACATTCTGTCCTGTTAGATAACGTGCTTTTCGCTTGATCCCACATAAATACTTCATACATACACAAACGAGGGTTGGAACTTTAATAGTGGCAACTATTTATTCACAACCAATACCAAAGAGTTACTTGTTTTCACCTGCTACCGTCCTTCAAAGTAGTCACCAGCGTTGTGTAGAACCCGTTGGCAGCGATGTGGAAGGCGTAGTATACCGTAAGCAGAGACTGTTTTGTTGATGGTGCTAATGGAGTGGTGTAAAGTTATGGTGATTCTCGTGTACGGTTGTGGTGGTGTTATCATAACACACTACGTTCCTCCACAGCAGACTGTCAATGCACAGAATTACTGTTCGTTTTTAGAGGAACACCTGCGACCAGCATTGCGAAAGAACCGGCGACACTTTCTGTGCAACCCACCCATCATTTTGCACAACAATGCACAGGCGCATACAGCACAAGCAGTGGCTGCTCTGTTTGGTGATTGGACTGGGAAGTACAGTACCATCCGTAATACTTCCCAGACTTAGTCCTTGTGACTTTGATATGATTCCGAAGATGAAGGAACCACTTCGTGGCATTCGCTTCAGAACTGTTCTACAGATTCGACCGGCAGTAGACCCTTCCATTCACACCATCAACAGAACAGGCTCTGCTAACGGTATACTACGCCTTCCACATCACTAGCAACGGGTTCTACACAACGCTAGTGACTACTTTGAAGAAAGGTAACAGGTGCAAATATGTAACTCTTTTTTATCGGTTGTGAATAAATAGTTGCCACTATTTAAGTCCCAACCCTCGTTCAAGTACATCCTACGAGAAACAAAATGTATTCACCATAAGATGAAATGGCAAACAATCGAACCATGAAACTTCCTGGCAGATTAAAACTGTGTGCCGGACCGAGACTCGAACTCGGCACCTTTGCCTTTCGCGGGCAAGTGCTCTACCAACTGAGTTACCCAAGCACGACTCACGACCCGTCCTCACAGCTTTACTTCTGCCACTATCTCGTCTCCTACCTTCCACACTTTACAGAAGCTCTCCTGCAAAACCTGCAGAACTAGCTCTCCTGAAAGAAAGGAGTTCGCAGGA
This sequence comes from Schistocerca gregaria, assembly GCF_023897955.1. NCBI lineage: Eukaryota > Metazoa > Arthropoda > Insecta > Orthoptera > Acrididae > Schistocerca > Schistocerca gregaria. The sequence continues at coordinate 363,638,150 of NC_064920.1, forward strand.
GGGCTTTTGTAAACTTTGGAAGGTAGGAGACGAGATAGTGGCAGAAGTATAGCTGTGAGGAAGGGGTGTGAGTCGTGCTTGGGTAGCTCAGTTGGTAGAACACTTGCCCGCGAAAGGCAAAGGTCCCGAGTTCGAGTCTCGGTCCGGCACACAGTTTTAATCTGCCAGGAAGTTTCATATCAGCGCACACTACGCTGCAGATTGAAAATCTCATTCTGGAATCGAACCATGTTGCAAAAGTCCCTAAAATGCTTAAATGGTGCAGGTAACTGTTCTGTTTCTCAATATGCTAAAAGAAAACAGGAATTGATGATTTCATGGACTGTCTTCTCCTTACAGCCAGGAAGATTATCCTCGGCATTCCGACCTTTGCTCGCACGTGGAAACTGGACGATGACAGCAGAGTGTCGGGAGTTCCACCAATCGAGGCAGACGGGGCTGGTGACACCGACAACATCGCCAACACCGCCGGCATAATGGCGTTCCAGACGGTGTGCATGCTGCTGCCGAACGCAGGCAACGCCGGCTACAAGACGACGCTGAGCCGCGTCACGGACCCCACCGACCGCCTGGGCTCCTACGGCTTCCGGCTGCCCTCTGGGGAGGTAACCGGCCTGTGGGTCGGCTACGAGGACCCAGACGTTGCCCAGTACAAGGCAGCCTATGCCAAGATCAAGAGCCTGGGCGGCATCGCATTCTCCGACCTGTCTCTCGATGACTACCACGGGATATGCACTGGTGACAAGTACCCCATTGTGCGAGCTGGGACACTAAAACTACGTTACAAGTAATTCAAAAATAATCTGTACGTGTTATGTTGATATTTATCATTTGACAGCTGTCCAACTACAACTGAATCAAACAATTTGTTGTGCCACATGTGTGTAGCCTTCATTATATGAAAGGTACTATCAAATTTTTGCATATTTTGTTTTACATACTGAATATTGCATGATGTCTGGACAGCAAAAGTTATAGATGTTAATCTGTACAGTATTTATATATAGTTTATAGTAACATAATAAAATATCCTCATTAAAAGTAATGTATATAGTTCCATTTTTTGGTATATTAATTTATTTATTCACTAATTCACTCATTGTCTTCTGTAGACACCATACAAGCCAATTTCAGATATGGGTCCAATGTTCAGTTCTGGGGAACTGTCTACTGACCTATACTTTGGAGGCAGCAATTACGAGCCAATCACAGGCCTACGTGGGCCATGTCACATGTTTGTGAGCCCTGTTGAGTGCTGGACAAAGCATTCTTCTTTCTGCTTTTGGCATCCTGCATTCAGTTGTTGTTCCTTCTGTTTCCTGCATGCGGTTCTTTTCTAGACAAGTTTTTCTGCTTATTTGTGATATTTGAATTGAGGTTAGGCTTTACACTATGAGAAGTATGGTGAGACTATGGCATGTATTTAATGCCTTTAAATGTGCCTTCACTTATCGTCCAATGTAACTGCCATTGTACAGTGATGTACATCAAGCTCTATGCTCAGGGTACAGATTTGGTTTTTCACTCGTCCATTCATACAGTAGGCATATTTGCTCCATTACAGTCCTGATCTGACTGCCACCCTGTCCCACGATGCTTAATATCTCTACTGTGTTCGAATGCAGCACCATCCCACAGCTCTATAGAATACCATTCTGCTAACATGCTGTACTAACCCATTTGGGTACAACACTACACTGTACCATCTGGCTAATGTGCTGTACTACCCCCATCTGGGTATCGCATTTGGATGTAGGGCTATAGTATACCATCCATCCAAGATGCTGTACTGTCCAATACTTAAGGAGGCTACTTGCAAGCGGTAGTCCCGCTCCCATCCATAGAGGACTTGTATCGTTCGCCTGTTCAGATGGCTCTGAGCACTATGCGACTTAACTTCTGAGGTCATCAGTCCCCTAGAACTTAGAACTAATGAAACCTAACTAACCAAACGACATCACACACATCCATACCCGAGGCAGGATTCGAACCTGCGACCATAGCGGTCGCTCGGCTCCAGACTGTAGCGCCTAGAACTCCACGGCCACTCCGGCCGGCTCGCCTGTTCACACTTCAATTTTTGAGTAATCACATTTCATACCGTTTCTCTTCTAATGATAGTCTTGATCGTGGGTAAATCAGATGCCAGACTGAGATTCATTAGAAGAATCCTAAGGAAATGTAATCCGAAAACAAAGGAAGTAGGTTACAGTACGCTTGTTCGCCCACTGCTTGAATACTGCTCAAAAGTGTGGGATCCGTACCAGATAGGGTTGATAGGAGAGATAGAGAAGATCCAACGGAGAGCAGCGCGCTTCGTTACAGGATCATTTAGTAATCGCGAAAGCGTTACAGAGACGAGAGATAAACTCCAGTGGAAGACTCTGCAGGAGAGACGCTCAGTAGCTCGGTTCGGGCTTTTGTTGAAGTTTCGAGAACATACCGTCACCGAAGAGTCAAGCAGTATATTGCTCCCTCCTACGTATATCTCGCGAAGATACCATGAGGATAAAATGAGAGAGATTAGAGCCCACACAGAAGCATACCGACAATCCTTCTTTCCACGAACAATACGAGACTGGAATAAATGGGAGAACTGATAGAGGTACTCAGGATACCCTCCGCCACACACCGTCAGGTGGCTTGCGGAGTATGGGTGTAGATGTAGATACTACGTCCAGCTGAAAAATGCATCAGTCCATCTACTTGAGTTTGATTTCAAGTAGAATGTGCTAAGTCCTGTTGACAAAGCAGCGACTTGGACTGGAAAATCTCTCTCCAGGTGTAGTCTTATGCTTTTTCACGTATTATTTTATATATCTCATTTGGTTAATTTTGTGATTTCTCTACATAAAGCTAATAACATTTAACTAAATGGAGACATATTTTGTAACAATTTTTCCTGAAACATGGGGTATTTTGATACAATTTTTCCTGTAACCTATTTTGTAACAACTGTTAAGTCTATTTCACTCTCTGACCGTACAAAAGCTGAGCTGTTAAGTTTCATCTGATGCAAAAATGTGACAAATCTCTTCAACATAGCAATAATTGGACTGCAAATTCATGATTCATTTAGACTTGAGCTACAGTTACACCACATGTCCCTGCCTATAGGTGAACATTTCCAGTTCCTACTTCAGATACATCTCGACTGCCTCTTTCTGTAGATTACTGAACATATAAATCATACTAATTAATAAGTTTTGGTAACATAAGTGGCAAACTCAACGATCTGAATCTGGTTTAATAAAATAGTCAATCTTGATCGCAGAAAAGATGATTACCTGTGGTCCAAAGATGATGTTTGAAGACAAACCATGCATGGATGGTGTGGCAGAGTGGTGCGGGAGAGCAACTGCAGCGTCACAGAAATTGGAGTAACTCTTCTGGGATCTGCCTATAACCGCAGCTCTGCCATTCAGCATAGCAACCTTGGATTCTGACATCACACATTATATCCTGGATCACCACCTTGTAATGCAACATTAAAGGTCCACCATCTACGATTTTAAAATTAGTCGCCATCCTGGATTCTGTACTTAGCAAAAATGACCTACTTCCATTGTGATATTATGAGAAAACGCAATTGGAGCAATGAAATCAGACAACCATGCAGACTGCACCAGTTATTGAATGTTTATATCCTACAACTATCACAACATGAGAGATTAGGGGACAAAAAAAACAGTACCATGTGACTATATTGGAGCTATGAGGGTTGAGGAGCACTTGTATTTCAGTTATGACCCATTCTTCAACTCGTAGAGATTACTATGCATTCTGATAGGATGGTTAAAAAAAATTGCAGTTGCCGAACCAGAATCGGACAGAAATTTCATAAACATTTCATGCCATGCCATTTACTGAGTTTGTTCAATCAGTATTAAGAAACACAAATGTAAGACACAGATATGCTGGAATGGTTCTCGGAAAATTCCACATACTGTAAAGCAAACAGTGTAGAAGACTCTACTATGATCAGTTGCGAAGGTTCGTTTGTAATGCTTTTGAAGGAAGTGATGACAGTTGTCGAACGAAATTAGAGGCGCCCTGCAGGAATCATAACAGCCTTGTATAGCCCAGACGTTTACCTGTAAAGAACAGGTCTTCAGCGAAATTCATTGATTTAAGTTAGAACCCTGCTACCTCTCCGGCTAATTAGGCTTTTCTACATGACCGTGTACCTAAAGTCCCTAATCTGTGCGGAAAAGGCATCTACACCGAAGAATAATACAAAACCGAGAGAAGTAGATGGAGTTATTGTTACGCCGTCGCCAAGGTAGCCCCTGCCGGCCGGCAACACATCTAACACCACACAGGACCGAGGTTGTCTATGCAAAAGGCGTAAGCAATGGCAAACATCGGCTGTTTTGGAAACAGACATTCCACGAACTACTTCCTGCAGAGGGAGTTGGAGATGGCCTCAGGAACTATTACTACACCAACATCTGATTGGCTGGCCAATACTATTTAATGGCTAGAACCAGCACCGAACGTCAGTTCACAACGAACCGACTTCAAGGATGTCTTTACGGAAGACTACGTCTTCGCCATAGGAATTAAGTGTATCTGTGTTACCATGGACTCTTGTGGGACACTTAGAAGTTATCTTTTGTTGCCTTTAGTAGGAAATTCTTGCTGGCTTTGTGATTGTGACTTTTCGTTGTTATTCAGTCATTTCTATGTAGACTCTCGTAAATAAAAGTTGTGTTGTAAAAACCTCCAAATTGTCAGTTAGAACAGTTACAACCGAATCGGCACTGCTCAATACTTTAGCAATAACGATTAGAAACAAAGTTCTGTTGGCTTTATACATTTTTATTACGTAATATTTAATTAACACTAGTTAGTGGAAAATTTGGGAAAAAGGTTTTCATAGCAAGTCATTAATGAAAATAAAAAATGGTCATCAGTTCCTCACCGGAATAAGAATAATCAAATTGAAACTGAAATTAATACTCCTAATCAATTTTATGTGTGAATAGTTATTGACCTTATGACGTAAGAACAGTAGTACCTAACACACACATTCAAGTACTTAACACCACACGTTACAGTAGTCGGATAATGATCAAATAACAAACACAACATATGATAGTTTTCAAAGATCTGTTAAATTATCATTGTTTACTGGCTGTGGACAGAAACTTTCTCTTATGTTACTCACTGTAATACTGACTGTCGTAAATTGTAGCAAGCAGAAAGATCGTTTGAACTCACTCATTAGAAAGGACTATCATTTACCTGGCACTAACTTCGATATTTCTTTGTAATAACAGTTATAAATTATGTCACAAGCTATCAATTAGAAACTGTAAAATTCAGTGTCCAAATTAAGTTGTACTAACAATTTTTTTTATTAGGGACGTTACTCTACTTTTGGCAAATGAATTAACATCGAATTTTGCATAATTCTGTTTCTGACATTATTCATACTACAGCCAAAGATTTCATTATTACGTAAATGTCCAAAAGTTGGAAAAATTAGGTTTTGATACTCGGGTAAATTAATGTTCCTTTCATTTTCTGATTATCTCGGCTGGTACAAAGGGTTATGATAGATACTACTTGGACAACGTGACAATATGCACGAAAACAATGTTATTTAAGCAATAAAACTCCAACTACAATTGTGAGCCTATTGCACGTCTAGTTATAAAAAGTCTACATCTTACTTCAGTTTATCATGCCGTTCTTTTGTCGAGCGGCTTCATTTAGCGGTAAATTAAGGCACAAGTTGATCTTCTTGCCATACCATAGCAATAACAAGGGCCCAAAGTACTCTTGATGTTATGTGAATCACCCTTGCTGTTTTTCTATTGTGACCAATACGTGCCATACACATAGATTGCCCATTTTTAAGCATCGGTGAAAATAACAATTGCACTTTTGGATAGCCACACCGAATATACTCAACAAACGACAACGACAGTCTCCTCGCGACTCTGAACTGCTCCTTTTTTGGTGTGCTCGCACGCCCAGCGATAATGCATCGACAATTTATTAAAATCTTTGACAATAGCTTTTCCCTGACTAGGTCAGCGTGTCTACTTAAAAAATGTTAAATTCCATGCGTATTGTCTTTCTCAAATAATAAATAGCACTTGTAACTTGACAACATTTTACGAGAATAATATTCAGCGCAACTAATAAAATAAACTTCGTAAAACACGTAGACAACATACGATCTACCACAGATTTGTGGTTTTCTAAGATATATATTTCACTGTTTTTGGTATGCGATTGAGATAAAAATTTAATGTCTTGCATATACTGCATATGTCCCACCTTGCTACCTAATAAAAGTATCAGTCTCCCAGCGATTGATTACAACCACAAAATCTTCCAAAATTATTAGTGCTGTGCGGTTGTCGCGATATCAACCACCACTTCTACCTCTTAGAACATAACTAGTCTTGAGATCTAGCATCAGCAGAGGGCTGGGCAGTGCGCGCGAATCATTGTGTTTATGAAGTGTGACGCTCTTTTGCTGGGCCGCAGGTAGCAGGACAGACTGCGCCACTGTGTTCAACATCTCTCTAGATGACACCGATTCCGGCACCTGAAACTGCCCTGCAAGAGCACACACCATCACTATCGTGAAATATAGGTCTTTCTATATACACTCCTGGAAATGGAAAAAAGAACACATTGACACCGGTGTGTCAGACCCACCATACTTGCTCCGGACACTGCCAGAGGGCTGTACAAGCAATGATCACACGCACGGCACAGCGGACACACCAGGAACCGCGGTGTTGGCCGTCGAATGGCGCTAGCTGCGCAGCATTTGTGCACCGCCGCCGTCAGTGTCAGCCAGTTTGCCGTGGCATACGGAGCTCCATCGCAGTCTTTAACACTGGTAGCATGCCGCGACAGCGTGGACGTGAACCGTATGTGCAGTTAACGGACTTTGAGCGAGGGCGTATAGTGGGCATGCGGGAGGCCGGGTGGACGTACCGCCGAATTGCTCAACACGTGGGGCGTGAGGTCTCCACAGTACATCGATGTTGTCGCCAGTGGTCGGCGGAAGGTGCACGTGCCCGTCGACCTGGGACCTGACCGCAGCGACGCACGGATGCACGCCAAGACCGTAGGATCCTACGCAGTGCCGTAGGGGACCGCACCGCCACTTCCCAGCAAATTAGGGACACTGTTGCTCCTGGGGTATCGGCGAGGACCATTCGCAACCGTCTCCATGAAGCTGGGCTACGGTTCCGCACACCGTCAGGCCGTCTTCCGCTCACGCCCCAACATCGTGCAGCTCGCCTCCAGTGGTGTCGCGACAGGCGTGAATGGAAGGACGAATGGAGACGTGTCGTCTCCAGCGATGAGAGTCGCTTCTGCCTTGGTGCCAATGATGCCCGTATGCGTGTTTGGCCCCGTGCAGGTGAGCGCCACAATCAGGACTGCATACGACCGAGGCACACAGGGCCAACACCCGGCATCATGGTGTGGGGAGCGATCTCCTACACTGGCCGTACACCTCTGGTGATGGTCGAGGGGACACTGAATAGTGCACGGTACATCCAAACTGTCATCGAACCCATCGTTCTACCATTCCTAGACCGGCAAGGGAACTTGCTGTTCCAACAGGACAATGCACGTCCGCATGTATCCCGTGCCACCCAACGTGCTCTAGAAGGTGTAAGTCAACTACCCTGGCCAGCACGATCTCCGGATCTGTCCCCCATTGAACATGTTTGGGACTGGATGAAGCGTCGTCTCACGCGGTCTGCACGTCCAGCACGAACGCTGGTCCAACTGAGGCGCCAGGTGGAAATGGCATGGCAAGCCGTTCCACAGGACTACATCCAGCATCTCTACGATCGTCTCCATGGGAAAATAGCAGCCTGCATAGCTGCGAAAGGTGGATATACACTGTACTAGTGCCGACATTGTGCATGCTCTGTTGCCTGTGTCTATGTGCCTGTGGTTCTGTCAGTGTGATCATGTGATGTATCTGACCCCAGGAATGTGTCAATAAAGTTTCCCCTTCCTGGGACAATGAATTCACGGTGTTCTTATTTCAATTTCCAGGAGTGTATTTTACACATATGTGGTAGTTTTGAGGGTTATAGTTCGACTTCCAGGTGCGCTTGACTCATGATGGATGCGTATAAGTTCGACAAGTTTTCAGCTGTGTTTTCGTTATGATCAAGGGATGTTATTACATATTTTAATAATTGCTGTCCACGCCTCCCATAAAAGTTTTATAGCTAATTTTAAGAACACAGAACCAGCTGTCTTTTAAAAGAAAGTGAAGCTGCCATCCTGCAATTGGAAATATACATGTCGCAGTCCTGCGTGTAGAGCTGTCACCAGTGAATGATGGTGTGACATGCAGGCAATAAGGCTCGTACCTGTGACTTCTGGTGGCAGCATCGACACAGGTGAGTTGACTGGACTCGGGGTGGTGTAAATATTCCTATCTTCTCTTACAATAAATGTTTAAACAGCACATAGTTTTAAAAGTGTGGCAAGTCAAGTCTTTTGGGTTTCAAATTTCAGGTTATTTAGGACCAGATTCTGTACATAGCACAAGTGACCCGGCAACCATGCAGACAATGTCACTAAGTTGGTAAATCTGGGAACATGCAGGCTGTGTTATTATCATCTGGGCCTTCTTCTCGGATTGTGACATCACAGGGCTGAAGAGAACCTGAAACCATGCAGGCTGTGCCAGTCTCTGTAGGGATGCCATCTCGGACTATGGTGTCATAGGATTATGTCAGTATTCACCAGCCTGCTGACTTAGATTTTTCAACCAGTAGAATAATTGCCCATCTTAGATTTTATTTAACTTACCAACATTTTACACATTGGACAAGTATCCTACTTCCACAGTTACCTGGTAGGAGTGGAGAAAAAACTATTTTGAATTTTCCACCATTTTCTTCAATTTCTTGCCATTTTATACGTAGATCAATTGGGCTATATCAGAGGAAAGGAGGGGAATCTGGGAACTATCCATGATGTCATAGGGGAGGGGTAAACCTGGCAACACTGCATCGTTGGGAGGAGGAAGGGGATATCTGGACACAAAACAGACTGCAACAACACCTTCACAGCCTCACTACTTTCATTTCTCATTTCTTCGTGCTGTGCCATGTGAGCCCCCCCTACTCTTGAATAAGGTTTATGAAACCGGAGCCAGATGCGTTATAAATTATTTCTTGGGTCATAATGTTGTATAAAACGTACTCAGATCATTTTCGTAAAAGAGGCTTACAAGCTAACCAAAGGAGGTAGTTCAAAGGGATGAGTAATGTCAACATTGACCTATTTCATGTATTTGAATATCTGTTCTCTAAAAGTTAACTCTTTACAAATAGTTTTGACATCGACTTGTGGAGACCATCACAGTCAGTCAAGTATTGTTATAAGAGTTACCGACATGAGAGCTCACGCCACGATGTTTAGAAAAAAGAGAATCCTCTGATTTACTTGCTACCATAGGGACTTATTTATCACATGAGAAAGAAGTACAAGCTGGAAATGAAGCCTTGCATGGAGTGCACAGAATTCTGTGCCCTATGTTCTAACCAATCGGCCATTAAGTAATTACGGAAGGCCTGTGGGTTCCTGGTATCATATCCTAGCTCAAGAACCACGGGCAGTGTTATGAGTGGCCAAGTAAGTGGTCCTGACAGTCGGGATACCAGTTACTTTGGAAGAACCCTGGGCATCTCGGACATATTCCGAGTCGTGGCCACCTTTGTGCTCAGACGGCAAAGACTGCCAAATCCACCGGTTAGTCCCTCAACCGTTACGGGTAAAACTCAATGGGACCCGGGGCAAGTAAGGCTAGTAACCTGCTTCCCTGGTACTATAAATATGATGCTGGCAATAATCAGAGCAAAATGCCTCGGACCTTTGGAGGTGACGGAGTCCCACCTCCAATTGACAAACCAGGGACTCCTAAGATACGACTCGGCAAACCAATGGTAACGAGATGGGTAGCTATTAATATCAATGGGGGCTACTCTGGGAAGAAGGTAGAACTGGCAGAGGCTGCAAGTAAGATGGGGTTGGATGTTTTAGTTGTTAGTGACACTTGGGTAACGGGTGAGAAAGAAGGGGAAGTGGGAGAATACAAGGTCTACCTGTCAGGAGTCAAAGCAGGAATATCACAATGGGGTGTAGGGCTTTTTATCAGGAAAGAAATGGAACGCAGCGTAGTTGCAATAAGGTATGTAAACGAACGACTGATGTGGATAGATTTGACAGTGTCTAGCAAGAAAATTAGGATTTTGTACGGATATATGGGCATTCTGAAGGGACAGATCAAGATAAGATGGATAGTTTTTATGAGGCACCCAGTGATGTAGTTGTTAAGGTAAAGGACGAGGACAGTGTTCTGCTCATGGGTGATTTTAACGCCAGGTTTGGAAATCGAACAGAAGGGTATGAAAACGTTATGGGTAAATTTGGAGAGGATATGGAGGCCAACAGGAACGAGAAACTACTCTTGGATTTCTGTGCCAGTATGGGCTTAGTAATCACAAACTCCTTTTTTTAAACATAAGAACAATCACCGGTATACTTGGGAAGGCAGGGGAACCAGATCTGTCATTGACTACATAGTAACAGATCAGGAATTCAGGAAGGCTGTGAGGGACACACATGTATTCAGGGGATTCTTTGATGACACTGATTATTATTTAATCTGCAGTGAAATTGGTATTGTGAGGCCGAAAGTGCAGGAGGTCAGGTCCATGTGTAGGAGGATAAGAGTGGAGAAACTTCAGGATAAGGAAATCAGACACAAGTACGTAACAGTGATCTCAGAAACGTACCAGTTAGTTGAATGTACTCAATTGCAGGCAGTGGAAAAGGAATGGACAAGGTACAGGGACACAGTACTAGAAGTGGCCAAAGAATGTCTGGGAACAGTAGTGTGTAAAAGTAGGATGAAGCAAACAGCTTGGTGGAATGACACAGCCAAGGCAGCATGTAAAAGGAAAAAGAAGGCATATAAAAAATGTCTACATACTAGAACTCAGGTAGACAGAGAAAGTTATGTTGAAGAAAGAAACAAAGCCAAACAGATAATTACTGCATCCAAGAAATAATGCTGGGAAGACTTTGGAAACAGGTTGGAGACCTTGGGTCAAGCTGCTGGAAAACCATTCTGGAGTGTAATTACCAGTCTTCGAAAGGGAGGTAAGAAGGAAATGACAGGTCAGGAAAACTGCTGGTGAATCCTGTTGATGCCTTGGACAGACGGAGGAAATATTTTGAAGAGTTGCTCAATGTAGGTGAAAATACGATCAGTAGTTTTTCAGATTTCGATGTACAATGGTACAGGAGTGATGATGGAAATAGGACCACATTTGAGGAAGTGGAGAAAATGGTCAATAGATTGCAGTGCAATAAAGCGGCTGGGGTGGATGAAATTAAGTCGGAACTCATCAAACACAGTGGAATGTCAGGTCTTAAATGGCTACACAGGATAACTGAAATGGCGCGGGAGTCGGGACAGGTTCCATCAGACTGAACAAAAGCAGTAATCACACCAATCTTTAAACATGGAAACAGAAAGATTGTAACAACTACGGAGCTATCTCTTTGATCAGCGTTGTGGGTAAAATCTTCTCAGGTATTGTTGAAAGGAAAGTGCGAGTATTAGTTGAGGACGAATTTGATGAAAATCAGTGTGGGTTTAGGCCTCTTAGAGGTTGTCAGGACCAGATCTTTAGCTTACGGCAAATAATGGAGAAGTGTTATGAGTGGAACATGGAACTGTATCTACGCTTTATAGATCTAGAAAAGGCATATGACCGGGTTCCTAGGAGGACGTTATTGTCTGTTCTACGAGATTATGGAATAGGAGGCAAACTTTTGCAAGCAATTAAAGGTCTTTACATACATAGTCAGGCAGCAGTTAGAGTTGACGGTAAACTGAGTTCGTGGTTCAGAGTAGTTTCAGGGGTAAGACAAGGCAGCAACCTGTCTCCAGTGTTGTTCATATTATTTATGGATCATATGTTGAAAACAATAGACTGGCTGGGTGAGATCAAGATATGTGAACACAAAATAAGCAGTCCTGCATATGCGGATGACTTAGTTGTGATGGCAAATTCGATTGAAAGTTTGCAAAGTAATATTTCAGAGCTAGATCAGAAATGTAAGGACTATGGTATGAAGATTAGCATCCCCAAAAGAAAAGTAATGTCAGTGGGAAAGAGATATAAACGGATTGAGTGCCAAATAGGAAGAACGAAGTTAGAACAGATGGACGGTTTCAAGTACTTAGGATGCATATTCTCACAGGATGGCAACATAGTGAAAGAACTGGAAGCGAGGTGTAGCAAAGCTAATTAAGTGAGCGCTCAGCTACGATCTACTCTCTTCTGCAAGAAGTAAGTCAGTGCCAAGACTAAGTTGTCTGTGCACCGTTCAATCTTTCGACCAACTTTGTTGTATGAGAGCGAAAGCTGGGTGGATTCAGGTTACCTTATCAATAAGGTTGAGGTTACGGATATGAAAGTAGATAGGATGATTGCAGGTGCTAGTAGATGGGAACAATGGCAGGAGGGTGTCCACAATTAGGAAATCAAAGAAAAACTGGGAATGAACTCTATAGATGTAGCAGTCAAGGCGAACAGGCTTAAATGGTGGGGTCATGTTACACGCATGGGAGAAGCAACGTTACCCAAGAGACTCATGGGTTCAGCAGTAGAGGGTAGGAGGAGTCGGGGCAGACCAAGGAGAAGGTACCTGGATTCGGTTAAGAATGATTTTGAAGTAATAGGCGTAACACCAGAGGAGGCACCAATGTTAGCACTGAATAGGGGATCATGGAGGAACTTTATAAGGGGGACTATGCTCCAGACTGGAAGCTGAAAGGCATAATCAGTCTTAAATGATGATGATGATGATGACTGTCGTTACTGTAACACAATGCAACAGCAGTTTCTCACCCTCTGCAGCTACGACAGACGTCCAGCTGTTAGTTGTGCACGCCCCCCCCCCCCCCCCTCAGCTTTTTGCAGAAGGCGTGGGGCGGCGGATAGCGTGGACGTGACACGGGTGACTAGTTTGCCGACCCTCAATCGATATCCCACCCGTCTGTTTATGTGCTGGCGTATATAGTCTCCCTGTTTCGTTGTTATGCTGACATTTATCTGTTTTCATTTTACTATTATTATTTTTTAACATGTAATACTGTTTCTAAAATCCTACACTCGCGGAGGTGATCTTTAGCAATACAACCAGTATATGGTTTTCCATGATCATACCGTAATAAGATAAAATACACTGATGAGCCAAAACATTATACGCACCTGCACAATATCGTGTTGTTCCAACTGAATTCGAACACAATCCAGTAGCGATTCTGCGTGGCATGAATTCGACAAGTCCTTGCACGGTTTCTGGAGATACTTGGCAATAGGTGTCCACGCACAGGTCATATATTTCGCGTAAATTACGAGCCAATGGATTGTGGGCGTGAAGCTGGCGCGATATAAACCCGGAAGTGTTACATCGGGTTCGTATCGGATGAATTAGATGACCTAGTCAACAACGTGAATTCATTAACGCGCACCTCAAAACACTGTATCACTGTTCTGACCTTGTGCCACGAACTGTTATCTTGCTAGAAGATGCCATTGTTATCGATTAAGACAGTAAGAGTGAAGGGATGTAAGTGGTCCGAAATACTCTTCAGTTACTTCGCAGCTGTCGTGGTGCATTCGATTACTACAACAGGTCACATGGAAGCCCAGGCGAATATTATCCCCCCTAACATTATGGTAATACACTGAAGCGCCGAAGAACTTGGTATGCATGCGTACCCAATTACAGAGATATGGAAAAAGACGGAATACGGCGCTGCCATCGGCAACATCTATATAAGGCAACAAGTGTCTGGCGGAGTTGTTAGATCGGTTACTGCTGCTACAATGGCAGGTTATCAAGATTTAAGTGACTTTAAAAGTGGTGTTATAGTCTGCGCACAAGCGATAGGACACAGCATCTCCGAGGTAGTGTTGAAATGAGGATTTTCCCGTATGACCATTTCACAAGTGTATCATAAATATCAGGAATCCGTGAAAACACCAAATCTCCGAGATCGCTGCCGCCGAAAAAATCCTACAATAACAGGACCAACGACGAATGAAGAGAATTGTTCAGCGTAACAGAATGTAACCCTTCCGCAAACTGCTGGGCCATCAACAAGTTTCACGGTGCGAACCATTCAGCGAAATATCATAAATATGGGCTTTCGGAGCCGAAGGCCCACTCGTGTACCCTTGATGACTGCACGACGCAAAGCTTTACCCCTCAACTGGGGCCTTCAACACCGACATTGGACTGTTAATGATTGGAAACACGTTTCAAATTGTATCGAGTGGTTGAGCGTGTACGGGTACAGGGACAATCTCATAATCAATGGACCCTGCATCTCAACAGGGGATTGTTCAAGCTGGTGGAGGCTCTGTAATGGTGTGGGGCGTGTGCAGTTGGAGTGATATGGGATCCCTGATACATCTAGATACGAGTCTTGACATGTGACACGTACGTAAGCATCCTATCTGAACACCTGCAGCCATTCATTTCCATTACGAATTCCGACGGACTTGGGCAACTCCAGGAGGACAATGCTACACCTCACACGTCCAGAATTGCTACAGAGTGTCTCCAGGAACACTCTTCTGTGATTAAAAGCTTCTGTTGGCCACCAGATTCCACCAAACTTGAACATTATTGACCATATCTGGGATGCCTTGCAACGCACTGTTCCGAAGAGGTGTCCATTCACACCATCGTACTCTGCAGGATTCATGGTGTCTATTCCCTCCAGCACTATTTCAGACCTTAGTCGCGTCCATGCCACGACGTGTTATGGCACTTCTGCGTGCTAGCGGGGCCCTACACAATGTTAGGCAGGTGTACCAGTTTCGTTGGCTCTTCAGTGTATTTCGAGCAGCAATTCACCTGAATCACGACTCAACCAACCAAGTGACAGGTTTTGATTGATCCATAGTCCAACTTCGATGATCCTGTATACACTACAAACGTAACTGAAGATGCAGTTGAATCAACAAGAAACGCGCAGGGGCCACATTCAGCGAATGCCCATGTTAACAATGTGCACTGAAGAGTGAGTCCTGAAACACCTCTGCCTGTACCAGCATTGTACGCTGTCATCAGATCTGCCACAGACGGCGGTCTACCCTGTTTTGAGAGCGCGCAAGGCTCAGACCTCCACGCTGTGCGACGAGGCGTGGACGTCCAACGCCTTCTCGCCTACTCGTTGTTACACCGTCCTTCAACCACTTTGCATACAGCAGAAACTCTCGACAGCAGCAAGCGAGCAGCCGACCAGCTGCGCCCGTTCCGCGATGCTCGTTCCCCGGAGCCCAGGTCATAAGAACTTGCTAGTTGTTAGAGTCGATTAATCAATCAGTCGAATTTCGAAATTCCGGTCATAACATCACTGAAACGATTTCCGATTCGTAATTGCCTTCAAATTCGAGATGGGCAGTGACTATACTATGTCGGTTCACCAGTGTATATGGGGTATTGTGGAACACAGTGGTTTCATGCTTCCGAAGGGGTTGTCCTGGTAGAATCTTCCTGTCTAGTTGCGCCTCTCCGCCAGCGCTCTTCAGCAAAGGGCTCCAGGACGATTAACTCGCCATGTGTTGTCTTTTGTTTCCTCGTTCTGCTCTGCCTTATTGGATAATAGCAACGCCTGAAATTCTCCACTTCTCCCATTAAAATGACTCTCCGCGAAGACTCAAAATTATAACAGGCCTCATATTTTCATTAACCTACTTGGAAACTAAATACAGTAAAAGTTAGACTAAAAGTAATCATAGTTAACTGTTATGTCACACACTAATCAGATTTGCCGATTTGGCACAACTGATTGCTGTTTTTGTCTTTGCTAGGAATGCGCTTTTATTTCTCAATTGTTCTATCAAAAACTGACGTCAGAAAATTATGCCTGAATAACAGCTATATGTCGATGAACGATTTGAAATCGCAAATCTCTACCTTTTTGTATGATCAATCATAGCGTTTCAGAAAAATTTGAACGTCACTTGGCGTTATTAAAAAGTACAACCTGTATTCGTGTCGCAGATCAGCACTCTGCTCTAGCCTTTCAAACTTTTTAATTAAGTGCCCCATTTCTTTGTAGAGTGGAATATTTGCAAAACGAAATATCCTGCAAAATTTTTGGACAGCCACTGCAGATACTTTTTAAATTATACGAAAAGCTTCTGTGTTTAGAGATATTAATTTCATTCGAACATGCCGAATGAAGTTACATTAAAAAAACCAAAGAAATAATTGTCTCCTTTGGTTGACGGGGCAACAACATGTGACTATCTACCACTTCCTGATATCTGCCATATTAATCATGTGAAACGGTGTTTAATTCTTGCTGTTATCTCACAAACACTCAACGTATTCCCATTAGAAAGTTGGTCAAGTTTGGTGTAGCACCCCTGAAACAACGATGAAACGGACCAAAACGATGAACCAATTTTCACAAATCAGTACATGTTTGCCAGATTTCTCTTTCCGCTCACCCACGCTGCTTGTCTCCCATTTACGTTAAACTGACTGAGTTGCTCGCAATGTCTTCCTGTTCGGTAGGTCATCACCCACAAGATGTGGTTCCCCGTCGTGAAGAATGAGAAATCCACGTAATATGCTGACGACTTAGTAAAAGAACTCTTAGGAATGTTTCGCAATGTCATCCCACAGGCTGCTAAGTGAGGCATTGTGCAAGTGTGACGAGCCAGCTAAGGAACAGCCTGTTAGCATGTTGTCCGCAGTTCCATGAACCTTTTGTTACCACTTCAACTTCGCTCGTTGCCCTAAAGCCCTTGCGCATGAATGCTTTAATGGTTACAAATACGTGTGATAAAGGAGCTCAAAAAATAATAGGACACTATCATACGTCTCGCTTCTCTACACTTCGTTATGAATAACATAATTCAGGTAAGATCCTATATTTTATGACGAAGATCATGAATACTATAACTATGTAAAATTAAAGGAGGACCAGGTTGTGCAAAAGGAAGAAATCGCAGTCTGTATGAACATATTCCATCAAACTTGTAAGCGCTCTCTCTCTCTCTCTCTCTCTCTCTCTCTCTCTCTCTCTCTCTCTCTGTGTGTGTGTGTGTGTGTGTGTGTGTGTGTGTGTGTGTGTGTGTGTGTGTGTGTGGCTCTCTCTATCCTTGCAAAGAGTAACCGAGGAGTTCTATTTTGTCAACAGGCTATTCAAAAATTGTCAAGCTACTGTACCAGGCGGTAAAAACTATACCAAACTTTGAAACCTTCCCGTCTCCTCTATCCCTCTTTTGTTATGCAACCTTCTCTTCCACAATAACCTATGATACCTTCCCTTAGGATTTCTATCTCTTGCTTAATAATAACAAATGAAATTTTCCCTTTGCAATTTATTCCCTTTCTCAATCTTCGCATACAAATTTAATTGCTGCTTATTAAAAGTGATTTTCTGATTATTTCGACGAAACATAGAATGTGTCGTCGTCGTGGCCCTCAGTCGTTATCTGCAATAACTCAAAACTCTTCCTTACCTTTTTTACTGTTACTGGATTGCCATCTGACTGCTACATCGATCTGCGACGTGAATGTATTTATTCTGTTTTACTATACTCTATTAGCTGCTGGTGGGCTATCATAATAAGTGGCTGTATTTATTACCAAGGCTGACGTTATTCTTTAATAGCAAAGCTGACGTTATTCTTTAATTAATTTGACTGACGTTACGTAATTCATAGTTAAACTTTTTCTTGACAACAATAAAATTTTGCTAAGTTTTACGTTGATGGTCTTTGGGATGGATTATAATCAGTAATGCAATATTGCTGGCAAAAATTAATTATATTCTAAATGAAATGATTTTACAAACGTTCAAATGGGACTTACTTTTTACAATAATCTTACAACTAGCATTGCGCAAACATACCTTCGGTAGTCTTGAGTTTCTCAAAAAATTAATTCAATAATATTAGTTCCTCTTATTATAATAGTTAGCTGATGTATATGTGCATCCGTTTATAATCTCTTGTAAATCATAGCTGGTGGCTGGCAGGCACACCGCTCCTCTCAACCTCTTGCTTCGGACCTGCTACCGACTCGCTTCACTTCCCGCTTACTACTGACTTCCTACGAACGCTAAAGTGCGGTCTGTCCCGCCAGCAATGATTTCTGGTGCAGACAATCCATGCTAGCATTACAAAATGTATCAATGCGAGGTCTTTTCCGCTCTTTTCTTAAAATGTATCCATACGCGGTCTCTCCCGCCCTTTTTAGAATTCTATCAATGTGCGGTCTCTCCTGCCAACAATACTTTGGTGCAGACATTCCCTGCTACCACAATTATTTCCAACATGACAAATATTAATTACTCCTACTTAGGCCTATTAATAAAATATAAACATCTTTCATAAATTGTGGTTTGACAATAGAAATATACACGTGTTACAACGTTATCATAGATTCAAGAAAAAACAAGAAATAAAAAAAGCAAAATCAACAATATAAATACATATATGTGTGGGGAGAAAACAACCATTTTTTTCTTTGACGAAATAAATCTCGGGTGAACAGCCTGGTATGAGTGTGCATAGGACACAATACTTCGGCAATGAGCGAGGTGGCGCAGTGGTTAACACACTGGACTCGCATTCGGGAGGACGACTGTTCAATCCCGTCTCCGGCCATCCTGATTTAGGTTTTCCGTGATTTCCCTCAATCATTTCAGGCCAATGCCGGGATGGTTCCTTTGAAAGGGCACGGCCGATTTCCTTCCCAATCTTTCCCTAACCTGAGCTTCCTCTCCGTCTCTAATGACCTCGTTGTCGACGGGACGTTAAACACTAACCACCACCACCACTTCGGCAATGCACACTCATACCAGGCTGTTCACCCGAGATTTTTTTCATCATAAAATACGCCTGGAGAAATTGAAGAATCAATTTTTTCTTTGTTGTTATTTCATACACCTCCCATCATATAGAGGGGTTTGGGCTGCCCACGGTGCCATATCTCACTCTTCATCCCAGGTCATTTACAGAAAATGAACAGAGACATTACAAAGAACATTTATTGATGCAAGATTTAAAGTGGTTTTTAAAATATAATGAAGAGAAGATTACATATATGCAGTGTTGTCTTCTTCGTTAATAGCTTGCGAGTAAACAAAATGTCTGACACCAAAAGAGTTAGTAGACATTTAAAAACACTAAACATAGCTGTATTTATTACGAACAAAAACTGCACTTTCATAAGTAACCTGAAGGATCTGAGCTGGATGAAGAAGTTGATTGGGGGTGTAAATTAATAAGCTATGGAAAGAGGATAGGTGGCAGGACAGATACTGTGAAGACGGAAAATGAGAATGAGTTGGTGGGCGGGCAGTTCCGTGGTAGCAGGAAGAAGAGGCATAGAGTGAAATGGAGAGGAAGGAGAGAAGGAAAATTCCTATTGTAGAGGGGAAATAGGTGCGGAAAGCTTTAGCTGGTATCACGAATAAATGTCGAGCGGATCCTGTTATCTGGTAAAGGAAGTCAGTTGAAATTGTGTTATGGTAAGATACGGAGTGTGGGTAGTTGTAGGAATGTTAGGGTGTAATTGTGGAAGGTGCGGTAGCATACCGGATTTGGTGATCAGAGGGGAAACGATGGGGTTAGTAGAATCTGTTCTGCGGGTAGTATAGGAGATATGGAGGCGTTTAACATGAGCGAGGAGAGTTGCCAGTTTGATGAGATGGTAAAGGATCTATGTGAGAGAAGGTAAGAGGATGCAGAAAGTGAAACGGAGTGCACGCCGTTTGAGGATTTGGAGGAACTAACAGAACGGTGGTGGGGCTGATATCAGTGCAACACTTGAATAGCGGAGGATGGGTTGGAACAATATTTCGTAGGTGTGAAGGATGGTTGAGTGGTGTAGCCCCAAGTTCGGCCAGTTACTAGTTTCAATAGTTTTAGTCTATTGTAGGCTTTCTCTTGGTGGATAGTAGGTTTTCCTGTTAGTTGCCAGTTGATGATTAGTCAAAAAAATTTTACTGCATTAGTTAACAACATAGGATGGTCGTAAATGGTAAGATAAAAGTTGTGGAGACAGTTGATTCGTTCGATAATTATTGCCTGAGTTTGAAGGTGTTGATCGTCAGGAGCCATTTGTTGCACTATGATGTAAACTGATTGAGGTGGATATTCAAGATTTGGTGGGAATTCTGGAGATGGTAAGAAAAGTGGTGTCATCAGCATATGGGAGGAGGTTGACTCGTAAGGGTGCTTTGGGCATATCGGCTGTGAAGAGGAAATAAAGGAGAGGAGAAAGTATGGAGCCTTGGGGCACTCCAGTAGTGCGATGTTAAGCTACGGGAAATGGTACTGTTAATAGTGACAAATGATGGGCGATTAGATAGGAACGATGCAATAAAGTGGACACACCGTATACGTCAGCAGATAAGACGATAGTTGAAACAAAAAAGGCACCCAAAATCGTGGTTGTCTTAAATGACAGATATAAAACATAGACTGAAATTTGTATACATTAAAACCATTATAAATATAATAAATAACTCACCAATACATTTAAAATGCTGCAAAATTCTCACAATCACTGTCTAAGGAAAGCAGATCCTCAAGTATATCCTCACTTTCGTTGTTGAAAAGCTCGTCATGTGGGTCCCATTCTGCACCTTGAGAACCGATTTCCACTTCGTCATAGGTATTACGTAACAAATCGTTCTCAGTGCCGTCCATAGCACTGTAAATCCACACTTCTTGAAGAGTCAACTAATTTGTGGCTGGTTGCTGTCCTAACACCATCAACATTTGTCTTCAAACAACAGTCACGATCTCCATCATGTCATCATATGACAAAATTGAGTTAATCACTGTTCCCATTCTAACGTTTCCACATTATTTGATCAGGAAATCACACAAAAAAATCAAGTACTCTACCGTTCTATGCGATTTGTTATTCAATTATTCCATTGTTCACGCAAGTGGTCTGTGAATGGTTTATTCAGATACACGTCTAATGGTTGTACCATCGAAATCAAACCGCTGGTATAGCAGCAATCTTAGTACTGCTTCATGCTACGTGATTTTTGGTATTTTCAGTTACGTGACTGCGAAATATATACGGCACCAAAAAACTTGGCTGATCTCGTAGAGTATTTTCCATCAAAAATTTTACACCATTATCTTCCAGCCATCCCTTTTTGCGAAAATGTACAAAAGCGCCTTTTTGAAATTTTGTTTCAGGAATGGTTACCCCCTTGATAATGACCATAGATATTAGCTTATTCCATCTGCCACGCATGTTAATATTACTGTAAACTTGGTCTTTTCATGGCCTGCACGTCTCACGTAAGTAGTTTTTACGTCTTTTGTTTCCACAGTTCCGTTGTTCATCACATCGAAGTTCATCAGCGTTTCATCCGTATCTCCAATATGAGATACTGGAAAGTTGTATTTTTTTGCCTCATACGAATATCAAACATATGACAACTCTTAACTTAATGGTCTAGATCTTTAGGTAATTTCTGCGCTACTTTTGTTTTCTGCCGTATTATCAGATTTCTTCTGTTCAAGAAACGGTTTCACCAACCAACTGTTGCTTTAAATTATTTGCATGATCAGAACTGGCTCGTGTCCACTTCATTGCATAAGCCCTGATCATATTTCTTGTAACACCACAACAATTCTGCCATTATCCTTGTATCCATTCTGCTACACTGTTTTCTATATCTGGCCAGCAAGCTGTTCCTCTCCTAATAGAACACTTTTTCATTGGCACTTTTTAAAAAACATGGCTATTCTTTGCCAGTCTCTGACGATCTTCCTTGTTATACCGAAAACTGTTGCTGTAGCACGGTTGTTCAATTCTTTAGCCTGTTTTATGACCTTCAGCTTGAATCTTGCTTGTAGTTCCTTGTTTCTGTTGGTTCCATCATTAGGCACACACTATATAAATTTTACGCTGATTAGACTTACAGTACTAACTGTTTGAACAAACAATATAACATAAATACTTCTTAGCTGTACGTATGAATTCGTTATTCGGCATGTGCTTCTACCGGCGAAACCATTAACAATGTTGAACGAGGCTCTTGCTTTAAGATGTGTGCAATTTTAACAATTGTTTAGTAGTATAGAGCGGATATGTAAGTAAAACTGAATAGCCAATAGGACGCTTTTATAAATAGTCAAGGTCATTATCCAAATCAGTGCGCGTATTATTATCCAGATGATCACAGTTCTCAAATAAATTTCCAGGCCGCTGATAGTTTGTGGCTCGTCTTCTGAGAAGGGCATCTACAGTTACGTCTACGTCTACGTCTACATCTACGTGATTACTCTGCTATTCATAATAAAGTGCCAAGCAGAGGGTTCAATAAACCACCTTCAAGCTGTCTAATGTTCCACTCTCAAAGGGCGCGTGGGAAGAACAAGCAGTAAAATTTTTCTGTGCGATCCCTGATTTCTCTTATTTTAGCATGACAATCATTTCTCCCTATGTAGGTGGGTCCCAACAGAATGTTTCCGCACTCGGTGGAGAAAACTGGTGATTGAAATTTCATGAGGAGATCCCGTCGCAACGAAAAACACCTTTGTTTTAATGATTGCCACTCCAATTCACGTATCATGTCTGTGGCACTATCTCCCCTATTTGGCGATAACACAAAACGAGCTGCCCTTCTTTTGTACTTTTTCGATGTCATCCGTCAGTCCCATCTGCTGCGGTTCACAAACCGCACAGCAGTACTCCAGAATAGGGTGGACAAGCGTGGTGTAAGCCGTCTCTTTAGTAGACCTGTTGCACCTTATAAGTGTTCTGTCAATGAATCGCTGTCTTTGGCGGGCTCTACCCACAACATTATCTATGTGATCGTTCCAAGTTAGGTTATTTGTAATTGTAATCCCTAAGTATTCAGCTGAATTTATAGCCTTCATATTTATGTAACTTATCGCGTAATCTAAATTTAGCGGATTTCGTTTAGTACTCATGTAAATAACTTCACACTTTTCTTTATTCAGGGTAAATTGCCACTTTTCACACGGTACAGATATCTCACCTAAATCATTTGCAATTCGTTTTGGTCATCTGATGACTTTACAAGACGGTAAATGACACTGTCATCTGCAAACAATCTAACACGGCTACTGAGCTTGTCTCCTACATCATTAATATACATCAGGAACAAAAGAGGGCCTATAACACTTCCTTGAGGAATGCGAGAAATTACTTTTGTTTTACCCGGTGACTTTCCGTCTGTTACTACGAACTGTGATCTTTCTGACAGGAAATCTCGAAGCCAGTCGCACAACTCAGGTGATATTCCATAGGCACGCAGTTTGGTTAGAAGACGCTTGTGCGGAACGGTGTCTAAAGCCTCCTGCAAATCTAAAACTACGGAATCCATTTGATATCCCCTGTCGATAGCACTCATTATTTCATGCGTATAAAGAGCTACTTGTGTTTCGCAAGAACGGTATTTTCTGAATCCGTGCTGACTATGTGCAAATACACTCCTGGAAATTGAAATAAGAACACCGTGAATTCATTGTCCCAGGAAGGGGAAACTTTATTGACACATTCCTGGGGTCAGATACATCACATGATCACACTGACAGAACCACAGGCACATAGACACAGGCAACAGAGCATGCACAAAGTCGGCACTAGTACAGTGTATATCCACCTTTCGCAGCAATGCAGGCTGCTATTCTCCCAAGGAGACGATCGTAGAGATGCTGGTCGTAGTCCTGTGGATCGGCTTGCCATGTCATTTCCACCTGGCGCCTCAGTTGGACCAGCGTTCGTGCTAGACGTGCAGACCGCGTGAGACGACGCTTCATCCAGTCCCAAACATGCTCAATGGGAGACAGATCCGGAGATCTTGCTGGCCAGGGTAGTTGACTTACACCTTCTAGAGCACGTTGGGTGGCACGGGATACATGCGGACGTGCATTGTCCTGTTGGAACAGCAAGTTCCCTTGCCGGTCTAGGAATGGTAGAACGATGGGTTCGATGACGGTTTGGATGTACCGTGCACTATTCAGTGTCCCCTCGACGATCACCAGAGGTGTACTGCCAGTGTAGGAGATCGCTCCCCACACCATGATGCCGGGTGTTAGCCCTGTGTGCCTCGGTCGTATGCAGTCCTGATTGTGGCGCTCACCTGCACGGCGCCAAACACGCATACGACCATCATTGGCACCAAGGCAGAAGCGACTCTCATCGCTGAAGACGACACGTCTCCATTCGTCCCTCCATTCACGCCTGTCGCGACACCACTGGAGGCGGGCTGCACGATGTTGGGGCGTGAGCGGATTACGGCCTAACGGTGTGCGGGACCGTAGCCCAGCTTCATGGAGACGGTTGTGAATAGTCCTCGCCGATACCCCAGGAGCAACAGTGTCCCTAATTTGCTGTGAAGTGGCGATGCGGTCCCCTACGGCACTGCGTAGGATCCTACGGTCTTGGCGTGCATCCGTGCGTCGCTGCGGTCCGGTCCCAGGTCGACGGGCACGTGCACCTTCCGCCGACCACTGGCGACAACATCGATGTACTGTGGAGACCTCACGCCCCACGTGTTGAGCAATTCGGCGGTACGTCCACCCGGCCTCCCGCATGCCCACTATACGCCCTCGCTCAAACTCCGTCAACTGCACATACGGTTCACCTCCACGCTGTCGCGGCATGCTACCAGTGTTAAAGACTGCGATGCAGCTCCGTATGCCACGGCAAACTGGCTGACACTGACGGCGGCGGTGCACAAATGCTGCGCAGCTAGCGCCATTCGACGGCCAACACCGCGGTTCCTGGTGTGTCCGCTGTGCCGTGCGTGTGATCATTGCTTGTACAGCCCTCTCTCAGTGTCCGGAGCAAGTGTGGTGGGTCTGACACACCGGTGTCAATGTGTTCTTTTTTCCATTTCCAGGAGTGTAAATCGTTTTCTTCGAGGTACTTCATAATGTTCGAATACAGTATATGTTCCAAAATCCTACTGCAAATCGACGTTAGTGATATAGGACTGTAATTCAACGGATTACTCCTACTTCCCTTTTTGGGTATTGGTGTGACTCGAGCAATTTTCCAGTCTTTAGGTACGAATCTTTCTGTGAGCGAGGGGTTGTATATGACTGCTAAAAATGGAGCTATTGTATCAGCATACTCTGAGAGGGACCTCAGTGGTATAAAATCTGGACGGGAAGCCTTGCTTTTATTAAGTGGTTTAAGCCGCTTTGCGACACCGAGGATATTTATTTCAATGTCTCTCCATCTTGGCAGTTGTTCTTGATTGGTATTCAGGAATATTTATTTCGTCTTCTTTGGTGAAGGAGCTTCGGAAAATCGTGTTTAATAACTCTGCTTTAGTGGCACTGTCATCAATGACTTCCCCGTTGTTATAGCGCAGTCAAGGTATTGATTGCGTCTTGCTACTGGTGTGCTTTACGTGTGACCAGAATCTCTTTAGGTTTTCTGCCAGAGCTTCGTTGTGGAAACTATTGAAAGCATCTCGCATTGAAGTACGCGCTATATTTAAAACTTCTGCAAAACTTTGCCAGTCTTGGGGATTCGCGTTTTTTTTTTTTTTTGTTTTTTTTTTTTAATTTGGCATGCTTCTTTCGCTGCTTCTGCAACAGCGACCTGACCCGTTTTGTGTACCATGGGGGATCAGTACCATCATTTATTAATTTATGTGGCATATGTGTCTCAATTGCTGTCGATATTATCTCTTTGAAAACATTCCAGAACTTTTCTACGCTTAAATGATCAGATCGGAAGGAGTGCAGACTGTCTCTTAAAAAGGCGTTAAGAGCGTTTTTATCAGCTTTTTTAAATAGATATACTTTGCATTTCTTTTTGATGGTTGTGGGTGTTACGGTATTCAGCCTAGCAGCTACTGCCTTGTGTTCTCTTTATCCCCGTATTCGTCACGGTACTCACTACTTGTCCAGGATTATTTGTTGCTAAGAGGTCAAGTATGCTTTCGC
This sequence comes from Schistocerca gregaria, assembly GCF_023897955.1. Classification (NCBI taxonomy): domain Eukaryota; kingdom Metazoa; phylum Arthropoda; class Insecta; order Orthoptera; family Acrididae; genus Schistocerca; species Schistocerca gregaria. Next base: position 363,664,168 of record NC_064920.1, read on the forward strand.
AACCATTTACGCTTCGAGTGGGCTCATGAACAACTTGTTCAAAATAATTTTCTCAGAAAGCATTCAGTACAATTTCGGATGACGTTTTATGCCTGCCACCGGCTTTAAAAGTATAATTTTTCCAGCAGATCGAGGGTAGATTTAAATCACCACCGACTATAATTATATGAGTGAGGTACCTATTTGAAATGAGACTCAAGTTTTCTTTGAACTATTCGGTAACTATATCTTCTGAGTCGGGGGGCGGTAAAATGACCCAATTAATGGTTTAGTCCGACTGTCAAGTATAACCTCTACCCATACTATTTCTCAGGAACTATCTACTTCAATTTCACTACAAGACAAACTACTTCTGACAGCAATAAATACTCCACCGCCAATTGTATTTAATCTATTCTTTCTGAACACTGTTAGATCGTTAGAAAAAATTTCTGCTTAACTTACTTCCGGTTTTAGTCAGCTTTCTGTACCTATAACTATTTGAGCTTCAGTGCTTTCTATTAGGGCTTGGACCTCTGGTTCTTTCCCAACACAGCCAAGACAATGTACAACTACAATACCGATCGTTTCTACAACTAACTTGCTGTGTTTTACCTGCCCCCTTTTAGACGGACGCCCTTTCTGTGGTTCCCTGAAACTCTAACCTAAAAAACCGCCCAGTCTCTTCCACACAGTCCCCGCTACCCGTGTAGCTGCTTCATGTGTGTAGTGGACTCCTGACCTATTAAGCGGAACCCGGAAACCCACCACCCGATGGCGCAAGTCAAGGACTCTGCAGCCTACATGGACAAAGAACCGCCTGGGCTTCTGATTCAAACCCTTCACTCGGCTCTGCGCCAAAGAACCACAGCCAGTAAAACTAACCATCTCCGACGAAAATTATATCTCGTCTTATCTGAAGAACATCTTATCCTCCGAAATACACGGTATTTAACTGAAATTTTATACGTCTGGAGTTTGAGAAGAAGATTGGAATCCCATACACAGTCATCGCCTTTCTCTAGATCGAGTGAGACAGAATAGCAAATTTACAGGGATCGAGCTGGTGGGATAAGAGATAGGAGATGAAGGTGGAATGGAAGCCACACTGGTTGATCGGCAGGTGGTGGAGTTGGTTCAGACTTTAATGGATACATCAGGAGAGCATGGATCTGAAGAACTTCCTATACACTTAGGCGAGGCACATGTGGCGGTAGGAGGAGGTATCATTAGAAGGTTTAATCGGTTTGAGGAAAAGTATGATTCTGGAGGTTTTTCATACTTGAGGTTAGCATCATAAGGAGGAGATAATGGTTAAGTTGCAAGGGTGACTAGAAAAGAGAAGGGACATTCTTTGAGATGTTGGTAAGTAATGCAGTAGTGACCAGGAGGCGCGTTGCGTTTTTGTGGAGTACTTATTTTGTGATTATGATTGGAGTATTTCATTCTGTATATGGTGTGTTGTCCAAACACTGGAAGCTGGAGCCAGGGGTGGACAGCGGTGTTTGGACGTTCTTGGAGGAGGATATAGTGAGAGGTTTTGGATGTGTGATAGGGTTGGAGGAAAATTTCATTAAGGATGAAGGTATGGACGTTGTGTTGGGACATGGTGAACATTAAAAGAAATTTGTTGACAGGTAGCGAGCGGATATTTTGGTGCGGTATATTGTAGTGCCGCCGAGCCACTATAAAGGATACGGGTAGTTTGTGCGGGTGATGACTAGAGGGGGTTTAGAAAAGAGTGTCAAGGCAGATGATGTCGTAGTGGACCTGGTTGTAGGAGCAGGTAATTTGCGAGTTGAGTTGGAAGACAGAGCGGGCAGCAAGGGAGACTTGTTGAAGTATATGTGAACATTGAAATAGATGGATGTGTCTGGGCCGACTGTCATGAATTTTATGATACTTTCAGCAGTCGAAGTTGACTGGTGAAGGGAATTGTGGCGTGAATGGGGTTGTCGATGGATGGATTAGGACAGTGAGTTCAGGTTTTGTAGGTTGTTGCCTTGGCTTTTCATTAGGTGGAATAAGGTGAGTAGGAGTCGTGGCAGGTGTGGCAGGAAGGACAAAAAGCAGGGTTAAGGTACTGTTTACGAAAACTGAAGGTTTTGCTGTCTGGACAAACGGGTGGATTTTTTTTTACAGTCTGCAATAAGATGATCTTTGTAACGGAGACACGTAAGGCAGCAGTAGTACTGACAATGTGATTTGGTAGGTTCGGCCTTGGGGCTGTGAAGGTATATCCGGACTCCCTCTTTAAGGTGAAGTTCTATGGTGGAGGTAGACTCAACGAAAAAGTGGACAAGATGAATGGGGCCAAGGTCATTACTGATTGGAAGAGCTTTTCGAATTTCTAAATCTGGGTGGTTGTCTTTAAAACTGACAAATTAAGAACAGAGAAGGTATGAGGAAAAGAATAATGCCCTGGGATATTACATCCTAATAGTGTCGCAATGCAACAAATATTTAAGGCTGGAAAAATCTCAACCTCCTCTATTTATACAATTTATTTGGCTTAACAGTGTTCGTGTGAGGATCCAGACAACTGACAACCAGAAAGTTTTCTCAAAGAATCATGTTTCGGGGAATTAAGTGCAACTTTGCGCTTTGTTTCCTTGGTACTGCTGCGGTAAATAAGATGCACTGATGCCTAAAAGGTATTTATAAACAAGAAACGGGGCGGAGACAAGAGCGCCTCCTACACTAGAGGCACTGCACGTCAGTACAGTATAACGGGTTGCAGTACCCAAGTCTATAAGGCGCTCTGTTTCGTTTGCAACGTGTCTTGCGCATCAATTATGTTAATAGGTGGATGACACATCATTACACGACTGGCAATAAAAACCGTTTCGCACTGTTCACGGCCACAACCATTCTAAGTACTGGAGCTTGAATCAAGCCGGTACGTGACATCACTCTACAGAAGAACACGATTCACAACTGGTTGTTGACCTGGGCCAATGTTACACGTACCTGTCCACCGTGTGGCTTGGTGTAGCCCCTAGTCCCACAGCTAGCAAAAACGGCATCTAGCAGCAACAGGCTGAGTGACCCTCTCAGCCGACGACTGTCGTAGAGTACCTGGCGGAGCTGCCTGTAGACTGTAACACATACTGTATACAGCCGGGGCAGGTAGTATTTATGGCCGTTCCATCTGTCCCTGTTGTGACAGGATATTATGTCCGATCACGTAGGCTGTGGAAGCGGAGCAGTGCAAAGCTCGAACATGGTGTAATCCGGGTCTCCAGCGCTCCAGTCTGATCCCCGTACTATACTGTGTCAGCACTGTTTCAGCCCCGCCACCAGCAACGAGGACTAGACCGTCTGGTAACTGTGGTAACTAGACTTCCTCTAGGACCAGGGCGGAGACTTCCATTGTGTCACAGCGGCCGCTCCACAGCTTCTTGCATCAGAACGTGGTGGCAGATTTCTGTTTGCTGGGGCGCAGGTTACAGCCATCAAGTTCGAAGGCAGTGTCGCAGCAAGCTGATCAACGCTAATACTGTCATTCCGGTCGAAGCACTGGGAATTCAAATTGTTTCCATGTCTAAATTCACGAGTAAGGCGAAGTCGTTAACACAATACAACTAAGAGGCATAATTGTATGTGTCACATGCAGTTCACACTGTTGCTCCTTCACGCTACAGTTCTGTCATATAGTCTTATTTATAGTACCCACTGGTTGAAGCTATTGTTTTTTGGTATCATTTCTTCTCCGCTACCGAAGTAACGGTTTGCATAAGCGAGCAAGTGACTTTATTCACGGACGTACAACAAGAAGTCTGCCCACTACAGCTATTTACTCTGGAGAACTCTGTTCTGATGGTGCTGGGCTTACTAGTGGATAATGGAGAATGTATGCAACATCATTCCAGAGCACTTACAGGTACCATGTTTTTTTGCTTTGTTTGTGGATCATTGAAACCTCCCCTTAGAAAAATTTATGAATTACAGTGTTGATAAACCTCTTACGTCATTTGTTTTTCAAACAGCTGAGCAGAACTGTACGTACTCAGACATTTCTCTCTTTACTTATTCTGATCAACACTAAACTGACACACAATATTTTGAGCGCAACGCAATCTGATTTTTTATACTCCCTACAAAAGAATGGCCTTGACTGACAATAACCTATACCTTTAATGAATCACTTCCCTCACAAAAATCATCGTTACTCGAACTACTGCAATACAGCGAGAGCCAATACTGCCAGCTAAATAAAAGATTCTAACTACGAGGTGCATTCAAGTTCTAAGGCCTCCGATTTTTTTTCTAATTAACTACTCACACGAAATCAATGAAACTGGCGTTACTTCTCGACGTAATCTCCCTGCAGACGTACACATTTTTCACAACGCTGACGCCATGATTCCATGACAGCGGCGAAGGCTTCTTTAGGAGTCTGTTTTGACCACTGGAAAAATGCTGATGCAATAGCAGCACGACTGGTGAATTTGCGGCCAGGGAGAGTGTCTTTCATTGTTGGAAAAAGCCAAAAGTCACTACGAGCCAGGTCAGGTGAGTAGGGAGCATGAGGAATCACTTCAAAGTTGTTATCACGAAGAAACTGTTGCGTAACGTTAGCTCGATGTGCGGGTGTGCCGTCTTGGTGAAACAGCATATGCGCAGCCTTTCCCGAACGTTTTTGTTGCATTGCAGGAAGGAATTTGTTCTTCAAAACATTTTCGTAGGTTGCACCATTTACCGTAGTGCCCTTTGGAACGCAATGGGTAAGGATTACGCCCTCGCTGTCCCAGAACATGGACACCATCATTTTTTCAGCACTGGCGGTTACCCGAAACTTTTTGGTGGCGGTGAATCTGTGTGCTTCCATTGAGCTGACTGGCGCTTTGTTTCTGGATTGAAAAATGGCATCCACGTCTCATCCATTGTCACAACCGACGAAAAGAAAGTCCCATTCATGCTGTCGTTGCGCGTCAACATTGCTTGGCAACATGCCACACGGGCAGCTATGTGGTCGTCCGTCAGCATTCGTGGCACCCACCTGGATGACACTTTTCTCGCATTTTCAGGTCGTCATGCAGGATTGTGTGCACAGAACCCACAGATATGCCAACTCTGAAGGCGATCTGTTCGACAGTCATTCGGCGATCCCCCAAAACAATTCTCTCCACTTTCTCGATCATGTCGTCAGACCGGCTTGTGCGAGCCCGAGGTAGTTTCGGTTTGTTGTCACACGATGTTCTGCCTTCATTAAACTGTTGCACCCATGAACGCACTTTCGACACATCCATAACTCCATCACCACGTGTCTCCTTCAACTGTCGATAAATTTCAATTGGTTTCACACCACGCAAATTCAGAAAACGAATGACTGCACGCTGTTCAAGTAAGGAAAATGTGGCCATTTTAAGTATTTAAAACAGTTCTCATCCTCGCCGCTGGCGGTAAAATTCCATCTGCCGTACGGTGCTGCCATCTCTGGGGCGTATTGACAATGAATGCGGCCTCATTTTAAAACAATGCGCATGTTTCTATCTCTTTCCAGTCAGGAGAAAAAAAAAATCAGAGGTTTTAGAACTTGAATGCACCTCGTACTGAAGTCACTAACTACTGATAGGCATAGTTAGTAAATGAAATATTTTGATAGAGAACAATCAATGTACACTCCTGGAAATTGAAACAAGAACACCGTGAATTCATTGTCCCAGGAAGAGGAAATTTTATTGACACATTCCTGGGGTCAGATACATCACATGATCACACTGACAGAACCACAGGCACATAGACACAGGCAACAGAGCAAGCACAATGTCGGCACTAGTACAGTGTATATCCACCTTTCGCAGCAATGCAGGCTGCTATTCTCCCATGGAGACGATCGTAGAGATGCTGGATGTAGTCCTGTGGAATGGTTTGCCATGCCATTTCCACCTGGCGCCTCAGTTGGACCAGCGTTCGTGCTGGACGTGCAGACCGCATGAGACGACGCTTCATCCAGTCCCAAACATGCTCAATGGGGGACAGATCCGGAGATCTTGCTGGCCAGGGTAGTTGACTTACACCTTCTAGAGCACGTTTGGTGGCACGGGATACATGCGGACGTGCATTGTCCTGTTGGAACAGAAAGTTCCCTTGCCGGTCTAGGAATGGTAGAACGATGGGTTCGATGACAGTTTGGATGTACCGTGCACTATTCAGTGTCCCCTCGACGATCACCAGAGGTGTACGGCCAGTGTAGGAGATCGCTCCCCACACCATGATGCCGGGTGTTGGCCTGTGTGCCTCGGTCGTATGCAGTCCTGATTGTGGCGCTCACCTGCACGGCGCCATACACGCATACGACCATCATTGGCACCAAGGCAGAAGCGACTCTCATCGCTGAAGACGACACGTCTCCATTCGTCCCTCCATTCACGCCTGTCGCGATACCACTGGAGGCGGGCTGCACGATGTTGGGGCGTGAGCGGAAGACGGCCTAACGGTGTGCGGGACCGTAGCCCAGCTTCATGGAGACGGTTGCGAATGGTCCTCGCCGATACCCCAGGAGCAACAGTGTCCCTAATTTGCTGGGAAGTGGTGGTGCGGTTCCCTACGGCACTGCGTAGGATCCTACGGTCTTGGCGTGCATCCGTGCGTCGCTGCGGTCCGGTCCCAGGTCGACAGGCACGTGCACCTTCCGCCGACCACATCGATGTACTGTGGAGACCTCACGCCCCACGTGTTGAGCAATTCGGCGGTACGTCCACCCGGCCTCCCGCATGCCCACTATACGCCCTCGCTCAAAGTCCGTCAACTGCACATACGGTTCACGTCCACGCTGTCGCGGCATGCTATCAGTGTTAAAGACTGCGATGGAGCTCCGTATGCCACGGCAAACTGGCTGACACTGACGGCGGCGGTGCACAAATGCTGCGCAGCTAGCGCCATTCGACGGCCAATACCGCGGTTCCTGGTGTGTCCGCTGTGCCGTGCGTGTGATCATTGCTTGTACAGCCCTCTCGCAGTGTCCGGAGCAAGTATGGTGGGTCTGACACACCGGTATCAATGTGTTCTTTTTTCCATTTCCAGGAGTGTATTTGCCTTAATAGTATGCAAAAGTCATATATATATATATATCAGTTCATGATACACAGTATTACAAATTTACTCTTCCTGATGGACACACGTCCAGATTGTCAGCTCTCAAAACTCTGCCATCTCTCTCCCCACATCCACCACTGCTGGCGGCTCACCTCCAACTGCACAACGCTACGCGCTGTTCACATCCAACTGCCCAACACTACAACAGCAAATATTCCAACAATGCAAACCAGCCACAGACTTCACATAGCACAGTCAGTGATTTTCATATAGAGCGCTACGTGGCGTTACCAACATAAAAACCTAAACAGCCTACTTACAAAATGTAAGTCCGTTATCATGGATGCGATTACTATTGTACTTCGGAATTGCTGCATGACAGGGATATAAGCTACGGAAGGTGTTTAAAAGCGAGGTTCACAAATAACGTTACTAAATGGTTACATCTTAAGCGAAGTACTGAAGCAGTCTTACGAGAACTACTGCCTACTGTGGGCATGTTGGAGTGTATTCGCATTTTATATTAGAGAAATTTGTTTTACTGCAGTTTTAAGTTACTACAGATTTCTTCAAATTCTGTATCTTCATTAGGCGAACATACTCTTGTAATGAAAATGAAAATAATTTTAACGAGAACTAAAGAGAATACGGAAATGCATTGTACGCCCCACTTAAGTGGAAAAAAACAATGAAAGTTTTTATTGTGGTGTTTTACTTAGACGTAAAAAATTTAAAATAGTTGATTGCAAACTTTGCTATCTTTATCCTAGCGTCTGGTAATGACAACGAGACGTGCCTGCTAGTCGCGCTTACTGTGCCCTAACTGTAACCTAGCTGACTATGGAGTGCGGCATACAAGAACCGCATCCGTGCGCCATGACTAAGATTGGTTTGGTTGTTTGGGGAAGGAGACCAGACATCGGTCTCATCGGATTAGGGACGGATGGGGAAGGAAGTCGGCCGTGCCCTTTCAGAGGAACCATCCCGGCATTTGCCTGGAGTGATTTAGGGAAACACGGAAAACCTAAATTAGGATGGCCGGACGCGAGATTGAACCGTCGTCCTCCCGAATGCGAGTCCAGTGTCTAACCAAGCGCCACCTCGCTCGGTCATGATTAAGAGCCGACATTAAGCAGACATCGGTGATCCCACGACTACTTTCTGAAGGTAATCAATATTATGTTATGATTGTACTTATAAGCGTACGTGTCTGAAATACATAGAAGCGCTCTAGACGTCATTCACCTTTCTCGACAGACTGAACGTCGTTTTGTCTTTTTTCAAATCACTTTCTTCTTTCGTTATCGCGGTATGTACATATATCTGTTCATCGGAGCATAAGAAAGAAACAGATTAAGATTAGATAGCGTAAGAAAGAAAAGTATGGAGCACCATCGTTGTCGAATCATGAAGGAACTGATAAAGAAACAGAGAGGTAATATTAGGTATCCCGGATACCTATATTAGGTATCTCGGATACCTGGTCGCTTTCCCAATGCTGTTTGTCCCACACGCGGATTGCGCGAAATACATTTTGCTGCCGGCCGCTTTGGTCGAGCGGTTCTAGGCGCTTCAGTCTGGAACCACGCAATCGCTACGGTCGCAGGTTCGAATACTGCGTCGGGCATGGTTTTGAGTGATGTCCTTAGGTTAGTTAGATTTAAGTAGTTCTAAGTTCTAGGGACTGATGACCTCAGATGGTAAGTCCCATACTGCTCAGAGCCATTTGAACCATTTTTTTTACATTTTGTTACTGCTCCGGTGCCTACTTGCATGGGAATGGTCGCACTTATAGGTACAATTAAACCCAGTTGTGTCACTGAATTAACAAAATTTTCAAATTACGAGTTCACTTTCAGTACGATCGCTAAAAAAAATGTTGGCTATGTGACCACAAAACCATAAACATTTACTAAAGTTAACGGTTGAGTCGTCGGGTTTATACGTTGCCAGTAGTGAATAGCCTTAAACAACTTTCCTGCTAATGTGGCATTTGTTGAATTTGAGCTGTCATGGTGATTTACATTCAAGTTTTATTGGAATCGATATGTCTTGTGGGGAAGATGATGAAAAAGCGAAAGTTTTCCAATGAAATTCAGTCAGGATCTTCTTGTTTACTGGTGTAGGTAATACTGTTTACGAACTTAAAGGGCCCTTTCACCAATGATTTCTGAAATCTGTCGCTCGTGTGCTCAAAGAGTTTCGAAGCATATTACGCTTTTACGCAAGAGATCTCTCAGATTTTTAATGGCCAGTTCCAGAGAGCCTGATACGTATGCAACCCAATCAGCTGTAGTGGTACTTCAAGAAGCCAGCTTGCAAGGCGTAAACCACAGAGCACTTCTGCAGGGACTAAACTGACAGAATTTACGGTTTTAGCTAATTTAGTTTAATATTAGCCTGATGGAGTTGTGACATTGGTAGTCACACAGACTTCATATTTTCTGTAGTCTTATTGAAAGTAGATTCGTAAGTAGAAAATTCTGTTAGTTGATTGAGAGGACTGCGTTTAATTATACCTACAATAGCGACCATTCCCCCGCACGTAGGCATTGGTGCGGCTGTTCTGCAGATGGGACAAACAGTGTGAGGAAAAACACGACCGGGTATTCGAGACATTGTATGGGCAGAGACGGAAGCTTAGCCCTCTTTTTTTTTATTAAGCTCTCAACGACTATACAGCGCTGCTGCTTCGTATCTGTCCTCTGAACTATTTATATGTTAACCTATCTGAGCCGAATATATGACGGCTTTGCCCATAGAAGAGGGTGACTGGCGTATAGGGTACTCTTTTATTTCAGACACAGACACGTAATATGATTGCAGTCATTGATTATCTTTAGAAAGTTGAGGAGTCACCGACGTATCATTAACGTCAGCTCTTAATTAATAACTCCAAAAGTACAGATGGGTCCACAGCATTCATTAGGTCACTGAATGACATATTAAATATTTACCTGTTTTTTGCTGGACAATGATTTTATCATCTCATTATTTAAATAAACGACTCGTTTCGGCAGTTTGCCGTTTTCAGGTTGATGACTTGTATCTATTTTTGTAGGTATTTAAGTTTTTATGTGTCACAATACAATAAGAGCGATATGCTATTATGTCCATTATAAACGCGTAATGATAAATTGGCATAATAGAAAAATAGCATATGAGATATAGCTTCTGTAAAGTTTGGAAGGTAGGAGACGGATACTGGCAGAAGTAAAGCTGTGAGTACCGGGCGTGAGTCGTGCTTCGGTAGCTCAGATGGTAGAGCACTTGCCCGCGAAAGGCAAAGGTCCCGAGTTCGAGTCTCGGTCTGGCACACAGTTTTAATCTGCCAAGAAGTTTCATATGAGATATAATCCGAGAAAGTGAACGAGAATATTTCTTCCAAGGCTGTTGCGTTAGTTGACATGTTCCATTTCTTGCTTCAACTACTGGCTCATTTTTCAAAAATTAAATTCCAGCACTCGAAACTGACTAGTCAATGATTTTAGAGGGAATTTTGTAATGCCACGACTCGCATCACGCTCGTGAGCGCCTGCCTTCGGCTTTCTGATTCGAGGCACGATGTCGCGGGATGGCAGGTCAACCAGCTGTTCAGTTCTGAGAAAATTATGCAGTGGTTAAGGGTTTCGGGCTGACATGCCCATTCTCAAACCACACATCTTCTTGTTACCACAACTGGCCATTCACTATGGTGCCAAAAGGAACGAATAGCTTCTGTACAGAATGTCAAACTGTGGGCGACAAGTACTCTCATTGATATTAGACTATATCTACAATTGCATCTGACTGTCTCAACCAAAACTCGGTCAGACAGGTTCAACAACAGATCTGCAGGCTAATATCAATCAGATTATTTGTTGCGCACAATTTAACATTCTGTACAGAAGCTATTCATGCCTTTTGTCACCATATTGCATGACCAGTTGCGATTAACAAGCTGTGTAGTTTGAGAATGAGCATGTCAGCCTGAAACCGATAACCACCGCAGTAAAAATTGTTGTCAGTGCAAATAAGACGGTCGAAATAAAAAATCCTGTTTCCCCTACCCAGGCCTCCCAAAAGAAAGAAAATAATTATTCATTATTTAGTCATGAGTCTCTTGCAATAGCCGCAATATATACTGAAGTGCCAAACAAACTGGCACAGGCACACATATTCAAATACAGAGATATATAAACAGGCAGAATACGACGCTGCGGTCGGGAACACCTATATATGACTACTAGTGTCTGGAGTTGTTAGAGCGACTACTGCTGCTACAATGGCAGGTTATCAAGATTTATGTGAGTTTGAACGTGTTGTTATAGTCGGCGCACGAGCGATGGGGCACAGCGTCTCCGAGGTAGCGATGAAGTGGGGATTTTCCCGTACGACCATTTCACGAGTGTACCATGAACATCAGAAATCCGGTGGAACATCAGATCTCCGACATCGCTGCAACCGGAAAAAGATCCTGCAAGACCGAGACCACCGACTACGGAAGAGAACAGTTCAACGTGACAAAAGGGCAAACTTACCGTTAACTGTTGCAGATTTCAATGCAGGCCCACCAACAAGTGTCAACGTACGAACCATCATCGATATGGGTTTTCGGAGCCAAAGGCGCACTCGTGTACCTTTGATAACTGCACGACACAAAGAATTATGCCTCGCCTGGCCCCGTCGACACCGACATTGGACTGTTAATGACTGGAAACTTGTTGCTTGGTCGGACGGGTCTCGTTTCAAATTGTATCGAACAGATGGACGTGTACGGGTATGGAGACAACCTCATGAATCCATGAACCCAGCATGTTAGCAGGGGACTGTTCAATCTGGTGGAGGCTCTGTAATGGTGTGGGGTGTGTACAGTTGGAGTGATATGGGATACGTCTAGATACGACTCTGACAAGTGACAAGTACGTAAGCATCCTGTCTGATCATCTGCGTCCATTCATGTCTATTGTTTATTCCGACGGACTTGGGTAATTTCAGCAGGATAATTCGACACTCTACTCCTCCAGAATTTCTACAGAGGGGCTCCAGGAGCACTCTTCTAAATTTAAACACTTCCCCTGGCAACTAAACTACCCAGACATGAACATTATTGAGCGTATCTGGGATGCCTTGCAACGTCCTGTTCAGAAGAGATTTCCATCCCCTAATACTCTTATGGACTTATGTACAGCCCTGCAGGATTCACAGTGTCAATTCCCTCCAGCACTACTTCAGACATCAGTCCAGCCCATGCTACGTCGTGTTGGGGCACTTCTGCGTGTTCGCGAGGCCCCTATATGATATTAGGCAGGCGTACCAGTTTCTTTGGCTCTTCTCTGTATATATAAGCAAGTTTAAACATGTTTATAGGTCATTGTCAGTCGGTAGTCATTCTGCAGCTCTATAAAATTTAAAAATTTTAAAGTATTAATTACTCTAACGAAATCAGGCGGAATACAGATTTTTCTGTTGATGTCATTACATTAATTTTTTCTACATTGTTTGGTTACTGGAATTATCTGTACCTTACTATATATTGGTAGCTTGTCATCAGCACTTAAATGAAGTTACAGTGAGTTGAGTCGGCGAGTTAACAAATCACTTTATCTACAAACGTAATTTTCTTGTCCAAAAATATTATGTGACTATATTTTGCGCAACTTAATTAGTTTCGAAATATCCGTTCTCATCTGCAGTCTCATCCGTTGTACCTACATTTCTCGTGCGTAAAGTTTCACAAAAATATGTGTTGTCTTTGTGTATGAATCTAAATAACAGATGAGAATGCAGGTAAGATTGATGCTTCGAAACTAACTGTAAGTAACTGCAAAATAGAGTTGTCAAATATTTCCATACAACAAAATAATGTTTGTAGGTGAAGTGATTTGTTAACTCTCTAAGCAAGCTGACAGAAAAATCATTTAGTTTCAAAAGAGAGACTTCCAATATGCAGTAATGTACAAAGTTTCCTACATAATCCAGGAGCAATTTTGAGAGACTTTATTAATTTACTTAAAATGGCGGCAATAATTAAAAACACTTCAATTTTAAACGGTCCTTTCTCCTACCTGATGGGGGTGTAGAAACGCAGTGGGGTTTGCTTTCCAGATGGCTGGGACCGAGTCGGCACAAGATGTGGTCAACTCCGTATATCACAGCAGGTGGGCTTTTGCCTCTGCCCATTCACATAGTTGGCAACAGCCCTATTTTCTGGGGTCGGAAATTCACTGTAGGCTGGTGCCTATGAAGCCGCGAAACGTCAGAGTGCTGATACCTCCAGTCCAACCAGTTTTACCTTCAATACGGACCGAGTTATAGAGCTTCTTATCGGACGTCGACAGTTTTTCCTATAAGCACTTACCGCCTTGAATTTAATGACAGTTTAACTCTTCATCACCTTGGACAGAACATAGCAATGTTGTTCGCGAAAGAACGTGTCCAAAGGAACGGTTCACTAAAGTGAACGGGAGGATCGAGGAACGATTTCCAAGGAACGGTCGTTCACCGATTATTCCGGTCATTCCACGAACAGTTGGAACACTAGCGGCGACTATTGCCTCCACGAACGTTCGGCCCTCGTTCTCGAAACTGTCACGGCCGGTCCTCGTTCCCGACTCCGTCTCGTTCTTTTGCGGATGTTCACGCGCTTCAAGTCCCATTTCAACTGCTTAACAATTACGTAACTTATATAAAATTAATTTGTATGTAATACACACGCAGCAAACAACGAAATATACTTATCTTTTCGTCGCTTTCATCAACTATAGAACACACATTTATGGCGAGGCAAGTAGCTTTTTTCAGTTTTTTAGGTTTCCCATGCTTGATTTAAAGATATTTTTTAAGGTAAATTTATGTCGTATTTTTATTGCACTGTAAGAAAACTTACCTAAAACTTCCGATTTTCGCTTTTCTTCTGAAAATAAAACATGACAGTGAGGAATCCTCTTACGTCTCAGGTTCGATTCTTTCCTTTCGCTGACACTTAGGTTGGTTTTACGTCATTTTGACTCCGTAGGGAAAGCAGAAAGGTGCCTCTCGATTTGAATGGCATAAAATCGTATTTTATTTTTATTCCAGTAATATTTTTCAGGAGGTCCTCTTAGCGAAAAACTTCATTATTTTTAACTTAATTATTAGTGCTGTATTGCTGCATGAACGTTAATGACACAAGCCATAAATTTGCTATTTACCAAGCGTTTGACGCAAATATAACGAGAAAATCAAATTCTCTAAAAACATACTTATACTTAAATGAAGTATCTCTCATTTGCCTAGAACTTTACGGGGACACTCAGACGCAAACTCAGTTATATACCTATTTTTTAAAATTTATTGATTACTGTGTTCTATGAACTTGACAACTGTCTCAATAGGATAATTGACAACGAATATTTTGAGAACTACTTGTAGAGCATTGGCATCTTCTTTTAAATGCCACTATGAAGAACCTGTCATAAGGAACACGTCACTCAAATAAAGTTGTTTGAACATACTCTTAAGCTATTAAAAACGAGTAGTTAAATCCCTTTAATCGTGATTTTTGGGATTGTATCGATTTCTACTTGAAAAAGTTTTAAAGAATTCTGAAATCAAAATATGTCTGGCTTCTGAAGCGGCACAGGACCACGCTTCGACATACATAGCCATAAGGAAAATACAAACAGGAAGAAAAAAACTGGAATTTGTACTTGTGGTCGCTGCTCGGTTTCATCAAGGAACATGTTCTTTACAGAAATGGTTTTCGCCATCCACATCGCGTGACGGTACCTTTGGAGCACAGAAAGATAATCCATGAGATGGTTCTTCGGGAAGAGACTTCTCAGTTCATACAAAAACTGTAAACAATCGCCTCATATGTCTTAGGAACAGAAAGTTGGCTGAAACCAGACGTAAACAGTAATGAAATCCTAAACTCGGATTGGAATGTATACCGCAGAGATAGGCTGGACAGTGAAGGGGTAGGCGTGTTTATAGCGATAAGAAGTGCAATAGTATCGAAGGAAATTGACGGAGATTCGAATTGTGAAATGATTTGGGTGAAGGTCACGGTTAAAGCAGGCTCAGACATGGTAATTGGATGTCTCTATAGGCCCCCGGGCTCAGCAGCTGTTGTGGCTCAGCACCTGAAGAATAATTTGGAAAATATTTCGAGTAGATTTCCCCACCATGTTATAGTTCTGGGTGGAGATTTTAATTTGCCGGATATAGACTGGGAGACTCAAACGTTCATAACGGGTGGCAGGGACAAAGAATCCAGTGAAATATTTTTAAGTGCTTTATCTGAAAACTACCTTGAGCAGTTAAACAGAAAACCGACTCGTAGCGATAACATATTAGACCTTCTGGTGACAAACAGACCCGAACTATTTGAATCAGTTAATGCAGAACAGGGAATCAGCATTCATAAAGCGGTTACTGCATCGATGATTTCAGCCGTAAATAGAAATATTAAAAAAGGTAGGAAGATTTTTCTGTTTAGCAAAAGCGACAAAAAGTAGATTACAGAGTACCTGACAGCTCAACACAAAAGTTTTGTCTCAAGTGCAGATAGTGCTGAGGAGCAGTGGACAAAGTTCAAAACCATGGTACAATATGCGTTAGATGAGTATGTGCCAAGCAAGATCGTAAGAGATGGGAAAGAGCCACCGTGGTACAACAACCGAGTCAGAAAACTGCTGCGGAAGCAAAGGGAACTTCACAGCAAACATAAACATAGCCAAAGCCTTGCAGACAAACAAAAATTACGCGAAGCGAAATGTAGTGTGAGGAGGGCTATGCGAGAGGCTTTCAATAAATTCGAAAGTAAAGTTCTATGTACTGACTTGGCAGAAAATCCTAAGAAATTTTGGTCCTATGTCAAAGCGGTAGGTGGATCAAAACAAAATGTCCAGATACTCTGTGACCAAAATGGTAATGAAACAGAGGATGACAGACTAAAGGCCGAATTACTAAATGTCTTCTTCCAAAGCTGTTTCACAGAGGAAGACTGCACTGTGCTTCCGTCTCTAGATTGTCGCACAGTTGACAAAATGGTAGATATCGAAGTAGACGACAGAGGGATAGAGAAACAATTAAAATCGCTCAAAAGAGGAAAGGCCGCTGGTCCTGATGGAATACCAGTTCGATTTTACACAGAGTACGCGAAGGAACTTTCCCCCCTTCTTGCAGCGGTGTACCGTAGGTCTCTAGAAAAGCGAAGCGTTCCAAAGGATTGGAAAAGGGCACAGGTCATCCCCGTTTTCAAGAAGGGACGTCGAACAGATGTGCAGAACTATAGACCTATATCTCTAACGTCGATCAGTTGTAGAATTTTGGAACACGTATTATGTTCGAGTATAATGTCTACTCTGTAGGAATCTGCATGGGTTTCGAAAAAGACGGTCGTGTGAAACCCAGCTCGCGCTATTCGTCCACGAGACTCAGAGGTACTTAGACACGGGTTCACAGGTAGATGCCGTGTTTCTTGACTTCCGCAAGGCGTTTGACACAGTTCCCCACAGTCGTTTAATGAAAAAGTAAGAGCATACGGACTATCAGATAAATTGTGTGATTGGATTGAGGAGTTCCTAGATAACAGAACGCAGCATGTCATTCTCAATGGAGAGAAGTCTTCCGAAGTAAGAGTGATTTCAGGTGTGCCGCAGGGGAGTGTCATAGGACCGTTGCTATTAACAATATACACTCCTGGAAATGGAAAAAAGAACAAATTGACACCGGTGTGTCAGACCCACCATACTTGCTCCGGACACTGCGAGAGGGCTGTACAAGCAATGATCACACGCACGGCACAGCGGACACACCAGGATCCGCGGTGTTGGCTGTCGAATGGCGCTAGCTGCGCAGCATTTGTGCACCGCCGCCGTCAGTGTCAGCCAGTTTGCCGTGGCATACGGAGCTCCATCGCAGTCTTTAACACTGGTAGCATGCCGCGACAGCGTGGACGTGAACCGTATGTGCAGTTGACGGACTTTGAGCGAGGGCGTATAGTGGGCATGCGGGAGGCCGGGTGGACGTACCGCCGAATTGCTCAACACGTGGGGCGTGAGATCTCCACAGTACATCGATGTTGTCGCCAGTGGTCGGCGGAAGGTGCACGTGCCCGTCGACCTGGGACCGGACCGCAGCGACGCACGGATGCACGCCAAGACCGTAGGATCCTACACAGTGCCGTAGGGGACCGCACCGCCACTTCCCAGCAAATTAGGGACACTGTTGCTCCTGGGGTATCGGCGAGGATCATTCGCAACCGTCTCCATGAAGCTGGGCTACGGTCCCGCACACCATTAGGCCGTCTTCCGCTCACGCCCCAACATCGTGCAGCCCGCCTCCAGTGGTGTCGCGACAGACGTGAATGGAGGGACGAATGAAGACGTGTCGTCTTCAGCGATGAGAGTCGCTTCTGCCTTGGTGCCAATGATGGTCGTATGCGTGTTTGGCGCCGTGCAGGTGAGCGCCACAATCAGGACTGCATACGACCGAGGCACACAGGGCCAACACCCGGCATCATGGTGTGGGGAGCGATCTCCTACACTGGCCGTACACCTCTGGTGATCGTCGAGGGGACACTGAATAGTGCACGGTACATCCAAACCGTCATCGAACCCATCGTTCTACCATTCCTAGACCGGCAAGGGAACTTGCTGTTCCAACAGGACAATGCACGTCCGCATGTATCCCGTGCCACCCAACGTGCTCTAGAAGGTGTAAGTCAACTACCCTGGCCAGCAAGATCTCCGGATCTGTCGACCATTGAGCATGTTTGGGACTGGATGAAGCGTCGTCTCACGCGGTCTGCACGTCCAGCACGAACGCTGGTCCAACTGAGGCGCCAGGTGGAAATGGCATGGCAAGCCGTTCCACAGGACTACATCCAGCATCTCTACGATGGTCTCCATGGGAGAATAGCAGCCTGCATTGCTGCGAAAGGTGGATATACACTGTAGTAGTGCCGACATTGTGCTTGCTCTGTTGCCTGTGTCTATGTGCCTGTGGTTCTGTCAGTGTGATCATGTGATGTATGTGACCCCAGGAATGTGTCAATAAAGTTTCCCCTTCCTGGGACAATGAATTCACGGTGTTCTTATTTCAATTTCCAGGAGTGTACATAAATGACCTGGTGGATGACATCGGAAGTTCACTGAGGCTTTTTGCAGATGATGCTGTGGTGTATCGAGAGGTTGCAACAATGGAAAATTGTACTGAAATGCAGGAGGATCTACAGCGAATTGACGCATGGTGCACGGAATGGCAATTGAATCTCAATGTAGACAAGTGTAATGTGATGCGAATACATAGAAAGATATGTCCCTTATCATTTAGCTACAAAATAGCAGGTCAGCAACTGGAAGCAGTTAATTCCATAAATTATCTGGGAGTACTCATTAGGAGTGATTTAAAATGGAATGATCATATAAAGTTTATCGTCGGTAAAGCAGATGCCAGACTGAGATTCATTGGAAGAATCCTAAGGAAATGCAATCCGACAACAAAGGAAGTAGGTTACAGTACGCTTGTTCGCCCAATGCTTGAATACTGCTCAGCAGTGTGGGATCCGCACCAGGTAGGGTTGATAGAAGAGATAGAGAAGATCCAACGGAGAGCAGCGCGCTTCGTTACAGGATCATTTAGTAATTGCGAAAGCGTTACGGAGATGATAGATAAACTCCAGTGGAAGACTCTGCAGGAGAGACGCTCAGTAACTCGGTACGGGCTTTTCTTAAAGTTTCGAGATCATACCTTCACCGAAGAGTCAAGCAGTATATTGCTCCTTCCAACGTATATCTCGCGAAGAGACCATGAGGATAAAATCAGAGAGATTAGAGCCCACACAGAAGCATACCGACAATCCTTCTTTCCACGTACAATACAAGACTGGAATAGAAGGGAGAACCGATAGAGGTACTCAGGGTACCCTCCGCCACACACCGTCAGGTGGCTTGCGGAGTATGGATGTAGATATAGATGTAGATGTAGATGCCTGCAAGGCAAAATGTTTTCAACGAAAACACACGCACTTCTGAAAGGGATCATATTTTATGCCATTGTCACAGAGACTAATAATTTAACAGAAAAGCCATTCAGTGCGAGTTTAAGGGACCACTTTTTCTGTCCTTTTACATAGAAAGTTAAAGACCGATATACGTGTAAAATTAGCAGCACTGAATTAGTAGTGGATTTTTCTTTTCTTTTACTTTCAATTACATTTTTGTGTAACATTTATCTTTTAAGAACATTAAAACGTAATTTACTGATTTGTTGATTTTCATATTAGATTCGCTCTCGTCTGTTAATGGGTGCCCGTGTCCACTTAGAAGTTCTCTTTCTCCAACAACTGACGACTGTTTCCATGCATGTTCCTTGAGGCGCTTTTCAGCTGCTGACTGATCAAAAACTCGTTATTTTTTCGATTGTAAAGCTTTTCAAGGGAACGTTGTCTGCTAATTCATCATTAATACGAAAAATCTTTTATCTTTTATCTTTTCACTTAAATTTCGACGATCTCCTAGCATATTTATGAATTTGCTGCCGTTTCTAATACAAACCTTCTAATTTTAGTATGCAGTTCGTTAGCTCCTGTATCGGAAGTTGTTAACATCCCAAATAAATCATCACTTCTCACACACTATGACTCTTTGATGTTCAGTTACTTTACACACCCGCAAACTGTAAAAGAAAACTGTTAATGTTTGTTTGGCAGAGAATAGTTTAGCCCAGTTATTTAATGCTAGAAGTCCCCACGCAGATATGTATGATTTTATGTAAACGGACTGAAAACTAAAGTATTGTATTTGCTGCGACTACCAGATTCCCTAGAAACTGGATGGCGATTGGGACTGTAAACGCTAGGTCATGCACACATTCCGTAATTCGTATTTGTGGTCAGCTTGTCCCAGGCTCTCTCTGACTGGCTTGCGGTCACTGGCGCGTCACATCACCTGACTAATGTGACGCTTTCTGAGAACACATTCAGGTAAGGAAATCGAAGTAAACAATCTACATTAAGTAATGAATGAATTTATCATGCAAATGTATTAATAGCGCGTTCTTGATTTTTTTCGGGATATTTATCTAAACTCCATATAGCACACACTCAGATAAAAAAGAAACGATTAACGAGCAAAAATGAACGGTTACCAAAAAGAAACGATCATCAATGTAATAGTTCCAAAAGATGAACGAGTTTGCCACTCTTTAGTCCGCACGGCGGCCGCGACCTCTCCTATTAGTACACACGCCACAAGGCGCCAGCGGTATCTTGTGGTTCAGTACCCTTTCTCCCAGACTTAATCAATCCCCTCCTTTCTCCCCATAGCACAGTACAGGTCTCCGTACAGCGAAAGTGCGTTTATATCAGATTTTGTGATTGCTGTGCACTTTCATTGAGTTCTCTACACATTTTCTTAGTGTTCTTTAGCTTTGCTTAACGTCAATGAAGACTCACCTTCGCTGATTACACTCCTGGAAATGGAAAAAAGAACACATTGACACCGGTGTGTCAGACCCACCATACTTGCTCCGGACACTGCGAGAGGGCTGTACAAGCAATGATCACACGCACGGCACAGCGGACACATCAGGAACCGCGGTGTTGGCCGTCGAATGGCGCTAGCTGCGCAGCATTTGTGCACCGCCGCCGTCAGTGTCAGCCAGTTTGCCGTGGCATACGGAGCTCCATCGCAGTCTTTAACACTGGTAGCATGCCGCGACAGCGTGGACGTGAACCGTATGTGCAGCTGACGGACTTTGAGCGAGGGCGTATAGTGGGCATGCGGGAGGCCGGGTGGACGTACCTCCGAATTGCTCAACACGTGGGGCGTGAGGTCTCCACAGTACATCGATGTTGTCGCCAGTGGTCGGCGGAAGGTGCACGTGCCCGTCGACCTGGGACCGGACCGCTGCGACGCACGGATGCACGCCAAGACCGTAGGATCCTACGCAGTGCCGTAGGGGACCGCACCGCCACTTCCCAGCAAATTAGGGACACTGTGGCTCCTAGGGTATCGGCGAGGGCCATTCGCAACCGTCTCCATGAAGCTGGGCTACGGTCCCGCACACCGTTAGGCTGTCTTCCACTCACGCCCCAACATCGTGCAGCCCGCCTCCAGTGGTGTCACGGCAGGCGTGAATGGAGGGACGAATGAAGACGTGTCGTCTTCAGCGATGAGAGTCGCTTCTGCCTTGGTGCCAATGATGGTCGTATGCGTGTTTGGCGCCGTGCAGGTGAGCGGCACAATCAGGACTGCATACGACCGAGGCACACAGGGCCAACACCCGGCATCATGGTGTGGGGAGCGATCTCCTACACTGGCCGTACACCTCTGGTGATCGTCGAGGGGACACTGAATAGTGCACGGTACATCCAAACCGTCATCGAACCCATCGTTCTACCATTCCTAGACCGGCAAGGGAGCTTGCTGTTCCAACAGGACAATGCACGTCCGCATGTATCCCGTGGCACCCAACGTGCTCTAGAAGGTGTAAGTCAACTACCCTGGCCAGCAAGATCTCCGGATCTGTCCCCCATTGAGCATGTTTGGGACTGGATGAAGCGTCGTCTCATGCGGTCTGCACGTCCAGCACGAACGCTGGTCCAACTGAGGCGCCAGGTGGAAATGGCATGGCAAACCGTTCCACAGGACTACATCCAGCATCTCTACGATCGTCTCCATGAGAGAATAGCAGCCTGCATTGCTGCGAAAGGTGGATATACACTGTACTAGTGCCGACATTGTGCATGCTCTGTTGCCTATGTCTATGTGCCTGTGGTTCTGTCAGTGTGATCATGTGATGTATGTGACCCCAGGAATGTGTCAATAAAGTTTCCCCTTCCTGGGACAATGAATTCACGGTGTTCTTATTTCAATTTCCAGGAGTGTATTTTGTGCTTTGATCTCAGAATAAACCTATTTTGTGTCCATTATACTTATTTTGTACGGCGTGCAACTATGGAAAGTAACGGGAAATCACAACATTAAAAATCCATTTGCGTATCCCATTTGTAGCAAACATGGCAGAATCTAGTAACAAAGGTATCATTTGCTGATCACACACTACTGGCCATTAAAAGTGCTGCACCAACAAGAAATTCAGCTGATAAACAGTTATTCAATGGACAGATATACTAGAAATGACATGTGATTATATATTCACACAATTTGGGTGCATATATCCTGAGAAATCAGTACCCAGTACAACCACCTCTGGCCGTAATAACGTCCTTGATACGCCTGGGCATTGTGTCAAACAGAGCTTGGACGGCGTGTACAGGTACAGCTGCACATGCAGCTTCAACACGATACCACAGTTCATCAAGAGTAGTGACTGTCGTATTGTGACGAGACAGTTGTTCGGCCACCATTGACTAGACGTTTTCAATTGGTGAGAGATCTGGAGAATGTGCTGGCCAGGGCAGCAGTCGAATATTTTCTGTGTCCAGACAGGCCCGTACAGGACCTGCAACATGCGGTCGTGCATTATTCTGCTGTAATGTAGGTTTTCGCAGGGATCGAATGAAGGGTAGAGCCACGGGTCGTAACACATATGAAATGTAACGTCCACTGTTCAAAGTGCCGTCAATGCGAACAAGAGGTGACCGAGACGTGTAACCAATGGCACCCTATACAATCACGCCGGGTAATACGCCAGTATGTTGATGACGAATAGACGCTTACAATGTGCGTTCACCGCGATGTCGCCAAACACGGATACCACCGTCATGATGCTGTAAACAGAACCTAGATTCATCCGAAAAAATGTTTCGCCATTCATGCACCCAGGTTCGTCGTTGAGGACATCATCCCAGGCGCTCCTGTCAGTGATGCAGCGTCAAGGGTAACCGCAGCGATTGCCTCCGAGCTGATAGTCCATGCTGCTGCCAACGTCGTCGAACTGTTCGTGCAAATGGTTGTTGTCTTGCAAACGTCCCCATCAGTTGACTCAGGTATCGAGACGTGGCTGCACGATCCGTTACAGCCATGTGCATAAGATGCCTGTCATTTCGACTGCCAGTGATACGAGGCCGTTGGGATCCAGCACGGCGTTCCGTATTACCCTCCTGAACCCACCGATTCGATATTCTGCTAACAGTAGTAGAATCTCGACCAACGCGAGCAGCAATGTCACGATACGATAAACGGCAATCGCGATAGGCTACAATCCGACCTTTATCAAAGTTGCGAACGTGATGGTACGCATTTCTCCTCCTCACACGAGGCATCACAACAACGTTTCAGCAGGCAACGCCGGTCAACTACTGTTTGTGTATGAGAAATCGGTTGGAAACATTCCTCATGTCAACACGTTGTAGGTGTCGCCAAGAGCGCCAACCTTGTGTTAATGCTCTGAAAAGCTACTCATTTGCATATCACAGCATCTTCTTCCTGTCGGTTAAATTTCGCTTGTGTAGCACGTCATCTTCGTGGTGTAGCAATTTTAATGGTCAGTAGTGTAGGTTTCGGAGCCCAAAGTCGACACCCCGCGAAATCCTCACAGAGTATGAGCAGTAAGACCAGAGAAAACAGTAAAAGATAAATTTAATATTGGAACATGGAATGAATGATTAAAAAATGGTTCAAATGGCTCTGAGCACTATGGGACTTAACATCTGTGGTCATCAGTCCCCTAGAACTTAGAACTACTTAAACCTAAGGACATCACACACATCCATGCCTTAGGCAGGATTCGAACCTGCGTCCGTAGCAGTCACGCAGTCCCGGACTGAGCGCCTTAACCGCGAGACCACCGCGGCCAGCATGTAAGATTACTGCTAAATCTCGGAAAAATGGAGAAAGTCAAAAAGATTCTTAGAAAGTGATAGCTTGACATTTTACGACTGTGGGAAATAAGATGGGTTGGAAATGTTAATTTTAGGTGAGATTCTTTCAGAATCATTCATCGCGGAAACCAACAGTCGGGAAAAAATTCTAGTAACAGAGAAAGAGGGATGTATAATGTAATGAACAACTACCATGTGAGTGATAGGACGTTAATGACTAAGTTCCCAGCTAGAGTAGTTGACATAAGTATAATTCAAGTACAGGGTGCGGCAGCGTTCATAGTAGGATATTAAAATCCCACCTTCAGGCAGTAACTGCAATCTACGTATTACCTCTTATGTCAATTAATAGTTGAAGATCAGCCATTTACTAACGTGTGAATCACTGTCTATTGAATGGATTACTTTTTGAATATGACTCCTGTAAAATGACGCCCCCTCTGCAGAACACACTTATTTAGGCGGCGTTGGAAGCTTTCCATAACTTGGCATAACGTATTCCCTGGAACATTGCCGACGGCAGTTCTGATGCGATCCTTCAACTCAGGAATGGTGGCACTATGTGTTCGGAACACTTCTTGCTTCAGATAGCTACAAAGGAAAACGACTGCACATGAAAGGTCAGGTGAGCGAGGCGACCAGGACATGTTACCAAAACGGGAAATTACTTTACTGGGAAATCCATGCAAATTCTGGCCATCATTCCTGAGTTGAAGGATCGCATCAGTACTGCCGTTGGCAATATCCTAGGTAATACGTTACCCCGAGTTATGGAAAGCTTCCAACGCCGCCTAGATGAATGTGTTGTGAAGAGGGGAAATCTTTTGACAGGAGTCATATTGAAACAGTGACTCACACACCAGTAAATGGCACACCTTGAACTATTTACACAAGATATAATAAATAAATTACAGTTACTGCCTGATGGTGTGTTTTTAATATCCTACTATGAACGCTGCCGCACCCTGTATATTTGGCAATAATAAATAGTAACGCTGAAGAAATAAAATAAAATTATGACTCCATTGAAGAATTAATGGATCTGATAAATACCAAAAACAATGTCATTATCATGGGACATTTTAAGGTACCAATAGACATACGAGAGAACCCCAGACGTGCTGATAAGTTCGAATCGGGGAGAATGAATTCAAGACGTGGGAAATTACTCGAATTTTGTGAAAAAATTAAATAATTACAACAAATATATGTTATAACTCTGCTAGGCTGGTCCCAAATCCGGAGCTAACAACCTTGAGTAGTAGCTTTAGGGAATTTACCCCATAACTCAACGAACAATCAGCTTAGAAGATGCTTTTTGTAAGAGATTTTTCCGTAAGGAGTACACAGTTTCACATCCCCAAGGAAATTAAAGGTAGGTACTCGGGCTTTGGGGTCTTACAACATCGTGCAAAGAATGAGTCGGAGCATTCCGAAATCTGCTTTAAACAATAAACACAGGAAAACAACAACACATGTAATTAAACATGGAAACACAAATTACCTACCACTTTTAATGTCAATCCACTCTTAAAAACAGGAAAACTTAAACTTTCTAAAGGAAAAAATATAATGATAACAGCACTGCAAGAAACAAGATTTACTGATGAACGTCGTTTCGATTCAGAAAGATTCAAGCTATTTAAGGGAAAACCAGAAAAAAACGTATCGAAGTGGGAATAGGTTTCATTTAAAACGAAAACATATTGAACTAAGAAAATTTGTATGAGTTAATAAAAGATTTTATATACTAACATTTAAATCATCAAACCAAATTTACACTACTTTAAATACACATGCATCAACAAATGAGAAACAGAGAATGCAAAAAAAGCAAACAGAAAATTTTTGATAGAATCTATCACACATCCTAGAACACATTCCATCGAAAAACACAGTATTATTAGTTAGTGATTCTAATGCACAAATTATTAAAGAACATCAAGACAGAGCACTAGTATGAAAATTCCCTACACATAAAAGAACCAATGCAAAAGAAGAAATACTCTAAAGCTTATGCAGGCAGCATAACATGGTACTAAAATCTACACTCTTGAAACTGCATAAGTATCACCAATCCCGATTTGTGATGAAAAACAACTCGATCTAGTTGCTGTAAGTAGACACTCTGCAGTGGAGATAATGTAAAAGTTGTAAAGAGCACCAGTTTAGAATCAGTTCACTACCTATCCACCATTAAATTCAAGGTTAAACCAATATTTAGAAAAAAAAGAATCAATAGCAACCCATAAAGTTTGACATACATAAGTTTTCTAGAGAAAATTATTACAAAATTCAAACAGACATTACTGAGATTGCCGATTACTTAAAAATAAATGGGAACATGGTTGGTGAAATGATAACTGTAGTGAGTTAATTATAAAGAGATAACCAGTTTGGAATACATGTAAAGCAAATAAAAATGATAAAAATAAGAAAATTTTTATAGAAGCAAGGAAATATACATTAAAAGTTGTCAAAAAGGTCAGAGTACAACATATAGAAGATCAACTAATGTCAGTTGAGTTAAACAGAACAACATAAGGAAATTTTATAAAACAATGAAAAATAGTTTAGAGAAGTACACATCACCAAGTTTACAATTTATAGATTCAAAAACACAAAAGACTGCACATAAGATGGAGAGCTACAGAATAGTTGTGGACTACTTCAAAGAACTACACAACTGTATTTAATGCAAAAGAATAATTTTGGTGTTATAGTGTAATCCAAATACTATTAAATTCAAAGCCACCAACAATAGAGGAAATTAGAGAAATCATAAAACAACTTAAAGACAACGAAGCAGCAGTATAAGACATAATAATTACAGAATTGTGAAAACACTCCAGTGGCAACATTATTCTACACCCAAGAGAAATAATTAATGACATCTGCACAACAAACAGCTTACCATCAGAATGGATATCGGCATTTTTACGTCCATTCCAAAGAAAAAGGAAAGAAAACTGAGTCCTAGAAATTTTTAAAAGAGCTGAAGGACTACTCGACTAAGAGTATCCAGCAGGATTTGGGAAGGGAAGGTCTTGTGCAGAGCAAATACTAAATCTAAAAAAAAATATAAGTGACCCTGTAAGTCCATCGTTATACAAAATGGTTGCAGAACCTGAGATGTTCAGCACAAAAATCAAAACACCTTCAGCTGTCCAAATTTCCAGTTTTACGAGGAAAACCAGAAACTTGAAATACACATTAACTTTTGTAGATTTTAAAGTGACATGTGCCTCAACTGATCGATATGCTCTGATCAACATTTTACAGGAATTCGGATTTGCAAATAAAAGAACAGAAATAATTAAAGGAACTTCAACAAACAAAACATCAAAACTAACATTTAAACCCACGTAAAATGACCATAGATTGTTTAGCTTTTGCAGATTACATGGTATTAATTACTGACTCACTAAATAGTGACAAAGAACAAATCACAGAGCTACAGAAACAAAAAGACAAATTAGTACTAAAAATTTCATTTGGGAAAGAATATTTCATGACAAACATCAATGATGTCCCTCCAGATCTTAAAATTTATTACAAAAAATATCAAAAATAAACTGTTTTAAATTTTTCGGAGAATATAAGAAAAGATAGCCATATAAAATACAGTACATAAAAAGGAAAAGACATTGCAAATGGCAAAAAAACATACATAACAAAAACACTCAAACAGTGGTAAAGCTTGAAACACTGTATGCGAAGAAACACTTAAATATTTGAAGAAACACTTAAACTAATCAGATTTGCGCATATTGCAAAACTAGAAAAAGTTGAAACAAGAATTTTAAGAAAAATCCCAGAAGGAATAACGATGTTGAACACAAATTAAGATCAAAGAAAGAGCTCTATTTGAAAGTGGAAAAGCTAACTGATGTAATGAGGAAAATAAGACTACTATTTTATGGCCACATAAACTGAATGGATAGTCACAGACCAAAAAGGCAGATCTTCAATTTACTGAATAAATCCGAAACCACATTATTCACCGAAATTGAGAAAGATAGGAAAAGCACAGGAATTAGAATGGACATAACAGATGACAGAATAGTTTTTAGAGAAGCAACACAAAAGGCAGAATTTCAGAAAGAAAGAGGTCTGCAAAAGTAAGAAAGTGGACCAAGGAGAATAGGGACGATAGTCTCGAAAGGTGAAGGAAGTCTGGGAGCAGCGGAAATTAAACATAAAGAAGCAAACCAAAATTGATTTATCGTATCCTCCAAAAGGTTATCCAAATACGTAATAATAAACATATCTTACGAAACTTCAAAGAGAAGACTACATCTGGGAGAGACCTGGTGAGAATAGTACATACACTCCTGGAAATGGAAAAAAGAACACATTGACACCGGTGTGTCAGACCCACCATACTTGCTCCGGACACTGCGAGAGGGCTGTACAAGCAATGATCACACGCACGGCACAGCGGACACACCAGGAACCGCGGTGTTGGCCGTCGAATGGCGCTAGCTGCGCAGCATTTGTGCACCGCCGCCGTCAGTGTCAGCCAGTTTGCCGTGGCATACGGAGCTCCATCGCAGTCTTTAACACTGGTAGCATGCCGCGACAGCGTGGACGTGAACCGTATGTGCAGTTGACGGACTTTGAGCGAGGGCGTATAGTGGGCATGCGGGAGGCCGGGTGGACGTACCACCGAATTGCTCAACACGTGGGGCGTGAGGTCTCCACAGTACATCGATGTTGTCGCCAGTGGTCGACGGAAGGTGCACGTGCCCGTCGACCTGGGACCGGACCGCAGCGACGCACGGATGCACGCCAAGACCGTAGGATCCTACGCAGTGCCGTAGGGGACCGCACCGCCACTTCCCAGCAAATTAGGGACACTGTTGCTCCTGGGGTATCGGCGAGGATCATTCACAACCGTCTCCATGAAGCTGGGCTACGGTCCCGCACACCGTTAGGCCGTCTTCCGCTCACGCCCCAACATCGTGCAGCCCGCCTCCAGTGGTGTCGCGACAGGCGTGAATGGAGGGACGAATGGAGAATTGAAGACCTTTACAATGGTGATGAAACTGGAAGTTTAGATGCATATACTGAACATGAAAAACTAATTGATGAAAACAATAAGACTTTACCGTTAATAAAAGAAGAGTTCTTCCTTGCACTAAATAGGTTAAAATCAAATAAAACAACAGGTATGGATAAAATCTCTGAAGAAGTCCTACAAAACAGCACTGAAAACATCAAAAGTAACTTTTTTACTGAGGTATCTAAACGTTAACAAGACGGTATCATACCATGCGACTTCACAGAATGGAGAACTGTTGCATTACCCAAGACGACAAATACAAAAGGTTGTACAAACTAAAGAACACTAGCCATTCTGCTACATGTATAAAACACCTCCGTTAATAGCTAAAGAGAGGATTTCAAAGAGAGTAGAATGGAATTTAGCCAATTATCAATTTGGATTCAGAAAAGGGAAAAGGACGAGAGAATCAATATTAACACTACGTCAAATATTGGAAAGAAGACTGTAAGTAAACATAAAAACATACATATCATATGTTCACCTCAAACAAACATTTAAAACAGAGTCCAAAATAAGACTTCGGGGGGCGACAGGCGATTGGTTTTGGGTGTATATATGAAAGTCAAAGCAGTGAAATTGATATTAACAGTAGCAAGAAAGAAGCAAGAACAGAAGGGGAGTGAGACAGTTGTGGCCGCCCTCCTTTTCCTCAACACGACTGGTGTGCCCGCATCTCGTGGTCGTGCGGTAGCGTTCTCGCTTCCCACGCCCGGGTTCCCGGGTTCGATTCCCGGCGGGGTCAGGGATTTTCTCTGCCTCGTGATGGCTGGGTGTTGTGTGTTCTCCTTAGGTTAGTTAGGTTTAAGTAGTTCTAAGTTCTAGGGGACTGATGACCATAGATGTTAAGTCCCATAGTGCTCAGTGTCATTTGAACATTTGACCGACTGGTGTCAAATGGTACTGAAATGTTGTCCATGTTTTGTTGATCGCTGCTGTATGTGTGACGCACTGGGGCTCACCAATGGAGGGTGCTATCTGCCTGCCACACTTACGTGCTCAACACATAAACGATATCCATACCGATGTAAGCCTAATATGGCCTTAACCCAGAAAACTGCTAATCACAGTAATTAACAAAGCTCTGTGATTTCAAGACTGTACTGGATGCAAATGAGAGCAGTTCTCGTTAGTCATTTGCATTACCAATTATTTAAATTTCCTGTCACACATAAACAGTTCCACGTAGCAGCACCTTCTATACAATGGAACGTCGTCACAGTAAGGGTACAATTCACTTACTCACAAGAAATCGGTCACTTTCGTTATCTAATAAGGAAAGCCTAACCTTAATTATAGCAGGACAATAAAGAGAGACTGGAAAACAAATCAGTTCTCTTAAATACTGGATTTATTCTTTCAAACATAAGAGATATTTTCTCTAAATTACTTTACAATTTAAGTGAATGTTTATTCGTAATTGAGACAAAAATGATGGCTTACTTGAAACTCCATAAAAGAGCAATTACCTCTGAAAAATCTAAATAAAATCTTTCGAAATGGAATGCACGTTGATTTGCTGAAAAGTACAATAAATGATTGTTTGAGCCAAGCTCAATTGGGAGAGACTGTTCTCGTAACAAGGCGATGGAAACCTCTAAGTGAACAAAACATTTCTATTGAATCACGATTGGGTTTTCAAAAGCTGTGCAGCTCACAAATGCAGTTTGAAACCACATTCAGTATCCAAATAAGCAAAGGCACTGAAAAGCATTACGAGTTACATAGTTGCTTTTGCAAACTGTGAGCTGCTCTCTCTCTCCCCTCGGTGTGCTCTTGCGGCCATAAGTCACTCCTCGACTCGCCCATCCTTCTTTCTGCTCCCAGAAAACACCGGGACTGGAGGATTCGCAACTTTCTCCACAGTGACGACCAAGAATTCCTCTCAGCACGCTGAAACCCAGGAGCAACTTAGAGAGCAAGCCACTAATTGTGTGTTTCCCTCTAGCATCGTTAACAACAATAAGCTAATATTTTAGCTATTATCGCAAAGTCGACATATCAGACGGTACTGTCACAATAGTCATTTTCTCTACATCTGATTCGTCAATGACATTGCAGTAGTGGCAGACTAATGTCTTAAATCAAGGAATAACAAAACTACATCTGAATAGAAACCGAGGTGACAAAGTCATGCGATAACGATATGCACAAATACAAATGGCGGTAGTATCGCGTACACAAGGAATAAAAGGGCGTTGCATTGACAGAGCAGTTGTTAGTACTGAGGTGATCCACGTGAAAAGGTTTCAGTCGTGATTGCGGCCGCACGACGGGAATTAACAGACCTTAAATGCGGGATGGTAGATAGAGCTCTAGATGTATGGGACATTCCATTAAGGAAATCGTTACTGAATTCAGTATTCCGAAATCCACAGTGTCAAGTGCGTACTGAGAATATCAGATTTGAGGCATTACCTGTCACCAAAGACAACGCTGTGGCCATTGCCTTTCACTTAACGATAGAGAGCAGCGGCGTTTGCGTAGAGTTGTCAGTGCTAATAGACAATCAACATTACGTGTAATAACCACAGAAATCAATGTGGGACAGTCCGTTAGGACAGTGCGGTGAAATTTGGCGTTAATTGGCTGTGGTAACAGGAAAGACCGATGCGAGTGCCTTGGCTAGCAGTAAAACATCGCTTATAGTGCCTCTCCTGTGCTCGTGATCGTATCGGTTGAACCCTATACGACTGGAAAACCGTGGTCTGGTAAGATGAGTCCCGATTTATGTTGGTAAGAGCTGATGGTAGGGTTTGAGTGTGGTGCAGACGCCTCGAAGCCATGACCCAAGTTCTCAGCCAGGTACTGTGCAATCTGGTAGTGGCTCCGTGGTGGTGTGGGCTGTCCTCCTCTGGACCAACTGAATCGATCATTGATTCGAAAGCCGGCCGGTGTGGCCGAGCGGTTCTAAGCGCTTCAGTCTGCGACCGCTACGGTCGCAGGTTCGAATCCTTCCTCGGGCATGGATGTGTGTGATGTCCTTAGGTTAGTTAGGTTTGATTAGTTCTAAGTTCTAGGCGACTGATGACCTCAGAAGTTAAGTCCGATAGTGCTCAGAGCCATTTGAACCATTGACTCGAAATGTGTTCGGCTACTTCGAGACTATTTGCAGCCATTCATGGAATTCATGTTCCCACCAGATGATAATGCGCCATGTCACAGGACCACAGTTGTTTGCGTTCGTTTTAATGAATATCCCGGACAATTCGAGCAAATGATCTGGCCATCCAGATCGCCCGACATGAATGACATCGAATATTTATGGGACATAAGCAAGAGGTCAGTTCATGCGCAAAATCCGGCACCAGCCACACTTCAGCAATTATGGACGGGTGTAGAGACTGCATGGTTCAGTATTTCTGCAAGGTACTTCCAACGAGTTATTTGTTGAGTACTTGCAACGTCGAACTACTGCACTACGCCGGGCAAAAGACGATCTGGCACGATATTAGGAGGAACTCCATGACTTTTGTCACCTCAGTGTAAATACCAAGAAGGCAAAGCGATGGTGGAGGCAAGACTAACATAAAGATAGGTAGTGAGCAACTCGAGAAAGTAACCGAATTTCACTACCTCTGGAGTACTGCAGAGGAAAACAATGGATTCCTCAAGGAAATCAGGAAAAGAATAACACTGGTCAAGCGTTCCTTCCAAAACAAGAAGGATCTTCTAATGAACAAAGCGCAACAGCTTCCACACTAAGATAAACTTGTTCAGACTTTTATGCAGAGTATCCTGACATACGGATGTGAAACCTGCACGCTAGCAGAGCAGGAAACTAGCACACACGTGTAAGATTCGGGTTGTGTAGCTGCTCTTAATCACGGAACCGATAGTATCCGGTGTTGATGGTTAATGACAGTGACAAATATCAAACGACTGGATAATCCAGCAACTGGCCATGGTATTAAACATCGTGCAGAGTGCACAGACTTCTGGTTCCACAAACACTGGTTTCAAACAGATTTCTTCGTATTTTCGTTGTCCAACGACCTGGGGCTACCATCTTAATTGCCTTCTTGAACTTCTCGCCGATTGGCAAGGGATATGCGCAGTTCGTTGCTGTATAGCCAGTAGTATATTGCCTCTTTGACTGCTAACAAAACGAGACATCCACATTGAATAGAGCTCCACAAAAATTGATGTTATTTTGAAAAATAGTATGGTATCTCCGTCGCTGGCTACCTCATCACTCCTACCCCACCTGCTAGTAGTGCAGGACAAAGAACGACTCACATGAGAGTGAGAAATTGCGAACAGAGGAATAATTTTAAATTCACGAGATGGCTCTGAGCACTATGGGACTTAACTACTGTGGTCATCAGTCCCCTAGAACTTAGAACTACTTAAACCTAACTAACCTAAGGACATCACACACATCCATGTCCGAGGCGGGATTCGAACCTGCGACCGCAGCAGTCCCGCGGTTCCGGACTGAGCGCCTAGAACCGCTAGACCACCGCGGCCGGCTTAAATTCACGAGAGCTCAGTTATAAACACAATCTGATCAAAATTATCTGGACGCCCCTATATAATGCATAACTGACCACTAGATATACGAGGCCGTTTTTTTAAGTAAGATCCGTTTGCCATAAGTACACAACGAAAGTTTATTTCAAAAAAGTTAATTTATTTTCAGAAAGTACATACTTCACTCTATTTTTCTACGCAGTTGCCAAGTTTGTTGAAACATGTATCATACCTCTCGACCAATTTTAAAATACCCTCTTCATAAAGACTTGACACCTGCTCCGATAACCAAGAGTTCACAGCCGTTTTCACGTCGACGTCATTATCATTCTAACGATTCGCACTGAGGTGGTTTGAGGAGGAGGAACAGATGGTAATCGCTCGGCGCAAGATGAGGACTGTAGGGTGGGTGGTCTAAAACTGCCCATCCAAAACTGTCCAATAAATAGCGGGTCTCACCAGCAGTCTGAGGTCTTGCACTGTCATGGAGAAGGGCACTTCCCTTTGTCAACATGCTGCATCTTTTGTTTTGTCTCGTTGTGCGTAGCTTTCTCAGGATTTGGAAGTATGCTTCTGCATTGATAGTGGTTCCTCGTTGAATGAAGTCGACCAATAAAACTCCATGCCTATCCCAAAACACCGACCTCATGATTTTGCGCTGGGACAGAGTCTGTTTGGCCTTCACCTTTACAGGCGAATGTGTGTGTCTCCATTCCATGCTCTGTTGCTTAGATTCGGGCGTGATAAGCGAAACCCATGTTTCGTCTCCAGTTACGATCTGACTCAAGAAACCGTCACCTTCTTCGTGATGAGTCAAGAACTTCATCGAACACTCAAATCTTTGGTTTTTGTGGTCCACTGTTAGTACTTTCGAGACCCGATGGGAGCACAGTTTCCTAAACTTTAGGGGTTCCGAAACAATGTTGTAAAGCACTGATCTCGACACGTCAGGAAATTCGTTTGAGGGACCTGTTATTGTGAAGCGCCTGTTCTTACGATTCCTCGCTTCAACTGAAGTCACCAAATCGTCTGTAATCAAAGAAAAGCGACCGGAGCGGTCCTCACCATGGACGTTGTCACGGCCATCTTTGAATTCTCGTATCGACTTTTGCACTTTGCTTTCACTCATAACAGTATCACCGAACACTACCAAATTTGTCGATTAATTTATCCAGCAGACAGGTTCCTTGCTGGCAAAAATCGTATCACTGAGCGAACCTCACACGCAGCGGGCGAGTTGATAGTCTTAAACATTTTGAAAGCTCAGAACAGAACCATACAGGTTAGCTACAGGGCTGAAACTGACCACAGTTGTTCCTGAGGCATGCCGGTACACAACGCACGCGCTCGTTGCCGTATGCGCACGAACTGCTAGTGTGTACAACAAAACGGACCTTACTTAAAAAACACGCCTCGTAAAAGGAGGTGGGGAATACTGTGTTTTCGGTAGAGAGGCAGTAAACAGCAGAACCGGTTGATCAGGAGAGTTCAATGACTTCGAATATGGACTGGTCACTATTTGGTGTCCCTGACTAACAAATCCATCCACCATATTTCAACGCCTCTAAACTGACTAAGTTGCCTGTTGATGGTATGACGGTGTTGGAAAAACGAAGAAACAACTCTAACTAAAGTACGAAAAGTGGACCTCAAGCACTGATGAACGAGGTCAGTCGTGCATTGAGGAGGATGGTTGTTAAAATCGCATGAAAGGAAGGAATCACTCGCGAGTTCCAAAGCACTGCTAGCAGTCCATCTAGCACAGTGACTGTGCGTAAGGAGTTAAAAATAATGGCGTATGATGACCAAGCAGATGCTCGTGTTGTTGTGGTCTTCACTCCTGAGACTGGTTTGATGCAGCTCTCCATGCTACTCTATCCTGTGCAAGCTTCTTCATCTCCCAGTATTTGCTGCAACCTACATCCTTCTGAATCTGCTTAGTGTATTCATCTCTTGGTCTCCCTGTACGATTTTTACCCTCCACGCTGCCCTCCAATGCTAAATTAGTGATCCCTTGATGCCTCAAAACATGTCCTACCAACCGGTCCCTTCTTTTTGTCAAGTTGTGCCACAAACTTCTCTTCTCCCCAATTCTATTCAATACCTCCTCATTAGTTATGTGATCTACCCATCTAATCTTCAGCATTCTTCTGTAGCACCACATTTCTAAAGCTTCTATTATCTTCTTGTCCAAACTTGTTATTGTCCATGTTTCACTTCCATACATGGCTACACTCCATACAAATACTTTCAGAAACGACTTCCTGACAATTAAATCTATACTCGATGTTAACAAATTTCTCTTCTTCAGAAATGCTTTCCTTGCCATTGCCAGTCTACATTTTATATCCTCTCTACTTCGACCATCATCAGTTATTTTACTCCCTAAACAGCAAATCTCCTTTACTACTTTAAGTGTCTCATTTCTTAATCTAATTCCCTCAGCATCACCCGATTTAATATGACTACATTCCATTATCCTCGTTTTGCTTTTGTTGATGTTCATCTTATATCCTCCTTTTAAGACACTGTCCATTCCGTTCAACTGCTCTTCCAAGTCCTTTGCTGTCTCTGACAGAATTACAATGTCATCGGCGAACCTCAAAGTTTTTATTTCTTCTCCGTGAATTTTAATACCTACTCCAAATTTTTCTTTTGTTTCCTTTACTGCTTGCTCAATATACAGATTGAATAACATCGGGGAGAGGCTACAACCCTGTCTCACTCCCATCCCAACCACTGCTTCCCTTTCATGTCCCTCGACTCTTAAAACTGCCATCTGGTTTCTGTATAAAATGTAAATAGCCTTACGCTCCCTGTAATTTACCCCTGCCACCTTTAGAATTTGAAAGAGAGTATTCCAGTCAACACTGTCAAAAGCTTTCTCTAAGTCTACAAATGCTAGAAACGTAGGTTTGCCCTTCCTTAATCTAGCTTCTAAAATGAGTTGTAGGGTCAGTGTTGCCTCACGTGTTCCAACATTTCTATGGAATCCAAACTGATCTTCCCCGAGGTCGGCTTCTGCTAGTTTTTTCATTCGTCTGTAAAGAATTCGAGTTAGTATTTTGCAGCTGTGTCTTATGGCTGGCCGCTGTGACCGAGCGGTTCTAGGCGCTTCAGTCGGGAACGACGCTGCTGCTACGGTCGCAGGTTCGAATTCTGTCTCGGGCATGGATGTATGTGATGTCCTTAGGTTTAAGTAGTTCTAAGCGAAAGCAGTGATTTGGTACGACGAATAACGGTATACCCTGTCGCAACCCGATAAAAGGATTTAGCTTAGGCAAATGCCTCGAGAATATTACCTGCCGTCATATGTAGAAGCAACAGTGAAGTTGGAGGATATGGTGTTACAATATGGTGGGTTTTGTTGTTAGTGCGTGCTCCCCTTATTTTGCTCCATAAAACGCTAAATGCCCAAGAGTATTGTAAAGTGTGAACCGGCCCTTCCGTATTGAGAACTATATACCTTTGCCTCAGGCTGGGTGCAGTAGGTCGATTGTCGAGCGAACGGTGTGGGCGAGAGTAGTCACTGTTGAGACTGCGAGCAAGTAAGTTGTTAGCTACTAAGTGAGCAGGGCTGATTTCGGCAGGACGACCGACCGCGTTTACATTTCTTTAAGGGCAGTATGTGTCACCCAAACCCGTGGGACTGACTTCCAACAAATACGTAAATGACGGTAATTGAGTGATTTGTTTGAAGTGTTCATTTGTGAACCGTGATTACACGACAACCGCACCGAACACCCACGAGTGCTGGGAGCAGACAATGTTGCTTCTCGTTCGAAGGAGAGCACAGGATGACCAACTTAGGTTTCCAGAAGCTGGACAGAGAGGTTTACCCATCTTACTCGAAGGCTGCTTTTGTGTGTGAGGTTGGTGACTGAGGGCTACCCATCCGGTAGCTTGCGCTGCACGGGGAGCTAGGTATCTCGAAAGAGAAAGGGTCACTCTTCGGTGAACGCTTCGTGAGTACGAATCGTAGCTCTTAAGGGGGTTTCAGGTGATACGAAGCAGGTTGACTTAGGACTTTGTTATGCTTAACTGTTGAAATACTGAAGAACTTCAGCTTAACTGAAGCGTGTGAAGCGAACTATTTTTCGAATGTGCCGTAATTATATTGCTTCAAATAGGCAATTTTTGGGTGTTTTGAGTTAAAAGTGTGGAAGTTACTTTGTTCATTTTGAACAACGATGAAGTAGAATTTCAAACGATAAATCTGATTAGAAGAAGCTGGTTAAGATCGCTTCAACCGTACGTGAATGTAATACTGTGCGAAGCGAGTATGATTTTAATGATTTTTAATCTTATATTTTATGGAAGTTGCTTTTGTCTTTGTGTGTCGATTTTGTGCCACGTTTTTGGTAATCAATAACCCTTCTGGTCCATCACGGCACCGCAATAGGCTTTATATTAACAGTTTTCTTGTTTAATGAGCTATAATTTCTGCAAGAATATCTGTTCTTTCGTGCGCTTTCTACAAAGCAACACAACAGTTTGATTCGGAATGCACCACGTGCTCTAGTTCGGCCGTTCGCAAGCAGCAGACGCAGTTAGTATGTTAAACAACTATCGCACAACCTTGTGCACTGGTTAAACCTCTGTCCAGAATAGTGCATGAGTAGAATCGTATTGCGAATCTCACTGAGATACTTTTATGGTATGAATGCAAAGGAGTTGATAGTACCATTGTCTCCCACTCCCGTTTTCTGTGTTTCTACTTGCTGTTGGTAAATTGTGCTCTGTTACATTATCACGTAAATCTTGCTTAAATATTTCTAGTCAGGCATCAATATGTGTAGTTACGATGTGCAACCCAATACTTGGATACAATAAATAATCTACGTGAAACATAAATTCGGTGGTGTTGATATTACCCACTTACTCCGATTTACAAACGTGAATTAATCAAGTTGCTTCATGCACGACGTAGAGTGCTATTTATCTGGCTACTTAAATTTGCATACTGGTAATTAAACTATTAAAGTAATTAAGCTAATAATTTCCAGCTCCGTTTTTTTTTTTTTCTAAATGGTTAGGAAGGGCTTGGGCTGGAGGCGACCCTGAATTTCTGAATTTTTATCAGTATTTGTGAGAGAGAACCACCTAGAAATGCGAGATAACGTTATGGATCGATGAGAAACGTCGTAAAGATAGTAATACGTTACAACATTAATAACGAAGTATGTACCGATTATTGGTACTTGACATTTTGTACGAAACAACTCAAAAATGGTTCAAATGGCTCTGAGCTCTATGGGACTTAACTGCTGAGGTCATCACTCCCCTAGAACTCAGAGCTACTTAAACCTAACTAACCTAAGGACATCACACACATCCATTCCCGAGGCAGGGTTCGAACCTGTGACCGTAGCGGTCGCGCGATTCCAGACTGCAGCGCCTAGAACCGAAACAACTCCTTTGCAAATATTAACCGATCAGCCTTTGTCAGTTGCACACGGCTGTAATCCACTGTCAGTAACGGCGAGTTTAACAGGGAGTGTTTCAGTATGAACACATTCTACAGCACTGTGTACTGCGAGCTGTAGAGGAAGAGTTCGTAGACTGTTTGTCTCTGCATGACAGCAGTTCCCCCCTGTCATAAAGTAACACCTGTCAGGCAATGGTTTGAGAGCGACTACATTCCTGAACGGACTGAGCTGCCCAGAGACCCTACCTGAGCCCCACAGTACACCTTTCGGACGAGTGAGAATGTCAGCTTCGCTAAAGACAGCAGCGTCCAAGCGTCCAACGTAACTATCTTCCTTGCTTTTACCTCTTTTTAATAATGGGTTGCCAATCCTACACAGACATTCAGATACCTCTTTGAAAGTCTTCCCAGGGGAGTTGAAGCCATCACGAAGGTGTAGGGCGGACAGTTTACATACTTGGTTTTATTCAGGATATTAAAAAAAAATGGTTCAAATGGCTCTGAGCGCTATGAGACTTAACATCTGAGGCCATCAGTCCTCTAGAACTTACAACTACTTAAACGTAACTAACCTAAGGACATCACACACAGCCATGCCCGAGGCTGGATTCGAACCTGCGACCGTAGCAGTCTCACGGTTCCGGACTGCGCGCCTAGAACCGCGAGACCACCGCGGCCGGCACCACGATTTCAATACACCATATTATTCCTCAGGCTTTTAGCTAGAAAACGCTGTTTTCCAACATACTCTCCATTCAATGTGACGACCCCACGCCGCGTTACTGGGAGGGAGTGTATGCCTGCATGGTAAGACTCTACTGGTCAACGTCTTGCTGCATCAGTAAACTCCGCATCATCCACGTACTGCTTTAAGCGGAGTGCATCCTTCATTGCGTGGAACAGATGGCAGTCAAAAGGTGAATTTCATTTGCATTTTTGTAGCGACGAATACGCTGAAGTCATTTCTTCAGTTTGCTGATGGTAGCACAATACATTTCAGAGTTCATCATGACAGCTTTAGCGAGTACATCATACAGAACAACCCTATCACAGTCCTAGAAGACGTCCCCATGACTTTACCAGCTGATGGTGCTCTTTGAACTTTTTCTTCGGAGGAGAGGTTGTTTGGCGTCATTCCATGGATTG
This sequence comes from Schistocerca gregaria, assembly GCF_023897955.1. NCBI lineage: Eukaryota > Metazoa > Arthropoda > Insecta > Orthoptera > Acrididae > Schistocerca > Schistocerca gregaria. The sequence goes on from NC_064920.1 coordinate 363,704,056, forward strand.
CCGTTTTGTTTCCGGTTCGAAGTGATGAAAACATGTTTCATCACCGGTAAATATGTTCGACAAAACATTGTGATCCTTAGCCTTGTAATGCGCTAACAGTTCCACACACTGATCCTTTGTCACTCTTTATGTTTTCCTATTACCAGCGAGGAACCCGACCATTACACACCTTTGATTCCCCAAACTGGTAGATGAGTATATCAGTGTTACCAACAGAGACGTGCAGTTGTGCAGCTCGTTATCTGATTGTGATCCGTCGATCACGTCGAATTAATGTTTCCGGACGCTCCAACTGGACGGAATGCGGGCGATCAGACCCGTTTGTGCGGCCTTGTTGCGATGATGACAGACGCCTCGCCCGAAGACTCACCTTGCTTTTGTTCACTGCAGATCTCCTTAGACATTCTACAACCGCCTATGAATATCTGCGATGCTCTAGTTTTCCGCCAAAAGAAACTCAGTGACAGCCCTCTACTTGGGGTGCATCGCCCTTACAGACACCATTTTGAAACCTACATATTTCGCTGCCACTTGTAGGAACTTCATGAAACTATAGCGGCTGAAACGATGTCTCACAGAAATTCTGCATTTTTTTTCTATCGAAACTGGACGAGAAAATAAATGTTTTGCATTATTTGCTGTACGTCCTTCATATTTCATGGCTAACGTACCAAATAAAAAACGTAGAATTTGTCAGAGGCAAGCAACACAACGTACTTTCAAATTTCTGCCTGATAAAAATTGTGTGCCGGAACGTGACTCAATCCCAGACCCTTGGCTTTCACGGCCTATCCTTCTAAAGACTGAACTATCAGGATAGAAAGAGCCAACAGTAAACTCACCAGAAAAAATTTAGCTACTTCCTTAAAACAGCACAATGCTTAATTTTGGGCATCGTAGACGATGTAGAACTGCTAGGAGACGGCTATGTGACGCTCCATAGTTGACGTTAGTCATGGTTGAGAAGAAGTGTGTATGCGCCTGTCGGTTGTATGCGATCAGAGTAGAATGATAGATCGACGTGGAAACGTGATATAATGGCAGAAAGGATCTTCCGTGGTTGGGCATGAGCGTGAGTAGACATTAAATGAGGTTGTCTGTTCTTTGGTATATAGACGTGGAGTGTCCAACGTGTCTACAAGAACATGTAACATGGCGTAAGAACTGTGGGTGTAAAAAAACGTACAGCAACCGAAAACGAGCATCACGTCTTGTAAGTATCAAGTGGTTCCAAAGTAGACAGAAATGGCTTCTGCTAGTTTGTGCAGGTCTATCTCAAGACGTTTCGGAAAGAATACTGCAAAGGGAACTGCATGGAATAAACATGTGGAGAAGGGTACTTCGGAAAAAGCCACTGACCAGAGCGGCAAATAAGTTGCACGTCTTCAGTGGGATAAATAACGCAGCAACTGGAGCCGTATAGTGTGGTCCGGCGGAATAATGAGGCGTTTAACCTGCAGCGTGTGTGGAGGATGTAACTCAGGACTATCTGCAGCATCGTTGACAGAACCGACTGCGGACCTTTGGTGCAGAGCCGGGTGGAGGGTCTGAATCAGAGGCTCAGACGGTTTTGCGACCGTATTGGCTGCAGATTCCTTGAATTGCGCCATAGGGTGGTGGGGTTTCGGGTTCCGCTGAATACGTCAGGAGTTCACTACACTCAGCTGGCGGCTACACGGGTAGCGGAGGCTGTGTGGCGTGGACTGGGCGGTTTTTTAGGTTAGAAGGCCTCGGGAAAGTGCGGGATGGGCTGCAATGTCAAAGGGTGCTTGGCAATTACAGGACGTGCTTGGATCAAGGAACAGTCGGAATTATAGTTGTAAATTGTTGTAGTTGCGCTGGAAAAGTCCCTGAGCTTCAAGCGCTAATAGAAAGCACAGAAGCTGATATCGTTATAGGTACAGAAAGCTGGCTAAAGCCTGAAATAAGTTCTGCAGAAATTTTTACGAAGTCTCAGACGGTGTTCAGGAAAGATAGATTAGGCAGAATTGGTGGTGGAGTGTTTGTCTCTGTCAGTAGTGGTTTATCTTGTAGTGAAGTCGAAGTAGATACTCCGTGGAGGTTATACTTAACAGCCGAATTAAGTTAATAATTGGCTCCTTCTACCCACCCCCAGACTCCGATGATACAGTTGCGGAACAGTTCAGAGAAAGTTTGAGTCTCGTAACAAATAAATACCCCACTCATACGGTTATAGTTGGTGGGGACTTCAACCTACCCTCAGTATGTTGGCAAAAATACTTGTTCAAAGCCGGTGGTAGGCAGAAAACGTCTTCCGAGATTGTCCTAAATGCTTTCTCCGAAAATTATTTCGAGCAGTTAGTCCACGAACCCACGCGAATTGTAAATGGTTGCGAAAACACACTTGACCTCTTAGCCACAAACAATCCAGAGCTGATAGAGAGCATCATGACTGATACAGGGATTAATGATCACAAGGTCAATGTAGCTAGGCTCAATACCATTTCTTCCAAATCCATTAGAAACAAACGCAAAATAATTTTATTTAAAAAAGCGGATAAAGTGCCACTAGAAGCCTTCCTAAAAGACAACTTCCATTCCTTCCGAACTGACTATGCGAATGTAGACGAGATGTGGCTCAAATTCAAAGATATAGTAGCAACAGCAATTGAGATATTCATACCTCATAAATTGGTAAGAGATGGAACGGATCCCCCGTGGTACACAAAAAAGGTCCGAACGCTGTTGCAGAGGCAACGGAAAAAGCATGCGAAGTTCAGAAGAACGCGAAATCCAGAAGATGGGCTAAAATTTACAGACGCGCGAAATTTGGCACGTACTTCGATGCGAGATGCCTTTAATAGGTTCCACAACGAAACACTGTCTCGAAATTTGGTAGAAAATCCGAAGAAATTCTGGTCGTATGTAAAGTACACAAGCGGCAAGACGCAGTCAATACCTTCGCTGCGCAGTGCCGATGGTACTGTCATCGACGACTGTGCCGCTAAAGCGGAGTTATTGAACGCTGTTTTCCGAAATTCCTTCACCAGGGAAGACGAATGGAATATTCCAGAATTTGAAACACGAACATCTGCTAGCATGAGTTTCTTAGAAGTAGATACCTTAGGGGTTGCGAAGCAACTCAAATCGCTTGATACGGGCAAGTCTTCAGGTCCAGATTGTATACCGATTAGGTTCCTTTCAGATTACGCTGATACTATAGCTCCCTACTTAGCACTCATATACAACCGCTCGCTCACCGATAGACCTGTACCTACAGATTGGAAAATTGCGCAGGTCGCACCAGTGTTCAAGAAGGGTAGTAGGAGTAATCCATTTAACTACAGACCTATATCATTGACGTCGGTTTGCAGTAGGGTTTTGGAGCATATACTGTATTCAAACATTATGAATCACCTCGAAGAGAACGATCTATTGACACGTAATCGGCGTGGCTTCAGAAAACATCGCTCTTGTGCAACGCAGCTAGCTCTTTATTCGCACGAAGTAATGGCCGCTATCGACAGGGGATCTCAAGTTGATTCCGTATTTCTAGATTTCCGGAAAGCTTTTGACACCGTTCCTCATAAGCGACTTCTAATCAAGCTGCGGAGCTATGGGGTATCGTCTCAGTTGTGCGACTGGATTCGTGATTTCCTGTCAGGAAGGTCGCAATTCGTAGTAATAGACGGCAAATCATCGAGTAAAACTGAAGTGATATCAGGTGTTCCCCAGGGAAGCGTCCTGGGACCTCTACTGTTCCTGATCTATATAAATGACCTGGGTGACAATCTGAGCAGTTCTCTTAGACTGTTCGCAGATGATGCTGTAATTTACCGTCTAGTAAGGTCATCCGAAGACCAGTATCAGCTGCAAAGCGATTTAGAAAAGATTGCTGTATGGTGTGTCAGGTACAGTTGACGCTAAATAACGAAAAGTGTGAGATGATCCACATGAGTTCCAAAAGAAATCCGTTGGAATTCGAATACTCGATAAATAGTACAATTCTCAAGGCTGTCAATTCAACTAAGTACCTGGGTGTTAAAATTACGAACAATTTCAGTTGGAAGGACCACATAGATAATATTGTCGGGAAGGCGAGCCAAAGGTTACGTTTCATTGGCAGGACACTTAGAAGATGCAACAAGTCCACTAAAGAGACAGCTTACACTACACTCGTTCGTCCTCTGTTAGAATATTGCTGCGCGGTGTGGGATCCTTACCAGGTGGGATTGACGAAAGACATCCAAAGGGTGCAAAAAAGGGCAGCTCGTTTTGTATTATCGCGTTATAGGGGAGAGAGTGTGGCAGATATGATACACGAGTTGGGATGGAAGTCATTACAGCATAGACGTTTTTCGTCGCGGCGAGACCTTTTTACGAAATTTCAGTCACCAACTTTCTCTTCCGAATGCGAAAATATTTTGTTGAGCCCAACCTACATAGGTAGGAACGATCATCAAAATAAAATAAGAGAAATCAGAGCTCGAACAGAAAGGTTTAGGTGTTCGTTTTTCCCGCTCGCTGTTCGGGAGTGGAATAGTACAGAGATAGTATGATTGTGTTTCGATGAACCCTCTGCCAAGCACTTAAATGTGAATTGCAGAGTAGTCATGTAGATGTAGATGTAGTCTGTGATATTTCGGGGTGTTTTTCATACCATGACTTGAGCCTAGTTTGCCGCGCTTCCGGCACTCTATCGTACTTCGACTGGCTCACTATAAACTAATAATTCCATTGAAAATGTCTGGGACTTCTCGGAACAGCACATGAAATGCCATAATTATCGTCTATTCAATTCGATAGCTCTACAGGATGTCATCATCAACGAATGGAATCAGCTGGATGTGACATACCTGAAGAAAATTGTGGATTATCTTCTTCGCTAAACTTAAATGCTTTGTAAGACACTATTTTATTTAACTGTGACTGGATACTCGATGAAACAAGTTTATACATTGCTGAAAAATGATTAATGAAAAGACTAAACCAGTGAAGTGAGAGATATATTGATCTTGTCATCAATGAGTATTGATGGTTGACACGTATGTGGCAAAGAAATTAAGTGTATCCTTGTTACACAAGGTTCACATCAATTACATGGAGATCAATGTAACGGAACTGATTACGCGACTTAATTTCAAATGCAACTTAATTATTATATAACCAGATGCGTTCCACAGTCCACCAAAATCAATAGCCGATGATAGTGTGTGTCAACAAGCATACATAACATTCACGTATTTCATTCCCATACAAGAACAAATCTTATTTACATGTTGTCTTCAAATAATACTTTTATTGAAACATTATATAATGCACCGAGTGTTTACAGCTGTGCATCAGGTTCTTCAAAGAACTTGTAGAACCACTATGTGTGTAGTTTGCATTTTAATTTCAGTACTCTTTTTAACGCCTTCCACGTGACTTCTTGGAATGTGACCTTTCAGATTAAACTTCTCCAGCTTTTTCCTTACATGTTGCGTATAACTTAAACTGCCGTCACTAATTCCTTATCTCTTTCGTGGACAGCCCTTCGACTTCATCAACGCCTGTAAGGGTGACTGAAAAATTTGTGATGATTGCATGATTATTGAACACGAAGTACATGTGATGGCAGCGCCTAGTTTAAGGTATTCTTAAAGATTTAACAAGACCGCTACAATCGATTGAAGGTTCCCCCTCTTGACCTCATAACCATGCTCAGTCAGAGACAAATTTGAAGCAATTTCTCGATTTTCAGATGGCTTTGAATGGTAGTCGAAATTTACAAACATTGCTTTGCCGTTCCGAATATTCTTCTTGCTGAAGGCCTTTTATTGTTTCAACTATCTGTTATTTTGAAGATGAAAGTCGTTCAAGACGTCTAGAAACTGTAACTAACAAAGGAAATGTATCATGTAACATAATGATGAGTCCACGTGCTTCGCCTATCATCACAATCAGCGTATTCTTACGATTGTTTCAGTGATCTCCGAGATCTTGCATGAAATTCTTCACAACAGGAAGCACTGTAGTCGGTAGATAGCACACCGTCTACCTCTGTTACAAGAGACTCAACATTTGAAATGCCCGTAACAGATCATCCGGTAAAATCCAAGTTAAATTCGGTAATCCATACTGATATTTAGTAGCATCGTAACCAGTCGTGAAGTGAACTACACAAGTTTGAACCATGGAAATACCGGCAGTCATCTGTTTGTATCCTCTTCGACCGTGCTCGTCCAATAGCAGGCGACAAGGTGTGTTTAAAAACTACGGTGTACACTTTCTTCGCTACAAGTGGATCGATCACCACAATAACACTTGCAGAGGCTGGGATGAGAACCGACAATTATTATGCCTGAATAAAGATTTTTAACCTTTCCGATTGAAATAAGAATTTTGCGTATTGTGTGTTCGCGTGAGATCTTTTTCTCCAAGTCAACGGGCCTGTTCACATGCCGTTAAAAACACAGTCACTTCTTGAAAACTATTAAATATAGATACCTCTGCGTCGACTTTTAAGCACGGCATGACTTACTTCTACCACGATGAAACGAAATATTATGGTAGTGTGACAGCTCGTTAACGAGAACTGTAAACAGAGAGGAATCGTGAATAATCTACCCTCAGTTTTCAAGAAGTATATAATAATTCCTATCCCAAAGAAAGCAGGTGTTGACAGATGTGAAAATTACCGATCTATCAGTTTAATAAGTCACAGCTGCAAAATACTAACGCGAATTCTTTACAGACGAATGAAAAAACTAGTAAAAGCCGACCTCCGGGAAGATAAGTTTGGATTCCATAGAAATGTTGGAACACGTGAGGCAACACTGACCCTACGACTTATCTTAGAAGCTAGGATAAGGAAGGCAAACATACGTTTCTAGCATTTGTAGACTTAGAGAAAGCTTTTGACAGTGTTGACTAGAATACTCTCTTCCAAATTCTGAAGGTGGCAGGGGTAAAATACAAGGAGCGAAAGGCTATTTACAATTTGTACAGAAACCAGATGGCAGTTATAAAGGTCGAGGGGTATGAAAAGGAAGTAGTGGTTAGGAAGGGAGTGAGACAGGGTTGTAGCCTCTCCCTGATGTTATTCAATCTGTATATTGAGCAAGCAGTGAAAGAAACAAAAGAAAACTTCGAGGTAAGTATTAAAATCCATGGAGAAGAAATAAAAACTTTGAGGTTCGCCGATGACATTGTAATTCTGTCAGAGGCAGCAAAGGACTTGGAAGAGCAGTTGAACGGAATGGATAGTGTCTTGAAAGGAGGATATAAGATGAACATCAACAAAAGCAAAACGAAGATAATGGAACGTAGTCGAATTAAGTCGGGTGATGCTGAGGGAATTAGATTAGGAGATGACACACTCAAAATAGTCAAGGTGTTTTACTATTTGGGGAGCAAAATAACTGATGATGGTCGAAGTAGAGAGGATATAAAATGTAGGCTGGCAATGGCAAGGAAAGCGTTTCTGAAGAAGAGAAATTTGTTAACATCGAGTATAGATTTAGGTGTCAGGAAGTCATTTTTGAAAGTATTTGTATGGAGTGGAGCCATGTATGGAAGTGAAACATGAACGATAGCTAGTATGGACAAGAAGAGAATAGAAGCTTTTGAAATGTGGTGCTACAGAAGACTGCTGAAGATTAGATGGGTAGATCACATAACTAATGAGGATGTATTGAATAGGATTGGGGAGAAGAGAAGTTTGTGGCACAACTTGACTAGAAGAAGGGATCGGTTGGTAGGAAATGTTCTGAGGCATCAAGGGATCACCAATTTAGTGTTGGTGGGCAGCGTGGAAGGTAAAAATCGTAGAGGGAGACCAAGAGATGAATACACTAAGCAGATTCAGAAGGATGTAGGTTGCGGTAGGTACTGGGAGATGAAGAAGCTTGCACAGGATAGAATAGCATGGAGAGCTGCATCAAACCAGTCTCAGGACTGAAGACGACGACAACAACAACATGAAGAGAAACTGAACTAGGAAGAAATGAGGCTAAGGGAAGAACCATGATACGTGAATCTCGGAAATTCAAATAAGTTGGATTCTGGACGCAAATGCTCATCAGAACATAACTAAGAATCAAACATTTGACTGGCAGTGCAGTGATAGGTGGATCAGGTGGAAAGGTATAAGAGCTGACTTTCCCGGCGGAGTACCGATTATCAGATTCCTGTTACTTAGTTAACATGGAGTACTGGAGAGAATCTTCGGATGTAGAATTTGATATCAGCGGGACAGTATGATAGTATAAGTAAAAAAAGGTGACGTTTGTAGCTTATTTCGGTCAGACTTTAAGTCAATAAAGAGTTTCACTCTGCAGAAACTTTCCTGGTCGAATACCTATTAGTCCCAAGAATGACCTTGAGAAAATTTTCAATCACTGCCAATTTTTTTATATTTTATTTACTTTGTTTGAGTCATCAGTTTCCCACTGGTTTGATGCGGCCCATCACGAATTCCTCTCCTGTGCCAACCTCTTCATCTTAGAGCAGCACTTCCAACCTACGTCCTCAATAATGTGTTGCAAATATTTCAGTCTCAGTCTTCTTCTATAGCTACCTCTAGCAGCGTGGAAGTCATTTCCTGTTGTCTTAACAGATATCCTTCATCCTGTCCCTTCTGCTTGTCAGTATTTTCTATATCTTCCTTTACTCCCCAATTCTTCACAGAAGCTCTTCATTCCTTGCCTTTTCAGTTCATCTAATTTTTAACATTCGTCTGTAACCAAACATCTAAAAAGTTCGATTTTCTTCTGTTCCGGCTTTCCCACGGCCCATGTTTCACTACCACACTACCCTGTGCTATAAAACGTACATTCTCAAAAATTTCTTCTTCGAATTAATGTCAATGTTTGATACTAATGGACTTCTCTTGGCCGGGAATGCCCTTTTTGCCAGTGTTAGTCTGCATTTGATCTCCTCCTCGCTCCGTCCATCATTGTCTCTATGGCTACCTAGGTAGTAGAATTGCTTAATTTTTTAATTCCTTAGCTTTTTTTAAAAAATAAACGTTATTAACATTCTACATCTTGTTTCTCTGTGCCTATACATTTGCAGCCCTCTGTCGCCAGAAGAATCCGAATTGAATAGTGTAACATGGCGGTGTGTAACGTAACTAAATTTCTGTATGAGAAACAGCGTGCTGTAATCGAGTTTCGAATTCGAAGGAGCACTCTCTCCTTCACCATGACAAACCAGACCACACACGAGCGCTGCGACATCTGTAACAATCCGGTGCCTTCGGTTACCTGTCATCGATTATCCTCTATAGAGTCCCGACGTGGCCCCACCTGATTTTCATATCTGCCACTTATGGCCTAGTCAAGCTGTTAACCACGAATAAGGTGTCATGGGAACAGCTGAGAGCACTCTAGGCACTTAAGAGAGGAAAACCTCATATTCCAACAGCTTAGATATGACAGGGAGGTGGTATTGCCCTGTTCAGTTCATTTCCTAACCTAACAGTACGTAATGTCCTAAGGAAAATCATACGTCGTAGAAAACATCGTAAAATATGCTGCTATAACTGTGCAATATACTGATGCAGTCCACGTCTAAAAACGATGTTTGGTTCGAGTAATATCTGATTTTTAATTGTACAACGCATCAGAATACAGAGAGACGAGTGATAGCGATGTCTGACAATTGACGAGGTGACGATGAGCGGTCGCTGAGACACCAATTCACTGTAGTGGGCGGAAACTAGGTCACGGAGAGGGGCGAAAGAGTAGTGTCTCGAATGTTCTAGAATCTTGGCATAGGAATACTTCATCTACTCCGCAAGCCACCTAACGGTGTGTAGCGGAGGGTACTTCCGGTGCCGTTAACTGATCCCCTCTCCCTATTCCAGTCTTGAACGGCGCGTGGAAGGAATGGTTGTCGGTGAGCCCCTGTGTGTGTGAAACCTTATGGGACGTAACTGCCAAGGTCATCAGTCCCTAAGCTTACACACTACTTAACCTAAATTATCCTAAGGACAAACACACACACCCATGCCCGAGGGAGGACTCGAACCTCCGCCGGGACCAGCCGCGCAGTCTATGACTGCAGCGCCTAAGACCGCTCGGCTAATCCCGGGCGGCGGTAAGCCTCTGTATTGGCTACAGTTTCTCGAAGTTTCTCGTCGTGCTCATACCTCGAGGTATACGATGGCGTTCCGAAAAGTAAGAAATCCGATTTTTTTTACGTGAAAACTCTTAAACCTTTTTAAATAAAATAAACGTTATTAACATTCTACATCTTTTTCCTCCATGTCTATACATTTGCAGTCCTCTGTCACTAGGGGGACTCCGAATTAAATAGTGTAACATGGCGGTGTGTAACGTAACTAAGGTGGTGCATGAGAAACAGAATGCTTTGATCGATTTTCGAATTCGAAGAGTTCGTCTACACACGGAGCACGCTCTCCTTCATCACGACAGTGTCCGACTACACACGAGCGCTGCAACATCTGTAACGATCCGACACCTTGGGTTCACTTTCGCCGATCATCCTCCATACAGTTCCGACTTGGCCCCATCCGATTACCGTCTGATTCCAAAACTTAATAACACTTTCGAAGACATTACTTTGATAGTGAAGAAACTGTGCAAGTAGAGGCGAGTGGTTGCGGCTCCGTCAACAAAGTCAAATATTCTACAGTGACGGATCAACAAACTGGTCTCTCGTCGGAAGAAATGTGTTCGTTGCCAGGGCTACTTTATTGAGAAATGAATACGTCGACAAGAAGAATAAAGATTTAGGACGTTAATAACGTTCGTTTTATTTAAAAAGGTTTAAGAGTTTTCACACAAAAATTCGGACACATTACTTTTCAGCACGCCCTCGTATGTAACGCACTTCGTCTTCAGGCAACAAGTGGTCCATCGGGACCATCCGACCGCCGTGTCATCCTCAGCTGAGGATGCGGATAGGAGGGGCGTGTAGTCAGCACACCGCTCTCCCGGTCGTTATGATGGTTTTCTGTGACCGGAGCCGCTTCTGTTCGGTCGAGCGGCTCCTCAATTGGCATCACGAGGCTAAGTGCACCCCGAAAAATGGCAACATAGCATGGCGGCCCGGATGGTCATCATCCAAGTGCTGACCACGCCCGACAGCGCTTAACTTCGGTGATCTGTGTATCCACTGCGGCAAGGCCGTTGCCCGCCCTCGTATGTTGAAGGAAGTAATACGCTGTCCGACTCTTTCCGAAAATGTCTCTCTCAAAATTTCAGTAGTAAACCTCTCTCTGATGAACAATGCCTCTCTTGTAGCGTCTGCCACTGAAGTTTGTTGAGCATCACCGTAACGCTCTAGCGCTGACTAAACGATTCCATGACGAACCGCGCCGCTCTTTGTTCGATCTGGTCTATTCCATCCGTCGGTTCTACCTGGTAAGGATCCCAGATTGATGAACAATACGCACTCAAGAATCGGTCGAACAACCACCTTGTAAGCCACTTCTTCCCTGGATGATTTACATTTCCTTAAATTCTTCCTATGATTGTCAGTCTGGCACATGCTTTTCCTGCTTTTTCTTTTATGTGGTCTTACCCATTAAGGTAGCTCCGTATAGTTACAAGTAGCTAACGGTTATTATTTTAAGGCCATTGATGGTATTTTGTTCGTAACTCTTGTAGAAACTAATTAGGGAGCCGCAGTTTGAGGGGAAAGGCACTTCTTAACAACAACAAGATGGACTGTTGCAACTCACTGAAGTGGCTTAAGTATGAACGTCAGGAAATATGACGTGTCTTACGCCACAGAATGAGAAAAAGATATAAATACGGATAGTGTCCTGGTGCTATGAGTAGATTGTGGTGGATATTGTCTGAGAGCAGATCATGTAGCTGGTGACAGGTCAACCTTAGCGGGGCAGTAAGCTTTATTGTCAATTCATCTGTTGTGTGTGAAGTACAAGGTGTGTCTGGAAAGTTCGGTGAATGGTCTTAGAAAGTAGAGGAAACAAGAGTTACAGCCAAAATACCTTTACTGGCCTTCAAAGTAATCACCATTAGCTACACTACACTTCTGACATCGGTTGCAAAGCTGTAGGGAACTGCCATGAAACGCTTCTTACGAAATCGCTCGAAGCGCTGTAGTCACACGTTGCTGAATTCCGCAACGTTTTCGAATGTTCGTTAACAGTGCGTGCACTGTATATACTTACTTTCTGCTCTTCTGATCTGATCTCATTCTCAAAGACAGCTGCCGATCATCGGTAAGTATCCGTCGCACTCAGTTGTTATGTTGTTTGGTATTGTTCGTGTCGTCCCGAAGGCGGCTATCCTATCTCTCTCTTTTTAACCTCATTTTGTTTGTTTTCGTTCGTTGCATCTGCTCGGGGTGGATGTCGCAAGACACCCGTTTCACTTCGTCGTTGATGCATTAACTGAGGGTTTTTTTTTTTTTTTTTTTTTTTTTTTTTTTTTTTTTTTTTTTTTTTTTTTTACAGAGGACAGCTACCCGTCTGACCGAACATCCTCGAGACCGTCCCTAACGTCGCTAGACCGTTTAAACAAACCAAACGCACATTCTTGCATTAACATTCCATAAGTCTTAGTCGCCGTTTTTCCTAATTTGAACCAAGACTTAGTGTTAACGCGTTGCTTCATTCTGCGCTCCATTTCGCAATGGCACGACAGCGACGAATGCCTGCGGCGATCGGCGGCTGTCATTGAGAATAAGAGCATGAGAACTGAAGATAAACAAAGATATTGTAACCACTATTGTTCACGAAAATCCGTGGACGTCGCGGATATCCAACACGGCGTCACTTCCGTGTTCCAGCGATTCCACATCAGCCTTTTCTGACGGCTCCCTACAGCTTTACAGCCGATATGAGAAGTGTGATGTACCTAATTGTGATTAGTGCTCGCTTTCAAGGCAAGTCGAGGCAGTTTGTTTGTCGAAATGTGGATAGATCAGATGAACAAAGCTTATATAGCGTTTTTGTGCCGTAACTAGGGCTACGCTCATAATCTTACTGCGACTACGTTCAGTGTCATACTACACTGAAGCGCCAGAGAGACTGGTACAGGCATGCGGCCGGCCGTTGTGGCCGAGGGGATGTAGGCGCTTCAGTCCGGAACCGCGCTGCTGCTACCGTCGCAGGTTCGAATCCTGCCTCGGGCATGAATGTTTATGATGTCCTTAGTTAATTAGGCTTAAGTAGTTCTAAGTCCAGGGGACTGATGACCTGAGATGTTAAGTCCCATAGTGCTCAGAGCCGTTTTGAACAGGCATGTGTATTCAGATTCAGAGATATGTAAAGAGACAGAATATGGCGCTTCGTTCCGCATCGCAGTTGTTAGATCGGTTACTGCTGCAATGGCAGGTTATCAACATTTAAATGAGTTTGAACGTGGTGTTACAATCGGCGCAAGATCGATGGGACACAGGATCTCCTAGGTGGCGCTGAAGTACCGGATTTTCCCGTACGACCATTTCACGCGTGTACCGTGAATATCAGGGACCCTGTAAAACATCAGATCTCCGAAATCGCTGGGGATAGAAATGGTCCTGCAAGGACGGGACGACTGAAGAGAATCGTTCAACCTTCTGCATATTGCTGCAGATTTCAATGCTGCACCGTCAACAAGTGCCAGTACCGAACCATTCAACGAAACATAATCGATATGGGCTTTTGGAGCCGAAGGCCCACTCGTGTACCCTTGATGACTGCACGACGCAAAGCTTTATGCCTCGCTTGGGCCCGTCAACACCGACATGGGACTGTTGATGATTGGAAACATGTTGCCTGGTCGGACGAGTATCGTTTCAAATTGCTCCGAGCGGATGTGTGTGTAGAGGTACGGAGACAACCTCACGAATCCATGGACCCTGCATGTCAGCGTGGGACTGTTGAAGCTGGTGGAGGTTCTGTAATGGTGTGGGTCGTGTGCAGTTGGAGTGAAATGAGATCCCTGATACGTCTAGACACAACTCTGACAGGCGACACCTATCTAAGCATCCTGTCAGATCACCTGCACCCATTCATGTCCATTTGCACTCTGACAGACCTGGGCAATTCCAGCAGGACAATGCGACACCCCACCCGTCCAGAATTGCTACAGAGTGGCTCCAGTAACACACATCCGCTGGCAACCAAACTCCCCAGACATGGACGTTATTAAGCCTATGCCTTGCAACGTGCTGTTCAGGAGAGATTTCCACCCCTCGTACTCTTACGGGTTTATGGACAGCCCTGCAGGATTCATGGTGTCAGTTCCACCCCCCCCCCCCCCCCCAGCTCTGCTTCAGACAGTAGTCGAGTCCTCGCCACGTCGTGTTGCGGCACCCCTGCCTGCTCGCGACGGCCCTACACGATATTAAGCAGTTTATGTGGCTCTTCAGTGTAGTTAAACCTAGATGTCCTTTTGGTCGCGATTGTCAGTGGAAGCCTCGATGATCTTGTGGAGCTTTGTGCTAGGCAATATCCGAACTGTCCTGGCGTTTCAGGTACAAACTCCCTCGTGGCAGTTTATTTTGTGTGACATGCCACCGGCGTCGCTGGGACTCTATTACTTCGAGTTCGTGGCTTCCGTGAATGTTACTTGAATTTTGGTGTGATGCACATTATGTTTGATTTGTAACAGTTACTGATGTGCAGCAACTTAATTGGAGGACACGGAATTCCATTCAAAGGTTTTGCATGCACCGCCAGCATCAGCGCAACGCCCGGCGTGTCAGTGGTAAGGTACGTTGGCTTATAGGACGCGGCGTCGTTGATGTGGACCAATTGACAGCAACTAGCAGCTGAGTCCATCTTACTGAAAGATGTGCGAACAATTGGAACTCAGCCCAGCGTCATTGCAGCTTAGCCTTGATGGTAGACGCATTGTTTGTTTTGTACTTTCACCTTATTTGTAGAACTCAACTCGTACACATTAATAAGTTACGTAGTAGTTCGAGAAACCTGACCTACCAGAACATGAGACACGCCTACTACCGGACTGCCCCATTATCCTCTTACGTCATGCAGTCCTAGAGCCTCTGGTCGCCAACGCTAGCCAGAGGCCAGAAAAAAGAACGCTTTATTATAAGTAAAAAATGCCGTGTGGCTAGGGCCTCCTGACGGGTAGACCGATCGCCTGCTGCAAGTCTTTTGATTTGACGCTACTTCGGCGACTTAAGTGTCGATGGGAATGAAATGATGCTGATGAGGACACACACAACACCCAGTCCCTGAGCGGAGAAAATCTCCGACCCAGCCGGGAATGGAACCTGGGCCGTTAGGTATGACATTCCCTCGCGCTGACCACTCAGCTACCAGGGGGCGGACTTTATTATAAGTGCGTACGCTAGAAAGTGGATGGGGGACGAGAAAAGTATTTCCCAGTCTTTTTCAAGGTTTTGACCACGCACTCGGTGATAACGACTCACTGTGTGTCGGCCAGTTAAGTTTACCCCAAGTCACCTAATGCTACGGTTTGAGTATGGCGTATGTTTTGACTGAAATGACAGAGTCCCTATAAAACAACATCATGTTCCCGTGTTTGCAAGTCTGAGCACAGAGCCAATTAACTATAAGTATTACAAGAGGACAGATGATAAAACATTGTGGGAAGACATTTCCAAACTCACCCAATGCAAATGAATCCATTTTCCATCAAAATTTGCTTAATATTTCGTGATGCTACCAGTATCGTTGTACTCACACTAGAGACAGATTATGTTTAACGAATCGATCATGTTTTCACATCGCACACAGAGACAGTGAAAAATATATATTTATGAAAAAAGTCCGTTTGCTGTCTTTAAAAGTTTTAGATTTTTGTTCCCGAGTCGTATTTCGAAACGAATGTTGCATCATCAGGAATTTCAACATTCACTCGAGGAGTTTCGTTACGACATGGTGAGGCAGTCGCACCACAGGGAGTTTCTGTTGTTATGTAAACGGAAAAATATGCGAACTCTAGTAAAAATAAGCTCAACATTACAAAATATTAGCATATTGTGAGTGTCTGTATCAATGGAAAACCATGGCTAAATTTGTATAAGTGTTTCGGTTTTCATTGCACATATATATTCGGTAAACTGAAATATGAAATCATTGAAAATAAACAGATTATGTGACCAAACATATTCGGTTGAATTAGTTCTGGTCTATCTCTGAGATACAGATAAGAATGCGGTGAAAGACTGCAATATTCTTATTTCCAGGAGCAACTGTACAAAGTAGGATTTAAAAAGGTACTGAGTGTTTTGACAAAACAATTTTTAACCAATTGATTTTTTAAGTAAAAAAAAACAGAAATGATGAAATAAGAGATTAAAATTGATAGGATTCTTTAAGCCTAATTTACATGGAAATATTGACAACTCTGTTGTGTTATCTGTAACAATTACTTCGAAAAATTTCATAGTAGTCCACCAGTGAGGCAGATTCTCCCATTACGAATATATGTTATAGCACTATAGTTTTTTGTTACTCACATTTTTCATGTATATAACAACATATCTTTTCTCAGGTGTGCAAGCTCCACCAGATATGATGAACTGTCTGAGGTGTATCTTGAAAATCCTGATGCCGCAGCTTTCGCTCCGAAATATGTATCCGAAATAAAAACCTGAAAGACCGAAAGACAGAAAGCTGATGGACTTTTGCTGTAGAAATATTTACAGATGAAATAGTCTTCTACTAGCCTTTAATGACTATGGAAGATAATTCTCCGGAAGAGTTTAAAGAACCATGACTACATACTTGCAACTCACGGAGGAAAACGACGTTCACTTGTTCGTCTGCTATTCGAGGCTGCTCCGCTAACTCCATCTCGCCACGTAATGGCCCCTCACGGTCATTTCGTACACGTGTGTCACGTTCTCCGTCTCTGCCACATTGCGCAGGTGGCGACAAAGCGGATCATGTACTACACACAACTGTCTACCATCTACGTCACCATAGTAACATACGAAGACCAAGTATCCGGCAATGTGTCATATACATCTACACCTCCTCTCTGCAAATGATCATACAGTGTGGGGTGAAGTGCGCACAACGCAGCAGCACGCATGTTCATATCCATACTGATAAGTGCATGGTTGATTGTACTTGACAATTTATCACTAAAGGTCGTAGGATAAAATGTATCAACACCTTAAGAGAGCACACTGGTCATTTTGCAGGGCTGCAGATGACGTACATCTGGTAAAGGTGGTCATGTGACTCTCCGCCGATCACGCAAGTCATGTCAGCTCGCCAGCGGCAGCCGCCCGAGACGCAAGCAGCAACAAGAGAGTAACAGATTTTGTGACATTCTAAGACTTCCAAAATCTTAAACATGGCTCCGAAAGAGCAACTGTGTAAATCTGAAGACGTTGAGAAAAATAAAACAGCCAACCAGTGGCAAAACAAAGGTTTATTATCTCCTGACCAAGTTTTCAATATTTCTAGAAATAACTTCTTCAGAAGGAGTGAGCCTTGTTACACCACATGATGGTCCATTACATTATCTCACTCTTTCTTAAGAAGATAGTTTTAGAAGCATCGAAACCTAAGTCAATGGATAATAAATCTTTGTATTGCAACTGGTTGGCAGGTTTTTTCAACCTCTTCATTTTCACAGTTCCTAACCTGGAATGAATTACATACTTTCATCTATGTACTTCGGTAGTTTAGTTCCTTGAATTTCTGCGCGTTAATTTAATATTTAATAGACATACTTCCCGCGTTTACGTTTGCGTGGGAAAATAAACCAATTTCGTCACACATTGCAAGTTCCTAATCAGGGGCTAATTATTTAATCTCAACAAGAGTGCTTTGATAATTCGGTTCTTGAATCTCTGCGTTTTAATCTAATTTATTAGACGCAGTTCTTGCGTTTTCATTAGTGTCTACTCCAGAGATATGTAGCTTGTGCCATTAGACCTTTGTTTGTCTGTGTAGTGTAGTTTTCCAGGATATTTAGTATGGACAGGAACTGTGATTCCTGCATGTGGATGCGAGCCGAGTTGGTGACACTTCACTCTCAGTTCCAGGCTGTGATGGCTTCGGTTACACATATTGGGGCTCCAGTGGATGGACTTTACTGTTGTGGGCCGGCCTTGAAGATCCAACGAACGCACAGCACGAGCCACAAGTCCGCCGACCGTTTCGCACCGGTGGCCAACCCCAACTTTGTGAGTGGCAGGTGGCGAAAGGCTTCCCAGATGGCCGAAGATAAGGTCTCCCGGGTTAGTCTGACAAATAGGTTCCAGGTGTTGTCGGGGCCGAAAGTAAGGTCTCCCCAGTTAGTCTAACAAACAGATTCCAAGTCTTGTCTTTGGCTGACACTGACCCTCAGCTGGAAGCAGTCACTTGTACTATTTCAGAGGAAACCTCTCAGCCTGCAAGATCCAGGCAATCACAGAGGGTGGGATTATTGGTAGTTTGGAGTCCCAATGTTAGGCGCGTTATGTGGCCCCTCAGAGACATGGCTGCCAAGAAGGGGATGAAAGCTAATGTGCACTCCATTTGCAGAACGGGTGGAGTCATTCCAAACGTAAGATTGTACTTCCGGATGTCATGAAGAGCTTTGAGTCGGAAGAGATTATCTCTGGATTCGAGCAACTATCAGAAGTGATAAAGGCTGCCTGCTAGTGTTGTTTCAGAGATGAAAACAGAGCTTACCATTAGCAGCATAGTCGACAGGACCGATTGCAGACCTCTGGTACAGAGCCGAGTGGAGGGTCTGAATCAGAAGCTCAGACGGTTCTACGGCCACGTAGCCTGGAGGTTTCTCGATTTGCGCGGGATGGTGGTGTGGATTCGGGTTCTGCTAAGTAGGTCAGGAGTCCATTACGCGCTGAAGGTGGCTGCACGGGTGGCAGGGGATGCGTAGCTTGGATTAGGCGGTTTTGTTTTTAGGTTAGAGGGTCTTGGGGAAACACAAAAAAGATTTCAGTCTCAAAGGGTGCAAGTCGAACAGAGGACGAATGCAAATCTAGGAACCTTCGGTATAACAGCTGTAAATTGTCGTAGCTGTGTTGGGAAAGTACCAGAGCTTCAAGTGCTAGTAGAAAATACTCATGATCGGATCGTCATCAACACTGAAAGCTGGTTAACGCCGTAATTTTTGCAAAGAACCTAGATGTGTCCACAAAGGATAGGCTAAGCACAGTTGGCATTGCCGTGTTTGTTACTGTTAGAAGTAGTTTATCTTGTACTGAAACTGAAGCAGATAGTCCCTGTCAGTTAGTATGGGCAGAGATCATTCTTGGCAACCGAAATGAAATAATAATTGCATCCTTTTACCGGCCTCCCAACTCTGATGATACAATTGCTGAAAGGTTCAAAGAAAACCTGATTTCAAACACGTACGGGACTCATAAAATTGCAGTTGGTGGTGACTTTAATTTACGATCGATATGTTGGCGAAAATACATGTTGAAACTCAGAGATACGCATAAAAAGTCGTTCGAAATTGTACTCTTTCGAGCAGTTAGTTCATGATCCCACTCTAACAGTAAACGGTGGTGAAAACGCGCTTGACCTCTTGCCAAGAAATAATCCTGGACTAATAACGAGCATCAAAACGGATAGAGGGATTAGTGAACAGAGGGATGTCGTAGTGAGACTGAATACCGTAACTCCCAAATCCTCTAAAAAGAAACGAAAAATATACCCATTCAACAAAACAAACAAACATTTGCTTGACGCCTTTCTGAGAAATAATTTCCACTCCTTCCAAATTAACAATGTAGGTATAGGTCAGATGTGGTTCGAATTCATATAAAACAGCAACTGAGAGTTTTCTACCAAATGAAATGACAAACGACGGAACTGACTCCCCTTGGTACACAACGTGGGTCAGAGTTCTGTTGCAGAAACAACGAAAAAGCATGCCAAATGTAAACGACTTCAATTCGAGATGCTTATAATAATTTCGATAACGAAACTGTGTCTCAAAAACTGATAGAAAATCTAAAGAGATTCTCGGCGTACGTAAAGTATGCTAGAGGCGAAACACAATCACATTACCGAACAGCAATGGAAATACTATATATGACTGTACTACTACTGTTACGGACTGCGCGGTCCTTCCCGTCGGAGGTTCCAGTCCTCCCTCGGGCGTGTGTGTGTGTGTGTGTGTGTGTGTGTGTGTGTGTGTGTGTGTGTGTGTGTGTGATGTTCTTACCATAAGTTAGTTTAAGTTAGCTTAATTAGTGTGTAAGTCTAGGGACCGATGACCTAAGCAATTTGGTTCCTTAGGAATTCACACACATTTGAACATATTTGAACTGTACTGCTAAAATTATTATTTATTTATTTATTTACTTCTTAGGTAAAGACCTGCGCCTCATAAAGGGTTGTGGATGTGTTTTAATTTAAAAGTGTATTTAAAAGACGTAACAAGAGATGGAAATTTGACTTAGTGATGATGTGATAGTTCTTCCCTTTATAGCTTCTGCGTTACGTTTGTTAAAAATGTGTCGTCTTGACAGTGGTAATACTTAATTTAATGTGTTTCCGAACTTAAAGCAACAGTCGATATTGGGAGTTGATTTAAAATGTCATAGTCAGCTGCATCAGGGGCGAAGGCACTGTTTGCAAGAAACAGCTGCACAGAGAGTTTTTTCTTCAGGTTAAATCTATGTAGTGTTGTAGAACCTTCGCTTACTTTTGCTATGTTTTTATGTGTCTCGTCTTCACTTCCTGTGTGTGATGTAGCATCCGATTCCGTATCTGAGCTTGTCACAGTGTCGCTTACTGTATGCTGCCGAACTGTCCGACCTGGAGTCTGTCTTATTCTTGCGAATGATCTCTCTTGTTTTATGTTGCATATAGTGTTCGCAATACTTTGGCAGCGATGTTGTTTACAGAGTTCCAGTCACCTTGTCTGCATATTAACTGTCCTATGTCCTGGTTTCCTAACTCGGTCTTAGGTGTCCTAGGGCATCGCAGGTGAGCACTTTGTGTTCAGGTGTACCAGTCTCACCACAAACACAAGTGTGAGTCTGTTTTAGGCCAAACCTGTGGAGATAGACAGGATACGGGCCATGGCCCGTGAGAAAGTGCACCATCTCGAACATTGGATTTATGTACTTCAAATCCATGCGCACTCGTATACTGGGGAAGAAAGAATAGACTCGTCTTCCCTTGTCAGTTGTGTCCAATTCTGTCTGCCATGTAACGATACTCCTCTTGTTTAATTCCGTCTGTCGGTTATGTCTTGTTCAGTTATCTCTCTTATTTTGTCACGTCTTCCCCTCTTCCGCCAGTATGCGTCTGCTCTGTGACGAATTGTAATGTCTATAGGGAACACTTCTTGTACCACGCACTGTGCCTCAATCAAGGTCGTGCCGAAAGCCCCGAAATTCTGAGAAGAACATTGCTCCGGCCGCGCTTCGCAATGGTTTAATGCGATGCATAAGCATAATCGGTGTGCCCAAGCAATAGCAGCAAAACAAGTTATTGACTTAAAGACTGTTGTGTAACATGTCACTGTCTGAAGGGGTAGTCGTATCTTATAGTGTTCAGTGTTGCAAGTTTATGCATCAGTTTCGTCGCTCTGTTAATTGTCAGTCTGACATGTTCGTTAAGGTGTAAATGTTCATCAATATTAATGCCAATGTATCTTGTCACAGCTTTCCTTCTTATAGCTGTGTTGTTTAACTTTATAATTGGATTTCTTTTCAGCGTGCCTCTTAGAAGTAAGTAAACAGTTTTGCTTGTTCCCATTGTAAGTTTGTTGTTCGTGCACCATTCACCGATGAACGCGAGCAGCCGCGTGACTGTACTCTCTAATTGTGTCTTGGAGTTTGCAGGTACCGTGACCATAAGGTCATCAGCGTACGCAATTAGTTCGTTGGTCAGGTCGTTGTCTTCTAGTGCTTTCATTTGTGGTTCTGAGTGTGGTCATCGTCAGAAAAACGGTCCGCATATGGGTCCTTCCGGACAACCGCTTGTTACGCTCTTTGTAATCTATTGGCGACCAGTCTTCCATTCCACTATCCTGTTTTTACAACATTCTCTAAGGCTGTGGTATAGAGCCAGTAAAACATTTATCTCTCTAAGTCTTGCAAACAGCGCCGACCACCAAAGGTTGTCGGAAGCACCAGCTGTGTCAATTAAGAGAGCTACTATGCATTGGTCATGTATTGTCTGTGTCATTTCTATGCCCTAATTACTGCGTTCTTGATGGATTTATGTGGTCGGAAACCAAACATGTAGGCTAAGGCCGAAGAGCTGTCGGTGCGACTGAAGTCTGCTGCACAGCAATCTCTCATGTACCTTTGCCAGAATGTTAGCGGTCTTATGGTCAGTCCGGTCTTTGTCGTCCGCTTTCTTGATTATAAATGCATTTGCCATCTTTCATATATTCGGTATTCGTCCTTCTAGTAGACCATAATTCAGGAAGTCTGTCTGGTATAGTACAATAAGTGGAGCAGCTTGTTTGAGGGTTTCGGGGTGGACGCCATCAGGGCCAGGAGCCTTTTTGTTCTCTATTTTGTGTATTGCCAGTGCAGCTTCCTCGTGAGAAAAGGGGATGGAGATTCCCTCGTTTTCGTATTTCTCATAAAGTCGTCTATGAAGGGTCCTGTGAAATTGGTTGTCCTGAGTGTGGTCATTGTCAGGAAGTGGATTGTTCAGGAGGTACTGTGCCGCGCGTCTCCAGTCTCTTGTGACAGTACCATCTGGTTTCTTGAGTGTTGATAATAGTGTAGGAGTCTTTATACGTTCAGTCTGCAGTTTAAACTGGTTCCCCTGTTGTTGATCTGTAAGTTTGTCCTAACATATGTGTCCCAGTAGTCTTCCCTGGTCTTATGTAGTACACGTCTCCATGCGCCCTTACCAGGCGCTTGTAGACATTGTCAAGGTTAAGGTCTTCATTTCTTCGTTCACATAATTTACGTAAAAGGTTACAGAGTTCGAGTTTATTTGTTGGCAGGTTTTCGGTCGGTAGAACCATTCTGTCTGTCTGCTCAGTCTTGGGGTAGCGTATAGAGTCGCCCAATGTGTGATTCAGGCTTGATATCAGTCTTAGTGGACTTTGAAAAACTCATTTCTTCTCCAGCCGACTTAGACTACGAAGACATCGAAAAGAACTTGCGCCTATTTTATTCATTACTTCATGGTTTTGTAACTCTGTTTGATTAACGGAGTCGCGGTGTTTATCTCTTGGTTAGTTTCCGGCTTTGGGTGATTTGATGTCTCGTCAGTTAAATATTGTTGTTATTTTGTGAGTTTCTTGTATGTTCATGTTGTTTTTAGTATCCGTATGGCGTGTGATCTCTTTTTATTGTTTGAAGTGTTCTGTTTGAGTTTGTTTCTCCTTGATAACTGTTTCTTGCACCTGAGGTGTCTTTTCGTGCGTACTGCTACCGTAGACGAAACGTATAGTTTGCATGCATGCTTTACATTTTGATGTGTCATATTCATATTTTTCGGAAGCATTTGTTTCATGACACGGTAATCCATCCTCTGGCGAGGGAAGAATTAGTTTACGTGTGTGTTGTTTCGGTGTGGCCAGATGTACTGGTTTTACGCCTGTGTTGTTAGCCTCTACTGCACGGGCTTGACGATGTCTCGGACGTCTTTGTCATTGTTATGTACTTCTGTTAAGGGTGGTATGTTGTGTTTAATGACTGCATCGTGGTCCTGCACTTCGTGGGCACGACCATATCTTGGATTTATATCTACTGTGCTGCTGAACTGGAGCTATTAAACACAGTCTTGCGAAATTACTTCACCAAAGGAGGCGAAGTAAATATTCCAGACTCCAAATCAAGAGCAGCTGCCAACATGAGTGATTTGCAAGTAGGTATCATTGGAGTAGTGAAGCTACTTATATCACTTAATAAAAGCAAGTCTTCTAGTTCAGATTGTATAACAACTAGGTTTCTTTCAGAGTATGCTGATTCTATAGCTCCATACTCAACAATCATACACAAGCGCTCGGTCGACCAAAGATCCGTATCAAACGACGGGAAAGTTGCACAGGTCACACCGGTATTCTGGGAAGGGAACAGTAGTAATCCATTAAATTACAGGTGTATATCATTAGTGTCGATACTACGAATCTACTGGACACGTTGCAATTTGAATAGCTTTCGGTAGCGTTCAAGCTTCCCACGCCCGGGTTCCCGGGTTCGATTCCCGGCGGGGTCAGGGGTTTTCTCTGCCTCGTGATGGCTGGGTGTTGTGTGATGTCCTTAGGTTAGTTAGGTTTAAGTCGTTCTAAGTTCTAGGGGACTGATGGCCATAGATGTTAAGTCCCATAGTGCTCAGAGCCATTTGAAACATTTTTTTGAATAGCTTTGCTCGAGCCCGCACGTGCTATAGCAGGAAAATACGTACATACATAGAAAATGCTGTGCGAAAGGCGAACCAAAGGCTAGGATTTACTGACAGAACACCTAGAAGATGCAACAGATCTACTAAAGAGATAGCCTACACTACACTTCTCCGTCCTCTTTTAGAACACTGCTGTGCGGTGTGGAATCCTTACCAGATAGTACTGACGGAGCACATCGAGAAAGTTCAAAGAAGGGCACCACGTTTTGTATTATCCCGAAATCGGGGAGAGAGTGTCACTGAAATGATACGGGATTTCGGGTTGACATCATTAAAACAACGACGTTTCTCGTTGGCGGGATCTTCAAAAATGATTCAAATGGCTCTGAGCACTATGATACTCAATTTCTGAGGTCATCAGTCCCCTAGAACTTAGAACTACTTAGACCTAACTAACCTAAGGTCATCACACACATCCATGCCCGAGTCAGGATTCAAACCTCCGACCGTAGCGGTCTCGCGGTTCCAGACTGTAGCGCCTAGAACCACTCGGTCAAAAAAGCCGGCGCACGGGATCTTCTCGCGATATTTCAGCCACCAGCTTTCCCCTCCGATTGGGAAAATATTTTGTTGACGCCGACCTACACAGGGAGAAATGATCATCATAGTAAAATCAGAGATCTCACGGAAAGATAAAAGTGTTCGTTTATTCCGAGCGCTATTCGCGAATGGAATAATAGAGAATTATTGTGTGGGTGATTCGACGAGCCATCTGCCAGTCACTTAAGTGTGATTTGCAGAGTATCCATGTGGATGTGGATGTAAATGTAGATGTCATGTGTTGTGTCAGTCGATTGAGTGGAATCAAGTTACTTAGATAGGTCGACATGGAGATGTGGCACAATAGCAATAAGGAGCTATCGTGCTTGTGCGTACTTTACCACGCCTTGAACGAAGTTACCAGATTTATTGGTATATCAATGTGGACTGCTCTACGTGTATAGAAGTAGTGATGTACCAGTCGCTGCCCCGTGACAATGTCTAAGGACTGTGGTCTTAAAAACATTCTAGTCGATAGCAAGCGGACGCGAGAGTCACACCTTGCCAATAACAATCGACGTTAAACCCGACAGGCCTTGCTACTGTCACTGAATAACGTTCAAGTGGTCATTGCGACCGGAGCTGCATGCAGAGGAGTCAAATTACTCTCAAATGGCTGCTACCCGCAGCGACAAATAAAGTTGCACGTCTTCATGGGGCCAAAAAACAACTAAAGTGGACAACAGCCGACTGGAGGCGTGTAGTGTGGTCCAGAGAGTCGCCATTTCGCGTCTTCTCAAATAACGCAAGTCGTCGAGTGCGTCCACGTCCCACTGAAGCGATTTTCCTGCAGTGTGTGGCGAGTGTAGTGCTGAAATCTTCTGGGGGTGCTCCTCTTATCATTACCTGGGCGTTAGCACTCATGTTACCTAGAATATAAACTAAGACGTTTAGCTCAACATTCTCAGTGACTAAGGGTCGCCCTTTCTTCTAGGCAATCATCATGAGTATGCTGAACCCACTCGTCTTCCAAATAAGGACGTATTCGCTCCTTCTTTGGCGAACACTCAATCACCATATCGCAGCTTGACTGGCCCGCTAAACAACCCGATCTTAATCCCATAAAATGTCTGGGACTGATTGGAACAATGGTTGAAACGTAGCAGTCAACATTCGCCCCATCTGGTGGCTCCGCGGGATGTGATCATCAGTGAATGGTTTCCAACTGTAAATGGCATAGCTGACGAAACCTTTGGAGTCTCTTCCTCGGCGATTTTGCAGCCACTGTCAAGACTAGAGGCGGTGTACCATGGTATTAAAGTGATACCTCCTGGGAGTGATCAGGTTTTGTCCTGTATAAACCCCTAGATTCTTCAATTAATAACGTGTTCTCGAAACTTTGGCAGTACCACCCATTGGAATGACAAGATATGAACCAACACTTCATTAGTTTCGAATAAATTGATGCCAGAGTTTCATTAACTCATTATTCAGTTGTGTTTCCACCTCCAATAATGATTTTTTCATCTACTGGTCAATGGTTGCACAATGAACTGTAAAGAGCCTTTAAAAACTCTGTGATAAATCTATCCCCTACCACCGGCCAGGGTGGTCGAGCGGTTCTAGGCGCTACATTCTGGAACCGCACGACCGCTACGATCGCAGGTTCGAATCCTGCCTCGGGCATGGATGTGTGTGATGTCCTTAGGTTAGTTAGGTTTAAGTAATTCCAAGTTCTAGGAGACTGATGACTACAGCAGTTAAGTCCCATAGTGCTCAGAGCCATTTGAACCATCTATCCCCTGTCTCATTTTCTGTAAAACTGCTGCTATCAACAATCTCTCAAAACGACAAGAAATCTGTATTTGATCATGCTATTTAATCCTCTCAAGCACTTTCACGTGTCACTTACCTCTAAGCTGGTTTCTCCTGTCAATTTTCAACAAGTTAAAAAAAATGGTTCAAATGGCTCTGAATACTATGGGACTTATTTGCTGAGGTCAACTAACGTAAGGACATCACACACATCTATGCCCGAGGCAGGATTCGAACCTGTGACCGTAGCGGTCGCGCGGTTCCAGGTTGTAGCGCCTAGAACAGCTCGGCCACTTCGGGTGGCAACAAGTTTCCTTATACTTACTTTCTTTTTGTTTCAAAAACGAACAAGTTACATGATACATATTTTTCCCGTTTAAATCATAGTCTTTATTAGGACAATAAGATTAGATTAATGAAAACTAGGAACCATACAAATATTCAACTGTGTTTATCGTTACTGACAAGAAAAATAATTCATTTTATTTGAATCAGCTATGAGTTCTTGGTGAAACATTGTAAATAAACTAAAAAACATTGTTTTTGCCTTGTTTCATAATTTTTATTTTAGTTACTGCAAAACTTAGGTTTCGGGTTATAAGCCTATTATCAAGTAAATTACTGTTCCAAAGATGATAAGACAAATGTAAACATGATGATGATGCAAAGATAAATATCAACTTCTTACTGTATCGATCCTTGGCTTAATGTTATATTACTTTAGTGATCAATTTTTGACAAATTACAGAAATCAGCAATTACACTAGCATGACTAAACATACTTAGGAATAAATTATGGCTCACCCAAAGACTTATCATCTACTCGTGGATTGAGACTCAAAGTTTGATTTGTATCTAGGAATTGCGATATCATATAAAATATCTGAATAATTGAATTGGGTTTGCTCATTTAATAATATATTGGGGATACACACATCTTTTTTTTTTAACTTATAGAATTTCTGACTAGCCGTGGTTCCCCCACTTTTCCTCCTGCATCTATTAGATACTTGTGGATCTTGTTAAGGCAACGTTCTGCAAAGGCTGAAACAGACTTCTTCAGTCTCAGCTTCTATGTATTTTTTAAGCCTGGTGCAGACTGACCTCCTACTTTGTAGAAAGATTTACACTCCAGCATATAATCTTATAAGTCCCATTTTTTGTGATGACTGTTTGTCTGTCTTTTGCATTGAACAAGTAACTACCTATCGTCTGAGGAACATAGAAAAGCACTGAGAAACACATTAGCTTCAAAACGTTACTTATCCGGTTGGACGTTTTCCCTATTAAAGGTAATCTGCACCATTTCTATCCCTGTTTGTCTGTTTTGGTCATTGGGGACAGCAGAAATCTTCATCTTTTTACTTAGAGTTTTGTCTATGATGCTGGGGTCGAACTCCTTATTTGTCGCTATTGTTTTTATTATTTTAAGTTCCTGGTGAAATCTTCTTGAGACATGGCGATATAAAGGAGATGGTGCATCAAGTGGTGAAATGCTGCACGTTTATAGGCTGTAGGATGTTGTCAGTGAAGGAGTCTTTTCGACAAATCTTAAAATTTATGGTTGTTGTTGTGTTCCGTCTTTAAACTAACGTCCAGAAAATTTATGCTGGGTCCCCCTAACTCCATGTTGACGTTCATATTAGTGTGCCACTGGTACATATTTTCCATAAATTTGTGGAGTGGTCTATTGGAAGCTATCCACATACAAAGCATATCATCACTTTTGTACCAATACACATGTTTTTCCAAGGATTCCTTCTCAAGAAAATAAGTCTCCCACTTGTTCATGAACATTTCTGCTAGCAAGGGGGATAAAGGTGAGCGCACTGCCAGACTAACTGCTTGCGTATAATAGCTACCTTGAAAACAGCAATAATTTTGATTCAAACAACGTCCCACTGTAATAACAATGCTCAGATGTTGTTCTGAACTGATGTTGTGTGAATATACTGATTGTAACACATTATCTACATAGTCTTTCAGTGGAATACTTGTCAACTAGTTATGCACATCAATAGACACTAATTTTGGATTTGTTGGAACCTTAATATCTATTAACTTATTAACTAAATCTAAAAAAAAATCTGTTGTTAATGCTCTATTTCCATTTGAAGTTCAGTTTCTTCTTCAAGGTGTTGTTAATCGTCCTGGCAATCTTACGTATTGGAGCTTGTGTTGTAGATACCACTGAACGGATTGGCACTTCTGGTCTGTGGAGCTTGGATAAATCGTAAGCTGTGGAGCCCCTTGGTTCAATTGGAGACTGCTCTTACAGGCATATTCAGAAAACGTGTTGGAGCAGTTGTTTACTACCTGTTCAGCCTGATCATTGTAACTAGCTGTTGGATCTTTCCGTAGTCTTTGTAGCTGCATTGACTTTGCTTGTATAATCTGTTTTAGTTAACAGCACTACACTGCGTCCTTTATCTACCATATTCACAACGATACATCTGGAGCATCCTGTATCAATGTCCATGTACAGACGTTAACGCGATTGTCATAATCGTTTCCATGAAGCTCTTGATGGAGAGAGGTGTTCATAAATGGCTCTGAGCACTATGGGACTTAACATCTGAGGTCATCACTCCCCTAGAACTTAGGACTACTTAAACCTAACTAACCTAAGGACATCACACACATCCATGCCCGAGACAGGATTCGAACCTGCGACAGTAGCGGTTGCGCAGTTCCCGACTGAAGCGTCTAGAACCGCTCAGCCACAACAGCCGGCCGAGAGAGGTGTGAAACGTATGGAACCAACGAGTACGTCGATAGTGGATGCGTCAGACACTCCCCTGGCTCAAGCCGCTTCCTTGTGCGATTGCGCTGGAGCTAACGCGCGTATCAACTGCAGCAGCAACAAGAACATTAATTTCCCACTATTCTGTAGTCATTTGTTTCCTTCTGCTACGTTCTCCAGGTGTTACACAATCACTTTCACGTAACTGGTTGAAGAGGGTGATAAATAACTGCCGAGACGGTTGACGTCTTGCCTCATATATCGCACAAGAACGACCTGCATTGTTCCTACACTCTCCATGCACCATGAGCATGTCGTCTTTTTCTGCATTGGTAAATCCCATCGTCCAATCACAATCTACTGCTTGGACTGTCACACAGTAACTAGCTAGCAAGTCGTAATGCACTCAAGGAACACACAGGCACACTGTAAGCAAATACTCGTACAACAACATCGTATTTAGAAACTATGCAGGATGAATGGCACAAACAAATGTCTGTGTGGGAACTTTTCAAAATAGGACATCTCGTAAGCGACTCGCACTAGACACCTGCAACAAACGCCGTTGACATTCTAATTACCCTACTTTTACTTGGTCAGTGTCATTAGGCATTGTTCTATTTATGAAGTATATGTTTGCACAAGATCTACACTTTTTAAGTATTGGGTTGGGCTGTTTTGGGGAAGGAGACCAGACAGCGAGGTCATCGGTCTCATCGGATTAGGGAAAGACGGGGTTGGAAGTCGGCCGTGCCCTTTCATAGGAACCATCCCGGCATTTGCCTGGAGCGATTTAGGGAAATCACGGAAATATTATTAAAATATGTTTATTGGCTAATAATACTAGCCCCTGACTACCAATCCATTCTGTGATAGAAACTGCATCAATAAAACTTCCCATTTCCACCACATTTGGGGTACAAGTTTTGGATAATTCACCTTGTATATACACTAATGTTCAAATGGTTCGAATGGGTCTGTGCACTATGGGACTTAACATCTGAGGTCATCAGTCCCCTAGAACTTAGAACTACTGAAACCTAACTAACCTAAGAATATTACAGACATCCATGCCCGAGACAGGGTTCGAACCTGCGACCGTAGCGGTCACTCGGTTCCAGACTGAAGCGCCTAGATCCGCTCGGCCACCAGTGTTCATAAAAAGAAAGCAGAACATCTTGAACGACTAGAGACAAGACGTTCATATTCACATGACATGTCCGTTAGAATGTTGTACAGAAAATATTAGTATTTCAGTCACCTCAGTTCAGCATGTACCCTGTTGCCTAGTACGCACAGGTCCGCCATGGGTCCTGGGTACTGATAACTTGTTCCATGCGTGATGGCATCGACTCGCGTAAGGCGCGAGTGGCATCCTGTGGCATAGCCATCCATGCTGCATTCACCTGCTTCCAAAGTTCATCTGTGGTGGTTGGCATTGGGTCACACTACTGCACCAGTCGTTTCACCAAATACTGCACATTTTCGATTGGCGGCACTTCTGCTGATCTGGCTGGCCCGGGCCAAAGGCTGACATTCTGTGGCACCAGGAAGGCAGGCGTTCGTGCAACAACATGTGAGCGTGCACTGTCTTGCTGGAAAATGGCGTCTGGGGTGTTAAGCAGTAAGGGGATGTCTACGGGCCGCAGGATGTCAAACTGGTCACTGTGATTTATGATTGTACCCTATGGCACGCCATAAGGCCTTGAGTTTGTATTGTATGTCTTATGCGAATAAGGCCACAGTGATACAGCTCCCCACGAGTTTCATACAAACAGAACCTGGTTTCGTTCGGAAACACTATTTGATGCCATTCATGTCTCCGTCGACGTCATCCCATACACCATTGCAATCTAGTACGTCTCTGCACGTTCTCTAAAAGTAGATGGAGGAATGGACGACACACACGTAACCCATGCGGTAATACACGGCGACGGACTATCATCCCTGATAGTGTACAATGTGTTACACTGTCCTGCTGTTGCACCAGAGCCGAGGAGGACGCAGATCTGTCCTGAAACGCGATTGGGATGATGTGTCGATTTTCTTGGGGAGGGGACTGAGTAGTGCGACCTGATTCATCTCGTCGTGATCTACCGTCTTGTGAACTATTGTACACACACCCGTTGCCCTGCCGAAACACTTCGTCCCACACGAGCAGCAAATTTCCGGATGG
Source organism: Schistocerca gregaria (assembly GCF_023897955.1). Classification (NCBI taxonomy): domain Eukaryota; kingdom Metazoa; phylum Arthropoda; class Insecta; order Orthoptera; family Acrididae; genus Schistocerca; species Schistocerca gregaria. Next base: position 363,735,487 of record NC_064920.1, read on the forward strand.
ATGCATCACATTGTCTCATGCCAATAGTCCGTAGCGCTCTCGCTTGCCACGCCCGGGTTCCCGGCGGGGTCAGGGATTTTCTCTGCCTCGTGATGATAGGGTGTTGTGTGCTGTACTTAGATTAGTAAGGTTTAAGTAGGTCTAAGTTCTAGGAGACTGATGACCATAGATGTTAAGTCCCATAGTGCTCAGAGCCATTTGAATCTTTCAATCTCATGCCAATAATGCGCCCTCTTTCAAACTGACTGATATGACCGTACGGTTCGCGTAAACGTCTGCGAGGCATCCTGATCAGGTCACACTGATCTATTACATTCGGTTTATATCGAACAACGAGAGCCGTAGCCACATTTTACTGGTAGATGGTGTTGCGCCGCGATATCGATGTTTACCTTGAACCCGCAGACCGAAATGGTTAAAAAAATGGTTCAAATGGCTCTAAGCACTATGGGGCTTAACATCTGAGGTCATCAGTCCCTAACTAACCTAAGGACATCACACACATCCGTGCCCAAGGCAGGATTCGAACCTGCGACCGTAGCAGCAGCGCGGTTTCTGACTGAAGCGCCTAGAATCGCTCCGTCACAGCGGCCGGCGACATGGTTCAAATGTTAATAATTTCTGCAAAACACACTAATCTACATGTCCTGTGAATATGAACGTCCTATCTCGAGCCGTTCAATGTGTTCTCTTTTTTTCTGAACACACACACACACACACACACACATATATATATATATATATATATATATATATATATATATATATATATATATATATATATATATATGAGTGAGTAAACACGCACGTCCTCGAATGAAACGTAATGTCACAATTTCAAAACAATCGCGGTGAAGAACTGTCGCAGATTTACGATTTTGTATTAAAGAACATTCACATTTTTATAGATTTCTTCTATAATTATTAGATATATATTTATATATTGTATGTGCCGTTCAAGTAGGTATATAAAACATTTGCATATTCAAATGCAACGTTACGTTTGAATTTCTATGCTGTCGGTGAAAAACTCAGAGATTTAAGATTCTGAACACACAATCATTTCCATTTTTATTTGTGTAGATGTAAATATTCGTTTATAAGAAATCGTAAATGTCCAGACGTTCTTCACAGAATGTTTTTAAATGAAGGCACAACTTTGTATTCGAGTAGGCGCTTGTTTTAATATATTTACTGGAGCGCCATTGGAAAACGAACATGAGGTTTCTGCTAGCAACATAATAAGTATATAAAAAATGCTCGTCTTCGAATGTAACGTTGTGTCAAAATTTCAAAGCAATCGGTGAAGAACTTTCTGAGATGTACGATTCAGTACAAACGAACGCTTAAGTTTTTATTTATATAGATGAAAACGTAAACTTTTTTGCTCTAACAGTTGATATTGATATTCTAGCTCTACTTGGCAGTTGCAAATTAGATTGTGCAGCACAAATAATAGTGCTAGACATTGATATTTCAGGCAAGTAAGCTGCTTGCATGGTAACGTAGTTTTCTGTGCCCTACGGGGTTGACCGTCGTAACTTCCCAAACCATCGGAATACTGGATTTCAGTGACCTCCCTCGTTCTCTGCCACAAGGGTGACTGATTTTGGTGTGTGTTTCCATCCAAGTGTCTTAATTCTCGAGCTGGCCACTACGCGGCTACCGAACAGAATACAAACCTCAACCATTACTGTAAGGTAAAATATCCATGAAGTGATAGTGACAGGCGCCCCTAACATGCACATTTACCAAAATCAAGCACCCCAACGGTGAGCGCAAGAGGACTCACCGGCATCAAACAACCCCGATGGGAAAAGAATACTATTACATCTATGCCGGATGATGATGATGATGATGATGTTTGGTTTGTGGGGCACTCAATTGCGTGGTTATCAATACCCGCACAAATTCCCAATCTTTTCTCAGTCCAATCTCGCCACTTTCAGGAATCATAATGACAACGCAAACACCCAGTCATCTCGAGGCAGGTGAAAATCCCTGACCCCGCCGGGGATCGAACCCGGGACTCCGTGCTCGGGAAACGAGAACGGGACCGCGAGACCACGAGATGCGGACATCAGCTACAGCGGTGTTCCTGGATCACGGTGTATGTAATTTCCATACATACCAACCATATTGCACGGCACAATCAAATTTTTAACTCGAAAGTAAATTGCGAATGTACATATCAACCGTTAGTACAATAAGGTTTACATTTGCATCGTAAATGAAATGTAGAATCAAATGCGTCGGTTCTTAACTGCGAAAGCAGGCACTCTTGACACTTTGTCGATTAGAGTGCCATCTACCACGAATGGGAAACGATGTTTCAAGTTAATGGTTGGCGTAGAATCGTAATATCCAATAAAACTGGGGTTTTAGTTTGAAAACACGAAGCTGACTCCACCCAAGGAGGACGGGTGGTTAGGAGCATGGCAGTTGTAGCGTAAACAGATGTCCCATTTACTAATATCAACTTATCACTTCGAACAATTTTTTCGTAGGACGCGTCATTTTAAAGATATTTACTTTTCTCAAGTTAAAAGAAACACCCTGTATATAGGGCGGTCAGAAACAGTCTGAAAACATTGTAAGAGTGTTGCAACGTAGTTTGTCTTCAGAAATAACTGCTAAGAAAGAAAATCGATAGGACGCGCTGTTTCCAGTTTAATTAGCATTGAAGTTCGCCAATCAGGCAGTAGCGCGCAAATTGTAGCGCCCCACCACAGAACAGTGACGTCAAACATGTCCTTCGTTTGGTTTCATAAAACCAAACACGACAGCGATAAAAGAATTGGCAGTAGGACGGTAGGAAGTATCGAAACCGAGCCAAGGGCTGAGGAGACTCGTGCGTTATCATCTATGCTATGAAAGCAACTGCGGCTGATTGTATCTGGCGGGCCACTTGAATTTGCGCGTAACGGCTTGATCAGCTAACTTTACTGGTAATTAACTAGGAAACGGTGCAACATATCGAATTTTTTGCTTAACAATTATTCCTCAGCAGAGGCTACACTGCAACACTCTTACAGCATTCTCGTTCTGTTTCTCACTACCCTGTATTTGTACACTGAGGAAAAAATAGCAACACCAAAAAATATTAATTTAGAGTAGTAGGGAGAAATCGTCTTAGCGGTGCACTGCACGCGAAGCCGTTTCACGAACTCGGCCTACGATAACAACAGTAACAAACTCGGTCTCCACAGCAGTAGCGACGAGGCCTTTACATAACTGGAGACGAAGGCTTACAAAATTAATCTTCTTAAATTTGAAAAAAAAAGCTGGTCAGCCTTTTCTTGGAGACGCCTAAATGCTTCTTACAAGTACAAGACCTGCTAACGAACCAATGTATCTACAGATACTATTCTAAAATGTAATTAAACGGAATACTCTTTAAATAAACATTTTTTTATCCAGAATGATTGTCGACATGTCACCCACAAAATAAATACTTTTCTTAACGAGAAGCATTTTTACGCTTTACTTGGACATGTGCACAAATTACTTACGATCGGCTGCAAGGTACACAGCAATCGCTGTTCGAGAGATAAGTGAACATATGAAAGTACATTGATACGCCGCTGCGTTATGCGACTATTCTATAGCGCATATAGTCTGGCGTAGTTGGGGTTTCATAATAAACTGCATGTAGTTCAAATGATTCAAATGGCTCTGAGCACCATGGGACTTAACATCTATGGTCATCAGTCCCCTAGAACTTAGAACTACTTAAACCTAACTAACCTAAGGACAGCACACAACACCCAGCCATCACGAGGCAGAGAAAATCCCTGACCCCGCCGGGAATCGAACCCGGGAACCTGCATCTAGTCATCAGGGTTCAGTTAGAAACGTGACTCATCAGGGGAAAAAATTTACTCCAGTCAATGAGATCCCAGGCTCCGGATCAGTGAAGACGTGTATGGACACGGGATCTCAACCTGACTGTCGCCCGCCATAAGGCTTGACAACCAGCAGTGCAGACTGGGAGTGCCATTTCTTTTCGTAATAGGACCCCTTTGGTTGTCATTCCCGGCAACATTAGGGCACGTTGACGGCATTCTACGCCCTGTTTTGTTACCGTTCATTGGAAGCCATCCTGTGCTTGCATTTCAGCAAGATAATAATGAAGAAGTAGAAACTCTATTAAACAGATTCAATAATTTACACAACAACGTCCAGCTCACCATAGAACATGAGAAAGATAACAAAATTAATTTTCTAGACATGGAAATAAGTAACAGACCAAACCCTAAAGATCAGTGTATACAGAAAACCAACATACACAGACACAGTTATTAATAAATCTTGCACACATCCCAACTCACATAAACAAGCTGCATTCACATCCTTCTTAAACAGAGCACAGATATTCCCACTTAATGCTGCCGATTATGAGACAGAAATGAAAACTATCAAATACATTGCACGTAATAATGGCTATCACGAACATGAAATAGACACACTATCACAACGCACAACTAAAAATAACAACAACAAAGGTGACACAGCTTCCTGACTCAACATCCAAGAACCCAAGTACATAACGTTACATATTTAGGCGTCATATCAGACAAAATAACTAAGCTGTTAAAAAAAAAAAAACAGGCATCAGGATCACCTTTGCCACCAACAACAACTTAAAAAAAACTGATATATGACATACCACATCCCACAGAGAAACTAAACAAAGCAGGAATTTATAAAATTACATGCAGTCATTGCAACAAATATTACATTGGCCAAACGCGAAGAAATTTTAAAACCCGCTTTAAAGAACACATTGACTGTTTCAGACTTGGCAAACCGAGTAAATCAGATATAGCGAAACATATACATGAAACAGGATCCAATTTTACAATAGGAACGATCTCAAAGTACTACATAATTTAGAAAAGAGTTGGAAAATGGATATCTTGGAAGAAATGGAAATATTCATCCATAGCCACATGGGGAATAACGAGATCCTGAATGAAATGACAGACTTCAAAAATTCACATTTCTTTTGAAATTTCACTACAGTACTCCGAGAATAACAGATACATAACATGACAGTCGTTTGACTCTAGCCCCCGCAAAGCTTAGAAATATGTAAAATAAATAGTTTATATCATGATGTGTTCAGTAATATTGTAACAGGTGCTCAACTTGCAATGTATTTCGTCAACCTACTTCTGTAATACGATAACATGATGTGCAGACGACATGTAAACATCTGACACCACATAGCTCGACTAATCGATAGTAAAATCGAAACCAGCTGTATTTCGACCGCCATCTTGTCCATTGCACAACAGAACTGTTAGTAATCGTGTTTCCAAGTTACTGCTACATTAGTGACAATTTGTGAACAGTGACCAAGAGAGCCATGAAAATGGATACACCACAACACATCACAACGAGACTGCTACCCCAGAAGAAGAAAGTGAGTGACCGTTACGCAACATTTTCGTGCAAACATCAGTCCAGCTTCCAAAGTGACATCACCTTTTATTAAGTTTTCTCTTCTTCCACAGGATGACCACAGCATTTACAAAAAGACAATGTAATATCAGTATGATCTTATTGTACAGTTGTTTTTGTAATGCCATTTAGCATGAAGATGAGGTTTAACCCTCGAAACATGTCGCTAAATGAATAACTAATACAATAGTTGACAAAGTTTGTGACTGGTAGCGGTAATTTAAAAAAATCCTTTACACATTGCTCGAGACAGTCACGGTCGAAAAATAGTCAAAATGGCTTCGAAATATAATGCCTGCCCCACATGGTGAGAGTTTCGACTGCTTGTTTTCGTTCATGCCAAACCTTTCCTTGCCCAGCAAGGTCGCTAAATCTTTCCGGATTGAGAACGTTAGGAGCAATATGCACAGGACTTTCCAACCAGCTCTGCATTTTTACTATCTAATGCCTCAATTGGACAGTTTTTGGCACAGTATCCCTCAGGAGGAAATCCAACAACTCTCTCAATCAGTGCCAAGAAGAATTACCGCTTGCATAATGACCAGGTGTGGACGAACACGTTATTGACTTGCTCAGTTTGGGAAGCTCTTTCTCTTGAATAAATCATCAAATTTTTCTGAAGTTGTTTTCATTTCCTTGTTTCTACATGAACGTCACATCTACCGATTTTCATTTCAATCGGATAATTCCTTCTTGGTATGTCGTGTTTTTGTCTTGGAGCGTATACAGTGGGAATACTCCGCAAGTTAATTTTCCGTTCGAGGATTTCGTTCATTAACCGACAATGCGCAACGGCGTCTGCTACTTTCCGGAAACCATGTAATATGGGGTCACTTCAGGAGCCGTTATCTACCGATCTCTACCTCTCGTGCACAGGCAGAAAGAGCAAGTGTCGCAGTAACTTTGTGGCAGAACCCATGACTTAAAGTAATGAAAACCCGTTCCCTATAGGCTGGCGAACGACAAGTTGCAAAATGAAGGGGCAAAGACGGCATCACGTACGTCGTTGCATATCGTCGTGCTCGTCGTAATTTTTGTAAGCAGAAAAGCAAGAAAGTCGAAAGAGTCACCTTGTCGTGCGAAAGTGACCTCTGCTGTTTGTGCCTCTCCAGCTTTCGTTGCAATAAACGTTCGAAGGCGTGCACGGTGTCGTAGTAATTTGCGCGAGCAACAGGTCAGCGATTTTTATAGGCGGGTGTCTGGCGCGCGCCTTGCCTCTCTGCATCGTAATCTCTCAAAACGCTACCTGCGTAGGTAATGCTGCCGCGGCGTTGTGCCTGACTGAGCCTCTGCTGCCACCGATGCTCGCTACATGCAAAGCAGACGTATTACCTCACAGACGGTTCCCATCTCACAGCAGCAGTAGAAGTTTCAAAGCGAAGCCACACTCGCCGTTTTTGGCACAGTTGTAGTGCCACCCGCCATTGGGAACTAGTTACATAACACAAACTGCTTTCTGCGCTAAGACAGAAGTGTGTCTTCTTTGTCACCCTTATCTTTAGTTTGCTGACAACACCTCTGTATTTATTTCTTTATGGGTGCACAATGATGTCTGCAGATATTACAACTTTATTTCAGAAAAAAACACTACTGTCATTGTAGCGGAATGAATACTAGAAATGTGTACTGGAACAAAAATATATAATTTGTTTATTTACGCTTGTAGCTTTATAGATTACTTCGTTTAAGTAATTCATTTCAAATTAAACTTGTAAGGAAGGCCAGGACTAGAAGCCGCACGTCGGCTCTGTTTTTGTGTTTTCACTAACGCTGAAAGGTTACATACTAGCAAAAAAGTGTGAGATTGTAATTAAGTATTTATTTAGTCCTACCTTGTGTGCATACTATATTTCACTGTGAGGCTGCCTTAACATGAAAGCCCGCACTTTAATGGGTAACTGCACACGTGCTTTGTGTTTCTGACTCAAAGTTGGAGCTGAACTGATTTAGAATGGGTTACAGAGAAATTATAGATGAAGAAATCACTACCGTATTCGTTCCACTAGATACACATGCAAAGACAGTCCTCAGTGATGTACAACGATGTCTCAGTGTGTCCACCGACCGGAGCGGCGATGTGCTTCAGGTATTGGAATCGCTTTCAGGAGAAGCGGAGTTAAAATACCTTTCAACTATTCACATCTAGGTATCTTGTGAACTGTAAGAGGGTTTCTTCAAACCAGCCGCATTCGGTTTCCCTACGTATCCTTGTGGAACTGAGCATGTGCTCCGTCTCGTATGTTCTCGAAGATTGCGTGTAACACACCCTCCACCCCCCACCCTCCTTTTTCCAATCGCCAGTTCTTTTTTTTAGGAAAAACATTTAGAGTTGAACGTTTAAATTTAATGCTTCTTTGCTCACTGTAAAAAGTTGATAGTGCAGCTTATAATTTAACCACTTGTTACTCTTTACTAGTTGAAAGTGCCGAATTCGATTATTGAATCACACACATAAAGGTAAGAGAACACTTTTGGTGCAATGACTCACGTAGGAATGGGTGGAACTTCAAGGTACCTTTATCAGGTGTGAAGACAAAGGAATTCGCGATGATCACAATCAGGTTCAAATGGCTCTGAGGGCTATGGGACATAACATCTGAGGTCATCAGTCCCCTATAACTTAGAACTACTTAAACCTAACTAACCTAAGGAAATCACACACATCCATGCCCGAGGCAGGATTCGAACCTGCGACCGTAGCGGTCACGCGGTTCCAGACCGTAGCGCCTAGAACCGCACGGCCACTCTGGCCGGCTCACAATCAGGGAAGTTCAAAAGACAAATAAAACTAACTAGATTTAAGTATAAAAAATGTCCACGCAGTTTGCCACGTCATTTTATATAAATTAGATTTGCCGTCGGATCTGCCGCTGTAGACTGCCAGGGATGAGGACAGAGAATTTTTTTTTTTTTGGGGGGGGGGGGCAGGGGTTGAAAAAACGCACGTATTTTTAGAAGACTGAAGGTAAGGGGAACTAATATTAGATGAGATATGGAATAACGAAATAGAATTGAAATAGGGAAGTGACTTCTGGCGATGCAGCTATAATTAATTTGGTGGCAAGTCCAACCACCAAGGAAGCAGGGTGTAAGGCCGGGCGATCACCATACCACTTAAACAAGTCTCCGAAATTCTGTTATAATGCTGCACCGATAGCAGGAGCCGGCTTCAGAAGAGAAGAACTTGGCCCAGGCTCATTTGATTCAAAGCTGCGGAGAGTGGTGAACAAGGCGCATGTGGTGCGACAGCGACATGGGAAGCGAATGTTCGAAGCTTGGTCATGGCTTGTATACACAGGGAAGTATTCCTTTACCTTAATATACTAGATTACGTTTTTTAACGGCAGCTTGTACTTAATTTTCAAAACAAAAGTTACCAAAATTATGACTATTTTTGGAGGAGGAGGAGGAGGAGGGAGTTTACCAGTTCTCTGATTGATATGACGCGGTGAGCTACGACTTTCTCTCCTGTGCCACCCTCTTCATCTCAGGACAGCATCTACAGCTAACGTCCTCTTTGAGCTGTTGGATATATTCCAGCCTTTGTCTTCCCCTACAGTTTTTTATCTTCTACAGCTCCCTCTACTAACATGGAAATTATTTCCTGATGTCTTAACACATGTCCTATAATCCTGATCCACCTCCTTGCCAGTGTTTTCCACGTACCTCCCCATTTCTCATCAGTTCATCCATTTTTCACATCCTGATATAGCACCATGTCTCAGATGCTTCACTCTTTTTCAGATTCCTTACAGTCGACGTCGTGCTCAAGATAAATATTCTCAGAAATTCCTTCCTCAAGTCGAGGCCAATGTTTGGTACCAACGTTGATGAGTTTCCTGGGTACTCTCGGGAATGCGTCCTCTATTTAACTTTTTGAATATTTGGAAGGAGAAAACGTTACTTTTTATTTACGAGTGGAGTTCAATAAGTAACGCAACATATATTTTTTGTGAAAGCAGGTTGGTTTTTATTCAGGATTGCAATACACCATATTATTCACCAGTGTTCTACATAATCTCAGTTCAGTGCGACAGCCTTACGTTACCTAACTGGGAGGACCTGTATCTCGCATGCTACCACTCTACTGGTCGACGTCGGAGCCGACGCCTTGCTGCATCAATAATCTCCCCATCATCCACATACTGCTTCTCGTGGAGTGCCTCCTTCATTGGGTCAAACAGATGCGAGTCGGAAGGTGAGAGATCTGGCCTGGAGGGTGGATGAGGGAGAACAGTCCAATGAAGTTTTGTGTACTCCTCTCGGGTGCGCAGACTTGCGTCAGGCATTCATAGGTTCTTTTGCATTTTTTTTAGTGACGAACACATTGCAGGAACCACAGCTGTGTGCTTTCGGCCGTCAAGCTTGAGATCGGACAGGTTTGCGTGACCGTGTTGCGACTTGTCGTGCTTTTGTTCACTGCCACGTCTGCGAAGACATTCCGCAAGTGCATATGAATCTGATTTTCCGCCAGAAGAAACTCAATGACATTTCTCTGCTTGGAATGCAGCCCCGTTACAGACGCCGTTTTCAACGTTACGTATAGCGCCGCCGCCAGCAGGAACTTCGTGAAACTATAGGGGCTGAAGCACGAATATTCCACAATGTCCCACAAAAAACACCGCATTTTTCAACCGAAAAAAAGTGTTACATTACTTACTGAACGCCCCTCATATATCAAGACAGTAAAATCATATATTAACGACACTATTAGCAAAAGCATTTGCAAATGATGCTTTGGTATTACTTTTATACGTCATGGCAGCCAACACCACGCCCTTTTCGAAACGTGACTAGACTATCGATCTGCACAATATTATTGAAATCTTTCCAGGCGTGAATGTTAAGAGCCAAGGAAATCAATAATAGTCTTATGAGGTCAGATTTTTAAAATAATTTAGAGAAGACACTGACTTCATTATTATGCAACGATGTCGTAATGACGTTCTTTCACTTTCGAATTCAGTGTTGGCGAGGTGAAGGCGAAGTGTGGAATTCTATTAGACTCGAAGTGAATCGTAAGATTACGCAGTATTTATCGTCCTCAGCGAATAAAAGGATTAAGTTAATTACTAAAATGGCAGAAGTGATGCAAGTAAGGAAAAGATTGAAAATGGAATGGTCTGTGTTGAGAACATGTCATTCACGTGAATGCCAACTTTCGTAAATAATGTCGACTGTGATCTTCCTGACTGCTGGACAATGGAACAGAAATATTTATGTAAGAAGAATGTGTGGTTGACAAAACGAGAAACTAGACTGTAAAAGTTGTAAGAAAGTTGGGACACTGAGGTCAGAAAGAAATAAACAAGAAATGAATATTTCCCAACAGTGGTCAAAAATTTCGGTGTCGTGCTTTGGAAAAAACAAAACAGACCAGATGCAATCTTCGTGAAAGATTGAAAACACAAAAAAGTTCACCCCATGAAGCATAAAGATGATTCGGAGTCAGGAACTGATGTTCAGAATCTGAATGGAGTGGACATGGGTCGTATTCTTCATTCCAGATTTCATTTGTCAACATAGTAAGTAATATTTCTACAGAACTGAAAGCCTGTCGTCAAAAATGTCGTTGAACCATACAGAAATAGTTCCACGATATTTTCAATTATCAGCCAAATTGCATTGAGCGAGTATTTATATTCGAACTATGCCACATGGTATGACAGAATCAACAAACGTTTTCCTAGATTTGAATAAAATAGAATGCACGGTAGCTGAAGGAATATTCAATGATGGAATTAATAATTTAAAGACTACAGGTTTCAACCAAGAGTTTTTGAATCAAAACCTCATTTCTGTTGCCAGTAATGGCACGGATGTTACGTTGGGAGAAAGAAAGGTGCAGTTGCATTACTGAAACAAGCTTCCCCACAAAAAAAAATCAAGGTGGCACTGCGAAAGCCGTAGGTTAGAGCTATCTGTTGGTGGTGATACAAGAAAAGATTTTTCTTCAGAAATCAGTCACTTTATATCTTTCCTGGATAAGCTATAGACACACTCCCATCAGACGTTCAAAAATTCTAGACAGCTAAGAAGATAGGTAGAACAACTTCAAACCCAAATTCTTAAAATTGGCAGTCTTGCGTACTCGGTGGGCAGGCTCTAACTTTAGAACTGTTACGAGAGTTTTGAAAAGTATGAGGCACATGTTTCACATTTTACTGGTACTGAGAGTTACACAACGAGAGACAACACTGACAGGGAAATGTATGAAGATCTTCTACAGAAAATCGCCAGTATTGATTTTATTTTGGATATTGTTTTAACGTGGGCTGAGCTGCAGGTGTTGACTGATCTTAGTTTAGGACAGCTACAAAAAAATAAAAATAAAAACACAACTCAAAATGTTTGAAGAGACAAGTAAACAGAGATCTATATCATAATGAAGCTCTCAAAACAAAGAAACAATTACAATTCAAGAGGATTTCTCTTAGGCAAGGAAATGAAAAAAGGCCTACCTCCATTGACCTAACATCATTTATGAAAGGTTATGAAAGGTTATGTAAGCGGATGGAATACACTTTTAAGTGATGAAGGTAATATATCTTCATGGACTTAAGTACTGTATCCTTCTTACTGGCCTGACAACCACGTAGTAAATATTGGTGAGGAAGAATTTAAAAATGTCAAAGAATCAGATTTCCTAAAAAAATTCATAGAAGAGATGTTCCGTTTCTCTCCTACTCTGATGAATACAATCAACTGCACGCCAATATCCACCAGTGTACGTGAGACGGTATTTTCACAAATGAACCTTGTTTTAACCCCATTATGAGTGTCACTCTGCCTGAAGACTGTTGCCAGATTGATGTTCATAAAACGAGTAGGACCTCCTTTGCAACTGTTCAGCCCAACTTTGTGTGAGGAGACCTGGTTCCTGAAAGAAAGATACCTGCCTACAGACATCAAAAGTAAGGAGCAGAATCAGGAGAAAGGTGCTAATGATATTCTGATATTGATTTGGAATCTGCTTCAAACAACCGGGTTCATCTGCAACGTATCTCTTTTAACCCTAATTCTAGATATTAAGTACATATAAACATGAATTATTTGCTTACTTTAAGCTATGCATTAATTTCTTACAGCAATAATTTGTAAGTGTTACACATTGGCGATAGGTCACTCTGAGTACCACCTACTTTTTTTTCTCAGAAAATCAGCACTGGATACCACTGGAACTTTTTTGGTAGTGAAAGCCCTCTTGCCCTGTCCTAACCTACTTTTTTTGTCCCACTTGCTTTGTCTGGCATACATTATTTTGATTCCAAAGCAGTAGAATCCCTTCATCTGATCTACTTCGTGGTACCAAATTTTGATGTTAAGGTTATCACTAATCTCATTTCTACTACTCCTCATTACTGTCACCTTTCTTCGGCTTAATCTCAAACCGTATTCTGTGCCCAGTAGACTTTTCATTCTATTTAGTACGTACTGCAGTTCTTCCTCGCATTCACTGGGGATAGCAATGTCATCATCAAATCTGATCATTGATCTTCTATACTCTGAATTTTCCATTCCGCTCTTGAATCTCTCTCTTCAACAAGTCTTAATTTTGAACACTGTACCATTTTAAATTCTCGAAAACTTTTTTGGGTCGCCAAATCCTATGAAGGCGTACTGATTTTGCTTAAACCTTATTACCATTGCCAAGCGCAACTCACGACTGTCTCTGGCTGCCTTTATCTTTCATGAAGCCAAACTGATGTGACAGATCTTCAGTTTTCCTTTCCATTCTTCTCAGTATTATCCAACGTAAGAACTTGGATGTATGACTTGTCAAGCTGATTGTACGATAATCCTCGCACTTATTTGCCCTTACTGTCTTTTGCATTCTGGAGATGACATTTTTTCCTATAGCCAGATGACATGTCACTAGCCAGATATTATACATACCAACTTGAATAGTAATTTGGTTCCAGAATGAGATTTTCACCCTGCAGCGGAGTGTGCGCTGATATGAACCTTCCTGGCAGATTAAAACTGTGTGCCCGACCGAGACTCGAACTTGGGACCTTTGCCTTTCGCGGGCAAGTGCTCTACCAACTGAGCTACCGAAGCACGACTCACGCCCGGTACTCACATCTTTACTTCTGCCAGTACCTCGTCTCCTACCTTCCAAACTTTGCGGAGACATGGCTTAGCCACAGCCTGGGGGATGTTTCCAGAATGAGAAGGTTCTGCAATATCCTTTCTTTCAGGAGTGCTAGTTCTGCAAGGTTCGCAGGAGAGCTTCTCTAAAGTTTGAAAGGTAGGAGACGAGGTACTGGCAGAAGTAAAGCTGTGAGTACCGGGCGTGAATCGTGCTTCGGTAGCTCAGTTGGTAGAGCACTTGCCCGCGAAAGGCAAAGGTCCCGAGTTCGAGTCTCGTTCGGGCACACAGTTTTAATCTGCCAGGAAGTTTCAGTAATTTGGTTGCCCATGGTTTTAAATTTACCGGAAGAATGCTATGCCTTCTGCCTTTTTTTATCGCAAGCGTCCCAAGTCTTTGTAAAACTCTCAGTGTATTATTGTATCCTCTGTCTTCCCTATCGACTCCCTTCCCTTCTTCTATCATATCGACAGACAGTTCCTCGGCCTTGAAGAAACGTTCGATGTATTCTTTCCACATGTCTGTTCGCTCAACTATGTTTCACAATGAAATTCCTCCTGTAGTCTTAATGTGGACACGTTTGCTGTTTATTTCTCCGAAGGTTCTTTTGACATGCCTATACGTGATTCTGTCTTTCCGATGGCCATTTCTTTTTCAATTTCTTAACACTTTTCCTGTAGTCATTTCACCATAGCTACACTGCGCTTCGTGTTTACTCCGTTTATAAATGTCTTATAGTGCTGTATTTCTGTCTTTTCATCAGTATTTTTGTACTTCCTACTTTCGTCGACCAACTGAATTATTCCTTCTCGCCCCCAGGGGCTCAGCGTTCACTTGCTGAGTACGGGCTTGGCGACCCCGGGGTCCTGAGCTGGGGACTGGTCTGCGCCGCCAGTGTCCTGTCACCGTAACCCCCGGACATGCTTCAGCGACCACCGTACGGCGCGGCGGTGAAATGTTGTGTGCTGCGGGGAATGATAATCTTGGCTTGACCGCCTGGATTGCGAGGAAGGCCAACCTCTATAAAAACCCCTCAATCTTTCGGTGTGCTCTGCGCCTAGAAGATGCATGGCTGTTGGGGTGGAACAGTCGCAAGCGGGCAACCTCTGGGGCACCTGCCGCACCCCAGTTGTATAAGGCTTACTCAGGCACGCGGGGCTCTGTCTGAGCGGACTTTTAGTTCCCTAGCTGCTCGTGGGACCACAATGGACCCTTCGACCTCTACATTTCCCCCTACCAGTGGCTTGGGTGGGCCGCTGGTAGGAAAACACACCCAATCGAAAAAGCGGCTACGCGCTGCGAGTCCTCCAGCGCCTGGTGTTGCTAGAGGTTTAACAGAATGTAGTAACGGAGCACATGCTGATAATCAGAATGTGTTTTTGATTATTAAAAGGAAGGAGGGTAGCTTTGAGAGGGTTTCTCCCTTTTACATCCACAAGGGTCTTGAGGGAATTGCAGGAACACTGAAATCTGTAAAGCGACTGCGCAATGGGACTCTGTTAGTTGAAACTTCTAGTTCCCGTCAAGTCGCTGCCCTTCGGAAAGCAAATTGTCTAGGAGAGTACGCTGTCGAGACCGAGCTCCACTCCACTTTGAACTATAGTAAGGGTGTTGTGACGTGTAGGGACTTGGTGGATATCCCCATAGACGTGCTAAAATCTGAGTGGGCTGACGAAGGAATTGTTGATGTGCAGCACATTATGAAACGAGTCAATGGGGACCTCGTCAAATCTGACTCGTTTATTCTCACATTCAGTTGCCCGAGACTCCCGGAGCATGTTAAAGCGGGGTTCTTAAGTTTGTCCGTACGGCCATATTTCCCCAACCCAATGCGCTGTTTTAAATGTCAGCGCTTTGGGCATACTACGTTGGGGTGCAATGGAATAGCCACGTGTGGTAAATGTGGTCAGCCTGCCCATGACGGAGCCGATTGTTCATCGCCTGTGAAGTGCGTGAATTGCTCTGGGAGTCACCCTGTCTGGAGCCGGATCTGCCCCATCTATCTCGAAGAGCGGAAGGTACAGGAGATTAAAACATCTAAGCGCATCCCCTATGGTGAGGCCAAGAAGATCTTTAAGGCCATGCAACCTCCTGTGTTTTCCACATCTTTCGCTTCCGCTCTCAAAAAACCGGTACAACTGGCCACTGTTGCTACACAAACGGAGGTTGCTAGTGTTAGCACTAAAACCTGCGCTTGCCAGTGCACTTGTGCTGCTGCGGTTGTTTTGCAATCTGCGGCTCTCCCCGCTACATCGGACAAGGCCGTGGTTGCTGACATTGAGGTACTTCCAGCCTCCCCCCATATGGCGCCTTCTGCCCAGGCGAGTCAACCTCCAACTGTTGACAAGGCTCTGCATTCCAAGCCCCCCAAGACAAAGCCTCAGAAGATGAAGGTTCTGCCACCTGAGGAGACTAGTCAGCGTCGGTCCGATGACGAGGCCATCGTACTGTCTGACATCTCCCGTGGGTCGTCATCGGAGCTTATGGACATTGATGTCGACCGGGGGCGATCTTCTCGCCCCAGGAATAAATCTCCGGCCAGTACGGTCTCTCCTCCAAAGCACAGAGGCAGGGTGAAAGTTCAGCCACCCTGATCACTGGCTCCCATATTACAGTGGAACCTGAATGGTTTCAGGACGCATGTGGCCGAATTACAACTCCTCATACGAGAGTGCCCCTTGTGCTTATGTCTCCAAGAGACACATTTTCGGGCCACTGATTCTCCTTCTTTACGCGGCTATACCGCATATCGAAAAGATGATCTGACGGGGCAAAGGGCAAAGGGTGGTGTTGCGGTTTTTGTCCGTGACATGCACCCCTCATCTGAGCTCCCTCTCGTCACCGACTTGCAAGCAGTTGCAGTTGACATTCTTGTGGGTCGGAGGCTCACAGTCTGTTCTGTTTATTTACCACCTCCGGATGCGATAGACACTGAGGCTCTCACGGACCTTATTAGCCAACTCCCTCGCCCATTTCTTCTTCTGGGGGACTTCAACGCTCATAATGTCTTATGGGGCTCTCCGACTACTTGCCCCAGGGGTCGCATTCTGGAAAGCGTCATGATGTCTGAAGAACTGTGCCTCCTCAACTCTGGTGCTCCCACTCATTTCTGTACTGCTTCCGGATCGTCATCGGCTATTGACCTTTCCTTTTGCTCTCCAGCACTCGCGGATTCTGCTCTGTGGGAGGCTGCAGCTGACCTCCATTCTAGTGACCACTTCCCCCTCTGGATTCGCCTCCTGGATGAGGCTGTGGCATTACCAGTGCCGCCCCGATGGCACCTTTGCAGAGCTGACTGGACACTTTTCAGCCAACTGGCTGTTTTGGAACACCGTGCCAGCGTCCACGAATGGGTAGACCATGTTGCAGCCGTGATCTCTCATGCTGCTGAATTGTCCATCCCACGGTCATCCGGTCATCCCAAGAGGCGTCCTGTCCCTTGGTGGACCACTGAGTGCCACTCAGCCATCCGCGCCCGCCGTGCAGCACTGCGCCGCTTCAAGTGCCGTCCCTCAGCTGACAATCTTGCGGCCTTTCGAGTGGCAAGGGCCAGAGCGCGGCGGGTGATTAAAGAGAGCAAACGACGGTCATGGCAATCGTTCTTGAATTCCATCTCTCGCTCCACTAGTTCTACGAAAGTATGGGAAGCCATCAGGAGGATTTCCGGGAAACTCAGCCAGCTACCTGTCACGGCATTGCTGCATCAGGGATGTCTCCTCACGGCGCCGAGAGACATTGCCCAGACACTGGCCATGCATTTTGCGGAATCTACCGCCACTATTAACTGTGATCCTGATTTCTGCCGCTACCGCACTGCCGTCGAAAGGGGTCACTTGGACTTCCGGTCTCTAAATTCTGAACCCTATAACTGCCCCTTCACAATGTGGGAGCTGGATTCTGCGCTGTCTGTGGCTCATGATACTGCGCCTGGTCATGATCAAATCCGGTACAGCATGCTGCGGCACCTGTCGCTGCCATCCAAGGAAGTTCTCCTGAACTGTTTCAATATGATATGGTTATCTGGCACGTACCCTGACTCGTGGAGGGAGGCAATTTTGATTCCCCTCCTCAAACCAGGGAAGGACCGAACGCATCCCAGTAGTTATCAGAGTATTGCCTTGACGAGCTGTGTTGGGAAGACGTTGGAACGCATGGTCAACTGCCGCCTGGTTTGGCTGCTCGAGACCAGGCAGCTCCTTAGCCCCTCTCAGTGTGGCTTTCGGAGATGTCGTTCCACTATAGACAACTTGACCCTGCTTGAGGCCGCCATCCAGCAGGCCTTTCTACGTAACCAGCATTGTCTAGGGGTCTTCTTTGACATTAATAAGGCGTATGACACTACTTGGCGCCGCCTTATCCTCAATCAACTCCATGAGTGGGGCTTTCGTGGCCGTCTCCCCATCTTCATTCGGTCCTTTCTTTCTCACCGCCTCTTTCGATATCGGGTTGGTAATGTGCTATCGGATTTGTACGTGCAGGAGAATGGTGTTCCTCAGGGCAGCGTTTTAAGTGTCACCCTCTTTGCCGTTGCTATTAACAGTATCACGTCCACTATCCGGAGTCCTGCCCAATGCTCCTTGTTTGTGGACGATTTTGCTGTTTTCTGTTCTTCCTCCAGTCTTGTCAGTGCTAGTCGGCAGTTACAGCTTACGATAAAGCGCTTAGAGGCATGGACTGCAAAGACGGGTTTTACCTTTTCTGCAGACAAATCTGTGTGTGTTCATTTTAATCGTTCTCGGCGTCCTTTTACCTCCCCTGAATTGCGTCTGAGGGACACCGTTCTTCCTTTTAGAGACACTGTGAGGTTCCTGGGCCTCACTTTTGATTCCAAGTTGTCGTTGTTGCCTCACCTTAAAGACCTCAAGGTGCGGGCCCTGAAGGCACTGAATATTTTGAAGTGTCTGAGCCATCGGTCCTGGGGAGCAGATCGGGCGCGTCTGCTGCAGTTTTATAGGGCTTTCGTCCGATCGCGTCTTGACTATGCTTGCACCGTGTATGGGTCAGCAAGGCCTTCGTATCTGAAGATCCTTGACGCAGTACACCATGAGGGTATCAGGCTGGCCACTGGTGCCTTCCGTACCAGTCCAATCCCCAGCGTGTGTGCTGAGGCAGGGGAACCGCCGCTCGCCATCCGGCGGAAACTCCTCATGGTGCGACGGGTGTGTCATTTCCTTGCCTGTCCTACCTCCCCTGCGTACCCTACCGTTGCCCGACCGCCTATGGAACGTCTCTTTTCCAGTCGTCCCAGGGCAACAAAACCATTTGGGATTCGTGCCAAGCATTTGCTTGAGTCCCTTGGTGTGGAGCGTGTGGCCCCCCAACGACAAGGTTTTACTCGCCTGCCTCCCTGGTTGCTCCAGAGGCCCAGCATCCTTTTAGACTTGTCGGAGAACCGGAGGAACTGCACTCCGGCGTTTGTTTTTACCTCCTTATTTTACGATATTTTAAACCAGCATCCGGACCATGTACCTGTATTCACAGATGGCTCTAAACAGGGGGACACTGTTGGTTGTGCTGTTGTTTTCCCTGATCGAGTCGTCAAGTTACGGCTTCCTGCGGTGTTTACCATCCTCGATGCCGAATTGTTTGCAATACTGCGGGCATTGGAGCAGATGAGATGTGTTCCCAGTATTAAGTTCCTCATCTGTTCTGACTCCCTGAGTGCCCTTCAGACCATTCAACACTTGTACCCAGCGGATACGGTCGTCCAGAACATCCATTATGCCCTACTCCACCTGCAACGGCAGGGGAAGGAGGTTTCTTTCTGCTGGGTGCCGGGGCACGTGGGTATTAGGGGCAACGAACTGGCGGATGTGGCTGCCAAAGATGCATGTTCCCTCCCTCACGTTGTTGAATGTGCCGTCCCCCTCCATGCTGTAACCTCCCTTTTGCGTTTTCGTGTTATGCATCAATGGGAAGAGGAGTGGTTGGCAGTTTCTGACAATAAGCTGCGTCTGGTAAAGGCCACTACGCGACCATGGCGTACGTCCTACCAGTCATACAGGCGGGATGAGGTTCTCCTCACTCGCCTCCGCATTGGACACAGTCCCTTCACGCATGGTTTTTTACTCCGGCGGGAGGACCCCCCAATCTGCAGGGCTTGTGGCGTCCAGATTACTGTCCGCCACATTTTACTTGACTGTCTTTTATTCTCTGACCAGAGGGCGGTGGTTTCCTTGCCACCGGATTTGCCCTCTATTTTGCAAGACGACGCAGCGACTGTGGTTAAGGTTTTACGGTTTTGTGTCCTGTCCAATCTGTTGCCTCGGATTTTAGGGAGAAGGTTTTAATGTGCTGCTGGGTGACTGGCTCACCCAGTTTTTAGGTAAGAGGTCCGCCAGTCACGATTACCTCCTTGTTTCACTTCGGTATCTGTTCTCTTTTCCTTGTGTTTCCTTTCCTTTTTTAGTGTGCTTCTTCTCCTCTTGTTTTGCCTCTGTATGTGCGCATTTGGAACTGCGTCAGGCCTGTGTCTTTTAGCCGTTCTCCTTGTTCGGCGTCCGTCTTCGTCCCTTCACCGCCTGTGTTCCTGTTTCTATGCGCTTGGGCGCTGATGACCACGCTGTTTAGCGCCCGTAAACCTCAAACACACACACACACACACACATATTCCTTCTCTTACCAAGGTATTTTACGTGGTAAGCATCCTTGTACATAGATTTGTCTGTCCAAGGTCTGTGATTTCTCTTTTTCAAGACATCGAATGGTCTTCAGCTGAACTTGTAAGCACCTTTTGTGCTTTATCGGTATAGTGGTACTGTTTTCTGCGATACTTGACCGCACTGCCTGTACCTATACGAGACCTATTACGAAATATTG
Source organism: Schistocerca gregaria (assembly GCF_023897955.1). NCBI lineage: Eukaryota > Metazoa > Arthropoda > Insecta > Orthoptera > Acrididae > Schistocerca > Schistocerca gregaria. Next base: position 363,755,864 of record NC_064920.1, read on the forward strand.
TGTGAGTGGTGCATATGTATGTTCAATAATGTCCAACCAGACCATCGGACAGTTTATGTCACACATTCACCTTTCCACGGCACATACGCTGCAATATCTCAATGCTCACACTGCAACAGATCGTGTCTGAAAGTGTTGAGTAGAACAACCACAAAATCGAAAATACACACGCGTATATTCCGAATATCCTTTGTTGAAAATAGCCAAGTAACTGTACATTTTATAACTGTTAATCGTGCGTGCGTGTGTGTGTGTGTGTGTGTGTGTGTGTGTGTGTGTGTGTGTGTGTGTGTGTGTGTGTGTGTATGTGACGGAATGAGGGGGACGGAGGGGGCGTGGCAGAACTAAGATTTGATTGTTCATTATTTTACGAGCAAGTTCAAAATAGCAGAATTTATCCGTGATCTATGGACAGTGTCTTTGGCTACTAATCACAACTCCTCGACCCCGGGATCAAAGTCCGCAACTGCTTGGATTTTGATTCATAATTAGCACTGGCGGCCGAAGGCTCCCGGCATAATAAGTCACCCTTATTCTGCCAACGGCCTTGTCAAAGAGGGCGGAGGAGCGGACAATGGTCCAGAGCACTCTCTTGTCCTATGGTCGGGAAACTGCACTTAAAAGCGGAAGAATCAGCAATGATCAACGGCATGAGGATGCAGAAGGCAATGGAAACCACTGCAATACAGACACTTAACGTGAATCCACAGGACATTTGGCCTGTAACTGAAGAAGTGTCATGATGATCTCTCCATTGGCAAAAGATTCCGGAATAGTCCCCCATTCGGATCTCCGGGAGGGGACTGCCAAGGGGGAGGTTGCCATGAGAAAAAGATTGAATAATCGACGAAAGGATAACGTTCTATGAGTCGGGGCGTGGAATGTCAGAAGCTTGAACGTGGTAGGGAAACTAGAAAACCTGAAAAGTAAAATGCAAAGGCTCAATCTAGTTACGGTGAGGATCAGTGAAAGGAAATGGAAAGAAGACAAGGATTTCTGGTCAGACGAGTACAGCGTAATATCAACAGCAGCAGAAAATCGTATAGCGGGAGTAGGATCCGTTATGAATAGGAAGGTAGGGCAGAGGGTGTGTTACTGTGGCCAGTTCAGTGACAGAGTTGTTCTTATCAGAATCGATAGCAAACCAACATCGACAACAATAGTTCAGGTATACATGCCGACGTCGCAAGCTGAAGATGAAGAGACAGAGAAAGTTATGAGGATATTGAAAGGGTAATACAGTATGTAAAGGGGGATCAAAATCTGATAGTCATGAGGGACAGGAATGCAGTTGTAAGGGGAGGAGTAGAAGAAAAGGTTACAGGAGAATAGGAGCTTGGGACAAAGAATGAGAGAGGCGTTTGCGCTATGTAACAAGTTTCAGCTAGTAAAAGCGAATTCCCTGTTCAAGAATCACAAGAGGAAGGGATATACTTGGAAAAGGCCGGGTGATACGGGAAGATTTCATGTACATTACATCATGGTCAGACAGAGATTCCGAAATCAGCTGCTGGATTGTAAGGCGTACCCAGGAACAGATCAGACTCAGATCACAATATAGTAGTGATGAAAAGTTGGCTGAAGTTTAATACATTAGTCAGGAAGAATCAATACGCAAAGGAGTGGGATACGGAAGTACTAAGGAATGACGAGATACGCTTGAAGTTCTCTAGGGCTATAGATACAGCAATCAGGAATAGCTCGGTAGGCAGTATAGTTGAAGAGGGATGGACGTCTCTAGAAAGAGCGGTCACAGAAGTTGAAAAGAAAAAAAATAGATACAAAGAAGGTAACTACGAAGAATCCATAGGTAACAGAAGAAATTCTTCAGTTGATCAGTGAAAGAAGGATGTAAAAAATGTTCAGGGAAATTCAGGAATAAAGAAAACAAGTAGCTGAGAAATGAAATAAATTGGAAGTACATGGAAGTTAAGACGGAACGTCTGCGTGAAAAATGTGAAGGAATGATCGTCGGAAGGACTGCCTCAGCATATACGTAAGTCAATACAGCCTTCGGTGAAATTAAAAAGCAAGAGTACTAAGATTAAGAGTGCAAGGGGACTTCCACTGTTAAATACAGGGGTGAGATCTGATAGGTAGAAAGAGTGCACTGAAGGCTTCTATGAGGGGGAAGATTATGTGGGGGAAAATTTGTCTGATCTGATAGAAGAAGAAATAGGAGACGATGTAGAAGAGATAGGGGATCTAGTATTAGAATCAGAATTTAAAAGAACTTTGGAGGATTTAAGAATAAATAAGGCAGAAGGGATAGATTGCATTCCGTCAGAATTTCTAAAAATCATTGTAGAAAGTGGCAACGAAACGACCATTTACGTTGGTGTGTAGAATGTACGAGTCTGGCGACTTTCGAAAAAATACCATCCACACAATTCCGAAGACTATAAGATCTGACAAGTGCGAGAATTATTGCACGACCAGCTTAACAGTTCATACATCCAAGTTGCAGACAAAAGTAATCTACAGAAGAATGGAAAATAAAATTTTAAGACGTGTTAGATGACGATCAGTTTGGCTTTAGGAAGGGTAAAGGCATCAGAGAGAGAATTCTGATGTTGCGGTTGATAATGTAAGCAATACTGAAAAAATCAAGACACGTTCATAGGATTTTGAAAAAGCGTTCAACAATGTAAAATGATGCAAGATGTTCGAAACACTGAGAAAAATACAGATGAACTATAGGGAGAGACGGGTAATATATAATATGTACTAGAGGCAAGAGGGAATAATAAGATTGGACAACCACGAACGAAGTGCTCGAGTTAAAAAGGGTGTAGGGCAGGGATTTAATCTTTCGCCCCTACTGTTCAGTCTGCACATCGAAGAAGTAACGATGGAAATAAAAGAAAGGTTCAAGGGTGGGATTAAAATTCAAGGCGAAATGATATCAAGGGGATAGGATTCGCTGTGGCATTTCAATCCTGAGGGAAAGTGAAGAATAATTACATGATTTCTGAATGGAATGAGTGCAGAATATGGATTGAGAGTAAATCGAAGAAAGATAAAAGTACTGAGAAGTAGTAGAAATGAGAACAGCGAGAAACTTTAACATCAATATTGATCGTTATGAAGTAGACGGAGTTACGGAATTCTGCTTTCTAGGCAGCAAAATAACCAACGACGGATGGAGCAAGGAGGATACCGAAAGCAGAGTAGCACTGGCAAAAAGGGGCATTCCTGGCCAAGAGAAGTATATTAGTATCAAACGTAAGTCTTAAATTGAGGAAGAATATTTGGAAATGTACTTTTGGCCCACAGCATTGTATCGTAGAGAAACATAGACTATAGGAAAACCGGAACAGAAGAGAATCAAAGCATTTGATTGTGGTGCTACAACGAATGCCGAAAATTAGGTGGACTAATAAGATAAAGAATGAGGACGTTCTACACAGAATCGGAGAGGAAAGAAATATGTGAAAAACACCGACAAGGAGAAGGGACAGGATGAAGGATGATAGGACATTTGTTAAGGCATCAGGGAATGATTTCCATGGTACTAGAGAGGACTGTAGAGCGCAAAAACTGTAGAAGACAGAGATTGATATACATCCAACATGTAATTGAGGACATATGTTGCAAGAGCTACTCTGAGATGAAGAGGTCGGCACAGGAAAGGAATTCGAGGCGGGTTGCATCAAACCAGTCAGCAACTGATGGCCCAAAAAAAGTTCAGAATATTTTTTCGACCTTGTACTGCAATAAAATTTATAAGTATTAGCATCGTTCTCTCTGTAAACACGTTTATACACAAGCAGCGCAGTTCAGTTTCGTAATGTTACTGTTCTCAGTGATATAGCCATTAGTATCTCGTTAGTAATTTATGTTCAAGTGTACATAAAAACTGCTCGCAAACAACAATTTCCATTCGTTAGCGAATGTGCTACCCTTCTATAAAAACACATTCATCCGATTCTTCCCAATGTTTAAACCACATTGCAATAATGCGTTAATAGAAACTTTATCACTTTCCGCATACCATTTACTTTACGACACGCCTCTGTCTGCCTGCTCACGTAGGTCCAGATACACGCTGTCTGCCTCGTATCCGTGCTGGTGACAAATAGCAGCTTAGGCAACAATGCCTCAGATCATGTCAAAAGCCGGAAATTTTTTTTTTCTGGTGCCTATATTTGTATAGAAAAGTAACGAGACTAACAGCAGTGCGAGCGATCTGGCAACGCTGTTTTGTTCTGCTTGTGTAGACCGGTGTGTTCACCTTTTCCAGAGGCTCAGTCCGAGTTTCAGCTCCGTACAGCCACCACGTGATTTTTGAGAGCTGCATCAGTCAATCTGTGTTTTTGTTGCGTGTTACGAAAATTGAACAGCGGAATTTAGAGCAACGATATGCCATCAAGTTTTGTGTTAAACTTGGCGGAATCTACGAGTGTGACCTATGAAAAATTGGAACAGGCCTACGGGGAACATTCCTTGTCAAGAACAGAAATTTTTCGCTGCCACAAAAGCTGAGAACACGTTGAAGATGAACCTCGCTCAAGGAGACCTTCACCTTTAAAAATCGACGAAAAAGTCAGACGTGTTGGTGCTCTTGTGAGATTAGACCGACGTTTAACAATAAGGACGATGGCTGATCTGTTCAGCTTAATCACTTTCATCGTACATCGAATTTTGACACAAGTTTTGCACATCCGAAAGGTCGTTTTTTTTTTATTATTTTTTTTTTTAACCAGAAAATAAGCAAGTACGTCCTCATTTTCACCGCACAGAGAATCATTCACGTCTAAACTTACTCACATCTGCGTTAAAATATAACAAAGAGTGTATGGTATGGTCGATTAAGATAGAGCTGTAACTACGTACGATTTAAACGTTGACTCATTTATTCTAGAGAAGGACAAGTTGCTGAAGGTCAATTTTTTTCCAGTGTTGTATCTGGATGCTTTAGTCACGTGATATAGCCTGCGTTCTAGTCGTATGCAGCTACAATACTTTACACATGATAGATTGGATGATTTATGTAAAAATGTGTCGAACTACGTTGTGTATAAATATCATTCCGTTATTGTTCTTATTACCTTTATGCTATTTAATTAAGGCACTATGAGATCTGTTACTATAGACAGATATGGTGTACTAAACTCCAAGACTTGGTTACATCTCGAGAAATGTGGTGCACTTGGAGGGGTTAGGACTAGGAAAGCTCTGTTGGGTCAAGAGAGGTGGAATGTAGCTGTATTCGTCTGCTCAGTTGAGGATTAATTGGGTAGCGATGGTGTGGGGTAGGTAGGTCAATGCCGAGGTGAGGATGGTCTTGTAACGTAAGAGGACTAGATAGCTCTGTGACCGCCATACGCAGAGAGATTGATCGAGGACCATGCGCGAGGTCTTAGAAATATACATATCGTTGTCTGGTATAATTTGATCGTTTTTATGTGTTCGAGAATTAAGTGTGAATGGACGTACTTAGCAGTCATCTATCAATGCTCGCAATGATACTTGCAAAGTAGAGGAGGTATGGTTTAGCTATGACACTGAAATTAGGAAAACATTCTATCACATGATTGGACTTATTGTAAAATTTTTCTCAATATCAGCAGTGATGGATAATATTATGGTAGATCGGTGGTGTCTTATCCATCCCATTCGTGCATTTGGTACCACATAATGATTGAGCGACAATGCTTGTTTGGGTTGGGGAACAAATTTTGGTTGTTGGACCACAACTTCTGGGGTAGCTAGCACCGAAAACGGTGATCCCGTACTTGTGTGCAAAATGAACAATCACTGGAAATGGAACGCAGAGTTATCAACTATTTGGTCCTTGCGACATATGAGTTTAAATGTAGAGGCCGTCAATCACTTTCAGGGGGGGCGGGGGGTAGTTTGGAAAGTCGCCACAACGCCACTAGGCTCTTCTAGTTTCCTTGTGTTGTGGCTGTCATTTATTTAAAATCATTCAATTTTATGCTATCGACTGCAAGAATATGATTTACAAGGTGCAAGGTATAGTTTCCTGTGAGAGGCCGTGCATCAGTCCGTGTTAATGTCTGTGCAGGGCAGGAATTCTAGTTAGTCAGAGGTCTGTGACACGCTACAGTACTAGGACTGTGCTTAATATCGACGAGTATGAGGTGAATATTATATTAAAAATAAAAAATATTTTTGTTCTTCTAATATGCGAGTCTGGAGATGTCTGTGGAAAAGGGAGCAGGCTCTGATCAGAAAGACTGGCGCGTTTCTGCCAATGGGAAAAGGGTCTCGAATTAGCTGAACTGTTCTGAGAGCGACTTGGGGCGACTGAGGGTGCTCTGATGTAAAATGATTTTGTACCGTGTAGGAGAATGAATTGTATCTTTATTGCAAGGACAAGGTGCATGTCGGAATATTGTTATCATTGGTCTGTGTTTAGGTATATAATATTAAATGCAATATACTCAGTGACAGGGGTGTGTATGTCGGTAAAAGTATTTGCTTATTTGACTACATGTATGCGTAATTTAGTACGTTTAATTGTTCACCGAATATGACTATATGTGGAAAAAGAAATTATTATGTTCCATTGAGCTGGGTTGTGTGTGGGGGCGTAAATGCTTGTACAAAATTATTATAACAAGGTGGATGGCATATAAGTAGAACAAGTTCTGTGAAAGCGTGTGTTGAAGGAATAAGCGAGTGGATGACACGACTCATCTACGACTGTATCATTAGGACATCTACATAAATGTAGGATAACGTAATTTGAGGTCATTTTTTTAATCATATGTATGACTTCTGCGTGGAATTATGTTTGTCTATATGTTCTAAATGCATACTCATCTATGCTTAGAAAGGGAGAATGCCTTTTTATTATTAGCTTGAGTTTTGGCAGGAGTGAGTAGACTTTTACATATGCGAGTATTTAAGATCTGTGAGTGGAAATTGTCAGCGCAGCGTGAATGCGTGAATGACGTCGGGTTCGCTGGCTGGGGGAGACACTGTTTACATGTCCAGTTGGAGATGCAGGGGAGGACAGAGATCTGCGCTATTCAGGAATCCATTTGTGCAGTGTATGTCGTTAGACAATAGCTGGAGAGCAGGTATAGAGAGAGCCCACTTCAGCATTCTGGTCCTGGGGCTGAGTGGACGGCTGTTCAGATGGACAGGTATGTGGCTTTGACATGCCGCCGCCGGCGCTCTGGCACTCAATTTGCAAGGCGCTATGGGATTACTTTGAGCATTTAGTACTTCTTTCGGTGGTTATTAGATTAAGAAATGTAATATTGAAGGTCATGTCCTCAGCGGAACCGCAGTGTAATTGAGTAAGAGTGTTTAAGTATTTGAAGATACACTCCTGGAAATTGAAATAAGAGCACCGTGAATTCATTGTCCCAGGAAGGGGAAACTTTATTGACACATTCCTGGGGTCAGATACATCACATGATCACACTGACAGAACCACAGGCACATAGACACAGGCAACAGAGCATGCACAATGTCGGCACTACTACAGTGTATATCCACCTTTCGCAGCAATGCAGGCTGCTATTCTCCCATGCAGACGATCGTAGAGATGCTGGATGTAGTCCTGTGGAACGGCTTGCCATGCCATTTCCACCTGGCGCCTCAGTTGGACCAGCGTTCGTGCTGGACGTGCAGACCGCGTGAGACGACGCTTCATCCAATCCCAAACATGCTCAATGGGGGACACATCCGGAGATCTTGCTGGCCAGGGTAGTTGACTTACACCTTCTAGAGCACGTTGGGTGGCACGGGATACATGCGGACGTGCATAGTCCTGTTGGAACAGCAAGTTCCCTTGCCGGTCTAGGAATGGTAGAACGATGGGTTCGATGACGGTTTGGATGTACCGTGCACTATTCAGTGTCCCCTCGACGATCACCAGCGGTGTACGGCCAGTGTAGGAGATCGCTCCCCACACCATGATGCCGGGTGATGGCCCTGTGTGCCTCGGTCGTATGCAGTCCTGATTGTGGCGCTCACCTGCACGGCGCCAAACACGCATACGACCATCATTGGCACCAAGGCAAAAGCGACTCTCATCGCTGAAGACGACACGTCTCCATTCGTCCCTCCATTCACGTCTGTCGCGACACCACTGGAGGCGGGCTACACGATGTTGGGGCGTGAGCGGAAGACGGCCTAACGGTGTGCGGGACCGTAGCCCAGCTTCATGGAGACGGTTGCGAATGGTTCTCGCCGATACCCCAGGAGCAACAGTGTCCCTAATTTGCTGGGAAGTGGCGGTGCGGTCCCCTACGGCACTGCGCAGGATCCTACGGTCTTGGCGTGCATCCGTGCGTCGCTGCGATCCGGTCCCAGGTCGACGGGCACGTGCACCTTCCGCCGACCACTGGCGACAACATCGATGTACTGTGGAGACCTCACGCCCCACGTGTTGAGCAATTCGGCGGTACGTCCACCCGGCCTCCCGCATGCCCACTATACGCCCTCGCTCAAAGTCCGTCAACTGCACATACGGTTCACGTCCACGCTGTCGCGACATGCTACCAGTGTTAAGGACTGCGATGGAGCTCCGTATGCCACGGCAAACTGGCTGACAATGACGGCGGCGGTGCACAAATGCTGCGCAGCTAGCGCCATTCGACGGCCAACACCGCGGTTCCTGGTGTGTCCGCTGTGCCGTGCGTGTGATTATTGCTTGTACAGCCCTCTCGCAGTGTCCGGAGCAAGTATGGTGGGTCTGACACACCGGTGGCAATGTGTTCTTTTTTCCATTTCCAGGAGTGTATGTTTCGCGATTGGTGATGTTAAGCTGATGGGGCAATTTAGCAATCACTGTTAAAAATAGCTGTCTCCTGCTGAAAGAAAGAAAGAAGAAAGAAAGAAAGAAAGAAAGAAAGGGGTAACCTTGCCCCCAGACCTGATGGATGAGTTATTAGATAAGAGCAAGTCATAGCTGTTGAATGATGCTATGTGTTCGGATATAGGAGTCTCTAAACGGCGTCGCGAATGAATGTGTATGGTGAACGGATGAAGTGTAATGCATGATGGAAGGAGTGAGACATTGGAACATCGAGGACGAGCGAATTCGCGTCTTTCCTTGTTGTTCGATGAAATGTGATGATGATTAGAGTACACAAACCCGCGTTGGCGATGTCTTCACAGGCCTTACGCTCTCTGTTTGGGTATTCATTATCGGGGATAGCGACTGAGGCGTGTCGCTGATAACAGTTGTATAATGACTAGAGAAGATGAGTTTGTATGCTATCGTGAGAGGGTGCAACTTGAGGACATAGATAATTTGACTAGGTTTTTTTAATTTATGTAATCTATAGGTAGTGATATTCGACCGCTAGTGACAACAGTTAAGACCAGAAAAATAGATCCAAATCGAACTCTGGCAGAATGTTGCTGCAATGGTAATATATTTAATTCAAGTTGGTGGTGGTAAATATGGACCAGATTTTGAATATTGGTTTAAGTGTCGTATGTGTTTGATGGTCTGTATAAAAGTTTGACTCTTTAACTGCGTTTGGTATTTCGGGGTGTGTGTAAAATTAATTTTACTGTTGAAAGTGCGAGAACGATGAGTTGATTGGTATTTAGATAGAGGCTATGTTTGTAATTCGAAAAGAGGGGATGAGAATGGTAAATTGATTGACGGACATGGTTTGTGGGGTGATATATGAGCGTCAAGATAGGGTTGAGGACGTTTACGTATGTTGATGGTGGGACGGCTATGAGTTTAGGCGGGGTGGGAGGAGTAAATTAGATTTTTTTTTTAATGTTGTAAAGTAAGAATAATATTGAGAAGGTTTTAGATGGCTGGTCATGCGATGAGGCGAGAGCAGGGATGTGTAGTTATGTTTAGTTAAAGGGCCACGTAATGTCGTGTGAGGAGCAATGCGCAGTGTGTCGTAGGAGGTAAAGACATGTGCTGCTATGATGTGTCTAGCGTATGGAGGCTGCGCTTTGAAATTATGCTACGTTTATATAAAAGTTGACTTTCACCCGCGTTCGGTGGTCGCGGCTCGGGGTTGTGACGGATTGCAGTCCTAGACGGATGTCTGTGTGTGCTTTGACAATTGACGAGCAGGTCGGCTACGGCAACTCACGCTTGCGGAAGTCGAGCAGGGGCTGTGCGCGGTCTGAAATCAGACGGATGCGTGACTTCACGATTCTGTGGACAGGATGCGGTGGGGGGTACCTGCGCACAACTGCTGAGTTATTTTGCGAGCGGATCTGCAGGCTCTGCTATGCATTATTTGGATAGTTACGAGTATTGAGACATCAGTGTGAAGAATTATTTAGAACTAGTTTGCTATTCTGTGTACTGAAATTATGAGTTGGGTTCGTGTCTGTGGGCTGTGCAACATTGCCTGGGGCACATCTGGGTGGGTGTTTTGTGATAGCGTGATAGATATACTGTATGGTTAAATAAGTTGTTTGAAAAAATAGTGTTGTCAATCATTACACGCTCATGCAGCGCAGATCAGAGTGACTGGTTTTCCGTCACCATCTCGGTTGCAGGCGAGTAGTAAGTGTTTTCACGGTGGCGTTAATCATGTGTGTCAACGAGCTGTGGGCTATTCTGACAATATCCGTGAAGGCAGGTCCAGACCTGGGACGCCGGCGGTATACATGAGAAGAACAATGCAGCTTTCACGTGTGTCGGAGGAGAGCGCCCTTTCTGGTCGGCTGTCACGAGCGCTCGGAAGCTGAACTTGGCTGGACGCTCTGGAACCCCCTCCCCCGCCGAGCGCACGCGCGCGTGGCCTACCGTGGAGCGTAATCTAAGGTGCATAGGCAATATCAGTTTCTCAGGTGTTAGGCGTGAATGCGACTGTGTTGAAGTCATGTTCGGGGGAGGGTGAACAGAGACTTTTGGCAGCTGGGTGTGTTTGGGCGCGTCTGTTGCACTATTTTGGGAGCATGTCTGTGCACTGTGCTGTGCTTTATTTGGAGAGTTTACGAGTACAGAGCTCGTCTGCTGATATTGTGTACTGCATTATTTAAGAGCTGTTTGCTAGTGTGTGGTGAAATTAGGAGTTGTTTACGTGTTTGTGGCCTGTGTCAGATGACCACAGTCGGATAAAAGGGCTCCAAATAAATAGAGTGCAGTCCTTCCTTACTTCCCCGAGCAGCACAGCACGGTCTGAGTGGTTTTTGCACAAAAACTGCAGTCTCGTCAGACTGTGAGTGAGTCAACAAATAACTGGACAAATTCATCTGTAGAGGAGTTAGAGGTCTGGATTGGAATGAATATATTGATGGGTGTGGTTGTGTTGCCAAGTGTAGTGCACTACTGGAGTTCAGAACCTGCCTTCGGCCAGACTTACACATCGAAATCTATGACACGCAAACGTTTCAAAAGGATTCACATATTCTGATATGGGGAGGGGGGGGGGGGGAGGGGGATCGTGTGTCGATGGTTCTGTGTACTAAGTCAATGAGTGACGAATAGAGAGGGTGTTGGTGCTGTCTATGTCTAGTTGTTTAAATGAAGACAGGTGTATGATTTTGAAAAGGTGACGATTAGCTAGCACGATATTTTAGATGAATTATTATTTGGAGAAGTTAAGAGCTGTTCGGTTCTATGGGCGTGAATGTTTTGAATTATTTAGGTGTGCTTCACATGTCTGTAGGCTGTGTAGTGACTCTTTTGACGGTTTGCAATTAGCAAGCGTGTGTGTAGAGTTATGTAGGAGTAGTTTGCAGGTCTGTATGCTGTGGGGGCATGTCAGAGCGTGTGTTCTGTGATACATATACACCATCCCTAAATAAATTGCTCCCAAATGAATAAACTACACTCCTTCCTCCTTCCATCAGCCTAGTGCAGGCTGAGTCCTTTTACCACCTGCCCCTAGGAAGTGGATGTCATGGAAGAATCCAGTGTCCCGAAAAACAACTCTGGCGGGAAAGGTGTTCTTTTGTCCGCGACTGAGACACGTGGTGGAACATGGACTGATCGGCGGGTGTGTGATGTGAATATGGACCTGTTCAAACCTGTCTAGAAAAACAACTTTGCCGCCGAAAGTGCGAGAGTGTATTCTCTGTCCACCGCATGCTGGATCGAATGGACGACCGTTGTGACGCAGCCATGGACAAGTTCCATCCTGTCCAGTGTTAAGTGCTCCCCAAAACATGTTTACTTAAGGCGAGTGGTGTGGCGGACTATGCGACGCCGGTAGCCGGGGGATGGTCGCTGCCTTCCTGGCACGCGGGCCTCAGAGAAAGCGGATTGCCTCAGCCAGCCACGCGTACGTCAGCTGCACTGTGCAGTTCGTGGTGTGAGCATATCGAGGATGCTTGGTAAGTGAGTGGGGACACACCTGCATGACCGGAATGCCTGAAGTAAAGAGTCCTTTTCCCACCTTGTGACTTAGCTTAGTACAAATGAGGAGTTTAATAATTTAGCGGCAGAAGCATAAGTGACCACGAAAATTCAAACTTGGTGGACTTAGGTTACTGGATGTGGCCCAAATGGCCATCTTTAATCACTGGCTTTCTTCCCGCCAAAATCCGCCATCTCGAATGACGTCACGGCGACGCTCTCTGGTGGCAGGGGTATGAACTAACACAGTTGAACTGCATACACATGTGCATGATATAAATAATAATAAATAGTAATAATAAATGATAATGAATGTTTATAAATTAAAATCAATAATAATAAAGACAAGTACGGTTTTGTATGCATTATCTTGTTGGAATTTGAATTTGGCGCCAATTTTTTCTGGAGGCTTAGGTTAGTGGACATAGCCCAATTGGCTTATCTTCCCGCCAAAAGTCGCCATCTTAAATGACCTCATGTGCTGTTGCCAAGTCTACAAGCCGCCATCTTGGATGATGTCAGCGCCGCCATCTTGAATAAGTTTGGCAACAATGGGAAGTGGGTGATACATAGGTTGCCCCAGTACTAATGTGATGAAGCATGTTCAGATCGAGCTTACATTATATATCCTGTCTCTCCTCCTTCTCGGTGAATATAGAGCGATAATTATTTGCGACAGACAGCCAAATACCTGTTGAGATTGTGGGCCTCCAAAGAAGGATTATTCAAGTACAGATGGATGGGCCATATCCACACCCAAGTCAGTATCCATGCCTCTAACATACATTGCCGCCTTCTGGAAGGATTTCCTCTTGCTCGTTCCCCAGTACCAGATGACGGAAGATCCCATTGCACATGTGGATGGAAATATGCTCAAGATGTCAGGTGAAGAACCCTCCGCTGAGTAGCTGCAACAGAAATCCGGTGTCACAGGAATGGAGACGAATGAGGGAATCGACCGGCTAGTCGTACCGACGACCAACTTTTTCCCTGATATTCAAGATGACATGACTTCCAAACAGCATTCGAATATGGATATGGACGTACGACATCGCCAACAGAGGTCCCCGAAACGGCGAAAGAAACGACATCGCACACCACTGAACAGTTGCTTTCTTCGTACAAAAAAGAAGAACGCAAACGAGTGGACGATGAGTACGCCACAGTAGAGAGGGCTGACGTTACGTTGAGGTGACACCCCCCTCCACCCTTCCACAGAGCTCACTTTATATATTACGATGTCAGATTTACTGATGACTCGACGGAGACCGCACCGACAAGGACGAAGTGCGCCTAGCACGCATGTTCCACGACACATAGAACGTCGCAACCATACTATCATTGATCAAAACGGCCTTTCTATAGATAAGCTATATGCGGCAGATACAGATTTTGCTCTATTGAAGGATGTATAAGTCGATAAATTCCCTTCCCTCTATGGTTACGATAAATTGATGTCACCAGCTTCATAAAATTGTAGTGGCATAGCGATAGTCAGTAAGGAAGCGATCGTAGCGGAGGACGTAACCAACCTAACATCGACACTCGAAATGGCTGAAATAGTGCTTGGATGCTTCTTTGTGGAAGAAATAGCCCTGCTCTTTCTAGGACGGCGCGCTCACTACAACCTCGGCGGCACCGAGGAAGAATTAGTTCCCATGTTATACCCTCTGCCCAGAATTGAGACCATTGGTATGAGATGTGCAGTAGGTAGATTCGGTCCATGCAGCCCGAACTGGATGTATAAACATAACTCGCCACTCTGCCAACCGAATCGATCGCTCCTACGTCACCCGCCACCTCTAACATGACATCCATGACGCAGAATTATGGCCAGCGCCTTTACCGCTGGCACATTATATATCTGCACGATCGCCCTCGAAAGACAGTAGGTGTGGCGAAGCCGCTGCCTTGAAAAATGAATGTGGCCCATCTTACAGCTCCACAGCGTCACCAAGTTATTGAAGTTTGGGAGTCTTGAAAAAGGGCGTCGATGGGTATACCCTAGGCCATTACGTTGGTGGCTGGAATGTACCAAACCGGCGACACGATGTGCATTGATTACGTAACCTAGCCTCCTCTCCTGAACGACAGGGTAGTGGTACAGTGAACCAATGCTGCAAGGAGCAGTATTGCGCACGGGACAATGGACAGAGTCGCGAGCGGTCGCCCATCGATGCACCATGTCAATAGTGAACATAAGCGGTGCCACCGAGCCCTAATACATTCCGTTGACACAGAGGATGGCACTCATCTGGCGACACAAAATGACATAGCAAAGAAGAAGAAGACGGGAGGACAGCCCTACTACACGTTACTTTCGCACTCTTTCAGACGATCGATCAAGAGCTGGAGTCCATACTACTGGAGGGGACGTTCAATACGCCCCCGTGACCAAATAGAATATCATTGGACTTTCACTGGACATGGTATGACTCCCAGTTGGACAGAAACCTGCCGCGAACTAATGTCTCCCGAGATACCGCTTCCCAACATACACTCCTGGAAATTGAAATAAGAACACCGTGAATTCATTGTCCCAGGAAGGGGACACTTTATTGACACATTCCTGGGGTCAGATACATCACATGACAGAACCACAGGCACATAGACACAGGCAACAGAGCATGCACAATGTCGGCACTACTACAGTGTATATCCACCTTTCGCAGCAATGCAGGCTGCTATTCTCCCATGAAGACGATCGTAGAGATGCTGGATGTAGTCCTGTGGAACGGCTTGCCATGCCATTTCCACCTGGCGCCTCAGATGGACCAGCGTTCGTGCTGGACGTGCAGACCGCGTGAGACGACGCTTCATCCAGTCCCAAACCTGCTCAATGGGGGACACATCCGGAGATCTTGCTGGCCAGGGTAGTTGACTTACACCTTCTAGAGCACGTTGGGTGGCACGGGATACATGCGGACGTGCATTGTCCTGTTGGAACAGCAAGTTCCCTTGCCGGTCTAGGAATGGTAGAACGATGGGTTCGATGACGGTTTGGATGTACCGTGCACTATTCAGTGTCCCCTCGACGATCACCAGAGGTGTACGGCCAGTGTAGGAGATTGCTCCCCACACCATGACGCCGGGTGTTGGCCCTGTGTGCCTCGGTCGTATGCAGTCCTGATTGTGGCGCTCACCTGCACGGCGCCAAACACGCATACGACCATCATTGGCACCAAGGCAGAAGCGACTCTCATCGCTGAAGACGACACGTCTCCATTCGTCCCTCCATTCACGCCTGTCGCGACACCACTGGAGGCGGGCTGCACGATGTTGGGACGTGAGCGGAAGACGGCCTAACGGTGTGCGGGACCGTAGCCCAGCTTCATGGAGACGGTTGCGAATGGTCCTCGCCGATACCCCAGGAGCAACATTGTCCCTAATTAGCTGGGAAGAGGCGGTGCGGTCCCCTACGGCACTGCGTAGTATCCTACGGCCTTGGCGTGCATCCGTGCGTCGCTGCGGTCCGGTCCCAGGTCGACGGGCACGTGCACCTTCCGCCGACCACTGGCGACAATATCGATGTACTGTGGAGACCTCACGCCCCACGTGTTGAGCAATTCGGCGGTACGTCCACCCGGCCTCCCGCATGCCCACTATATGCCCTTGCTCAAAGTCCGTCAGCTGCACATACGGTTCACGTCCACGCTGTCGCGGCATGCTACCAGTGTTAAAGACTGCGATGGAGCTCCGTATGCCACGGCAAACTGGCTGACACTGACGGCGGCGGTGCACAAATGCTGCGCAGCCAGCGCCATTCGACGGCCAACACCGCGGTTCCTGGTGTGTCCGCTGTGCCGTGCGTGTGATCATTGCTTGTACAGCCCTCTCGCAGTGTCCGGAGCAAGTATGGTGGGTCTGACACACCGGTGTCAATGTGTTCTTTTTTCCATTTCTAGGAGTGTGTAAACCATCAGGTGGCGCACGACTCGGAGACTACCGACCACTAGCATTACTTAACTGTGATTTATATCAGATTGGTGGCGGCACGATTTACAAGAATACTGCATCACGTGGTGTCACTTGACCAGACATCCCTAGGCAGCTTTAACAACATGTGTATTGCACGTGGAGAATATCGAGATTCGATCACACTCGCAGAAGCACGTGACTACCCCGAGCTGTGATATCCGCAGACTTCGATCGAGGCTTTGACTTGCCCAACCATATCTACATCAGGAAAAGGTTGGGACAAATTAAGTTCTCGCAGCTCTACATCGCCATGGTGATGTGGTTACAAAAACAAGCCACCTCTAAAGTGCAGGCTAATGGTCGATTGATACATCCCCTTACTATTATGATATAATACAAGGGTATACACTGAAGAACCAAACAAACTGGTACGCCTGCCTAATATAGTATAGGATTCCCGCGAGCACGCAGAAGTGCCTCACTACGACGTGGCATGAACACGACTAATGTCTGATAGTGCTGCAGGGAAATTGACACCACGAATTCTGCAGGGCTCTCCATAAATCCGTAAGTGTAAGAGGGGGTGGAGATCTCTTGTGAAAAACACGTTGCAAGGCATCCCAGATGTGCTCAATAATGTTCATGTCTGGTGAGTTTGGTGGCCAGCGGAAGAGTTTAAACACAGAACCATTTTCCTGGAGCCACTCTGTAGCAATTATGGACGCGTGGGATGTCGCACTATCCTGCTGGGATTGTCCAAGTCTGTCGGAATCCAAATGGGTATGAATGTATCCAGGTGATTAGACAGGACGCTTACGTACGTGTCACCTGTTACAGTCGTATCTAGACGTATCAGGGGTTGCATATCCCTCTAACTGCACACGCCCTACGCCATTATAGAGCCTCCACCAGCTTGATCAGTCCCCTGTTGGCAAGCAGGGTCCATGGATCCATTAGGTTGTTTCCATGCCTGTACTCGTCCATCCACTCGATAAAATTTGAAACAACACTCGTCCGACCAGGCAACATGTTTCCAGTCATCAACAGTCCAATGTCGGATTGAGGGGCCCAGCTGAGGGGTAACCTTTGTGTCGGTGAGTCATTAAGGATACACGAGTGGCTCTTCGACTCCGAAAGCCATACCGATTTTGTTTTGTTGAATGGTTCGCGCGCTGACACTTGTTGATGATGGCCCAGCGTTGAAATCTGCACCAATCTGCGGAAGGGTTGCATTTCTGTCACGTTGAAAGATTCTCTTCACTCGTCGTTGATCCCGTCGTGCAAGATCTTTTTCCCACCGCAGAGATATCGGAGATTAGATATTTTACCGGATTCCTGATATTCATAGTACACTCGTGATATGGTCGTACGGGGAAATCCCTACCTCCATCGCTACCTCGCTGTTGCTGTGTCCCATCGCTCGTTCAATTTCGCTTAAATCTTGATAACCTGTCATTGTAGCAGCAGTAACCGATCTAACAACTGCGCCAGACACTTCTCTTATTTAGGCGTTGCCGACCGCAGCGCCATATTCTGCCTGTTTACGTATCTTTGTAGTTGAATACACATGTCTATATCAGTTTCGTTAGCACTTCAATATATATGTACTGACTGAACTCCTGCTCAGCGGCCTTCGCCAATACTTGAAAGGACTCACATAGGGTGACACATTTTTCAGTGCAAGGCGTATGCGGACAACCTATTACTGGTGGTGCGGACTGGCAACGGCACAAGTGCGGCGTTGGGTTGGATCAATAGATATCGTGCCACTACAGGTAGCCGTATGAACGTGGAAAAATCAGTCGCCTTGCATATTAGTACTGAACTGCTTGCTGACTGCGTTGCACTCTTCCAGATACGAGCCAGTATAATGTGTTTGGGGATAGTGTTCACTAATGCCGTGCGATGAACGGTGGCGGTCAACTTCAAGAGGTTGCTCCTAGGCGTCCGGAACGGTGTCAGAGCGGATGGCTTGAGTGCCTTAGACATGATTCAACGGTTCGCCTACGTGAATACCCACTTAGTGTCACGTATCCCCCACTACGCACAGATTCTTCTGACGCGAAAGACAATCGCTGGAAATATGCTGGAAGCATTTGGATATTTCGTCAGTGTGAAATTACTCTTCAAGATGCGATAAGTTGCCCTGGCGGAAGAAGCTTCGGCGAACTCGTTCACGATCACACGGTAGCGCTTTATCTCAAGGGGGTGTTGAAAACGTAGGATAGACCACAGCTGAGTCTGTCAGGACTCTTGATAGAAGGAGTGCCTCCAGCTTCTCGAATTGCGCTGGTGATGGTGAAGAATATTTCCCAACCACGTCATCATATCAGAATTTTTCCTTGAATAAAGCTGCGTTCTGACAGCTGTACCGACCTATGGACTGGCGACAGTGCGCGCCAACTGCTGAATATGCACGAGCAGGCGCCTCACCAACGCTGTAGGAACACGGCCGCTCCCCTAGCCACAGGCCGGTGATATGGCGGACAATTCAACATATCATCCTTGACACGAAAACACGAACAGATAGTAATTGGGGTACTTGGTAGTTTACGGTAAACAAGTCACCGGATCCCAATTCTGCGCGATAAATATGCTGAACACATTATGCGAGGTGTGCCAGGTTGTAGACGACGACGTCCACCATCTTATGTGTGGTCGCTCTGCGGAAGTGTGGCACCTAATGACGAAAATCGTTGCCTTCCTTCTCCTTGCCTTCTCCGCGAAGCCCAACAAGCCACTGACCCTACGATTGTTCTTTTTCCGTACAGAACGTACTGCTCATGAGCCACGATGACGGTTAGAAGCCCAAGCAGTGCATTATCTGCTTCGCGACGGCCCGAAAACTGTACTGAACTTCTGGAACCACTTGCATCAACGACACGCGGCGATAATGCGCAACCCGAAATACCAACAACATTTTTCCAGTTTCCTGGGGAGCACGTTACGAGATCCTCTGCGCAACTGGAACATCCTCGGTGTGAGAATCCGATGCTGAACACGATGAAGATGCGTAGAATGACCATGATGAAACGGTCATCTCCTCGAATTCCACGAGACGACATGCCCGGAGGCAGAAGGTCCAGATAGGATTGCTCCATGATGCGGAGATTTTCTTTTTTCTCTCTTCTCCTCAGTTGCTCGAGAACACGTATCTTTTCCTTACTGATTAGCAACCAATGGGTAATATCGTCACAATAAAATAAAAAGGTCGGTAAAGCAGTTGCCTGCGAACTACAAACGTCCCAGGTTCGAGACTTCGTTCTGTGTACAATTTTAATCCACCACGACGTTTCAAATCAGCGCACACTAATATAACTGTGTTATTGAGACAGGAATGAAATCTAGAACTGGATATGTAGAGGACCGCGTTGGATTGAAATAGGCTTTAAGAGTAAGAAACTTGAAAGTAAAGGAACTAGATATATCTGAAATATAATAATACAAACCTGTAGGGAAAATGATGTGGACGATTTAAAAGCGATATTGAGGAAGCTTTAGGCACGGCAGTCAAATAAAGAAATTTGTGGATAGGTATAAGCAAAAGAAGAAATTGTTGACGAAAATGTACTAATGTTTTAAAGACTGAGATAACTCGACAGTAGGTGGTGGGAACTGAAGGTGATGAGAACGGTGTCAATTTAATGAAAAATGAATTACTCCAAAAAAAAGGAAAAATGAGGTACGGATTACTGGTACTGGTATCACAGGCACAGTAATTGTGCTGCGGCCAGTGAAGGCTTAGAGTCCATCAACAGACGACACATAGAATGGATGCGCAGAGCACAGGTTGCGTGACGAAACGAGCTGTTGTCAGGCACGCTCACTTTGTGGTCGCCGACCCGTGAAACGCCATAACGAGCTGTCTGCCCGAGCCGGGGAACATCTGGCTGTGGCTTTCAGCTACTTACTGACTTCGCCCGGTCTGTGGCACAGACGAAATGTAACCAGTTTACAGCACATTTTTGATCTGGAAATTCTTCTGCAAATTTCAGAATGAGATGGTGCAAATTGTGACAGACAGCGTCGTTTGCTTTGTAATTTCCGGAAGGCTACAAGGCTAAACTGGGCGCAACATAAACACACTGTCACTCTGAATCTTGGAGAATGGAGAAATCTTACACAACATATTTGTGAAATAAGCAAGTATAACCATGAAAATAATCATTCTTCACTTCACCAAGCATTATTCTAGGGTGGAAGAAGATAATACAGCTTGTTCTAGAGTAGAAAAATGTAACTGGCGTTATTGTCTGGCTTTGTACAACTTTAGATCTTAGGCCTACTTCAGAATATATTCAACTGGTAGTTCAATAAACAACTTACACCATCTAACTTTGTAGAAATTTTTCGCTAATGCTCCACACTTCACTAAGCACATTTTTATGGGGAAAGAAGAGAATGAATGAATGAATCTTGTTCTCCACTAGAAAAACGTAAGTGACGTGATGCACCGACTAATATAGTTTTTTATCGCTTTCGATCTTAGACCTACTTGAGTTTGTACGGACGTAGGAAGCCTGCGACATTTACCGATCGGAACTGTGCTGCCAGTAGCCAGTGGTGTCTAGAACGTTTACAAACTGTATCTCCTTTTTACGAGAACGAAGTCTTTAGCGACGCACTGTTGTATGAAAATGTTCTCGGACTTCTTGCCGGGTCTGTTCAGGGTAAAACCTCCATCTTTCGACGATTACCTAAATTATCTTCATCAGGAATAACTGGGTGTCAAAACTGCTACTTTGATTGCCTTATACAGCCCAAAGACGGCTGCTAATTGGCCGGTAATTATGTAATGCTGTCATTAATGGCGTCAACGTGTGCGCTGGTGGCGCCACCGTTCCCGCCGTAGCGTAAACATTGAGACGAATATCTCTGGTGCTTCTCTGCAGCGAAAGCTTGCTTCCATGCACCACGAAGATTACATCCATAACTACAGAATCCCAGTTTGTAGGAGCCTTGGACAAAACTTTTTTTTTTCATCATATAGTATTTTATGTTTGTTTGTTTGTGAGGCTGTGCTCAGCAACTGCAGGTCTCCCCAGTTCCCTGTTTTTAATATGCCTTGATGTTCTGCATAGCGGTCGGAAACGGTGCGGATGGACTGACCGATGCAACTGCTTCCGAGCCCACAAGGAATGTTGTAAATCTCAGGGATCCTGAGGCCGAGGTTGTCCTTAACAGGACATAGCACCTCCTTTATCTTCTTACGAGGTCGGAAAATAGATCTGATATCTTCTCTTCCCAGGAACCCGCCAGGTTAGCCGAAAGCGATAATGCGCTGCTTCCTGGACGTGGGAAGGCGCGCCGGTCCTGGATCGAATCCACTCAGCGGATTACTGGCGGGGGCCGATGTGCCGGCCAGCCAGGAAGTGGTTTTTAGGCGGTTTTCCACATCCCACAAAGTGAATACCGGGCTGGTCCCCACGTCCCGCCTCAGTTGCACGACTCGCAGACATTTGAAAACTTTCACACTGTTTCATGGCTTACACTAGGCGCAGACAGCTGGGGTACACTAATTCCGTCCTGGGGGGTATGGGGTGGCGACAAGAAGGGCATCTGGCCACCCTCTGACACTAACGTTGCCAAATCCATAGTAACTAGGCTGACCCAGCGGTAAGTAGGACAACGGCCCAAAGGAAAAGAAGAAGAAGAAAATCTTCTCTTCTTAGGATTCTGCCTATTTTTCTAAATGTAGTGCCGCAGAATGGAAGGAATTCAATCGGTGGCTCATCGCGAGAATGTTCAACATTTTCACGTTTCCTTTTCTTGGAGAACGCTGACTTCATATCACGTGACCCATAGCCGTCCTTTTGGATCACACACTGCAGATGATTAGTTTCAGGATCCAAGATGTCCTCGTCGGAAACAGTTTTTACTCCGTGTACCAGTGTACTTAAACCTGCTCTCTTCTGTCCTGGATGACGAAAACTCTAGGCGCTAAGATGTGAATCAATGTGCGTCGGCTTGCGGTGCAATGAGTGCCGAGGCGTCCATCCGCCTTTCGTTGTACGAAAACATATAAACATGGCAGCCTTCCCTTTTTCTCTGTCTCGACGACGAGCT
The DNA here is from genome assembly GCF_023897955.1 of Schistocerca gregaria. Classification (NCBI taxonomy): domain Eukaryota; kingdom Metazoa; phylum Arthropoda; class Insecta; order Orthoptera; family Acrididae; genus Schistocerca; species Schistocerca gregaria. Next base: position 363,778,119 of record NC_064920.1, read on the forward strand.
GGATGTTTGGGTTCATACACTCCATATCTTCATGGTAGTGCTCAAGAGCTTCTACGTCGTGTGACCAGACCATAAACGTGTCGCCAACATAACGATAAAATGAGGATGGACGAAGGGAAGCCAAATTTAAAGCACGTTCCTCAAAACCTTCCATAAAAAGTTGGTTATTACTGGCGATAACGGAGAATCCCTCGGCATTCCATCCATCGTTTCATAAAATTTCCCTTCCGCGTTCAACTACTAAATAATACTAAGAGCTACCTGCAAGATAAGATCTATGATGCGTTTATCTGCTGGCGTCGAATTTTCCGACAAGCTAACACGACAAAGCGTACTAAATATAATGCGTTTTGGCGAGATCTTCAATGCAATGTATCACTTAAAGCAACCAGGAAACGAAAATCCGTTGAAATAACGAATTTTTCTATTGTGTTAAGTTATATCTCAGTTCATCCTGAACGAGAGTATGTATCATTACTGTACGTGTGGTGCATATTCATAGGAAAGAGAAAGAACCTTGTAAACAGCGACACGCTAACACCTGCCTGTTGTCAATTCAGCTGTATTTATTCCGGCTGCAATGGACTTTAGCCAGTTTATTCTTTCACCACCACAGAATTACCAGTCCGTCAATTTGGCCATCAACCTGGTGCTAAGCAAGTGTAGGCTAACAGTTGATCATCAATTCAGCGTTCTGTTTACGTTTGACTAGTCGTAGCGACTTGAAGGAGACATTTCGGAAAATCCTGGATTTCTAGAGCTTGCTCAAGTTCTATAGACACAGAGAAATGAACACACACGTGCGCGAAAAATTTTGCGGGTACAATGGAGGAATGGATGTAGGCAGTAGGTTCAGTCGTTCAGAGGCGAACCTCGGGCTATGGTACGCCAGGTATCTGGGTGACGGTGAAAGCAAGACTTTCCACCATGTTTCGCCAACATGACCTGTGCTTAAAACTGGACAGAGGAAAACTTTGATTATTCTGGCCACGTCCAATTGCGTTTAGGTACTAAATGGAGGAAACTGCATAAGGACCTAAAAGGGAAAAAACTTTTCGATGGTAATGGAATATCAGGGTGTGACAGCCTAAAGGTTCAGAAATGGACCTTCTTCAAACATACACTCCTGGAAATTGAAATAAGAACACCGTGAATTCATTGTCCCAGGAAGGGGAAACTTTATTGACACATTCCTGGCGTCAGATACATGACATGATCACACTGACAGAACCACAGGCACATAGACACAGGCAACAGAGCATGCACAATGTCGGCACTACTACAGTGTATATCCACCTTTCGCAGCAATGCAGGCTGCTATTCTCCCATGAAGACGATCGTAGAGATGCTGGATGTAGTCCTGTGGAACGGCTTGCCATGCCATTTCCACCTGGCGCCTCAGTTGGACCAGCGTTCGTGCTGGACGTGCAGACCGCGTGAGACGACGCTTCATCCAGTCCCAAACATGCTCAATGGGGGACAGATCCGGAGATCTTGCTGGCCAGGGTAGTTGACTTACACCTGCTAGAGCACGTTGGTGGCACGGGATACATGCGGACGTGCATTGTCCTGTTGGAACAGCAAGTTCCCTTGCCGGTCTAGGAATGGTAGAACGATGGGTCCGATGACGGTTTGGATGTACCGTGCACTATTCAGTGTCCCCTCGACGATCACCAGAGGTGTACGGCCAGTGTAGGAGATCGCTCCCCACACCATGATGCCGGGTGTTGGCCCTGTGTGCTTCGGTCGTATGCAGTCTTGATTGTGGCACTCACCTGCACGGCGCCAAACACGAATACGACCATCATTGGCACCAAGGCAGAAGCGACTCTCATCGCTGAAGACGACACGTCTCCATTCGTCCCTCCATTCACGCCTGTCGCGACACCACTGGAGGCGGGCTGCACGATGTTGGGGCGTGAGCGGAAGACGGCCTAACGGTGTGCGGGACCGTAGCCCAGCTTCATGGAGACGGTTGCGAATGGTCCTCGCCGATACCCCAGGAGCAACAGTGTCCCTAATTTGCTGGGAAGTGGCGGTGCGGTCCCCTACGGCACTGCGTAGTATCCTACGGTCTTGGCGTACATCCGTGCGTCGCTGCGGTCCGGTCCCAGGTCGACGGGCACGTGCACCTTCCGCTGACCACTGGCGACAACATCGATGTACTGTGGAGACCTCACGCCCCACGTGTTGAGCAATTCGGCGGTACGTCCACCCGGCCTCCCGCATGCCCACTATACGCCCTCGCTCAAAGTCCATCAACTGTACATACGGTTCACGTCCACGCTGTCGCGGCATGCTACCAGTGTTAAAGACTGCGATGGAGCTCCGTATGCCACGGCAAACTGGCTGACACTGACGGCGGCGGTGCACAAATGCTGCGCAGCTAGCGCCATTCGACGGCCAACACCGCGGATCCTGGTGTGTCCGCTGTGCCGTGTGCGTGATCATTGCTTGTACAGCCCTCTCGCAGTGTCCGGAGCAAGTATGGTGGGTCTGACACACCGGTGTCAATGTGTTCTTTTTTCCATTTCCAGGAGTGTACATCGGTCGATCGTCGAAAGCAGTAAACGGAAAAGTGTTCTGCTAAACAAAAGAGAACAGCAATACAAATCAATTAGGAATCAAATAAATAGGAAGTGCAAGGCAGCCAAGGCAAATATGACGGAATCGAAAAAGAAGAGATTGTCGGAAGGACTGATTCAGGATAGATGAAAATCAAAAGACGATTTGGTGACATTAACAGCAATGGTGCTAACATTAAGAGTGCAATGGGAAGTCTACTATTAAACGCAGAGGAAAGAGCAGATAGATGGAAAGTGTAAATTGAAGGCATCTGTGACAGGGAGGACTTGCCTCATAATTTCATAGAAGAAGAAGCTGGAGTCGATAGGGAAGATATAGGGGATTCAGTATAAGAGTTATAATGTAAAACAGCTCTTTAAGTCTTGAGATCAAATAAAGCAGAAGGGATGGATAACATTCCACCTAAATTTCTAAGAACATTGGGAAAAACCGCAAAAAACGACAACTCAAGTTAGTGTCTACACAGACTAGCGACGTACCATCAGACATTCGTCAAAATATCGTCCACGCAATTCCGAAGATAGCAAGGGCAGGTAGATGAGGAAACTATCGTACAATCAGTTTAACACCTCGTGAATCAAAGGTGTTGACAGGAATACTATTCAAAAGAATGGAAAAGAAAATTGAAGCTCTGTTACATGACTATCAGTTTGGTTTTAGGGAAGGTAAAGGCATCAGAACGGCAGTTCTGACTCTGCACTTGATAATGGAAGCGGGACTGAAGAAAAATCATGATAAGGTCATCGAATTTGCCGATCTAGAAAAAGCGCTAGACAATGGGAAATGGTGCAATATGCTCGAAATTCTGATAAAAATACGAGTAAGCTACAGGGAAAGACGGGGGATATACATTACGTACAAGAAACAAGAGGGAATAATAAGACTGGAAGACCAAGAACGAAGTGTCCAGATTAAAAAAAGGTGTAACACATGTGTGCAGTCCATCGCCATGCTGTTCAATCTATGCATCGAAGACGGAAATAAAAGAACGGCTCAAGTGTCGAATAAAATTCAGGGTCAAAGGACGTCAATGATAAGATTCACTGATGACAATGCTATCCCCAGTGAAAGTAGAGAAGAGTTACAGGACCTGTTGAATGGGATAAACAGTGTAATGAGTACAGAATACTGACAGACTAAACCGCAAAAAAGGGTAAAGTAATGAGAAGCAGAATAAGTGAGAACAGGAGAAACTAAACAAAACTGATGATCACGAAGTAGTCAAAGCTAAGGAATTCTGCTACCTTAGAAGCAAAGTATTCCTTGAGAGACGAAGCAAGGAGGACGTATAAAGGAGACTAGCACAGGCAAAGAAGGCATTCCTGAGCAAGAGAAGCCTGCCAGTATAAACATAGGTCTTAATTTTAGACAGAAATTTTTTAGAATGTGAGTTTTTTCAGAGCATTGTATGGTAATAAAACATGCAGAGTGCGAAAACCGGAGCAGAAGAGACACAAAGCATTTGAGATGTTGTGTTACAGAAGAATGCTGAAAATCAGGTGGACTGAAAAGATAAGAAATGAAGAGGTTCTTCTTAGACTCTGTGTAGAAAGGAACAGAGGGAAAAACCTGACAAGAAGAAGAGACAGGATGACAGGATACGTGTTAAGGAATCAGGCCATGGTCCTAGATGGAACAGTAAGGCTAAGAACAACATCGGAAGGCAGAGATTGGAATACATTCAGCAAACAATTGAGGATTTAGTGCGGCCTGCCTACATTCCCCTACATCAATGACCTTTTGTTGAGATCACACACCCCTTTACCCGTCCCCTCCTTCTCCCCTCCCCCCCCCCCCCCCCTCCACAGCTACCGAGCGATGTGGCACAGTGGTTCGTACACTGGATTCGTGGATTCGCATTCGGGAGGATGCACTTAAATCTCGCGTCTGGCCATCCTGATTTAGGTTTTCCGTGATTTCCCTAAATCGCTTCAGGCAAATGCCGGGATGATCTCTCTGAAAGGGCACAGCCGATTTCCCTCCCCATCCTTCCTTAATCCGATGAGACTTACGACCTCGCTGTTTGGCTTTTTCCACCAAATCAACCCTCAACCCCTCCACAACTCATGCAACCCACAGAATCACAGTGTAGTACTAAAGTGAAACAGCCAATGAAAATCCAAGACGGTGGAATTAGCACAGTTGTGATAGAAAAAAGAACCAAGCAACTCCTCGTTCTCCCCTCCAACTCCACTTCCTTTCCAGTCACTCATGGTATAGTATTACAATAACGCACAAATATGGTGAGGTCATGTAAAATTTCCCTTCGAATTACGTAAGTAAACATACATACACACAAAACACACACACACATTCTCATATTTACGAAAAATGGCGGACATCTTTGCCCCCTTCCCTGTATGCCCCAGCACGCAGATATGCATTATCTCCATGAAAGTCAAAAGTACATTCCATTTCACATTTCACAGTACTCACTCTGTTTATATCAAATTCTGTCAGTGAATTCCATCTTACCTCTGACACATCAGTAAATTTCATACTGCACTAACGTTTCAGCAAAAACATTGTACTACCTCATCGCCAGTATATTTCATGCCTCTCTCTGTTTATGTCAAATACTACAATGTCTAAGATCGTCAGTAAATTTCTCTCTTCTCTCGACTAGGCTCACTATCATCTTGAATTTTTTAAATGTCTCACTAGCAGATGATGACATTATGCATCCAAGTTCATCGATCTTGTATGATGTCAGCAACGTTCAATATCATTGATTACATTATACTACTAATAAAATTCCCTCACTGGGTCATGAACCTAGGACCTCTCGATGCGAATCCACGGCTAAGGGTTGTACTGGTGAAGGGTATAATACTAGAACGCTAGAATGGTACATCACTAGAACATTAGAATTGTAGACCATTAGAATTGTAGGACAGTAGAATTGTTGAACATGCCATTTTCCATTTAGTATTTACTCATGCAAACAACTCTATTCAAATTATCTATTACACGTAAAATCCAGTAGCTAGCACCTACTGCACACACACACACACACACACACACACACACACACACACACACACACACACACACACACACACACTGTCAGCTTCTAGGGGTGCTAAAAACCAAGAAATGCCTAATATCTAATGCTTAACATCTAATGCCTAACGCTGTACACTGAACGCCTGACAGTGAATGCATAATGCCTAATGCTTAAAATAACATGTAATGCCCAATGCATAACGCGAAATGCCTAATACAAATTTAGTTCCTAGAGCACATCATACCTTCAAACTTAAGGAGTAAACACCACAGATAGCGTTTTTCATATATGATACCTTGTAAATATGTAGAGTCTGTCACAGATTTCCGAAAGTCGTACTAATTTCTTTGAAAGATTATCTAGACAGTGTCTGCAGGCCGGCCGGTATGGCCGTGCGGTTCTAGGCGCTTCAGTCTGGAACCGAGCAACCGCTATGCTCGCAGGTTCGAATCCTGCCTCGGGCATGGATGTGTGTGATGTCCTTAGGTTAGTTAGGTTTAAGTAGTTCTAAGTTTAGTCCCATAGTGCTCAGAGCCATTTTTGAGTGTCTGCAGATTATTCGCTATTATCCCAGGATGATGTCGTAATGGCTTGGACTTCATGCAAAAAGTAGAACACTGCAGTATTATGCCTGATATCATCAGCTATTGGTGTCAGTGATAAGCGAATTAAAAAATATTAAATTAGTAGTACGTTTGGTAATTTGTACTGCTGACTTAACTATATGTTAAATGGCAACTGTTTCCCATTTACACTATTATCGCTCGTTAATCGTTCACCATTTTCCATTAATCGTTCATAGTTTAACCTATTTTCAAATGTGTGTGTGTGTGTGTGTGTGTGTGTGTGTGTGTGTGTGTGTGTGTGTGTTCAGAGGCAAATGTCTTTGGCATTTTACAATAACTTGTCATTTTTACAGATCATTTTGATACAGTGCTGTGACTGTTTGGTTAGGAGGAGGTAGGGGAGTGGGAAAAGGGAAATTCCTCGTTCCTTTTTCTTTTTTCTTATTAGTAGAGGGGAAAATGGTGGCGGATCATGACTTGAAGATATCATCGAAACTGCCTTGTAGGCAACCTGCCATGTAGGCAACCCGCATTAACAGTTGTTGGACGCCAAATCGAATAATGAAAAGTGCGCCAGGAGCCTTATAGCATAGCTACTGTTATAGAACCATTACTTCTCACAATACACATAAATGAGATAGTGATTAATGGAGGGTGAGCTATCCTTCGCCACACACTGTAAGGTGGCTGGCGGAGTATAGATGTAAGGGATACCTCCTAATATCGTGCCTGACCTCCTTTTGCCCTGTGTAATAAAGCATCTCGACCTGGCACGGACTCAACAAGTCGTTGGATGTTCCCTGCAGAAGTACTGAGCCATGCTGTCTCTATATTCGTCCATATTTTCGAGAGTGTTGCCGATGCAACGAGCTGATCTCTCGATTATCTCCCATAAATGTTCGATGTGATTTATATCGGACGATCTGGCAGGCCAAATCATTCGCTCGAATTGCCCAGAATGTTGTTCAAACCAGCTAACTGTGGCTCGGTACAGGGCGCATCACCATCCTACAAATGGTCTCCGAGTAGTGGAACATAACCACTTCTAATCAGAGACCCTGTATATTCCAGAGAATATACTCAGCCCACACCATTGTGGCCTTGTCGACAACATGGTTCCATGGTTTCGTGGGGTCTGTGCCACACTCGAAAACTACCAACAACGCTTACCAACGGAAATCGTGACTCATCTGAATAATCTGTTAGCACCGACGACTCTAATAACGCCGCTGCTCTCGGTCGTTAAGTGAAGGCCGTCGGCCAGAGCAGTGTCCGTGGTGAGAGGTAATGGCTGAAGTCTGGTATTCCTGATACACTCTTCTCACTGTCTATTCCCTAGCGATTTATAAAATGGAATGTCCAAGAATCTAGCTCCAACTACCACTTCACGTCGTGCGGCCATAATCACGTCGGAAACCTTTCCACATGAATCACCCGAGTACAAAGAACAGCTCCACCAGTGCACTGCCCTTTTATACCTCGTGTACGCGATACTACCGCCATGTGTATATGTGCGTATCGCTACCCTATGATTGTGTCAGCTCACTGTAGATGTAGAAGTGCCAAACTGAACTGAAACAGAAGCTTAGGTAACTATCTCTTTAAATTTAGATCCTTACTCTTTCCAAAAATCTCGGAAGTCTTTCCACGAAACACAAAAATTAATGTGAAAATTCAGTGTTTCCAAAGTATCACATCCAAAGCGATGACAATTGGAACCACCGCTCTTCATACTAATGTCTGTCTCATATCATTCACCCCGTCGAAAAGGGTCCACTCGTTTTACAATTTGGCAAATTTACTTAAGTTAACTTCGAGGCCGGATGTCCGTCCTTTCATCACAGTCCTCAGGTAACTTAAAGGAAAGAAATCGTGTGCACCGTCTATCTGTGTAGTACAAAAGTTTTTCTTTGTATCACTGTATTTTAACTATTTCTGTGTTCTGTGGTTTTTGAAACGGGGATTGGGAAACGGACCAGTATTAGCTTATAAGAGCGAGGTGTACCTCCTAAAAATTATGCTCAGACTGGTCGGTGTATTGGATGAACAGCCGTTCGTCTTTTGCCTGGATTTTATCCGAGCCTGGCTCGCATCTCTGTTTCGGAGACTACAGCGCTGCGCATTAACCCTTGGAAGGTGGGGGTACTTTTTGCCCAACTTCTAAAAATATTGTAATTTAATCACGTACTTCAAAATTTTAAAATTTGGAAAAAATATTTATTGCTTCTAATGATTTCTTACATCAGATTGCGTAATTGTTTTGTATTTTTCTGTAAAACATAACATGAATGGTGAATGTGACTTTTCGCACACAAATGTCATATTCATATATTCCAGTTCAAGAATCTTCTTACATATCAATATATCTTTGGTAAGTATGTTGTAAATACAATTTAACGACAATTAACGGAATCCGTATTTTTTTAAAAAAAATTTATTGGTGGTCATACAGAACCCATCCTCTCTATATACACATTAGACAAAATACGTTGGTATTTCAAAGATTGAGCTGGATATATCTTCACGTTCTGGACTTTACTTATATGTCAGTACCTATTAAAAATAATATTTTTACTAAAAGTTAGCAACAATTAACGCAATTTTTTTCTTTTTGTGGTAAGCACGAAATACCCCCACCCTTTCCCCTTGGTAGTGCACGTTATTGAAAATGCGTTGGCATTGTTAGGGTTAAGTTTTAAGAGCATGTCACTCTTCACACCTTTGTAATGATAAAAGAAGATTCCGTGCCGAAATGAAGCATTGTAATCTCATTTTGTAATTTTATGGTCAATTTCAACTTTTTGGGTCTGTAGTCGTCTGACTGGTTTGATGCGGCCCATTACGACTTACTTTCCTGTGCCAATGTCTTCACCACAGGGTAGCACTTATTGCCAACGTCCTCTATCATTTGATGGATATATTTCAATACCTGTCTTTCTCTACAGTTCTGCAGCTCTCTCTACTACCATGGAGGTTATTCCCTGATGTCTTAACAGACGTCCTATCATCAAAATGGTTTGAATGGCTCTGAGAACTATGGGATTTAACTTTTGAGGTCATCAGTCCCCCAGAACTTAGAACTACATAAACCTAACTAACCTAAGGACATCACACACATCCATGCCCGAGGCAGGAATCGAACACGCGACAGTGGCGGTCGCGCGGTTCCAGACTGAAGCGCCTGGAACCGCTTCGCCACACCGGGCGGCCTGTCCTATCATCCTGCCCATTTTTCTCCAGATACATTTTTCTCCAGATATATTTCTCTCCTTGCCGATTCTTCGGAAAACCTCCTTATTTCTCATCCGTCCACTTAGTTTTCAACATCGTTCGACTGTATCACACCACAAACCTTTAAATTCTTTTCCGCTCCGGTTTCCTTACTGTCCATGTTTCACTTCCACATAATGCAGTGCTCCAAACAGGTATTCTAGAACGCTTCTCCCTCAAATTAAGCGCAGTGTTTGATATTAATTGATTTCTTTTGGCCAGAAAAGCTCTCTTTCCATGTGCTAGTCTGCTTTTTATGTGCTTGCTTTTTCCGTAAATACGTTGTTTCGCTTCCTTAATTTCGTTTCCTTCGTGGTCAGCAATTTTTTTGTTAAGTTTCTTACTAATAACATTTCTACTATTCCTTGTTAGTTTCGTCCCTCTTCTGTTTATTCTCAGTCTATATTCTCCACTCAGACAGTTAATTCCATTCAGTATGTCCTGTTATTCATCCTCGCTGTTTCTCAGGATGGCAGCTTCATAAGCGAATCCTATCATCGATATCCTTTCACCCTGAATTTTAATCTCACTCCTGATCGTTTCTTTTACTTCTGTAGTAGCTTTTTCGATATAGAGATTGATGAGTGAGAGAGAAAAACCTCCTCCATGTCTTACAGCCTTTATAATCGGAGCACTTTCCTCTTGGTCTTCTATTCTCATTGTTTTCTTCTTTGTTCTTGTACGTATTGTATATTATCCGTCTTTCCCTACACAGTACACCTCTTTACCTGAGAGTTCTTAGGCCCTTTCACATTTTCAAACGATTTGTTAAGGACAAAAGATCCTTCGAACGTTATAATTTTATTAATATTAAATTATTATATTACGATTGTTTGGAGGCGGTGAGTTAATTTAAATATTGAGTTTAACATTAGTGTGGAAGTTAATTTTTGATATCTTCTTCAAATATTCCTGATTGAAATGAATTTAACTCCTCAAAAGACATTTACTTATTGTTAAACAGTTAGTAAGCAATGCTATAAAATCTTTAATCACGTCTGCTGGTTCTGAAATAGTAAACGGCGCATAGAAAATTTTTTGCTTGCTTATTAATGGATTTGCATTCCGCCATCCAGCATCAGATTTCCAACACGTCGACGAGAGCGTTGACCGACGGCATTGTTCAGAACCCAATCGATCTCAAAATTACGCAGTTTGCATAATTCCATTGCCTGGATACTTATAGAAAAGATCGGTAAAAGAGATCGCACGGAGGTTGAAATAAACGTTTGATAAAGTAAATGCCGATTGAATACTAGTAGCGTTCGCCTGTGGCCAACAAACAATTCGTTGGCAACTCTCCTTCGCTGCAGCCTGAAAAAGTTCTAAAATGCAACACAAATTGACATGTGGCATTAATGGAAGAGGAAAGTAGCCTTTTTTATTCAAACACGGCAGTTACGCAATTATTTAACCAAAAGGTACAGGTACAACAGCGACACATGCATTTTATGAGACAGCTATCAATAACAAACGAGAGAGAGAGAGAGAGAGAGAGAGAGAGAGAGAGAGAGAGAGAGAGAGAGAGAGAGAGAGAGAACAGGAGCACAGCTCCTGCTTTTATGCAAATCAAAACCAATTACGCCGACTGCCTTCAACTTGACTTGCTTTACAGTGTCTTTTATTGAGTTTTGATAAATGAACAGTTCTCTAGAACATTCTTTTTATGAGCAGTGAAAAATACTGACATTCTCTCCTTAATTTACACAGAGAACATTAATTCTTAATGTGTTTTAAAATTACTCAAACGATTGGAGCATATTTTATCAATTATTAAAAAAGCAACACTTCATCGTGTCTTGTTTCTATTATCTAGCGCAACTTGGAAACTGCCTCTTTGTGGCTCTAACTTTTCACAAGCCAAACTGATTGTCTTCAAATTCAATTTATTTTGCATTCTTCTGTATATTATTCTTGTCAACAACTTTTATACTTGATATTTGTCATTCATCTGCTCTTGCTACCTTGGGAATAGTGTGGATGATACTGAAATGGCCAGCTCGTTAAGATGACTTCTGTGTGAACGTGGCCTGTTGGAGTTCGACACTGGGAAGTATTATTTATCTGACACACTTACATGCTCGTCACACAGATGATATGCAAACTGGTGTAAGACTTACATTGCCTTCACTCACCAAATTACTAATCACAGAAATTTTAAGTACTTGTGATTCCAAAATCGTTAAAAATAAATGAGAGAAATTCTCATCATGCGTTTGTCATGTAAATTAATTAAATTTCCTATCACGTATACAGTCTTCCATATAAAGGCACTTGCTTTACAATGGAAAGCCGTCACATTAAGAGAACAATTCAGTTGCGTAGAATAAATTGGTCACATTTCTTTACTTTGGGTCGCCTGACCTAATATGTTGTAGGACTAAAGATATGGAGGAAAACTAATCAGTTCTTTTAAATACTAGATTTATTTTCCCTAAATTGGTTCACAAGTAAAATGAGTTTATGACTAGTTTCTTACTTAGTGCTCAGATAAGACACAAATTGTCTCTGCAAAAATCCAACAAAATCAATTTCCACAATGGAATGCGCATTCATGCTACGAAAATGACAATAAATGATCGATTGAGCAAAGCTCACTTGGGAAAGACTGTTCTGCTAACCAGTGGTGGACACCTCTAATTGAGCAGGAGATTACTATGGAACTGTGTGACTGGCTCTGTGCAACTTGAAACCCCAAGTTAAAAACAGATCCATGATTCAAACATGTAAAGACACTGATAAAGCAAAACAAGTTGCGGAATTTACCTCAAACTGCGGGCTGCTCAGCGAAAAGGCCGCGCTAGCGCTAAAAAGTTAACACTTAAAAGATCGATTCAGCATAAACTGCCAGGCTGCGACCACGCGCCTCCCTCTCCCGATACGACCACTGAGTCACGCGTCCTCGCACCGACTCCCTGACTGACCAACGTTCGTCTCCGCTCCCAGAAAACTACCACCTGGAGGGGAGAATTTGCAACTTTCGCCACAGTGACGACCAAAAATTCATCTCAACACGTGGAACCGCCGGGAAAGCCTGCCAAAAGTTCCCTACTGTAGCTTACAATATGCCCATTAACTGTCCAGGGTTTGATTCACTGTGTTGCCACTCATTGGTTCAGACGTTTTACGCTACACTGCCGATGCCGAAGACCCTTCTGACTGGCTGATTTCACCGGGACAGTTAGATTCTAGAACTTTTCCCACACTGAACACGGCACAATATCGGTGTTGAGTATTAGCAACCGCCGACAGAATTCGCCACACAAGAAATGCTCAGGGGACCGTTGGTCGCCCAGCTATCTTCCTTGACCCATCCGCCTTGATGACAAAGGAAACTGGCCGGCACGCAGCCACGATATTTCTATGAACCATCAGCCCAGTAGGGCAGAGATTAAGCCGCTCGATATTCATAGCGCTGCGACCAACCAGTTCCGTCACCGTACTCTCACAGGCCTGTCTCAGCAAAGGAAAGTTCAGCCGTAGCCACTAACGATGTATTTCCCTCCGGCACAGTTGAGAATCTTTAGCTGCCCATTTTACTGGTTATCGCAAAGTGATACATGGGATGATACTGTCACAATATTTTTTGCGAAAGTCTGATGGTATGTCACCAGACTCAGATATTCTACACAACAAGTTTAATACTTGTGTTTTTGTACCCAGTAAAATCATTAGGATGATACAACTGTGCATGGATGGCTCCCAGGCAGCAGTGAAGTTCAGAGGATCCATATTCTCCACCTTTCCAATTAAAACAGGCTTACGACAAGAAGACGCTTTCATGTGTCCTCTTCAACCTTGCATTAGAGAAAGTGGTTTGGAAGAGTAATTTACACCTAAACAATGGTCTCCAATTCGAACACAGTGAAGTAAAACTCGTGGCTTATGCAGATGATGTAGTGTTGCTGAGTGAAACTGAAGAAGAACTGAAAGACATGTACAGATCTCTCAAGCACGATGTCAGAAAAATGGGAATTTTGGTTAACCAAGAGAAAACAAAATATATGGAAATAGGTCGAGTCATAAACCCAAATCCTTACTTTGAAACTGACCAACATTTTAAATTCAGGAAAGTTCTTCAGTTTAAATACCTTGGATCAATTTTCAACAGTAAAAATATCATAACAATGGAGGCCGGCCGCTGTGGCCGAGCGGTTCTAGGCGCTGCTACTACGGTCGTAGGTTCGAATCCTGCCACGGGTATGGATGTGTGTAATGTCCTTAGGTTAGTTAGGTTTAAGTAGTTCTAAGTTCTAGGGGACTGATGACCTCAGATGTTAAGTCCCATAGTGCTTAGAGACATTTGAACCATAACAATGGATATAAATGAAACAATAGCCTCAGGGTAAAGATGTCTGTACTCGCCAAGTAACCCACTCAAAAGTAAAGCTCTGTCAATCACCACAAACATGAAGATATACGAGTACAACACTATCATCTGCCCCATAGTACTGTACGGTTCAAAAAGCTGGACGCTTACAAAGAATGAAAGAGAAAAACAGAATGTTCTCGAAGGAAAAGTAAAGAGAAAAATCTGGTACCTGTGTTGGAGAATGGCGTATGGAGAATTCGAAAGAACAATGAAATTTATCAGTTAATCAAGCAACGCTCTATCATCTACAAATTAAAAAGTAGGGGACTGCAATGGGCCGGACATGTGGCGAAAATGGAAAACAACAGAATCACCATGAAAGCATTTGAAGGAACTCTCCAGTCAACAAGACCATTGCGCCGACCTCGTACAAGGTGGAAAGATGACATAGACAAGGACATGGCAGCATTAGGAATTTCCGCAGGGTGGAGAGAGGCTGCGAGAGTTAAAAGGCGGTGGAAGCAGACAGTTGATGCAGCGCGTGGTCGACAGGGCCTGTGATCGCTGAGAAGAGATAGAGAAGAGAGAGAGCGGTTGTCACTTCACCCCAATGATTTTAGAAATTACGAAGGAATGTTATCTACATCTTCTGGCTTATTTGATCAAAAGCTTCCCAGGACTCTGTTAAACTCCGACTCACACCTAAAATACGGAGACGACGGTAGCTATCGTTTGCAACAGGTGCTGCGCGTCGTCGAAGCGCTCGAAATTGTTGCAGTTATGGCATGAATCGAAAGCGACGCAATGGACTCTGAAGTGAAAGGAACTGCTGTAGACGACACCGTGATATCGCATGCTCAACTCTGGATTCCCGACATGACGCAGCACCTGTGGATACTAGAAGCGGTGGCCTCGGATCAGCACGTGTTGGACGCACGATGACACTCCTGCGTCGTTGCAGTGGAGCACTACTTGAGACCGAACTATCACTCGTGTCTTCTGTCACGTACCCACTGTTCTCAGTGGCGTACTGTCCGATACTTTGTAACGGGTCAAGTGTGCTCTACTCCTTTCACTAAGCCGACCTGCTTAACAAAGTCCATGGTAACGATATCTTTGAAACGCATCAAGTTGCTGCAAGGCTTGAACAAACTTCTCTATCTCCACGATTACTCTGCAATTCTCTCTGAAGTGTACCACTCTTGAATAAAATTTAGAAAAAAGGAACACGTAAATATTTCCGCGCTAGCTCTGGTTCATCTTGTTTTAACACAATGACCATTTCTCTCTATCTTGGTGTCTGTCAACTAAATACATTGAAGTTCGGGTGAGGATGTTTATGACTGAAATTTAGTGAAAAGATTTTACCGCAACCGTAAACGCCTTTGTTGTAATTATTGTCACCCCAAATTGCGTATCATTTCCGAGACGTTCTACCTCTATTTCGCTATAGCACAAAACGATCTGCACTTCTTTTAACTTTTTCAACGTCCTTCGTTAATCCTATCTGGTAACAATTCCACACCGCGCAGCAATTCTCCAGAATCGGCAGGACAACCATTACTTAGGCAGTCCCTTCAGTAGATCTGTTTCATCTCCTAGGTGTCCTCTCAATAAATCGTTGTCTTCTGTTCATCTTCTCACATCATTTTCCGTATTAAGATTCCAATTTAAGTTGTTTTCAGCTGTAATCCCTGGGTATCTAGTTGAGTCTACGACCATTAAATTCGTGTTATTTACACTATGTGATCAAAAGTATCCAGACACCCCGAAAAACATGTTTTTTTAAATAATAGGTGCATTGTGCTGCCATCTACTGCCAGGTACTCATACAAGCGATCTCAGTAGCGATGCCTAAATCGCGAGAGAACAGAATGGGGCGCTCCGCGGAACTCACGGACTTCGGACGTGGTCAGGTGATTGGGTGTCACTTGGCTCATACGTGTGTACGCTGCATTTCCACACTCCTAAACATCCCCAGGTCCACTATTTCCGATGAGATAGTGAAGTGGAATCGTCAAGGAACACGTACAGCACAAAAGCGTGTGGGCCGATCCCGTCTGTTGACTGACAGAGACCGCCGACCGTTGAAGAAGGTCGTAATGTGTAATACGCAGACGTCTATCCAGACCATCACACAGGAATGCCAAATTACATCAGGATCCACTGCAAGTACTATGACAGTTAGGCGGGAGGTGAGAAAACTTGGATTTCATGATCGAGCGGCTGCTCATAAGGAACACATTACGCCGGTAAATGCCATACGACGCCTCGCTTGGTGTAAGGAGCATAAACATTGGACGACTGAACAATGGAAAAACGTTGTATGGCGTAACGAATCACGGTACACAATGTGGCGATCTGATGACAGAGAGTGGGTATGGTGGATGACCGATTAAAGTCATCTGCCGGCGTGTGTAGCGCCAACAGTAAATTCGGAGGCGGTGGTGTTATGGTGTGGCCGTATTTTTCATGGAGGGGGCTTGCAACCCTTGTTGTTTTGCATGGCACTATCACGGCACAGGCCTACATTGATGTTTTTAAGAGCTTTCTTGCTTCCCACTGTCAAAGAGCAATTCGGGGATGTCGACTGTATCTTTCAACACGATCGAGCACCTGTTCATAATGCACGGCCTGTAGCCGAGTGGTTACACGACAATAAATCCCTGTAATGGACTGGCCTGGACAGAATCCTGACCTGAACCCTATAGAACACCTTTGGGATGTTCTGGAACGCCAACTTCGTGCCAGGCCTCACCAGCCGCCATCGATACCTCTCCTCAGTGCAGCACTCCGTGAAGAATGGGCTCCCATTCTCCAAGAAACCTCTCTGCACCTAACTGAACTTAAGAGTGGAGGCTGTCATATAGGCTAAGTGTGGGTCGACACTATACTGAATTCCAGCATTACCGATGGAGAGCGCCACGAACTTGTAAGTCATTTTCAGCCAGGTGTATCATGTAACCGAAATTTGGCACAATTTTTAGTATCTATGCAGAGGAACTTACACTTATTATTGTATACGACATCACCGCATGCTGCTTGCGTATTCACATTCTGTCCTACACTCTTCGGTTTCTGGAGATACTCCCGTCTTCGGGGTATGCACATGAAGGGCACTCACCGAAACTTGATATAGTGATTATCTGATTTTATGCCTGGATGCCATTTCTGCCGTCATATGGTCATTCTTCCTTTTGTGCGCAGTTGTCAGCGATCTACATGTCGCTATTCGCCTCAGATACACACCGCCATCGTGAACCTTCTACATACAATACTCAACGATGGCATAGCTGCAGACAGAGCTGATTCAAGTTGAGGTGCCTTTGTAAGCCAATCCCTCAGAACGCGGCTGCAGTATTCATCTTTGACACACTGGTGTAAGAGAGGACACAACAAAGGTAAGTGAAAAACTCAGTGCAATGCGCAACTAGGTACTTATGTTTATGTATATTTTCCAGTGCTTCTTTCGCCTCCGAGTAAAATCGCGTGCGTCAGATTAAATCGTTTCGAAAACTTGTGTCCAAAAACTTGATGTAGTAAAATGTAAACCTGTTTCTCCTGTTGATTTTATCAAAATTCTTGTGGGTGTCGTAATATTGTGTAGTTTTTGTTATGACGTCAGTTGTAAACATAACCTATGCATTTTAGAAACGTATTACACAGAGTAATATTGTATAATGAACTGTAAATTTAAACTGTGCTTTTCAGAAGCTTTTGGTCACAGTACACGCGTTCAAAACCACTCGTTCTCTAATTTCATTACGCATGCGTGGTACTGAGAACTTTCGAAACTTTTCGCAAGTTATGCTGGTTTACATCACCTATATCGTAGCAATTCGTGGTTTACATTAAATGTAAATAACTAACATACCCTGTCACATTAGCTTTCCCTTTCATTAGGAGTGTATACGCTATTATCGAATTTGTTAGTTACAATAACCTGAAAACCGTTTCAGCGTATCGATAAAACTTGTAGCAAGTTTACTGCTAAGTTTACTGTTGTCATAATAGATATCTCATTTTGGCTCTTAGTCGCTTTAGATCTAATGGGTACTGGTAATACATGTAACATATCAGACATATAAATCAAAAGGGAATCAGCAGGTTTTTGTTTAAAGTTATTTGTTTACTGTTCTCTTGAATATTGTACCAGGCACAAATCAGTCACACTATGTTCGCTGTTCTCGGGCAGGGAATGAATTTGTTGCTATTCTTAAGCAGCTGGAAATCGCCCTGACTGCTGTCAAGCGACTGAAAGACCTGCGAATGGGTATATTTGGAATGCTACCCAGAGTCATGTACCGGAGTTACCAAATTTACCTCGAGTACTATGTTCTACAGTGGACACTGTCTCTTCTGCGGGAAATACAGGATCCATCATTACTCGTTCATTTGACAGTCGATGAGAGGTCTACGCGTCCTGTACAGCGGAGATGGGCAACAAATTCGATGTGCTGTGAGACTCACTTCACGTGTTGGAAAACCAGCATTCTCCTGCTGTGAGCTGGTGGCGTTGTAGTAGTTCATACCCCAGATATGCAAAATTAAAGTCCCCGTGATCGTAAAAAGGGGTGAAGCCAATCATGCAATCGTGCCAACTTACTTTTAAAAGGTAATGAAACAAGTCCCGTGGTGGTTAAAATCTTATTAAATCTGAATTTAACACGAGTAGATCTCCTTTAAAATTAACAGCCATTCATGAAATGTACAGGTTAATCACTACACGCAATCACATTTTAGTGTATGAAAATGCATGCTTGCAAAAGATGCTACTTATTTCCTTTACATTCAGGTGGGAAAAACTTCAACAAGACAACAATGAATGCAAAGTTAAAGAGACAAATTATTTCTAATTAAGATATTGATGCGAAATTTAGAACTGTGTAACGAATATTGCCAAGCGTCAAGCGAAGAGCATACATGAAAAGTGAACTTAGAAGAACAATCATCGGTCCCGTTATGAAAGATATCCATGAAGAGAGTTCCGTCTCGGAAATGTTGCCTTGCTACAGAACAAAAATGTCGCCCTCCTAGTTCCCCCGTCTTCATAAACCTCAAGTCGCTATTGTTGTAACAAAACATTTCTACACAAAACACACTCGACAAAAGCTTACTCCTACAAAATTCAAATAATTCTGAACAACTTACAGGTGCTAATCTTAAGTAGCTTACTCTATTATATTTCTTTTCAACGAAACCGGTACTTGTACGTAGAAGTAGGAAGTTGTCGTCATTGGAACTACTTCCAACTTCAGCGATCTAACAGTGGGTGGCGTTCATTAAATATTTGTTGTACAACATATATCTAATTAATTTCATCTATATCCACGCCATTACTATGCAATTCAAAATTAAGTTTCTGTCAGAGGGTTCAACGACCCACCTTTAGACGATTTCCCAACCATTCCACTCTCGCACTGTGTGAGAGGAAAATGAAAATTTAAATATTTCCGCGCGTGCTCTGATTTCTCTTATTTCATTACCGTGGTCATTTCTCCCTGTGTAGGTGTGCGCCAGCAAAATATTTTCAGATCCGGAGGACAAAACTGGTGAGTGATATTCCGCGAAAAGATCTGGCTGCAACAAAAAACACCTTTGGTTTAATGATTGCTATCCCAAATCAGTTATCCTCTCCCCTATTTCGCGATAATAGAAAAGCAGCTGTGATTCTTTTAATCTTTTCGACGTCCTCCATCAATCTGACCTGATAGGATTTTATACGGCGCAGCAATATTCCAGAAGGGAATGGACAAGTGTAGTCTAGCGTGTTGCACTAGTATACTTGTTGCATCTTCTAAGTCTTTCGCAATAAAACGCAGACTATCGTTCGGTTCCCCCCCCCCCCCCCCCCCCCCCCACACACACACACACATTATCTAATTATGCTCCCAATTTAAGTTATTCGCAATTGTAATCTCTGATAATTTCGTTGAATTGATAGCCTTAACATTTGTATAAAATTATAGTGTAACCGCAATCTAAAGGATTCCTTTTAATACTCACGGGGATGATCGCACACTTTTCCTTATTCAGGGATAATTTCCAGTTTTCTCACCATGCAGATACTGTGTCTGTGTCATTTTGGACTGGGTTTTCATCCTCTGATGGCTTTACTAGACGGTAAAAGACAGCATGATATGCAAACAATCTAAGAGGGTTGCTCAGATTGTCCCCTAGATCGTTTATATAGATGACGAGCATCAGTGGGGCGGTAACACTTTCTCGGAGCACGCCGGATATCACTTTTGTTTTACTCCATGATTCAACGTCGATTACTGTGTACTGTAAACTTTCTGACAGGAGATCACGAATCACGTCGCACATCTGAGATAATACTCCACAGGCTAGCAATTTGATTACAAGTTCTTCGGAAGAAACGGTGTCAAAAGTCTTCGGCAAATTTAGACATATGGAATCAATTTCAGATGCCCTGTCGATAGCACTGATTACTTCATATGAATAAAGAGATAGTTGTCTTTCACAAGTACGATAGTTTCTGTATCAGTGCTGACAATGTGTCAAGAGATCGTTTTCTTCGTGGTAATTCATAAAGTTCGAATACAATATATGTTCCAAAATCCTACTGCAAATGGATTTCAGTGACATGCGTCCGTAATGCACCGAATTCTCCTGCTTCCTTTCTTGAGAACTGGTGTGACCTGCGAAACTTTCCAGTCTTTAGGTACGGATCTTCCCCGGAGAGAGCGGTTGTATATGATTGCTAAGTATGGAGTTATTGTATCAGCACACTGTGAAAGTAACGTAATTGGTATAAAGTCTGGGCCGGAGGACTTTCACTTATTAAGTCACTGAAGCTGCTTCGCTACACTGACGATATCTATTTCTAAGATACTACTGTTGACAGCTGTTCTTTCTTCAAATTCTGGAATATTTCATTCTATTTACTTAATGAAGGAATTTCGGACAATGTGTTCAGTCACACTCATTTCATGGCATTGTCATCCGTAACATCACTATCGTTATCAAGCAGTGAGAATATTTATTGGTTGTGTCTTTCCATTGGTGTACTTCACACACGACCAGAATCTCTTTGGATTTTTCGTTGTTTCTGCAACAGTATTCTGACCTGTTTTGTGTAGAATGGGGAATCAGTACCAAATGTTATTAATTCATTTGATATATGCCTCTCAATTGCCGTCGATACTATTTCTTTAAATTGAAGCCACATTTGGTCTTCGTTTACATAGTTAGTTTGGAAGAAGGAGGGATTGTCTTTTAGGAAGGCGCCAAGAAAATTAATACCTGATTTTTTTAAAATAAATATAATTTTGCGTTTACTTTTTGGTTGGTTGTTACGATATTCAGTCCAGCTACATCAACCTTGAGCTCTCTAATCCCTGTACCCGTCGTGATACTCTCTTTTTGCTCAAGATTATTTGTTGCTAGCAGTTCAAGTATGTTTACACTTTCAAGGGGCTCCTGAACTATTCGTTCAAAATAATTTTCTAAGAAGGCATTCATTAGGACTTCGGACGACGTTTTATACCTACCACCGATTTTAAACGTGTATTTTCGACAACATATCGAGGGTAGATTGAAGTCTCCACCAACTATTATTGTATGGGTTAGGCTCCTGTTTGTATCGTTCAGTAACTGTATCATCTGAATTCGGGGGGAGGGGGGTGGTCGGTATAAGAAACAGTTATTAATTTACTCCAGTTATGAAGTATAACTTCTACTCATACTAACTCACAGGAACTATTTACTTCAGCCGGCCGCGGTGGTCTCGCGGTTAAGGCGCTCAGTCAGGAACCGCGTGACTGCTACGGTCGCAGGTTTGAATCCTGCCTCGGGCATGGATGTCTGTCATGTCCTTAGGTTAGTTAGGTTTAAGTAGTTCTAAGTTCTAGGGGACTAATGACCACAGATGTTAAGTCCCATAGTGCTCAAAGCCATTATTTACTTCAACTTCTCCACAAGATGCACTGCTTGCACCAGCGATAAAAACTCCACCGCCTACTGTACTTAATCTATCGTTTCTGAATACTGTTAGGTTCTTTACAAAAATTTCAACTCAACTTATCTCCAACTTTAGTCAATTTCCAGTACCTATAGCTACTTAAGCTTCGATGCTTCCAATTAGTGCTTGGAGCTCTGATTTTTCCCAACACAGCTACTATAATGTGCAACTGGAATACCGGTTGTTGCTAAGTCTGCGTCCTCCTAAGTTTGCTTTGCACCCTTTGAGACTGAAGCCATTTCTGTAGTTTCACAATACTCTCTAATCTAAGAAAATTACCCAGTCCACTCCACATAGACTCCGCTACCCGTGTAGTCACGCCATGTGTGTAATACGCTCCTGAACTATTAAGCAAAACGCCAACCCCCCTCTCCCCACACCCTATAATGCAAGTCGAAAGTCGAGTAATCTGCTGCTAGCCGGTCGAAGAAACGTGTGGGGCCCTGATCCAGATCCTACATTCGGCTCTGTACCAAAGGTCCGCAGTCAGTACTGTTTGCGGTGCAACAGATGGTACGCTATGGCTTCATCTCGCAAACATGACTGGCAGCCTTTACTTTAGGCAGCCGCCCGAAACCAGAGAGAATCTCTTTGATTCAATGCGACTTACATCAGTAATACCGACATGAACCACCACATGCAGTTAGATGCGCCCTGTGCTTTTCATGGCATCTGGAAGCACCCGTTATACATCTGGAATGACTCTCCCCGGTATGCACACAAAGGATACGCTGAACTTCTTCGCTCATTGGCAGTTATATCCCTAAGAGACCACATTACGTGCCTAACGGTGGGACTTTCAACTACTATGATGCCACACGCTGTGAATTCCTAAGTCATGCAGGCCGAGAGGCGTCCTCTGAAACAGGGCAAAGGACTGCA
This sequence comes from Schistocerca gregaria, assembly GCF_023897955.1. Classification (NCBI taxonomy): domain Eukaryota; kingdom Metazoa; phylum Arthropoda; class Insecta; order Orthoptera; family Acrididae; genus Schistocerca; species Schistocerca gregaria. The sequence continues at coordinate 363,800,726 of NC_064920.1, forward strand.
TCAGGTTGCGGCTTTTCGCGATCGGCCTCCTAGAAACTCTTTTTACTGGCAACCATACCTTGAAACGCTCCCACACGCCCATGGGTGAGGGGATCAACCTCACTGAGGGCAACAGCCAGGATGGCCACATCAGTGGGACTTATCGGGGTCTCTCATATTCACGACGTATTGCCTTGTACATTGCTGAGCTTAAAGCTGTTGGAAGCCAGCGAGGGCACTCCAAGATAGGAAATCAGAAACGCAATGCAGAGAGCAGGCAAAAGCATTAACGATTAGGTTACCAGAGGTAAACAGTAAGGTTGAGCCCTGCGAACTGCTGAAGCTCTGGGCAGCCGTCCTAGGGTAAAAGATTCACTTCAGAGAATTAATTGGTAATGTCATACAATGCCTACTTACAACACACAATAAAAGACGGTCACAAACAGGCACGTCCTAGCATAGGCGGCAACGTTGTTACTTGCTTCTGGGACAGCAACGTCTCGTGGATTTACACAGGTTAGAGTGAAATGGGAAATGCGTAAACCTGCAAAACTGCTGGAACAGGGGTACTCACGAGAAGCCTCGGAGGGGGAGGGGGGGGGGGGGGGAAGCGGCGTAGACCACTGTTGTTGCTAGTCATAATAGGAAAGCCGGTGACGTTTAGCTTTCAGCTGAACGCTGCTGCTACCAATGTTAATGTAAGCGCCAGACTCGTCCCCACCCACAGAGTAGGAGGGAAAGGACTTCAACGTGGTAGGACAGAGGCACCAAACAGGTGTAGAGCCACACATTAGACTGGCCGACGCCTGTAAAGTGGGAGTGGATTGGCAGGCCAACTATAGATAAGGAAAAATTGTGCTCCGCTGCAATCTTATAAAAACCCAGGTTTTTTTGCGTATCAAGGAGTTCTTAATCAGATCGATTGGATGCCAACACCCTGTGGCTCGCCGCCAGCCTCGAGTAAGCTGTGACAAGTATGTTTTTCTCACTTGGAGTGCTTCTGTGTTCTCAATAAGTGCTTAGAGTTATCCTGCAGTGTAGCAGTTAGTATATAAAAAAGTTTATTCAGGCCTTGAGTCTCCTGCTGCAAGTACCCTATCGAGTCCCAAAATTTGCGACTCTTGTAGGTGCCCTGTGGCAGTGTTTGGCGCTATTCCAAGAAATCAGATTGCCATCACTGTAAATCTGTCTCTTCATTTTCTCCTAACGACTCGGGAATTTTCGACTGACCGGTAATTCCCTGTCTTCCCTCTATTTATTTCTCGTTCGATCTGCCAGATACATTTTACCAAGAAGAGACAAAAAAATAGCTCTGAGCACTATGGGACTTCTGCTGAGGTCATCAGTCCCCTAGAACTTAGAACTACTTAAACCTAACTAACCTAAGGACATCACACACATCGATGCCCGAGGCACACACATCGATGCCCGAGGCAGGATTAGAACCTGCGACCGTAGAGGTCGCGCGGTCCTAGACTGTAGCGCCTAGAACCGCTCGGCCACCCCGGCCGGCAAGAGCAGATAAGATTAATGTAAATCACAATAAACATTTGGAACTTACAATGTAGAAACAAGTTACTACATTACAATTATGTCAGGGGAACTTCATTATTACATTATATGGAACAAAAATCACATAAATTGAAAACAATTAATTACACAGTAACATTAAGATTTGGAGCCATTTCCTGGCATTGTCCGTTAACTTGTGGAGCGACATCAGAGAGCCATCTCTGAAACCATGAATGTTACAAACCAGAAGATGGTCCACTGTTTGTACCTCGCCACAGTCACAACACGAAATCGTCTGTATAGCCCCATTGGGTTGTTTGCATCGTCCAGCTCCCGTGCGAAACCTGTTTGGAGCCGACCAGTGTTTCCTGTTGAGATTGAAGCCTTCAACCCTTTTGGTTGGGTCGTGGATTAGGTGATGGTTTTCCACGACGCCTCTTCTCACACCCTACCATGCCTTCTTCCATTCAGCATCGAGACCCTCTGTGCCCAATGTTCTGCTCCAGACGATAGGTTTCCTGAACTTGAGTCTCGTGGGTTCACCCATGTCGGCATGTACGGGTAGCCTTTGGTTTGCTTCAATTTTTTCTACTATTTCCTGGGTTGCTTTCCCTCTACTTATGGAAGCAGGAGCGATGTTTGCCAGCACCGGAAGCCACTCAACGGAGGTTGGCCTGAGAGTGCCGGTGACGTTTCTCAGAGTGTCATTTAGTTGTACATTCACTGTTTTGGCGTGCGGGCTTCTGCTCCAGACTGGAGCACAGTATTCTGCAGGGCTGTACACCAGTGCCAATGCAGCGGTTCGTAGAGTGGCAGTATCACAACCCCAAGTGGTGCCTGCCAGTCAGTTGAGCAGGTTATTTCTCGTCTTTAGCTTTTGGCCAGTATCAGCTAGGTGTCGTCTGAAAGTCATGCTGCGATCTAGCTTAATACCGAGATATTTTGGGAAATTCTCGTGGCTGACAGCTTTACCATTTATAACCAGGCCCAGTTCCCTTCTCGCCTCCTTGTTGTTTAGATGCATGACTGTGCCGTCAATGTTAGGACATGCCAGGGAGATACGTGGGACATGCTGGACATCTCTCGGATCCCCATTTCGGAGCCCTCACAGTGACGCCCATTAGTAACTGTTTCAAGCTGCATGACCGAAGTCAGAACTTCCTGGAACAGTGAGCGAAGAGTCACCAGCGCAGCTCACATTCGAACACAACAATCACCGTCTCCATTCAAGAAGGCGGAACTAGACTCTGGACAGTAATTAAATATGGGACACATAAACATGCAATAAATTTAAAAATTTAAACCAAACAGCATACAGGAAGACTAAATTAAGTCACTTCTAGTTAGTAGCTCCCAGAAACTCACAAACGAAACAGTGTGTTACGCTGTGCTGCTGCCGCCTACCTGAAGTGTCTCACAACTGCAACTGGCTGTTGAAACAAAAACAGACTACTGCAAATAAGCACCACATTTGAACATGGATATCTCTATAATGCACAGTCACAAAACTCGGCTAGTCAGTAGGGCGCGAGAATATTTTCTGCAGTGATTGAAGTTAACTCTCGATTTTTCCACAAACGACAATCAGTTGTAAGTGATCAGTGGTGCATTAATCTCGTTCACTTAGAACTTAGCAGCCATAGTAATCATGGTAGATAATCAACCGTAGAGAATGCAGCGAAAAAGACTGATATGCGTAGCTTTTATACTGATAAACGAATTAAAAATGAAATTTTAAGTGAGGAAAATGAAAAATATACTACGTGCAATGCAATATCACAAGAAAAGGTAGAGTCAAATTCAAATATCTCTATTAAAAATGCCAGTATCTGTAATGATGATGAAAACATAGACCTCCCCAGTACTCTTGGCTTGAAATGCTTCGATGAAAGGGGTAATAATCTCCTGATCAGTATTTCTTTCGTCGGAAATTACATAGAAGAAAAGGAGGCTGATGAGTCCCTAAAATACCTGTATACGATTTTATTGAATCCATGACAGCATGACAAAAATCATAAAAATGGTTCAAATGGCTCTGAGCACTATGGGACTCAACTGCTGAGGTCATCAGTCCCCTAGAACTTAGAACTACTTAAACCTAACTAACCTAAGGACATCACACACATCCATGCCTGAGGCAGGATTCGAACCTGCGACCGTAGCAGTCGCACGGTTCCGGACTGCGCGCCTAGAACCGCGAGACCACCGCGGCCGGCACAAAAATCATAATTTCAAGAATGACGTGGATGGTTTGAAGAGAACATTTCGATTGGACTCGCTGTCATTATATCCTTGGTTTATTCTAAAGCAGCTAAAAGTTGTACTTTGAAGGTGTGTGCGTTTTTCTGCCATAGATGATGCACTGGAGACACCATGGCGCGCACTCACGAACCATCCATTCACCGATTACAAAAAGTTTCACAAAGCTGCATAAATGCCTTTTTGTAAAGATGCAGCTGAAAAATCAAGTAATTCTGTTAATGTTATGACAAACAAAACTATGTGTGTGAGAGAACTCGTCAATGAGAATGTTTCGGAATTTATACAAACTAATCCCGCTAAGCTGAAATCACTTGTTTCATGGGTGCTGTTTTGTGCATTAAATGACTTGCCTTTAACAGGAAACACAAATCCAAATGCTGTTTTCGATTATTTATTGGAGGTGAAGAAACATTACGGAAACATTCTGAAAGGGTTCCAAAAATGCGACACATAGGGTCTATTATTGTTATTTATAGTAAGTCCCTATGGGACCAAACTGCTGAGGTAATCGGCCCCTAGGCTTACACACTACTTAATCTAACTTAAACTAACTTACGCTACACACACACACACCGCCCGAGAAAGGACTCGAACCTCCGACGGGGGGCAGCCGGTCGAACCGTGGCAAGGCGCCCCCCAGAGCGCGCGGCTAACACGTGCGACCATGCACCACGTACATTTCTCATAGAACCGAAAATGTTTTAGCTTCTGGAAACAAACTGTGAAGTTTGCGTTATGCAGTATCCTACTGGCTGATCATGAGCGTGGATCCGATGTAGTTTCAACACAGATCGGTTTGAAAAGCAATGTTGAAGCTTGATTGAAATGCGCAAAATGTGGGAAATGTTATCAATAGGAATATTTTAATGGCAGAAGATCAATTAAAGAAACGGGCTTATGATCGAAACAACAGAAAATAACGAAAAATGTCGGGAAAACACATTGACCAGTGCACTTTAGAAATCATTAGGAGAAAATTATGAGCAGATAACAATGTCCTCAAAATTTCTACATTACATGTATGAGAAGAATCTTTTGCCCCTGTGTACATCCCTGTTCTGAGCTCTTTAAGGTGGTCCAAATCGAGACTGATATCAGTGATCATCAGGCAGTTATGGAAACAATGGGTGTCAAATTACATAGACAACTAAAGCAAATAGAAAGATTAATATGTTCATCAAACTAGACATGGAGGCAGTAGTGTCATGTCTCAGTTAGGAAATTGAAACTTTTAGCTCAAGTCAGGAGCAAGTAGGGGAACTATGGATCAAATTTAAAGTAATAGTTAACTATGAACTGGATACGTACGTACGCAGTACTAAAGTTCATGATGGATGGACCCCCCGTGGTGTACAGTTACTAAGAAGAAACTTCTAAGACAGTACTGAACAGTACTTATGGAACTAAGTATGGGGCTACAGATAGTGGGATGCTGGATGAAATTCGTTTGACTATCAAGAGGGTAATGCGTAACGCCTGCAATGACTGCCTCAGCAGAATATTTTCGGAAGATCTTTAACAAACCCCAAAGAAATTTTGGTCGCATGTAAATGCTATTAGTGGCAGCAAAGTTAGAGCTCGCTCACTCACGGATTATCAAGAACTGATATTACATAGAGGAAAGCAAAAGCTGAAATGCTTAACTCCGTTTTCAAGCGCTCCTTTACAAAGGAGAATTCAAGAGCGTTTGCCCGCATTTCATGGTCGTGCGGTAGCGTTCTCGCTTCCCACGCCCGGGTTCCCGGGTTCGATTCCCGGCGGGGTCTGGGATTTTCTCTGCCTCGTGATGGCTGGGTGTTGTGTGTTGTCCTTAGGTTAGTTAGGTTTAAGTAGTTCTAAGTTCTAGGGTACTGATGACCTAAGATGTTAAGTCCCATAGTCCTCAGAGCCATTTGAACCATCAAGAGCGTTGTCCCATTTTAATTCACGTACGACTGAAAAGGTGAGCGAAATAGATATCTGTACCAGTGACCTTGAGAAACAAAATATGGTTCAAATGGGTCTGAGCACTATGGAACTTAACATCTATGGTCATCAGTTCCCTAGAACTTAGAACTACTTAAACCTAACTAACCAAGGACAGCACACAACACCCAGTCATCACGAGGCAGAGAAAATCCCTGACCCCGCCGGGAATCGAACCCGGGCGCGGGAAGCGAGAACGCTACCGCACGACCACGAGCTGCGAACCTTGAGAAACAGCCGAAACCGTTAAACCTGAACAAAGTCTCATGGCCCGATAGAATCCGTATCAGATTCTGTACCTAATTTGTGCCCGAGTTAGCCCCTCTGTTAACTCTAATCTGTCGTAAACCCCTCGGACAGAAACACGTGCATAATACACTCCTGGAAATTGAAATAAGAACACCGTGAATTCATTGTCCCAGGAAGGGGAAATTTTATTGACACATTCCTGGGGTCAGATACATCACATGATCACACTCACAGAACCACAAGCACATAGACACAGGCAACAGAGCATGCACAATGTCGGCACTACTACAGTGTATATCCACCTTTCGCAGCAATGCAGGCTGCTATTCTCCCATGGAGACGATCGTAGAGATGCTGGATGTAGTCCTGTGGAACGGCTTGCCATGCCATTTCCACCTGGCGCCTCAGTTGGACCAGCGTTCGTGCTGGACGTGCAGACCGCGTGAGACGACGCTTCATCCAGTCCCAAACATGCTCAATGGGGGACAGATCCGGAGATCTTGCTGGCCAGGGTAGTTGACTTACACCTTCTAGAGCACGTTGGGTGGCACGGGATACATGCGGACGTGCATTGTCCTGTTGGAACAGCAAGTTCCCTTGCCGGTCTAGGAATGGTAGAACTATAGGTTCGATGACGGTTTGGATGTACCGTGCACTATTCAGTGTCCCCTCGACGATCACCAGAGGTGTACGGCCAGTGTAGGAGATCGCTCCCCACACCATGATGCCGGGTGTTGGCCCTGTGTGCCTCGGTCGTATGCAGTCCTGATTGTGGCGCTCACCTGCACGGCGCCAAACACGCATACGACCATCATTGGCACCAAGGCAGAAGCGACTCTCATCGCTGAAGACGACATGTCTCCATTCGTCCCTCCATTCACGCCTGTCGCGACACCACTGGAGGCGGGCTGCACGATGTTGGGGCGTGTACGGAAGACGGCCTAACGGTGTGCGGGACCGTAGCCCAGCTTCATGGAGACGGTTGCGAATGTTCCTCGCCGATACCCCAGGAGCAACAGTGTCCCTAATTTGCTGGGAAGTGGCGGTGTGGTCCCCTACGGCACTGCGTAGGATCCTACGGTCTTGGCGTGCAGCCGTGCGTCGCTGCGGTCCGGTCCCAGGTCGACGGGCACGTGCACCTTCCGCCGACCACTGGCGACAACATCGATGTACTGTGGAGACCTAACGCCCCACGTGTTGAGCAATTCGGCGGTACGTCCACCCGGCCTCCCGCATGCCCACTATATGCCCTCGCTCAATGTCCGTCAACTGCACATACGGTTCACGTCCACGCTGTCGCGGCATGCTACCAGTGTTAAAGACTGCGATGTAGCTCCGTATGCCACGGCAAACTGGCAGACACTGACGGCGGCGGTGCACAAATGCTGCGCAGCTAGCGCCATTCGACGGCCAACACCGCGGTTCCTGGTGTGTCCGCTGTGCCGTGCGTGATATCATTTCTTGTACAGCCCTCTCGCAGTGTCCGGAGCAAGTATGGTGGGTGTGACACACCGGTGTCAATGTGTTCTTTTTTCCATTTCCAGGAGTGTAGTTGGAAAAAAGCACAGGTCACACCCGTCTTACAATAATGTGGCGGAAGTGATCCACAAAACTATCATTCAACATACTTGACATCCATTTGTTTCAAAATCTTACAACATATTCTGATCAAATATAATGAAATTTTCGAAAATAGTGATCTTCCCCGTGTCATCCAGCACGGTTTTTGAAAATGTCGACCACGTCAAACGCAACTCGCACTTTTTTCACAATATACTGAAAGCCAAGGATCAAGATTGACAGGCGTTGATATACATCAACGGGGACAGTTGAAAATGTGTGCTCCTACCGGGACTCGAACCCGGGATCTCAGATATCAGCTTCATATAGTTAAGGCTAACCAGCCATTGACTTTCTTCTGTGTTAGATGTACACGCAATGCCCGAACTCTTACGGGACTCAGTAAGATTGTCTGAAGCTAGTAATGAGTGTAATGGGCAGGGGCACTACGAATGTAGTGTGTGGACATTAAGCTGGGAATGTGGGTCTCACGTGGAGTGTGCAAGAGATAAAAGAGATAAAACCCGGCAGTCGTACTGTTGTCTGTGCCCTCGGTGGCTCAGATGGATAGAACGTCTGCCATGTGAGCAGGAGATCCTGGGTTCGAGTCCCGGTCGGGGTACAAATTTTCAACTGTCCCCGTTGATGTATATATCAACGACTGTCGACAGCTTAGGGTCTTGATTTGATTATAATTTCATTCTAAGAGAGCTACATGGTCACCGAAAGAACAGATACCATCTTCACATAAGCATTTGTGACTGGTCTGAGAATTTTTTGCTAGGGAGGACGCCGCAAGTTATCGTGGATGAAGAATCATCGACATATATAGAAGTAACTTCGGATGTGGCCCAGAGAAGTGTGTTGGGTTGCTTGCTGTTCATGTTGTATGTTAATAATCTTTTGGGGCAATATTAGTAGTAACCTCAGAATTTTCTCATCATGCGAGGCACGTAGTCAGGACTTTAATTTCGTTTTACCTATTGATATCCTTATTTTAATAGCGTAACTAAGACGTCAGAATGGATGGTAGAATTCACTGTCTTAGTCGCGTTTTACTTTATTTGTGAAATCACGAGTTACGACTTTGAAGTCATCATTAGATCTTACGAGGCATCGACGGACAGGTCACGTAATCGTTAACTTGCAATGAAGCGCATAAGGCGTATCTGCTGTTTTGTTAAAGTGCACTTGCATTGACCACGGGTCTCGTGTTTCGTGCTTTCGTGCTGCTGTTAGTAGTAGTTCGCGTGATTTATAATGGGAAGTGCACGTGAATTACGAGTTGACAGTGGGTGGTCAATCACATTGCTCGTTCGTAATTCCCTGTGCTTCATGAATGAAGTTAGCTGTCATTTTGTGTTATTGGACCTAAATTAAATACATTCTCGGAAACTGCAGGAAATTCGGAAGTCGTTTGCAACGAGAAATGTAGACTTCGGGCTACGCTAAAAATCAGTCTGTTACCACTATCATTATTTACTGTTCACATTCATTCGGTTCGCCAACTTACTTACAACCAAATTATCACACTCCCACTTCGGTCTACGCTAGAGATAAATATATCAACACAACCAAGGCCGATAATCATGAGTTAATATGTAGCTGTCACTCGTTTCACTCACAGCAATTAAAGCTGTCCCAACCTTCCACAACCTCGGAAATCGCGACGTATTCGGAAGGAAACATCAATACGAACATCAAAAAATAGATATAAGAAGATATTTTCGTAGTAACACTCCATATCGAACACAAATGTAATTTGTATGTTCCGCCGAAAGAACTCATTAGATTTAGCATCTCTCGTAAGCTGCAGTATGCTATCGACGTATTGGTAAGACTAATGGTAACGAATCGCCAACAGCAGCACGCAACAGAAGAGCCGCGGACACCGTAAAAGTACTGTAGCCAACTATTTCGCTTAATTTGCTTGTAGTTCGTACAGATCAAGTTAAGTTTATCTTATACAAAGAGTCTCAGGCATTTGGTATCATAATGGAACAGATAGTACTTTAGGGAATCCTGAACTGAATATTGTCGGAAGAAGAATTAGTGGTCGCAAATGAGTATTTAGTTTTTATTGATATTAGAATTCACACTTAGCGGCATCAATTCAAGACGACAGTAACCGTTCAAAGGGAGGACCAGGCAGTAACGATGCAGAAACCGAGAGAAGTGGCGCAGTGGTTAGCGCACTGGACTCGCATTCGGGAGGATGACGGTTGAGTCCCGCGTCCGGCCATCCTGATTTAGGTTTTCCGTGATTTCCCTAAATCGCTTCAGGCAAAGTCCCAGATAGTTCCTTTGAAAAGACACGGCCGACTTCCTTCTCCATCCTTCCCTAACCCGATGGGACCGATGACCTCGCTGTCTCTTCAGTCCGGAAACACGCTGCTGCTAAGATCGCAGGTTCGAATCCTGCCTCGGGCATGGATGTGTGTGATGTCGTTATATTAGTTAGGTTTAAGTAGTTCCAGGTAGAGGGAACTGATTACCTCAGATGTTAAGTCTCATAGTGCTCAGAACCATTTTTGAAACACCGCTGTCTGGTCCCCTTCCCCACAAACCAACCAACCAACAGATGCAGAAATTACAAAAACGTATAAAATTCTGTCACTCTCTCTCAGATATATCCGTCGTCTGATGTACAATAAGACGGGCAGTTACGACCTTTTCAAACAGTTCCTCTTTAGTTTGTACTGAAGGTTCCCACTCCAACAATTTCATGTAACGTCATACAATAAAAATGTAGGTGTGAGATCGGGCGACGCGCTGGCCGTGGGACAAGATCTCTCTCTCCAATCCAGCAATGTAGGTACGAATTGATCTAGAGCTGGCTTTGTCAGAAGATGATGGGTTGGCACTAGCCGAAACGACGCGGTATATTAACGCTGCCAGCTGCCACTTGCCTAGAAAACCAAAAGATTTGCTTTAGTAGAATACGTCGGGAAAGTCTACATTCAAACATGAGGTAGGCCTATGTGTTGTTCAGGTGCTCACTAACAACAGGATCGTAGTGGGACGGTACACTGTCAGAGTTGAAACCACATCCACTAACGGATATAAAGAGGAACAACTGTGTCAGCACATACAGAATGAACATTTGGTAGCAAGCGCCGTTCAAACGAGATGACCGCAAATAGGGTACTTTTAGTTGTTCTTGTATAATTCCAGTTTGTAATTTGATAGAGAATCGTTATTGATAATACCAGACGAGCGAGCCTAATATATTTTCATCACTACACATGGTTGTTAATTGCGAAACATAATGAGTTTATTACCAGCATAAAATCCTTTTCCTCTCCTTCTCCTACTCCGTACAGCGCAATTATCATTTCAGGAAGTTAATGAGCAGCTTCGGCAAACATTCGTTTGAAACATTCAACCACAATATTACGCTTGTAGACGTAGTGAAGTTTAAAAGAATTAGCAGCACATTAACTTATGCGGTAATAGGAGTTAACACATACGGCCTCAAACGTATTGCTCATTCAAAACCTTGTACGTCCTTAAATGTTCATTTCTGATTATACGTTCCTGACGTAAAACTAAAAGTGTAGGGTCCCCCACCTTTGATCCTAACGGTTTGGGATATAGTGTCTTATACGTTTGAGTTAATACTGTCAGCATTTTCGCGTAACTGCAACGGTTCTCTCTCACGGAGCTCCAACAGACAACCAGGATATCTGACGACTCCTTCACACAGTATGCTTCAGTTTCCCGTGAAGTGTATCGTATAATACCGTAAGCTTTCTTCCATAGCGAAGATTTGGGTTATTGCTCATTTCTACTTCGCAGAACATCACTAACCTAATGTCAAATCCAGTGCAATTCACTCTGATGTAATGTCCGAATTTGTGGGTCCTTAAAATTATGTCTTGTCCGAAATTACATACTTTTCTCCTTTTTGCCTCGCTCAGAAAAATCGTCTGTTACGCTAATACACAGTGACTTAGTTACATTCCGTCTGAAGCAGAGCCTAGGTGAGAGAATATAAACACAGTAACAATGTCAAATGAAACGACAAATATATTGTTACTACTCACTATTTACATCTACACCGCGTTTCGAAGGTTTGAACCTCCATCATAAGGTGGATTTACATTTATTTCTACATGTGTGTATGTTGTTTTACGCCTCTGGGGTAATCTGGGGCTTTGTCTAGTGGAGAAACAAAAACACTATTTCAGAGCATTTTGGGGAGATTTTTGACTAAAAACTAAATGAAAACCTACATGTGAAAATAAAACAACTAAAATAAGGTACCTACAGTGATCACATGTTCCTTTCTCTGTCGTAATACATCACATGTGAACTGTCATAAATAGCTCCCAGGCATGACGAACATATAGCAAAACAGGAACAGTACCTCAAAGTACAAATAATATATAACAAAACAACACTATTATTTCGGAATAAGTTTTAAACGTGATCTATGTTTTAGTTAATGAATACAAATAAATACTTCAAGTGGTATGCAAAACCGATATTGTAAAGTTTATATAGCTTAAATCTCAGACTCGTTTACATAATGAGGCGACTTTTTGCAAACCTGAAATACAGTAATTATCTTGTCAAAAGTGGTAAAATTATAAAGAAATAATAATTTTTGCTGGGATTCTGAGACGGAGGGTGAAAGTGTTGCGAGAAAGAGAGCTAAATTTTCGATGTGCTAGAGCTATGGGTTTGCTAAACTTACGTTTATTACGTGTTGTAACTAAGTAAATACTGAAATAACACATTGATACCGAGTTAGACATGAAGATATATTTACTCTTAATAATGTAGAGAGATATATGTAATATCATGCTGACATGAGCTACAAACTGCTGGTCTAGTGACTGCCAACAGTGTACTTGATGTTTCATTCGATATCGATAACAGTCATGGTAAAGCCTAACTTAAAATGTTCGCTTTAACAGTCACAACACAAGAAAATAAACTTTCGACACAGTTGACAGAGAATTTCTAAAAAAATACTTTAAAATGGACACAGGTTTGGTTTCCGTAGAAATGTAGGAATACGCGAAGCGATACTGACCACACGACTTACCTTGGAAGATATTCTGATGAAAGTCAAACCTACATTTGTAGCATTTTTTGATTTAACGGAAGCCTTTGAAAAAGCGAACTTGGATTCACTCTTTGAAATTCTGAAGATAGCAGTGATGAAATACAGGAAGCGAAAGTTATCTACAGTGAAACTGTATGGCTCCAGAGACCTTTTCAAGTGTCAAGCATCTATGATGTATGTGTACAAACAGAAACGACAAATGAAAGCCCAAGGCCGGGCTTCGAACCTGGGTCTTTTGCTCACTAGACAGATGCGCTAACCAGTACACTACTCTGGCACAGCGCCTTTGCACAATTCCACAGACTACAAATGCCTCCCTCCCCAATCCAAATTCCCATTCAAGCCTGAGCCCACTTTGTATTTCCCCCTGAACTCGAACTGCATTGTAGAGGCTCTCAAACTGTATTGAGTAACACTTTTGCATCGAACGAAATGGGGAATCCTGCCCGAAACCCTGGCATGAGTGCTTAAATCCACTGAAATTATATGGTTTCAGAAACCTTTCCAAACCCCAAACATCTATCCAGACTGAAGCGACGAATGAAAAATTGTACCAAGCCCAGCATTTTAATCCAAGATTCCTGCTCACTAGGCTCGCTTGACACTACTGTTAGAGTTTAGAGTGAAACGAAAGTCGGCTGAGGCGCGAAAGGGAGTAGTGCATGAAAAGCTACTTTGCCAGGGTGGCGTAGAGGTCAGCGCATCTGCCCTGTGATCAGGAAACCTGACTTAGAATCCCGCTCTCGGTAGAAATTTTCGTTCGTCGCTTTAGTCAGCGTTTTGTTTATCTACAACTCGTACAGAAATCAGGCTGCCGTTAAAGGGTGGGAAAACATCAAAAAATGGCAGTAATTGAGAAGAGAATGAAGCAGTATTGTATTCCATCCCCAGTGTTATTCGATACGTCATTGAGAAAACAGTTACGGATGCCAGAGAGCAATTTCTAAAGGGAATAAAGGTCATCGAAAGAATTACAAATTTTGAAATTTGACGGTTCTGTCAGAGGTGACAAAGGAGTTGCAAGATCACATGAACGTAATGGATAGTTTCGTGCAAAGAAGTAGTACAGACTGAGGCAGAGAAATTTCGTTATTGAGAAATTCTGTTAAAATGCAGATATATATTTATTTCTAAAACTTCTTAAATTTTTATTTACACAGTTTTAAATACGATATCAGGTAGATTGCATCCATTATTCTCAAGATACTGCGTTAATCGAACTCAGAAGTTTCGTTCAGATCTTTCCAGCAAATCGACGAGTATGTTGGCGACAGTTGGACGATTGTTGTTCTTCAGATGAACCAAGGTCCACGGAAGATTCTTGTAAACAAGTGATTTTAGACAGCCCCATAAAAAATTGTCACAGGAGAATAAATCTGTGCTGCCCAGTGCTGAACAGTGCATATCGCCTCTGAAGGAGATGGGGTATACTGGGAAGAGTTGCCGCAAAATAGTGTCTGACACACGCTCTTTGTGTGCCGTGGTACCGTCCTGTTGGAACCTTACATCTGCCACATCCATCTCCTTAAGTGTTGGCATGAAAAACTATGAATCTTGTTGACACAACGGTCAGAAGCTACCGAAACTCACCATTCGTTTTCTTCAATAAACAATGGAACAATTATTCCAGCTCGCGAGAGCGCACACCAAATACGTAGTTGTCTATGAGTATAAGGGCTCCAGTAGAGCAAGTTCTGCTTAGTTACAGATGCCGAAAGATGGAAATAGGCAGCACTACTGAAGAAACTATCGATGACTTGCCGCGTTCAGGCTGTCCTAGGGCTACTACTGGATGACCGCTACCTACGGATTATGGCTAGGAGGAAACCTGACAGCAACGTCACCATGTTGAATAATGCTTTCTGTGCAGCGACAGGACGTCGTGTTACGACTCAAACTGTGCGCTATAGGCTGCATGAGCGCATCTTCACTCCCGACGTCCATCGCGAAGCCCATCTTTGCAACCACGACACCATGCAGCGCGGTACAGATGGGCCCAACAACATGCCGAATGGACCGCCCTAGCAAAAAATTCTCAGACCAGTCACAAATGCTTATATGAAGATGGTATCACGTTCTCTTCACTGATGGATGTCGTACATACCTTTATCCAGACAATCGTCCTAGACGTATTTGGAGGCAACCCGGTCAGGCTGGACGCCTCAGACACACTGTCCAGAGAATGCAGCAACGTGGGTGTTCCCTGCTGTTTTTTGGGTGGCATTATGTGGGGCCGACGTACGCCGCTGGTGATCATGGGAGGCACCGTAATGGCTGTACGATACGTGAATGCCATCCTCCGGCCGATAATGCAACCATATCGGCAGCACTGGACGAGGCATTCGTCTTCATGGACGACAATTCGCGCGCGCATCATGCACATCTTGTGAATGACTTCCTTCAGGGATACCGACATCGCTCGATTAGAGTGGCAAGCATGTTGTCCAGACATGAACCCTAACGAACATGTCTGTGATAGATTGAAAAAGACTGTTTATGGTCGACGTGACCCACCAACCTCTCTGCGGATCTACGCTGAATCGCCGTTGAGGAGTGGGACAATCTGGACCAACAGTGCCTTGATGAAGTTGTGGATAGTATGCCACGACGAATACAGGTACGCATGAATGCAAGAGGACGTGCTACTGGGTACTAGAGGTACCGGTGTGTACAGCAGTTTGGACCACCACCTCTGAAGGTCTCGCTGTATGGTGGTACAACATGCAATGAGTGGTTTTCATGAGCAATAAAAAGGGCGGAAATGATGTTTATGTTAATCTCTGTTCCAATTTTCTGTACTGGTTCCGGAACTCTCGGAACTGCGGTATTACAAAACTTTTTTTGATATATGTGTATGTGGCACAGTCAGCTGTGATCTGAAAAATGGACCACGAAAGAGATATGAATAAAATTTAACAATTTAATGGCAGCTTCTGTACTACTATACAGAGGTCTCACAATCCGAGGTGAAATTCCTGAGAAATGCGTTAGGTGTGTCCAGAATGGTTCATACCAATGAAAGAAGATAGTCGTTGTGAATTTTGCATAAATAAGATCTCTAAGTACGGAGAGCATTCGAAGAAACTCGCTGACTCAATGGAGGAGCTGAGATAAGTTAAGCAAATCCTAGTATACAAGCCTCCTGGAAAGAGACATCAAGGCCGCCCATTGGGACCTTGGAGTGACCTTGAAGAGGAACATAAGATAATTCCAGAACAGTCACTTTGATTGAGCAATGCAAGGAAGGAGGAGGAGAAAAACGATGAAGAAGATGGTGATATATCGCCTGGCGTCAGACAGAGCGCTTGCAGAGTGTAGGGGCAATTTTTGCGATATGCTATGTGCCAGGTCATTTGTATCGTCCATGCAGATTATAAAATAATGCACATTTACCCCACGTGGAGAACCTGTCTCCGTACGTTGCGTCTGAAAAATTAATAGAAAGAAATTGAACTAGTCTGGATTAAATTTATTTTAGATAAATTTATATGTCAACATTACTGAACATAATGCTTGTTACTTTTTTCATGTTTCAAACGAATGTTAGCTGTAGCTGTATGCTAGATGAATCAGAAGTGATGAATGTGGTGTGTAACGAAAGGCATGGCAAGATGGAAAAGATTTTGTTCAGTTACTAAACGTTTTATTTGAAGCGTTAGAACACTGGGGAGATTTAAACTCAATTGATTCAAGTTCGTGTAAGGAAAGTTTTGTTTTCCTGGGTTAACGAACTTAAATCTGGTCTCAGAGCACAAGAAGATGGAGCAAATTCATCAGAAATCACGACACACGAAATCACTGAAAAAAGCTCCTGATATGATAATGGAATATCCCAAAGTTAAACTGAACAAGATAGCTGATATTGCATGAATCTCGTCTGAGCAGATACAAAGAAAGCTACACATGAGAAACCTACGTCCAATTTGGGTGTGGCGACTGCAGAATTTCACCAATACTAGATCAGTAAAACACTTGAAAGGAGAATTTGACAATGTTTAAGGGCAATATGTAAGACATTTTGCTCACAAATGTATGCGTGGAAACATAGTTACAACCCACAGTTCAAGTAACTTCCAAAACAACGACAAGAATTTTCTTTATACGTGGGACTACAGCCTTTAAGAATATTTTGAATGATTCCATGCTGCCTGCAACGTTCAATTTCTAGACTATTTTCCACACTGCAAACTAGATATATTTATCAGCTGTTTGATCCTCAAACATCTGTGATGTAAAATACTGCCCTGATTGTCTCTTGTAGGTGTTGTGTACGAAGCTTCACAAAGAGAAAAGCGTGCTTAGTGTTAGGAAGTCTTTTCTGAAAGTATTTGTATGGAGTGTAGTTATTTATGGAAGTGAAACATGGACGATAAACAGTTTAGGCTAGAGGATAACAGAGGCTTTTGAAATGTGATGCTACAGAAGAATGCTGAGGATTACTTGGGTAGATCATGTAACTAATGAGGAAGTACTGAACACAACCGGGGAGAAAAGATATTTGTGACACAGCGTGGCTACAAGAAGAGATCGGTTGATAGGACACATTCTGAGACATCAAGGGGTCACCAGTTTAGTACTGGAGAGAGGAGTAGGGAGTAAAAATCGTGGAGGGCGATGAAGATAAGACTGCAGTAAGCAGATTCGGAGATGAAGAGGCTTGCACAGGATAGAGTAGTATGGTAAGCTGCATCAAACCAGTCTTCCGACTGGAGACTACAACAACAAAACAACATGATAATATTGTCCATTGTAGATATTTGATGATAGAAGAAGAAAAATTGTTTCTAGTTACATGACAACTGATTGAGGCAGAAATTATGGTGTAGGACGGTAAATAAACAAAAATTGGCAGTTGCAGACAGTACGAAGTCATTTAAGACAATGGCAAACACTGGGGAGAATGCAGGGGTAAATACTTGGACACAGAGAGAAACCAGTCGGACTGGGCATCCGATAATCGTACTCGAACGGGCTAAACATTCTCCGATGCGCTACAGATGTCGATACGAGATCGAGCGCTGGTCGAACAATCACGTGACAATTGGCCCGCGTTGCGCCAGTGCGGAGGAGGAGATTAGTGTTTAACGTTCCGTCGACAGCGAGACCTTTAGAGGCAGAGCACAAGTTCAGATTAAGGAAAGGATGGAGAAGGAAAGGAGGTGTGTCCTTTCGAAAGAACCGTCCCCGCATTTGCCTTAAGCGATTTAGGGAAATCACAGAAAATCTAAATCAGGATGTCTGGACGCGGGCTTCAACCGTCGTCCTCCCGAATTCGAGTCTAGTGCGCTAAAGACTACGCTACCACGGTCGGTGCATGGCTGTAACCGGTGCAAACGGAAATAAGAAACTCGACATATCAACAGTGTATAGTTCTGTTACAACAGTTTCGTGAGAAACAGATGAATAACCGTGTTTAAATCCTGCTACCTTACAATCTATGTTGTATGTGAACAAGTGCTTCAATTCTCTTCTTTTCCAGGTATCTCAGAGCCCATTATTCAATTACCCTCAGTGCTGTGCTCCAAACGTATATTATATGCTTTTGTATCTTCCTTGCTTTGTCTGTCGCGTGCTATTTGGATTACAAGGTACCAGAGTTCCTTCACTTGGTCTGCTTCGTGGTCTCCAGTTTGCACATTAAGTTTATCGCTGATCTCACTGCTGCTACTTCCCACTACTTTCGTCTTACTTTGGTTTACTCTCAAAAAATGGTTCAAATGGCTTTGAGCACTATGGGACTTAACATCTATGGTCATCAGTCCCCTAGGATTAGAACTACTTAAACCTAACTAACCTAAGGACCGCACACAACACTCAGTCATCATGAGGCAGAGAAAATCCCTGACCCCGCCGGGAATCGAACCCGGGAAGTTTACTCTCAGTTCATAGCATGTTCTCATTAGGCTGTTCATTCTATTCAACAGGTTCTGCAATTATTCCTTACTTTTGATGAGGGTAGCAATGTCATCAGCAGGTCTTATCACATTTACTTTTACCCTGGATGTTAATCTCACTCCTGAAAGTTGCTTTTATTTCCCCCATTGATTCTTAGCCGCGCGGGATTAGCCGAGCGGTGTAGCGCGCTGCAGTCATGTACTGTGCGGCTGGTCCCGGCGGAGGTTCGAGCCCTCCCTCTGGCATGTGTGTGTGTGTGTGTGTGTGTGTGTGTGTGTGTGTGTGTGTGTGTGTGTGTGTGTCCCTAGGATAATTTAGGTTAAGTAGTGTGTAAGCTTAGGGACTGATGACCTTGGCAGTTAAGTCCCATAAGATTTCACGCACACATTGATTCTTAGATTTACAGACTGAAGAGCTGAGGCGAAAGGCTACACCTCCCCCTCACTCCCTTTTCAATCCGAGCACTTAGTTCTTACTATTCCATTCTTGTTTTTCTCTTCTCGTCTTCTTGTACATATTCCTTAATATCCGTCTTTCCCTACTTCTTACATAAATTTTCCTACGAAATTCGTAATTCTTTCACCATTTTTCAGTGTCGTACGCTTTTTCTTGTTCGACAGACCTGTAGAAGGTGTATTGATTTTTCTTATCCCTTACTTCCATTATCTATCGCGACAGTAGATACATCTCTCTGGTGGCTATCCTGAAGCCAAACTGTTCATCATCTAATACATCCTTGTTCCATTCTTCTGTATCTCGCCATAAAAAGTACGACACAGTTTTCTTAATTTAGCGGAATACTGGCCAACGTGACCAGCTGCGGCCAGTGCTTAGCGAACAAGTGAGCGTGTTACATAACATTTCCCTGTCAACTGCGGGCCGTCCCTGGAGCTGGCACGGCTTCAGGCTAGCGGCTGACAGCTGTCACTGGACGTGGCCTGTGGCCTGTGGCCAGTGGCCTGTCCTTGGACAGTCTGGCAGAGGGGGCCTAGACGTGCTGGCACGCCGCCGTCACGGCCAAGGACGTTCCTGGATACAGATTTGAACCTCTTTATGCCGCAGTACTATGTCTTTACAAGTACTATCGACTTTGGCCCGACTCCGAAGCTCAGAAATTTGATTTTTATTTCAGATGCTGTACTTGGCTAAAATGGAGTACTGTCTCATAAAGCTGCACACGTGTTAGTCAGATCTTCATATAAATTTAAGTTTAGCAAAATTTGGCAGTTATTTTAAAACATTCATAGCTGCAAAATTTTGCTCTTCACATAATGTAAAACTTTGTGATTTATAGCTCTATTATAATATTCTAAAACGACGCGCATAAAAACGGGATCTTTCTGGAGTTCAGACCTTGAGTTGTATTGTCGATAGAAATGTAGGGATAGGTGTTTCGCCTAACCTTTGGGCTAGGGACCATTTGTATAACCAACGGAAGGATCGTCTTACTGCAACTATCATACAGACAGGGTCAAAGTTTGAATATTACACACTTCCTGCAGCTTAGGCAAATGGAACAGATCGGTTCGTTCTTTTCGGTTTACACAGTATGTTGTCAGTGGTGAAAGCACCATTTAGTTCACGACCAGTTATTGGGAAAATATGGTAAATATAGTTTTTGAGTACCAAAACGTAGTCGCAGATTCCACGATGGCTCTCCAACAATGGCTCAAATTTTTAAGACGCATTCCTAAGAGCCCGGTCTCGAACAAACTTGAAAATCTTCTTGACATCTTTATCCTTTTCTGAGATGCAGAGGTTTCAATTTAGCCTACTTGTGCACATAAAATACGCACGTAATATTTGGTGCCAAGCGAAACCACAGTTTGTAAAGTGATGAAGTACGGAGAAATATTCTGTAAAATGTCGCCGTTTTCATCCGAAGAGTTCAGAGAACCCTATCTTGTAATGTCGAAGCACATGTAATTTTTTTTTTTTTTTTTTTGCGCGTAAGATACAGTCTATAATGTAAAATTTGCTTTTCGTTGTTTTAATTTCACGTAAGTAAAATATCATAATTTTACTGCCCATAAAGTTCTTTTCATATCAGTGACATGAAAAGAAGGGAACCAGTGGAAAATTAACCTACTGGAGCACAGAAAAGGCGAGAATTCTCCTGTTTAAAAGACTCTAACTGAAAAGTGAAGCGCCAGCTGGATCATTTTATCTTCCTCAGCACTTTTAAAAATTGAGATAGAAGGAGACAGTGGCAGTGGAAAAGTGACGCAAAAATAATAAATACTGGAAGATAGTGGACAGTGGTTGTGGTATAGAAAGAGTGAAAGAGACAATGGCAGTGTGAGAGGAAGAGATAGACACAATGGCAATGGAACATTGTTGACAGTGAGAGAACAGTGCTAGAAAAAGAGTGAAGGAGATAGTGTCAGTGGAAGTGGAGTAAAGACAAGGAGAAAGTGAAAGTATGTGAGAATCCGTCATAATGAGGTACAGAGCCTATTTCAATGACAACGAGGAAGAGAGAGATAGCAGCAGTGACAAGAGATAGCAGCAGTGACAAGAGACAGCAACAGTGGGAGGACGTGAACGAGATTGTAGCAGTAGGGGAGACAGTGACTGTGAGAGAAGACAATAAGAGTATGACAGAACAAAGGAGACTATGACAGACAGGAGGCAGTGACAATCAGAAGGAGACAAAGAGCTAATGACAGTGCTTTGTGCTGAATAAGTGATTGAGAATGAGCAGGTGGAAGTGGATAAGTATGACTGACTCACACGAATGGACTAAAGAGTGCGAGCGACTTACAGTTAACACTCTGCCGTCAGGCGACACCACAGTGGTGTCGTGTGCGAAATAGCGGTCAATGGCCGGAGACAACAAACTGGTGTCGTGTGCATAGTAGCGCTCAGTGGCCAGCGATACCCCAGTGGTGTCGTGAGCGTAGCATCGCGTAAGGCCGGCGACAGCACTCTTGTATCTTTTGCATTCTGTTGGAGTTCTGTTTAGGTAACAGTAAGTTATACACGTCACCAAGATTTTTGTTTTTATAAGTACTTGTGCCCTTTCATCATGGCAGACGAAAGAGACGATACGACTGTTTACGATGAATGCGCGGACCAAAACTTGGAGGTCGCCACTACATTGTGTACGTCTCATCATGATGCGGTAGACAGCCTTTCCGGTCACATATAGCAACACCAACTAACAGGCCTACGTATTTCCAAAACGAATAAACGGAAACGAAGAAACTGCCATGTATGTTCCAAAAAACAACAGAAAAGAATAACAAACTTAATGTGCAAGTCTTGTGGAGTTGCGTTACATGTTGGAGACTGTTTTGCTGGATATCATACGAAACGGAAATAACAAGTACCAAAGACAATGCAAATATACGAAACAACCGAATTGTGTATTTATTTACGTATGTGTATATTTGAAGATTTCATGAAAGTAAGCGGACAGGGTTGAGAACTTATGAGAACTAACGATGAGATTAGTAAAACGTAACAATTTATAATCTCCTGACAATGTCAAGAACGGCCGGCGACAAGCCAAGCAATCCGAATTAGCGCTGCCGGCGCCAAGCGAATAAACTTGTAGGAGAGGTGCGGACGGCAAAGTGTTAATAGAGCTTGTATGAGTGAGATGTAAGTTGCGAATTACATGTTATAAAGAGCGTGAAAATTTTTCAATGCCAAAACGTTTGGTAAATTTTCTGAAGCTACTAAGAAAGGTAGAATTAGCTGATATTCTACTTTTCAGTCATAGCCGTTAAAACAGGAGCATGTTAGCCTTTCTTGTGCTCCGACAGCAGCATTTTGCCACTGGTGATTACTGCATTATGAATCGTCAATATACTCAGTCCGTTCAGACAAATATCTGGATTTTGCAGGAATATAAAATGGAATTATCACGTATGCTCTATCGTTGGTAAAACTGGTAACAGACTTAACTTTACTGATAGGATAGCAGGAACAATGGGATTAGTCTACAAAGAAGGTTGCTTACAATATTCTTGTGCAACCCATATTAGAATAATGCTGAAGTTTCTGAATCTTGTACCAAATAATGCCATGCCGACAATGATGTCAGTAGAGATGGAGCATAAGTGCAGAATGTCTCAAGGACAAACACCTTTTCAAAGGAAGCATACTGGCAATTGTCTTAAACGATTTAGGAAAAACACGGAAAATCTAAATCAGGAAGGCAGGACACAGATCTGAATCTTTCTCCCCTGAATGCGAGTCCAGTATGCTAGCCACTGTGCTATCTCATCCGGTTTGAATGTATACAAATAATAAATGGTGACAGGTTCGCTTGATCAAAGGAAGAGCATCACGGAGACACTGAAACACCTGAACTGCCGAACGCCAACTATTCCACAACAGACCCCTTACAAAGTTTCAAGAACCAGTTTCGAATGAGAAAGCTATGCATGGAGTATACACAACCTCGTACACGTTCCTCCAGTAGGAACTGCGCAGCAAAAGATTAGATTAGTTACAGCATGCACGGATGCGCTTTAAAGAAGCATTCTTCCCATGCAGCTTACATTAATGGGAGGTAAGGAACCTGAATACGTGATATAATGAAAAATACGTCCTTAACAGCGGTTAGGAGAGTATAGATTTAGATGTAAACGAAAAGAGGTTTTGTATCGAAACGCGGCAATGTGCTGCGCACGAATGACAAAGCTTCAGATAAGCAATAGTTTTAAGAACTTCATTCGATAGCTAAGAATAAGAGGTGGCTTCAGAAAGAAATCCGGTTGTTGTACGGGCAATGAAACTACTGTTACAGCCTTCTTAATGAAGCAGCAATTAGCAGGATAGGAGACAGGCGGACGGCCAGAGCGGAGGTAGCGAGCTGAAGGGTTGCAATAAGAGCCGAGTCTGGCCCGGTAGGCTGGCACGGTGAATCGCAAGAACGTGAAGACGGAAGGACACAGAAAAGCCAGGGGTAGATTAGAAATACGACGCAATATCCACACGCGGAAACACCTTGGGGATGGGAAAGGTGGGCTGGTCCAACCAGAGGCTGTCGCAGGGTAAAAAGTAGTTCGTTTGAAAAAACTTAAATTACAACAGAGGACCAGAGTAAAATTGGCAAAAGAGTGTAAATCAAAAGTGTATATGCGTTGAAAGCAACAGGGGAAGTATAAGGTAAAATGTGTCTCTTTTAAGGTTGGTTGGTTTGTGGGATTAAAGGGACCAGACTACTATGGTCATCGGTCCCTTTCTCTTTTAAGGGTAATGATGGTGGCTGATGTCAGAAGCGGTTAGGTGAGGGAGAAGGGCGCACCGCACGCCATTGTTGACGACTAGCTGTTCGACCGGGGAGCAGTGCGGGTGGCCAGCAGTTGCGCTCCCGCAAGATTATGAACTAAGCGTTGCTTTTTGGCTCTATCTGATAAGACCTTGACAAAGTAATGGTCACGTAGGTGGTGAAGTTATTGTGACTGTAAATGAATGTTTATCTCAATATGTGACCGTTCCTGAGGCATAGACGCAAATAGGTAATTGAGCACAGCTTTTTGCGTTCAACAACACAACAGTCATTGAACACGCTAAGTCAGCTGGTGTGCTCGCTCCTGCTGTTGCAAATTCTGTTTGTGTTTTCTGCCAATGATCATTATGGCCAACTGGTTACGATCATGCTTGTTTTTATGTGGGGTATCAAATGTAAGCAAAGACTGAGTTCCATGGCATCTAGTAATACAAGATCCTGGTCTTGTGCATTAAAAGACCCACACGGCAGCTGAGTGAATTATATTAATATGATCACAATTGGGATTAGTCTGATTGAGACAGCAAGCAAATGCAATCGGTATCTGACAGTGGTCTTGAACCCACTTAGACGGACATATCCGTCTGACCACTATCTGACTGGATTCTGGTGTGTAAACTACAATTTTGCAATTTTTTGTAATAAATTGTATAAAAGGATTTTGAGGCCAACATGTATATAGAATGTAACTGCTTTTATCAGAGCTGCATTGAATTATTTACTAGCACGAAATTTCTCTCCATTCCTTAGTTCTATGTATTTGCTAAATCCGGAATCCACAGGGTCCCGAATAACGTATGAGCAGCTGAACTGCGCTTAAGGGTAGACAAGATTACAGGTCAAGAAAGTGCGGAGGCTGACTACGCTGCCACCGCGCAGGTAAGTCAAAAAGAGGAGCTGCCACGCACCCCTGAACAATATACTGCGTACCATAGCAGACAGTCCAAGGGGTCCAGTACGTTGTTAAGTTAGGCTTTGTCATTGCATAGGGGGAATGTTACAAAGAGTTACATCAAACGAGAGAATGTTACAATTTGAAATAGCAGAGGAGAGAGTCACGTTACGAGATTTATGACTTCTTCTAAGCTGCTGAATACTATGATAAGTAAAAACGGTGTAGTCTAGACACGCTACAGACCTGATAACCTGATGGCGATTTATGGCACGACCGTGTCTAGTAGGATGCTTGTGTTTTAACCACTAAGTCACTTTATTTCCTTCCTCAGCTTCCATACTGTACAGTGAACACAATGGAGGAATACTAAAGAATAATTTTCAGTAGTACTCTAGGTCGACTGACTCGCCAGTATTAGCTGTATGACAGTTCGCTTACAGTCTACAGATAAAAATTTCTCTGCCTGATATTACATAAATGCATGGCCAAGTAGCTTTCGACCATGGTGTAGGCCTAACGTAACCTTTACAAAACCACCGTATTTTTCACAACGCACATTACCAAAGGGAGGCGGATACTTTATGTCCACCAAAAAATATTATGATTCAAATTTCTTTAATTTTTACTGACCTTTATTAACAAAATATTGTATAAACTGATGTGTAATAAAGTCTAGGAATTGTAAATTTAGCTTAGCCCTCTTTACCAAAATACATTCAGTATTTTTCACTTTTTTCATCGTTTAAGTTTATTTAGTGAGCAATATCTCTTTACATTGGTAGCAAAAGTCATTACAAAGTTGTTGAAGAACATTTCATTAGAATTCAAAAATATAACAGATATTTTAGCTTAAATAAAACAGATGACAAATATTTTCTGCGATCACTTATTCATCACTTTCATCGGAACGGTCTTCACACTTGAACAGATAACAGTTTCTTGCTGTGTTTACTAACTCTGTAACTCTTAGAGTTGTTATATTTCATTGTTGCTTTGTTCACTTTATTGCACTTCACTGCTTTTGACTGGCATTTACGACAATACAAACGACATCATCTCCATCCTCCTTCAGCTTCCTTTGCAGCGAATTTCCGTTTGATATTCCGTCGAAGAATACGTCCCAAGGCTGAAACCACACACTTCTGGAGTCCTCTAACAATCGTAGCTCTTTCTTCAGTGTATGGTTTCGTGGACTGTAGTCCAAATTCTCGAACAAAACGCCGTCATTTATTAGATTTTGTCTTATTCCAGTCTGGGAAGTTGAGCAGAAACAATATATAACCTTCTAAATCTTCAATGTCCACAATAGTATAGGAAATAGGTAGCGGCGTCCTTCTTGTAGCCCTCTTGGCTGTAAATTTCCTCGCCGTTTAATCGGTTGTGTCAACGCCACCTTTCGTCTCATTATAACATAAATTTATGACTATTTTCTTCTTAGTGTCAGTAGGTGAACTAATTGCAGCGTCATAATGCTGAGTCGACAGCAACAGGAGGTGTTTTGGGTTTTTAGTGAGGGATATAAATGAAATTCAATGCCCAGAGGTTTTACGCTGCCAAAATGGTATAATTTATCGAATAAGAAATTCGTTGTCAAGTCACATCTACTACTAAGGAGGTAGACTTTATGACGACCACAATAAACTTAAATTAACGAGTGATGTTAAGCTGAAAAATTATATGTTTATGAAATCTTGTAGAGAAAATAACAAACAAGAATAAATATTTTTATCAGAGTTTTAAAATATGAAATACAAATGTAAATTACAATATTTACAAAAGAAGGGCATAAAGTACCCCCCAACCCCCCTATCCCTTGGTACTGTACTGGCGAAGCCAGTTTTTGAGTCAAATACCAGGTCCCTGCCTTCATTCCAATCCAACCACCACAGTGCTGACCTTCTCCAGAACTCGACTAACAAGATCAAGCACTTGCTCAGAGCAAATGTCGGCGAAAGGCAAAGGTCACGAGTCCGCGTCCCTGTCTGGTACACAGTCTTAATTTGCCAGGAAGTTTCTTGTCAGCGCACACTCCACAGCAGGGTGAAAAAATTCATATTAGAAATATCGTGCAGGCTCTGGCTAAACCAGCTGTCCGCAATACCCTTTCTTCCATGACTGCTAGTCTTGGAAATTTCGCAAGGAGAGCATGTGTGAAGTTTGGAATGTAGGAGATGAAGTACTGGTGAAAGTAAAGCTGTGAGGACGGATCGTGAGACAGCACCTGCCCGCGAGTTCGAATCGTAGTCCGTCACACAGTTTTAATCTACCAGCATAATTCATACTTCTGTGGTATTTCTCTCTCTCTCTCTCTCTCTCTCTCTCTCTCTCTCTCTCTCTCTCTCTCTCTCACACACACACACACACACACACACACACACACACACACACACACACACACACCGTGCGCAAACCCTTCACACTGTCAGTTCTTCCACTTGCTGCTATGCTGTCGATGTTGCACTGCATAAATCTCTGAGGTTGTTAGCCTGATGACTCATTCATATAGTGGCCTTTTACTTTTGCTCCAACAATTAGCAATAGTACAAATACATTTAACACTGTTGCTCTACCAGAAATTTTTTGTAGGATGAAAGATTCGTACATTCGCCAAATGAAAATGAAAAGATAGTACGGCGTTGATGGCCAGGAGTCCCCAACTGGGGAAGTCCGGTCGCAGGATTGCAAGTCTTTTTAGTTGACGCTCCAATGGGCGAACTGCGTGTTGATGAGGAAAACACAACACCTAGTCCCCGAGCGAATAAAACTTTCGGACGACCAGGAATCGAAGTAGGCCTGCTGTATGGCAGGCGGATGCGCTGACTACTCAGCTAAGGAGTCAGAACTTAATAGCCACCGACTCGATCGCTAAGCTTGCAAATGTTTCAGATCTATTTCTTCATTCGCTCTTTCTATAATGCTGTACTCATAGCAAATTATGATATGTATTGTCCATTATCTTTAAATATTCAGTACACTAATAAGCTCTGATAATTACTACAATTATAAATAGTTTCTCTTATACTTTCATTAGGAAACCACACAGTATCCCTATGTAGACTTCCTAACCTGTCATCAGTCTCTACTGCTACACCACAGTGAATAATTCTTTCCCTCTGCAGTGGACAGAGACTTGCTTTGAAACTCCCTGCCTATAACTTTCACAGACACTTGCATACAGTAAATGGCCCGGGACACGGTTTTTTCATGTCAGGAACTTCCAGAATAGTGCACGTTCCGCTGCAAGAGTGAAAGATTCATTCTGGAAGTAATCCATATGTTGTGGTGTACGCCATTTCTTCCCGATTACCTATCTTAAAGAAGGGCCAATCCAGCAAGGTGAGCACGAAAACTTCTATGAGATTTTGAAATACGAGAGACGTATCGATCGAAGCGAAACAAGGTGAGCCGGACAGTGTGGCCGAGCGGTTCTAGGTGCTTCAGTCTGGAACCGCGCGACCGCTACGGTCGCAGGTTCGAATCCAGCCTCGGGCATGGATGTGTGTGATGTCCTTAGGTTAGTTAGATTTAAGTAATTTTAAGTCTAGGGGACTGATGAACTCGGATGTTAAGTCCCATTGTGCTCAGAGCCATTTTCTGAAACAGGGGAGGATGGGGGGAGGGTTGAAGGAGCAGGTTGTGATCTATGCCCGAATAGTGCAGAGCAGTTCCCGCAGAAGACAAGGTTCGAGGTTCAGTTCCCTACGACGTATTAAGTCCTAATCTATCAGCGTCTTTCCGTTTGTTGATCACCAAAAGTCTATCCCTAATTTGTGCACATCAAATCTCTGATTTCATAGTCGTATTTACATAGCGTGAAAGCTGTTACGGCTCAAAGAAGAAGAAACATAAACACCTCAACTTTAAAGTCTAAAGCGCACTAAACGTGTGATGTTCACATGTACACTGAGATGACAAAAGTATAGGACAGCGATATGCACATATACGGATGGTGGTTATATCACAATGCAAAAAATGGTAGTGCGTTGGAGGAACTGTCATTTGTACTCAGGTGATTTATGTGGAAAGATTTCGAGCTGGATTATGGCCGCACAGTGGGAATTAACAAACTTTGAACGCAGAATTGAGAACATTCCATTTCAGAAATCTTTGAGGCATTTAGTACTCCGAGATCCACAGTGTCAAGAGCGTACCGAGAATCATATTTCAGGAGTTACCTCTCACCCGGAACAAGACAGTGTCCGACGGCCTTCACTTAACGACCGGGACCAGCGGCGTTTGCGTACAGTTGTCAGTACTAACAGACATGCAAGACTGAGTGGAACAACCGAGGAAGTCAATGTGGGACATAAGACGATGGTACCCGTTAGGACAGTGTGGCGAAATATGGGGTTAATGGGCTATCGCAGCTGACGGTGGATGTGAGTGCCTTTAATAATAGCACGGCATGGTATGCAGAGATCTCCTGGGCCATATAGGTTGGACTCTTAGACGACTGGAAAACCATGGCCTGGACAGATGAGTCCAGATTTGAGTTGACAAGAACTGATGGTAGGGTTCGAGTGCGGCGCAGATCCCACAGAGCCTTGCGCCCAAGTTGCTAACAAGGCACTATGCAAACTGGTGGTGTCTCCATAATGTTGTGGGCTGTGTTGACTTGGAATGGACTGGGTCCCCTGATCCAGTTGAACCGATCACTGACCATTTGCGGCCATTTGTCTACATCTACATCGATACTGTGCAAATGACATTCAAGTGCCTGGCACAGGGTTCATCGAACCACTTTCACGTTTATCTATTATTCCAGTCTCGTATAGCGCGCGGAAAGAATGAACGCCTATATCTTCCCGTACTAGCTCTGTTTTCCCATTATTTTATCGTGGTGATCGTTCCTCCCTATGTAGGTCGGTGTCAACAAAATATTTTCGCATTCGAAGGAGAAAGTTGGTAATTGGAACTTCGTGAGAAAATTCCGTCGCAACGAAAAACGACTTTCTTTTAACGATTTTCAGCCCAAATCCTGTATCATTTCTGTGACACTCTCTACCATATTTCGCGATAATACAAAACGTGCTGCCTTTCTTTGAATTTTTTCGATGTACTCCGTCAGTCCTATCTGGTAATCATCCCACACCGTGCAGCAGTATTCTAAAAGATGACGGACAAGCGTAGTGTAGGCAATCTCCTTAGTAGATCTGTTACAGTTTCTAAGTGTGCTGCCAATAAAACGCAGCCTTTGGTTAGCCTTCCCCACAACATTTTCTATGTGTTCTTTCCAATTTAAGTTGTTCGTAATTGTAATAACTAGGTATTTCGTTGAATTTACGGCTTTTAGATTAGAATTAATTACCGTGTAACCGAAGTTTAACGAATTCCTTTTAGCACTCATGTGGATGACCTCACACTTTTCGTTACTTGGGCTCAACTACCAATTTTCGCACCATTCAGATACCTTTTCTAAATCGGTTTGCAATTTATTTTGAACTTCTGATCACTATATTAGTCGATAAACGAATGCGTCATCTGCAAACAACCGAAGACAGCTGCTCAGATTGTCTCCCAAATTGTTTATATAGATAAGGAATTCATTGCTTAGGATCAATTGTCATTTTCATGCCACAAAGATATCTTTCATGAATCGTTTTGCAATTTGTTTGTTTTAATCTTTTGATGGCTTTACTAAGCGAAAAAAGACAGCATCATCTGCAAAAAACCTAAGACGGATGCTCAGTATCTCTCCTAAATAGTTAACATAGATAAGTACAATAGAGAGCCTGCAACACTACCTTGGGGAACGCCAGAAATTACTTCTATTTACTCGATGACTTTCCGTCAATTACTACAAACTGTGACCTCTGTGACAGGAAATCACAAATCCAGCCACAAAACTGAGACGATATTCCATAAGCATGCAATTTCACTACAGGCCGCTTGTATGGTACAGTGTTAAAAGCCTTCCGGAAAACCAGAAATACGGAATAGATCTGAAATCCCTTGGCAATAGCACTCAACACTTCATGTGAAGAAAGAGCTAGTTGTGTTTCACAAGAACGATGTTTTCTAAACCCATGTTGACGATGAGTCAACAGACCGTTTTGTTCGAGGTAATTGATAATGTTCGAAAACAATATATGTTCTAAAATCTTGCTGCATATCGACGTTAACGATATGGGCCTGTAATTTAGTAGGTTACTCCTACTACGTTTCTAGAATACTGGTGTGACCTGTGCAACTTTCCAGTCTTTGAGTACGGATCTTTCGTCGAGCTAACGGTTGTATATGATTGTTAAATATGGAGCTAATGCATCAGCATACTGCGAAAGGAACCTAATTGGTATACAGTCTGAAGCGGAAGACTTGCTTTTATTAAGTGATTTAAGTTGCTTCACTACTCCGATGATATTTACTTCTACGTTACTCATGTTTCCAAACAATGATGGAATTTTTATGGATGACTATGCATCATGTGACTGGGCCACAATTGTTCGCGATTGGTTTGAAGAACATTCTGGACAAATCGAGCGAACGATTTGGCCACAGAGATCGCGCGACACGTATCCCATCGAACATTTCCAGGACGTAATCGAGAGGTGTGTTCGTGCACCAAATCCAGCACCGGCAACACTTAGCAATTAAGAGCGGCTGCAGAGGCAGCATGGATGACTGTCTGCAGGGCACTACCAATTACTTGTTGAGTCCATGCCACGTCGAGTTGCTGCATTACGCCGGGCAAAACGACGTCCGACGCGATATCAGGAGGTATCCAATTACTTTTATTGCATATTCCACAAGATTTCGGGATTGCAGGCGGATCTCGTCGACTTCTTTCCACGATATTTCGGCTGACAACCTTACAGCCATCTTCAGATGTAAGGTTGGCTGTAAGGCTGTAAGGTTGTCAGCCGAAATATCGTGGAAAGAAGTCGACGAGATCCGCCTGCAATCCCGAAATCTTGTGGAATATTCGATACGCCTGGAAAACTTCAAGAGTCACAACTTTTATTGCGCCGGTGAACATTGCAATATAACCAGGTAACTTCGTTAACCGATTTGCGGTTTCGTTCTAAAAGCCTCGGGGCCGGATATTTTAGTTTATGCGCAACGTCTGTACTCCCTCGATAGTAGTAATGGATCACGGCAGTCGTTCTTATGATTAAAGTTGAGAGAAACAAGGTGAAAGCTGATATACGGTGGATCTGGTGTTACTATAATTTGCCTCATTTCATGTTTCATTTGCGGAAGATGTGCTGACTGGATTCTAGAGGAAAGCAGTTTTCCCCGGCGTGGTCACTTCGTGTTTATATTAGAGGGAGTAGTATGCTCCATGATTCTTCACTAATATATGATGATTTATACAGGCCGAAGCAATGAATTGAAGTTTTTACCTAGATCAGTGTTCGAACCCAGGTCTTTTGTTCACTAGAAACAGTTGGGAAAATAATCAACAAGTTCCCGTCAAACATAAAGCATTAAATTGTGACTCCTTACCAGTGCAGGAGAAAATGCAAAACATGACTCATTAGCCACTCTTTCTACAAATTATCTTACTATCTAGATTCAGGTACATGTATCAGCATCAGGATCGGCCAATCAGTCACGAACAAACAAAAGACAAATTTCGTGTGACATGACATGCATGCATGCCGGAAGGATCATTGCGTCGTTCTTCTTAACAATAGAGGCACTGCGATAGCGTACTTATCACCCGATACCAGGCAGCGAATTTCAATTAAAGTGTCCTTCCCCTGTCCAGGAATTATATAATGTGTACAAATGCAGGTTTTGACGCATGAACTACAACATACGGAAGTTTGGATTCGGCAGTGAGTCGTGCTTGGATAGTCAAAGCAAATAAGACGACCGCTGACATAAAGGGGAAATACGCGTTCGAATCCCGGTCCGGCACTGATTTTCACTGTCGTCATTCTTTTGTACAGATGACGGTGGTTCGTATTTGCAACTGCGAATACATTTCATGTATTTCATGGCGGCTGTAGTGGCCGCAGAGCAGAGGATACTTTGTACCAATGTTGCGTCGCAGAGACAGCATCCTGCCGAAGTTACATGGCAGAGGGTGGTTCATAATAATGTTGCATGGCAGAGCATGCTTCATACCCTGTAGCATGACAAAGGTTGCATCCTCCCGATGTTTTGTAGTAGAGAGGTTTCGTCTCACTGTTGTATAGCATAGCGGGCTTCATATCGACTTTACATGGCAGAGAATGCATCATACCGATGTTGTATGCCAGAGGGTACCTCATACCAATGTTTCATGACTGAGATTGGATCCCACCGAAGTTACATGGCAGAGAATGCTTCATACCGATGTTGCATGACAGAGGTTGCATCCTACCGGAGTCAAATGGCATAGGATACTTCACATCCAAGTTGCATGGCACAGGATGCTCCATATCAATGTTGCGTGGCAGGGCACGCATCCTACCGGAATTACATGGCAGAAGGTTCTTCACCTATATCTGCATCAATATTCTGCAATCTATCCTACGACGAACGGCGGGGGGGTACCCCGAACCACTACTACTGATTTCCGTTCCTGTCCCACTCGCCAATTGAACGAGGAAAAACCAACTGTATGTATGCCTCCGTATGAGCCCTATTTTCTCATGAAGTTATCTTCGTGGTCCTTTCGCACAATACATGTTCAAGGCTTCAAATGCCGGTTCTCTAAATTTTATCAGTAGTGTTCCTCGAAAAGACTGTCGCCTACCCTCCAGGGATTCCGATTTGACTTACTGAAGCATCTCCGTAACACCTGATGTTGTTCAAACCTACCAGTAACAAATCTAGTAGGTCTCCTTTGAATTGCTTCGATGTCTTCGTTTAATCAGACCTGGTACTGATCCCAAACACTCAAGCAGTACTCAGGAATAGGTCGCACTAGCGTCCTATATTCGGTGTCCCCGATAACCACACTTTCCTAATATTTTCCCAATAAACCGGTGTCGACCATTCGCCTTTCCTACTATAGTCCTCAGATGCTCGTTACATTTAACATCGCTTTGCAACGTTATGCCCACATATTTAAACGACGTGGCTGAGTCAAGCAGGACACTACTAACGCTGTATTCGAACGTTACTAGTTTGTTTTTCGCACTGACATTCCTTAAATTTTTTTGCATTTACAGACATTCATCACACCAACTATAAATTTTGTCTAAGTCATCTCGTATCCCCCTACAGTCAAATAAATGGCTCCAGGCACTATGGGACTTAACATCTGAGGCCATCAGTCCCCTAGACTTAGAACTACTTAAACCTAACTAACCTAAGGACATCCATGCCCGAGGCAGGATTCGAACCTGCGACCGTAGGAGCAACGCGGTTCCGGACTGAAGCGCCTAGAACCGCTCGGCCACAACGGACGGCCCCTACAGTCACTCAACGACGTCACCCTACAGTACACAACAGCATCATGAGCAAACACCCGCACTTTGCTGCCTATCCGACCCACCAAATCATTTATGTGTGTAGAGAATAACAGCGGTCCTGTCACACTTCCCTGGAGAATTCCTGATGAACATTCGTCATCGAGGAGAACATATTGGGTTCTATAATTTAAGAAGTCTTTGAGCCAGTTACATATCTGTGAACCTGATATAAGAACGTAGGTTTCCGCGGCCGGTATCATAGTGATTGAAATTCTTCTGGGTATTATGACGCGCCATTGCTAAAAACTAGAAACAATAATAAACTAAAACCAACGTTTCGGCCGTATTGCAACGGACTTCCTCAGGGAGCGACTGGTTTTGCATGGTGATAGGTGCTTCTATTTATTGCAGACGTCTGACGTCACTCTTGTAAAACTTTTAATTGGCCCTCTGATATGATTGGCTAGTCATGGCGTAAGGGAAGATGGAAGGGAGGAGGCTATTCGTGGATGTCCATGTCGTCAATGATTGGTAGCTGTCCTTCAATCAGCGTACGGCTTCTGGTGTGCGCGGAAGTGGACTGACAGTTGCTCTACAGCTGTTTGTGCTGATACGTCGGTGCCCCGTGTAGCTTCTGCCCCGCGACCGCTCGCGATCCATTGGACTCGAATAGCCGGCAGCCAGGAAGCCGAGAATTTGTAGCCATCTTCTCTGTTGATGTTGTCAGGCTGCTTAATAATTTCGATCGCCTCCCGTATTTTGCGTTCTCACATCCACGATTCTTTCGCCAGTACTCGGGTTTCCTGGAACCTGATAGGTTGTCCACAGTCACGGTGGCGTTCCGCTGTCGCCGATTTATTATGTTGTTGTAATCGTACATAGCGTTCGTGTTCTGCTACTCGTAAGCTGACAGGTCTCCCTGTTTCTTGTACGTAGGCAGCTCCGCACTTACACCGTAGTTCGTGAACACCTGCAGTGTTAAGATTGTTGACTACATCCATGGTGGAACCTGTCATTTCGAGGATCCTGTGAAGTCGGTTTGAAACCTCGTCGGCGGAGGACGTTGCCTAGCCCTTCACTGACGCCTTTTACAAAATATGGAAAGTGTACCAGTGGAAGCTTCCCTTCTTTGCCTTCTTCTCGTGTTCTGCTCCCTTTGGTTTTAGCTACCTTTCTCATGATGTTGTCATCATAGCCGTTAGCACGAAACGTGTGTTGTAGCTCCTTTAATTCTTCTTTGATATTAGTTTCATCGCTTATCCGGTAGGCTCGGGCAGTTAACGTATGCAGAACAGAACACTTTTGAGCTGGGTAGTGGTGGCTCTCCGCGTGCATGTACCAATTAGTGTACGTTGGTTTCCGGTACACTTTTTGTCCCAGTTTACCTTCGGTAGCTTCCACATCCAGAAATGGCAAGGTACCATTGTTTTCCTTCCCATGTGTGAACTTTATATTTTTGTGCAGGCTATTTATATTTAAGTGCTGGAGGAACTTTCCCAATTCCGCTTCACCGTGAGGCCAGATAACGAATGTGTCGTCCACATATCGTAGCCAACAACTGGGACGTAACGGAGCAGAAGCTAGGGTCGTTTGCTCAAGGACTTCCATGAAGATGTCCGCAGCTACAGAGGAGAGTGGGGAACCCAACGCCACTGAATCTAAGTTAATCAGTAGAGCAATCGTCCGTGAAAGGCAAGGGTCCCAGATTGGAGTCTAGGCCCGACAAACTCTTTTATTCTACCAGCGGTAATCATACATGTATTACTATTAGTCTACCTTTTTTCTGATTGCTATGTACATGTGGTTATGAGTGACGAGTAACTATGGTGGTACAAATGCGGGAGTGAATGATACTGTTTCATTATTTTTATTAATTACATTTCTTAGAATTTGTGCTCAGGTGGAAGTGATCCGCACAGTGTTGCTTGGATACATCACTTTCTGACCGGTTTCAACATTTAAATTAAATATTTGATCATCCTTGGCTTTATACGTTTTAGTTGTGCTGTCCTTAACGTTTTATATTACTTGAGTATGGGGTACGGGATTTTTTTGTGTGGGGTCGAGGGGGGGAATTTATATGCATAATGATTTAATTTCATAACATTAAGTACCCGAAACCAGTCCTATTGACTATTATTAAAAATGGAAAGTGGTGGCGACAGGCAAGGCGTCCGTCCACTTACTTGAACTAACATGCCAACCCCGTTAACTTACGGAATAAAGACTATGATGAAGAAGAGAAACAGAATGAAAACCACTGTCGATATCTTCGTAAGGAGAATGTTTATCGCAGCGCGGAGTGGCCGCGCGGTTTGAGGCGCTATGTCACGGACTGCGCGGCCGCTCCCGCGGAGGTTCGAGTCCTCCCTCGGGCATGGGCGTGTGTGTTGTTCTTAGCGTAAGTTAGTTTAGGTAGTGTGTAAGTCTAGGGACGACGACCTCAGCAGTTTGGTCCCATAGAAATTCACACACATCTGAACATTTTTTGAGAATGTTTATCTGATATGAAATGGGCCGACCCCTGCTCCTTTCATTATAAAGGTGTGTTTATTGAAGGAAATAAGATCACAATAAAAATGGCACCACGATATTAACAGTTAAACAAAAGAATTCGTCTCGTTTCATTAAAAGAATAACGTCAATAACCAACCTGTCTAAACACGTTAAACAAGGGAGACTGTCATTAAACTGAGAGTATTATAAATTAACACTCTGCAATTACTGTAGAATTATCGAGAAAAGGAAACTTGTCATGTATATTCTTCAATCTGTAAGTATAAATTTAGAGTAGGCAATTGACAGCTGCACTCAGATGGATACTCTCTAACCCTTTTCTTTAATCTGTTGTGTTTCGAAACTTGCTGATACAGCCATCTCAGCACTGGAGATGTTATACGCCTGGGGGCCGAACAGGACGAATGCCGGACATTTGCCACACTTGCCCCTTCGCCAGGTAGCGATCCCTCAGGTAAGGGACGCCCTCCCTACTTCTGTCCGCTTTCAAACCACCGACTCCGCATCTTACTCGATACAACCAGTACGTAGGGAACCTTCTTATTCGATATCTTGGCCAAATACAGAGGTTCTTTTCCGAAATCGAAATATTTATAATTTTTGGGAAACGAAAGCAATACCGACGATTATGTCAGTATATAAGTAGTTCTGTCAAGTATAAATATAGATCCCTCTGTCTGTACGGTAGCTTCCTTTCACGCTTACTGATTTCGACAGAAACAGTCCATCGCCGTGGGAGCAACAAGAAAGTAACGATGTAAAGAGAATGCGAATGTGCGCTAATCATTTCTTTTTGATCACTGCATTTGTGCCTACTTTAATTACTACAAATGCATGCCCAAAAGACAGTAAGGAAAGAAGAAATGGGTATGTGAATGTGCGTAAAGAAGAAAGACATACTCCATATTAATTTACTCTCTAAAATGCGATACCCCTTGCGGCGAAGCATTAGTTAATAAAGTGTAGCGGGACAGTATTCAGAACGTGACTGAAAATACGTTAACTAAATAGAGATAATAACATCTATGACTGACATGTCATCTTAAGTCGACGTACAATTTTTAAATTGTTAGAAATAAGGTAATGAAGAAATACAGAATGCTATGCTTGTCACGTACGTTGTTGTTCTACACCGTTTAGCTCTGGTATTTACAGGGTCACGGAGAAAGCATCCTAGGTTTTGGAGGGAAAAGCCGTAAAAAAATGATGTGCGCTACAACAGAAACAAGAAGCACAACTTAAGGAAAAATAATGTAATGTGTGTTTGAGCTCACAAGCGACATTGAACCAGATAGTTCCTGTGACTTAGTATGGGCAGAGCTTATATTCGACAACCGGAATAAATTAATAACTGGCTCCTTTTACCGATCCCCGGTCTCAGATGAAACAGTTGCTGAACGTTTCAAAGAAAACTTCAGTCTCATCACAAATAGGTACCCTGCTCATACAATTATAGTTGGTAATGACTTCAATCTACCTTCCGTATGTTGACAAAAATACATTTTCAGACACTACGAGCATCACGACGGATACAGGGATTAGTGAACACACAGTCGTAGCGAGGCTCAATTCCGTAACAAAGAAATTCACCAAAACTAAACGCGAAATATATATGTTTGTAAAAGCAACTAAAAATTCGGTTGACGTCTTTCTAAGAGACAGTCTGCAATCCTTCCAAACTATGTAAGTGAAGACCATATGTGGCTTAAGTTCAAAGAAATAGTATCAACAGCACTCGAGAGAAACATACCAAATAAATTAACAACAGACAGAACAGATCCCCCATGGTACACAAAACACGACAGAAAGCTGCTGCAAGAACACCGAAAAAAATAAAAGCGCAAAATCTCCAAGATTGGCGAAGTCTTACTGAGGCTTGAAATTTGGTGCGGATTTCAATGCGAGATGCATTTAACAGTTTCCACAACGAAACTCTCTCTAGAAACGTGGCGGAAAATCCAAAGAGATTCTGGTTCAGTGTTAAGTAAACCAGCGGAAAGGCTCAGTAAGCGATGAGGAGGAGGAGGAGGAGGTGGAGACTAGGGACCCAACCCTTCGGAGCACGTAAAATCGTGGCAAATGTCCTGCGTGGCAAATGTCCACACATCGAACTGGACAATAACCCTGGGTTCGGTGTGGGGCGACGGTGGGGTGAGTGGACTGCTGTAGCCTGTTGTGGGGTTGAGGGCTACAGCAGGGACGAAGCCTCTCCGTCGTTTCTAGGTCTCCGGTGGTGTACAACACAATATGTGAATCAACACAATCATGAGGTATCTGCATAATGTCGAGCTCTAATGTTACACAGATGATAAAAATGGAACTGATGCTACAGACGAGGCCGTCCAGTTTCATTTCGACTTCAGCAAAACGCACACAACAGCATTAGATAGCTGTAAATCACTAAGGGTCCACGTACCAGGTAAAACAGTTATCGTAGAGCACCAAAACTGAATAGATTCCGCTCCATTCAAGTTTTACGAGGAAATTAAAATCGCATACTGCCTGCGCTCGTCTACGGTTCTTCTACCATATAGATAAGTGTTGCTAGAGTCGCAACCTACTGCCGCAAGCAGCCGACAGTCCAGGAAGCCGCACGTGGTGCCCAAGTCCCTTGTCATTTTCACAGCCATAGTATTGTTTACGGCCGCTATGTCTATAGCCTTCTCCGTAGAGACCATGTGAATTTACAGGGTGAGAAGTAGCAATCTTCTTTCCTGTATCTTTTGCTCTCGCGTCCACGAAATGTACACTGGTGTGCAAAACTTACAGACGACAGCATGGTTCCCAGGTCTCCCGTATTTTACCCACATTTTCTCCTGTCGTCTGTATTTTCGACAAGCCTCAAATAGTTTGTGGGTTTTTCCGTACTTTACCCATCTCACGTAACTGACATATGTTTTCCCTCGTGTTTCATAAACTTTTATTTATTTAAGACTATCGTTCCAAATCAACAATCCAAATTTTTCTGTTTATCATCTTTGAATTCTCTCTTTTGCATGTTGAAAAGCTTGATGCTGCCATGACGAAACTACCGTCCTGTCCTTCGGTAGCAGACGGCCACTGTGGTCGGTTCTAGGCGCTTCAGTCTGGAACCGCGCTGCTGCTACGGTCGCAGGTTCGAATCCTGCCTCGGGCATGGATGTGTGTGATGTCCTTAGATTAGTTAGGCTTAAGTAGTTTTAAGTCTAGGGGACTAATGACCTCAGATATTCAGTCCAATAGCGCTTAGAGCCATTTCCTTCGGTAGCGTGTAGACAAGGAACTTGAGCTCAGTTCAATATGCAGGTTGTATTTTATTTAATAAAGATATTTCAGTATGGGTAAGACGACGCGATCACTCGAAGACACAACCAAAGAAGAAGGAGTATGCCTGTATCACTTTTTAAGTTTGTGTACAATGACGAATTCTGTTAATTTTCAACTTTTCTTGCAAAAGTAGTTTCTATATGTAAACATTACTGTGTCGTGTACAGTTGTATAGAACGGCGTCCTAAAGGTAAAGCATATCGATAACGCACCTGGCAGCCACAGAAGAAAGTAACTTTCGTATGGCGTGGCACTGCCAAACAACATAGAGCGCTGCAGCTTGGACCATACATAAAAATAACTGCTACTGTATAGTGCAAAAAGTAACTGAGTTAAGTACGCAGTGAGGCGAGCAGAAATGACACTGTTATTGAAGAACAATAATGACACCCAACTAACCGCGATTTACGATGGTCCCCTGCACATAAAAAAAGGCGAAACGTGGTTCTCAGTAGTGTGTGATCACCACGAACGGCAATGCCTGCTCTCCAAAGTGCTTCCATGCCGGTCATAAGCTTGATAACGCGTTCTTGTGACAGGACCGTTCATTTCGTCACCAACGCGGTTGACAACTGCTGGATGGTCGCTGGTGCATTTGGACGTGCTCCAATACTTCTCCCCAAACGCGTCGCACGTGCTCAAATGGGTTTCAAGTCGGGGGGATGGGCGGTCTCGTTCCGCGAGCTCCTCCACCCGCACTGATCGTTGCGGTCGGGTAATGTCATCCATAAAAGGGGAAGTCAGATCCGAACGCACCCACGAAAAGACGCGCTTGGGGAAGGATAGCAGTTCAAACGTTTGGGAGTCAGTGCGCCCATGTAACATTAAGCCTCCCCACACCATAACTCCTGGGCCACCAAAACTATTGTGATCGACAGTGCTGGACGTACACTCATATAGCGAGAGGTGGGAACACTCAATGCATCTACGAACATTATCGAACACGATGGTTTTCTATATACAGATGTTATTGCGTGGAGAGGCTTAATGTTGAGTGGAGGTACTAAAGTGGAGTGATCGTAGGCACGGTTGGATGTACTGATCTCCAAATATTATAACACGGTCTAAGGTCGCTGCAGTCATAGACTGCGCGGCTGGTCCCGGCGGAGGTTCGAGTCCTCCCTCGGGCATGGGTGTGTGTGTTTGTCCTTAGGATAATTTAGGTTAAGTAGTGTGTAAGCTTAGGGACTGATGACCTTAGCAGTTAAGTCCCATAAGATTTGACACACATTTGAACATTTTGAACATCAGAACACGGTACACTCACTGATTAACGTTATTGTGATAGTGAAGCGTTTCCCCATTGTGTCTTTTCAGGAACGCATTCGACTCTGACTACATTTTTACGGGTGACAATTTGCGATAGCATTGAACAGCGCAGGTGGAGTACCTCTTGGAACGAGAAAATATTCATCGAGTGGAGTGACTTGCGCGTCCCCCCCCCCCCCCCCCCCCCCCGACTTAAATCCCACGGAATACATGTTGAGCGTGTTGAGGAGACAAATTGTAGCACGTCCACTGCACTGACGAACATCCGACAGCTGTCAGTCGCGGTGGTGAAGGAATGGAGATCCCTACCACAAAAGATCAAAACAAACTGCTAAACGATTTAGAAAAGATATCTGAATGGTGCGAAAAGTGGCAGTTGACCCTAAATAACGAAACGTGTGAGGTCATCCACATGAGTGCTAAAAGGAACTCAAACTTACGTTACACAATAAATTAGTCTAATTTAAAAGCCGTAAATTCAAATAAATACCCAGGTATTACAATTAAGAAAAGCTTAAATTGTAAGGAACACATAGAAAATGTTGTCGGGAAGGCTAACCACAGACAGCGTTTTATTGGCAGGACACTTCGAAAATGTAACAGACCTACTAAGGAAACTCCCTACACTACGCTTGTCCGTCCTCTTCTAGAATACTGCTGCGCGGTGTGGGATCCCTACCAGATAGGACTGACGTACGGAAAGATATAGGTGTTCATTCTTTCCGCGCGCTATACGAGATTGGGATAATAGAGAATTGTGAAGGTGGTTCGATGAACCCTCTGTCACGCACTTAAATGTCATTTGCACAGTATCCATGTAGATGTAGAATTCCTTACCAATCCTGTGGCAGAAAATTGGAAAGGTCTTATGGAACCAAACTGCTTAGGTCGTCGGTCCCTAAGCTTACACACTACTTAATCTAGCTTAATCTAACTTACGCTAAGGACGACACACACACACACACACACACACACACACACACACACACACACACATCCCCGGGTGAGGACTCGAACCTCCGACTGGGGCAGCCGCGCGGACCGAGCAAGACGCCCCAGACCGCGCGGCTCCTGTGCTAGAGCACACACTGTTGCAGAGCAGACAGTGCCTTCTGTGGTAATCACTGTATCTATTAAGAACCACGCCCACCTTTTGTAATGTCCAGGGAACCATCATAAGACACGGTCAGTCCTGTGTCATTACCGTCTTTCATTAAAAGTATCTGTTCGTCTCATTGCGTATTCCTTTCAGTTACCTTCTGTGCTATGCTATAGCAATTCTATTTATGTATGATTCAAGTCACATCGAGCTCTCTCACACATCATGCGAAAGTTACTTTCATCCTTGTAAGTTTAGCACACTCGTGTGTTTCCTAAATCGGCGGCCATTTCTCACTGACAGGGGAGCTGGCGCTTCGTATATGAAGGTCAAATTGAGCTACAAAGCAGTGTGTTGAATTATTGGTCCAAAATATAGTTATAATTAGACATAAACTAATGAAGAAAATGTAGACAAACAAGCCTTCGTGAGGACATGTGGCCGAGTATACT
Organism: Schistocerca gregaria; assembly: GCF_023897955.1. NCBI lineage: Eukaryota > Metazoa > Arthropoda > Insecta > Orthoptera > Acrididae > Schistocerca > Schistocerca gregaria. The sequence continues at coordinate 363,843,352 of NC_064920.1, forward strand.
ATTGCATCGTTATGATGGTAAGTCTAAAAGTAAGTCAATTTTTTGAAAGCAACTTTTTATTGACAAAACACTTTTAGTAACTCCATTTCACTACATACTCTTCTCAACCTCTGTAAACTTGGCCCATCTCTTGACACGCTTCCTAATTCCACTCTGGAAGAAGCTTTCTGGATCGTGCTCATGAGCTCACACTCCACCACCACAACTTCGTCATCCGTCGAAAGCTTGGATTCATTGAGTTGCTCCTTAATCGGAACAAAAAGAGAAGATGACTTCCAGCTAGGTCAGTACAGCCGTATCAGAAACAGCACTTCGAATGCAGTCGATTGCTTTCTCATCTGTATGATGGAAGTCAGTATCCTGAAACAAAATCACACCTTTTAAATGCCTCCTCACCACCTCGTTTCCATTTTGGGTTTCAGCAAGGGTCACCGTTTACTGTTTGACAGTTTAATAAATCATCATTGGACCTGTCGTATTCCGAAATCATCGATTTCGTTGCAGATCCTACATTTTCAACCGTTTTGCAGTGGACGAGTACTGACGTTTCCACACCACGCCCAGCCGATTACCCTGTGGTTCATGCAAGTGGAGCAATGTTTCTTCAACGGTTTCGATGTGACTGAGAATGTCCCCTCTTTCCTCTCTGAAACGCCCTAAATTTAATTAAGACATTTCCGAACGTTCCTGTTTGCATACCCAACGAGCAGAAGCTTTCCAGTTATTGAAAGATTCTTGCACGATTGTAAATAATGAAAAGTGGCTAGTGTTAAACTCAAGCGCAGCATTATCAGTTTTGGCACGAAGTTCATGACAAATTATTCGCGCTGCTATTTCAATGTCCATGTTCGTTTATGAAGTGGATGGTGGCTCAACGTCGCAAACAGATATACTTCTACGTTTAAAGCGATTTATCCACAAGTGAATGTTGTGTTTGGTAAGCCCATATTTCAGCCGCATTCTGCTAATAATTTTAGAAGCTATAGTCCCTTTGTGACATTCGCCTGTGTGTGTTTTTTTCCCCTCGTTGATGGCCATCGGTGTCGACGTACTGCGTTGCTGTACTAGATGAGAAAACAGGGGGTGGAAGTGCAGTACTGTAAATGATGTAGCCGACAGATGCACATTTGCGTTTCACAGTTCTTTACTTTCACTGTCTACAACCTCTCAATAACATACAGGTATATGGAGAATACTATGAACAAACAGAAGGAGTCGTAATGGGGAGCCCACTCCAACCTGTGGTCGCGAATTTCTATATGGAGTACTTGGAGGAGGAAGCTTTGACATCATCCTAATGGAAATCTACTTTGTTGTCCGTTATGTGGACTACACGTTCGTGATCTGGCCCCATGGAAGGGACAAGCTACTAGACTTCCTTACACACCTGAACTCCATACATCTGAACATCAAACTGACTATGGAGACCGAAGCAGAAGGAAGATTACCATTCCTGGATGCCATGATCAAAAGAAGAGGGGATGGTACACTGGGCAAGGGGGTGTACAGGAAGATAACGCGCACCGACCTGTATTTGCATGTGGATAGCTCCACCACTCTTCGCAGAGGAATGGGATTTGCCCTATGAGCTGGAACACCTCATAACTGTATTCCAGAAAAACAGATACTCGGAATGGCAGATCAGACACGCTCTCCACCCCACCGCTACAATACAGCATGTGGAGATGCAAAAGTCCTAGAGGAAGAGATTGCCGCTGACTATATGCCGTACACTGGCGCAGTATCGGGGAAAATAGGACGAGTATTGAGGAAACACCGAGTAGAAACTGTCTTTTGCCCACCCAATAAAACACGAGTATTACTGGGAAGTGTCAAAGACGATCTCGGTTTGCGGAAGGCCGGCATATACCAGATTCCGTGTCAGTGTGGGAATACTTATATTGGACACACAGTGCGCACCACCGAAGATCGTTGCCGAGAACATCAGAGACACACTCGACTTAGGTACCCCAACAAGTCGGCGGTCGCAGAGCACTGTTTCTCCGAAAATCACGAAGTGGACTACCAACATACCAGGGTCTTGGCACAGACATGTAAATACTGGGACAGCGTCGTTAGAGAAGCTATCGAAATTCGTACCAGGGACTGACTCATCAACTGAGATTGCGGCTATAACCTCAGCAAAGCATGGGAACCAGCAGTGAGTCTAATTAAAAAGACGCTAAGCAAAGAAAACGAACGGGCGACCAGGGCGGACGAGACAATTACACCGACGCCACCACAGATGCCGACGCCAGCGTCTCAGCAACCACCGAAGCTCTGGCGCGGACGCTGGCGCGGAACGTGGAGAGAACGCCTCGCGGGGGAAGGGGATTCAAGACGGCCGCCCGCCCTCAGCAGCTCAGTTCGTCAGCGCTCCTGACGATGGCGACATGTCTGATTGCCGAAATATTCTGCCCGTTGCACACTGCGGACCAGCAGTACACCTGTGGACTATTCGAGCAAGAAATACGCCGCGAGGAACTGAAGAATCACAGACGCTGTCATTGTTTTAGCACACGGCCTATTACACTTACTTCACAGTTAAGTGGGTGCATTGTTGTTGATCTAACTAATACGGGTTCCTTGTCCGAAATTCGGCCATGGACTGACTGCCTCGGGACCAAATATCGGGCCTTTATATTCTTTTTGTTGTTGTGGTCTTTAGTCCTGAAACTGGTTTGATGCAGCTCTCCATGCTACTCTATCCTGTGCAAGCTTCTTCATCTCCCAGTACCTACTGTAACCTACATCCTTCTGAATCTGCTTAGTGTAGTCATCTCTTGGTCTCCCTCTACGATTTTTACCCTCCACGCTGCCCTCCAATGCTAAATTGGTGATCCCTTGATGCCTCAGAACATGTCCTACCAACCCATCCCTTCTTCTGGTCAAGTTGTGCCACAAACTTCTCTTCTCCCCAATCCGATTCAATACTTCCTCATTATTTATGTGATTACCCATCTAATCTTCAGCATTCTTCTGTAGCACCACATTTCGAAAGATTCTATTCCCTTCTTGTCCAAACTATTTATTGTCCATGATTCACTCCCATACATGGCTACAATCCATACAAATACTTTCAGAAACGACTTCCTGACACTTAAATCTATACTCGATGTTAACAACCTTCTCTTCTTCAGAAACGCTTTCCTTGCCATTGCCAGTCTACATTTTATATCCTCTCTACTTCCACCATCATCAGTTATTTTGATCCCCAAATAGCAAAACTCCTTTACTACTTTAAGTGTCTCACTTCCTAATCTAATTCCCTCAGCATCACCCGACTTAATTCGACTACATTCCATTATCCTCGTTTTGCTTTTGTTGATGTTCATCTTATATCCTCCTTTCAAGACACTGTCCATTCCGTTCAACTGCTCTTCTAAGTCCTTTGCTGTCTCTGACAGAATTACGAAGTTTTTATTTCTTCTCCATGGATTTTAATACCTACTCCGAATTTTTCATTTGTTTCCTTCACTGCTTACTCAATATACAGATTGAATAACATCGGGGATAGACTACAGCCCTGTCTCACTCCCTTCCCAACCACTGCTTCCCTTTCATGTCCCTCGACTCTTATGACTGCCATCTGGTTTCTGTACAAATTGTAAATAGCCTTTCGCTCCCTGTATTTTACTCTTGCCACCTTCCGAATTTGAAAGAGAGTATTCCAGTCAACATTGTCAAAAGCTTTCTCTAAGTCTACAAATGCTAGAAACGTAGGTTTGCCCTTCCTTAATCTAGCTTCTAAGATAAGTCGTAGGGTCAGTGTTGCCTCACGTGTTCCAACATTTCTATGGAATCCAAACTTATCTTCCCCGAGGTCGGCTTCTACTAGTTTTTCCATTCGTCTGTAAAGAACTCGCGTTAGTATTTTGCAGCTATGACTTATTAAACTGATAGTTCGGTAATTTTCACATCTGTCAACACCTGCTTTCTTTGGGATTGGAATTATTATATTCTTCTTGAAGTCTGAGGGTATTTCACCTGTCTCATACATCTTGCTCACCGGATGGTAGAGTTTTGTCAGGACTGGCTCTCCTAAGGCCGTCAGTAGTTCCAATGGAATGTTGTCTACTCCAGGGGCCTTGTTTCGACTCAGGTCTTTCAGTGCTCTGTCAAACTCTTCACGCAGTATCGTATCTCCCATTTCATCTTCATCTACATCCTCTACCATTTCCATAATATTGTCCTCAAGTACATCGCCCTTGTATAGACCCTCTAGACACTCCTTCCACCTTTCTGCTTTCCCTTCTTTGCTTAGGCTGGGTTTCCATCTGAGCTCTTGATGTTCATACAAGTGGTTCTCTTGTCTCCAAAGGTCTCTTTCATTTTCTTGTAGGCAGTATCTATCTTACCCCTAGTGAGATAATCCTCTACATCCTTACATTTGTCCTCTAGCCATCCCTGCTTAGCCATTTTGCACTTCTTGTCGATGTCATTTTTGAGACGTTTGTATTCCTTTTTGCCTGCTTCATTTACTGCATTTTTATATTTTCTCCTTTCATCAATTAAATTCAATATTTCTTCTGTTACCCAAGGATTTCTACTAGCCCTCGTCTTTTTACCTACTTGATCCTCTGCTGCCTTCACTACTTCATCCCTCAAAGCTACCCATTCTTCTTCTATTGTATTTCTTTCCCCCATTCCTGTCAATTGCTTCCTTATGCTCTCCTTGAAACTCCGCACAAACTCTGGTTCTTTTAGTTTATCCAGGTCCCATCTCCTTAAATTCCCATCTTTTTGCAGTTTCTTTAGTTTTAATCTTCAGGTCATAACCAACAGATTGTGGTCAGAGTCCACATCTGCCCCTGGAAATGTCTTACAATTTAAAACCTGGTTCCTAAATCTCTGTCTTACCATTATATAATCTATCTGAAACCTGTCAGTATCTCCAGGCTTCTTCCATGTATACAGCCTTCTTTTATGATTCTTGAACCAAGTGTTACCTATGATTAAGTTGTGCTGTGTGCAAAATTCTACCAGGCGGCTTCCTCTTCCATTTCTTTGCCCCAGTCCATATTCACCTACTACGTTTCCTTCTCTCCCTTTTCCTATTACCGAATTCCAGTCACCCACGACTATTAAATTTTCGTCACCCTTCACTATCTGAATAATTTCTTTTATTTGATCATACATTTCTTCAATTTCTTCGTCATCTGCAGAGCTAGTTGGCATATAAACTTGTACTACTGTAGTAGGTGTGGGCTTCGTATCTATCTTGGTCACAATAATGCGTTCACTATGCTGTTTGTAGTAGCTTACCCGCATTCCTATTTTCCTATTCATTATTAAACCTACTCCTGCATTACCCCTATTTGATTTTGTGTTTATAACCCTGTAGTCACCTGACCAGAAGTCTTGTTCCTCCTGCCACCGAACTTCACTAATTCCCACTATATCTAACTTTACCCTATCCATTTCCCTTTTTAAATTTTCTAACCTACCTGCCTCATTACGGGATCTGACATTCCACGCTCCGACCCGTAGAACGCCAGTTTTCTTTCTCCTGATAACGACATCCTCTTGAGTAGTCCCCGCCCGGAGATCCGAATGGGAGACTATTTTACCTCCGGAATATTTTACCCAAGAGGACGCCATCATCATCTAATCATACAGTAAAGCTGCATGCCCTCGGGAAAAATTACGGCTGTAGTTTCTCCTTGCTTTCAGCCGTTCGCAGTACCAGCACAGCAAGGCTGTTTTGGTTATTGTTACAAGGCCAGATCAGTCAATCATCCAGACTGTTGCCCCTGCAACTACTGAAAAGGCTGCTGCCCCTCTTCAGGAACCACACGTTTGTCTGGCCTCTCAACAGATACCCCTCCGTTGTGGTTGCACCTACGCTACGGCTATCTGTATCACTGAGGCACGCAAGCCTCCCCACCAACGGCAAGGTCCATGGTTCATGGGGGGAGGGGGGGGGCTTATATATCAACACAATAATAGGCACTGAAACTACACATTGTTCGATGATTAATTTACAGAAATTACAATTAAAACTTGACATCTTCAGCTAACTCCATACATCGAAAAATTGCGTCTTTTTAACCGTTTCTGCTACTAAGAAGTTAAGCCATATTATTTGTTTAAATGACGAAATTAACAGAAATCGTTACGCAAACAATACTTTTACGAAACTGGAAATTACTTTGGAATTAATAATAGCTGGCTTTGCTAACATGTTTTCGAATAGAGCCAAATACGTCCTTTAAGAATACTACCAGTTGTTCCTCCTAATGTTTACAATTAGTACAGAATTTATATCTGTTTATCAGTCAACAATAGAATTTGAGTTACAAAGCAATTTCTGGTTTCACCCTATGACAAAAAATACTAACTAGGAATAGTCAAAATAAATTAGAAAATCAATTACGTACAATGAACTAAACACAATATTAGATCTGGTGTTGTATTCTTTAAAACTGAGGGTCAACCTTCCTCTTTCATGGAAATGTAGATTATACTCACGTATCTTAATCGTAATTAGTCAGACACGAAACAAATGAATTTTAAGGAGGGAGATGGCAAACAAGAGAGGAACTGAAAATATCCCAGCTTGCTTCGTCACATCTTCACAGCACAGAAAACGAATTACTCCCGGAACAACGGGGCACTCACAATACAATACTCTGAAATCACTACGAATAAAGTTATTCACTGAACCAACACAGCTAACGCACAAGATCAGTGGGATTAAGGCATGCCATTATTGAATCAGTGCTATAAATCTATGGAGAAGAAAACAGAATAACTTATTCACGTGAAGAACAAAAAGATCAAAGTTCACACTTGTCAGAGTGAGATATGCTTTTGAAGAAAACTTGATATGAAGTTATTCCCCCGAAAATAGCAAATGGAGAAAAATAAGGACAAAATCACATATCTTCTGCATCCATACAAAATCTGAGTCACTAGACGCCAAATAGACATATCTTTAACGCAAATGCAACTTTGCCTCAATGAGGATCTGTAAATTCTCTATTCTTCAGATCTAAGTTGACAAATAGTATTGGATATTGCTTTGTGAATATGACTAGCTCCAGAGATAAAACATTTTCGTAGACTTAAACCTGCAGGGATACGTGAGCCACGCAGCTACTTACTGGGACCTTTTCACCACAGCCCATGCCTGTTTACTTACTTCTCGACTGAGACTCCCCTCTCCGCCTCTGACTCTCGCTGAAGCAAAAGTAATGGCATTGCTGGGATACGTTGTGTAACGCCTGCTTAAACTTCATCTCGTGCTACTACCAGCAGCATCACGTAAAACTCGGTTAGGTAAGCAATGACCTCATCGTGAGGCTACGTGAGGGAGATGTCAACAAATAAAGACGAAGAACACCAAGTAGTATTCATGTATAACATTACCGGCCGGGCCGGTATGTCGTAACGAACCGCGCACTAGCTCACGAGACAGGAAGGCGAGCCGGATTAATGGTCACTTGTTGGCTGGTTCAGCGACCAACTTGTATGTGGCTTTTAGGCGCTTTTCTGCAATTGTTTACGCAAAGGACGGTCCTAAATATCCATCTCACAAAACACGATACACAGTCCGACAGAATACAATAACAAACACATCAAAGTTTTCATGATTCGTGGGCAGATGGCGTACATGACTTTAGTCTCTACATTAACTGATGATTGTGGCCCTGAAATGAAAATAAATAAATTGCAGAACTGTGAAACAGCAACAGCAAGAGAGCACCGTAACCACGGGACAACCCCTATGTAGGAGAAGAAGTGTAGGAAGACACTCATTTGTACATTGATCAATGTCATCTGGCAGGCTGCCACATCATGCCGCAAAGGTAAAAACTAAGTCGTATGGCATTGTTAATCCAGTCAACGTAGGGAAATAGCTGAATTAAATCGTGCAGTCGCAAAGTCTTTTGCAGTGGTAGGATGGAGTGCCAGGAACGTCACATTAAAAGCCCTCACCACTTCGAGGTGAGAGTGGGCGTGAGGGTTGCGTCGTAAGCTAATCTTTCGCGTTTTTCTGGAATAACTCACTAACCACAGCCTCTTAACGAAAATGTATTCCACTAAAAAACTAACTTACAATGAACATCCTTCAAAAATCTCCTACTCATTTGTCCCCTATGACTAATAATCTATAAACTACAGAACCAGCCGGCATGTCCCCCAGGTCTCTCTCTACGAGACTAAGAAACGAGAAGCAACTGAAGGGTGTTTCACAAAGTTATATCCACCTTTCGGCAGCGCTCCCATGAATCAGGGGCGATGCAGTTCGGCCGGCCGCGGTGGTCTCGCGGTTCTGGGCGCTCAATCCGGAGCTGCGCGACCGCTACGGTCGCAGGTTCGAATCCTGCCTCGGGCATGGATGTGTGTGATGTCCTTAGGTTAGTTAGGTTTAAGTAGTTCTAAGTCCTAGGGGACTGGTGACCTTAGAAGTTAAGTCCCATAGTGCTCAGAGCCATCTTTTGATGCAGTTCGCAGACGCGCCCAAGGATATTTATTTTCCATAAAGTGCATTAACGCTACATAGAATATAGACAGAATATAGAATATCTGCACATTGTACTGCGCTACCAGAGCGTAAACTGATTCTTAGTTTTCCTATACAACAGCAGTTGTAGTGTTTTTCTGGGACAGGCGATCTCTCTCACCACGAATGCTCATCTTTTTTTCAGTTTGCACACCAACTACACTTCCCCAGCATTTGTTGTCCGGTTCTCTTATGTGGATAGACAAGAAACATCACTGTGCTGCCCCTACCTATGGGTTTTATGCAATCTGCAACGTCTTCAAATACACAGGCAAGATTTTCATGTTATCTCCCTCGAGCTGTTATTCGTATAGAAAAAAATGGACAGGACCTTCTTGTAGGAAATTTACTATAGTTAAATTCTGTACTGTGATACTCTGTCGTTAGAGGCTGTGGTTTTCATATTATTCAAGAAAAACATACAAAAATTACATTCAAATGCGTTTTTCTTGAATAACTCGAAATTCGTGGCCTACAGCGAAAACGTATTCCAGTAAAACATTTAACTACATTTAATTCTACACAAAAAGGTCTTGTTCATTTTTTTCTGTAGGACTAATAGTTTACGCGTTGCGAGCGAGAGAATATTAAAATTTCATGCATAGGTTTTGAAGGTATTGAGGGTTGCGTGAAACCGATAGGTAGAGGTAGCTAAATCACTCCGTACGGCGGAGTTATTTTCAGTTTCTTGAGTACTTACATATATTTCTACGTAAGCTTTTGAGTAAAATATGTTCCTGAAAACAGTGGGTGAGAAGTGTTTAATTTATAAGTCTTACGTTGTCAGCGACCTGTGCACCGTTGAAAGGAAAGTGACTGAATTGGTAAATGCGGCACCCTCCTGCTGGCTATCATTGACAGCGTATTGTAAAGCCGTGTATAAGCGTTGTAGTCACTTGGTAGTGAAATAATGAATGGCTGGAAAATTAGTGGACATCCCTCACCATTAGCTATGTTACTAGTAGATTGTATAAATCACTTCGATTCAGGAATTGCTGGCTCTTTAAGAGTGGTCAGCACCGAGTGGGCCACTTACCACACATCCAAGGAAAAATCCTACAAGTTTGAGACTGAATATGTCTCACGGAATTGCACTGATCGTATTCAAGTCTAGAATAGCAATCTTCCGCAATGTCCGCCCCGATAGATGGGTGGTCAGCGTGACGGATTGCCGTCCTATGGGCCCGAGTTCGATTCCCGTCTGGGTCGGGGATTTTCTCCGCTCAGGGACTAGCTGTTGTGCTGTCTTCATCATCATTTCATCCCCATATGGCGCGCAGGTCGCCTAATGTGGCGTCGAATGTAATAAGATCTGCACCAAGGCGGCCGGACCTGCCCCGCAAGGGGCCTCCCGGCCAATGACGCCAAACGCTCATTTCCATTCTTCCGCATTGCATTGCGTGATTTATTCTGAAGTTCTATAACACCTAGGTGACCTACTTCTGTTGCAGGCGGAGCCAATTTTAACCTCTGGGCCTCTTCGGGTTCTGGGAGAGCTGAGGCCAAGTTCATGTATTTGTCACCCCTTATAGTGTGAAAATTATTCCAAAAAAATGGCTCTGAGCACTATGGGACTTAACATCGATCGTCATCAGTCCCCTAGAACTTAGAACTACTTAAACCTAACTAACCTAAGGACAACACACACATCCTTTCCCGAGGCAGGATTCGAACCTGCGACCGTCACACAACACCCAGCCATCACGAGGCAGAGAAAACCCCGCCGGGAATCGAACCCGGGAACCCGGGCGTGGGAAGCGAGAACGCTACCGCACGACCACGAGATGTGGGCAAAATTATTCCAGCCATTGATAGTGCAGAGAACGAATTCGGTATTGTCGAATAAATACTGGCAGCATGTTGCACTTGGGACGGACGCTTCAGTGTGGTAGGCTGTTGACAGCTCAAGCTGTTGAGCTTTCTTACGCGACAGCTCACGTAACAACTTCAAATAAGTACTCATTTAATAAACAGAAAATAGCTCCATAATCTAAACAGGAACTCAGTGAAGTTATTTCGTCCACTCACGTAACAAAAAAGGAGAGGAAATGGTGGGAAGGAATAATCTGTCTGTAAACTGAAAGGGGAGCAGCTTTCGTAGTGGGGGACGTCGCCTGTCGCGCAAAAACGTTACAGCCGCCGTGTAGGGAGACTAATAATCAACTGCCTTCTACCAGTGTAGAACAGTGTGCAGACGTTTTTCCAAGTGCTTTCATTGCATTAGTATGATTAGTAACTCACGTCTGTATTTTCTGTGTAAAATAAACACCCTCCCGCCACCCCCATCTCGGGAGCGTTGAGAATTGCATCGCAACTGGATTCATAGGCGCACTGCGTAAGGGTGAGTGTAACTTCGTGAAACACCCTTCAGTTGCTTCTTGTGATGTAGTGGCGTAGCGAGAGACTCAGGGACTCGCCTGCTCGCTCTTTAGTTCGCAGACCTACGAAAGCGGAAAGTGCATGACCACAACGAATCGGCATGCCTTCCAGTACGCTTCTACCCTCCCGTCACTGCCCCGCAATACCGGTTATCCCTCCATTCTAAAGCATTTAAATGAAGTTCGCAAGTGTAATATTTGTTCTTAGCCCACTTATTCAACAATAAATATTAATTTTATACCATCACAACAGTATTTTTAATACCTTGCAATTTTTTAAAAAAACCCTGCATCACGCAAACTGCTATTTGTAGAGAAACGTGAATTGCACCTTTTTTGTAGGAAAATTAATGTAGGTTAATTTTTTTACCCAGATATGGTTTCACTATAAGCCAAAGTTTTCGAGTAACTCATGGCACTCCCTCCTACTGCAGTACAAAAGTTCGCGAACCCATGTATTATTTCCTCTATTCGATTATTTGGGTCGTTGAGGGCGCTATAGTGGCTGTATGGCACTGAAAGATTTGAAAGCAAATAAACCACCTTGACTGGATGGAGTCCCTGTTCGATATTAGAAAGAGTACTCTACAGCATTGGCCACTTACCTAGCCTGCGTTTATCGTGAAACTCTCCCCCAGCAGAAAGTACAAAGCGACTGGAATAAAGCGCAAGTGACTCCAGTACACGATAAGGATAAAAGAACGGATCCGAAAAATTTCACACCAATAACCCTAACTTCGGTTCGCTGCGGAATCCTTGAACATAAACAAACTTTCTTACTTATGTCCGTGAATCAGCATGGTTTTAAAAAGCATCGCTCGTGTGAAACTCGGCTTGCCCTTTTCTCACACGATATACAGCGATCTATGGATGAAGGGCAACAGGCAGATTCAATATTTCTCGATTCCCGGAAAATGTTTGACATGGTGTCCCACTGCAGGCTACTAAAGAAGGTGCGAGCATGTGGAATAGGTTCACAGGAATGTGTCTCTAAGACTTCTTAAGTTATAAACCCAATACGTTTTCCTCCTAGATGAATGTTCATCAAAGACAAGGGTATCGTAAGGAATGCCCCAGGGAAGTGTGATAGGACCGCTGTTATTCTCTATATACGTAAATGATTTGCAGGATGAGCAGCAATCTACAGTTGTTTGTTGATGATGCTGTGGCGTATAGTGAGGTCTCAAAATTGAGTGACCATAAGAGCATAGAAGACGACTTAGACAAAATTTCCAGTTGGTGCGATGAACGGCAGCTAGCTCTAATGTGGAAAAATGTAAGTTAAAGCGGATGAGTAGGAAACACAAACCCATAACTTTCGGATACAGTATTAGTAGACATGCTTGACACAGTCATGACGTTTAAAACATCTGAGCGAAACGTTGCAAAGGAATATTAAATGGAACGAGAAAGTGAGGACTGTGGTAAGAAAAGGCAAATGGTCGACTTCGGTTTACTGGGAAAATTCTAGGAAATTTTGGTTCATCTGTAAAAAGAGACCGCATACAGAACGCTAGTGCGACCTGTTCTTGAGTATTGCTAGAGTGTTGCGGATACGTACCAGGTCTGATTAAATGAAGGCATCGAGGTAATTCAGAGGCGGGCTGCTAGATTTGTTACTGGTGGGTTCGAACAACATGTAAGTGTTTCGGAGGTGCTCCAAGAGCTCGTCTCTAGATGGAAGGCGACGTTCTTTTCGAGAAACACTGGCGAGACAATTTAAAAACCTGATTTTGAAGCTGATTGCCGAATGATTCTACGCCGCCAACAAACACAGGAAGTAAGGACCACGATAATAAGAGACGAGATATTTTTGGGCTCATACGGAGGTATATAGGCAGTTGTTTTTCCCTCGTTCAGTTTGAGAGTGGAACAGGAAAGAAAATGGCAATACTGGTGTAGGGTATCCACCGCCACGTACCATACAGTGGCTAGCGGAGTATGTGTGTAGATGTAGACGTAGATGGACTATTAAACACTTTGACAGAAAACACTTTTTCCTTTTTCACACAATGTCGCACTTCCTTAGGAAAGGTATATATGACTATAAAGAGTACGATGACCATAAAGTGTACGAGTGCAAGTAGAGAATAGTGTCGCTGATGTCAGGGTAAGAACTTGAAATCTAGTGCCTGCGCTTCCTCTATTCCTCTAAAAGCCGAAGGGGCCACCGCTGTTTATGGTCCCAAAAAACATGTCATTCAAAAGGGACAGATGATCTCACCTCAAACGACACAAGCAGGTGATTTTTCATTTAACACAGCGCAGAAGTGCTGGAACAGTACTTCAGCAACTTTTGTTGCCTTGATAGCAAAATTTGAGTAGTAAAAACTTATTCTAAAGCTTGCACAAAATAACGGACCCATACCTGCACAGATAACGCAGCAGGGGAGTGGAGAGACAGGGGCAGTGGTGGGAGTTCCACTGTGAACGGTCACCGCACGGTAGGGGGGTGCGATTCGACAGCTGAAGCCTGTGCACAAATGTAGCATAATGTGTAAGCTACAGCTAGCAAATCTACAAATTGTCTTATTAACAGAGTATATCGGGAGGACCACTAATTAGACAATGTCAATAGTTTCTCACTACAGTACCGAAAAGAAATACATTGCCTGACAAAAGTACTGCAGTTCCCAGCTTTGTACATGTACTGTTGTGGTATCAGACGCCAAATGTGGCGTATTGACACCAAATGTAGTGGGTGAGGTGCCAGGTGGCGCCGTATTAAAACTCGATGAGAAGCTTCCAAATGATTTATTTATTTCCACTACAGCGCTCTTTTCACCTCGGTCTGGGTCACAAGGCCCTGCAATGCTGAGGAAGCACCCCAGCAGCCTGTGCAATGCAACGCTGTGTCCTACTGGTCTTGAACGCCAGCTGCAGAGTTCTGGTTATATCAGGATGGCTGCACCAGCAGCCAACTCACTAGCCACTGTCCACGTTGACTCCGCACTGCTCCACTGGCAGCCGTAGGCCAGCCCTGGTGCTGCTTCTTCCCCAACTGTCGTAGCTGATAACGCGGCGGCAACGACTGCCCACGTTCCGGCATCTGGATCTGCGGGCCTCGCCTCGAAAGTCTCTGGCACGTGTCAGGAGCCGAGACGACTGCCCGCGGTAGCGAGCCGAAGAGTGGCCCGCCGCTGGCTGGATGCGGACCCCGTGTCAGCCTCAGAGGGTCGAACCAACGACCCGCCGTGGACTGGGACGCTGTCGCCCCATCTGTTGCTGCGTGTATCCCGGCGGTGTGACACGCCTCGTAGTCCAGGAGAGCTGCCACACTTGAATGAATCTCGTTAGAAAATGGCACCTATTTATACTCGGCTCTGCGCATCTGTTTTGCCAAGTGTCTTCGCGTCTTGTATGAATAACACTTAGGTTGGCCAGTGGCCCTCTACTGCCTGTGACTTGCGCCATGGAAACTGCTATGTGCGCCCTCTCTGGCAGTTCTACACCCCTGTGGCCAATATTTGCCTTCGCAACTGCTGGTATGCATAACTTACTGCAATCCGGCCTGCACCTTGCTGTAATTCCTGCTCTGAATATCGCACAAAACTAACTTTCCCTATCATAAACGGTTGTGCCGCTACAGTACGCTCCATTGGCGAGTATGTATATAATTGCAGTTGCAATTATCTATGACATGTGGAACAGTCATCACAGTGCATTATTGTTGTTGCTGTTTACTGTTATCATGCTGCTAAGATAATATTAAGGGCGTGAATAGTATCTGATGTGGAGTGGTCTCTGTGAAGGACATGGAACTGCATTCTCACGTGACAGAGTGTCAAGGGAGCTTCATCGTGGGTCGCCATTGGGCCAACTGGCCGAATCGTGCGATCTCCAGATTTGTGGGGCATTCGGAATTGACAGTGGCCCTACATTGGACAGTGTGGGAAAGCGAGGGCAGGTATGTTCGTCATCAAGCCTCCAGTCGATCATGTCTGCCCATTACAGCAGAGGATCGCGGTATTGCGCACCAAGCATATCTTAACACCTTCACATCTCCGCCTTCCATCCGAGAACAAAGCGATGGACTCCCTGCAACTTTCTTTGTCATCTCTCGCCATTGGCTGGAGACTAGCAGCACCCGAACTAGGGAACTAGCGTCCCATGGGCAGGCTGTCACTAACACTGCAGCACAAAGAGCTGAGTTTGGAATGGTGGCGTGACTGCAACGCATGGGTTGCTCATGGTGTCGTCGCGGTTCTGCACTAGCCTGGATACCATCTTTGGCTAGTACGGCGGCGACCTGGGAAGAGGTTCCATTCTCCCAATGTTTTTGGGAGACAGAGACGTTACTACTGGCGTCATGGTATTGTGAGCCATCAAGTATGACATCAGGTAACATCTTCTTGCGACAGAGGGAACTGTGATGGCACAACGGTATGTCCTGCAGACATCTGGCAATCCTCATGCAACAGTACCGTGATGCCTCTACTCAACAGGATAATGTTCATCAATACATGGCAGGTATTTCTATGAAATGTGTGCATGATGTTCAGTTACCTCCGTGGCTAGCAAGTTCCCCTGATCTGTTCCCGACAAAACATGTGTCGAACCAGTTCAGATATCAATTCTGTCCCAGTTCCAGTATCTGCAATGTCAAGTAACAGCTGCGACAGTCATGCGTCGACTTGCTTCAGGAGAGGGTACGACAATTTCGTGACACATTTCCTAACAAAATTAGTGCACACCTCCAGGACAGAGGGGTTGCAGCATCGTATAGAACAGACTAGTGAACTCTTACTGTCAAGTTCTTTACAAATTTTTATGTATTTTGCAAACACTAAAATAACTTCACGTACTCTCTCAACCTGCAAAGTTTCGTTTCGTTTCCTCCTCCCTTTCTGCAAGCTCCAGTTTTTTTATCAGACAGTGAAGCTGCATAAACATAGGACTAATCAAAGCAAAACAAGTTTGACCACGCACTGCCAGAAGGAAATCTCACAAAACAAAAAAGGCGAAAAAATGAAGTCTAGCTGACAATATCGCTTACTACGACAGTGGCAATGTAAACTAAAGACACGTGTCACACACAAATTATGTGACAGTCCCCTGACAATGTGTTGGGCAATGTTGCCTAAAATTAAAACTTTCTGCTCCTTGTTTTAGAAGCAGTGAAACCTTGAGAGGTACCTGTAGCTATATTTTATTCCCTTAATTCAGCGATTAGAATAGCTGGCGTTTCCTTCAAACCTCTCTAGCACAGTTTTTAATTCGATTTTTGCTTTATCATTTGCCTGTTCCGAAAATACTTTAATGAAAGTGCATATACTTATACATGAGTCATTAGGAAGAACTTTAGCTGCAACTCATAAAGTGTGCGGATCGACAGCCGTCAGTCAGATGAGGCGGCCACCCTTTAGGAACAAGGGGAATAGCCCAGCGCTCGCGATGAGAATACGTTATTTTGCGCGAGTTAAACCACCGAATATCGAACAGTGTGTACCTGAATCGAAAACAGCGTAGGAGGCATCGTCTGCTGTCCCTGCTGTAAGCAAGCCGTACTACCAACGACACACGAGGCCACACAATACCACTGAGGCGAAATCTGTAATGCTCCAGTGGCCTTGCTGCAAGAATTCTTTGGGCGTTGCCGTAATTTTCTGCAAATGAATTTGCCTCGCATGCATTTATTGTATTCTAATGATGGTCTTGTAGAACATCAGCTTCGAAACAAAGGTTGGAATTACTAAACACAGGTGCCGAAGAATTGGTTCCTACACCATTTCCATTCTTGAAATCGTGTTTCCATTTTCTTCACGTAATTTGTCAATTATAATTCTTATTGTTACCTACGTTAGTCGTATATGATGATAATCCGTCTGAATCACTTTACATCGGCGAACAGGCTGTTCTGAAACGGCAGTTATGTCACATCAGTCAAATTTTCCTACCAGTATACCATCCAGTTTGTGCACAGCTTCAGGTCCTAGCTCTATGTGCATCCAGTATTCAAGCGAAAATATCTAGCACAAGATGTAAGCAGAAAGGTCTTGGTATGAATGATCAGCAGAACAAAGGCTGTATGGGCATTCGATGGGACTAAATACTCTGTGAAAAACATTACTATATTGCCATTAGTATATTCTTATATACATTCAAATTGTACCAGGTCAGCTGCAACTGCAACTGGGCCGTTATTGTTCTTACTTCGTGTCAGTGATTGGTAGTTACGACGGGGTGCTTAATTTCTCATGCGAAAATCCTTAGGGCTTTTTAAATGAAACAACCATCACTAATAGCCTGCTACTTTAGTCTTGATGTCTATATATTTTCAGCCCTCTGCCGCTAGAGGGCTCCGAAATGTAGCGTGCAACTTGCGGTGGTTAACGCAACTATGTCAGTGTGTGGGAAACAGCGTGCTGTAATCGAGTTTCGAATTCGAAGTGTTCGTCAACATTTGGAGCACCCTGTCCTTCATCACGTCAGTGCCAGACTACAACGAACGCCGCGACATCTGTAACAGTTCACAGCCTTGGGTTCGCTGTCATCGATCATTCATACAGCCCCTACATGGTCCCTTCTGATTTTCATTTGTTTTCAGAACTGAAAGAATAAGTTCAAGGACTTCACTTTGACAGTGATGAAGCGGTGCAAGCAGAGACGAGATGTCAAACATTTCGCAGTGACGGTATCAACAAAATGGTTTCCCATTGAGACCAACATGTTCGTCGCCAGAATGTTGAGAAATAAAGGAGATTTTTATTTTAAAAGCTCAAAGAGTTTTCAAGTAAATTCGAAGGCATTACTTTTCAGCCCGCCCTCGCAGTTTGGTGCCAGACATTTCTGAGGTTAGCCGGTTTTTTTAGGAGAGATAATTACAAAAGAAAGTTGCTCAACTATTAAATATGGTACCAAAAGCGTTGGATGTAACTGTCAACTGTTTTTAATTGTATTGAAGAGGTGATATAAGAAATGGAATTTCCACAGTATATATGTAATACAAACCTTTTCCTTTAATTGAAGTACGCAACAATCGATCCAAAGCACTTATCACAATAAAATACTAGGAAATTTATATCCATTTATTGTTGTTACTGCTGATATTTTAACACGATTTTCACACAAAACAATACGCTCATAACTCTAAATATGATATTAGATTAGTCATATCTCTGTTGATTATAATGCAGAATAGTCTCATGCTGCAAGTTGCGTCATTACCAAAGTTTTTTCCCACAAAGTTTTTCAATGAGCAATATATGTAGTAACAGCTGATGATTTAATTGAGAGAAGTATACAATCTTATTTCTTCACATCTGAATTTCGAATTATGAGCGCATTTTCTTTGTAAAATAATCATAGTTAATCCTGTGAAAATATAAGTAGTGGCAACACTAAAGCGACATGAATTAACTTGTATTTTGTTGTGATAGGTACACAGGATTGATCCTTGCTTACGTCGATTAAAAAAAAGAGTTCGTACTTCACACTTACTACAGTCTGTGGAACGAGATAAGAGAGAAGGTTGTTGGTTTTTGCAAACGTGGCAGATGCCTAGAAATTACTGAATGACGTAAATAATTCTGAGTACGTTTCCTACAACGAACATACGTCAGTAACTCTTAGCTCTATCATATACAATCAGCTGCTAGGAAATTCACTCTTCACTTTCTCATACGCTTGCCTCAGCTTACGCTCATCGGAAATATCCACCTCTTAGTATAATATGTAGTCTCCCTCAGCCCTTTGGCAGAATAGTAAAAAAGAAATGCAATATGTATATACTACTACTAGGCAGAATGTTTACGAATTATTAATCAACTACATCTGCAGCTACATTATCTCTATCTACACTTATGCTCATAAATTAAGGGGGTTGGGTTGTTTGTGGGAGGAAACCCGACAACGAGGTCATCGGTCCCATCGGATTAGGGAAGGAAGGGGAAGGAAGTCGGCCGTGCCTTATCAAATGAATCAATTTACCTGGAAATCATGGTAAACCTAAAGCAGGATGGCAGGACGCGGGACTGACATAAATTAAGGATAATTCTGATACATGGTGGAACAACGCTCTGGTGGGCGGTTTGCGGGTTTAAATCACCTAGAGGTATGACCAAGCGGTGCATTTGACCTGCGGTCGTCGCACGGTGGCGCTGACAGCAGTCCAGATATGCAGAGGTGTGTTGGTGCGTGTCAGAGTACGGTGCAGCGAGTAAATGTGCACAGGTTTTCAGAAGTGCTAATGGTGACGTTATGAGCGGTAGAATACTAGGGCGACTGGAGGCTGATCAAACACAGAAGGTCGTAGCACGGGCCCTCCGTGTGCCACAAAGTGTGATCTCGAGATTATGGCAACGATTCCAGCAGACAGGAAACGTGTCCAGGTGCTACAGTTCGGGACGTCCACAGTGTACAACACCACAAGAAGACTGATAACTCACCATCAGTGCCCGCAGACGGCCACGGAGTACTGCAGGTAGCCTCGCTCGGGACCTTACCGCAGCCACTGGAACAGTTGTCTCCATACACTCAGTCCACAGACGACTGAACAGACATGATTTATTCACCCGGAGACCTGCAAGGTGCATTCCACTGACCCCTGGTCACAGGAGAGCCCGTAAAGCCTGCTGTCAAGAACACAGTACATGGTCATTGGATCAGTGGTCCCAGGTTATGTTCACGGACGAGTACAGGTATAGTCTGAACAGTGATTCTCGCCGGGTTTTCATCTGGCGTGAACCAGGAACCCTTAATTTACTTGAAAGGGACCTGTATCGAGGTCGTGGTGTGATGGTGTGGGGTGGTATTATGATTGGTGTACGTACATCCCTGCATGTCTTTGATAGAGTAACTGTAACAGGTCAGGTGTATCGGGACGTCATTTTTCAACAGTATGTCCACCTTTTCAGTGATGCAGTGGGTCCCATTTTCCTCCTGATGGATGGATAACGCATGGCCCCACCGAGCTGCCATCGTGGAGGAGTACATTGAAACAGAAGATATCAGGCGAATGGAGTAGCCTGCCTGTTCTCCAGGCCCTAAACCCCATCGAGCACGTCTGGGATGCTCTCGGTCGACGTATCGATGAACGTCTTCAAATCCCTACGGCACTTCAGAAGCTCCGACAGACAGTGGTGAAAAAATGGAAGGCTATACCCCAGCAGCTGCTCGACCACCTGATCCAGAGTATGCCAACCCGCTGTGCGGCCTGCGTGCGTGTGCATTGTGATCATGTCTCATATAGATGTCAGGGTGCATGTGGAGGAAACAGTGGAATTTTGTAGCACATGTGTTTCGGGACGGTTTTCTCAACTTATCGCCAGTACCATGGACTTACAGATCTGTGTCGTGTCTGTTCCCTGCGTGCCTATGCTATTAGCGCCAGTTTTGTGTGGCACCACATTCTGCAACTATCCTTAATTTACGACCATGAGTGTACATAGATACTCTGCAGATCACACTTCAGTGACTGTCAGAGGGCCGGCCGCGGTGGTCTAGCGGTTAAGGCGCTCAGTCCGGAACCGCGCGACGGCTACGGTCGCAGGTTCGAATCCTGCCTCGGGCATGGATGTGTGTAATGTCCTTGGGTTAGTTAGGTTTAAGTAGTTCTAAGTTCTAGGGGACTGATGACCACAGCAGTTAAGTCCCATAGTGCTCAGAACCATTTGAACTGGCAGAGGGTTCACTGAACCGCCTTCGCAAAAACTGTCTATTATTCCACTCTCGAAAAGCACGTGGGAAAAACGAACACCTATGTCTTTCCGTGCGAGCTCTGATTTCCCTTATTTTATTATGATGATCGTTTCTCCCTATGTAGGTCGGCGCCAACAAAATATTTTCGCATTCGGAGGAGAAAGTTGGAGATCGAAAGACCGGGAGAAAATCCCGGCGCAACGAGAAAGCCACTTATTCTAATGATGCCCATTCCAAATCCTGTATCATGCCAGTGTCACTCTCTCCCTATTTCGCGATAATACTAAACATGCTGTCCTTCTTTGAACTTTCTCTTTTCTGACAACTTTACAACACGATAAACAATATCATGATCTGCAAAGAGTCTAAGACGGCTGCTCAGATTGTCTCCTAAATCATTTCCGTACATAAGGAACAGCAGAGGGCCTGTAACCCTACCTCGGGGAACGACAAAAATCACTTCTCTTTCAATCGATAACTTTCCGCCAATAACTACGAACTGAGACCTCTCTGACAGGAAATCACAAATCCAGTCGCATAACTGAGATAATATTCTATAAGCACGCAATTTGATTACAAGCCACTTGTGAGGATCAGTGTCACAAGCCTTCTGGAATTCTCGAAATTCTGAGCAAAGAGTTTGTTGTGTTCCACAAGTACGATGTTTTCTACATCCGTGTTGACTATGTGACAATAGACCGTTCTTTTCGAGGTAATTCATAATGTTCGGACTCAGTATATGTTCCAGAATCCTGCTGCATATCGATGTTAATAATATGGGCGTATAATTTAGTGGATTATTCTTATTGCCTTTCTTGAATATTGGTGTGACCTGTGCAACTTTCCAGTCTTTGGGTACGGGGCTTTCGTCGAGCCAGCGGTTGTATATTATTGTTGAACTACGGAGCTAGTGCATCAGCACACTCTGAAAGAGACCTAACTGGTATACAGTCTGCACCAGAAGACTTGCTTTTATTACGTGATTTAAGTTGCTTCACTACTCCGAGAGTATTATAATACAATAATTTTGCTGGCGATTCGTTAGGAGACACTGCAGATTATCTTTGGACATCAAAGGATACCAATCACTTAAATAAATACACCGGTGGGAAAAAAATAGACATTCGCAGGAGACATGACGCCAATAACACGTATTAACGGTTCCAGTCTTAATAACGGCATGAATCGGGCAAGGAAGAGAGTCAAAAAGTTTCTTCTTACGCTATTTGATCAAAAATATCCAGACACCAATTAATGGACATTAATATGGTCCACCTTTCGCCCATATGACGGCTTCAGCTCTGCAGCAGGCGCTTTCAGTGAGGTCACTGAATGTCTGTGGAGGAATGGCAGACCATTCATCGTCAAGAGCTTAAACCAGAGAGGGTGGACACAGGGGTCTGGAACTAAATGGACCTTGTAACTGATACCAAAGGCGTTCCATTTGGGTCAGGTCGGGAGTCCGGGTAGGAAACTCCTATTACTACAAACCATTGCCTCACAGGCGCTGCATTTCCTCACAGTTGCAACAATGTCATGCCGAGACTATCAATCATCGTCTGCATAATTTTCCTCTACTATAATGATGTAAAATCTGTTCATATCCTTTAACATTTAGCGTTTTATTACGCACAATAAGGGAAACGCACACAACCCACGAAAAACATCACCGTATACACAGAAGCGGCAAATACACTTTTCTATGTCACGCTCGGTTAGCCGTGCGATCTAACGCACGGCTTTCCGGATTGGGAAGGAGCGCCTGGTCCCCGGCACGAATCTGCCCGGTGAACTTGTGTCGAGGTCCGCTGAGCCGGCCAGTCTGTGGATGTTTTTTAGGCAGTTTTCCATCTACCTCGGCGAATGCGGGCTGGTTCCTCTTATTCTGCCTCAGCTACATTATGTCGGCGATTGCTGCGCAAGCAAGTTCTCCACGTACGCGTACACCAGCATTACTCTACCACGCAGTCATAGGGGTTACACTCGTCTGGTGTGAGACGTTCCCCGGGGCGGGGAGGGGGGGGGGGGGGGTGTCCAGAGGGCGCCGAACCGCACAATATCCCTGAAAGAGTGGTTCGGTGTGGTGGAGCGGCGGAGGCGTGAAGTGGACTGCGGTAGTCATCGTGGGGTTGTGGACTACTGCGGCTGCGGCGAGGACGGAGCCTACCAGTCGTTTCTAGACCCTCGGTTCACATACAATACAACTATTATAGGTATGCGTATTCAAATATAGAGATATGTAAACAGGCAGGATAAGGCGCTTTGGTCGGAAATGCCAGTATAAGACAAGAGACTGGCGCCGTTTTTAGATCGATTACTGCTGCTACAATGGCAGGTTATCAAGATGTGAGTGAGTTTAAACATGATGTTATAGTTGGCACACAAGCGATGGGACACAGCATCCCCGAGGTAGCGATGAAGTGGGGATTTTCCCGTACGACCATTTCACGAGTGTATCGTGAATATCAGGAATCTAGTAAATATCCAATCTCGGACATCACTGCGGCCGAAAAAAGATCATGCAGGAACGGTACCGAAGATGGGTGAAGAGAATCGTTCAACCCGACAGAAGTACAACACTTTCGCACTTGCTGGAGATTTCAATGCTGTGCCATAAGTGTCAGCGTGCGAACCATTCAACGAAACATCATCGATAAGGGCGCTCCGAGGCGAAGGCCTATTCGTGTACCCTTGATGACTGCACGACACAAAGTTTGACGCCTCGCCTGGGCCCCTCAGTACCGACAATGGACTGTTGATGACTCGAAACAAATTGCCTGGTCGGACGAATCTCGTTTCAAATTGTATCGAGCGGATGGACGTGTACGGGTATGGTGAAGATAATCTCACAAATCCATGGACCCTCATTGTCAGCAGGAGACTGTTCAAGATCGTGGAAGCCCTGTAATAGTGTGGGGCGTGTGCAGTTGGAGTGATATGGGACCCATGTTACGTCTAGATACGACTCTGACGGGTGACACGTACGTAAGCATCGTGTCCGATCACCTATATCCATTCATGTCCATTGTGCATTCCGACGGACTTGGGCAATTTCAGCAGGATTATGCGACACCCCACATGTCCATAATTGCTACAGAGTGGCTCTTCTGAGTTTAAACACTTCCGCTGACCACCAAACTCCCCAGATGCGAACATTATTGAGCATATGTGGGATGCCTTGTAACGTACAGTTCAGAAGAGACATCCGCCCTCTCATACTCTCATGGAGTTATGGACAGCCCTGCAGGATTCATGGTGTCAATTATCTCCAGCACTACTTCAGACATTAATCGAGTCCATGCCACGTCGTGCTGCGGCACTTGTGGTGGCCCTACACGATATTAGGTAGGTGTACCAGCTTCTTGGCTCTTCACGGTAGTAGCGTGTGTTAAAGAAATACCCGTACCATCTTCCGAATTTCACTATTGGCACTACACAAGATGGCAGGTAACTTTCTCCAAACATTCGCCAAACCTGAACGCCACTGGGTATAGGATGATTCATCACTCCAAATCACTGGCTTCCAGTCATCCACTGTCCAGTGCTCTCGCTATTTACACCATCTCAAGTGTCACTTAGTATTTACTACAGACACGTGTGGCTCATGAGGAGCTGCTCGACCACTG
The DNA here is from genome assembly GCF_023897955.1 of Schistocerca gregaria. NCBI lineage: Eukaryota > Metazoa > Arthropoda > Insecta > Orthoptera > Acrididae > Schistocerca > Schistocerca gregaria. The sequence goes on from NC_064920.1 coordinate 363,867,504, forward strand.
TACGCCACCATTCCTTACAACTCTCTACGCACAGGCGTTGCGCTAGCTGCACTGCTCGCAGCACTTTGGAACCCACAAGTCATTCCTTAAGCTGATATCATCCATTTTTTTACAGCCACCCTCCACAGTGTTCCATAGTCCCTGTCTGTCAGTACACTGAGCCTGTCTGCTCAGTGGTTGGTCCCTAGTGTTTCCACGTCACAGTCACGTCACCGACAGTGGACTTTGGGAGCTTTAGAAAGGTTGAAATGTCACTCACATAATATCCGATGACTAGTCCACGTTCGAAGTCGCTGAGGTCTCCTGACAGACCCATTCTGCTGTCACTGCTTGTGTACTGACAGCACAGTATTCCCCGCATTGTTGTGCACTGTGGGGTCCGCCTCCCTTGATTCCTAGTAGTCAGTTGTGTATTATTTAGACATATCCTGGTATTTTTGATCGGGATTGTATATACCATATCTAGCTGAAGCCAGTTCACTGACGATTACATTTCGCAGAGCTGCCTTGTTCCAGACGTTTTCTATGGGATTAAGATCTGCTGATTTAGTGGGCCAGTCGAGGTGGGATACGATGCCTGAATGTTCATCAAACCAGGAGTGAGTGCGTGCACCCCCTGGACGCGACTGTTTCCGTTTCATAAGTTGGAAGCGTTCACAGGAAACTCATCATGAAGATATTGAAGAAAGAGCTACATTTGGTCACCGAGAACGTTGAACTACGAGGTCTGTCTAAAAATTATCCGACCTTTGATTTTCCCGCAAAAAATAGAGACTACAGCGAGGCGCCACTGTACACAGTAAAGCAAGGGACCTTTATGCGCATCCATGAATTTTGTCCCCACCTTCCTGTCGGTCGCTGAGTGAGATGCTACACAACGTGTTCGTCGGATTACCGATCCTCTCAAGATGGCCGAATGTGTTGAGCAAAGATATTGTATCAAATTTTGTCAAAAGGTTGGTGATTCTCAAAGCGAAACAATTCGTAAGATTCAGCACGTGTTTGGAGAAGACGCGATGGGTGTAACACAAGGTAAGGAGTGCTTCGACCGATTCAAAAATGGCCGCACATCAGCGGAGAGCGACCAGAGTTCTGACAGGCCCCAAATTGCTTAGATTGCAGCTGTTGATGAAAGGGTGCAGAATTTGGTAATGGCAGATCGTCGTTTGACCATGCGGGAGCTTGCCCAAGAGGTTGGAGTCAGTAAAGATTAAGAAGAACGATGAATTGTTCCTTCCTCCATCAACAGAAAACGGGAAAAATACACTAATGAGAAAAAATCGCAACACCAAAAGCAATTAATGTAGAGTAATGAAATTTCGGCAATAAATTAGTATAGGTAACATGTAACGCAAGTAAGAAATATGCAATTGCAATTGTGAAATTCTGGTACATTAATAACCGCTGTAACCACCAGAATGTTGAATGCAGGCATGTAATTGTGCATTCATTGTGTTGCACAGGGTTGCATGTCAGTTTGTTCGATGGAGTTCCATGCCTGTTGCACTTGGTCGCTCAGTACAGGGAGTATTAATGGTGTATGGGGATGATGCTGAAGTAGTATTCCGATGGTGTCTCATATATGTTTGATTGGAGACAAACCTGGTGACTGAGCAGACCAAGTAAATATGACGACACTCTTCAGCGCATGTTGGGTTACAACATCGGTATGTGGCAGAGAGTTATCCTGTTGTATAACACCCGCTGGTGAATGGTAGCACAACAGAGCGAATCACCAGACCAACAAATTTTCCATCAGGGTACGTCAGATAACCGCAAGAGTGGTCCTACTGTCATACGAAATCGCACCCCAGACGGTAACGCTAGGTGCAGGTCCAGTGCATCTGTTATGCGGACAGGTTGGCTGCAGGTCCTCAGCTTGCTTCCTTCTAACCAATACACAGCCATCCCTGGCACCGAGGCAGAATCAGCTTTCATCAGAAAACACAACAGACCTTCACCCTGCCCTCCAATGAGCTATCGCTGGACACCACTGTAGTTGCAGACGGAGGTGGTTTGGGGTCAGTTATATGCACGCTCGGAGCTGTCCTAGAAATAATCGATTTGAAACAGATCATTGTGGCACTGTGGTGTCAACTGCTGCTCAAGTTGCCGTTGCAGATGCAGGGCGATGCGCCACATCCACACGCGTAACAAGATGGTCTTCCGTCTAGGTAGTGCCACATGGCTGTCCACAGCCCACTCTTCCTGGACCGTACATTCTCGTAACCGCCGTTGCCAGCAATCATGTACAGTGGCTACATCCCTGCCAAGTTTTGTAAGGTGGCTATAATTTCGCACCTTACAAGCACTCATCTACATACTTTTCCGTGATGTACAACCGGATTTAGCTAGCATTTGATAGATTGTACATCGTATATATGAATATTTAAAGAAGGCTGATATTGTCACGTACACCTTGAAAATAGTTGTTAACGCTTATTGCATGAAAGGTGATGGAGTGTATCTATTATCAGGAGATTTTATAGTTAGAACGTTTAGGCACTGTACTATTGCGAACTTATACGATTCTGGACTTCGCCACCGAATATGGAGTCGTCGTTGAGTAGGGCGCAGCATTCACTGATTAAGAGCACTTCTTCTGCCTACACTCACGTTGAGACGTTATCTGAACTCCAAGTTTCTCGTCTGTAGAACACACAGAGGAGAAGACATTATTAGATTATACTAGTCAGAGGACCGTCTTCTGCCGTCCTAGTGTTTGAATGAGGTTGGTAGTTTTTTTTTTTTTTTTTTTTTTTTTTTTTTTGTGGCTGGAGTTCTTCCATCGTCTTAGACGAGTACGAGAACGATCACTCCGACGCACGGGACGCAGTACATACGGTGATATTGCTAATAGCTTCGGCTTATTAGGGCTATAAATCTAAACAGCTGTGATCACGTAACTTTTATTTCCACTGAGGCTGCACACCACTGTAGATCATCTTTGAAACTAGTGTCTTCTAGTGCTTGATACGTAAATGATGTCAGTCATCTAGGGTTAGTTATGTAGTACTATAAAGTACATCAGTCTGACTGCAGCGTGTGTACATAAATATACATGATGAAACATAAGGAAAGCCCCTCATGTCTAGCCATAAAAAAGGGGCATATTTGGTCAACTGATCACCAATATTAGTTAGAAAATTAATTAGTTTCTCTTTATCTCCATTGGACATTAATATATTAAACACTTGTCAATAAAATATATAAGCAGAAACAGCATGTATCATTTTGTAGTTACTAATTGCCATAATCATTCATTTATGTTTATGTTGTAATTTATATGTTAAAGAGCAAGAAGGAGGAGACAATATTATCATTAAGAGGCCTAAATCTGCTTCAGTGGGCGGTCAGACAGGGCCAAATCTTCATTTTCGCGTTCAGTACTTTCCGTAGCGCACATTCATTTTACACCCGCCTGGAGTAGCATCTTTGAGTTTTTCTGCAGTATCGCAGAACAAACATCCAGTTTCTCGTAGTACTATTACACGACTTGGTTCAAATTCAGTAACGTGTTGATAATGGCGTCTTTGTCGCCTTACAAGACATTCTTGACTGACGTCAACTCACCACGTCCAATCACAAAGGTAACTAACTGTCACGGTGCTTTTACAGCAAACCTTATTTGGATCCTCATAGTAGTACTACGAGCGCCACTCCTCACGCACTGTCGTAAAATTTGAATAGACATCGTCTTTCGAATGTAGGAGACACTAGCAGCTGTCGTTTATGACGCGCAACTCCTCCTTGGTGTACATGGTGTATTTCTTGCAAAAAGGCGTGATGATGTATAAATGTTTGTGATGGTACTATGCTGGTGCCTTACTGCATGCACGCCCACTACGTACGACGGTGGTATATTGTCTGTACTTGTCTTGCAGCATCTTAAGGCGCAGAATGTAAAAGTTATAACGAAGGAAGATAAATTCCATCTGGACGACTTTTTATGTTTTTCGGATTGCTGATTTCTATCTTAGTTCTAAATCGTCATCAGATCTATTTTCAACTACTGCTAATTGCGGTTCGTCAGCAGGGCAGCGATTTAGTTAAAGATGGAACCAACAATCCGAATAAACGTGAAAAGTGGCCCAGCAGATGTTTGACTTTATTTTTTTATTTATTGGTTTCAGGGGAAACCTATTTCACCAGATACACTTATGTCACATAATGACACAAAATGTTTATTTATCTACCTTATAAATACAAAACACAATGGATTACATAAACAATTTGTACAAAAATAAATGAACAGTTGTGGCAGATAGTCTAGAAAGTACATTAGTCTGACTGCAGCGTGTGTTCAGAAATATACATGATGAAACATAAGGAAAGCCCCTCATATCTTAGACTTCCCTGTTACGCAGGCTGATGAATTGCCAGTACATTTGACAACACACCTATGCAAAGAACTGAGAGCTACTCTACGAGAAAAATAATCCTTAATTTTTAAGTTTTTGTGTAGTGTAATAATTATTCTTTAATGATTGTATTTATCACATTCTATTAGTTCATCTACAGTGAGTCAGAGCTTGGAAAGGGAATTAAGTTTAACAAATACCTCATTTTACTAGTATTCATGTGACTCGCTCTCAGTCTGTCAATAGCATCATTCCGTTTCCCGTGATCGCCGAGATGAGAAACCATGGGTACCACGGAATCTCTTGCTGAATCACGGTTGGACAGTGTATTACGAAAGTCTCTGTATTTCCGCCAGTTTTTCTGCACGTTCGTTGCCCCTAATGCCAACATACTCCAGTATTCATTGTACTAATAAACGAATCAGTACTGCCTTCCATCCCTATACTTAAGGGTTGATAATGCCCTCAGAAGTGTTGTCTTCAGTTACAGTGCACTATCTCAACATATCGATTCAGACAAGGAGCTGATTAGCCAGGCCAGCTGCTGGAGTTGAAACCACAGTCGGCATAGTCCAGTCAACGAAAATAAAATTAGAAGAAAAACTTGTGAAGTTGTAACTTTTTGAACAGTGGTAGGAAGGAGAACAGTGGTAGGAATGAGTGCAAGGAATACATACTAAAAACGCTGACCGGTGTCTTGTAAGGGTCGAGAGTAAGGGGGAGGGAGGGAAGGGGGGGGCACTTAAATGTCACGTCACTGTGTTTTTCTTGAATAACTCAAAAACGGTGGCTTCTAGTGAAAATATTTCCCACTATAAAATTAAATTAGATTAACTTTCCTACAAAAGAGTTCCAGTTCATTTTCTTCTCTACGAATAACAGTCCCCGTATGCATGGTATTAAAAATAGTGTTTCAGTTGCATAAATTTTTGACAGAGAAACGCGAGGTGCTCTAATTGCAAGTTCGTCCTGAAAGCCTCACCGTTACCCGTAACGGTTCTTTAAAGAGGCGACACGCAACCCACTTCCAGTTGCTCGCTTGCTTCCGTGGGAATTCCTACCATATATCGGTCTGCGTAGACGACTACTTGAAAGCCACAAAGTTTTGTCTCATATTATTCTTTGGACTTGGCAAGATTTCGCTTACGACTGGATTTTCAGACTTACTAAATTTCAGCCATGTCGCTGGACATTACACAGTACTACCTTGTACTTAGACTGAGCAGCACTGTTCATGGTGCACTGTCTTTATTTTCATCGCTCTTCAATAGACATTTGTTCCCGCAAACGCAAAATGCAGGATACCTGTACTCTATTGTGTGGCTGTTGTTGTTTTTGTGGTCTTCAGGCGAAAGTTTGGCTTGATCCAGGTATCCAGGCTATTCTATTCTTACTTAGACTTTTCATAACTACTACAAGCTACATCCATTTGAACCTGCTTACCCCACTCAGGCCTTGACTTCTGCCTAGAGTATTTCCCCCCTCACTCCACCTTCCATTACCAAACGGCCTTAATGCCTTAGGATATATTTTATTAACCGAACTGATCTTTTAGTCAAGCTGTGCCAAAAATTTCTTTCTCTCGAATTTAATTCAGTACCTTCTCACTGCTTATTTGATCTACCCATCAAATAGCCAGCATTCTTCTGTAGCGCTAATTTAAAAAACATCTATTCTCTTCCCTCAGACTTCAAGAAGACTATAATAATTCCAATCCCAAAGAAAGCAGGTGCTGACAGATGTGAAAATTACTGAGCTATCAGTTTAATAAGTCACACCTGCAAAATATTAACGCGAATTATTTACAGACGAATGGAAAAGCTGGTAGATGTGGACCTCGGGGAGGATCAGTTTGGATTCCGTAGAAATGTTTGAACACGTGTGGCAATACTGACCTTACGACTGATTTTAGAAGAAAGATTAAGAAAAGGCAAACCTATGTTTCTAGCATTTGTAGACTTAGAGAAAGCTTTTGACAATGTTGACTGGAATACTCTCTTTCAAATTCTGAAGGTGGCAGAGGTAAAATACAGCGAGCGAAAGGCTATTTACAATTTGTACAGAAACCAGATGGCAGTTATAAGAGTCAAGGGGCATAAAAAGGGAAGCAGTGGTTGGGAAAGGAGTGAGACAGAGTTGTAGCCTCTCCCCGATGTTATTCAATCTGTGTATTGAGCTAGCAGTAAAGGAAACAAAAGAAAAATTCGGCGTAGGTATTAAAATTCATGGAGAAGAAGTAAAAATTTTGAGGTTCGCCGATGACATTTTAATTCTGTCAGAGACGGCAAAGGACTTGAAAGAGCAGTTAAACGGAATGGATAGTGTCTTGAAAGGAGGATATAAGATGAACATCAACAAAAGCAAAACGAGGATAATGGAATGTAGTCAAATTAAATCGGGTGATGCTGAGGGAATTAGATTAGGAAATGAGACACTTAAAGTAGTAAAGGAGTTTTGCTATTTGGGGAGCAAAATAACTGATGATGGTCGAAGTAGAGAGGATATAAAATGTAGACTGGCAATGGCAAGGAAAGCGTTTCTGAAGAAGAGAAATTTGTTAACATCGAGTATAGATTTAAGTATCAGGAAGTCGTTTCTGAAAGTATTTGTATGGAGAGTAGCCATGTACGGAAGTAAAACATGGACGATAACTAGTTTGGACAAGAAGAGAATAGAAGCTTTCGAAATGTGGTGCTACAGAAGAATGCTGAAGATAAGGTGGATAGATCACGTAACTAATGAGGAGGTATTGAATAGGATTCGGGAGGAGAGAAGTTTGTGGCACAACTTGACTAGAAGAAGGGATCGGTTGGTAGGACATGTTTTGAGGCATCAAGGGATCACAAATTTAGCATTGGAGGGCAGTGTGGAGGGTAAAACTCGTAGAGGGAGACCAAGAGATGAATACAGTAAGCAGATTCGGAAGGATGCAGGCCGCAGTAGGGACTGGGAGATGAAGAAGCTTGTACAGGATACAGTTGCATGGAGAGCTGCATCAAACCAGTCTCAGGACTGAAGACGACGACAACAACAACAACAACAACAACTATTCTCTTCTTGTCTGAACTGTCTATCGTCCAGGTTTCAGCTCCGCCCAAGGCTACACTCCACATAAATAACTTAAGAAAACTTTTCCTGACACGTAAATTTATATTCAGTGGTAACAAATCGCCCTTGTCCAGAAATGATTTTCTTGCTATTGCATCTTATATCCTCCCTACTTCAGTCGTGGCCAGTTATTTTGCTGGCCAAACGACAAAACTCATGGATTTCTTTTAATTTTTCATTACCTAATCTACCAGGGGCATTCAAAAGTAATCCAACACTTTTTTTCTGAAAGCAGGTTGATTTTATTTCATATTCCATACTCCACATTGTATCCCACTCTTTTGGCTTCAAAACTTTATCTTTGACATAATCTCCGTCCAATGCGTTGGCCTTATTCCACCTTACCTGAAGGGCCTTCATGCTCGCATGGTACCACTTCATTGGTCTGCGTCGGAGCCAACGGGTTGCTGCATCAATAGCTTCTCCATCATCCTTATGCTGCTTCCAGAGGAATCCCTCCTTCATTGGGCGAAATATATGGTCCCTCATAGGTCTTTATGGTCTTCTGTTAGGTAACGAGGTACCAGGCTGTACGCAGCTTAAGTACCCCACCTGGTGGACGGGTGTGTCAGCACTATCACCAGAGTCGTCCAAAAGAGCAGCAAAGTGTTTGGTTGTGATCCGTCGATCACCTCGAATGAGAGTGTCCTCAAGCTCCAGAATTGCAGGAGTCACAGCTGTGTGCACCGGGCCGGAACGCGGCAGATCAGACACATTTGAGCGGCCTTATTGTGATGATGATAGACGCCTCGCCCAACGACTCGCCGTGGTTTTGTTGACTGCAGATCTCCGTAGACATTCTACAATCGCCTATAAATATCTGTGTTCTCTGATTTTCTGCCAAAAGAGTCTCAATGACATATCTCTGCTTGGTATGCGCCGGCCGCTGTGGCCGAGCGGTTCTAAGCGCTTCAATCCGGAACCGCGTTGCTGCTACGGTCGCAGATTCGAATCCTGCCTCGGACATGGGTATATGCGATGTCCTTAGGTTAGTTAGGATTAAGTAATTCTAAGTCTAGAGGACTGATGACCTCAGATGTTAAGTCCCATAATGCATAGAGCCATTGAACCATTTTTGCTTGGAATGCACCATCGTTACAGACGCCATTTTGAGGTCTACTTATAGCACCGCCACCTATCGATATTTCATGAAATTATAGGAGCTAATGCGGGAATAACGTGTTAATTACCTATTGAACGCCAGTGTAGTTCCCTCTGCATCGTCTTATTTAGTTCTGCTGCATCCCACTGACCCATCTTATGGCCTCCGAATGGTTTTGGACCAGCAAGGAGACTCTGCCGGAGAGGATAGTAGTATCATCAACGCTAGAAACGTAGTTTTTGTATCAAAGAGAGTGTTTTGCCGAGGAAAGACAGTCCACAATAATTTGCTGTCAATTTTCACGCATAATCTTCACTGAAATGCATTCGATTATCTTACAAATCCTTAATATTGCTAGTGTAATGACTGCGAGGAATCTGTTAATGAAGTCACAAATACGAAAAATATACCTGTTGTCTGTCGCACAGTTTCTATGTAAGAAGAAAAAGAAAGCATGACATGAAGCTTAACGTAGGGTTATTACAGACAGAGCACAAAGATGCAGAATCTAATCAGTTATCTCCGCTTAACAGGAATCATCTCGGTATCCACCTCATGCGATTTATGGAAATCACTGTAAATCTAAATCTGAAATTCCGGACGTGTACTTGAACCTTGCCTCTTCTGAATGTGAATCCAGCAGAGCCTTACCCAAAGCGTCATCTCATTGTGTTAACTGTAAATACTTGTTAGAAAGTATCGATTCCGTGCCCTTCGGAGTGAAGTACGAACACAGATTCCAACTCTCCTCTTATTATGTAACGCCGAATCCACGATTTTTTAAAAAAAAAATTATTTTGCAACCTTCATAATTTATAATCTATTGTGATTTCGTTTGCAGTACATTTTCTAACCTTGAGAACGAGTAAGAGGAATAGTGAGATCATTGACGTATTTAAACTGTCGGTATCACAAGTGAACACTGCTTCTGTTTACCTTGCCTTGATTGTCCATTAATAACCAATCACGTTGTTGGCACAGTCGTCTAGGTAGATACTCCTTGCAAAAAACGAATTCAGGATTCCGATTTATTTCACACACGCCATTAAATGAAATGTCACAGGCCTTTGGATTTATTCTGATACAATTTTTATTCGGTGATTTAACATTATTATATTTCCTTTCAGACACATCAAAGTAACATACGGTCCAACTTACCAGCTCACAAACGCTAATCTTGACAAGACACCCCTCAAAATTTTACATCAAAGAAGTTAAATTAAAGAAGTGCCATTACCTTCAAAAACAATAGTTTAGCGGAAACAAATGAATGTCATTTACCTACACGCTAATATTAATATGTTTTGTAAATGTTTCAGTAATTAATAATATTGATAGTGATTAGAAATTACACTCCTGGAAATTGAAATAAGAACACCGTGAATTCATTGTCCCAGGAAGGGGAAACTTTATTGACACATTCCTGGGGTCAGATATATCACATGATCACACTGACAGAACCACAGGCAACAGAGCATGCACAATGTCGGCACTAGTACAGTGTATATCCACCTTTCGCAGCAATGCAGGCTGCTATTCTCCCATGGAGACGATCGTAGAGATGCTGGATGTAGTTCTGTGGAACGGCTTGCCATGCCATTTCCACCTGGCGCCTCAGTTGGACCAGCGTTCGTGCTGGAAGTGCAGACCACGTGAGACGACGCTTCATCCAGTCCCAAACATGCTCAATGGGGGACAGATCCACAGATCTTGCTGGCCAGGGTAGTTGACTTACACCTTCTAGAGCACGTTGGGTGGCACGGGATACATGCGGACGTGCATTGTCCTGTTGGAACAGCAGGTTCCCTTGCCGGTCTAGGAATGGTAGAACGATGGGTTCGATGACGGTTTGGATGTACTGTGCATTATTCAGTGTCCCCTCGACGATCACCAGAGGTGTACGGCCAGTGTAGGAGATCGCTCCCCACACCATGATGCCGGGTGTTGGCCCTGTGTGCCTCGGTCGTATGCAGTCCTGATTGTGGCGCTCACCTGCACGACGCCAAACACGCATACAACCATCACTGGCACCAAGGCAGAAGCGACTCTCATCGCTGAAGACGACACGTCTCCATTAGTCCCTCCATTCACGCCTGTCGCGACACCACTGGAGGCGCGCTGCACGATGTTGGGGCGTGAGCGGAAGACGGCCTAACGGTGTGCGGGACCGTAGCCCAGCTTCATGGAGACGGTTGCGAATGGTCCTCGCCGATACCCCAGGAGCAACAGTGTCCCTAATTTGCTGGGAAGTGGCGGTGCGGTCCCCTACGGCACTGCGTAGGTCCCAGGTCGACGGGCACGTGCACCTTCCGCCAACCACTGGCGACAACATCGATGTACTGTGGAGACCTCACGCTCCACGTGTTGAGCAATTCGGCGGTACGTCCACCCGGCCTCCCGCATGCCCACTATACGCCCTCGCTCAAAGTCCGTCAACTGCACATACGGTTCACGTCCACGCTGTCGCGGCATGCTACCAGTGTTAAAGACTGCGATGGAGCTCCGTATGCCACGGCAAAGTGGCTGACACTGACGGCGGCGGTGCACAAATGCTGCGCAGCTAGCGCCATTCGACGGCCAACACCGCGCTTCCTGGTGTGTCCGCTGTGCCGTGCGTGTGATCATTGTTTGTACAGCCCTCTCGCAGTGTCCGGAGCAAGTATGGTGGGTCTGACACACCGGTGTCAATGTGTTCTTTTTTCCATTTCCAGGAGTGTATTTTAATAGCGAAAATTTCCAATACATACAGAATATGGATTAACGTCCTTTGAATGCAGGCGTATTTTATATACGTTCATATTTTGAACTGATAGGTCTGTGAACGTGATGTACGTGATAAACGTATCCATGTTGTAAATACAGACGTAAACAATTGTATGTCTCGTCTTAATGTATAGTGTCGTCTATCAGAATAGAATATCATGTTATTAGATAGTGAAAATGTGGCACTGGCCAGTTTCATTACAGATGTGTTGGTATACACAATCGTCAGTCATCATCACTTTGTTTGCCACTGAGGCGTGGCACAGTAGGCTTTGTGGTAACGGCAATTCATACTGCGGCGACGAAGGCAACGGCTACTCGGATGAGGACATTAGTTATCGTCTGCTTAGAGCAACCATGTTACGCAGTCACATCTTAAAAGGCAGTTCGGAGAGCTGTTTGCGTCTGCGCCCCTTGGGGAAGTCCCTCGATGAATTACGACGTTCCTCTTCGCTGCTGGCTCGAGGTACTACAAAGACTCAGCTTGCAAGTCACTGGAGACAGCCAGTTCTACTTCAGCCTTAATGTCATCTTGATTATGACATTACAAGCTACCGTCTAGAATAGCTTATCCTAAAATCAAGTTCCTGACAACTACAGCGGCTGTCGATGAGCATGATACAGAGAGCAGTATGATTTTTCTAGCATTTCGTTATCACCGTAGTAACCATTTCTGACGCATACTTCTTAATTCATCACTCACTGGCCCGTCTTTATCAGGTAAAACTTATCATATGTAGAACGAGCAATCGACGTTACACTATGACACACACAGACAGCTACGAGAACATAAACTAGGCTATGCTTCGTTGATTGGGACAGTAATAAATTAAAATCGATCCTATCCCACCCAGCGACCAGTCCAAGCCTTTGAGCAGATTGACCTTGATTGTAAGACGAAAGCTGAAACCAGAAATCCTTGTCTCGAAAATCCCCAATGGAGAACCCCCCCTGTCGCACTCACTATGATTTGGCTAATCAGATTTCTGCAGGTCCCCCTGAATACTTGTGCAATGAAACGCACGTCACACTGAGGTAAAGCCACACGCTACGGTACGGCTAACAACTTTATGCGGCGTGTCAGCTGTTGACAAACAGTCTTAGTGTATGAATAAAGCCCTCTCTGCTTCCAATCGGCATCAGTTGAGTAATAACTCTCGACCTGTAGACAACTGTCACCGGACTCATGATCATGAAGTAAAGCAACTGGAGATGATAGTGGCGACAGCTGTAGTAAGCTGCGGAACTATTACTTCCCTGACAAGCCTTGCATACTAAGAGGATCTTATTTGGCCTTGTCGCCTCGAGAGACTCGGAGACGTTTACCTGTATCGTGCTATATATTTTTACTTACAGCGGTACAGTGGCTTGATAAGTCCACACTGAATATTTACAAAGTTGTTACGAAGACGACTACGACGACGAAAAAACAACAACAAATCAGAAAGCTTCATTCTGTCAAAGAATTGTGTACTACCAAGAACATTAGTTATCTTAGACATCCCAAAAGATAAGTTAGAGGTTTCCCAACGCGGGATGCTGCTCCTCAGTTCCTTGCCCATTACTGTTTATCTTCCAGATAATGATATTTATTACTTGCCTTTTGAATTTTTTTTAACCTATATGTTTATCTAATAGATTCTTGCACCTCCAGCGAAATAAAAAGAAAACGGCTATTATGATAATTATTCGCTTAGTCATTATCCAGTAGACACCTACCTCCGATTGTTTAAAGAATCAAACTCCCATATTTAAAACGCTTTATCTCGCTCCCTATGTGTCGTTCAATGGTATAATTTTGCATGCGTATTTAGTGATGTATGTGGATACTTTACACAAAGTACTTCGCGGATAGAGCTAGTAGTAAGGAAATATTAAATTGTAACGTCATGCATGTTGATTAAGTTTTCATGTATGAACAGCGAAAATGCAGGGAGAGACAAACTATTTTCCTTTAATTTTTTTCTGGACAGTGTTAGGGAAAAAATTTACTAAAAGGTCTGAAATTGTGTACAAAGTTTGTTGAAAGTCGCTAAGTACTCTCATTCTTAAATACTGGATTAATACAGTCTGCCTAATTTGCGCATCGTGCGTTATGCTCAGTGAAGGTATACACTGAAGCATAAGAAACTGATACAGGCATGCATATTCAAATACACAGATGTGTAAACAGGCAGAATACGACGCTGCAGTCGGCAACGTCTATGTAACACAACAAGTTCAAAAATGGTTCAAATGGCTCTGAGCACTATGGGACTTAACATCTGTGGTCATCAGTCCCCTAGAACTTAGAACTCCTTAAACCTAACTAACCTAAGGACATCACACACATCCATGCCCGAGGCAGGATTCGAACCTGCGACCGTAGCGGTCACGCGGTTCCAGACTGAAGCGCCTAGAACCGCACGGCCACACCGGCCGGCTTAACACAACAAGTGTCTGTTGCAGTTGTTACATCGGTTACTGATGCAACAATGGCAGGCTTTCAAGATGTGAGTGAATTTGAACATGGTGTTATAGTCGGCACATGAGCGACGGGACACAGCATTTCCGAGGTAGCGATGAAGTGGGGACTTACCGTACGACCATTTCACGAGTGTACCGTGGATATCAGGAACCCGGTAAAACATCAAATCTGTGACAGTGCCTCGGCCGGAAAAAGATCCTCCAACAATTGGGCCAACGGCGTCTGAAGAGATTGGTTCAACGTGACAGAAGTGCAACCCTTGCACAGATTGCTACAGATTTTCTTGCTGCGCCATCAACAAGGGTCAGCGTGCAAAACCATTCAACGTAACATCATTGATATGGGCTTTCGGAGCCAAAGACCCACTCGTGTACCCTTGATGACTGCACGACACAAAGCTTTACACCTCGTCTGGCCTCGTGAACACCGACATTGGACTGTTGACGAATGGAAATATGTTGCATGGTCGGACGAGTCTCGTTTCAAATTGTATCGAGCGGATGGACGTGTACGGGTATGGAGACAACTCTGCACGTCAGCAGGGGACTGTTCAAGCTGGTGGAGGCTCTGTAATGGTGTGGGGCGTGTGGGGTTGGGGTGATACGGTACCCCTGATACGTCTAGATACGACTCTGACAGGTGACACATATGTAAGCATCCTATCTGTTCTCCTGCATGCATTCATGTCCATTGTGCAGTCCGACGGAATTGGCAATTCCAGCAGGATGATATGACACCCCAAACGTCCTTAGTTACTGCAGAGTGGCTCCAGGAACACTTTTCTGAGTTTAGACACTTCCGCTGGCCACCAAAGTCCGCAGACATGAATATTATTGAGCATATCTGGTATGCATTGCAACGTGCTGTTCAGAATCGTGCTTGAGGCACTTCGGCGTGCTCGTGGGGGCCCTACACGATATTAGGCACCTGTACCAGTTTCTTTGGCTCTTCACTGAATACAGTCAATTTTTAACTATAGTATTTGACTTACTTTCTTAGGTCTGTAACACAAAATTGTAGTTCTTGATGAGTAGATCATGACTGAATTTTAAATATGATCAGGAAGTGTATCAAAAATTGAAAATCAAAGTTCTGTTACCCCCGGGAGTCGTTAGATGGGCAACTTGCAAGTGGGATTGTGCCTTGGGTTAGCCGTTTAGTATTACTGTTATTTGGTTTCAGACACATAACATTTCAGAGCACAACTTTTAGGTTGAGTTGTTTGGGGGAACAGAGCAAACAGCAAGGTCATCGGTCTCAACGGATTAGGTAAGGATGGGGAAGTAAGTCGGCCGTGCCCTTTCAAAGGAACCATCCCGGCTTTTGCGAAGAGCGATTTAGGGAAATCACGGAAAACCTAAATCAGGATGGCCGGACGCGGGATTGAACCGTCGTCCTCCGGAATGAACTTTTAGAGTCAGGTTGTAGGTTGAGCACCTATTTTTATCACTCCTATCTTTGATGTGTGTCCGTTCAGTGTGTAGGACAATAAATATTACGGTAACGAGGTCTGAAGATTATCACTAAGTGTAATCGAAAGTATCCTTTGTCTACGATTGTACTGTAACTGTGTCGGACATATTAACAACGTCAATGTTGTTGCAATAGTATTTGAAGCAGGTACGAAGCACGAGGGAGTGCTGAAAATTAATTCCTCCGAATCTTTTATGTAAAAACTCTTAAAGCGTTATTAATATTTGCCACCTCCTTTTTTCAAGTCTGCAGCCCTCTGTCGCTAGATGGCTACGAATTATAGCATGTGACATGCGTCGTGTAGCATAACGATGTAGGTGCGTGAGAAACAGCGTGCTGAATCGAGATTCGAATTCGAAGAGTTCGTCCAGAAATGGAGCACCCTCTCGTTCAGCATGGCAATAGCAGACCAGTCGCGAGTCTGTGACATGTGCAACAATCCGATGCCTTGGGTTAACTCTAATCCACCATCCTCCATACAGCCTCGACTTGGTCCGATCATATTTTCATCTGCTTCCAAACCTTGTAGAACACCTCCGAAGACTTCACTTCGGTAGTGAAGAAGCGGTGCAATCACAGGTGAAGCTATGGCTCCATACACAAAGTCAAACTTTCTACTTTTCTCTCAACAGACTGGTTTCTCGTCGGGAGAACTTGTTCTCGCCGTGGTGAATATGTTGAGAAATAAACATGAAGGAATGGAGAATAATGATGTAGAATGTTAATAACGTTTGTTTTATTTGAAAAGCCTGAAGAGTTCCACTTTAAAAATTTAGAGGCATTGCTTTACAGTTCGCCTTCGTAAGTCCAAGAGGCTACAAAATTAGGCATCGTGAACAGTAAGTGATTCATTGTTACCAGATGCAAAAACAGAACATTACTTTGAACTTCTGAATTGTCCACTGAACTTTTAAATACCAAAATTTCAACAGCTGCTGCTCGACTTTCAGACTCCCTTACACTCGTGAACCAAGACCATTAACATTTTCAAATAAGAGAAAAGCGGCTTTGAAACTTCTTTTCTAGAACAGTCGCTTCAAATATAGCTATGTACTTTACTTATATGTTTTTACGAGTTACACGGAAATTTAGGACGGTACATGTCAACAGGTTGTATTCTTCTGTTACAGAAATAGGAAATTATTGTTCTGCTTTCACTCGCTCTGATTTACATCCGCATTGTGTGTAAAACCACAGCAACAGACTCGTTTCAAAGGCGCAGAATACGTCCACAACGACCCACGTTATCGTTCACGACAGTAAAAGTCGTTACCCCGTTGTGAGAATTGCTTAAGCTGATACTAAGGTCAAAAACGACCACTTTTCTCTGAATCTCACATCCTGTGAACTAAACACGACACAGAAGTTGCCTGTCAAATACCTCTAAGAAACAACGGAAAACATACTGACGATAAGACCTAATGCGCTGTAAACAATATGACTCGGAGGCAGTTACCCATTACGCTCTCGTCATCACACTTGGAACCTATAAATCAAACCGCTTCCCTTCTACCCACACGGTTCTCCTTTCTAGCTATTGTTTGAGTAACACCTTCCGAAACAGTCACAAAACACCTTGTTAAGTGGAGGAAATTTGAAATGACTGCTTACTATGATACTATAGGCCAACATTTACCAGTTATTAAGCCAAAATAGATTTGCTCTTCCGCTGGCGCTATAAAAATCGCTCCTGAAACGAAAGCTACAAATATGGAAAGCCTATCTAAAACTGGTCTGGATTCCCTCGTTAATACAAATTCGATGTCGCACAAATTACACATAAAATCACGTTCTAACCATAAGTGACTTAGACATATATTTGAACATAATTGTTTTTAAAAACACTGCTGCTTGGAATGAAATTAAAGGTTAAATTTGCGGCCTTACGTGGCGAATGTACGGCCTGTAAAAATGAGGATAACCGTTTATTGTACACAAGTTGAGTAAAAAAAAAGTGGCACGAAAAATATTATCAATAAGACTGTCACAGAATTGAACCTTGTAAATTAACATCTTAGAATATACTGGAAATGTCCATCTTTAACATGACGTCACGTTGACAGAAAATTTTAAATACTCCGAGATGGTGTACGAAATAAATTTGTATTCAACACTTTTCAGCATCCACTAAAAATGTAAAGGCCAATCACAGTGTTTAAAACTGAAACAGTCAATCGCAGTACTTAAAAGTATAAAATGACGATGAAGGGAAAATGGTTTTAGCTTCCATTAAATACTTAAACAACCACCACAGTGTTTAAAAACGTAAGATGATCCTAGTGGGACGTCTGCTGAAGGTCATCATGTGTCCGTCACATGCACACATGAAGTCATTAATGAGCCTGAAATCATCAAGATGGCGCATGGTGGAAAATTTAAGAATCAAACACGGTAACTTCACATTGCATTATTTTTATTAGATATTGAAGTTAAAGAAAGATGGCATTGGTAGGAAAATTTAAAAAATTGAATACATTAATAATAAAATTACTCTGTACTGCGTCATCACTAAATTTAAATGTCAGCATAATGGTCCAACTCCAGTTAAACTAATGGAAATGATCCTTACAAGTCTGTCAGTAAATGATTCAGATTCGTACTCCTGCTTCTTGGGTACAGGTCTGTTAGTGCGTCTGCAAACTCAGTACCAATTTTAGTCTTGTTAAGACTAAAGTCTCATGCATACTTAGACCACAAAACAATTGCTATTCACTTCTTGGGTTTACATGCTGATTACAACAATAAAATATATTAGAGATAGCAAGGAAAAAAACAGATAAACAAATTATTGTAAATATAAATACTATTCAAAAAAACTTACATTTCTTTGTTCAACAACAAGGACTATTCAGCTCATTGGAGTGAAATGGGGAAGTTCATCCAACAAATTCACATTTAAATTAGCAGTCACTAGTATATATTTGTCAACACACATTTGCAATCAGAGCAAAAGAATGAGGGACAGCCCGTGTCCTCAGTATTATGCACGTCATGCTCTGGCGTCAAGTCCTTCATCCACTTCATTTTCCCTAGACCCTTCATGAAGACAAATTACTGACTCCAGTGGAACAACTGAAGGTACGTGTAATTAAACCTTTCTAAATCGTATTTAACCAACACATTTCGTATTGTTTACTAGTCAGATAGACGCTGTCTAGGCCTAAACTTTCCGAGTTATAAGCGTTTAAAAACCTGACCAAGCCTTGGTAATGTAAATTCTCTAAAAGAAAAGTAATTACTAATTCATTCTTCTGTCATTGCATCTCTAAAACAGTATTTAAAAAAGTATCTTTGTGTCGTTTTTGGTTTACATACGGCCATTTCACATCCTTGACAAATTTAAAACAATCTTCAAACTTTATTATTTTTTCGAAACTGATCATGAGTGAGAAATGTGGGAGTTGTTATATGGTAGTGAGTAGAGGGATTTGTTGTCAATCTTGTAGGAAATATTTTCATTGTGGGGGGGGGGGGGGAGGGCAGGGGGAGGAGGATACAGTGAGGAGAATGTTGGGAGAACAGAAGAGGCTCTCTCCTAGAACTGCAGAGTATGCAGTAGGAATATTTTGATTGGGGAACAGAAAAGGAAACCCTTCAGGCACAGTTGGAGGAAGCACAGAAGAAACTGATAAGGACCATGGGAGATAGGGGCGAGGAGGGTGGTTGGGAACTGGCAGATGGTAGGAGGATAGGAAGAAAGACAATGCAATCTGATAGCTTTATCATCAATACCAGAAAAAAGTATATATTTACCACTGGCAGAGACAAGTGTAGAAAAGCCTCATGTAGAACGAGGAGCACGAAATGTGCAGCACACTTCAAACGAGGCCAAGAAGCTTAGGAATGTACAAAGTGTTAGGAAACTCAGTTACAGTAAAGTTTAGGGGCAACGTACCAGGCCACCGGTATCTTCAAGTCAAACGCAGGTCTAAGTCATGTAAGAGAGGACTTAGGGTCTTTATCTAAGGACCATGTAGAGATGGGGTGGGAAACAGTTGGGACAAGGATGGCGCATATGACACATGTGGTACCTGGACAATATAGCTTCCCTGACTCATGGCACCAACATACACTTTGTTGAACTGTTCTGAAGTCATTATCGACCACACCTTGATGGAGCTGTAAGGCGAATAAATGTGGGGTTAGGGATGGCTCTGAGGGCAGCCAACTATGCTCATGTTTCTCTGGTGCCCGACGGGACTATGAACAAATTGGGTTTCACTAGGCATGGCCTACATTCAAAAAGGGCTGGGAAGGGAAGATTAGTACAGCTGATTCATGAAAGTATTGGATCCCGGGCCACACTTATCAAATACTTGTTGTCATGGGTAGGAAAAGTAAGTCTTTTTTTAGGATAAATCCAGACAACAGATTCCCCTACCTAAAGAGTATATCCAGCAGTTTAAAAAATACCGAAACACTCACTCGTATAACACAATTTAACACTCCGAAATTACACATATCAGATGTCACAAAGAAAAACAAACCATTGGAAAGAGCAACATGAGGCATTTCACAGACTTAACAAATCTCCATCAAAACATGCAGTCAAAAAAAAAAAAAAAATACTACTATTAGAATTATTTCATTTTTTATTGATTGCATGTTTTGATGGAGAATTGTTAAGTCTGTGAAATGCCTCATGTTACTCTTTCCAATGGTTTGTTTTTCTATACTACTATTAGAAGTCCCCCCCCCCATGAAACATGGACCTTGCCGTTGGTGGGGAGGCTTGCGTGCCTCAGCGATACAGATAGCCGTACCATAGGTACAAACACAACGGAGGGGTATCTGTTGAGAGGCCAGACAAACGTGTGGTTCCTGAAGAGGGGCAGCAGCCTTTTCAGTAGTTTCAGGGGCAACAGTCTCGATGATTGACTGATCTGGCCCTGTAACACTAACCAGAACGGCCTTCCTGTTGTGGTACTGCGGACGGCTGAAAGCAAGGGGAAACTACGGCCGTAATTTTTCCCGATGACATGCAGCTTTACTGTATGATTAAATGATGATGGCATCCTCTTGGGTAAAATATTCCGGAGGTAAAATAGTCCCCCATTCGGAACTCCGGGCGGGGACTACTCAAGACGACGTCGTTATCAGGAGAAAGAAAACTGGCGTTCTACGGATCGGAGCGTGGAATGTCAGATTCCTTAGTCGGGCAGGTAGGTTAGAAAATTTAAAAAGGGAAATGGATAGGTTAAAGTTAGACATAGTGGGAATTAGTGAAGTTTGATGGCAGAAGGAACAAGACTTCTGGTCAGGTGAATACAGGGTTATAAACACAAAATCAAATAGGGGTAATGCAGGAGTAGGTTTAATAATGAATTAAAAAAAGGAGTACGGGTAAGCTACTACAAACAGCATAGTGAACGCATTATTGTGGCCAAGATAGACACGAAGCCCACGCCTACTACAGTAGTACATGTTTATTTGCCAACTAGCTCTGCAGATGATGAAGAAATTGATGAAATGTATGATGAGATAAAAGAAATTATTCAGGTAGTGAAGGTCGAAGAAAATTTAAGTCATGGGTGACTGGAATTCGGCAGTAGGAAAAGGAAGAGAAGGAAACGTAGTAGGTTAATATGGATTGGGGCTAAGAAGCGAAAAAGGAAGCCGCCTGGTAGAATTTTGCACAGAGAATATCTTAATCATAGCTAACACTTGGTTCAAGAATCATGAAAGAAGGTTGTATACACGGAATAATCCTGGAGATAATAGAAGGTTTCAGATAGATTATATAATGGTAAGACAGAGATTTAGGAACCAGGTTTTAAATTGTAAGACATTTCCAGGGGCAGATGTGTACTCTGACCACAATCTATTGGTTATGAACTGTAGATTAAAACGAAGAAACTGCAAAAAGGTGGGAAATTAAGGAGATGGGACCTGGATAAACTGAAAGAACCTGAGTTTGTACAGAGTTTCAGGTAGAGCATAAGGGAACAATTGACAGGAATGGGGGAAAGAAATACAGTAGAAGAAGAATGGGTAGCTCTGAGGGATGAAGTAGTGAAGGCAGCAGAGGATCAAGTAGGTAAAAAGACGAGGGCTAGTAGAAATCCTTGGGTAACAGAAGAAATATTGAATTTAATTGATGAAAGGAGAAAATATAAAAATGCAGTAAATGAAGCAGGCAAAAAGGAATACAAACGCCTCAAAAATGAGATCGACAGGAAGTGCAAAATGGCTAAGCAGGGATGGCTAGAGGAAAAATGTAAGGGTGTAGAGGCTTATCTCACCAGGGGTAAGATAGATACCGCCTACAGGAAAATTAAAGAGACCTTTGGAGAAAAGAGAGCCACTTGTATGAATATCAAGAGCTCAGATGGAAACCCAGTACTAAGCATAGAAGCGTGAGCAGAAAGGCGGAAGGAGTATGTAGAGGGTCTATACAAGGGCGATGTATTTGAGGACAATATTATGGAAATGGAAGAGGATGTAGATGAAGATGAAATGGGAGATATAATACTGCGTGAAGAAGCACTGAAAGACCTGAGTCGAAACAAGGCCCCGGGAGTAGACAACATTCCATTAGAACTACTGACAGCCTTGGGAGAGCCAGGCCTGACAAAACTCTACCATCTGGTGACCAAGATATATGAGACAGGCGAAATACCCTCAGACTTCAAGAAGAATATAATAATTCCAATCCCAAAGAAAGCAGGTGTTGACAGATGTGAAAATTACCGAACTATCAGTTTAATAAGTCACAGCTGCAAAATACTACCGCGAGTTCTTTACAGACGAATGGAAAAACTAGTAGAAGCCGACCTCGGGGAAGATCATTTTGGATTCCGTAGAAATGTTGGCAATACTGACCCTACGACTTATCTTAGAAGCTAGATTAAGGAAAGGCAAACCTACGTTCCTAGCATTTGTAGACTTAGAGAAAGCTTTTGACAATGTTGACAGGAATACTCTCTTTCAAATTTTGAAGGTGGCAAGGGTAAAAAACAGGGAGCGAAAAGCTATTTACAATTTCTACAGAAACCAGATGGCAGTTATAAGAGTCGAGGGACATGAAAGGGAAGCAGTGGTTGGGAAGGGAGTGAGACAGGGTTGTAGCCTCTCCCAGACCTTATTCAATCTCTATATTGATCAAGCAGTAAAGGAAACAAAAGAAAAGTTCGGAGTAGGTATTAAAATCCATGAAGAAGAAATAAAAATGTTGAGGTTCGCCGATGACATTGTAATTCTGTCAGAGACAGCAAAGGACTTAAAAGAGTTGTTGAACAGAATGGACAGTGTCTTGAAAGGAGGATATAAGATGAACATCAATAAAAGGAAAACAAAAATAATGGAATGTAGTCGAATTAAGTCGGGTGATGCTGAGGGAATTAGATTAGGAAATGAGACACTTAAAGTAGTAAATGAGCTTTGCTATTTGGGGAGCAAAATAACTGATGATGGTCGAAGTAGGGAGGATATAAAATGTAGACTGCCAATGGCAAGGAAAGCGTTTCTGAAGAAGAGAAATTTGTTAACATCGAGTAGTGTCAGGAAGTCGTTTCTGAAAGTATTTGGATGGAGTGTAGCCATGTATGGAAGTGAAACATGGACGATAAATAGTTTGGACAAGAATAGAACAGAAGCTTTCGAAATGTGGTGCTACAGAAGAATGCTGAATATTAGATGGGTAGATCACATAACTAATGAGGAAGTATTGAATAGGATTGGGGAGAAGAGAAGTTTGTGGCGCAACTTGACTACAACAAGGGTTCGGTTGCTAGGACATGTTCTGAGGCATCAAGGGATCACCAATTTAGTATTGGAGGGCAGCGTGGAGGGTAAAAATCGTAGAAGGAGACCAAGAGATGAATACACCGAGCAGTTTCAGAAGGATGTAGGTTGCAGTAGGTACTGGGAGATGAAGAAGCTTGCACAGGATAGAATAGCATGGAGAGCTGCATCAAACCAGTCTCAGGACTGAAGACCACAACAACAATCCATACATCAAATGGGCATCTGCCAACTCCGCATTTGTAAACAATGCACTGACTGCAAAACCACGTTCGTGATGAACACTAACATGTTGATGCTACGCACTGATCTGCTTGATGCTAGTACTGTAGAGCAATGAGTCGCATCTCAACACAAGCACCGAAGTCAACATTACCTTCCTTCAATTGGGCCAACTGGCGGTGAATCGAGGAGGTGCAGTACATACTGAGGAAACTAAAATGCGCTCTAACATGGAAATTAAGCGGTCCCGGACACATGTCGGCATAACATCTTTTCTTTATTTGTGAATGAGGAATGTTTCCTGAAAGTTTGGCCGTACCTTTTTGTAACATCCTGTATAATTGGTGGCGAAATTTGGAAGCACTTTAACTATCAGTTTTCTTAGACATTTTAATAATGGGCAAAATGTTTCAGACAAGAGCTTGGAAGATGATAATATGCTTGGTCATTGCACACCAGTAAATACTGAACAAATGCAAGGTAGAGATATGAGAGAGAAATCAAGTTTTTCACAGGACATTGACATGAATTGGAGAAACAGGGAACACACTATCAGTTTAGCTGAAGTAACAGCAAGTGGCAATGTATTCCACTGTCGACGTAAAGCCTCAGTCGACATCACTATTCCCTCTGGCGATGTTCAAACGATTAGAGGGGGCAGAGCACAGGAGAGTCTATATTTTTTACGGTATGATATGAAAAAGATAACACTATGTGATCAAAAGTATCCGGACACCCCCAAAAACAAGCGTTCTTCATATTAGGTGCATCGTGCAGTCACCTACTGCCAGGTGCTCCATATATCAGCGACCTCGGTAGCCATTAGACATCGTGAGAGACAAGAATGGGGCGCTCCGCGGAACTAATGGATTTCGAACGTGGTCAGGTGATTGGGTGTCACTTGTGTAATACGTCTCTACGAGAGATTTCCACACTCCTAGACATCCCTAGGTCCACTGTTTCCGATTTGATAGTGAAGGGCAAACGTGAAGGGACACATACAGCACAAAAGCGTACAGGCCGACCTTGTCTGTTGGCTGACAAAGACCGCCGACAATTGAAGAGGATCGTAATGTGTAATAAGCAGACATCTATCCATATCATCACACAGGAATTCCAAACTGCATCTGGATACACTGCAAGTACTATGACAAGTAGGCGGGAGGTGAGAAAACTTGGATTTCACGGTCGAGCGGCTGCTCATAAGCCGCACATCACGCCGGTAAACGCCTCGCTTCGTATAAAGAGCGTCAACATTGAACGACTGAAGAGTTGAAAAACGTTGTTCGGAGTGAAGAATTACGGTACACAATGTGGCGATCCAATGGCAGAGTGTGGGTATGGCGAATGCCCGGTGAATGTCATCTGCCAGTGTGTGTAGTGCCAACAGTAAAATTCGGAGGCGGTGGTGTTATGCTGTGGTCGCGTTTTTCATGGAGGGAACTTGCGCCCCCTGTTGTTTTGCGTGGGCACAGGTCTACATTGATATTTTTAACCACCCTCTTGCTTCCCGCTGTTGAAGGACAATTCGGGAACGTCGACTGCATCTTTCAACACCATCGAGCACCTGTTCACAATGAACGGCCTGTGGCAGAGTGTTTACACGACAATAACATCCCTGTAATGGACTGGCCTGCACAGAGTCCTGACCTGAATCCTCTAAAATACCTATGGGATGTTTTGGAACACCGACTTCGTGACAAGCCTCACCGACCGACATCGATACCTCTCCTCAGTGCAGCACTCCTTGAAGAATCGGCTGCCTTTCGCCAAGAAATCTGCCAGCACCTGATTAAACTGATGCCTGCGAGAGTGGAATCTGTCCCCCAGGCTAAGGGTGCGTCAACACCATATTGAATTCCAGCATTACCGATGGAGGGCACCACGAACTTGTAAGTCATTTTCAGTCAGGTGACGGGATACTTTTGATCACATAGTGCATTTGCAATGAGTTGCTCTTCAAAGAGGCACCGTTTCAAGAAGAGACTGAAGAAAAAACACAAGCGATAGGCAAGGTCCAGATAGGTGACATTCGTGTGGCCATATTCCTCTCGTACGTCTACAAATGTTATACCAACAAGTTTATCTACTGAGATTAGTAAGACTACTTGTGTGCCCACGCTTTCTGCACAAAATTGTCGAATATTGAGGGCAGCGAGTTACAGATCACAAGATGTTAAGACCGAAGCTCATATTCCTATTACTTTTGATGGTATAACGATGAAATATTCATTTCTAATGTTAGATAGTATAGTTGCCAGCTGCATATTTGGGATGGAATTTTTCCGGCAACATGGAGCGAAAATAGATCTGGGTAATGGCAAGTGCTATTTTCGTGTGGGTAAACAAGAAATTTCTTTGGATTTAGTTAAGGTAAGACCTAACCACAGCAAATTTTGTGAAAGTGAATTTGCGACTTGTTTATCCACAAGCACTATTAGTAAACGAGCAATGCGCTGAGCCTTCTGAAAGACGCAGATCGAAGTTCTGGACATAAAGGCGAAAGCAGAGGAATCCGCCTGCTTAACTCCAGTACAGGAATATGAACAATTTTTTACAACATTTGCCAGTATTTGACAAAATATGTGTCATTATTCGTAGACATGTGCGCAAAATCGAAGTTTATCTACGCCAACCTTTTGTCACTCATCCTACGCTATACCTTGAGTAAATAGAGGAGCTGTCAGAAGGGAAATTTAAAGAATGACTAGATGGAAAATAATAGAATTTCGTAGTACCCTTACTACAGTCCAATACTGTCAGTAGCAAATTCTGAGGGTAGTGTTCACTTAGTGTTAGATGTAAGAGTTATCAACAGAATTAACGTACCTACCACAACAAAACTAAACTATTTAAATTAACTATTAAAATTTCATCAACTCAAATATTTATTTTGATCTTGCTATAGGTATTTTTCTGTTCGGTTAGAAGCAAAAACTTAGGTGTTTCATTTGGAAATGGTAACAATGATCCAAATTTTTGATACGCTTGTCGTCCAACTTGTGTTGTTAGAGCCGATTATTAATTAGGTTAGCATTAAAATTTTTGCCACCCACAGCCACCCTGTTTTACCCACCGCGACCAAAACGCCATAGCGTACAATGCTAGACTTCAGACTACTACTATGCATAAAAGCCATTGGTCTGAAATATACGGGCACACGTATATTGATTTCCTGAAATTCCAGAAACAATTCCTGACTAAACTCATTAAGTATACCGGTCAAATGGCGCTGAGCACTATGGGACTTAACATCTGAGGTCATAAGTCCCCTAGAACTTAGAACTACTTATACCTAACTAACCTAAAGACATCACACGCATCCATGCCCGAGGCAGGATTCGTACCTGCGACCGTAGCACCAGCGCGGTTCCGGACTGAAGCGCCTAGAACCGCTCGATTACGGCGACCTACAAGTATACTGTGTTATCGACTTAGTAATTTTTGGTATATAATCAGGTAGTAAATCGATGTAACTTGGTTATTTAGGACTTCCATTTTTCCTGCATTGGTGGTGCAGTGCTACTGTGAGACCCCGCCTGGATTCCAATCATTAGACTGACAGGAATGTCCGAACCCGGTGTTGCCTCTTGGACAAGGCCGTTCAGAAGAAGAAAAGAAATTTTACTCGGTAACTGTGACGATGCATCATCCGTTATATGGGAAAGGTATTTGTCCAGAAACGTGTGCTTCGGGAGAATATTGTGTAAAATCTGTTTTGTCACTTACCTGTGAAATATTATCGCATGGCTGAAATGTGGCTTTTCTTCCACTAGCCACGGCATTACTTTCTTTAATTATTTCGTTCGCTTTAGCAACTTCACTCATGGTTTGTTCTTCATCGGATATACTGTTAACGTTGTCCGCATTGGAAAACAAAACAGTAAATTTACCACTCAGATTGTACGAAAATTGAAAGAAAAACAGTGCTGGCAATAAGCTATTTTCTAAGCAATGAGCACTGAACCACGTACTCATATACCACAGAATGTTCTAGCAGTTAATCGTTGCGCCACGACAGAAAACAACGAAAATACTGAAACTTCCTGTTGATAATATCTATATCGTTAGACTGTGCTACAGTTACTTTTTCTTGAATAATGCTACTAAAGAAGCAAGAAAATTAAAAGTTAATTATGTTACTTCATTTGATGTGTACTTTCAAGTATTTCAGTTCTTTTAAATCAATATTAAACTTTCAGCCATATCCCTTTTGTTACAAATGTCTGTTATATAATAACATATATTCATTGTTATTAACAACATATATCCCTATAACTTTTTCTCTCATAGATAAAGATGAAAAGAAATATCCATTATTGTACATGAAGTTGCTTCTTCATAATTTTGATTATCACATATAAATTCAGTTATCGCAATCGCGATACTTCATGTCGCAGATCGCCATTTGTCGTGTTAAATCGCATTAATACTATGTGGAAAAAATAAATGAAAATCTTTCTGGATTGTTCCACGTCCCAGTAACACCACAACTGAAGGCTGCTGTGTAAGTTTCCTAGGTGTTTATGACAGATATTTAACTTTTTATAAAATGTAAAGATGCTTATGCTGTACAGCAGACCATTATAGAATGTTAATTTCAAAAACTTTGCCACCAACTTACGATAAACACCTACAATCGTCGTCTCTATTAATTATGTCCTTTAATTGTTATGATCTTGACCTGTGAATCGCACATCGACTCCGAGCAATTTATCACTGAAAGTTGGAAGAATTAGAATAAAACAGACACACATTGCAATCACATTTTGTATGTTCTGCAAATTACTTTTAAGCATGGGATAGACACGTCTTATTACAAGAATATTAAGAGAGAAATGGTACTACAGAAAAATGAAAAATGATGGGATTCAACTATTTTCGTAAATCGTGCCTCCTTTTCATTCAGAGGTGTTCATGTAGATTATTTAGATGTAAGGATAATCATATTCCATGACATTTTAAACTATTACTTGCTTAATGTGCAAATACAGTAAATCAGATACCTGTTCGCTACTGTCATGCTCCTTGGCGAATCTATTGGTGTTCGTACTTGCTTTCCGAGGACCTTCCTATAAATAACTAATCATTTTCTCATTGATTGACCGTATCCGCGATATAGTTTCGAGTTATGTTTTCATTTGCGAGTTTGTAGAAGTCCATGCTTTCAAGGTACGTGTGGGTTCGGATTTGTCGAATACTTTGAAACCTTCCCGTCTAATAAATAAAAGAAATAATGTAACTTACTTTCCGTCTAATGAACGAAAGAAAGAGGATTCAATTTTTTGTGCCTTGCATCTTTCCTGCCTCGACTTGTTTTTGAGAACGTATCTCATCTGATAGTCTTTAGCGTACACAATTTTGTACGCTTTGTGCCTTTATTGGTAACAATATTAATGTGACTGATCATTTAGCATACACAATTTTGTACGCCTTGTGCCTTTATTGGTAACAATATTAATGTGACTGATCAAAAGAAGATTATTTCGACGTGAACACATAAGCTTCCACCATGACCCTTAGTACTGGTTGTCTATGCAGTCAACCTGAAAACATACATATATATTTTCCTTGTCTTTTATTTCACTGGATCGCCTCTGGATAACGTCATCTGACTGCATGTCTGCATACACTCACTCTGATCTATTGTGATAACTATTTGCGTTGTTATTCATTTGCTTTTTTATTGAAGTTACTGGTGCAAAATACAATGTCATTATTAAATTAAAAAATTTAAAAAATCAACAAACGTTAAATCTTGTGGTTACTGGGTTCAATGAAAAATGATACGATATTGACTTAGATAAACTGATCTTTTCTGAAAATGATTGAATATTAATTTTTAACTCTTTATAAAGATTCAATGTATAAAACTTTAGTTTGAGGATCGTTTACATATAACAGACTAAAAAATGTAACAACGAACTTACAATATGCGGTTAGCGCTTAAACACCTTTGATGTCTTCATGACATCGATTTTTAATAATTCATAAATAATTACCAGTTATATAGTTATAGCATTCTACAAGTAATATTATTCTACAAGTAATATCCCCCATGAACCATGGACCTTGCCGTTGGTGGGGAGGCTTGCGTACCTGAGGGATACAGATGGCCGTACCGTAGGTTCAACCACAACGGAGGGGTATCTGTTGAAACGCCAGACAAACGTGTGGTTCCTGAAGGGGGGCAGCAGCCTTTTCAGTAGTTGCAGGGGCAACAGTCTGGATGATTGACTGATCTGGTCTTGTAACAATAATGAACACAGCCTTGCTGTGCTGGTACTGCGAACGGCTGAAAGCAAGGGGAAACTACGGTCGTAATTTTTTCCGAGGGCATGCAGCTTTACTGTATGATTAAATGATGAGGGCGTCCTCTTTGGTAAAATATTCCACCCAACTTGTACCAAGATTATAGTTCGTAATTACAATCCTCTGTTCACATGTTAATTATTTGTACAGCTTCAGAGGGTAAATCATTTGTTTGACGCCTTTTGGTTAATTATGAAATTATTACAGTGACAGTTTCCTTTTTTACTTAGATAAGCCCCTTCATTAATACACTCCTGGAAATGGAAAAAAGAACACATTGACACCGGTGTGTCAGACCCACCATACTTGCTCCGGACACTGCGAGAGGGCTGTACAAGCAATGATCACACGCACGGCACAGCGGACACACCAGGAACTGCGGTGTTGGCCGTCGAATGGCGCTAGCTGCGCAGCATTTGTGCACCGCCGCCGTCAGTGTCAGCCAATTTGCCGTGGCATACGGAGCTCCATCGCAGTCTTTAACACTGGTAGCATGCCGCGACAGCGTGGACGTGAACCGTATGTGCAGTTGACGGACTTTGAGCGAGGGCGTATAGTGGGCATGCGGGAGGCCGGGAGGACGTACCGCCGAATTGCTCAACACGTGGGGCGTGAGGTCTCCACAGTACATCGATGTTGTCGCCAGTGGTCGGCGGAAGGTGCACGTGCCCGTCGACCTGGGACCGGACCGCAGCGACGCACGGATGCACGCCAAGACCGTAGGATCCTATGCAGTGCCGTAGGGGACCGCACTGCCACTTCCCAGCAAATTAGGGACACTGTTGCTCCTGGGGTATCGGCGAGGACCATTCGCAACCGTCTCCATGAAGCTGGGCTACGGTCCCGCACACCGTTAGGCCGTCTTCCGCTCACGCACCAACATCGTGCAGCCCGCCTCCAGTGGTGTCGCGACAGGTGTGAATGGAGGGACGAATGGAGACGCGTCGTCTTCAGCGATGAGAGTCGCTTCTGCCTTGGTGCCAATGATGGTCGTATGCGTGTTTGGCGCCGTGCAGGTGAGCGCCACAATCAGGACTGCATACGACCGAGGCACACAGCGCCAACACCCGGCATCATGGTGTGGGGAGCAATCTCCTACACTGGCCGTACACCTCTGGTGATCGTCGAGGGGACACTGAATAGTGCACGGTACATCCAAACCGTCAGCGAACCCATCGTTCTACCATTCCTAGACCGGCAAAGGAACTTGCTGTTCCAACAGGACAATGCACGTTCGCATGTATCCCGTGCCACCTAACGTACTCTAGAAGGTGTAAGTCAACTACCCTGGCCAGCAAGATCTGTGGATCTGTCCCCCATTGAGCAAGTTTGGGGCTGGATGAAGCGTCGTCTCACGCGGTCTGCACGTCCAGCACGAACGCTGGTCCAACTGAGGCGCCAGGTGGAAATGGCATGGCAAGTCGTTCCACAGGACTACATCCTTACTTTTACATCTACATCTACATGACTACTCTGCAATTCACATTTAAGTGCTTGGCAGAGGGTTCATCGAACCACAATCATACTATCTCTCCACTATTACGCTCCCGAACAGCGAGCGGGAAAAACGAATACCTAAACCTTTCTGTTCGAGCTCTGATTTCTCGTATTTTATTTTGATGGTCATTCCTACCTATGTAGGTTGGGCCCAACAAAATATTTTCGCATTCGGAAGAGAAAGTTGGTGACTGAATTTTCGTAGAAAGGTCTCGCCGTGACGAAAAACGTCTATGCTGTAATGACTTCCATCCCAACTCGTGTATCATATCTGCCACACTCTCTCCCCTATAACGTGATAATACAAAACGAGCTGCCCTTTTTTGCACCTTTTCGATGTCCTCCGTCAATCCCACCAGGTAACGATCCCTCACCGCGCAGCAATATTCTAAAAGAGGACGAACGAGTGTAGTGTAAGCTGTCTCTTTAGTGGACTTGTTGCATCTTTTAAGTGTCCTGCCAATGAAACGCAACCTTTGACTCGCCTTCCCCACAATATTATCTATGTGGTCCTTCCAACTGAAGTTGTTCGTAATTTTAACACCTAGGTACTTAGTTGAATTGACAGCCTTAAGAATTGTACTATTTATCGAGTAATCGAATTCCAACGGATTTCTTTTGGAACTCATGTGGATCATCTCACACTTTTCGTTATTTAGCGTCAACTGCCACCTGACACACCATACAGCAATCTTTTCTAAATCGCTTTGCAATTGATACTGGTCTTCGGATGACCTTACTAGACGGTAAATTACAGCATCATCTGCGAACAATCTAAGAGAACTGCTCAGATTGTCACCCAGGTCATTTATATAGATCAGGAACAGCAGAGGTCCGAGGACGCTTCCCTGGGGAACACCTGATATCACTTCAGTTTTACTCGATGATTTGCCGTCTATTACTACGAACCGCGACCTTCCTGACAGGAAATCACGAATCCAGTCGCACAACTGAGACGATACCCCATAGGCCCGCAGCTTGATTAGAAGTCGCTTGTGAGGAACGGTGTCAAAAGCTTTCCGGAAATCTAGAAATACGGAATCAACTTGAGATCCCCTGTCGATAGCGGCCATTACTTCGTGCGAATAAAGAGCTAGCTGCGTTGCACAAGAGCGATGTTTTCTGAAGCCATGCTGATTACGTGTCAATAGATCGTTTCCTTCGAGGTGATTCATAATGTTTCAATACAGTATATGCTCCAAAACCCTACTGCAAACCGACGTCAATTATATAGGTCTGTAGTTAAATGGATTACTCCTACAACCCTTCTTGAACACTGGTGCGACCTGCGCAATTTTCCAATCTGTAAGTACAGATCTATCGGTGAGCGAGCGGTTGTATATGAGTGCTAAGTAGGGAGCTATAGTATCAGCGTAATCTGAAAGGAACCTAATCGGTATACAATCTGGACCTGAAGACTTGCCCGTGTCAAGCGATTTGAGTTGCTTCGCAACCCCTAAGGTATATACTTCTAAGAAACTCATGCTAGCAGATGTTCGTATTTGAAATTCTGGAATATTCCATTCGACTTCCCTGGTGAAGGAATTTCGGAAAACTGCGTTCAATAACTCCGCTTTAGCGGCACAGTCGTCGATAACAGTACCATCGGCACTGCGCAGCGGAGGTATTGACTGCGTCTTGCCGCTTGTGTACTTTACATACGACCAGAATTTCTTCGGATTTTCTACCAAATTTCGAGACAATGTTTCGTTGTGGAACCTATTAAAGGCATCTCGCATCGAAGTACGTGCCAAATTTCGCGCGTCTGTAAATTTTAGCCCATCTTCGGGTTTTCGCGTTCTTCTGAACTTCGCATGCTTTTTCCGTTGCCTCTGCAACAGCGTTCGGACCTTTTTTGTGTACCACGGGGGATCCGTTCCATATCTTACCAATTTATGAGGTATGAATATCTCTATTGCTGTTGCTACTATATCTTTGAATTTGAGCCACATCTCGTCTACATTCGCATAGTCAGTTCGGAAGGAATGGAAATTGTCTTTTAGGAAAGCTTCTAGTGACACTTTATCCGCTTTTTTAAATAAAATTATTTTGCGTTTCTTTCTGATGGATTTGGAAGAAATGGTATTGAGCCTAGCTACAACGACCTTGTGATCACTAATCCCTGTATCAGTTATGATGCTCTAAGAGGTCAAGTGTGTTTTCGCAACCATTTACAATTCACGTGGGTTCGTGGACTAACTGCTCGAAATAATTTTCGGAGAAAGCATTTAGGACAATCTCGGAAGACGTTTTCTGCCTACCACCGGTTTTGAACAAGTATTTTTGCCAACATACCGAGGGTAGGTTGAAGTCCCCACCAACTATAACCGTATGAGTGGGGTATTTATTTGTTACGAGATTCAAACTTTCTCTGAACTGTTCCGCAACTGTATCATCGGAGTCTGGCTGTCGGTAGAAGGAGCCAATTATTAACTTAATTCGGCTGTTAAGTATACCCTCCACCCATACCAATTCGCACGGAGTATCTACTTCGACTTCACTACAAGATAAACCACTACTGACAGACACAAACACTCCACCACCAATTCTGCCTAATCTATCTTTCCTGAACACCGTCTGAGACTTCGTAAAAATTTCTGCAGAACTTATTTCAGGCTTTAGCCAGCTTTCTGTACCTATAACGATATCAGCTTCTGTGCTTTCTATTAGCGCTTGAAGCTCAGGGACTTTTCCAGCGCAACAACAACAATTTACAACTATAATTCCGACTGTTCCTTGATCCAAGCACGTCCTGTAATTGCCATGCACTCTTTGACATTGCAGCCCATACCGCACTTTCCCGAGGCCTTCTAACCTAAAAAACCGCCCAGTCCACGCCACACAGCCTCCGCTACCCGTGTAGCCGCCAGCTCAGTGTAGTGAACTCCTGACCTATTCAGCGGAACCCGAAACCCCACCACCCTATGGCGCAAGTCAAGGAATCTGCAGCCAATACGGTCGCAAAACCGTCTGAGCCTCTCATTCAGACCCTCCACCCGGCTCTGCACCAAAGGTCCGCAGTCGGTTCTGTCAACGATGCTGCAGATGGTGAGCTCTGCCTTCATCTCGTAAGCAAGACCGGCAGCCTTCACCAAATCAGATAGCCGCTGGAATCCAGAGAGAATTTCCTCAGATCCAAAGCGACACACGTCACTAGTGCCGACATGTGCCACCACCTGCAGCTGGCTGCACCCTGTGCTCTTCATGGCATCCGGAAGGACCCTTTCCACATCAGGAATGACTCCTCCCGGAATGCACACGGAGTGCACACTGGATTTCTTCCCCTCCTTAGCCGCCGTATCCGTAAGGGGCCCCATTACGCGCCTAACATTGGAGCTCCCAACTACCAGTAAGCCCACCCTCTGCGATTGCCCGGACCTTGAAGGCTGACTACATCCAGCATCTCTACGATCGTCTCCATGGGAGAATAGCAGCCTGCATTGCTGCGAAAGGTGGATATACACTGTACTAGTGCCGACATTGTGCATGCTCTGTTGCCTGTGTCTATGTGCCTGTGGTTCTGTCAGTGTGATCATGTGATGTATCTGACCCCAGGAATGTGTCAATAAAATTTCCCCTTCCTGGGACAATGAATTCACGGTGTTCTTATTTCAATTTCCAGGAGTGTATATCCGTGAGAGGTGTGGTACCCACGCTTTCATGACTGTTTGGGCTACCCCTAGTCATTTTTCCTACAGTAAGACGTCATCTACTGCGCGACTTTGTTTCTCTTAAATTGCATGATCTTATGGCGAATTTCCATTCCCTGTTCGTCACCGGAAATCGCACTTACCGCATCTTATGCGTTTGCTAAATACGTGAACAGACAGATCACGGGTGCGAACTGAAACACCATACTTCAGCTACCTTGACTATGGGAGCACCTATCACACGAGCATCAACAATTCGCCTATGTCTGAATTAAATGAGTTCTGACACAACGCCCTCACAACTACACAGAACACTGTTCTGACCATGACTGCCACTTGCAACGTATTGAGGACGTCGAAGAGATGCCGTTCGTGTTCAAAAACAACAGCGCCACCTGCAGACTTGGCTAGCAACTGTTTGTATGTTCAAGCATGCATTGTACGATGTTTCTCATTTTCTATCCAGCCCCGGACATACCGTTTCAATCCTCTGCGTTTTAATTACATCGATTGTACACAAATGCAGAGTTTTATGCTTAAATGACTTGTTCAAATGTGTGTGAAATCTTATGGGACTTCACTGCTAACGTCATCGGCCCCTAAGCTTACACACTACTTAATCTGATTTATCCCAAGGACAAACACACACGCCCACGCCCGAGGGAGGTCTCGAACCTCCGCCGAGATCAGCTGCAAAGTCCATGACTGAAGCGCCTCAGACCGCTCAGCTAATCCCGCGTGGCTTAAATGACTTCAATTGGTGGTAGAACAGACACATTTCCGTATTTTAAAATCATTTCTATCGTTTTTAACAGTTCTAGTTGAGGTGCTTCTCCAGTAAGAGACTGTTTAGCTCTGACTGTTAAGTGAGAGAGAAGCAATGCCACCGCGTTCTACACTACTGGCCATTAATTGCTACACCAACAAGATGACGTGTTACACACCCGAAATTTAACCGACAGGAAGAAGATGCTATGATATGCATTTCAGAGCATTCACACAATGCTGCACCCGGTGGCGACACCTACAACGTGCTGACATGAGGAAAGTTTCCAACCGATTTATCATACACAAACGGCAGTTGACAGGCGTTGCCGGGTGAAACGTTATTGTGATGCCTCGTGTCAGGAGGAGATATGCGTACCATCACGTTTCCGACTTTGATAAAGGTGTTAGCAGAATATGGAATCGGTGGGTTCAGGTGGGCAATACGGAACGCCGTGCTGGATCACAACGGCCTCGTATTACTAGGAGTCGAGATGACAGGCATCTTATCCGCATGGCTGTAACGGATCGTGCAGCCACGTCTCGATCCCTGAGTCAACAGATGGGGACGTTTGCAAGACAACAACCATCTGCACGAACAGTTCGACGACGTTTGCAGCAGCATGGACTATCAGGTCGGAGACCATGGCTGCGGTTACCCTTGACGCTGCATCACAGACAGGAGCGCCTGCGATGGTGTACTCAACGACGAACCTCAATGCACGAATGGCAAAAGGACATTTTATAGAATGAATCCAGGTTCTGCTTACAGCATCATGATAATCGCATCCGTGTTTGGTGACATCGCAGTGAACGCACATTGGAAGCGTGTATTCGTCATCATCATACTGGCGCATCACCCGGCGTGATGGTATGTGGTGCTATTGGTTACACGTCTCGGTCACCTCTTGTTCGCATTGACGGCGTTTTGAACAGTGGACGTTACATTTCAGATGTGTTATAACCCGTGGCTCTACCCTTCATTCGATCCCTGAGAAACCCTACATTTCAGCAGTATAATGCACGACCGCATGTTGCAGGTCATGTACGGGCATTTGTGGCTACAGAAAATGTTCGACTGCTAGGGCACATTCTCCAGATCTCTCACCAACTGGTCAATGGTGGCCGAGCAAGTGGCTCGTCGCAATACACCAGTCACTACTCTTGATGAACTGTGGTATCGAGTTGAAACTACATGGGCAGCTGTACCTGTACACCCAAATTGCGTGAAAATGTAATCACATGTCAGTTCCAGTATAATATATATGTCCAATGAATACCTGTTTATCATCTACATTTCTTCTTGGTGTAGCAATTTTAATGGCCAGTAGCGTATTACACTGCTCAGCTCCGTACCCATACAGCACTGCCTTCACTGTTTATGTAACAAGGAGACGACTCGTTTGCTGGACAAGGTCTGCGCAGGAGCCACGCTGTAAATTGCCAGTGTGTTTACTAGAAACTTCCACCGACTGACCGCACATTACTGTATCTTGCGTCCCTGCCAAGGAGATTCTAACATCCTTGGGGCCTGCGGGCAAGATGTCACCAAGTCAGAACAGTGGCGCCCAAGTTGCGTAATAGGACAGAAGAGGTCACGACCCTGCTAAGGTAACTCCTCAAATTATCTCCGGTGATATGGAGAACGAAAGCGTGTCCCACTCACACTTGCAAATCACATCCTTCTGTACACCTGATGCCGCATCACATCCTTTATTTGATTTAAGCCGTCATTTTTGGCTACAAGCTATAAGGGCGTGAAGGTAAGCTCTCTATAATATTAGATCTACGCTGAGATCTATTAAATCTGAAACTTGATGTTTTATTTGGAGACATTTCAATCATACAGTGTCATAAGGCAAAGCACACTGCAGCTGAAAATTACGAAGGATGTTCCTACAAATTCTTGAATTTTCTCACTGTGGGCCGATAAAAGATAATTTCTCTCCTTCGCAAACCACATCTCCTTCTCGCTTATTTTTTCATACAGGGTATCTAGCACCATGTACCAAAGATAAACACGTAACTTCTGAATCCCCCTCCGAAGGTGAGTCTCAAGAAGCTCGTAAAAAAGCTTACGCGAACAACCAAATATTTAAAAAACGACCGGTCGCTGTTTTATGTATTTCAGTTAATACATAATAATACAATTCCAGAATATCCATACTGAATAATTTTAATGAGGACAATTCCTTTGCGTCCCAGAAGATATTGTGTGTCCTTTCCGACAGATGAAATCATCTTCGCGTTTTCGTTTTATACGGGCGCAGATTGGTTTAATCAACGCAGCCTCTTACTGAACCAACCCATAAACATTTGGGGAATTCTGAATTTTAATCTGAATCCAAGCCCAACTGCTTGTAAGGGACTAGTCCAGCGATCTTTCATATAAATATCATTTATTATATGTTATTTGATTCGTAATTAGCTTAGCATCTCATTTTTCTGTTGTCGTTTATTATATCGAGCGCACGCCTGTAGCTTGCATTCTAAGGCCACCGTCGGCTCCTTTCTGACGATGGCGGATTTGGTGAAAGAAACTAGCGTTGTACGCAGGATCAGGCTAACTCTATATTTGTAGCATCGTACCCAGAGTCTACTGTTGCCCTCTGGTTTGGAACAGAGCAGCAGGGCTAAAGCACGGGGCTCGGACGATTCAGCAACGGTATCGGACACGAATTTCACAAACTTCGCTCTCGGGTGGAGAATTTTAGGATTCCTCTTAGTGGGGTTAGGCGTGCACTACACACATAAACCGCCTACTAGGATAGCGGAATACGTGTAGCCTTCACATAGGTATTTTTACGTGTGAGAAACTTCCCTCCTCCCCTCCCCCTCCCGCTTAGGATCGGAAACGAATTGCCTGCCAAAATGTTCTAAAAAAAAAACGCTCATCCTCGCAGATTTGGTGTAGAAAAGGTTAATATAACATTCATAATCTGCAGGAGTATCCAAGGAAAGATCTCAGAATCAGTATCGTTTATTGAAGGTCACAATGCCCACAGCGTATTAGGGTTGGGGGTTGGATTATTTGAGCGAGGAGACAGACAGCGAGGTCATCGGTCTCATCGGATTAGGGAAGGACGGGGAAGGAAGTTGGCTGTGCCCTTTCATAGGAACCATTCCGGTATTTGTCTGGAGGGATTTAGACAAATCACGGAAAACCTAAATCAGGATGGCCGGACCCAGGATTGAGCCGTCGTCCTCCCGAATGAGAGTCCAGTGTGCTAGCCACTGCGCCACCTCTCTCGGTGGTGTATTAAGGACAATGAGTTAGTTGAAACCGGAAGTGAACAGCAACAAAAACCTAAGTTCAGATTGGAATATTGATCGTAAGGATAGGTTAGTCACCAATGGTGGCGGAGCATTTATTGCAGTACAGAACTTGATAATATGTAGCGAAGTTATCACGGCTTTCGAACGTGAATTAATCTGCGTGAATTAAGCTACAAAAGTCGTTCAAAAATGGTATTGGATGCTTTTATAGACCGCCTGGACCAGGAGCTGTAATGGCAGAGCGCTTCAGACATAACTTGCCGAAAATAGTCAATAAGTTTCCATTCATGCTGTTGTAAAACGTAGCTAGCTTCATCTTGCCAGGTATAGAGTGGGAGACCCATGCTATCGAAACTGATGTCAGAGACAGGGATTAGTGTGACAATCCAAATGTCTTGTCTGGGAATTACATCGAGCAGATAGTCAGAGAACCAACTGGTGACGGTAACATCTTAGACCTCCTAGCAACAAAGAGACCCCGAGCTTATTGAATCAGTTAACGCAGAGGATCATAAGGCAGTGATAGCAACTATGACTACAGATTTTACAAGGAATGTTAAGAAAGATAGGAAGATATTTTTGATTGACAATGGTGGCAATACAATTTTCAAATAATCTGAGAAGTCATCGTTAAATATTCAGTAATGAGGATAAATATGTGGGAGCACAAATGGAAAATATTCGAAATAATCGTTCCATATGCCTTAGACAAGTTATTCCGAGCAACGTCGTAAGAGACGGAAAAAAAACCATGTTGGTTTAATACCCGTGTTAGGAAACTGCTACGAAAACAAAGAGAGCTTCAGGATAAGTCAGAAAGTAATTGGCAAACAAAAGACAAACGAAGCGAAAATGAGCGTAAGGAGAGCAATAAAAGAAGCGTTCAATGACTCTGAAAGCAAAATTTTGTCACCCGATCGGAGAATAACCCTAAGAGGTTTCAGTCTTATGTAAAAACAGTAAGCGGTTCGAAACCATCTATTCAATCACTCACAGGCCATACTGGCAGCGAAAATGAAGATAAAAGAGAGAAGGCCGAAATACTGAATTCGGTTTTCCGAAATTGTTTCACCACGGAAAATCGGAGATCAGTGTTTAACGTTCCGTCGACAGCGAGGTAATTAGAGACGGAGCACGAGCTCGGATTAGGGAAGGATGGGGAAGGAAACAGGCCGTGCTCTTTCAAATGGAGCATTCCGACATTTTCCTGAAGCGATATAGGGAAATCACCGAAAATCTGAAACAGGATGGCCGGACGCGTGTTTGAACCGTCGTTCTCCATAATACGAGTCCAGTGCGCGGAATAACGTATGATGATTGAAAGGAAGGACCGTGTTACGAACGCCGAAGTGGCAGATACTGAGATAACCAATCGCGGAACAGGAAAGCAACTACAATCTTATAGTAGTGCAACGGCATGAGGATCAGATGATACACAAATGTTACGCAAAAGTACTTGCTCCCCTTCAAGCAGTAATTCATCGTAAATCATTTGGGCAACGAAGCGGTTGGGAAAAACGCAGGTCGGTCCCGTTTTCCAGAAGGGCCGTCGGACACATGCACACAATAATAGACCTATATCGTTGACGGCAATCTGTTGTAGAATTACGGAATATGTTTTTATCACCAAGATTTATGACATTATTGGAGAACGCAAATCTCCTCTGTAAAAATCAACATGGATGCCGCACAACAAAGATCTTGCTAAACTCATCTCACTCTGTTCCTCCGCCGCGAGGGATTAGCCGAGCGGTCTTAGGCGCTGCAGTCATGGACTGTGCGGCTGGTCCCGGCGGAGGTTCGACTCCTCCCTCGGGCATGGGTGTGTGTGTGTTTGTCCTTAGGATAATTTAGTGTAAGTAGTACGCAAACTTAGGGACCGATGACCTTAGCAGTTAAGCCGACAAATGACAGAAGCCCGCAGGGAAGACTTCCACACATTCGTAGTATCCTTGATGACGCGCAGTTTGTTGTGCATACTGTTATGCCACTCCGTCTCTCAAAGCCGAAAACCCTTGTGGCCTAAGACAGAACGCAGGACAGTTTCAGAGATGCCAATCTCCAGGAGCGGTTTCCTCGCAGCCTGTCAAAGTTCGTTGCCTGGAATTCCGACGTGTCCTGGGATCCACACAAACACCACTGAACGATTGGATCGTTCCAG
This sequence comes from Schistocerca gregaria, assembly GCF_023897955.1. Taxonomy (NCBI): domain Eukaryota; kingdom Metazoa; phylum Arthropoda; class Insecta; order Orthoptera; family Acrididae; genus Schistocerca; species Schistocerca gregaria. The sequence continues at coordinate 363,908,404 of NC_064920.1, forward strand.
GGCACAGATGCACACCTGGATGTTCGCTACCGAAGGATGGCAAGGGTAGCACTAGTCGATAGCTTGTAAGCTGCTCAGGGAGTCAGAACAGAGAAGAAACGATCCACGAGAAGAGGAACGCATGTACTGAAGAGCACTAGATATGGCCACAAGTTCTGCAGTGAATACACTGCAACCAGCGGGCAAGGAATGCTGTTCAATATGGCCTTTGTGGACACATGTGAAGCCAACATTACCATCCATCAGTCATCGAACCATCAATGTAAACAACTTCAGAGCCTCAGAACACGTCAGGAATCGAGGTGAAATGACAGCGGAGTCCTTAGGGCCATGCAAAAGCTCCAGACGAAGCTTCGGCCGAATGTACACCATGGAGGTGTAAGTGAATGAACCTCAAGTAGAGGTGGTAAAGGGAAGGACTCCAGTTCGGAGAGAAGGGTTCGCACGCGAACCGCAGTCGTGAGCCCTGACCTGGGCCGCCTATGTGAGAGATGAACTACCATGGGTGGGAAAAGCAGACAGCAACTCGGATCCTCAGGAGAACGACGAGTGTGTGCACCATAACCAGCGAGCACTTGCGCACGTCGGATCCGCAATAGAAGGCCGACGCCCTCCACCAGGACACTGGTCACCGGACTCGTTCTAAAAGTTCCCGTCGCTATGTGGTGCACTGCCGAACCGTAAACCAGACTCCCATAATCAAGTCGGGATTGAACAAGTACTCTGTAGAGCTGCAACAGCGTAGAGCAATCTGCACCCCAGTTGGTGATGCTCAGGCATCGGAGACCATTGAGGTGGCGCCAGCACTCCCTTTTAAGCTGACGGATGTGAGGCAGCCAAGTCAATCGGGTGTCGAAATCCAGTCCCAAGAATTGGAACGTCGTACGGATGAATGATACGACAGCGGCAGAAGTGCATGACACACGACTTCGCAGCTGAAAACTGGAAGCCATGGGCTAGAGCCCATGACTGCGCCTTGTGAATGCCTCTCTGAGCGCCGCTCAGCAACACCAATACTGGAGGAGCAATACGAAATGCAGAAGTCATCCACATATAGAACAGGGGAGACCGACGGCCTCCTGAAAACGGGGGGCACTATGGAAGGCACCAACGTGGACATGGCAAGTACGGAACGACAGGAAGTTTTGAATAAAAATCGAGAGCGGGCCCTGGAGACCCACTCATACAATGTGGCAAGGATATAATGTCAGGTCGTGTCGTATGCTTTACATAAGTCAAAAAAGACGGCAACCAAGTGTTGGCGTCTGGTAAAGGCTGTTCGGATGGTGGACTCGAGGGACACAAGATTATCAGTGGTAGAGGGACCCTGGCAGAAGCCGCCTGGCATGGAGCCAGTAGTCCACGTGACTCCAGGACCCAACCCAACCACCGACACACCATATGTTCAGGCACCTTACACAGAACGTTGCCGAGGCTGATGGGCCGGTAGCTATCCACATCAAGCGGATTTCTACCGGGTTTTAGCACTGGAATGATGGTGCTCCCCCGCCATTGCACAATTGCTGGTTGAAGATTACGAGGAGATATCGCTTGCAGTTAGACGAGAGATGTTTAATCAGCTGACTGCGGATCCAGTCTGGTCCAGGAGGGACAGGGTCACCTGCTGCAACCGACTTATTTCCTGAACAAGCTATATTCATGATGTCTGAGGGTCTAGCGAGATCTTGGTCCTCAGCAGACGCCAAAATCTTCACCTCCTCCTCAGATGCAGAGTTGGTAGGCAGCAGTGGTGTTGGTGCCACCACAATTTTGGATTTCTCTCGTTAATCCTTGAGTTTCTCTGGCTGGGAGGACTTCACTGATTCAGGCTCCAGGACTGAGGATGATCGTGAAGCCCTACGACCAGCTGCTTTCCGACACTACAGCCACTGGTGGGTGTCACCTTTCCCACTAGCAGAAAACTGGAAAGGGAGTGACCCAAGGAACCCCTTCCTAGCGACAGGAGCTGAAGAAAACTTATGATTCTCCAGCTGAGAAGAGGGGACTGGTGTCCCTGATGGTTGGAGGGACAGTGCTACCAAAGTAGGTAGTGTGGGAGCAACAGGGAGGGAAGTGCCCCCCCCCCCCACCATCAATGGGGCAGGTGTAGTCTTCCAGCTCTAAGAGCCGACTGGAACTCATGTAGCTGATGGGGCTACAACTGTTCTCATAGCGGCTGCATAAGACGTTCTCATAGCCACAGGTTCGGGTCTTATATTCCATGATTTTCCTTTCTTGCTGTAAAATCCTGCAGTCTGGTGAACAAGATGAATGATGTTCGCTGCAGTTGACACAGATGGGAGGTGGGGCACATGGAGTATTGTGAGGGGAAAGACGTCTAAAATCTCGACATGTGATGCTGGAAGGACAGTAGGAAGACACATGGCCGAACTTCCAGCACTTACAGCACCGCAATGGGGGAGGGATATATGGCTTGACGTCACAGTGTAGACCGTCATCTTGACCTTCTCTGGTAATGTGTCACCCTCAAAGGCCAAGATGAAGGCACCAGTGGCAACCTGATTATCCCTCGGACCCTGATGGATGCACCAGACGAAATTAACTCCTTGTCACTCTACACTGGCGCGCAGCTCGTTGTCAGACTGCAAAAGAAGGTCTTTGAGGAATATAAGACCCTGGACCATATTTAAGCTCTTATGAGGCGTGATTGTAACGGAAACATCTCCCAGCTTGTCAAAATCGAGTAATGCTCGTGACTGGGCAGGGGATATCATTTTTATCAAGACTGACCCTGACCACATTTTGGACAAGCTCTCCACCTCCCCAAACTTGTCTCCTAAATGCTCTACAAAAAAACTGAGACTTAATCAAGACAAAAGAGTCATCATCAGCTCTCGTACATAATAGGTACTGGGGTGAATAATATTGTGGAATATAAGACCCTGGACCATATTTAAGCTCTTATGAGGCGTGATTGTAACGGAAACATCTCCCAGCTTGTCAAAAGCAAGTACTGCTCGTGACTTGGCAGGTGATATCATTTTTATCAAGACTGACCCTGACCACATTTTGGACAAGCTCTCCACCTCCCCAAACTTGTCTCCTAAATGCTCTACAAAAAACTGAGACTTCATCAAGACAAAAGAGTCCCCATCAGCTCTCGTACATAATAGGTACTGGGGTGAATAAGATTCGCTGCCATCCTTAGCCTGGTGTGCCTCCCATGGTGTGGCTAGGGAGGGGAACAATTTAGGATCATACTCCCTTGCACTGTACTGAGACTTGGAAAGCTTAGAGACTGCTGGCGTTTGATTAGCAGCAAGTGATGAGGTGGTACACTTCACCGCATGTCATCCACCCTGATGCCACCCACTCGGAACAGGGGCCCTCCCCATGGGCGCCAGCCAGCCGCAGCAAAGGACACCTGGCAGGATGGCCATTGCTGGGAATCCTGCTGCCCCAGGGTACAGGTATCTACTCCCTGGCATATGTGGGTAGTTGACGGCGCAGGCATCAGCACAGCGATCCCTGTGTGGTCAGAGGACTGCAACCAACAGGGTACATGGCGTCCCCACCACATCGGACTGGCTACCATGTTGGATATGAGATGCAAAGAATTCCATGGTCATCGTCTGTGCAGAAAACGACACTACATAGTGGGTGGAGGAAAACGCACTCAGTAAGGTGTCCTCGCCCAGGAGATGGAGGATGAACGGGACTGCACTGCCTCGACGAGAAACTGGGCTAAAGATCTCAATGCACAATGGACACGATGCACCATGTAAGGCGCCCTTCCCCAGTTGGCTCGCTGTTCGGGAAAGTTTTGAAAAATTCAGGTCAGACCCTACAGGGGACCATCACAAAGGCCGAAAGGTGGGAGACTCCATTTAGTCGCCTCTTACGACAGGCAGGAATACCTTGGGTCTATTCTAACCCCTGGGCCCACAGGGGCTAGGTAGAACTGATAGGGGAGACAGAGAAGATGCAACGAAGAGCGGCGAGTTTCGTCACGGGAACGCTTTCTCGGTGCGAGAGCGGTTACAGTGGTGCTCAATAAATTCCAGTGGCAGAATCTGCAAGGGAAGCGTTGTGCATCACGGAGAGGTTTACTACTAAAATTTCGAGATAATAGTTTCCGGGAATACTCGAACAACATATTACATCTTCCAACGTAAGTCTCATAAACTGACAACGAGAAATTACAGCCAGTACAAGGGCTTACCGACAATCATTCATCCCACGCACCATTCGCGTGTGGAACGGGTAGCGGAATCAGTTAGTGGTACCACAATTACCATCGCTAGTGGCAGCAGGACAAAAGCCCAACGGAGTGTTAACCGCTTCTGACCCGCAGGCCCAGCACCATTTCTCCACATTATCCACCATGCCGCGAACTGCTTTACAACACAGGAACAGTCTCCTTAATCCATTAGAAAGTATACAAATAACACTCAGTACATATAATTATCAATGTACAAAAATGGTTCAGTTTCTCTTTAGTCGTTTCTTTTAGGAAATTACACATTCTCTAGACACGCAAACATTCTATTAACACAAAATTACTTGATCAATAAACTGAGGTGACAAGAGCCATGTACAGCTTTTAATATCGAGTCAGAATACCTTTCTCAAGGCTTAGTACAGAAAAATGACGTGGCGTAGACTAAACAAGTCGTTGGAAGTTCCCTGCAGAAATACTGAGCCATGTCCTGTACTATCAAAAACAGTCTTGATCACAATTTATTTATTACGGTGACCGGTTTCGACCACTACGGTGGTCATCTTCAAGACCAATGAGTAAGAACCTCCTCATGCTAGAGAATCACTGCTCTAGTACACCACACTATTGATTCTCCAGCAGGAGGTGGTTCAAACTCATTGGTCTGAAGATGACCACAGTATTGGTCGAAACTGGTCACCGTAATAAATCAATTGTGATCAAGACTGTTTTAGATAGTATTTTTTTTCTTTTTTTGGCAGCAGGCTTCTTTTCATTATTATGGAAACACCACCAGCTTGCGTAGTACCTGGTTGACAACTTCAGTCGATGGCTTCGTGGGGACTGCCTCCCATTCGAACACTAACATCAGCCACTCTCGCATCCTAATATGAGGCAACCGAAATCGGGACTCAAGTGACAAGGCCAATGTTTTTCAGTAGTCTAGGGTCCAAACAATATGGTCACAAAGCCCAGGAGAGGTGCTGGAAGCGATGTCGTGCAGTTAGCAAAGGCCCTCGCGTAGGTCGTCTGCTGCCATAGTCCATTAACGGCAGATTTCGTCGCATTGCCTTAGAGATACGTTCGTCGTTCGTCCCACGTGGATTTCTGCGGATATCTTACGCAGTGTTGTTTGTCTTGACAACTATACGCAAACGCTGCTGCTCTCGGTCGTTAAATGCAGGTCTTTGGTCACCGCGTTGTCCTTGGTGACTTAATGTCTGAAATGTGGTATTCTCGGCATGCTTTGACAATGTGGACCTCGGAATATTGATCTGCTAAGCTATTACCGAAATTAAATGTCCTATGCATCTAGCTGCAAATATCATTCCGCGTTCAAATCTGTTAATTCCCGTCGTGCGGCCACAGTCACATCGAAAGACTTTTCACATGAATCAGCCAAGCACAAATGACAGCTCCACCAATGCAGCGTCCTTTTACACCTTCTGTACGAGATACTACCGCCATCGGTATATGTGTATTCACTATCCCACTTTTGTCGCCTCAGTGTACCTCGACCACATTTGAATGGAAAACTTTGCGTACCCCCACATGGCCCACAATCTATTTTAAAAATTTATTGCACAAGAACTTCTGTTTTCCCAATAAAGAAAATGACTTGACTAAAACTTTCTCTCAGACCTCCAAGTTCCTTTTGACTGTCCTTCTGCTTTTGTCCTGCTTGCTGTATTCGTTCGAGTTCACGCAAAAAATTTCTGCATGCCTGCTCCTCCCAGCGGGTGGAAAACTTATTACCTCCGTGATTTTGTCGTCCTAAGAATTGGCAAGACAGTTGTTATAGCATCATCTTCCTCTTCTAATAATATATCCATAGTTTCTTCAAAACTTATCAAGACGTAAACACCCTTTCAGTACTTACTTCACTGCCCGATCTGTCAACTGTCAGTCACTTTCATGAGTTATTTGTCTCTCCCCCATTCAGTGCATTATTAAGTGAATCTATAGTCTACAACTCTTTGCGGTGTATCGTGATTTCGGAGTATTACAATCTTTGCCAAAATCGCGCCTACCACTGAATCGGTTCTTTGGAGACCAGTGTCCTCTCTGGGAATTACTGGTCCAACTTTTACTGTTGTAATGCAAGTGCTTTGAGTTTACGACTCTGCTCTCCTGTACGGCGTTCTGAAGAAGAATCATTCCTCTCGCATTGTTCATGTAATAAGCATTATAAAGCCTTAACATCATTCACTTTTCTACCACCTATAACGGTGTCTCACTGTATTCAGAGTGGAAACTAAGACATATTCTCACTAATTCTGCCGATTCATACAGCACATCAAGGTACTGGTTTCGTCTAACCGTCCCTTTAAAAAATCAAAATTGCGTTAAGTTACTGTATGCCTCTACAATTAAACACTTAATTTCGCTTGGTCCAGAATAGCTTTAGACCAAACCTCAGTGAGAAATGTATGTTTAAGTGCTGGGCATGTCTTACAGTCACGCATTAGCAAACACATATTTGATGCTGCCTCTTCCCTCAGGTAATCACACACAAAAAAGTTTTTATAACGGACTCCATGACATTCACAAGGCATCTTGCAAATGATCAATCAGTAATAGATGTTGATCGTTTATAGGGTCTGAGAAGAGCGTACGTTTTTGGACCGAAATGAAATGTCTATTCTTATCTTTGTCCCGGTCATTTACCATTTCATACATATCTGGTCTCCCCTACATGGGTGTGCCACGTACGCGACATAACCTTTCTCCTAAGTCACGTAATTCCAAGAACTCAGTGCTGCTTCTTTTATTTCCACTGCTGATTTCATTGATCGTTTCATTACTTGCCACAGCTTTGTCATGACTCGCGGGCCACTGAAGCTCAAACAACAATTTTCGCAGTTCTTCCGATTAATATTGGTCTGATTTTGTTTAAAGCGTAGTACATATAAAGTTCGTCATTGTCGTTTACTGCAACAGGACGAGTGTGATCAGGACCTGAATCACTGCCAAGTGATAGTTGTTCAACTGCTGGAGTGATCATTTCGAACTTGTCCGCAACTTTGTCTACGTTCTCGTCTTGCTGCTTTAAGATCTCGTTGTGAAGCATAACTTCCTGGCATCCACTCCAGAGAATTTCCCCTTGCTCCTTACCGACTTCCTTTATCGCTTCAGTGCTTGTGTTGGATCAATCGATATGACCTTACTTTGCAACATAGATCACTTTCAATAGCCATCATCCGGTTTTCGATACGCTCAAACACACTGAAGGGAAAAAATTACAGCACAAAGAAAGAGTGGCGCAACGTAAACCAAAGTTCGTAGGCGTGTTTCTACATATGAAAAATGAAGTCTATTCAAATTTCGCTCCAAGAGTGTGTCGCTAGTAGCGGCACTATGAGGATGGAAATCACACTTGCTTTAAATACACGCTGTGACGGTCTTGAGCGTTAGTTACTTTGACATTGGACGTGGTGAGTCGATGTTAGTCAAGAATGCCTTTAAGGCAATAAAAAAGCCATTATTGACATCTCACTGAGTTTGAACGAGGTCGTGTAGTACGACTACGAAAAGCTGGATGTTCCTTCTGCGATATTGCAGAAAGGCTCTGCAGAAATGTAGCCAACGTACATGATTACTGGCAACAGTGGTCACGAAAATATAAGGTCGTCCGAAGACGGGACTCCAGATGACCACATGGCTTTACCGAGAGGGAAGATCATCTACATCTACATCTACATTTATACTCCGCAAACTACCCAACGGTGTTTGGCGGAGGGCACTTTACGTGCCACTGTCATTACCTCCCTTTCCTGTTCCAGTCGCGTATGGTTCGCGGGAAGAACGACTGTCTGAAAGCCTCCGGGCGCGCTCTAATCTCTCTAATTTTACATTCGTGATCTCCTCGGGAGGTATAAGTAGGGGGAAGCAATATATTCGATACCTCATCCAGAAACTCACCCTCTCGAAACTTGGACAACAAGCTACACCGCGATGCAGAGCGCCTCTCTTGCAGACTCTGCCACTTGAGTTTGCTAAACATCTCCGTAACGCTATCACGGTTACCAAATAACCCTGTGACGAAACGCGCCGCTCTTCTTTGGATCTTCTGTATCTCCTCCGTCAACCCGATCTGATACGGATCCCACACTGATGAGCAATACTCGAATATAGGTCGAACGAGTGTTTTGTAAGCCACCTCCTATGTTGATGGCCTACATTTTCTAAGGGCTCTCCCAATGAATCTCAACCTGGTACCCGCCTTACCAACAACTAATTTTATATGATCATTCCACTTCAAATCGTTCCGCACGCATACTCCCAGATATTTTAGAGAAGTAACTGCTACCAGTGTTTGTTCAGCTATCATATAATCATACAATTAAGGATCCTTCTTTCTATGTATTCGCAATACATTACATTTGTCTATGTTAAGGGTCAGTTGCCACTCCCTGCACCAAGTGTCTATCCGCTGCAGATCTGCCTGCATTTCGGTACAATTTTCTAAAGCTGCAACTTCTCTGTATACTACAGCATCATCCGCGAAAAGCCACACGGAACTTCCGACACTATCTACTAGGTCATTTATATATATTGTGTAAAGCAATGGTCCCATAACACTCCCCTGTGGCACGCCAGAGGCTACTTTAACGTCTGTAGACGTCTCTCCATTGAGAACAACATGCTATGTTCTGTTCGCTAAAAGCTCTTCAATCCATCCACACAGCTGGTCTGATATTCCGTAGGCTCTTACTTTGTTTATCAGGCGACAGTGCGGAACTGTATCGAACGCCTTCCGGAAGTCAAGGGAAATAGCATCTACCTGGGAGCCTGTGCGGCGTATGGCTCTGGCGCATCGTACTGCACCTGCAGCAGCAATTCGAGCAGCAGTTGGCACCACAGTGACACAACGAACGGTTACAAATCTGTTACTTCAAGGACATTTCTGAGCCAGAGTTCCTGTAGCGTGCACTCTGCTGAGCCCAAACCACCGTCATTTGCGTCTTCAGTGTTTCATTTATTTGTTTCATTTATTTATTTAATCTACAGTACAAAGTAACCCAGCGCTTTGGAATATAAAGTGGGTTGGATGATATATCAATAGAAAAACTTCTTATTGTCACAATCTTAATGATAAGCATTTGTAATGGCATATCAAATAATAAAAAAGAACATAAAAGTTCCTCAAAGGTTACAGGGAGCTGAATGCTTTACGACTGTTTAAGTGGTTCTATATAATTCGTTTATGCCTAGTTGAGGAGAATATCATTTATATAATGGAAACATTAAAAATGTAATACAATAAGTGTGGTAGAAATAAGTTGCAAAATGTAAAGGGAAGTGAAATGCTACATTTAGATGTGTAATATAGTCTAACTAGCTTGTTGGTTGACAACAGCCTATTTCTACCTATTTTAGTTGAGTAGGTCTCGGTAGAACCTCTAATTATTCTCATCTGAAATAGTGTTCCCTTACGTACTTTTGTTGTCTCTGCGTGTACTGACATATTACTTGGAGTGTTGCGTGAAAGAACAATGCATTATACTCAGTTGTTGTTTTAATTTTTGTAGTTGTGATATATTCTATGTGATGCTCTAGATACATACACACCTAGTGTCATACAGATTATATACTGACTGAGTATCTCATACGTGGAATACATGAATTTTAGCTTTACATGAATAATGAACTTGTGGTTGTAAATTCATTAGTAGAAACAAAATGTAGTTCATTGCTACTTGAGTGCAGTATTCCTCATGTAACTTAATAGTTACATTTTTAGTGTACTATACGGTTTACAATTGACATATAAGCTACGGGAGGAGGCGCCTCAGAGTAAAAGTTCTTCGAGCTTTACCCTCCCAAGCGATGTTTGCCTTATTATTAGAGTCTTACTATGGTGTCACTGCTTGTGTCGGTGTTCTGTTTGTTTTATGATTGTTACTGCCGGTTGTGTTCTTTGTGGCTGTATTATCGCATAAAGAGTCAGGTGTTGTTGATTGGGGCCCTCATGTGTTGATCCCTTCCGAGTCATGTTCGCTTGATGTGTTCGTTCCTTCCTCGGTTTCGGAATATGCCGCTGTATTTGTGTCCTCCCACGTTGTTTGTTGTTTTGTTTGTGCTTGTCTGCGCCTCCTTCCATACTGATTTTTCATACAGTGTGTTCGATCCAGTATTGGCTACGTTATTTACTGTGTTCCAATCATCGGGATTTCGTGTTATTCTGGCGATGTTATATTCTGCACAGGTCTCACATGTGCTAGCGTGTTGCATTGTAGTGTGACTTGTTCTGGTGTCTCAGTTTCTCAGCAAATGCCTATTTCTTTGTTAGTTTGTCCAACGCGGTTTCAGTGACCGGTCAGGAAATGGACCATTGTCCTGCTTGGGTCGACATGTTTTAGTTGTAATCTCACACGTACGTCAGGAAACGGCCTTGCCGCAGTAGATGCACCGGTTCCCGTGAGATCACGGAAGTTAAGCGATGTCGGCCGGCACTTGGATGGGTAACCATCCAGCCGCCACGCGCTGTTGCCATTTTTCCGGGTGCACTCAGCCTCGTGATGCCAATTGAGGAGCTACTCGACCGAATAGTAGCGGCTCCGGTCAAAGAAAACCACCATAACGACCGAGAGAGCGGTGTACTGACCACACGCCCCTCCTATCCGCATCCTCAACTGAGGATGATACGGCGGTCGGATGGTCCAGATGGGCCGCTTATGGCCTTAAGACGGATTGCTTTTTTCGTGTACGTCAGGGAAGAAAGAGTGTACACGGCGACCCTTGTCGGATGCCAACCACTCTATGTGCCGTATTTGAATCCAATGTTGGTTCCTGTAATCTCAGTGACTTTATCGAGCCTGTTCCTCTTAAGCCAGTAAATTGCACCTCTATAACGTATAGTTATGTCTATGGAGCAAGTCCCCATCACAAAGCACAGTGCCTCTAGTGATGTGGTGTTGATCACTCCGCTCATTCTCAGGAGTACACTACGTTCACCTCTTCTTGTTATATGTTCAGTCTGGGGGCCCAAGCTTTTGCGGCAAAGCGTGCAATAGACTCAAATATAGCAAGTGGTAGGTCATTATTGTCATAGGTAATTTCTACTGCTTTGTGTTGTGTCTTGCCAGTTCGTGCATAATTTTAGAGGCTCTTCCAAGTGTCACTTTGATATGTTCGTTGAAAGTCTGTTTTTCTTCAAAATGCAGTCCTAGACAGCATGTGGCGAGCTTCCTGCATATGCTAGTATTGTCCAATTTTAGAACTGGGTTCCTCTGAGCAGTAAATATACTGTTTTGGTAGATACCATTTTTATTTTATTTTATTTGCACCAGTTGTTCATTTTCTGAAGCAGTTGCGTATCTTTTGTTTCTAATGCTGCTCTAATGCTGGCACCACTACGAGCAGGTCATTTGTGTGCGTCACCACACCTCTTACCCTGTCGTCACCGTCCAGAGTGTACAAGGGCTCGATTGCAATATCTCAAAATATTGACCAGCAGATTGAGCCCTGTGGACACACCTGTGTCATTCTCTTGACAACCTTGGGTGTGCGAGGCCTTCACTCCGCCAATCTGCTGTAGTCGAGGTGGTCATTATAGAGGGACACTGACAGCCACATTTCCCTTAAGCTGTCAAGGGCGTCGGCCGCCACAGATTGTCAAAAGCCCGACTATGTCGATTATTACGGTGGCCACCTATTTGTCGCTGATATTTGTTGCTGTCACTGGTTGACGGCGTGTTCTGCTGCTCTACCTTCCCTGAAGCAGAACTGAATGGGTGTTAGGCCGAAGGGTCGTCTGTGCGATTGGAGGCGGTCGCACAAGGGCCTTTCTTGCACCTCGGCGACCGTGTTTAAGATGCAGATCGATCGGTACGTTTTGGGGTCTGTTGGCTCTTTGTCTTTGGATTTCCCAATTACTACTACATCAGCAGATTTCCAGGGGTTTGGAATTCTGCTTGTTAGTAGTGCCTCGTTGAACATATTAGGAAGAAAAGCTGTGATTCGTGTTACTGTTTGTTTTAATGTTTCTGAAAGTATTTTATCTGGGCCGCGTGCTTTCCGGTTTTTAAGACTGGTGATTGGCGTCACAGCCTTTTCTTGTGAGAATGGTTCTGTTACGCTGTTAATAACGTATGGCTGATTCATCCTGTCTCTTAGGTCAGCGTGGTGTCGCTCGTCCTGTGTGGGGTCGTCATCTTGGAGAAACTTGTTCAAGAGATATTCTGCTGTTCTGCTCAATGCTTTTGTTAACTGTGCCGTGCGCTTGTTTTAGAGTGGATAGAAATATCAGAGTCTTGACTTGTTGTCCCCAGATGTCGTTTTGTAATTAGGTTTTGACGAAATTGGTCCAATAGTCTTGCCTTTTTGTCTTTATTTAGTTTTTTTTCCTTTAGTGTCACAGTACAAGTCGAGTGTTATCTGTCTTTCAGAAGGTGTCTTTGCTTGTCCGTAGTACTTTTTGTAGGACCTCTGTCAGAACATGTGCTTTGTAATCTATACTACCTCGAAGAGTGCGTAGTGATTTACTCAGGTTTTAGTGTGCCAGCAATTCACACTTTTAATTGCTTAATTCGCGCGTACATGAACCTGTAATCTTCCAGTGCTAACCACTTAAATATGTTCATTAGAAAAATGTATTCTCGAAATTTCATTACTCTACATTAACTACTTTTTGGTATCGCAGTTTTTCCCGTCAGTGTATTTCAGGCTATTTGCCACCCGTGAGCAGCTGTACCTGTGATGACGTATCCACAGCAGTCGCTGCACCACTCCCCCTAGCTCGCCTTAAGGCAGAGCGTGCTGGTTGATGAGCCGACAGATGTCAGCCTATGTCCTAATGGACACATTTCCCCTTAAGCGTCTCCCAACGGCCTTGGCCATGACATTACGTTCTAGTCAAGTCACTGTCCTCTATAACTGCCTGCATCCACCTGCGAGGTCGTTGCGGCAAAGGTTTTTGCTGAAACGGTCGTCCGTTGTTTGTTGCGAGGAGGTACGCACTGAAAGGCCCTATCGCTGTGTGGAGTGAGTCCATGAGCTCAAAAAATATGTTCTGCTTTGAAGTGGAATATGTATGCTTGTACATTTTGATAGACAATTACTGGTGAGCACACCATAAGCATTAACTGAATATTTTTGCTTTCAGTTACCATGAGATGAACTTTGTCAAACGCAGAGAGGAGAGTACATTTGTTTGAATCAAAAAATTAAGTACCTGTGAACTGACACTTATCAGAAGTAAACAGGTCATAGGCAATGATGAATTCTTTTAACCAGCAGGCAGTCATGAATGGCAATGACAAAAAAACTCCTCAAGCATAAGCTGTCTAGCGTGTAGTATTTATGTGGACTCCTGAGAATATTTCCTGCTAGAGAAGATGGGTGGTAGTCCACAGTGATTTCCATAAAATGTACTGAATCTTGACTAAATGAAATAGAATGAGTCCGTAGTATGGGTACTGAGTAACAACGAGATGCAACTACGCTGAGGTGAGAAAAGACATGGGATAGCGATATGCACTTATACAGATGGTGGTAGTATTGCGTACAAAAGTATAAAAGCACAGTGCATTGGCGGATCTGTCATATGTACTCAAGTGTTTCATGCGAAAAGGTTTCCGACTTGATTAAGGCCACATAATGGGAATTAACAAACTTTGAAAGTGGGATGGTAGTTGGAGATCGACGCATGGGACATTCCATTTCGGAAATCGTTACAGAATTCGATATTCCGAGATCTACAGTCACAAGAGTGTGCCGAGAATACCAAATTTCAGTCATTACCTCCCACCACGGACAACGCAGTGGCCGATGGCCTTCGCTTAACAACAGAGAGCAGCGGAATTTGTTTAGAGTTGTCAGTGCCAGCAGACAAGCAACGCTGCGTGAAATAACCGCAGAAATCAATGTGGACGTACGACAAACGTATCTGTTACGACAGTGTGGTGAAATCTGGCATTAGTGGCCTACGGCAGCAGACAACTGACGCATGTGCCTTTAATAACAGCACACCACCTGCAGTGTCTCTCCTGGACTCGTGACCGTATTGGTTGGACCCTAGACGACTGGGGAACCGTGACCAGGTCACGTGAGTCTCGATTTCAGTTGGTAAGGGCTGATGGTAGAGCTAGAGTGTTGCGCAGACCACAAGAAGCCATTGACCGAAGATATCGACAGTGTTCTGTGGAGACTGGTGGCTCCACAATGGTGTGGGCTGTGTTTACATGAAATGGAGTGGGTCCCATGGTCTAACTGAACCGATCATTGACTGGAAAGAGTTATGTTCGGCTACTTGGAGACTATTTGCTACATGGCCGAGAATCGAACCTGGGGCCCCGTCGTCGAGTCAGCAACGCTAATCGTAAGACCATGAGCTGCTGACTTCTGTATATAAATCATTAGTTTGAGTCACCGTGCTCTCGTGTTCCATATCAGGTTTAATTTACAAGGACACAAGTTAAAAAAAAGAGAATTGCTACGTCTATACACGAAGATAGCTGATCAAAATCAATATCAGTATCAACTAAATGTAATAACTTAGTTCCTTAAAATCAATAATTTAATCGTACGCCTTCCTGAAGTCGCGAAGGTGAGCAAGTATTCCCTGTTACTGAGTTTCAGTTATGAAAGGGTGAACTTAATATTCGTTATCTATTCTGCGCGTGATCACGTCTTCCTGAAACCCCTTTGGTATTCGCCCAATTGTGTATCGACCTGTTGTTCCGCCTTATTCTGTAGAGCTATTGAGAGGCTCTTCTGTAGGCAGGAGAGGGGTGTCTCGGTAGTTGTTCGCAACTGTTCTGTACCCTTTCTTGTGTAGTGGTTGAAGTGCGATAGAAGTCCATCCTCTTGCAAGTTTTTCGCTCCCCAAATCTTTTGAATAATTACAAGTTATCTCCTGCATGCTTCCACATTTCACCAATTTTGTTGTCCTTCAGTGCTTGGATGATATTCCTGATTTCTTCCTTCGTACGTGGAAACGTATCTGGGTGGATGATAGGATTGTTTTCATAAACGAATGCGATCTCTGTCGCCTCGCAGATGAAAAATGCGAGAGAAGTACGATGAAAGCAAGGATAAACCAACGTCTACTGGCGTGAAAGGATTAAAAATGTTCTTCCTTGATTGTTCGTTAAGTTTTACATTTTAGTCCTACTGTTTCTCACCGTATTTTCCTCAGTTAAACAACTAAATACAAAACCCAATATCTAACTTCCTCACAGCAGGAACATACTCTGAGATGACTGAATATAGTGTCATACCTCCTTTTGCCCGGTATAGCGCAGCAACTTTATCTGTCACGGAGTTAACAAGCCGTTGGAAGTCCCCTGCAGAAGTACTGAATCATGTTGCATCCATATCCGTTCGTAATTGCGAAAGAGTTGCCCGAGTAGGATTATGTGCGCGAACTTACCTCTTGATTATGTCCCAAAACGTGCGAT
The DNA here is from genome assembly GCF_023897955.1 of Schistocerca gregaria. NCBI lineage: Eukaryota > Metazoa > Arthropoda > Insecta > Orthoptera > Acrididae > Schistocerca > Schistocerca gregaria. Next base: position 363,923,986 of record NC_064920.1, read on the forward strand.
GAGATTCAAGTTGGGTGGTCTGGGCGGCCAAATCAGTCGCTCTAATTGTCCAGTGTTCTTCAAAACAACCGTGAACAATTGTGGCTTGGTGACACGGCGCACTGTCAATCCTAAAAACTGCATCGTTGTTTAGGAACTTGGAGTCTATGAAGGGCTACAAATGGTCTCCAAGCAGCCTAACCCATCCATTTCCTGTCAATGGTCGGTTCAGTTGCATCAGACGACCCAGTCCATTCCATTTAAACACAGCCTCACCATTATGCAACCATCAGCTTGAACAATGTCTGCTGAAATCTGGGGTTCATCGATTCGTGGGATCTCCACCACACTCTAGCCCTACCATTAGATCTTTCCAATTGAAATAGGGAGACACATGACCCGGCTACTGTTTTCCAGTCGTCTAGTACCAAACCGATATGATCACTAATCCAGGAGAGGCGCTGCAGGCGATGTCATGCTGTGAGCAAAGGCACTCGCGTCGGTCGTCTGCTATCATAACCCATTAACGCTAAATTTCGCTGCACTTTCCTAACGAATGCGTTCGTCGTACTTCCTATATTGATTTCTGCGGTTATTTCACGAAGTGTTGCTTGTCTGTTAGCACTGACAGCTCTTCGCAAACCCTCTGCTCTCGGTCGTTAAGTGAAGGCCGTCTCCTAACGCGTTGTCGTGGTGACAGGTTAGCCCCATAATTTTATACTCTACGCGTACTCTTGACACTGTAGATCCCATAATACTGAATTACCTAACGATTTACGAAATGGAATATCCCATGCGTCTAGCTCCAAATACTATTCCGCGTTCAAAGTCTGTTAGTCCCCGTCGTGTTGCCAAAATCATGTCGGAAAACTTTTCACTTGAATCTGCCCTTTTATACCTTGTGTACGCGATGCTACCACCGTCTGTGTATGTGCATATCGTTATCCCACGACTTTTTTCACCTGTGCTGTGTCGGCTCTTATCGATAGTGCACTTGGTACGCTCTTTGGTTGTCACCCAGCAATGGATTCACGAGTGGCGGCTAACAGCGCGTGCATGGCGACTTATGAGCCTTTTATAGGGGTACCGGATTCGCGGAGAGGAAGGTTCGAGTTGGCAAGAGGACCGCGGACTCCATTTCGAGCGACAAGCTGATTGGGCGCCTCCTGTGCAACACCTGGTTGAGAGCCCGACGCCGCCGCGGTGCCTATGCGAGCGTGCGGGCAGGAGGGGAAGTGCGTATCTGTACTTCGGGCGAAGGAATTGTAAGGTCTTATGGAGCACCCAAAGGACGACTCGTGTACCAGTTACCACTTCCAAGACCACTGTTCAACCAAAAAAGAACGAAATTTGGTGAGGAGGTTTCAGAACTTTTACTGTCCTTGTGCGCTTGCGCTGCGACGACGACCTATTGATCTGCAGTCGGTTTCTTACTTAGTTTACCATTCAAACAGCTGTCACACAAGCCAGCCCACACTAGACGCTAAAACAAGTACTAGCGGCCGCCACGATAACCAGCAGCCCACAGGCCGACACTCCTAACATTATATATACTAAGATGGTATCCGTTCTTTCGCACATGTCGGAAAGAACAGATGCCATCTTAGTAAATATATAGTTAAGGCTCACCGGCCACTTGACCATCTTCTGCTTCTGTGCGAATGCACAAACAGTGCCTGAAATCTTACGGGAATCGGCAACGCGCAGCGGGTAATGAGTATAATGGGCGAGGGCACTACGAATGTAGTGCGGGACAATACTTTGAGAATGGTGGTTTCGCGGGAGGCGTGCCAGAGATAATCCCTGCAGCCGCGCTATCCTCTGTGTCCTCGGTGGCTCAGATGGATAGAGCGTCTCCCATGTAAGCAGGAGATCTCGGGTTCGAGTCCCGGTCGGGGCACACATTTTCATCTGTCCCCGTTGACGTATGTCAACGCCTGTAAGCAGCTAAGGGTGTTCATTTCATTGTAACTCCTAACATTACCTTAACACTCCGAAGAATAATGGAAACATTATTCCCCGGACTCACGACCACCGAAGTAGTAAGATTATGGGGTGTGTCTCACAATTCTTCACGCAGTTCATGTCGGGCTCGCTCAACTGGACTAGCATACAAACCATTATCACGCCACTACTTACACCAATACATAGATAACACGCCACACCAGCCCCGAAACGCAGACGCCAACACAAACTCACAGATCCTGTTTTGGAATGCCAACGGTATCACAAACAAAAGAGCCGAAATGGTTGTGTTCATGGAGCAAAAGGATATCCGAATCGTCCTAGTGAACGAAACTCTGCTTACGCGTCACGAACAGCTAAACATCCCAGGATACGGCGTTTATCGTACCGACCGAGCTGACGGCAGGAAGGGAGGCGGCACAGCAATCATCACACACAAAGACATAGAACACTCGAATATCGAGCTCCCTGCGCTTCAGAGACTAAAGGCCACGACGGCCGTTCAACGGAGCCAACACCGCACTGGTATCGCTGTACAATCCTTCTAGAAACATAGTAACAAGCGATATCAGAACAGTTCCCACCGCCGGTAATCGCCGCTGGAGATCTGAACGCAAAACACCCCGACTGGAACTCACGAATACGTATCTCCAACGCAAGAAACTATACGAACATGCACTTGACCGAAACTACACTCCTGGAAATGGAAAAAAGAACACATTGACACCGGTGTGTCAGACCCACCACACTTGCTCCGGACACTGCGAGAGGGCTGTACAAGCAATAATCACACGCACGGCACAGCGGACACACCAGGAACCGCGGTGTTGGCCGTCGAATGGCGCAGCATTTGTGCACCGCCGCCGTCAGTGTCAGCCAGTTTGCCGTGGCATACGGAGCTCCATCGCAGTCTTCAACACTGGTAGCATGCCGCGACAGCGTTGACGTGAACCGTATGTGCAGTTGACGGACTTTGAGCGAGGGCGTATAGTGGGCATGCGGGAGGCCGGGTGGACGTACCGCCGAATTGCTCAACACGTGGGGCGTGAGGTCTCCACAGTACATCGATGTTGTCGCCAGTGGTCGGCGGAAGGTGCACGTGCCCGTCGACCTGGGACCGGACCGCAGCGACGCACGGATGCACGCCAAGACCGTAGGATCCTACGCAGTGCCGTAGGGGACCGCACCACCACTTCCCAGCAAATTAGGGACACTGTTGCTCCTGGGGTATCGGCGAGGACCATTCGCAACCGTCTCCATGAAGCTGGGCTACGGTCCCGCACACCGTTAGGCCGTCTTCGGCTCACGCCCCAACACCGTGCAGCCCGCCTCCAGTGGTGTCGCGACAGGCGTGAATGCAGGGACGAATGGAGACGTGTCGTCTTCAGCGATGAGAGTCGCTTCTGCCTTGGTGCCAATGATGGTCGTATGCGTGTTAGGCGCCGTGCAGGTGAGCGCCACAATCAGGACTGCATACGACCGAGGCACACAGGGCCAACACCCGGCATCATGGTGTGGGGAGCGATCTCCTACACTGGACGTACACCTCTGGTGATCGTCGAGGGGACACTGAATAGTGCACGGTACATCCAAACCGTCATCGAACCCATCGTTCTACCATTCCTAGACCGGCAAGGGAACTTGCTGTTCCAACAGGACAATGCACGTCCGCATGTATCCCGTGCCACCCAACGTGCTCTAGAAGGTGTAAGTCAACTACCCTGGCCAGCAAGATCTCCGGATCTGTCCCCCATCGAGCATGTTTGGGACTGGATGAAGCGTCGTCTCATGCGGTCTGCACGTCCAGCACGAACGCTGGTCCAACTGAGGCGCCAGGTGGAAATGGCATGGCAAGCCGTTCCACAGAACTACATCCAGCATCTCTACGATCGTCTCCATGGGAGAATAGCAGCCTGCATTGCTGCGAAAGGTGGATATACACTGTACTAGTGCCGACATTGTGCATGCTCTGTTGCCTGTGTCTATGTGCCTGTGGTTCTGTCAGTGTGATCATGTGATGTATCTGACCCCAGGAATGTGTCAATAAAGTTTCCCCTTCCTGGGACAATGAATTCACGGTGTTCTTATTTCAATTTCCAGGAGCGTACATTATATTTGGGCCGGACGTTTCCACGTACGTGCCTGCAAAGGCCCGACATAGGCCAGATGTGTTAGACATAGCCCTCATCAAGAGTATCACATGCACACTCAACCTTTTGGTTGAAAACGATCTGGACTCAGACCACATGCCTGTAATACTACTCACGGAAGAAACACTGCAGGACACAGAACTACGCAGGATACTGGACTACAAGCACGTGAATTAGCGCCTGTTCAAGGAAACGCTTGATAGTCGTATTCCTGACACCCTCGAAATTAACAACACCGCAACAAATAGATGAGGCGGTGGAGGCTCTTACTACTGCCGTCCAAGACGCCATGACTGGCGCCACATCAAAACAACACTCGACGACCCTGCTCCAGGAAATCCTGGGCCTTATTTCAATGAGGAACCGCCTCAGAAGATACTGGCAGCGTACCAGGAGCAGGTTCTATAAGCTGCACGTCAACAGCCATCAGGGTATAATATGGGACAAAACGTAAACATTTCGAAACGAAAAATGGGGGCAAAAAGTCGCAGGGCTAGATACCACACGTTCTGGCTTGTGGAAGCTATTCAGATACTTCACCAGTGAGAAACATTACATTCCCACTCTACAAGAACCAGGCGGCCCAGCTTACTCCGCGACGGAGGAGGTCGAGCTTATGGCCACACCACTTGCAGCGTCTTTCGTGCCGAATCTGGCTCCTTCAGATCCTGTATTCACTCTTGAAACGGACCAGGAGGTTACACGACTTGTAGCCCAGCCCTCGCGCGACGAGATCATGCGCACTAGTACAAACGAAATTACTTGGGCTATCAAGCATACCAATGCTAGTAAAGCACCTGGACCTGATAGTATTCAAATCTGTATCCTCCAAGAGTTCACGGATAGGGCTGTAGAATACCTTGTAAACATAACGAATGCCATCTTAAAACACCAACACTTCTCTAATTTTTAGAAGGTGACCAAGGTCCTGATGTTCAGGACGCCAAGATAAGACCACTCCTTCCCTCAATAATACCGACTCATCAGTCTGCTGTGCTCCCTCAGGAAGACTGTTGAGAAGGTAATACTTTACGCAACACTAGGCACTGCATCACCAACGACCGGAGCAATTCGGCTTTAGGAATCACCACTCAGCAACACAACTACTCCTCCGCGTGGTCGAACATGTAACACACTTCTACAACACGACCGAAATTACTGCGCAAACATCAACACTGTAGACAGGTAACACTACACACACGTCCAACATGTTTCCGAGAGAAAGTCAGATATCTCGATATCTGGCTGGACCGGAAACTTACAAGTGGAGGAACACATCGAATACGTTGCCAACAGAGCGCACGCGAGGCTCAAACAACTCTACCCAAGGTTCAACAGGGAAAGCACACTGAATAGGAGGGTGTCGAGGTCCATATACATGACACTGATTACACGTCTGGTGACGTACGCAGCTCCTGTCTGGGGATACGTAGCGCCTAGACGCCTGTGCCGCATGCAGATCATAAAGAACAAAGTGCTACGCATCATTAGTAACGCTACACACACACCGTGGGTCTTCACAATGAATACCGCCTTGAAATCCTCAAGGAAGTGTTCAAACAACACACCACACGACTGTACAGGAACTCGAGCCACTCGAACAATTCTTTCATTCTTACTCTGGGAAACTATGATCACAACCATAGGTGGAAGCATAAGCGGCCAAAGGAACTACTAACTAGGGCATAACCACTTATGGCAAGCTAACGTACACCTGAAAGCGACAAACGTCGGCAAGCTCCTGCATATTAGTAACGTTGACTGGATATGCCACCTGGAATTAAACCCGACCAACAGGCTACAGCAGGGAAACCGACGAACTCGCCCACTGACGCCTATGGACATGATGAACCTGTTACAGGTATGCCAGCGCTGACCGAAAAATCAACACCGGCACCTAGCGGCACCCGCCGAGTAACAGCACTGCACAACGTCAAAGGTATCGGCCTGCATGTTACCCACTACTAACAAAGCCTACCCTTGCGTGACCTGTCGCAGGCAACAAGAAAACCGCTACTGGTCTTACAACCCGACCCAACTATCGCAAGGCTTTTTTCCCTTGCCTCTTGCCTTGGCACTTTTTTTCCCTCTGACCTTCAAAAAATGCTTCAAATGGCACTGAGCACTATGGGACTTAACTTCTGAGGTCATCAGTCCCCTAGAACCTAGAACTACTTAAACCGCATCACACACATCCGTGCCCGAGGCAGGATTCGAGCCTGCGACCGTAGCGGTCGCGCGGTTCCAGACTGTAGCGCCTAGAACCGCTCGGCTACACGACCGGCACTGGCCTTCAAACCTCTGCCCTTAGTTCAACTTTCGACCCAATCTATCTCCAAATCAGCGCTTATTAATGGTTAACCTTAACAGGCGTTTGCAAACATCGCAGTACCCACATCCTGCGAGACCTCACTTTTAGTGAAAACTAACCCTTCTGCAGAGATAGCAGTAGACCTTTTGTGTTGGCCATGATGCCAGTGTCGGTACGGAGAGGCTCCACCCCTTTCTTACTTAGTCTTCGTTGTTGGCTCCAACAGATTGGAGAAGGGCTGATTATTTATTTTCTGATGTTAAGAAGCTCTTCGCCCATTACTTTCTTCCTGTTAGCATGGATCAGAATCTAATATTTTCCCCAGGCTTAAATCGACCATTTTTATGTCTGAGTACCCAGTTGAACATCAAGAATAGATTGAGTGGTACTGTTGGTCTGAACTTGCTCAGTGACTAAGTCAAGTTCTAAGATGTTTATTATGTGAGTTTGTTACTTCTCTTTGTTAATTCCATAGCTTTTGCTTCTTTCTGTTCGAATAGGCTTCTATCAACTGCATTGTTTCTTGCTAGTGTATTACACTTGTAGCTAGTTTTCTCGGACTTGTTCGCTTATTGTTCAAGAGTTAAAAGCTACTGGCGTTAGATGTAAACACTGCTGCTTTAACTTATTTTTATTCTAATTTGTGGGGTTTGAATCACTTATTCTTATTGTAGACCTGTACTTCAACTATATTTCTCGGCATGTGCAATACAATGCATAATCCTGTGAAACTTTGAAGAGACGCCCGCTCATTGTGCGTTTGTTAAATGTATTCTATGGAAGTATGTTAAATGTATTCTATGGAAACTAAAAGTGGAGAGGAGGAGAAACGAAAGTGAAGACAGGAGATCACTGCTGCCAGCTGCATCGGGACGCGGAATCAGCGGCGACGAATGCGAATGTGTACCGAACCGGGATTCGAACCCGAGATCTCCTGCTTAATAGGTAGGTGCGTTAACCACTACTGCATCCGGGACTCAGCTTTATCACAACGGCACGGATTATCTCGGATTATCTCGGCACGCCTCACGGCGAGCGCCACCGCACTGTCGGAGGTTCGAGTCCTCCCTCGGGCATGAGTGTGTGTATTTTCCTTAGCATAAGTTAGTTTAAGTTAGATTAAGTAGTGTGTAAGCTTAGGGACCGATTACCTCAGCAGTTTGATCCCAAAGGACCTTACCACAAATTTGACTGCTTATTTGACAGCATATGCATACCACTCCCCAAACACTCAGCTCACTGGCAGCGGAGTACGGGTCCATGGAAGTTCGGCAAATTAACAGTTAAAGCATCTCAGCTACATCTACATGATTACTCTGCAATTCACATTTAAGTGCTTGCAGAGGGTTCATCGAACCACAATCATACTATCTCTCTACCATTCCAATCCCGAACAGCGCGCGGTAAAAACGAACACCTAAACCCTTCTGTTCGAGCTCTGATTTCTCTTATTTTATTTTTATGATCATTCCTACCTCTGTAGGTTGGGCTCAACAAAATATTTTCGCATTCGGAAGAGAAAGTTGGTGACTGAAATTTCGTAAATAGATCTCGCCGCGACGTAAAACGTCTTTGCTTTAATGACTTCCATCCCAACTCGCGTATCATATCTGCCACACTCTCTCCCCTATTACGTGATAATACAGAACGAGCTGCTCTTTTTTGCACCCTTTCGATGTCCTCCGTCAATCCCACCTGGTAAGGACCCCACACCGCGCAGCAATATTCTAACACAGGACGATCGAGTGTAGTGTAAGCTGTCTCTTTAGTGGACTTGTTGCAACTTCTAAGTGTCCTGCCAATGAAACGCAACCTTTGGCTCGCCTTCCCGACAATATCATCTATGTGGTCCTTCCAACTGAAGTTGTTCGTAATTTTAACACCCAGGTACTTAGTTGAATTGACAGCCTTGAGAATTGTACTATTTATCGAGTAATCGAATTCCAACGGATTTCTTTTGGAACTCATGTGGATCATCTCACACTTTTCGTTATTTAGCGTCAACTGCCACCTGACACACCATACAGCAATCTTTTCTAAATAGCTTTGCAACTGATACTGGTCTTCGGATGACCTTACTAGACGGTAAATTACAGCATCATCTGCGAACAATCTAAGAGAACTGCTCAGATTGTCACCCAGGTCATTTATATAGATCAGGAATAGCAGAGGTCCCAGGACGCTTCCCTGGGGAACACCTGATATCACTTCAGTTTTACTCGATGATTTGCAGTCTATTACTACGAACTGCGACCTTCCTGGCAGGAAATCACGAATCCAGTCGCACAACTGAGACGATACCCCGTAGGCTCGCAGCTTGATTAGAAGTCGCTTATGAGGAACGGTGTCAAAAGCTTTCCGGAAATCTAGAAATACGGAATCAACTTGAGATCCCCTGTCGATAGCGGCCATTACTTCGTGCGAATAAAGAGCTAGCTGCGTTGCACAAGAGCGATGTTTTCTGAAGCCATGCTGATTACGTGTCAATAGATCGCTCCCTTCGAGGTGATTCATAATGTTTGAATACAGTATATGCTCCAAAACCCTACTGCAAACCGACGTCAATGATATAGGTCTATAGTTCGATGGATTACTCCTACTACCCTTCTTAAACACTGGTGCGACTTGCGCAATTTTCCAATCTGTAGGTACAGATCTATCGGTGAGCGAGCGGTTGTATATGATTGCTAAGTAGGGAGCTATTGTATCAGCGTAATCTGAAAGGAACCTAAATGGTACACAATCTGGACCTGAAGACTTGCCCATAACAAGCGATTTGAGTTGCTTCGCAACCCCTAAGGTACCTACTTCTAAGAAACTCACGCTAGCAGCTACTCGTGTTTCAAATTCTGGAATATTCCATTCGTCTTCCCTGGTGAAGAGAGTAGATTTACAAGGTGACAGTTATTGGAATATATGAAATAAAATGGTCGTAACTTCTGAACGGTTTGCTCTAGGACGTTCAAACTCCACGGTTGGCCGAGAGGTATGTGGGGAACGAGTATGCGCATGCATAGTTTGGTTTAGCGACGAAGCCCGCCTTCAGTTTAATGGGTTCGTCAATAAGCAAAATTGGTGCATTTGGGGGACTGACAATCCGTATTTCGCGATCGAAAAGTCTCTTCATCCTCAACGGGTCACTGCGTGGTTTCCGATGTCCAGTCACGGAAAACTCGATGCGATGTTCCTTGATGGCACTGAGACTACCGAACGGTACGTGAAGGTTTTGGAAGATGACTTCATCCCCATTGTGCAAAGTGACCCTGATTTCAACAAGATGTTGTTCATGCAAGACAAAGCTCGAACTCATCGAAGCAGGGGAGTGTTTGATGTCCTGGAGGAGCACTTTGGGGACCGCATTCTGGCTCTGGTTACCCAGAAGTCACCGGCGTGGCCCTCGATTGGCCGCCATATTCTCTAGATCGGAACACATGTGATATCTTTTTGTGGGGCTATATTAAAATACGAGGTGTACAGCAATAACCCCAAAACCACTGCTGTGCTGAAAACAGTCCTTCACGAGGTCATAGACAGCATCAATGTTCCGACACTTCAGCGGATCTTGCAGAATTTCGCTATTCGTCTGCTTCACATCATCGCCAAGGATGGCAGGCATATCTGACATGTCATAGCCTACATCCGAATATCTGTAATGACATTTACATGCTGAATAAAGTGTGTGCACGCCGTATTTTGTTACTAATTTACGTTTTTTGTCATATAGTTCATTAATTTTCACCCTGTATATTGAGTACAAGAGCCAACTAGCTGTTGGTAAAACTGTCATGGTAAAAGAATTGCAGATTAGTTATGGAATTACAAATAAAGTCGAGTGCGTTAAACTGAGGCTCAATTCATTTGAAAATAAGAAGGACGTTGCTCTTTATCATGAGAATAGGGGCAACGTTAACCGAGATGAGACTGTTAGTGAGTGTATAGGGTATTGCAATCCTAAGTTACCCAACCCAGTCTTGCCGATGTTCAGTGTCCTTAATAATCTCTCAATCGAGAATGATCAAGAAATAGTCAGGTTTTTGTGGTTTTCTGTTACCCTGGAAAACAAACCGGTATTCTGAAGATCGAGCGTTCAGTAGTTTTTCTACTTTTATATCCCTTTTCTTGTTGTTGAGTCAAGTGTTTAGTGCCATTTTGAACGTTCGTGGCACACTGGCAGAACTACGAAAAACGATTCTTTGGGAGAGACTACCAACTAGAATTAGAAATGACTTAATTAGCATTTATTCCGTGTGCAGGGACGTAATTAGGGCTTGGCAAAGTATATAGAACAAATTAGAATGGTCAGTGTGGCTCTGAACCTTCAGGCCATAGATAGCGTGACTGTAAGCAACATCTTATAAGGGAAATGACTGGATGACCGCTGGCGAATATTATTTTCTGAGTAACCTGTTAACTTTGGTGATTTTCGCAAGGCAGTTTCCAGCATAGAATGCATCAGCTTTGCTGACGAAAGACGTGATCATAGAGGTCCCTGGTACAGTTGGGCATGTCAACCTAATGAGAATGGTACTTCGGCCAAAGGAACATGTTACTGCTGCGACAGGGATGGCCATTTTGCACGTGACTGCCATCCACGACGAAAGAATTCGGCAGGTAACTGATGCCAGAGGAAAATAGGCCATCCTCCGTCTGAAGTCATACCGAAGCGTTGTAGTAACGTGAAGATGATGACAAGACACAACTTTCCTTTGTGTGTGTGCTGCTAAACCTGGAACCTATTTCAGCCATACTGTAGTCCGGCAGCAGCGTCTCTCTTCTCGACCATACCTGGTATTTGAGGACTCGTGTCATAAACAAATTTTCTTCATCGCAATCCGTGATAATTGTCGCACCATCAGTGGTCGGTTATTACTATTATTTGGCTGGATACGAGCCTGTTGTAAAATTCATGGTTTGTCCTGGTTAAGAGACTAAACACAGACCTGTTGCTGAGATGTAATTTTATTTAGTGTACTGACGGGTTTTAGATTATGCAGTTAACAAATTTTATTTTTTTTAAATTCCGGTTGTATAAATTGAGTGAACATACTGGTTTTCAAGGCGTGTATGACATGTCTAACGAGTCTACCGAATTTGAACGTTGTCATTTGCAACCTTGTGAGGGGCAGCTATCGCTCAAGGAGCTTACGGAGTTCCCTGATGGTTTGAGTGATAAGCCATGGGTAGTGGACAAAATAAAGTATCGGATACAGCTGTCAGATTAGGTACCGATCGATGAACCAAGAACCTTGTCGGCTATTGCCGCCGAAAATGATCATGCGCCAATTGATTGGCCAGGAGTTACATGACAGGGAGATTATGTCCATCACCCTTCCCTTATGCATCAACAATGTTTCTGGTTCCCAAGGTTTGTCGCACAGGATGTAATCCAGTTTTGGATTATAGGGTCTTAAATCAAACGGTCATTTTGGAATCGGTTCCCTTGACCAATCTCCACAACAGCTTCGCTTGGTTCGTTGGGTATGGCACTTAACTGTTTTACATCCCTACCAAGCTTACCACCAAATTCCCTTGGCTACTGATATCGAAGCCTATTACCGCCTTTTGCACTGACTGTAACTTAGGAAGTTTAACCCGGTTCCCTTTCGCGTATCTACTGGGGGGGGGGGGGGGGGGGGGGCTGTGCTTTCGAGGCATTTGAACTCTGTTTTTGGGGATTTGAAATTTAAATTTGTTTATAATTATCTGAACGACGTTGTGATATACAACACCACATTTTCTGAATTTCTCTAATACTTCTGCCAGGTATTGGCACATCTGTGCAGCTCTGGTCTTATAGTAAAGCTGTCTAAGTTTAATCAGGCCTATTTTATATTTTTACTACTGCTGAAAAGAATAAATTAATGTTTTCCCCGCTGGTAATATTAAACTCTTTGTTATTGAACTAGTCTGCCCAGTGTCTTTGTATGTCTGTGAAGAACACTATCTCTATCGGCGTCGAAGATCCCCACAGCGTACGTAATTTCGTACACGTAGACTAGATTTTCTCGTGGTGGAGAAGCAGCTGCCGACTCCAACGTTTGCCTGTAAAATTCTTCAAATGTGAGAGAAAGAAAACTTCTATAGGATCTTCTCTAATTAGAACTCTGCCATTCGCATAATTGGTCATTCGATGATTGTCTGCGAGTGAAATGAATTCTTTTTATCAGAGAAAACTGTCCCTATGTTTTGACCACGTGATAGAAGCAGGTTTTACCGCAAACATCGACGGCCAAATGTTAGAAGTCTTATACAAGCTTTTAGTGCATAATAGCTCCTCACAGAATCCTTTGATAACAATTATATACGCGCAGTTACCTTTGAAATGCAACAGACTGAATTCTGGCCGTTACTGAACTCCACACTGACATTACATTTTTCTTGTGAATCTCAAAAACACAAATTATATAATATGGCGGCTAGCAAAGACTGTTTCATTGCGCACACTTCCTACAAATCCTCTCGTTATCCTATTTCGTAACAAAGTCCCGTAACATTCCGGTTTACTTACTTTTCTTCACTCGCCATGTAGCAACGGGATGTCAGAGACCATATGTTTCGCTTTCGCAGGAGAAACGCACCACTTCGCGATACATATTCACTTTAAACTGATAACAATAGGAAGGTTTTTGGACCCAGAGGAGCTAAATGGCCTCGCCAGATGGGCGAATACCCCGCCGCTCTGCGCATGATGTAGGACCCAAGGGGGGTCCAAATGCATCGCGCAGCTCAGCGAATGTTTCGTCGTTCTGCGCATGACGCCAGCATAGGGGCACATCGTGTCGAAGCGCCAAAAGCCTAGCAAAATGCCTAGGTGTGCTGTAACAGGGCGTCTATCGTACAGCAGAAAAAGAAAAGGCACGGACATAATTTATCATTCGTTCCCAAAAGACGTTTAAGTGCAGGAAGGTCTAGATAATGAAGCGCCACCGAAAATATGGCTTCAATGTTGCGACGTCAACTGTTTGTTAGTTACATTTCACATGAGATGATTATCTCCGTGACTTGCGAACAGAACTTCTCAATCTACTGCCGAAGAAAACACTTAAACCAGACGCAGTGCCGAGTGTAAATATACCAGGAAGTGTTCCCAGAGTTAGTGAATGGTTCAAATGGCTCTGAGCACTATGGGAATTAACAGCTGAGGTCATCAGCCCCCTAGAACTTAGAACTACTTAAACCTAACTAACCTAAGGACATCACACACATCCATGCCCGAAGCAGGATTCGAACCTGCGACCGTAGCGGTCGCGCGGTTTCAGACTGAAGCGCCTAGAACCGCTCGGTCACCAGCGGCCGGCCGAGTTAGTGGAAATTCCGGCGCTGATGATACAATTTCTCCAAATAGGGTAGACAGGTTGCAGCCAAGAAAGACAATCAAAAATACAATTGAGCACCTGGCTTGTGTGTCTCCGAAAAAAAGAAAAATAGACCAGTCAACAGCGTAAGATGACTGTGACACTGATAGTAAACAGATAAGCGAACTCTGTAAACGTATAGAAGAAATAGAATACAGGAACTGCAGACTCACATCTATGTGTGCAAACCTCAGGCATAGTGAGAAGTGCTTGAAACTCAAAGTGAAAGCCTGTGTTGAGAAAATAAAACATCAACAAAAGTGTCAAATGAAGCAAGTGCAGGAGAAAGTGACTCAAATATTAGGCAAATTGTTTTAAAAAAGACAGATAAACTACTTGTTGAGTGGAAAGAAACGAGCAAAGTGGCAAAGGGAAGATATTTGTAAAGCGGCTACACTTCGTGCTGTGTCTGGGAAGTATTATTTGTTTTTAAGGAATAAGATCGATTTCCCACTTCCAGGACTGTCAAAACTTAAGAGATGGACTTCACTCTCTTTCAGATGCTTTCCTGGTGTGCTGACAGATGTTTTGCAACTAATGAAAGCCCACTCATCTGTACTGACAAAACCCGAACATGTGTGTGCGCGCTATCATTCAACGAAATGAATGTAGATAGCAATATTACTTATGATCCTGTTGAAGATCGTGTTTTAGGGTCACACACTAACGTGCTATTTGTTATGGCACGTGGTTTGTTTTCTGGACAGAAGCAACCCATTTACTATGATTTTGACACACAAATAAAGCTGATCAGTTAAACAGTATTATCTGCTCTGTACAAGATGTTGTTGCGGTAGTGTGCGACCTTGGAACAAAAAATTGATCTGTGTCGAAAGATTTTAACGTGACCGAAACAAATTCCTGTTTTTCCAATCTGAACTATGAAAAGAAACGAATCTGGGTGTTTTCAGATGTTCCAAATTTGTTTAAATAAATGAGGAACCACTTTGTGGATGACGTATTAAAGCTTCCAAGTGGGAAAAAATGTTAATATATCTATTACAACTTGACTAGAAGAAGGGATCGGTTGGTAGGACATGTTTTGAGGCATCAAGGGATCACAAATTTAGCATTGGAGGGCAGCGTGGAGGGTAAAAATCGTAGAGGGAGACCGAGAGATGAGTACACTAAGCAGATTCAGAAGGATGTAGGTTGCAGTAGGTACTGGGAGATGAAGCAGCTTGCACAGGATAGAGTAGCATGGAGAGCTGCATCTAACCAGTCTCAGGACTGATGACAACAACAACAACAACATCTATTACAGACTTTGTGGATGACGGATTAAAGCTTCCAAGTGGGAAAAATTGTTAATATATCTATTATAGAAAGACTGCTCGCATTAAATAGGTGTGAAATGAAGTTGTGTCCTAAACTCACAGCTTCACCTCAGTGTTAAGGGGAGAGAGCGTCACAGGGTTCATCTGACAATGCAACTTTTTTCGATTACCACAGCTAAAGCCATAAAGTATGTAACGCCTGAAGAAGAGGAAGCAGCAAATCTTTTCTCAGTTAGCAAACGACGCATTTGACATTCTGAATTCTCGGAAGTACAACAAGAATGCGTTATCATGTGGTTATGGGATTCACAAGGCTGTTCAAGAAAGAATAATAAGAGAACTGTATACGTGTGCTGAAAAAAAGCGCGTAGGCAATACAAATCACTTGCTCCCATTCCAGAAAGGCATAATGACAACTGTTCGGTCATTATTCGGACTGTTTACAGATCTTCAGCCAGTAGAAACGACATACATTTTAACTGCAACATTGAACCAGGATACAGTGGAAAAATTTCTCTCACAGATCAGAGGAACTGGTCATTTCCATTTGAACCGTTCTCCAACAGAAGTAAAATATCGATTACGGCTGTTACTGATGGGACACAATGCTCATGATAATCCTCTGTCAAGTGGCACATCAGTAGAGGCAGATGAGTGTGACGTATCTTTGACGTCGCATCTGTTCACAGGAATTTTGCCCGACATGAGTGAAGCACTGCAAATGACAGATGGTGAAAAAGAGCTGCAAGATATTAAATTTCCTCTTCAGCCCGCACCATAAGTCTCTGCTGTCAAAGAGGGATGTGACTGCTCTGCAGAAGGATTCAGTTACCTGGCTGGCTGCATTGCATATCGTGCAAAGAACTGTGACAACACAGGGAAAGCCGTCTGCTGATATTTTAAGACCTCCAACAAATGAAAATTATGGTTGGATTGAATTTCTATCTTGCGGTGGTCTTACAGTTCCAACAGGTGAGTGGTTACATAAGGTGTCTCACTTTTAAATAATTTTTAATGAATTTAATGGATTGGATAGTATTCCCAAGGAAACAAATATAGTGAAAACAATACGCACTGCTGTACAAACTAAATATCCGGAGTTTTCCTCACAAGCTATAAGACTGTATGTTAGAACACGACTTTTCATTCGTATGCGGTTCCACAATATGAAGCATAAAATTCAGAAGGCAGCAGCAGCATAGAAGCGGAAATCAAGACAGTGGCACTCTTCTTCCACTACAAACATCTAAACAGGTAAATCAACAGTTTTAAATAATTTCCTGAGAGCTTATTGCTGTTATAAGTAGTTGCATGTCTTTCATAAGAGTCGCTTGCTGCGCTAGCCGCTGCCTCGCTTTGATCCTACAGTGACGTCACTGTGCCAGCCAATCACAGCCGATTTAGCTCCGGGCCAAATAACCTTTGTTGGACCGATAACTCCCTTCGGTCAGTACGGGAAAAGGGATATTACAGGCCCATGACGAAATCCCCTTCGTACTTAGATATGCCCAGCTGGCTGTATCCTGAAACCAATTACATAAGAAAGGAGAGACGCTGTACTGGACTGAAAGCCATAAGGCGGCACTTGATCCACTGAAATCCGCCTTAAGCAGCCCCCCCCCCCCCCCCCTTCCGGCTATCCCGCACTTTGATCAGCTATCCATAGCCCAGACCGATGTCTCTAATTCATGCGTGGCGGTAGCTTTGCTGCATGAACAAACCGGTGATGGACATTCTGTTGCGCATGCCTCCAAGCCTTTGTCTTGCCGTAGGAAAATATTAGGTCTCCGAATTGGACGCTTTGGTGATCTTTTTCGCACTTGAGCACCTTGAAACGGATAATCAGACTTTAAACTAGGTCGTAGGGCAGAAACTTAAAATAGGTCGCTTTGTCCGTATATCAACATTCCATTTCTCCATCAAAGACGTAAGCAGCTCCAACAATCCTGTGGGCGATACTCTAAGCCACATGTTTGAAGAGGATGTCGAGGATCTTGTAATCCAAAAGACACCGAGGGTGGGACTTCGATTTCCACTGTATTAGCCGAGATACTCGTCATTTGGAGATCTCACAGAGAGACAAGAACAAGTTCCTAGCCTTCAGGAGGTGAAACAGAGATCTGTCGCTGCAGAGGAAGTGTCTGGTTACCACCCGCAAAAGGGCTGCTTCTGCTATCTTACTCGTGGGGATAACATGTTCAAAATCTGCCTTCCGCAGAAATTAGGGCGGGCAGTTTTCAAATATTTTCACGAATACGTGCTTGGACAATTAGAAAATTAAGGAATATCATTCATGGCCATCCCTAAACAAAGACGTAATGAGGTTGGAGAATCATTGTGAAACTTATAAGTTTGCGAAACATAATCACAACACACGCCAGAGTTTTCTTTTGTGCATACAGGTTGAGAGACCAATGGACAAGGTTAATAAAATTTTCTCGGGCTTCCAGCCGCGTCAGGTGGTTACAATCCCACGAGCTTTCGACCGAGCTCTCCCCGGTCATTGTCAAGTGGCAAGACTGACTGCTCTGTCGCCGTGGCCGCGTCGTTATGTAGCCGCACTGCTGGTGTGACGTCACTGGTGCTTTCTTCCTCGCCATATATGGTTATGTTTTCATCCCGCGTCCGTCGCGCCCGTTTTAATATCGCGATAGTCGGGTCCCAGGCTGCACTAGGCTGCAAACCGCCGTCCTCGTGGATGGTGTTTTCAGAGGTTTTTATTTCAATAGCTTCTTTTATGACGCTATCCCATAATCTCTTCGTCTTCATAACGGCAGATGTTTCGTCGAATAGAATTCGGTGTCCATTTTCTAAGGCGTGTTCTGCCACGGCTGATTTTTCTGGATAGCGTAGGTGTAAGCACCTCTCATGTTCTGTCCTGCGCACTGTTTGGCCGACGTCGTAACAGCCACACTGACATGGTATCTTGTACACTCCAGGCGTCCTAAGCCCTAGATAGTCCTCCACAGGCCTCATGAGCTGAAGAATTTTTTGCTGGGGGCCTGACCACCGATGAAATGTTAATCTATTCAGGAGCCGGCTAATCTTTCCCGACACTATACCACAGAAGAACAAAAACACAAGTTTCTTGCTTTCTTCTTCGGTGTTGTTCCCTGTTGGTGTCTTTCTTGCTTGTCACATCAGATATATCTTGTGACACCTGTCCGTGGCAGCACGCGTTTTCCCGGAAGACTTTTCCGTGGTGGCTCAGTTCTAGTGGCAGACTTCTGCGTCTGAGACGACTTAAGCACGATGGACGAGGGTATTCAGAACGCCACGTTTTTGTGCTGGATGGTGGTGGCTGAGAGCGTGAGGATACCGATTTGTGTGTGTTGGTTTCCTGTAGACACTGTGGCTGAGGTGCCCATTGGTTTTCCATCGAACGACGACGTCAAAGAAGGGCAATACACTATCTCTCTCGACTTCCATCGTAAACTTGATGTGGCCGTGAAGGCTGTTCAGGTGTTCTAAAAATTTCTCCCAGTTTTTCACGACCATGGGGCCAGATGATAAAAGTGTTATCGACGTAACGATAAAAGCAACTTGGCTTAGCTGGATCCGTGTCCAAGGTTGACTATGGATGGAGCTAATGGGCTTCCCATAGCCAAGCCGTCCAATTGGTCAAAATACTGATCGCCATGTAGGAAGTAAGACGACGCCAATGTGTGCTTAAAAAGTCCCACAATTGTGCTATCACATGACGGCGGTTTGGCGGTTTGCATCTTAGTACAGCCTGGGACCCGGCTATCGTGATGTTAAAATGGGCGCGACGGACGCGGGATGGAAACATTACTGTATATGGCGAGGAAGAGAGCACCAGTGGCGCCACAGCCAGCAGTGCGGCTATACGGGGCGGTCCCTTGATGATGACCGAGCCAAATATCTCACGAAACAAGCAACAAACGAAAAACCTACAAAGAACGAAACTCGTCTAGCTTCAAGGGGGAAACTGCGTTTTTTTAAAATAGGAACCCCCATTTTTTTACATATTCGCGTAGTACGAAAAGAAATATGAATGTTTTAGTTGGACTACTTTTTTCGTTTTGTGATAGATGACGCTGTGATAGTCACAAACGTGTAAGTACGTCGTATTACGTAACGTTCAGCCAGTGCGGACGGAATTTGCTCCGTGATAAATTACCCGTATTAAAATGGACCGTTTACCAATTGCGGAAAAGTTCGATATCGTGTTGATGTATGGCTATTGTGATCAAAATGCTACGGGTGTGTGCTATGTACGCTGCTCGGTATCCTGGACGACATCATCCAAGTGTCCGGACCGAGCGCCGGATAGTTACGTTATTTAAGGAAACAGGAAGTGTTCATCCACATGTGAAACGTCAACCTCGACCTGCAACAAATGATGATGTTCAAGTAGGTATTTTAGTTGCTGGCGCGGCTAATCCGCACATCAGTAGCAGACAAATTGCGCGAGAATCGGGAATCTCAAAAACGTCGGTGTTGAAAATGCTACATCAACATCGATTGCGCCCGTACCGTATTTCTATGCGCCAGACCGTATTTCTATGCTCCAGGAATTGTATGGCGACGACTATGAACGTCGTGTACAGATCTCTCACTGGGCACAAGAGAAATTACGGGACGATGACAGATTTTTTGCACGCGTTCTATTTAGCGACGAAGCGTCATGCAGCAACAGCCGTAACGTAAACTGGCATAACATGCACTATTGGGCAACGGAAAATTCACGATGGCTGCGACAAGTTGAACACCAGCGACCTTGGCGGGTTAATTTATGGTACGGCATTATGGGTGGAAGGATAATTGGCCCCCATTTTATCGATTGCAATCTAAATGGTGCAATGTATGTTGATTTCCTACGTAATGTTCTACCGATGTTACTACAAGATGTTTCACTGCATGACAGAATGGCGATGTACTTCCAACATGATGGATGTCCGGAACATACGTCGCGTGCTGTTGAAGCGGTATTGAATAGCATATTTCATGACTGGTGGATTTGTCGTCGAAGCACCATACCATGGCTGCACGTTCACCGGATCTGACGTCCCCGGATTTCTTTCTGTGGAGAAAGTTGAAGGATATTTGCTATTGTGATCCACCGAAAACGCCTGATAACATGTGTCAGCAAATTGTCCATGCATGTGCGAATATTACAGAAGGCGAACTACTCGCTGTTGAGAGGAATGTCGTTACACGTATTGCCAAATGCACTGAGGTTGACGGACATCATTTTGAGCATTTATTGCATTAATGTGGTATTTACAGGTAATCACGCTGTAAGAGCATGCGTTCTCAGAAATTATAAGTTCGAAAGGTACGTGTATCACATTGGAACAACCGAAATAAACTGTTCAAACGTACCTACTTTCTGTATTTTAATTTAAAAAACCTACCTGTTACCAACTGTTCGTCTGAAATTGTGAGCCATATATTTGTGACTATTATAGCGCCATCTATCACAAAGCGAAAAAAGTGGTCCAAATAAAACATTCACATTTCTTTACGCACTACACGAATATGTAATAAAAAAAAATCGGGGTTGCTATTTTTAAAAAACCCAGTTGCTATCCGTTTGACCTATGGCAGCGCCATCTAGCGGGCCAACCATAGCGCCATCTGGTTTCCATCTTTAAGCTAGACAAGTTTCGTTCATTGTAATTTTTTTCGTTTGACGCTTATTTCGTAACATATTTGGACCAGTCACGATCAATGGACCACCCTGTATAACGACGCGACCACGGCGACACAGCAGTCAGTCTTACTACCTGACAATGACCGGGGAGAGCTCGGTCGAAAGCTCGTGGGACATGAACCACCTGACGCGGCTGGAAGCCCGAGAAAATTTTATTAATTCATATCGCCGTGAAACAATGCATTCATAAATGGATAAGGTGTTTATTGACCATGTAGGGCCAGTTCCTCGTACACAGAAGGATAATAAATATGCTTTGCTGCCTTTTCGCGTTTCTGATGGATGATTCCTAGTGGAGGAGGACTAGCTGGATTAACGATTAGGCATCTTACCAGAATATTTTCGATGGTTGGGCCACATAAGAGTATAGCCGGTGACGATACACCTGTCTTTGTTTGTAGGGAATTCAAGAGACTATGCTTTCAGAATGGTGTATCTCATACAATAACCATTACATATTACCCTCAGCCTTCTTTCGCTGCAAGGGTGGACAGTAATCTGAAATCTGAGCTAACAATATTCCATTCTAGTGCTCAGACAAAATGGGGCATCTATGTTCCTTGGTTGTATCCAACACTGAACACTACCACTCGCGAGGACCATAAATATTCCCGACGGGGATTTATTCTGTCAATTCTCCTTTGTCAAATCTTTGGTCAGTAACGACCTCCTCCCAGAGCAGATGACCCCAGGAAATCATTCAGGATAACTGGAGATGGGCAAAGAATAATATTGTCATTGTTCATCATAGGGAAGCGGAGCGATGCAACAAGGCAGGTGCCCCACCAAATTGAATATTGGAGACGTAGTATTCATTAAGAACTTCAGTGCCCAAGGGAAGGTCGATAGGAAATGTCTAATAAGTAGTTACACTGTGCTGTGGGAACTTGTAAGACTGTAAAAATACTAACTCCAGTGAGTCTTCTGGTTGAGAACCAACCCACAGTTAAGACACCGAGTACACATAATACTGCAACTGGATTTACGTAGCTTACATAATCAAGTACCAAGTTTGGCTTGTCACGTACTATGCCCCAACAGAACAAATAGTCCTGTCACGGAAAAGCCACGTACAACACTACCGTCTGCTATTTCTCTACCATAACCTTAAAGTTGGAGGCAGGTTGTGAAAGAAAACTATCTTATTAAAGCAATTATGGTATAACGCAACAGAGCAGTGTTACCCCTTGAGAGGAATTTTGTTATGTTGACCGTGTTGTACCTAACGGAGGTGGCTTTATCGGAAATAAAAGTCAGAATTACGTAAATATTCGAACAGTAACAAACAACATGTTTGCCTATCTACATTGTTTAAAGAATAAAGAAAACGGTCACCAGCCTAATTAAGCAAGAGAATGATTAACATTCTTGTTTAAGAAAATAGGTATGAGTAACTTCAACGGACAAACACAACCTATATTTTGCCAGACGCGAGTACAATGACCTCTGACACCTGCATATGTTCACGGTAAGATTTGAGCTGACAGAGCAGAACAAACTATTTGCATAAATATAACAGTTAACGAAACACACTATTACTTTCAGGGCTTATTCAAACTGAATGGTCTTTATAACATCACTATTAATATTCGCTGCAGAATCTTTAATTGGACATAGATTCAGTATTATTGTTCAATCATTTTCCTAGCTGATATAAAATTATAAATGTAGTTCACTGCAAAATTATGAACTGGTCACAGGTTAAATATCTCTCAACTGAACACTATTCTATTTAGAATGAAAGTTAAATGGAATTCACCAACAGGTTACTTCTCACTGTCTTTTGAATACAGAAATTATTGTTTTCATAGATAGTGGTAAAGGATAACCTATAGATCTTATTACACTATTAATATACACTTTCATTACCCAAAAGAATCAACTACTAAGCAAGCATGAGTATATAACTTTCCACTATTGCAGTTTTCCACTATTACTACAGTGAGACACAATGACGACAAATTTGCAAGAAACTGACTCGCCTTTTAAAATTTACTACAGGCAGCACTACGATCATTAACTAACCAAAACTTTATAAGCCTCAGTTTTAAGAACTTTTAATCTTTAAAAGAAACAGCAAATTGTCTTTATTACCACAGTCTTCTACTTTCAAGTAAATGATTAAATAGGTGTCTTTGAAACCCCACTAAACTTTAAATTGGACTGTTTCCATCACTGGGAGGCTTTCAGAAAGTTACATTTACTACCTCCCACAATTTCACTAAATCCACAGTAAATCTGAATACTCCCTTCTTACCAAAGATCAAACAACATTATTTAATTAACTATTTGGCTTTGAGGCTTTCAATTTTTCCACAAACTAGGACACTCGGTAATCATAGTTCAAATGGAGAGGAACCTGAGAGGTGTTGTGACAGAAAAAAAAATCAAGGTAGGAACATGAATTCAGTTATAATTTACCTTATATTTGTGCACGCTAAAACATACAGTGAGCTGATCCTTCACTGTACAGTACTATAGTGTTCCATTACAGTGATTGCGCAATGTGGCGGCGATTGCATGTTGGTAGGTGGATTTGCAGGTAGAATTGCTGGACTCAGTCATTTCTTGGTGGCGATGATAGATACAAATTCCAGAATAGTTCCAGCTATTTAACCATCCATCCGAGGCATTGGAAAGCGGCAGGAAAAGCCTCTCTCGGAACCAGTACAATGTATAACTTTTACATGGGCAGTGCACAGTTTGGTAGCTCGTCCCCGACTGACTCTTGGTTCCACCTTTTCTACCTAGCCAACCACAATTTGCGCGCGCTACACAGTTCCGTTCCCGAGGGGAACCAAAACAACTTTTACATAAAAATTAGCTAAGAAACCTAAGTGAAGGTCAGCAGTTTACATAACAAAGAACGAACATATCATTTGCACATACAGGTAGTCCTAAACAAATTTATTTAAACAAATTCCAAATATATACAGTTAAGTTTTGTCTCCCTCCAATTGGGACAAAGAATTTAAATGACAGATATACTACATTGCATAGAATCAAACCATGACATCAAAGTTTTTACAAAGAAAGGAGTATACAGTTTTGTGTTATCGATTCAATCAAACAACATTTACAGAAGCTCAGCGATGTAACATTAAATGAAACAAAAGCAAAATAAATCAGTAGAGCATTAGAGTTATGGTGTTACAATAAGCCACGTTAAGACTGCTCCTGGTACTTAAAATTTTGTAAACGCAATCTCAGGGTGCTTTAGTTTAAGGGGGAAGGACTGAGCCATGCCAACTGTTATTGATATTGCCCGTGATTACATCCTTTGGCGTTTACCCAGTAATGCCTGACAGGGCGTGCGCGGTGACTTCCGAGACTTTTACTGCCATACCGGGCTTGCAGAGAGTCGCGTCTGTCTGGTGGTCATGAAGGTAGGTTCCAACTGGCAATAGGAGCGCGGAGTCCATTTCAAGCAGACAGGCTGAGTAGGCGCCTCCAGAGCAGTGTGTGGGCGAGTGCACGACGTCAGCGCGATGGCCGTATGGGCGTGCAGTCGGGAGGTAAGTGGGCAGCTGTACGTTGGGCGTAGGAATCGTAGAGGCGCGACCAGAGGAAGAATGGTGTACCCGTTACCACTTGGAACAGACCTGGTTGAACTAAAAAAGAAGTGAATATGGTGAGCATCTTTCAGAACATTTCCTGTTTCTGTCCGCTTGCGCCGTGGAGCTGACTTTAACATACAGTCCAGTGTGTTTAGTGCAATTCGATTAGTCTTCCGTCATCGGCACTCTTTCTTGCAAGTTTTAGTCTTAGAGGTATTAGGCTTATACCGGGTTTTCCTGGACTTGTTATTCTTGGTATATTTTTCAATAGTTCAAAAAATGGCTCTAAGCACTATAGGACTTGACATCTGAGGTCATCAGTCCCCTAGACTTAGAATTACTTAAACCTAACTAACCTAAGGACATCACACACATCCATGCCCGAGGCAGGATTCGAACCTGCGACCGTAGCAGCGCTGTTCCTGACTGAAGAGCCTAGAACCGCTCTGCCACAGCGGCGGGCTGTCAAGAGTTAATCGCTATTGGTGCTAGACAGAAACACAATTGCTTTAACTTATTTGTAGGGTTAAATTGTCTTGTGAGAGGTTATTTTAAATATATTTCTGGGCGCTGGCAATGCAATGTGTAATCCTGTGATACTTAGAAGAGCCGTCTGCTGTTTGTGGATTAGTTAATGTGTGTTTGTTACAGGTATTTTATTTACATCTTTTATATGTAGCAGTGATTGCGTTATTTGGCCAGCATTCTGTTGAATGGCGCGCCCAGTACTATGAACGGCTGCCGGGTTTGAGTCCTGCCTACACTCAGATGATTGTAAAAAGAAGCTTGCTGGAGCCTTGTTGGCGTTTATGTTTGCTCTGAGAACGTTCGGCAACCAAAAGTATTTTGTTACTTAATGAGAGCTGTGCTGGTTTACGGATATTTTAATAGAATTGTTGTTGCGCGAAGATTTTTATTTGACGGCTTAGTACAACACCTAGCACACTGCCATCTCAGTATATTTCAACTCACTTAAAAGCAGAACTAAGTTATGTATTAAGATTATTCGCATCTGATGATGGACCCACACGGCTTGAAGCATACCTTCTGATTAAATAAAACGAGAAAAGATTGTGTAAGGCAATTTTATTCAGACTTCTTTACTTCGAATGTTAGTCCCTATCAAATCCTTTAATACTCAACCATTCCGACCAGTCTCTAGCTTTTGACTGAGGCAGCAAATCAATGCCGTAGGAGCAAAGACTTATATCTGATATTATTCGCTGGGATAGTAGTTCCTCGTAGGAGCAAAGACTTCTATCTGAAATTGTTCGCTGGGATAGTAGTTCCTTAATCACCAACGTGGGTGTGTCCATCTAGGGTCTGACTGCAGTTCTCCACAGTCCTTTGGTTACAGATGTGAAACTGTAAAATGGACATTAAAACATCGGGCTTCGTTGGATCTAGAGGGATTAGCTGCCGGCTCTGTCTCATCTTCATGTCTCCCATACAGTCCGCGTTACAGAGAATGAATTTCACCTCTGGAAGTGCCATTTTGGAAGCTCTGCAAAATACCAATACGCAGCAGTAATAATCTCTTCACTGCATCCAAAAAAATTTCTTTGTATTGGGAGGCCAGAGAGCCAAATCTGCCTGCACCATTATTCTTCTTTAGCCATGATTCTGTAGTAAAGGTTTTGCACTCACCACACAGTGTGAGGTACGCCGCGTGAACTAGTGGCGCAGAGGGCAGCTGCGGTTCATAAATAACCGTCTGGATCTTCCGTAGTGAATCATTACTATCATTCTGTACTTACTAGTCGGTACCACCGCCAATGCTTTTGGCAGCCTAACTATTCATGAAAATAAGGAAATAATTGTCTTTTCCCGTGGATGCGCTGAGCTGTCATATGAATATCGTACTTCACTACAGAAAATTGTATTTGTTCGGCGCCCCACCTAGTGCGAATGCTTATAACACTTCAAACACTGGCGGTGACGAACCGCTTATGATCTATCATTCTCCAAACAACAATTAACTAAAAGTATGTGAGACCTGACACCGGTGTGTAACACTTCGCTTATCTGCGCATTTAACAATGGTAACGGTGGTGGTGGTGGTGGTGGTGGTGGTGGTGGTGGTGGTTAGTGTTTAACGTCCCGTCAACAACGAGGTCATTAGAGACGGCATTGGTAACGGTGTGGATAAATCTATAAAACAAAATTCATCACGACACGGATGAGAGATATGCGTACTGTTGTAGTAATAATATTTTGTTTCTTTTAACGCTACTGGTTTCGAATTATGTCACGCCCTCGACCGGTATTTTATAAAATCTTAAGACAATGGTGACGTGATGTACATCCAAAATCATAATGACGGTGGTGTGAAGTGGGCTCTTCGTAACTGTGAATGTGGATTGCGACGAGGGAGGCACTGGGGAGGATATTGGATGGAGTCGGACGAGGGTCGTCTTTGTCAAAAGGAACTGGTAGTTGCGGTGTTGGTGCTGAGACAGGAGTGTGATGTCAGTTAGGAGAGGAAAGGGTGGATCAGAGTTTCATTTAGGATGGAATATTCTGCGATACTGGCTCTGCGAGCCATAGCGTTCACTCCCGTACCACACTTAGCAATTGGACAGGCTAATTTTACCCGACATGAATTAAGTGATGGAGTGAGGCACAGATAACTTTCGCTTATTACTATTCTTTCATATCTAAATTCTGATTTTAGCAGAGATCCTCAATAGCTGGTGACCATACATAATAATCAAATTATTTTCATTATATTTTTTTCATTACATTATTTTCATACCGTTAACATGATATAATTCAGACGAAGCACTTCATATGCCTTCGGCGTGCCAATGATAACAACAATAAAAGTCGAACAAAGTGTTTGGGGTGATACAGTTGAAGTCGAGTGTGGGATGTCGTCGGGGAAGCACACACCTTGTGGCGGCTACGAGTTTCGGTATACGCACTGCCACTCGTATAACATTTATTTTCTCACCAAGTACGTTAATATTAATGGACCGCGAGTCCGCATACGAAGTAGTTAGGAGTGTGTGGATAAGAGTTATTTTATTATGTGTTCTATATAAGGGTTGGTAACTACATGAACAATATACTATACTAACAATAACATTTGTGATATTGGGTTGATGCATAAGTTCGTACCGTTTTTTCGTACGTTTAATAAACACAACACACACATAAAGGAGACTTCAGTCACCAATATTATATTCGGCTTCACCTTGTACTTATAACAGTCTGCCTTCGCTGGGATAATTTTTCGATTCCGCGACTGTAGAAATCAAAAATGGTTCAAATGGCTCTGAGCACTATGGGACTCAACTGCTGAGGTCATCAGTCCCCTAGAACTTAGAACTACTTAAACCTAACTAACATATGGACATCACACACATCCATGCCCGAGGCAGGATTCGAACCTGCGACCGTAGCGGTCGCGCGGTTCCAGACTGTAGCGCCTAGAACCGCTCGGCCACTCCGGCCGGCCGACTGTAGAAATCAAGTGGTTTTTAGGCGAAGAGCATTT
Organism: Schistocerca gregaria; assembly: GCF_023897955.1. Taxonomy (NCBI): domain Eukaryota; kingdom Metazoa; phylum Arthropoda; class Insecta; order Orthoptera; family Acrididae; genus Schistocerca; species Schistocerca gregaria. The sequence continues at coordinate 363,951,756 of NC_064920.1, forward strand.
TCACCCGGAAAGAAAGTTCCTTGAAGGCTTTTCGATAGAGAGGGGAAAAGTGTGAATATCTGATGGTGCAATGTCAGGTGAATAAGGAGGGTGCAGAATTACTTTCCAACGCACCTCCTGTACAGTGTCTTGTCAGCCTAGAAGACTGCGGGCGGGCGTTATCGTGGAGTAGCATCACTTCACGCAGTCTTCCTGCCCGTTGTTCTTGACTGGGTCTGCACGACGTCTCGTGTGTTGACAAATGTCAGCACTGGTGGTTATACCTAGTGATAGGAATTGGTAGTACACCAAACCGTCGCTGTTCCGCCAGATGCAAAAAATTATCAATTGTGGATGCGCACAAGTCTTTCTATAGGGAGTTGCTACATTGTTTGAGCTCAACCACTCCTCCCTTTTCCGTATGTTAGCATAAACACAGCACTCCTCGTCTCCAGTAATGACACATGATAGGAATGGTTGGTGTTGTTGACGAGCCAATTGACAACTAGCAAACAGAGGTACTCATTTGGCCATTAGCTGATGTTTGTAATTTTGGTATAGAGCATGCGATTTTTGAACCTGCCCCATTGAGTGCAAATGCCGCACGATGGTGGAATGATCATAGTTGCCAGTTTTCGACTGCACTGACGTGGATCATAGTGGATCAACGCGTTTAAACGATATTCATCACACCCTGAAGGTCTTCCTGAACGTGGAGAGCCACTAATGTCAAAACAATCCTTCCTAAAACGAGAAAAGCGTTTTCTTACCGTTCTCTGTCCAGTGGAATTATCCGTATATACGGCGCAAATGTTTCTGGCCGCCTCCGCTGCTGTCACTCCTTTATTGAACTCAGACAGAAGAATATGTCGGAAATGTTCCGATTTCTCCACTTGGCACTCCATTTTCTAGCGTCCACAGCTCCACTCTCTATTTCCAAATGACGAAACGACAATATGTAAACTCAGATACCAAAATTGAATTACAAGTAAAAAATGACAATCGATAAATAAACCCATAGCAACCGGAATACCAACAGGCAAAACATAAACGCTGCGAACTTGTGCACCAACCTAATATATTAGTTAAGAGCACTTCACAGCTTTGTCCGTTATTTTTTCCATTTCAGCAAAGCAGTTATCAATTTTTTTTAATTTTGAAATTATTGAAAAATTATTTAAATGAAATGTATAGCCCAAAAACATTGCACTCAACAAATTAAAGTAGTGTAGTAAAATTTCTGTCATTACGATGGAACATCAGTCAAGACGATAAGGTTGGTGGCAAACTAGAACTTTTGTGTGTTCTACACTGGCGCGCTAAAATTCAGCTACAGCCCCTCGCACGCTCAGCATCAAAGTACAAGGCGCGTGTACTCGATAGTAATATCGAGCAGGGAATACGCATGAAGGACGCTAGGATTCTGATTGTAAACAGCATTGCCACATGTTTCTGGTAGATTGAAAGGTTAATAGCTTCAGAAATGATTAGTGTCCACCAAAACAGCGACCTACTGTCAGTATTCTTCCACCGTAATGGCTATGTCGAACTATGGTGGGCTTACTGGTAGTTGGGAGCTCCAATGTTAGGCGCGTAATGGGGCCCCTTAGGGATATGGCGGCTAAGGAGGGGAAGAAATCCAGTGTGCACTCCGTGTGCATTGCGGGAGGAGTCATTCCTGATGTGGAAAGGGTCCTTCCGGATGCCATGAAGAGCACAGGGTGCAGCCAGCTGCAGGTGGTGCCACATGTCGGCACTAATGACGTGTGTCGCTTTGGATCTGAGGAAATTCTCTCTGGATTCCAGCGGCTATCTGATTTGGTGAAGGCTGCCGGTCTTGCTTACGAGATGAAGGCAGAGGTCACCATCTGCAGCATCGTTGACAGAACCGACTGCGGACCTTTGGTGCAGAGCCGGGTGGAGGGTCTGAATGAGAGGCTCAGACGGTTTTGCGACCGTATTGGCTGTAGATTCCTTGACTTGCGCCATAGGGTGGTGGGGTTTCGGGTTCCGCTGAATAGGTCAGGAGTTCACTACACTCAGCTGGCGGCTACACGGGTAGCGGAGGCTGTGTGGCGTGGTCTGGGCGGTTTTTTTTTAGGTTAGAAGGCCTCGGGAAAGTGCAGTATGGGCTGCAATGTCAAAGGGTGCTTGGCAATTACAGGACGTGCTTGGATCAAGGAATAGTCGGAATTATAGTTGTAAATTGTTGTAGTTGCGCTGGAAAAGTCCCTGAGTTTCAAGCGCTAATAGAAAGCACAGAAGATGATATCGTTATAGGTACAGAAAGCTGGCTAAAGCCTGAAATAAGTTCTGCAGAAATTTTTACGATGTCTCAGACGGTGTTCAGGAAAGATAGATTAGGCAGAATCGGTGGTGGAGTGTTTGTGTCTGTCAGTAGTGATTTATCTTGTAGTGAAGTCGAAGTAGATACTCCGTGCGAATTGGTATGGGTGGAGGTTATACTTAACAGCCGAATTAAGTTAATAATTGGCTCCTTCTACCGACCCCCAGACTCCGACGATACAGTTGCGGAACAGTTCAGAGAAAGTTTGAGTCTCGTAACAAATAAATACCCCACTCATACGGTTATAGTTGGTGGGGACTTCAACCTACCCTCGGTATGTTGGCAAAAATACTTGTTCAAAACCGGTGGTAGGCAGAAAACGTCTTCCGAGATTGTCCTAAATGCTTTCTCCGAAAATTATTTCGAGCAGTTAGTCCACAAACCCACGCGAATTGTAAATGGTTGCGAAAACACACTTGATCTCTTAGCCACAAACAATCCAGAGCTGATAGAGAGCATCATGACTGATACAGGGATTAGTGATCACAAGGTCGTTGTAGCTAGGCTCAATACCATTTCTACCAAATCCATCAGAAACAAACGCAAAATAATTTTATTTAAAAAAGCGGATAAAGTGTCACTAGAAGCCTTCCTAAAAGACAATTTCCATTCCTTCCGAACTGACTGTGCGAACGTAGACGAGATGTGGCTCAAATTCAAAGATATAGTAGCAACAGCAATTGAGATATTCATACCACATAAATTGGTGAGAGATGGAACGGATTCCCCGTGGTACACAAAAAAAGGTCCGAACGCTGTTGCAGAGGCAACGGAAAAAGCATGCGATGTTCAGAAGAACGCGAAATCCCGAAGATGGGCTAAAATTTACAGACGCGTGAAATTTGGCACGTACTTCCATGCAAGATGCCTTTAGTAGGTTCCACAACGAAACATTGTCTCGAAATTTGGTAGAAAATCCGAAGAAATTCTGGTCGTATATAAAGTACACAAGCGGCAAGACGCAGTCAATACCTCCGCTGCGCAGTGCCGATGGTACTGTTAACGACGACTGTGCCGCTAAAGCGGAGTTATTGAACGCAGTTTTCCGAAATTCCTTCACCAGGGAAGTCGAATGGAATATTCCAGAATTTGAAATACGAACATCTGCTAGCATGAGTTTCTTAGAAGTAGATACCTTAGGGGTTGCGAAGCAACTCAAATCGCTTGACACGGGCAAGTATTCAGGTCCAGATTGTACACAAATTAGGTTCCTTTCAGATTAAGCTGATACTATAGCTCCCTACTTAGCACTCATATACAACCGCTCGCTCACCGATATATCTGTACCTACAGATTGGAAAATTGCGCAGGTCGCACCAGTGTTCAAGAAGGGTAGTAGGAGTAATCCATTTAACTACAGACCTATATCATTGACGTCGGTTTGCAGTAGGGTTTTGGAGCATATACTGTATTCAAACATTATGAATCACCTCGAAGGGAACGATCTATTGACACGTAATCAGCATGGCTTCAGAAAACATCGCTCTTGTGCAACGCAGCTAGCTCTTTATTCGCACGAAGTAATGGCCGCTATCGACAGGGGATCTCAAGTTGATTCCGTATATTTCTAGATTTCCGGAAAGCTTTTGACACCGTTCCTCACAAGCGACTTCTAATCAAGCTGCGGAGCTATGGGGTATCGTCTCAGTTGTGCGACTGGATTCGTGATTTCGTGTCAGGAAGGTCGCAGTTCGTAGTAATAGACGGCAAATCATCGAGTAAAATTGAGTGATATCAGGTGTTCCCCAGGGAAACGTCCTGGGACCTCTACTGTTCCTGATCTATATAAATGACCTGGGTGACAATCTGAGCAGTTCTCTTAGGTTGTTCGCAGATGATGCTGTAATTTACCGTCTAGTAAGGTCATCCGAAGACCAGTATCAGCTGCAAAGCGATTTAGAAAAGATTGCTGTATGGTGTGTCAGGTGGCAGTTGACGCTAAATAACGAAAAGTGTGAGATGATCCACATGAGTTCGAAAAGAAATCCGTTGGAATTCGATTACTCGATAAATAGTACAATTCTCAAGGCTGTCAATTCAACTAAGTACCTGGGTGTTAAAATTACGAACAACTTCAGTTGGAAGGACCACATAGATAATATTGTCGGGAAGGCGAGCTAAAGGTTGCGTTTCATTGGCAGGACACTTAGAAGATGCAACAAGTCCACAAAAGAGACAGCTTACACTACACTCGTTCGTCCTCTGTTAGAATATTGCTTCGCGGTGTGGGATCCTTACCAGGTGGGATTGACGGAGGACATCGAAAGGGTGCAAAAAAGGGCAGCTCGTTTTTCATTATCACGTTATAGGGGAGATAGTGTGGCAGATATGATACACGAGTTGGGATGGAAGTCATTACAGCATAGACGTTTTTCGTCGCGGCGAGACCTTTTTACGAAATTTCAGTCACCAACTTTCTCTTCCGAATGCGAAAATATTTTGTTGAGCCCAACCTACATAGGTAGGAATGATCATCAAAATAAAATAAGAGAAATTAGAGCTCGAACAGAAGGGTTTAGGTGTTCGTTTTTCCCGCTCGCTGTTCGGGAGTGGAGTAGTAGAGAGATAGTATGATTGTGGTTCGATGAACCCTCTGCCAAGCACTTAAATGTGAATTGCAGAGTAGTCATGTAGATGTAGATGGTTGGAAGGAAGGGTAGACCTTAGGGATCACTGTCTGGATGGGGAAAGGCGATTGAATTTCCGTTGGGAAGGGATGTGGACTACGTGCACATGTAGGGAAGGCAGGGTAAGTTGATAGGGGCGTGTCACGTGTCAGTAGGTCAGCATTCTCAAGGAAGGGAAAGACTATAGTGTGTTGGACTCACATTTACGGGAGATGTTGGTATTCTAACTGTTGGAGGAGAGATGGAAATTAAAGAAGACTGGTAGGGAAAGGTAGGCTGATACTGAAAGTAAGGTCGAGTGCAAAGGTGTTCTAGGACTTGAAGAGATGGTAAAATTTTGGAGGAACGGAACTCCACGCGACGTTGGCATACGTAAGACTGGGACAGACGAGAATCTTGTAGTTATGGAGGATAGTAGGGGAATTTAGTCCCCATGTTCATTCTGTTGGTAGTTCTAGCCTACTGAGGGCTTTCGTCTGACCGAGTGTCACTTCAAGGTATTTTGGCGTTTTAGTGAAGGTGGCTGGACGGATGAGGATTGTGAAGCAATGATCTTGCAAACGGAAAGCTCGGATGTTTTTTTCTATGATTATTGCCTGGATTTTTACGGGATAAATGGAGAGACACCATTGGTTACACCAGGAGATGAAACTTAAGATGGAGTTGACAGGATAGTTAAGATGATTGAAGAACAGGATAGGTGGCAAAAAGGCTGTGTCGTCAGCATATTGGAGTCGGTACACAGGAGGGGTGTTTTGGGGATATTGCATGTGTGTAGGATGTAAAGGAGAAGTGACACGACGGGTCCTTGGGGTACTCCTGCAATCAGATGGATAATGCGGGATGATGTGTTCTTCATTGTTACATAACATGGACGATTGGTGAGGAAGGAGGCGATTAGGTGGATTTAGCTGTTTGGACGTTAATACCCGTGCAGTCTGAACAGGAGGCCAGAATGACACCGTCGCAGGCTTTCTCAGTGCCTAAGGAAACGAAGTGGGAGGGTATACACTTGTTGCGTCGCTGGTATGTGGTTGGAAGAGGAACGTCTTATTGAAGGTGGTTGCAGATGCGTTGGGTGAGGACAGATTCAGGGACCCTGCCGAAGACTGAGATAAGACTGAAGGGTCGATAGGAAGAGGTTTCGTTGCGTTCTTTATTAGGTTTGAGGAGGAGAACAATTTTTGTGTGTTCCACGGCTCAGGATCAGAGCTATACCGGGTTGATCCTGCGTCTCTGGTAGAACTGCCAAAGATGCCGCCCCCCAGCGCACCCTAAAATGACATTTCTGAATTTTTTCTACTGAGATTCAGGAAATTTTTTATTTTTGTAATTATTTAAAAACATATTTAAATGAAACGTATAGACGAAGAACATTGGCCACCACAAATTAAATGTAGCAGTTGAAACGTCCTCTTAGAACAATTATACATGACTGTGCTTAAACTGACACACAATATTCTTAGCGCAACGCAATCTGACTTTTAAAAATCCCTACGAAAGAATGGCCCTGACTAACATTAACCTATACGTTTCACAAATCACTTACCTCACCAAAAATCTTCGTTACTCGAACTACTGCAATACAGCGAGCGCCACTACTGCCAGCTAAATAAAAGATTCAAACTACGGAAGGCACTAACTACTGATAGATATAGTTAGCAAATGAAAGATTTTAATAGAGAACAAACAATGTATTTACCTTAGTAGTCATAATATATATAGAAGTTCTTGACATCCATTCTTACAAATTTCAAAACTCCGCCATCTCTCTCCCCACATCCACCACTGCTGGCGGCTCACCTCCAACTGCGCAACGCTACGCGCTGTTAACAGCCAACTGCCCAACGCTACAATGGCGAGTATTACAACAATGCCAACCAGCCACAGACTGCACACAGCACAGCCAGTGATTTTCATACAGAGGTGGTGTTACAAATAAAAAAACCTAAACAGCCTACTTACACAGTGTAGTAAGAAACTGTATTACCTTTTATTTACAAAAATTATAATAAAACAAAATCTATATTTTATTGTTTGTGGCAACTACTGACCATTGGTTTTCGCATGGTGTATAACCTAATAAAGAAGAAATTTTATTTACTCCTCCTATTTTACCAGTAAGCCATGAATTATTGACAATAAACAAAATAAAAGGAGGTATAATTAACAGTTGGGAAGACATACCTTCAAAGGAATCGTGTTTTTGCTGTAATTTTCCTTTGTATTTCCTTACTATGAGCTAAGCAATTAATTGATTATGGCACTGAAGCCTAGTTTAGCAGCTGTGCCGTATTCTCTTGACAAGGTGGATAAATTTTACTATGTCTCGGAAACGGCAGTCACTGGCATTATCATAAATATAGATGTTTGGATAAGCTTCCATGAAAAACCCTCCAAAATAACCTAATGAAAAGCCACAAAAGCGTTCTTCGTCACCTCTTTTAACTGGAACTTGAAAGCAGCTATTTTGTTAACTAGCTCCTCTGTATTGATATCCCAGCTGCACATTTTGTTATTTTTTTTACAAGATAAGATAGAGCTTTCACTTAAGTTGTTTACTAACAGGAAATGAAACGTTGTCATTTGCGTGAGACCTTTCTTCCGTTTCACTTATTATTCTGTCAAGTACTACGAAGCACTCTAGCTCAGACAGTTGCTCAGCACAAATCAAATGCACTTCGATTTCAACATTTGTCGAGTCATGCTTTCCAACTTTCACAACCTCTTAACTGCAGAACTGCTTTTGAAGGAAACAGAATCACAAACATATTTGGTTTTGGGTGTTTATTTACGCAATCCTTTCTCACGTAGATGTTTAATATCTTTCACTAAAGGAGATAAAGGAGATAGCAAAGTCAACATCCCTAACACGCAAGTAAAGCTGACGTCCATGTGATGACACCAGGAGCTTGAGCAAAGTATGACCTTTATTTACATGAGGATTCAAGTTACAAGGAACACCACCAAACTGATTTCAACTTTTAAGAAGAACAAAGCACACTTTCAAGATACTAGACGCAGCAAATTTGGGCCATAATTCAGACCGATGGAAAAATCCTATCAGAACACAAAAAAGCGAATATGTTCCTGACTGAAAAGACTCTGGACTGAAAAGTGCGGCACCAGCTACTTGATTCTACCTTCCTCATCTTATTTAAGATTTTCTCTAAAATTTTGGCATACGAACACATTCGCGCTTGTTTTAACACGCAACTCACCTCAATCCCCTACAAGCTCCCCAAACGGCAACTCACTCACACCCACTAGCCCATCGCTGTAAGTCGCTCAAACCCATCCACTCCCAGTTGCCCTTCTCTACTCACTCATTCACCCAACCTCATTGTCATTATCTCTTTGAGTCTCTGTGCTATTGTCTCCTATGTCACACCCACAGTCCCCTTTGCTGTGACCCGCTACTAGTATCTCCTCTCAGTGTAGCTGTCTACCTCCTGCCCTCTGTTACTGCAAATATCTTTTTCCTTGCTTCCTGCTGCTGCTGCTCTCTCTTCTCACTGCCCCTTCTTCCTTATCATTGTCATATACTCATTATCATCAGTCTCACCCACTTCCACTTTTTCTTCTCTTTATTCCACCTGGCACTGTCTGCTGCACACTTTTCATACCGCTGTTCTGTCACTGTCAGCTATGTTCCACTCTCACTGTGCACCCCTCTTCCAATCCCACTGTCATTGTCACATTCGCTCTTTCTGTAACACAACCACCATCTATTATCTTCCAATATTTATAACCTTTTCGTCTCTTTGCCACAGCAGCTGCCTTCTTCTCTCTCTGTATAAAGCAGCACGAATATGTTCGCGAGCGAAAATTGGTGGGAAAGTTGTTAAAGGTGCTGAGGAAGATAGACTGAGATAACTGGTACCCCGCTTCTCAGATTCTTTTAAATAAACAGCAACATATTTGCCTTTCTGTGCTCCTATAGGAGTCTTTTTCCATTGGTTCTCATCTTTTCCCTGCTGCAGCAGGGTATGTAACTCATATGAAAACAAATCTATAGCTCTGTAAAATTTAGATAGTTTACTTATGTGAAATCGAAACAAAATAAAATAAAATTAATTTAGCTTCTCAGACCGGATTTTATGTCCAAAAATATTTTGCAATTGCTTTAGTACTACAATATGTGGTTCCTAGATGATAACGGAGACACTTTACAGCATATTTCTCCGTGCTACGTCACTATATAAACCACGTTTTCACCGCACAATAGATATTCCGTGCGCATTTTACGTATACACGAAGGGTTACTCTGAACCCTTGTATCTCGAAAAATGTTAGAGATATGAAGAAAATTTTCTATGTTACTGGAGATCAGGCTCTTAGGAATATATAGTAAAAATTTCATCCACTTGGAGTGCATGTAATTCTCCAAACCCACGGCTGGATTTTGGCCCGCTAGTGATTGCGAAAACATATCAAAAATCCTTTTTGTGGGGTTTTCCGAGCAACTGCCCATGAATTTCATTAAGCCCACCGCAGACCACGTCAGATACAAAGGTAACCAACCGATTTGTTCCATAAGCAGGAGGAAATGTGTAACATTCATACTTTGAACCTGTACTATAGGACAGTAACACTAAAACGACACTCCTCTTGGGTATACGAATGGACACTAACCCAAGGGCTACCCAAAATTCTTGATCCTTCCTTTTTTTATCACAAATAGAATTCGAGGTATAAGCATCAGAAAATCCAGTTTTTATGCGCGACGTTTCGGAACATACTACGTACGCATGCTTCCGCTAGTAAGCAGTTATGGTGTTGTCTGTCGTTCCGCCCCATTGCAGCCGCCTAACGCCCGAGCGCCAAGAACTGTACAGCGGAATGGCAACCAGAGGTTTCCTATGCGCGGGGTGTTGAATGTGAAGGAAGAGGAAAGGTGGGTGGGAGGAAAGTGGACACATCTGCCGAATGTGTTTTGAAATCTTGTTCGAGAAGAGTCGTAGAAGTATTTATTATTCTACGCGAAAAACTGCAAGTAATACGATTGCATGGTATGTCAACCCCACCGCACATACATGTTCAGTATTACCCCAACAACATTCTCAAAAATTGTTCAAATGGCTCTGAGCACTATTGGACTTAACTTCTGAGGTCATCAGTCCCCTAGAACTTAGAACTACTTAAACCTAATTAACCTAAGGACATCACACAAATCCTTTCCCGAGGCAGGATTCGAACCTGCGACCGTAGCGGTCGCGCGGTTCCAGATTGTAGGGCCTAGAACCGCTCGGCCACACCGGACGGCCCAACATTCTAATATCGATATCCTGCAGCCATGTGTATATGCCCTTAAAGCAAAAAAACAACTGTTGAATTATTATGAAAAGGAGTTAATTATGCCAGTCAAGTTGAAGAACAGCGTATATGCTGAAAACGTACTTCACTCTATCAGAGCCAGCTTCATAATTCAAAGAGAATAACGCACAACAGCCCTGTTAGTAATCGAATATCGCTATGCTACTCCTTCAACGTCACACACATTCGTTTCATTAATTTACATCGCATTTATGAATCGCCACATAAAAATGTTTAAAGCCAAGTGATCTCTGGCATCAACTACAGATTTCAAACTGCACACGCTGACATAATGAACAACGCATATTTTTATTGTGAAAACCGTATTTCACGAACCTATTCATCGTTCCACTATACAATAATATTCCACGCACCGGCATTAAACAGCTATACGTGCGAATTTTTAAAAGCTGTACATTCAGGAGGTCATATCTGCATACTGTCAATATTATGGCCCAAATTTTCGCGCGGGATCGATTGATGGAGCTGATATCTTGCAAGTATGCTTCTTTTCCTCCTTAAAATATGAGGTCAAGTTGGTAACTGTTACCTTGTTAGATGAACAGATTATAGCTATTTATGAGCTCAACGTATCACTCCTCTCATAACATAAATTATCATCCGCAGAAGGGTAGGTGTACAATTCTTCTTTATTTTCACACCACGTCGTTCCAACCGAAATTTGGGTGCAGCAGAAGTAAATCACATATCTCCTCCATCCTTTTCTGTTTGCTTCCTCCCTACCTTCGCGCCTCGCTTCAGACCTCAGTCGGCAGATATCGGCAAAAAGTGGAAGCCTCCCATGAAATAGCTTATTTGCTTCAGCACCCGTTCGCTGATGTGTGATACACTGAGATAACAGAAGTCATGGGATACCTCCTAACAGCGCCTCGGACCTCCTTTTGTCCGGCGCAGTGCAGCAACTGCACATCGCATGGACTCAACAAATCGATGGGAGTAACCTGCAAAAATAATGAACCAATCTGCCTCTACAGCCGTTCGTAATTGCTGAAGTGTTGCCGGTGCAAGATGTTGTGCACTTACTGATCTCTCGATTGTATCCCATAACTGTTCAATGGGATTCATCTCGAGCGATCTGGGTGCCCAAATTATTCGCTCTATTCAGATTTTGGACCTGCAGCTCTTGCCTTCCTTTCCGTGTTTGCAGTTAAATTTAGGATATGGGTTTGCGCCTATTTAACACATTAAAGGAGCTTTAAAGAAAAGGCAAAACAAACTGCTAAACGAGTTTACACACACACACACACACACACACACACACACACACAGAGAGAGAGAGAGAGAGAGAGAGAGAGAGAGAGAGAGAGAGAGAGAGAGGAAAAAGAAAAAAAAATCAATTCGGCACCAAACTCTCTCGGGAACAAAAAAATGCCGACGGGTTTAGGAAACACAGCATAGTACTCACGCGTTTTGCGCAGTAAAAAGTCGTTTATCAAAAACGAAATTACACAAAATATATTAATATGTTTGTGCAGTGTCCTCTGAATGAAAAAGAAGAATGATCAATCACAACAAAACGTGAGTAGTAACAAATATCTATGCAAAAACATTTTGACAAGCTAAAAGCCACTTAAAAAAAAAAATTGAGGAATGTGTTAACTCGCCGATGAAATTCACATTTGTATCTACTGATTTTCAGTTGATAAGCTATCACAGAGCACAGAGGCACAGAGGTACCGAAATATGTTTTGGGGAAAATGGAAAAACAGTGTGTTTGCGAAAAGGTGGAAACTTATATCATATAATTACTCGCTGTAACTGCAAAGAATGTTCTTTAAATCGTGAAGAATTATGGCCCCATGACATTACATCGTTGTTTGGGAACACGAGGTCCATCAGTGTCTGCAAATGGGCTCCAGATAGCCTGACAATCATTTCCAATCAATGACCGGTTCAGCTGGATCGGACTACCCAGTCCATTCCATGTAAACAGAGCCCACACTATAATGGGGCCACCACCAGTTTGCAGAGTGTCTTGTTGACAACTGGAGTCCATGATGGCTTCATAGAGTCTGCACCCCACTCGAACCCTACCATCAGCTCTTACCAACTGAAATCGGAACTCATCTGATCAGGCCACAGTTTTCCAGTCTAGGAACCAACCGACATGATCATGAGCGCAGGAGAGGCGCCACAGGCGATATCGTGTTGTTAGCAAAGGCATTCTCATCCGACTGCTGCTGCCTTAGCCCACTAATGCCATATTTCCCAGCACTGTTCTAACAGAGACGTTCGTTGTACACTCCACTTTAATTTATGGGTTTATTTCAAGCAGTGTTGCTTGTATTGTAGCACTGACAACTCCGCGCAAATGCTGCTGCTCTCAGTCGTTAAGTGAAGGCCGACGGCCACTTCTTTGTCCGTGGTAAGAGGTAATGACTGAAATGTGGTATTCTCGGGACACACTTGACACTGTGGATCTCGAAATATTGAATTCCCTAATGATCTCCGAAATGGCATATCCCATGCGTCTAGCTCCAGCTAACATAACGCATTCAAAGTCTGATATTTCCCATCACGCGACCGTATTCAAGTCGGAAATCTTTTCACATGAATCGCCTGAGTACAGATGACGGCTCCGCCAAAGCACTGCCCTTTTATACCCTGTGTACGCGATACTACCGCCATCTGTATATACGTGCTTATCGCTATCCCATGACTTTTGCCACCTCAGTGTATGAAGCACTAAAAGTATGGAAGTAATAGCAAGAACTCCATTGCTCAAGATGAGCGCGCTGTGCATATGGCAGCTGGCTGAATTCAGCACTCTGTTGCCATATAAACCATGTTGGCGGTAGACGTCTGTTCGGTAGCAGTCTTTTTTTTTTTATGACGCTACTTCGACGAAACTGCACTTAGACCATTGCATGCGTTTACTGATATTACGTACCACGTCCGGTCATTTCTTACATCGTCTTTACTACTTGCGTTTTTTTTCTGTTTGGTCAGTTTCAGTGCCCTCTCTGTGCTTGTGCCCTTGCCGAGGGTCAGTTTCGCCACTCCCTCGGCACAACCAAGCTCTGGATAGAAACATAAAGAATGATGTTGTACAGCGAGGATAAGATTTCAGAAAAGAGAAAGAGTATTGTGGGAGGTGACAGAGTAATGACTGAGTGCAGTGTTGTGCTTTTTGTAATAGTGGCTTTAATATCATGTTTCGTGTTTCGTGAAGGTTCAAATGGCTCTGAGCACTATGGGACTTAACAGCTGAGGTTATCAGTTCCCTAGAACTTAGAACTACTTAAACCTAACTAACCTAAGGATAGCACACACATCTATTCGCGAAGCAGGATTCGAACCTGCGACCGTAGCGGTCGCGCGGTTCCAGACCGAAGCGCCTAGAACCGCTCGGCCATACCGGCCGGCTTTCGTTGAGGGTTTAGTGCATGTTGACTGTGGCACTCTACGTGCGACAACCAGACAGATCCGAATACACGGGAGTGTAAAGCACTAACCTGGAATCGCTGCTCACTAGGCGCACATCGCTTTAAACTGTTCAGACTGAAAGGATGTTGTACACTGCTGGGAAAAAATTAGTACACTCTTTTAGAGGTTTCCAATTCACTGTAGATTTATTGCTGCAACAGTGCATATAGAGCACATAAAATAATTACATTTACAGATCAATAGCGCAAATGCTTCTGAGATACCAGGTACCGACCCACGCTTAAACAACAAGTTAGTATGTGATATTGCCTCCACAGATGGCAATACAGGCGGTGACTGGCATCCAGTCGAATGTACAAATGGCGAATACTGTCTTAGTATACATTATGCCATGTCCCACACATCAAATGGCGAATACTGTCCTAGGGTATGTTATGCCATGTCCCACTCGACCTGTGAATGAAATTCTGTAAGAATTGCTGGTTGGTGAGCTGCACATATTCCTTCTCGTCCCATCGCAGCCCACACATTCCCGATTGGAGATAAGGTCATGGATGCTGCTGTACGTTTTGCAGAGCATGTTGAGTTTCACGGGCAGCGTGTGAGTGGGCATTATCCTGTTGGAACGACACATCTTCCTGTTACAATAATGGCCAAAGGATGGGTCTACCAACATTCTGCATGTTCTGAGCATTTGTTAGCTTCCCTCCCAGAAACACCATTGTGGACGAGAGTTGTAGCTTATCGCACTCTGACCATTAAGTCTAAAGGTGGGGCCAGTGTGTATTGGATAAATATGCTCTACGAGACATTGCTCACCAGGTCTATGTAGCACACGCTAACGACCGTCACTTACATGCAGGCAAAATCTGCTTTCATCGCTAAAGACCACGGCTTGCCATTGCATCTTCCAAGTAATTCTCTTAGATTAGATTATAAATTAGATTAGTTTTTCGTTCCATAGATCCGTGCAGAGGAGACCCTCGTGGATGTGGAAAATATCAATTTTTTACAGCTGAAATAACAATACTAATAGTATGAATATATATATATCATTTGTTTCTGTTAAAAATTCGTCAATGGAGTAGAAGGAGTTGGGCAGTAGTAAGTCTTCAGGCTCCTTTAAAACTGATCTTTATTTGTAACTAAATTTTTATGTTTGCTGGCAAATTATTGAAGATGAGTATTCCTGAGTAGTGGACCCCTTTTTGAACTAACGTAACTGCTTTTATGTCCTTGTGCAGATCATTTTTGTTCCTGGTATTCTTTGTATGAACTGAGCTGTTTGTTGGAAAAAGAGATATATTATTTAGGACAAATTTCATTGAGGAGTAAATATACTGAAAGGCAGTAGTTAGTATTCCCTGTTCTTTGAAGAGGTTTCTAAAGGACGTCCGTGAGTTTACTCCACAAATAATACGTATTACACGCTTTTGGTCTCTGAAAACTTTTGTTTGACTTGAAGAGTTACCCCAAAATATTATACCATATGAGATTATGGAATGAAAGTGGGCAAAGTATGTAAGCTTTTTCACTTTCACGTTGCCTATGTCTGCTAATACTCGAATTGCAAATACTGATTTGTTAAGGCGTTTCTGCAGTTCTGTGGTGTGCTCCTCCCAACTGAATTTATTATCAAGTTGTAATCCCAGGAATTTGTCAACCTCTTCTATCTGCTCTTCTTTATACTTAATGCATATGCTGGGTGAAAACCTCTTACACGTTCTGAATTGCATGTAGTGAGTCTTTTCAAAGTTTAATGTCAGTGAGTTGGCTTTAAATCATTTATTAATATCCATGAAAATATCATTAGCAGATCTTTCTACAACTACACTCGACGTACTATTTATTGCAACAGTTGTATCATCTGCAAACAAAACGAACTCTCCTTCTGGCAGTGTAACTGATGAGAGATCATTAATGTACACAAGAAAAAGCAATGGCCCTAAGATGGCTCCTTGTAGGACACCACATGTAATTTCATCCCTTTCTGATGATGACTGGTGACTTAATTTGTTTCCTGTTAGCAAGGTATGACTTGAACCATTTTGCAGCATTGCCCGTGACATCACAGAATTCTAATTTATTTAAAAGGATGTTGTGGTTCATACAATCAAATGCCTTTGACAAATCACAGAAAATACCTTCTCCTTGTAATTTGTTATTTAATTAATTAAGTACATTTTCACTGTAGGTGTAAATAGCCTTCTCGATATCAGAACCCTTCATAAATCCAAACTGTGTTCTTGATAAATATGTTATTTGTGGTTAGATGGTTGAGAAGCAGCTGACAACACCAGTCGAGTTGATAAGTCTATGTTGTGACGTGAGTGGAAGACGGTTTGGAGGTGTGCGTGCCCAAAGTCCCACTGCTGATAAACAGTTCACAACAATAAGTATTGGCACACCTGGGCTCACAGGCCCTCTTATCTGTGCTGTGTAGCTGTGCGATCTGCCGCTACAGCCCTTACAATAGGACCGTCCTGGTGAGCATTTGTGCTGCGCCGACTCCAAAACGTCATCTACAGGTGTAGCAATTTTCCGATCACGTCCCTTGAAAGGCCACCATCTGTCGCTTTTCAAACAAGCTCATTTGGCTATAGGAAGCGCGTGTCCATGTCCTGGTTGCCTGCTTGGTTCACAAGTTTGCACTGCACTGAGCCTTCTGGCTGCTTTTTTTGTTTTTTTCCTTTATTGTGATTTCATTCCCCTGCGCCATATGGAAGGGGAGGGACGTCAGCGGCACAATCCGCCGCTCTTCAGCCGAGTGACATGACAGGATGAAGAGAGTAGGGGCATCAGCAGATACATGAAGAGGCATGAGACTGGTGGGTCAGGAGATGTAGATGGAAGACAAGGCAGGAGGGAGTGCAGAGACACTGAAAGGGAGCATAAGAGAGTGGGGGGAGTAGAAGGGGAAGCCGCTCAGGAGAACAGAGGGGGAGGAGAGGGAGCCCTGAGGAGGAGGCAGGAAGATGGCGTTAGAGTTGGTAGGAAGGGTAGATGTCATGGCGAAGCTCATCATCCGGGACCTTCTGGCTGTGAGCATTCATCATTAAATTGTAGACACAGATGGTGCTCTGGTAGCTATGCCACTACGCTATCTTTTGGCGGACGACGCTGAAACCGTTATCAGTGCATCTGCTATCCCTCAGGTGGCATATGCCATCACCGGATAAAAATTGAAGTCCTCGTTCCGCGTGTACAATTTTTTTTTTCCGGCAGTGTATTTAAGACTGCCGACGGTTGGATATGAGAGATGCGCGCCGCGCCAGGCGAGAGCAGAGGGCAGCGCTGCTGCTGCTGCCGCCGCCCCCCCCCCCCCCCCCCCCCTACGACGGCCGTGTGACGGGGCCGTTATAAGCGCGGTGGGGCCCCGCCAACAGTACTCAGCCGGCGGACATTGCCGTCGTCTCACCGCAGCGCGACGGGCGGCCCAGCTAGCTGACACAGCCGGACGACGCGGTAAGTACGACTGCACGCTGGTAATGCACGGCGCCTACATTTAGCCATGCACCTGCTGGGGTTCCTGTCTCTATGCTGACGTTTCAGTTACATGGTAACGGGAGGAATGACAACTTTTTTTTATACCAATGAAGTCGGCAATCAGTCACAGTTACTAACGTATAACCCATACTGTATTGGTCGCATCATCAGTGATTTTATCTTAAACTGTCAAGTTCTACAATTTCATTCGCATTGTAATTAAGCATGGTGAGACCTACATTTGAACTTGTCACCTCGCGAACATGACAAAACTGCAGGACTCGTAACGATGTTGCCTTCCCTAGAGTTTTTCTGCATCAAAATTAAAAATATTCTTCTAAAACTAAGGCTTCAAACCTTATCATACAATTTTTGTGATTGGTTGTGCTCGTTACAAAGTGTTATTGTTGCCTTTACACTGTTGCTTAATTATATTTAGCTTATGCAATTTGGTAAATTTTTATCGTCAGAAGATAATTAATACCATTTTTTAAGATCTTTTACAAAACGTATCCTGTCTTCTCGCAGTTTTAAAAGTAGGTGGTAGCAGACGTACATATATTCCAGAGATGCTCAACCCGTCGTGATCGACCAATCGATCGCCACAGCTTTGTGAATCGACCTTTCAGTACCTTTGTGCGAAATCTGTTTAACTAAAATCTTTTTGAAAATAGCACCTTTTTGACAATGAGTGTTTCGCACCGTATTTGTAGATGGTAAAGCTCACGACCATTCACAGTCTTTCCTTCTGCGTTGTGCACTGTAATTTGGCGCGATGTGAGCGCGGGTTGCGCTGATTGCGAAGAGCACCCAGGGCTTGCTGCGGGACTTGATCTTTGACTAGCACTGCTACAGAAATTAAATGTGGGAAATTGTCCTTAAATACAGTCAGAACCGTCAGATAGCCGGCCGTTGTGGCCGTGTGGTTCTAGGCGCTTCAGTCCGGAACCTCGCTCCTGCTACGGTCGCAGGTTCGAATCTGCCTCGGGCATGGATGTGTGTTATGTCCTTAGGTTAGTTAGGTTTAAGTAGTTCTAAGTCTAGGGGACTGATGACGTCAGATGTTAAGTCCCATAGTGCAGAGAGCCATTTGAACCATTTTGAACCGTTAGATCAACAAACATCACTGGATCAAGACACTTCGAAGAAGTATAAGGGCAATCTGACAGCATTGAAGATATAGTTTCGAAACCGATTTGCTGATTTCAATCCAATGAAACCTATACTAGCTTTCGTAGCTCAACTTTTCCAAAAAGTAGCTGTGTAAGATATTTCAAGTAAAGTAAGTACTCTATTCTCTTGTAGTTAGACTGAACAAGACAAGGAAGTAATTCGATTTCAGAATGACGTTTTCTTGAAGTCAGAATGCAATCAAGACAACTTTTCTTTTGGGAATTAGTGAGCGCAAAAACCTACTCTAACACTGTAAAAGCAGCGTGACATGTTTTGTCGTTTTTTGGATCAACTTCAACGTCTTCAACGATGAAAACAGTAAAATCTATGTGTAGAAAGAAACTCACTGATCCTTCAGACTATGTAAGGTCGGATGTGACAAATTATTCATCAGATTGTAATAAACTTGGCAATGATATGCAAAAGCCTAGTATCTCATTAAACTTCTTTCAACTTTGTGAATGTGTATATTTTAATTTTTTCGACATGTGTAATATCTTTCAATTTGAGTAGCAGGCTTACAACTGTTGATGGAGAGAAAAATATCTATTATGTTATTTGGGTAATTAAAATGTTTAAATTTGGCTATAGCGTTGTTTAGTGCTTAAATCTTTACAAATAATTAACTCAGTAGATGCCTACATAGACTAAGAGCCATGTAGTAGACCTCATGTCTAAAAAGGTTGACCACCTCTAGTATACTGCGTTAAAAAAAATAGTGCGTACTGCCGTCTGATGAAGAAACATCAATGAATAACAGCACTGTCTTTCCAGGAGAAACGGTGTAAATAATTGTGACTGGTTTCTGTCTTCATTTCATTAATAAATTATCTTTGCATCTAAACAAAACATCAATGTATTTAGAGGTTTTCATCTGGAACAACGTTTCATTTTCTTTCGGCTTTACATCAACATGTAGCGGTACTGCTGTACAATTGTCGGTGCGTTCTTTTCGTCCGTAATTCCCCCATCTGGCTGGATGCATCTAAACAAAACATCAAAATATTTACAAATTTCCGTCTCGAACAAAGTTTTATCTTCTTTCGGCTTTACTCAGGCATGTAGCAGTATTGCTGTGCCACTATTAATGCTTTCTTTTGCTTCGTAATTCCCCATTTTGGCTGGATGTTGGCTATTTTATACAGTTTTTTCATCAACAAAGCTTCTTCAATCATTTTTACGTAGTTCGAAAATTTCTTCTTGTCGCTTCCTGTTTCGGAAGCCAAAGTTCAGGCGATCGGATTGGAGCCGCACGGGTGCTCTTTCCGATGTCGTTCGCATCGTCGTGATGCCTGGCTACATTACAGCATCGCGTTTCAATCTCTGATTCTTCAACTTCTCTCGGCGCAATTCATGACGGTATAGTTCATGGGTGAACGGCTAGACATCAATGTTCATCAGCGCATTTGATAATCGCAACGTGGTCGCGTGCCAAAATATTATGCAATTGGGACACAGGTCCGGCCGTTCACCTGTTAACTATTTCGTCTCGTTTGTACCTTTTTGCTCGTTCATAATCATCCGAACGTCAGGTACCTGTTTCAAAATAGACTAGGTTTCCTTATATCGTCTTCGGTGATGATTGAGCAAAATGCTTAATTTAAGCTACAAGATTTTCCAATGTTGTTTTCAAAAGATTTTGTTAATTGCTAAAAAAACAGTAGTTGCTCATGCTTTGATGTTTTTTTCTCATATTTCTTTCGGATTCAGGTACTTCTTCAGTTTGCCAAATAACGTGTGAACGTAACCACTGAGTTTTTTGTATATTTATATTTTACACAAATACGGCTTAAACGGTATATAAAACAAAACTTTAAGAATAACCGCTAACTTCAGATGTGTTAATAGCAGTAGGAAAGAGATAGTGAAGCGTTTTTTACCCAACGAAGCAAATTAAGAGGTCTTTACGGTTTAGCACTTCGGTAATTGTTTGTTGTTAATAAATAGTGTACTACTTATTTTCACTAAGTGTTGCATTCTTAAAAGATTATTGACTTTGCTCACTGCTTTTAAATGCCAACAAAGGGCAGTGGAACTGTCGGGAGTTTGAATTAACTGTCGTTCTTGACGACGAGAGGGTAGTAGTTCTACCAGTACAGCACAGCAACACGAGAGCTACTGAACAGTAGAAACATCAGGCTTTCAGATTAATGCGTCTCTTTCGAGTGGAATTAACAGAATCTACCTATTCAGTGCTTTCAACACGGGTTTTGCGCCTACAAAACAGAATTTGCGAGAAGTGTTTCTATTCCGCTTTCGTGTCAAGAAATATGCTACGCAAAGTCATCGCTTGCCATCGGAAGCGTATAGAGAACATGCTCTGTCGGAAACAACGTGCAGAGATTGGATTCGACGATTCAAAGACAATGATTTTGAAGTTAGTGACAAAATGCTTGCTGGTCGGTGTAGTGGGCTGCTTATACCGGCGCGAACGGTGAACGCTATGAAGAACAGTTACTCAATCTGAATCGCGCACTTAAAGATAAACGTCCGCAATATGGTCAGAGATATGACAGTTATACTGCTTCATGACAATACCAAATCACATGTTGTAACCCGAGTGAATGAGACCTTGAAGGGATTTCGATGAGATGTCTTACAATACCCACCATATTCACTAGACATCGTCCCTTCCAATTGCCATTTGTTTTGGACGATGCAGCATGGTCTTTCTAAACAATAGTCCACATCTCTTAACGGTCTCTAAAACTGGTTCCATTGGGGGATCACCTATAATGAACCCTATTTCGTGGAATCCATTTGCTACCCAAAGGGCAAATGTATCTCCCGAATGACACTACTTTGAGTCATTTATTTTATACCGTTCTACTAATATAAACATGTATTTTCTGTCCAAAAAACAGCAAGAATCAATTTAAGCACGTAACACGATATGATATATCAGTGTGTTGCCTTCTCTTTCTTCATAAGCCACAAAAGTGAAGCAAAGCACTCTGCTCCACTAAAAGTTCGTTTAAAGCATACACTGGCCAGTTTTTGAACTGGTAAGGAATGTAGCTGATTAATGATAGGATGCTTTGTCTATTTTTATCCTGTTGGACGTATCGACAGACGTGTATTTACAAAGAATGAACCAAGTTTGTTTAGCAGTTGCACTGCATCGTGACAACGGACTGCATCTTTCTTAAGAAAAGACAATCTGTATCTCCTGTTTCATATTGGCGCATGGTTATCAGAAAGTTCCACAGAAACTAGTTAGCTCGTTGGAGTTACTTCTCGTACAGTAACAACAGAAATTACTCAAAGAGTAACAGCAATGAGTGATTGCGAGTGACAGACGTAATGAAAAACAGTTGCCAATAAAAAAGAAGGAAACGAAGGTGTTACGCGTTCAAAGATAGTGAAATGTAAATGGGAGTAAGTACGAGGAGAGCACTGAGGAAGGTCGAGGTAGAGGGCAAAGCGCCACGATGACATTACACGACCGACGACGATGCAAACAAGGTCAATTGGGAGCTATTAAGGGAGCGATTTGTGCGGGAATGGGGCGTGAGTGGTTGGCCGCACCAACGACGAGCGTAGCACAGTGCATTAGGCCGCAGCAAGTTTTCTTTTCTGTATGCGTTAACACTTTCCGTGATCTGTCAGGACCCATATCAGGGGACATGGAAAGCGTGCAGACTTACTTATTAGTCGAATAATACCTATGTGTGAATACTTTTAAGCAAAGCTAAACGAGCCCGCATTGACAGCGCTCACGCCAGTTACCGAAAAATGAAGGTAGCAAGATTTAAGAGTTTCACGTCCCGGCGACAACTGGTTTATTAGAGACGGAGTACATGCCCAGACTGAGGAAGGATATCAGCTGCCCCTTTGAAAGGACCCATCCTGGTATTTGTCTAAAATTATTTGGAAGAAACCAACGAAAACCCTAAGTCTTTATGGTTGGACGGAGATTTGAACCTCCGTCCTGTAGAATGAATCCACTGTCTTACAAATGTGCCACCTTCCTCGGCAGCCTAGTTACGGCCTTGGCTAAAGTTGATTCTGATTCCGTAAAAACTCCACGCACCTTGTTGACTCTTGTAACGTCTCGAAAAAAAATATTATTGTTGATAATATGGAATTTTTTATAATATTAGGGGCTATGCGCGTAATGCATGACATTAATTTGTTCTTTGATTCACTATAAGAAGTAAAATTTCTGTTGATTTCTTCTTGCTAATAAAAAACACACACGCAGCATACTCCCATTATTATCATCAAGAATGATATAAAAGTTCATTGAAGAAACGGATAGACATAACATTAAGAATGATACAAAGTTAACAGAAGATAGACGCAGATATCTGCAAACCTTGTTGGTGAATAAGTCAGTGAAGACGTTTATGAAACTAGAGTAAAACAAGAGTTATTACGCACGAAAGGTTGCACTTCCGTCTACTATGTGTCATGGTCGAATACAGTTTCTCGGGTAGAACATGATTAAGATACACTGATCTGCTAAGGAAATTGCTATTGACGCAAACAAGTGCTGCCTTGCTCGAACAGTCCACGGGTGTACTGCCAGTCCATAGAGTCCAACAGGCACAATATTTTGGCGATGACGATGGCGACATGTCAGATCGCCGAAACATTGTGCCCGTTGGACGCTATGGACCGCCAATACACCCATGGACTGTTCGAACAAGAAATACGTCGCGAGGAACTGCAGAATGACAAGAGGTGACTTTTTCAGTAAGTACTTTGTATTCGCCTGCCCGCTATAGTAGTTTTAGGCTTGGGCTATGGTTTTCACCGACGATCACAAGCAGTACGAACTGGATTCATTCCCAATTCTTAACAAAGTTTCTAAAATTCTATAAATTACAGAGCAAATTAAGAGGCAAATAAGCCAAAGCCACCTCCTTCCTGCCAGTAAATCAGTTACACAGCGATTCACAATCTTTACTGGCGAGTCTATTATTTTACCGCATGGTGATTTAAGATTACATTAGTTATTTCATGGTGTTATCGTCGTAGCACCTCAAACTTTATGCCACAATTAATCAGTTGTACTAGCGATGGGGCGTCGTAGCTAAGGTATTGGGCTCATCGGGTAGTTTAAATTGCTGCCAGACTATCCTTATTTAAGATCTCTATGGTGTCCGCCCCTGATAGCTGAGTGGTTAGCGCAACGGAATGTCATACCTAACGGCCTGGGTTCGATCCCCGGCTGGGTCGGAGAGTTTCTCCGCTCAGAGACTGGGTGTCGTGTTGTCCTTATCATGATCATTTCATCCCCATCGACACGCAAGTCGCCAAAGTGGCGTCAAATCGAAAGACTTGCACCAGGCGAGCGGTCTATCAGGCGGGGGGCCCGTAGCCACACGACATTTCCATTTCAATCTCTGATTTCGTACATCGCTTCATGCGAAGAGGGCCAAGGTGGTTGTCCTCCAACTGAACTGGTGTCAAATCTCTAAATATTCGACATCGACGAGAAGTGGAATGCAGCCGTCTCCCACTTTATTAGTAATTTTTGGCGTCAATACACTTCCTTCCTTCACTTTTTTGGAATACTTTTTCTTCCGGTGTAGTTTATCGCGTGCAACAAAAGGCATCTACGTTTGCGATGTACTTGGAGAACAATAAACTAATACGTTAACGGATTCCGCGGAAGTTCTTAATGTAGAGTTTTTTCCTCCATTTGTTAGGAATAATTGGTAGGTTTTATTTCGTGAGCCGTTTGTTGCACATGTTAATTAAAACCTAGCGGAGATCGAGTGTTCGATGGCTTCTTCGGTCATGCATGTGGGTAGTACATATACTTTATGGAGTGTCTCTTCTGCAGATGTAGAATGCAAATTAAAAGTAAGCAGATTCTTCGATACAGGTAAACGCAAATGGCAAATGGCTCTGAGCACTATGGGTTTAAATGGTTCAAATGGCTCTAAGCAATATGGGACTTAACATCTGAGGTTGTCAGTCCCCTAGAGCTTAGAACTACTTAAACCCAACTAACCTAAGGACATCACACGCATCCTTGCCCGAGGCAGGATACGAACCTGCGACCGTAGCAGTCGCGCGGTTCCAGACTGAAGAGCCTAGAACCGTTCGGCCACAATGACCGGCACAAATATCTGAAATGTGTACATAAAAAATGCTGAGACTTTCTCAACGAAAAACGGCCGGATAAACAGATTTCATGGTTGTGATTTACAAACAATAAGTATATACCACCCACGTACAGTTTCCTTGTTGTGTTACACAGTAACAAGTATTTTTTCATTACTTTCGACGTGTTACAGGTGCTAGCTTATCATTCTAAAAAGTTATCTTCGATGAGATCTGTACCACCGCACTGCCTTCATCGGACAGGAATACTTTTACTTTTGTATCAACACAAAGATGAAGTTTGGTATACCAGAAAGCCTTTCGAAACAAGCGCAGTTACATCGGGCACAAACACGTTAAGCGACTGTGATAGAGATCAAAATACATATGCGTGAAAGTGGCATGACGTCCATAAAAGGAAAGCGTTCTCTTTTTTTTGTATGTTTTATTCGGCGATATTACAGTGACTGTCTTACCAAAAAAAAAACATTTGATAGGCGGTTCGCAGAAAGTGTGTTATGAAGATGGGAATTTACACAAATTGTACGCTAATAGCGGTTCATCGGTAGCAGAGAAAGTGAGCGAAATGAGACAGGTCCAGGGATTTCCCCGTTAGTTTGCAGGAGTAAATATGTCTGTTTGCAGAGAGATTCCCAGTGAACCTAACTTTCACCAGGAAACACAGAGATCACGGTTACGGCAAGGGTAATGCAGGAGACTGGTACGTCTTGCCTCTAGGTTGATTACTTCGTTGTCGTACAATTTGATTCGCATTTCTGCTGCTGCCGTTTAGGTACAAGAGTCTTACCATTGTTACGGAAATTGAGATATTTCTGGCCTTATGTATTTCTAAATAAAGTGAATGGGTAAAATAATAATCATATATCTAATATAGTAGAGGGAATGACTTGGTTTTCATTTACCTGAGAATCGAAGCTTTGAAACTCAGAATGACAATCAATATTGTTCCGTGGCATTTCGTGTAAGGAAACTGTACTGTTTGCTTGAGAGATCGTTTTTCCCAAGCAGATTAACCTTTTGGGAAACCTAAGGTAAACGTTTCATTTTGCTCCCACTCTCAACGAAACAGACTTGGTCATTTTCTTACATGTTCGTAGGACCATCGTCATCTCGAAACAAGCTGTTCCCTGAGAGTAATAATGTCTGCCCATTGAACATCCATGATGACGTAGAACGGCTATAAAACCTTATCAACTACCTTCCAGTGTGGCGATAGTTGTTGTTGTCTTCAGTCCTCAGACTGGTTTGATGCAGCTCTCCATGCTACTCTATCCTGTGCAAGCTTCTTCATCTCCCAGTACCTACTGCAACCTACATCCTTCTGAATCAGCTTGGTGTATTCATCTCTTGGTCTCCCTCTACGATTTTTACCCTCCACGCTGCCCTCCAATACTAAATTGGTGATCCCTTGATACCTCAGAACATGTCCTACCAACCGATCTCTTCTTCTGGTCAAGTAGTGCCACAAACTTCTCTTCTCCCCATTCCTATTCAATACCTCCTCATTAGTTACGTGATCTACCCACCTAATCTTCAACATTCTTCTGTAACACCACATTTCGAAAACTTTTATTCTCTTCTTGTCTAAACTATTTATCGTTCACTTTCCACTTACTTACATGGCTACACTCCATACAAATACATTCAGAAATGACTTCCTGACACTTAAATCTATACTCAATGTTAACAAATTTCTCATCCTCAGAGACGCTTTCCTTGCCATTGCCAGTCTACATTTTATATCCTCTCTACTTCGACCATCATCAGTTATTTTGCTCCCCAAATAGCAAAACTACTTTACTACTTCAGGTGTCTCATTTCCTAATCTAATTCCCTCAGCATCACCCGACTTAATTCGACTACATTACATTATCCTCGTTTTGCTTTTGTTGATGTTCATCTTATATCCTCCTTTCAAGACACTGTCCATTCCTTTCAACTGCTCTTCCAAATCCTTTGCTGTCTCTGACAGAATTACAATGTCAGCGGCGGACCTCAACGTTTTTATTTCTTCTCCATGGATTTTAATACCTACACCGAATTTTTCTTTTGTTTCCTTCACTGCTTGCTCAATATACAGATTGAATAACATCGGGGAGAGGCTACAACCCTGTCTCACTCCCTTCCCAACCACTGCTTCCCTTTCATGCCCCTCGACTCTAATGACTGCCATCTGGTTTCTGTACAAATTGTAAATAGCCTTTCGCTCCCTATAATTTACCCCTGCCACCTTTAGATTTTGAAAGAGTTTTCCAGTCAACATTGTCAAAAGCTTTCTCTAAGTCTACAAATGCTAGAAACGTAGGTTTGCCTTTTCTTTAATCTTTCTTCTAAGATAAGTCGTAAGGTCACAATTGCCTCACGTGTTCGAGTATTTCTACGGAATCCAAACTGATCTTCCCCGAGGTCGGCTTCTACAAGTTTTTCCATTCGTCTGTAAAGAATTCGTGTTAGTATTTTGCAGCTGTGACTTATGAAACTGATTGTTCGGTAATTTTCACATCTGTCAACATCTGCTTTCTTTGGGATTGGAATTATTATATTCTTCTTGATGTCTGAGGATAATTCGCCTGTTTCAAACATCTTGCTCACCAGATGGGAGAGTTTTGTCAGGCCTGGCTCTCCCAAGGCCGTCAGTAGTTCCAATGGAATGTTGTCTACTCCTGGGGCCTTGTTTCGACTCAGGTCTTTCAGTGCCCGGTCAAACGCTTCACGCAGTATCTTATCTCCAATTTCGTCTTCATCTACATCCTCTTCCATTTCCATAACATTGTCCTCAAGTACATCGCCCATGTATAAACCCTCTATATACTCCTTCCACCTTTCTGCTTTCCCTTCTTTGATTAGAACTGGGTTTCCATCTGAGCTCTTGATGTTCATACAAGTGGTTCTCTTATCTCCAAAGGTCTCTTTAATTTTCCTGTAGGCAGTCTCTATCTTACCCCTAGAGAGATAAGCCTCTACATCCTTACATTTGTCCTCTAGCCATCCCTGCTTAACCATTTTGCACTTCCTGTCGATCTCATTTT
This sequence comes from Schistocerca gregaria, assembly GCF_023897955.1. Lineage (NCBI taxonomy): Eukaryota > Metazoa > Arthropoda > Insecta > Orthoptera > Acrididae > Schistocerca > Schistocerca gregaria. The sequence continues at coordinate 363,979,199 of NC_064920.1, forward strand.
TGAGACTTTTGTATTCCTTTTTGCCTGCTTCGTTTACTGAGTTTTTATATTTTCTCCTTTCATCAATTAAATTCAATATTTCTTCTGTTACCCAAGGATTTCTACTAGCCCTCGTCTTTTTACCTATTTGATCGTCTGCTGCCTTCACTACTTCATCCGTCAAAGCTACCCATTCTTCTTCTACTGTATTTCTTTCCCCCACTCCTGTCAATTGTTCCCTTATGCTCTCCCTGAAACTCTGTACAACCTCTGATTTAGTCAGTTTATCCAGGTCCCATCTCCTTAAATTCCCACCTTTTTGCAATTTCTTCAGTTTTAATCTACAGTTCATAACCAATAGATTGTGGTCAGAGTCCACATCTGCCCCTGGAAATGTGTTACAATTTAAAACCTGGTTCCTAAATCTCTGTCTTCCCATTATATAATCTACCTGACACCTTTTAGTATCTCCAGGGTTCTTCCATGTATACAACCTTCTCTCATAATTCTTAAACCAAGTGTTAGCTATGATTAAGTTGTGCTCTGTGCATAATTCTACCAGGCGGCTTCCTCTTTAATTTCTTAGCCCCAATCCATATTCACCTACCACGTTTCCTTCTCTCCCTTTTCCTACACTCGAATTCCAGTCACCCATGACTATTAAATTTTCGTTTCCCTTCACTATCTGAATAATTTCTTTTATTTCATCATACATTTCTTCAATTTCTTCGTCATCTGCAGAGCTAGTTGGCATATAAACATGTACTACTGTAGTAAGTGTGGGCTTCGTATCTATCTTGGCCACAATAATGCGTTCACTATGCTGTTTGTAGCAGCTTACCCGCATTCCTATTTTCCTATTCATTATTAAACCTACTCCTGCATTACCCCTATTTGATTTTGTGTTTATAACCCTGTAGTCACCTGACCCGAAGTCTTGTTCCTCCTGTCACCGAACTTCACTAATTCCCACTGTATTTAACTTTAACCTATCAATTTCCCTTTTTAAATTTTCTAACCTACCTGCCCCATTAAGGGATCTGACATTCCACGCTCCGATCCGTAGAACGCCAGTTTTCTTTCTCCTGATAACGACATCCTCCTGAGTAGTCCCCGCCCGGAGATCCGAATGGGGGATTATTTTACCTCCGGAATATTTTAATCATACAGAAAAGCTGCATGCCCTCGGGGGATAGTACCCACTGCAAATCAAGGAAAAAAACATCACAGAACCACCAACATGTCCCACTATGAGGACCCACATATTTTTGTTTCCCGTAGAGTTTACGCAATAATTCTTGCGATTGGAAAAAATATTAAAGTAGACTCGCCAGACCAGGCTGCATTCCCCCGGGCGGTATTGCTTTCAACAAATCTTTGCATTCGCCTCGTTTATAGTACGTTTCACAGAAACAGTTCTACCGGGCGAGGTGGCGTAGGGCTAGGATACTGGGCTCATATTTGGAAGGACAATGGTTCAACTATACGCTCGGCCATCCAGAGTTACTTTTTCCGCGATTCCCATAAATCATTTAGGGCGAACGCTCCAAGCCGAATAAATCGACGGGACTTAAACCTTAGTCTTCGTTCGTTCCTTCCTTCCTTCCTTCTTTCACTGTGGTGCTACCATGAACTGTTTGTTCGTGCTGTTGTCGCAGGGTGTTTTCGTTCAGACTGGCTTCTCAAAGCGTATACAGGACGGGCCGTAAGTCAATTGTCAAAAATGCATTTCGCGTAATAAAACTAAATAAATGAAAATTGAAAATTATTATCAATACAGAAACACGTGTAGAGTTCAATGAAACTACTAAAGATGCTCAAAGTGGTTTCCATGTTGTTTTTAGCAAACATTGCATCTTTTCAACAAAGTTTTACAAATTTTGTCCCTAAATTTCCCGAATTATATTTTTCAAATTTTGTCCCTTCAAATGTACAACATCACGAATGTTGACTCAATAAGCCACATTTTTTAGTATACCTGAGACTGAAAAATCCATGGGTGTGATACCTAGGAAGCGTGGAGGCCAGTCTCTTCTGACAAACCATTCATCAAAGTTTTAATTTACACGGTCTCTCGTATTAACTCTATACTGCGGTGATGCTCCATTTTGTTGCCATATCAACTTCTAATTAACCGGCTGCAGATGTTAAAAAAGGGAATATTTTCCAATTCTAACAACATTTCTTAAAGCATATCTAGCGAATTTATAGAACTGATAGTGCCGTTAAAAAAACAGTCCACCGCTGAAAGGCCCTGTCTGTTCCCTCACACCAAAAGAGTGTAACTCCCTGTCTCCATCGCCACGTGGGGATTCGTAGAATCCGCATAGACACAGTTGTCTGTGTTCACTCTGCCATTCGCCTTAACAGTCGCTTCGTCGCTGCAGAGGACGATTTTGTAGAACTTTGGATCGCCTTCTTGACGGATTGTGCACTACCCGCAAACTTGGCGGGGATTCGGTGATGCAGGCCGCTGTGGCCGAACGGTTTTATTTGTTGTTTCCATATTTTTGTCCAACTATTGTTTCAATAAGTTATAACACAAAAATTATCACCAGTTCGTTACCAATATCAGGAAACAGGATCCGCAAATGAGAGGTATACCGTGGTCTCCATTTTATTTTCTCCCAATTCTGTGTATTAGTGGAAAATTACAGTTTCAGTAATAGAATTCTGGATATATCATCATGTCATACTGTAAAATGTTCCAGCATCTCAAGCACTAAGGTAAGTGGTCTTAATCAGTGCGAAGAAGAAATGGGTATCGCAGAGACAAGTTGTCGAGCAGCGTTGACCCACACACCTTGATCGGGAACAGGTCCCAGCTTTCGTGCTGGCGAGAGCGTTGACCGAGACGACTTTGAGTGGCGGGTGAATGAATGAATCGAGAAAAACCTGCGGCTTTCTTCGCATCAAAACCAGTCCGCCAACTTGAATCGGGGCTCTGCCCTGCCCCTCCACGCCTGATTAACTATTCGCCATCTCCTCGGAAACCTGTTCTGTCGCGTTGGCGCAGGTCAAACACCTGTTGGCTTCGATTACCTCCGATCAACAGGAAATAGAGAACGCGCATGATTTGTACGGGGCCAAGGAAACTCTCCTCAGCCTGGCAGTGAAGCTATCTCTAAAATAAAAATGGCTCTGAGCACTATGGAACCTAACATCTATGGTCATCAGTCCCCTTCTAAAATAAAAAATCCATTTCTTTTCCCATGTAGTCACTTTTAATGCGGAGCACTTTGCTCAGCGTTCTACAGTGATTAAATTTCAGTTCTAAAGAGTGGTTCGAATTGCCTGATAGAGGCCCATGTACGCCTTTCAATACTACTACTCTGAACATGAAACGGTTTCCGGCTACAAATTCGTGTGAATATCTACAAGCTAAAGAATGGGAATTCCGGTGAATAGGGGGTGTTCCAACAATTCGTCCTGACAAAGCTAACATCAGAAGAATAACTCTTCAATGACTGCCGACAGAGATTAAAACTTTAATAACAAAATATAATGAACAGCATAGTATGTTAATAAACGTCATTCTTTCTCAATTATTAGACTACAAAATGTACACCCTGAATATACAAGTTTCACCTTGAATGAGTTATATGAATTAAGGTTCATTATGATGACCTTTCCTTACTGTTTCATTTCATTTCATTTCATTCAGCAAATCTAAAAGCAATAAATTCAGCTAAATACCTAGAAATTACAATTACGAACAACTTAAATCACGAAATGTAGTGGGGAAGGCGAATCAAAGACTATTGTTTTATTGGCAGAACAATTAACAGATGCAACAGATCTACTAAAGAGACTCCCTACACTACGCCTGTCCGTCATCTTTTGGAGTACTGCTGCGCGGTGCGCGATCCTTACTAGGTAGGAATAGCGGAGTACATTCATAAAGGGCAGTGCGTTTTGTATCATCGAGAAATGGGGAGAAAGTGGCACAGGATCTGAAGTGGACATCAGTAAAACAAAGGCGTTTCTCGCTGCGGCGGGATCTTCTCACGAAATTTCAGTCACCAACTTCCTCCTCCGGATGCGAAAATATTTTTTTAACGCCGACCTACATAGGGAGAAATGATCATCATAATAAAACATGGGAAATCAGAGCCCGCGCGGAAAGACCTGAGAGTTCTTTTTTTCCGCACGCTACTCGATAGTGGAATAATAGATAATTATTGTGAAGCTGGTTCGATGAACCCTCTACCAGGCACTTAAGTGTGATTTGCAGAGTAGCCATGTAGATGAAGATGTAGATTTCATGAAAAATTTAAATGTGTGTATTTTGGTGTAAGGTCCACGCCCACTGTTTCACTGTTTCCCAAGTGGTTCCAACGGAAGCAGAGGCCTAGCATTAGCATATTGCCAGTTGCAGCTGTATATAATGACTGTGCAGCTGCTATCCTGCGGATGGTGTTATATAAGCCTTTCGTTCCTCCTGAGCTACTTGTCTGTATTTTTCTGTGTTTGATGTGAACTTTCTAACTTATTAACGTCAACTTCATGCTTGCAGCATATATACTTTTCACTTGCGATTTCCATTAAACAACCTCACGTATTACTTCCATAAAGTGATATCGAGAAACTGAAGCATTAATCAAGGCTTAAATTAAACCAAAATCTATCCAATCTGTCCGCTTATGTTCCTGGAATATAGCTTGTTCACTGGAATTCTACCAAAAACTGTTCTATACTCCTAGATATTCACTGCGTACCGGTAATTGTTTTCCAGTATCCTTTCCCATTCGTAAGCAAAAGAGCATGATCTCGCTTCGGAGAGAAGTTGTTGTCATATGTGTCAAATATTCACTATATCATTTGTACGTTCTTTGGCGCTTCAGGGAACGACCTGATATCCTTTTAACTATACTGAAATATAATTCAAGAAGTGCACATATTTTAGCGGACTGTCGCAATTTAATTTTCTTCTTGATGATCCGTTTTGAGTTATGCAGTCAAAGAATTGTAATATGTTCGGTGCTGACCTGACGGACTAACAAGAAACATTTTTTTCCTTGTCAGTATTGCAGTAATAATCTCAAGAAATAAAAGAAAATAATTCATCAAAAAGAGAAAAAACTACATCCCATGAAGACAATATTTCTTTAAGCATTTGATGTCTCTGCTTTTCGGTCTCAAGATTTCTTCGTGTGCTTAAGGTGGTGGTGATGAAATACAGTCGTGCAGTAATAATGTTACAAAAGGAACGATAACATGTTCATATATTGTAAAAAAAGAGGTAAACGTCGTTTAAAGGCTTTTGCCATATGAAAAGTAACGGATATCATCATAGTTACCGAAGAACTACAGTATGACTAGTGTTGACTGGAAAACATCAAAGATCTTTCATTATTCTAGCAAATAAGAAATCTGTGAGTGCTGTTCGTTGTTAGCTTCTATGAGGTCCATTGGCCGAGGACTTACTGCCATTTAATCAGATAACCTGATCAGCAGCCGTGTGTTGGCAGCACTGCAGGTCATATACGCTGGTTAAGTGCCGCTTGAGTCACGAGCGCCTCCGCAGTTCTCTATTTGTGTAGGACGGGCGCGCACTGTAAACAGGCCACAGGCTCACACTTCCATCATGAAGACATGTTTATTTTAAAAACTAATCACGCCGCTTTTTATTAATCCAAGGCAGCAGCACATAGGTCACGATTTTCTTGCGTCTTCCGGACTATTATTAATACTATGATTTGATTGCACCATTTTGAAACAAATTTAAAGAACATGCTGATACTAAGTTCTATGAAACCTACATACTTCTTGCATATTATTCATTTATAGGACGTTTCAGGATGAATAGTTAATATTTTGGGAGATTGCAATGTAGACTAATACAAGAACAACATACCATATAACATGCGCTCACTTTTGTATCTGCTATAGACACACAGCTATTAGAATGAAACCCAAACCAAGTACTCACAAGAGGTTGAAATAATTAAGTTCAAAGTTGATATTAAATGCCACCTTCAACGTCAAGTGGTTCAAATGGTTCTGAGCACTACGGGACTTAACAGCTGTGGCCATCAGTCCCCTTGAACTTAGAACTACTTAAACCTAAATAACCTAAGGACATCACGCACATCCATGCCCGAGGCAGGATTCGAACCTGCGACCGTAGCAGTCGCGCGGTTCCGGACTGAAGCGCCTAGCCTTCAACGTCAATTTACTTTCGAAATCTCTTGCCGACAGTACATGTAGCTCCTCTGAGGTTCTCTTGGCGTACTTTCCCGAAAGCAGCACTGTTCTTAACTCAAATGATAAATTCATCTCTTATGTTTTCTCTTTCTTTCTACACGTTTCAACCTACAATCTGAAAGCGTGATACATGGAAACCTTGTTGGCCAAAGAAAAGACCATTTCCGTCTTTCCATCTTCCGAGGACTTTTATGATTAGGTGACGTGTCAGCTGACGACGAGTACATAGAATGTGCAGAGGCCTCGTCGTGCTGAAAGAACATACGCGTCCTTGTAGCCAAAGGAACCTATTCCAATAACGCTGAAAGCTTGCCTTGAAGTAAATTTAGATAACTGTGCCCTATACGACGAACACTGACACAAGAGGCCCAGACAATTGATTATCGTACCACACCACACATTTACAGAAAAGCGTTCTTGAAGATGTGTCACCAAAAAGGCATGTGGGTTTTCGGATTGCCGATGTCAGTTGCGAGTGAAAGGGTCTTCATCAGTAAACAGTCTAATGGGATTTATCGGCGATCTACAACACACTTGTATTTGGAACAACGAAACCCTGAACGACACAACGTGTAGAATTTCTGCTTGTGCTTGTTGAGGGACTACATTCTAACAACTGAATAATGTCTTCCATTTCATCCTCGCTCTGTTCATTTGCACGTAAGGATGAAATATTGCCGGCCAGGGGCGGCCGATGGTCCGGAACCGCGCAATTGCCATGGTTGCAGGTTCGAATCCTTCCTCGGGCATGGGTGTTGTGATGTCCTTAGGTTAGTTAGGTTTAAGTAGTTCTAAGTTCTAGGGGACTGATGACCCCAGCAATGAAGTCCCATAGTGCTCAGAGCCATTTGAACCATTTTTGACTTATACAGTCCCGGAATCGAAAAATTATCCCAGCAGAGGCAGACTGCTGTAAGTACAAGGTGAAGCCGTGTAAACACTCCTGAATCTGGCACTCTGCAGTTAAGAAATCGTCTGTTGCACTCTCTACAAGCAGCGTTTCCATTACAAAACCACTGCACAAATACCATATCGCCATACTCAGCCTTTTTTAAATAGTGCGGCATGTTTAAATGTTACAGAAGAACTGTCTAACAAATCACAATCACGACTGAAAAATTAAGTTATACAAACTCAAAACAACCGTTTCACAACTTGAACTTGAAAACAAAAATGACAATCGATAGCAACTGGGGTACCAACACTCAAAGTGAACACGTATTTCTGTAACCAGTATTATCTCTGGAACTGATTAAGTTGGAGGATCGTTATAGAGTGGATACATGTGCGGGGTGCGCGCCGCCCCCATTGTCACCCGCGTCACCCCAGACAGTCAGCCCACATGCTATTCGTTCGTTTCTTTCGTCAGTCGATTTGACTGAATCGAATTATCAAGCACTTGTACTTTCCTATGCATCACGCCCGTCGCGTCATCGCATTTCATTCGTTTCTGTCTAGCACATAGATAGCTGTGCAAAATATTTGCTTGCCTGTCTGCATCTATTGCCACAGTAGAAATTTTTTCAACATTGCGGCTTACGAAGACATGGCCGAGGTCGACAATAAAGGAGGATCGACTTAATGGCTTAGCTCTGCTGAACACTCATCCTGACATTGATTGTCGTATTGACAATGTGATTAACCAATTCGCGAGAAAGAACAGGCGCATACAATTCATCATTTAAGGAAGAGAACCACAATTGTAACGATGGCATTGTGCTGTATAGGTGAATCACCAGTTTTATTTAAACTTTTCACGTGACTTTATTTTTTATTACGCTAAAAGTAAAGGTAACTCAAGACATTACTAGCGCCCCAAAACTGAGGTTTTTCTTTATCCGCCACTGTCGTTATATGGGATGTTTTATTGAAATTATTATATACTGCCACCTCCTAAAATACGTACCATTCCTCTTGCAATATTATTTGGATGAATGCGAACTGTTCATAATGATTGATCTCCAGAAAATCTGCTTTTGATATCGTGACATGCCGGCTTCCACGTGTAATTGCGACAGCGTTAGGGATAAAAGAGGGTCGTTTGCTGCGACTGGTGGATAGTGAACAACACAACATGATCCCAACTCGCGATGTCCGCCATCTTATGATCAAGGCCATAAGGGAGCAGTACAGATTCTTCCGCACTGTTGAAAGGGCGATTGAGCAGTTATGGACCAATCTGCGCAGTGTGTTTCCATTGTTCAGGAACAAAAAACGCCTCAGATTAAACGGCGTTATGATGTGCTATTCGGCAAAATGGTATGGGGAAAAAAAGAGCCGAGCTAGGTGGAGCATAGGTCAGACACGGACTCATTGGAAAGAACAGCAGATCAAATCCAGATTTAGGATTTCAGTGATTTTTCTAAAGCGATTAAGGCGAATTCCAGGATGGTTCCTTTCAAAGTGTACGACCGATCTCCTTTCCCATCCTTCCACTCTTCGAACGTGTGCTACCTTCTCTATGTAGTTCGTCGCCTACAGGTCGTTAAACCGTAATTGCCTTCCGTTTGTGTAAAATGTTTTTATAACCGCTACCAATAACTAAATAAATGATATATTTTTAAAACATTATTTTTCGTTGTCGTTACAGGCTCGAACATTTCGATCGTCCTAAGAATGCTGCAATACAGTAACGTGACGAACTGTTTATCAGTTTCTGAGCGTTTACACTGCCATGATACTAATAAAACGTGGACGACATTTCCGAGAACATGCGTTTTCTATTAGCACTTTGATACTGAACAACTCGATTTCACACTATCGTCACATGCATTAACACGTACTATGAATGCATGGCAACTTTTAATACCTATATCAGTGCACACAATTTTTAATATGTACTACCAGTACAACGTGAAATCAGGCTTTTCAACGTCTCAGCCATAACATCCAGCCATTCATTCGAAATATCTGTGATGGTGCTGAAAGCAATACACACAACAGTGACAAGCGAGACTACGATGTATTTAGCGTTAAATGGAAAGTGCATGTTTTCGGAAATAAGTGGGGTATTTTTATTGGCATTATGGCGCTGTAAACACTCAGAAACTGATTAGCATTTCGTCTTACACATGCATTGTAGCTAACTGATGAACAAAATGTTTGAAAGGTTAATGGCAAGCAATAATAAAATGTTTTAGACTTTTTTTTATTTGGTGACTGGTAGTCGAAATAAAACGCATTTTACCGTACAACCACGGAACGTGTAAAATATCACCTACCAACAAAACAGGTTTAAAATGTTGTGTTCATGGACAAGTCATGCTTGAACCCATCCTACACTGATCGACTCACACGCGTTGGGCCTTGTCGTGGTGGCCGAAGTCTGACAGGCTACATTCTCCGGCACCAAAGTAAACACACGTATTTCCCTTCGTATTTAAGGACAATGTCCTGCACATTTTATGAGGAATCGGTAAGCTCCCTTTGTAAAACGACGGGTACTACTACTTCCTGCCACACGCGTTCATCCAACATGTTACCCATCCAATTCGTTTGGGATATCGTTGGTCAATGACTTGTTCGATAAAATTTTGCAGTGACAACTGCTGATTCTATGTAAACTCGCATTCAAGCAGCGTGTAGATAGATATCCTAGTATCACATCCAAGGCCTCCGATTCGACGCCACGTCGTTTAGAGGCTGACTGCTGCACTCGGGGGCACTATACAAAATTCACAAAGTCAGAAACCGTCTATAGTTTCGCAGTTGTGACTTTTTTTGTGGTATCTCATCCATTTGTGCAACTTCTTTGCATGGCCATTTATCGGGCTATCTGTATATTACCCGTTCGTCTTTGTGTCTTCCCTAATTACATTATATCCTTTCTGTCACAGCCGCGCGAATAAAAGAAGCCATTGATCAAAAGCACTCTCCATATTCGTGTGCATTCCATGTCTCTTGGTAGTTCAGTCTGAATCTCATGTATACTTCTTTATGTTGCAATTTAACCAACTGTCTGTATATTATGTTAGTCTTTATGTCTCTCCTAACGGAAATATTTCATCTTTTCTGTAACTTCCTCACTAGTCAAGCAAAGGGTGATCTCCACCTTCGTGCCCACTTCATGTGGGCTCCACATATTCGTAAAGTGACTATTCCATAGTGGCCATTATAATTATGCGGGCTGTTATGCCGTGGTCGGTTGATGAATTCTGTGTCAATTCTCAACGTTTCGTCCCCGCCTGCGGACGACATCTTCAAGGGGGTCTGTAGCTCGATGGAAGGTCCAACACAACCACTGGCTCGCCATTACTGCCGCTAAATGCCGTGTCCGAACTTTCCCACGCAAAGGCGTGAGGTCACGTGTTTTGAAAACGTCAGTGTAATTGGCCGCTGTCCGCTACCGTCGATCGCCGTTGCCATCACCCAGTAGTGGACAGGTGGTACACATCACCTTCAACAAATGTTTCAACTGGCTCTGAGCACTAAGGGACCTAACATCTGAGGTCATCAGTCCCCTAGGACTTAAAACTATTTAAACCTAACTAACCTAAGGACATCACACACATCCATGCCCGAGGTAGGATTTGAACCTGCGACCGTAGCGGTCGCGCGGTTCCAGACTGAAGTGCTTAGAACCGCTCGGCCACACCGGCCGGCTCTTCTTCAACATCGGCATCCATATAGCATTTAATTTCATGCCCTCCTTCTTTCGATTGAAATTATTAGGGTGTTTGGCGATTTCGCTTGCCTCCATGTAGAGCCTTTCGTAATATCCGCTTTTGGCCGCTAGTACTTGCGTCTCCTCAAAACGAATATGGTGGTTACCTGGCTGGAAAGTATGCTCCGCAACAGCTGATCGTTCCGTTTCTCCTCTTCTACAATTGCCCTTGGGCTCTTCCAAACGTTTTGAAACAGTTCTTTTAGTGGTACCCACATAAACATCTCCACAGCTTCATAGGATCCTACACACTCCAGCTTTTTCCAGTGGTTTGCAAGCGTCCTTGGCAGGTTTAAGTCAGTAGCGAGCCAGTGGGTGTGTTGGACCTTCCATCGAGCTACAGACCCCCTTGAAGATGTCCCCCGCAGACGGGGACGAAACGTTGGGAATTGAAACAGAATTCATCAACCGACCACGGCATAACAGCCCGGATAATTATAATGGACATGACATTTCCGGCCGTGAAAGTCTACATTTTAGTATATTCCATAGGGTCGCACTTTTAACAGACAGTACGACGAACGACGTATTTACTTGATAGAACTGTTGGAATCTGCATTTGCCAGTATTTTGACTAAAGAGCTAATTAATATGTATTCATTAGTATATCCAACAACACTTTACAACAAATAGCATCCTCAGTCTGTAGTCCACCATAGAAAGTTCGTATTTACGTAGCTGCTGAGCAGAAATGTGACCTCTCTAGCGCATTGTTGTGGAGTGGATGTGTCCTATTAGCATACCACCTTCTGCATAGCCAAGTTCCTTGACATGCTCCGAGTATTACGAGATGAGCGTAGCTGCCTTGCGTAATGTCCGAGACACACATGTGGTCAACCCGCGCGCGTGGGCGGCGTCAAGGCCGCATCGTCACGCAAAACACTCGTCGTCGGCTCGATGCGTCACCGACACACGCGTGTAACGCAAGCGCGTGGAGTACTTAACCGCATCCACTGCGTAGCTGCGCCTGCTTTGCCTCCAAATAGCACGTCTATCGCACTTACAATGCTGGCAAAAGAAATTCCACCACTTGGTTCCGAGAAGGCCTTCATTGCACCAAAAACAGCATTATTTGCAAAACTCAAATGACTGCTATGAGTTGGCAGAACTGTTATATGGATATCAACATCTGTAATCACTGATCTATTGTGGATAGGCTTTGCTCCTAGATGAAACCGAAATTCACCGGAAAGGTTTCGCAAGCTGCTCAGTGATATTTCCTGAGTATTTTGGTGTAAGGGATTCGTAATCTGACGTGGCTCGTTAAAGGGCAATTGTAGTTTGACCGGATTACAATGGACTGGTCGTAATGGTGCTGTCCCGTAACCAGTTCTCCCACCATATACGGCACGGATTAACTTCTTCTTATGGGGGACGTGTGAAGAACACAGTGAGACTCTGGTCTCACAGTCAGTTTACCTTGTTATTGGGATTGTTGCTACTGCGGAAATAGTGCGTATAGCGCGGGATTAGCCGAGCGGACTACGGCGCTGCAGTCATGGACTGTGCGGCTAGTCCCAGCGGAGGTTCGAGTCCTCCCTTGGGCATGGGTGTGTGTGTTTGTTCTAGGATAATTTTGGTTGAGTAGTGTGTAAGCCTAGGGACTGATGACCTTAGCAGTTAATTCCCATACGATTTCACTCACATTTGAACAATAGAGCGTATAAGACAGCGGACAGTGCATCACTGTAGACTCTGCCGTGACATTGGTAGTCCACATTTTCAAGAATACCTGTAATGGAACAATTGTGTGTTTGGAAATAGTAACCTCTCAGTCGAACTACCTATGTACAATGACGCTTTGTTTTGAAAATAATGTATTGCCCAACATAATTACACTATTTCGAAGTGAAATGATAACTGACAGTGTGGTTCCCGCCGTGGTCGGAGGGAACCACGCCATCTGTTTTCAAATCTGACGAAGGTCGACGACGGCCGAAACCAGTCATTTAGCTTTGAAATTAGTGTAATTGTGCCGATAGTAAATCATTTTCAATTGTACGCTTGTTCCTTACACTACATATACTGGCATACTAGATTGAACCCACTGTGGTAGGAGTCTACGTGTTTCGTCTGATGATTGCTGCATTACCCTGTATTTTGTGCTCTGCATTTTCGTGCTTGCAAATTATATCCTTTTCCACTATTGTGAAAGATAATTGCGGTATCAAATGGATTAAATCATAATTAAATTCTAAAGGGATACCGGAGACCACAAATCCCTTATACGTAAATACTCGTTACAATCCCAGGACAATCCCAGAAATTTTGTCGTTGGAGTTTGGCTCCACAATGCATATCGACTGAAGGTGAAATCTTCTGAGTTGTTAGGCCGCGCTACATTGCTTTATAAACTTCTTCAAAATACGATTCTTCGAACTTCGTGCTGGGATCGTCTTCAATAATATACTGGTAGGTGAAAATTGGCGAAAAATCAATGTCGCGTCCACTTATAATTCTTTCCAAAGCTTAGTTGATGAAGTGCAGTTATTATTGGGCAAAAAACTTCAGGATACCACGGGTGAGGCGTCATCTTTGGGTACATACTAACCGTAGGAATTGAAACATATCGGATATATTATCAAAATATTATCGTTTCGATATTGTTAAGGTCGCTTCCACGCGCGCTGTGGTTCAGCAGTTGCGTCCTTGATGGTTGGAAACCACGAAGCCAGAAGCCATTAGCTTCATCTCCATCGGAAACGCACTCATTCTTTAGAGATTCCAATTGCTTCCCTGGCTTTACTTCTGTAAATAGTACATTCTTTGGCTAGCACTCGTACATTATTAAACATATAATCTGGCCTGCTACTTCGTTACCCCAGAGTTCACATTTCGTCTTAAAAGTGTGTGGCGTTAGTGCTCTATAACGCGTTCTTTTACGACATGGTCACCTGTTGACGAACAGCGTACGCTGTTCAAAGTATCCTACTTGAATATTTAGGTGATACATGGAACACCCATATTCTAGCCTGTGGTAGTTCCAGAAAACAATTATTTTGCATCGTTCAGTCATCAGTGGTACTTTTCACATTGTTCCGTAACTTAAATCTATTACTTACATATTAATCACTTATGTGACAGCTGTTTCGTCCTATGCTGATGGATTTTTCCTGCTGTTTTGTCCGATAATGTACTTGTGGACGACTGACGTATGTAAGAGTAGGTACGAGGCGGTGACAGGGACGACACAAAGGGTTGTTTGCTGCCTTGTTAGCGAGGTGATGCTGAGGTAAAGCATTCAAGGGCGTTCCGCTCTCACTAGGTCACACTGTCCTCACATTTCACACGCTGGCTCTAGGTCAACTCAAGCTGTCTTCACCCAGAGAGGTGGCGTAGTAGTATTCCGGAAGACGGTGATTCCGATTTACGTTCTCCGTGATTTCCCAAAATCGATTAAGGCGATTAACAGGAGTGTCACTTTGAAACGACAAGACTGATTTCCTTCCTCATCTTATGCCCAGTCCGCGCCTGTGCTTCGTCTATAATGATGCCGTCGTCATCGATGAGACGGTAAACCCAAATTTCTTTTCTTTCAAGAATTGTGATCTGAAGATAAGAGTTGAGGAGATATCTTATCTTCTCTGTGAGCAGTCCAATAGCTCATCTTGAAATTGGAAGTCTTCCACATTTCAAACCTTCCCCTGCGTAACCCAACGCGGGTAAAAAACGGAACGTAGCACATAATATTACAACGAGAAACGTACAGGACTTGCACTGATGAAGAATCCAATCCTGTCCCCGCTTCAGTAACAGGCACTAACGTACTGTATTTTGAGGAGATATCATTCATTGCACCAACGAATCGCGGTAGCTTGCCTTACAGCGGCCTATTACATTTCAATAACATTTTCGTATGTTCGTCCCCATCACAGGATTAGAAAACGGTTTTTTTGCGTGCAGCTGATTTTTTTTTTTTTTTTTTTTTTTTTTGAAACGATTAGGAAATTTATGATTGTTCAGATACTGCGGTCATGATTGGCCATCACCGTAAAGGTTTTGCTTTAAGCTACCTAGGGCAGGTAACTGCCACTATTCATTCCGCAACTGCAATTACTGTCTGACTCACTTTGAGATAACAAATTTCTGACGCTTGTTATGCGATTTATATTTAACATGCTGTAATAGGATTATAACACTGATCATTGCATAGGTGAAGGATAGACAGTCTAAAATCCTCTCCAAATCGAAGGTGTTACTCGAAATCGTCAGTGTAAGTTGACGTATAGAAGAAACGAAGATTACTGCTGAATATCTTTTCGATGGTAAAGTCATTGGAGATGTAATATTGGCAGGAAGGGGGAAAGATTAGAGTTTTACATCCCGTTAACATCGAAGTCATTACAGATAGAGCACAAGCTCAGAAGGTTTCAAGGATTGGGAAGGAAATCGGCTGTGCCCTTTGAAAGACATCCTGGCGAACCGAATACTGGCTCACGCTTTTCAAGGTACTGTCCGAACACCCTCCCCCTCTCTCACCCCCGAAGAGATTTAAGGAAACTACGAAAAACGGTAATGAAATAGTGTTTCTAACTTCGTTTGATTTCATTGCTCTTCAAAATTTGAGAATTAATTCCGCATCAGCAATAAAAAACAGTTCTAATTCGGAGTTAATTTCTTACATCTTTTTCATCCCTTTAATATAGTTGCTACTAGAGAGTTCTCGATTGGTTTGCATATCATAAAGCCGCTGGTAGAGATTTTGCCGCAAAGGAAATGTTTTGAACAACTTCCACAGTCCTCCTGCGAGCGTAATTCTCTTGGACCACAATATACTCGCAATACTTACTTCCGTTCTCTCGACTAGGATGCAAGCCTAATCACCGGACGGGCACTGCAGCTTTTCAGTATTTCAGTTGACATGAAATCACGGTGGATCCTTGTACAAAGTTTTCTGTCTCTTTAACCATCAGCAGTCCGTAAATTTACTATTCTGGTAATTCCATTTTTTGTTCGTAATTGTGATTCTTTGGTACTTAGTTGAATTTACGGCCTTTAGATTTGACTGATTTATCATGTAACCGAAGTTTAACAGATTCCTTTTAGCGCCCATATGGATGGCCTCACACTTTTCGTTATTTTGGGTCAAGTGCCAATTTTCGCACCATGCAGATATCTTTTCTAAATCGTTTTGCAGTTTGTTTTGATCTTCTGATGACTTTATTAGTCGATAAACGACAGCGTGATCTGAAAACAACCGAAGACAGCTGCTCAGATTGTCCCCAAATCGTTTATATTGGTAAGGAACAGCAAAGAGGCTATAATACTGCCTTTGGGAACGCCAGAAATCACTTCTGTTTTACTCGATGACTTTCCGTCAATTACTACGAACTGTGACACCTCTGACAGGAAATCGCAAATCCAGTCACATAACTGAGACGATATTCCATAAACACGCAATTTTAATACGAGCCGCTTGTGTGGTACAGTGTCAAAAGCCTTCCGGAAATCCAGAAATACGGAATCGATCTGAAATCCCTTTTCAATAGCACTCAACACTTCGTGTGAATAAAGAACTAGTTGTGTTTCACAGGAATGATGCTTTCTAAACGATCGTTGACTGTGTGTCAGTAGACCGTTTTCTTCGAGGTAATCCATAATGTTCGAACACAATATATGTTCCAAAATCCTGCTGCATATGGACGTTGACGATATGGGCCTGTAATTTAGTGGATTACTCCTACTACCTTTCTTGAATATTGGTGTGATCTGTGCAACTTTCCAGCCTTTGGGTACGGATCTTCCGTCGAGCGAACGGTTGTATATGATTGTTAAGTATGGAGCTATTGCAACACCATACTCTGAAAGGACCCTAACTGGTATACAGTCTGAACCAGAAGACTTGCTTTTATTAAGTGATTTAAGTTGCTTCACTACTCCGAGGATATCTACTTCTACGTTACTCATGTTGGCAGCTGTTCTTGATTCGAATTCTGGAATATTTACCTCGTCTTCTTTTGTGAAGACCTTTCGGAAGGCTGTGTTTAGTAACTCTGCTTGGCAGCACTGTCGTCTATAGTTTTTCCATTGCTGTCGCGCAGAGAAGACACTGACTGTATTTGCCGTTAGCATTGTATTGTATTGTATGGAACTGGGGTCTTAGAAACGACGGAGAGGCTTCGTCCCCGACGTAGCCCTCAGTGGTTCACAACCCCACAACAGACTACAGCAGTCAACTCACCCCACCGCTACCCCACACCGAACCCACGGATATTGTGCAGTTTGGCCCCCAGTGGATCCCCCAGGGAACGTCTCAAACCAGACGAGTGTAACCCCAATGTATGCGTGGTACAGTAATTATGGTGTACGCGTGAGTGGAGACTGTTTGCGCAGCAATCGCCGACGTAGTGTAATTGAGGCGGAATAAGGGGAATCAGCCCGCATTCGCCGAGGCAGATGGAAAACCGCCTTAAAAACCATCCACAGACTAGCCGACACATTGGACCACACAGCCGGGCGGATTCGTGTAAGGGACCGACACGCCTTCCCGCCCGGAAAGCAGTGCGTTAGACCGCACAGCTAACCGGTCGGGGTAGCCGCTATCATACTTCACAGATGACCAGAATCTCTTTGGATTTTCTGTCAAGTTTCCAGCCAAAGTTTCGTTGTGGAAACTATTAGAAGCATCTTGCATTTGCATTGAAGTCCGTGCTAAATTTCGAGCTTCTGTAAAAGATTTACAATTTTGAAGATTTTGCGTCCGTATAAATTTGGCAAGTTTTTTTTCGTTGTTTTTGCAAGAGTATTCTGGCCCGCTTTGTGTACCAAGAAGAAACAGTTCCGTCGCTTGTTAATTTGTTTGGTATAAATCTCTCAATTGCTGCCTGTATTATTTCTCCGAATTCAACCCACATTTGGTCTACACTTACATTGTTAATGTGGAAGGAGTGGAGGAGACTATCCTTCAGGAAGGCGTCAACTCAACTTTTATCCGCTTTTTTTGAATCGGTACATTTTTAGAGGACACGAGGATTACAACATTCAGTCTCGCCACGAGCACCCTGTGTTCACTAATCCCTGTATCCGTCTTGATGCTTGTTATTAGCTCAGGATTATTTGTTGCTAATAATATTCGAGTAGGTTCATAGACTACCTGCTCGAAATATTTTTCAGGGAAAGCAATTAGGATAATTTCGGATGATGTTTTATGCGTACCTCCGGATTTGGAAAATTGGAAATTTGTGGTAAGTTCCTTTGGGACCAAACTGCTGAGGTCATCGGTCCCTAGGCTTACACACTACTTAATCTAACTTAAACTAACTTACGCTAAGGCTAACACACACACCCATGCCCGAGGGAGGACTCGAACCTCCGACGGAGGTAGACGCCCCAAGACCGCGTGGCTACCCGGCGCGGCCCTTCGAATTTAAACATGTATTTTTCCAACATATAGAGGGTAAATTTAAGTCACCGCAAACTATAATTGTATGAGTCGGGTATATGTTTGAGATTAAACTCAAGTTTACTTTGAACCTTTCAGCAATTGTATCATCTTAATTGGAAGGTCGGTAAAAGGATCCAATTACTATGTTTTCAAAATGGTTCAAATGGCTCTGAGCACTATGGGACTTAACTGCTGTGGTCATCAGTCCCCTAGAACGTAGAACTACTTAAACCTAACTAACCTAAGGACATCACACACATCCATGCCCGAGGCAGGATTCGAAACTGCGACCGTAGCAGTCCCGCGGTTCCGGACTGCAGCGCCTACAACCGCACGGCCACCGCGGTCGGCTATTATGTTTTCACAAAGTAAGTAGTCTCTACATACGGATACAAATGTGTAAAATTCCTGGCAATGCCTTGGTCAACTATAGTGTTTCCCCAGAAGTGAAGGCAACGCACAAACTTCTCATCTCACCGCTGTTTGCCAAAAAGGTGTCATGTACGTACATGCGAAATATGCAATCTAAGATGTAAACAGAATGAAATCCATTTGTTTACGACGACGTTGAAAATAAGATACCATCACCATCGAACACGTGCTGAATTTAAAGAATCATTGAATAAACCAGAATAAAAGTTATTTGTGCGTTATCTAAGATGTCACAGGTCTCGTAAATCAGGCTATTACAGATTAAGTGTTGTAGAAAGTACAAAAATGTAAGCAAATAGATCATGTGCCTTGCATTGGGCAAATGGGATAACCTCCAGCCCTATCGCGATAGCTCTCGGACATGAACTTTTGCGACAGCAGTACACAGTGATTACGGTAAACAACAAAAAGTCATACGTATTTATATCTACTGTTACGATGCTCCGTTACGGTTCCTCTCGCTTGACCTTTAAAATTCTCCCTGAATGGTGGCTTTTTCCGTCCATAAATTCTGCCCCAGAAGTTATTAGTGGAATAACAGCGCTGTTTTTCCCGCCTAAGAGTTGGGAGGAAAGATTCAAGTTTGGTATCTCGTTCATATTGTCGATCTTGAGGTCATTACAGAGAATGGCACAAACACACATTGTACAAAATTGGTGCAGGAAATGGGTAATACCAAAGAATGAAAACTAAGGTTGGAGAAATTGATTTTTCGTTTTAAGTGGTCCGTTCCCAACGGCTACAACAGATAAAGACATACTACTTCACAGACAGCAGATCAGCAACTTTCTATTTTTATTTTAAACTGTGAATGTGTTGACAAGTTTTTAATTTATTGCTGTTGCTGTGACTTCCTTTCTCTTTTATTATTTGATAGAAATGGCACACCGAGTAGAAGTATGCAGGGTGATTCTTATTAACGTTTAAAATTCCCCGAAGCGACGTAGATAACGCTGAGACACGTAATTTAATATAAGACACATGGGGCCACAAATATCGAGAAATACCGCTCAAAAGTGCATGCCAAGTGTAGAACAATTGACGTCACCAGACGACGTACCTCGCCGAACGCGCAGCGGTTGAGCATGTCGGTCTGTCGCACCTAATCATCCCACCCAAAGGCAAACATTCACGTCGGTGCGGCTCTGTGCCTGCGTGCACGACTTCAGCGCGTGGGGCTCACGGTTCGGATCTTATGTGTCGCAGGCAGCGTTTTTTGCAATGAGTTAGACAATTATCTGTTTACACTGACGTAAGATTTGGTATTGTATTTTCCGGTCTAACGGTGTCTGCTGGTTTATTGCAAAATACAGTACCGTACAACAAAAACCTCCCGTGTTGTGTCACAAGTAAATGAGTATATGCCTCCAAGTAGCGTAGTTATCAGAAAATGACGTACGTTTTTCTTACTAAATAAAGTCCGTAAACAAAAAAAGAAGTGACAAAACGGAAGAACCACAGTTTCCGCTCGGTTACAGCGACGAAAATAATTTTGTACTTTCACGTTTACAACAGATCGTATTTATAAAAGGTTCGAACAGATCGTATTTATAAAAGGTTCGAAAGAAGAGTTGCGTAGCGGAGCGATGTACAACACAGCCCCTTATATATGAGGGTAGACTCGAAGAGCCCAACCGCTGCATGTGTGGCGAGGTAAGTCATCTGGTGACGTCGAATGTTCAACATTTGCCATCCACTTCTGGTGAATTTCCGGACATCTGCCGTCACATCTGTCATATTAAATTTCTTGTCTCAAAGTCATCTACGTTGCTTGGCGGTTTTGGAACGTTAAGGAGAATCACCCCACTAGTCCGGCGTAGTGGTAATCCATCACATACAGCCGCGCGGTCTAAGCATCTTCTGACGGACCGCGTGGCTGCCTCCGTCGGAGGTCCGAGTTCTCCCTCGGGCATGGGTGTGTGTGTGTTTCCATAGCGTAAGTTAAAGTTAGATTAAGTAGTGTGTAAGCTTAGGAACCGATGGTTCAATTCAGTCCGGAACCGCGGGACTGCTACGGTCGCAGGTTGGAATCCTGCCTCGGGCATGGATGTGTGTGATGTCCTTAGGTTAGTAAGGTCTAAGTAGTTCTAAGTTCCAGGGGACTGATGACCTAAGATGTAAAGTCCAATAGTGCTCAGAGCCATTTGAACCATTTGAACGAGTGTGCTATTCGGCTTTATGTTGCTGTGTATCCGGGTATTTCCTCTCTCTCTCTCTCTCTCTCTCTCTCTCTCTCTCTCTCTAAGCACTATGGCACTTAACATCTGAGGTCATCAGTCCCCTGGAACTCAGAACTACTTAAACCTAACTAACCTAAGGACATCACAGACATCCATGCCCAAGGCAAGATTCGAACCTGCGACCGTAGCGGTCGCGCGGTTCCAGACTGAAGCGCCTAGAACCTCTCGGCTACACCGGTCGGCCTAGGGACCGATGACCTGAGCAGTTTGGTCCTAGAAGATCTTACCACAAATTTACAATTTTACAACCATACACACAAATCTTCATCCTGAATCTCTATTTCATTTGGTAGAAACCGTATCAAAGCCCTTAAGGCATTCCCTGAGATTGGAATTCACATATAATCAGGAAAAAGCAGTGTGGGACTTTCGATAATACGTATAGAAGCTGTAACGAGCCACCGCAGTCTACTAGTTTCTTGTACCAAAATTCTCAGTAAATATCCCTGAACAGCCTAAGAAAGTACGTCGGTGAAGCTCCGGTTCTCGCTGCAGAGGTCTGACAGCAGGCTGGTTGCTGCTCTCACATAACAGCTCGGCTGGGTCGCTTTCTCCCGATGCGCCTATTCTGTGTGCAGCCAACAAGTAGGACGCTCCTCCATGGGCAGCGCTAACGCCTGCGGCAGTTGCGATGCTGCGCCGACCTTTGATATCACCGCTGATGGTCTCGCCTTTATAACCACGCTAACAAGTGCTGCGAACCACGTGCTTCTCACACAGACGGCACCGGTTTCTCACACTAGAGAAACTGTGTTAAAATTTCAGCTCGACAGGAAAGACAGGATAGGATACCGAAATCCTATTCCAGCGAATTACTTGTTGAATACTTATATCTGCATACTTCAAACTGGAACAAATAACGTGAATTCAACTGTGTATTTGTATTAATCGACATGAGCTTACCCTTTAAAATGTAACCCTAAGGACTAAGACTAGCTGTACTTGAATAAATTGTGGTTTCTCCTGGAAAGAGTAAAATGGTTCACATGGCTCTAGGCACTATGGGACTTAACATCTGAGGTCATCAGTCCCCTAGAACTTAGAACTACTTAAACCTAACTAACCTAAGGACATCACACACATCCAAGCCCGAGGCAGGATTCGAACCTGCGACCCCAGCAGCAGCGCGGTTCCGGACTCAAGCGCCTTAACCGCTCGGCCACAGCGGTCGGCCTGGAAAGAGTAGTTCGGGAATATTTCACTATTACGGAGTACTAAAGCTCTTCTAAGAACAGATTTGCGTGAGCCCAAAACAACTGTGTACAAACACTGTAATCTAGCTCTTTTTCCGCTAAACGAAGGCAAAAATACATAACAGGTTCTCAAACGGAAAATCGTTGCTCGGTTCACACAGGTGCAGCTAAAGCTTCTAAAGAACAAATCCCACCTGAAGACAATTAAACCAATCACTGAAGATACGCGCCTCGTCGCATGCAGGTAGAATCGAAGCAACTACGACGTTGACCGACGAGTACTTGGCTGAACACAGACTGAGAACTCCACATTCACCAGTAATATCATCCCTCGTGCTGCATCACCACTAATCTGTTCCTGTTTGTCCAGACACCGCGCCTACTGGCGAGTTATCAAGGGGCAGATAGCATTGTGTCTACAAATACACTTGAAAGCTAACGTATTGACATGTATTGTTGAGAACTACACTGTCAATTACGTTTTCGTATAACATCTACATCGATTCTCTGCAAATCACATTTAAGTACCTGGCAGCTTCACAATTCTCTATTATTCCAATCTCGTATAGCGCGCGGAAAGAATGAACATCTATATCTTTCCGTACGAGCTCTGATTTACCTCATTTTATCGTCGTGATCGTTCGTCCCTATGTAGGTCGGCGTCAACAAAATATTTTTGCATTCGGAGGAGAAAATTGGCGACTGGAACGAAAAACGCCTTTCTTTTAATGATGTCCAGCCCAAATCCTGTATCATTTCTGTGACACTCTCTCCCATATTTCACGATAATACAAAACCATGGACCATGAACCATGGACCCTGCCGTTGGTGGTGACGCTTGCGTGCCTCAGCGATACAGATGGCAGTACCGCAGGTACAACCACAACGGAGGGGTATCTGTTGAGAGGCCAGAGAAATGTCTGGTTCCTGAAGAGGGGCAGCAGTCTTTACAGTAGTTGCAGAGGCAACAGTCTGGACGATTGACTGATCTGGCCTTGTAACATTAACCAAAACGGCCTTGCTGTTGTGGTACTGCGAACGGCTGAAAGCAAGGGGAAACTACAGCCGTAATTTTTCCCGCGGGCATCAGCTTTCTGTATGGTTAAATGATGATGGCGTCCTCTTGTGTAAAATATTGTGGAGGTAAAATAGTCCCCCATTCGAATCCCCGGGCGGGGACTACTCAAGAGGACGTCGTTATCAGGAGAAAGAAAACTGGAATTCTACGGATCGGAGCATGGAATGTCAGATCCCTTAATCGGGCAGGTAGGTTAGAAAATTTAAAAAGGGAAATGGATACGTTAAAGTTAGACATAGTGGGAATTAGTGAAGTTCGGTGGCAGGAGGAACAAGACTTCTGGTCAGGTGAATACAGGGTTATAAACACAAAATCAAATAGGGGTAATGCAGGAGTAGGTTTAATAATGAATAAAAAAAAGAGTGCGGGTAAGCTACAACAAACAGCATAGTGCACACCTGCTACAGTAGTGCAAGTTTATATGTCAACTAGCTCTGCAGATGACGAAGAAATTAAAGAAATGTATGATGAGATAAATGAAATTATTCGGGTAGTGAAGGGAGACGAAAATTTAATAGTCATGAGTGACTGGAATTCGACAGTAGGAAAAGGGAGAGAAGGAAACATAGTAGGTGAATATGGATTGGGGCTAAGAAATGAAAGAGGAAGCCATTTGATAGAATTTTGCACAGAGCATAAATTAATCATAGCTAACACTTGGTTTAAGAATCATAAGAGAAGGTTGCATACATGGAAGAATCCTGAAGATACTAAAAGGTATCAGACAGATTATATAATAGTAAGACAGAGATTTAGGAACCAGGTTTTAAATTGTAGGACATTTCCAGGGGCAGATGTGGACTCTGACCACAATCTATTGGTTATGAACTGTAGATTAAAACTGAAGAAATTGCAAAAAGGTGGGAATTTAAGGAGATGGGACCTGGATAAACTAAATCAGAGGTTGTACAGAGTTTCAGGGAGAGCATAAGTGAACAATTGACAGGAGTGGGGGAAAGAAATACAGTAGAAGAAGAATGGGTAGCTCTGAGGGATGAAGTAGTGAAGGCAGCAGAGTATCAAGTAGGTAAAAAGATGAGAGCTAGTAGAAATCCTTGGGTAACACAAGAAATATTGAATTTAATTGATGAAAGAAGAATATATAAAAACGCACTAAATGAAGCAGGCAAAAAGCAATAGTAATGTCTCAAACATGAGATCGACAGGAGGTGGAAAATAGCTAAGCACGGATGGCTGGAGGACAAATGTAAGGATGTGGAGGCTTATCTCACTAGGGGTAAGATAGATACAGCCTACAGGAAAATTAGAGAGACCTTTGGAGAAAAGAGAGCCACTTGCATATATATCAAGAGGTCAGATGGAAACCC
The DNA here is from genome assembly GCF_023897955.1 of Schistocerca gregaria. Classification (NCBI taxonomy): domain Eukaryota; kingdom Metazoa; phylum Arthropoda; class Insecta; order Orthoptera; family Acrididae; genus Schistocerca; species Schistocerca gregaria. Next base: position 364,003,703 of record NC_064920.1, read on the forward strand.
AGTTTTAAGCAAAGAGGGTAAAGCAGAAAGGTGAAAGGAGTGTATATATAGGGTCTATACAAGGGCGATGTACTTGAGAACAATATTATGGAAATGGTAGAGGATGTACATGAAGATGAAATGGGAGACACGATACTGCGTGAAGAGTTTGACAGAGCACTGAAAGATCCGAGTCAAAAGAATGCCCCGGGAGTAGACAACATTCCATTAGAACTACTGACGGCCTGCCTTAGGAGAGCCAGTCCTGACAAAACTCTACCTTCTGGTGAGCAAGATGTACGAGACAGGCGAAATACCCTCAGACTTCAAGAAGAATATAATAATTCCAATCCCAAAGAAAGCAGGTGTTGACAGATGTGAAAATTACCGAACTATCAGTTTAATAAGTCACAGCTGCAAAATAATAACACGAATTATTTACAGACGAATGGAAAAACTGGTAGAAGCCGACCTCGGGGAATATCAGTTTGGATTCCGTAGAAATGTTGGAACTGTAAGGCAATACTGACCCTACGACTTATCTTAGAAGCTAGATTAAGGAATGGCAAACCTACGTTTCTAGCATTTGTAGACTTAGAGAAAGCTTTTGACAATGTTGACTGGAATACTCTCAAATTCTGAAGGTGGCAGGGGTAAAATAAAGGGAGCGAAAAGCTATTTACAATTTGTACAGAAACCAGATGGCAGTTATAAGAGTCGAGGGACATGAAAGGGAAGCAGTGGTTGGGAAGGGAGTGAGACAGGGTTGTAGCCTCTCCCCGATGTTATTCAATCTGTATATTGAGCAAGCAGTAAAGGAAACAAAAGAAAAATTCGGAGTAGGTATTAAAATCCACGGAGAAGAAATAAAAACGTTGAGGTCCGCCCATGACATTGTAATTCTGTCAGAGACAGCAAAGGACTTGGAAGAGCAGTTGAACGGAATGGACATTGTCTTGAAAGTAGGATATGAGATGAACATCAACAAAAGCAAAACGAGGATAATGGAATGTAGTCGAATTAAGTCGGGTGATGCTGAGGGAATTAGATTAGGAAATCAGACACTGAAAGCAGTAAATGAGTTTTGCTATTTGGGGAGCTAAATAACTGATGATGGTCGAAGTAGAGAGGATATAAAATGTAGACTGGCAATGGCAAGGAAAGCGTTTCTGAAGAAGAGAAATTTGTTAACATTGAGTATAGATTTAAGTGTTAGGAAGTCGTTTTTGAAAGTATTTGTATGGAGTGTAGCCCTGTATGGAAGTGAAACATGGACAATAAATTGTTTAGACAAGAAGAGAATGGAAGCTTTCGAAATGTGGTGCTACAGAAGAATGTTGAAGATTGGGTAGGTAGATCACATAACTAATGAGGAAGTATTGAATAGGAGTGGTGAGAAGAGTAGTCTGTGGCACAACTTGACTAGAAGAAGGGATCGGTTGGTAGGACATGTCCTGAGACATCAAGCGATCACCAATTTAGTTTTGGAGGGCAGTGTGGAGGGTAAGAATCGAAGAGGGAGACCAAGAGATTAATACACTAAGCAGATTCAGAAGGATGTAGGTTGCAGTAGGTACTGGGAGATGAAGGAGCTTCCACAGAATAGATTAGCATGGAGAGCTGCATCAAACCAGTCTCAGGACTGAAGACCACAACAACAACAACAACAACAACAACAACAACAACAAAACGTGTTGCCTTTCTTTGAAGTTTTTCGATGTACTTCGTCAGTCCTATCTGGTAAACCATGGAAAAGTTTTTATTTTTCACTTACAGGGTCATGTGGCAGCTACATCCGTTATATCGCTTTATTTTTCATTCTTTAGTGTTTTTAGGATCAGCACGATGTAAACTGGTGAGAACAGTGGACGTCCGGAGAAATGTATCCAAGATTGGACAACATCCTAAAATTTCCAATTCTGATACAGCTGATTCGGTGCGATTGACAGAGAGCAAAAAGCTATATTTACTAAAACTTCCTTATTGGATCTCAAACGATTACCAGGCATCCACTCTGAGTAGTTTTTCTTTTTTTTATATTATTGGTAAATTACTTGGTACCGAAATTGTAATAATATTTCACCAGTATATTTTTATTTTTTTGTCATAAATGCCAATGCCACCATTTTGATTCAACGATGTAAAATTATATACATTATATGATTAAATGCACAGTAGGCAACGAGTTATTAACTAGAATTAATTGTATTTATATAGACTACCAATAATGTTAGGTTTTCATCTTATTTCATCAAACACAACAGACGTCCTCCCTGCTCTCTAATAAGCTCTCGCGTGATACCACTGAAGTCACAATTGGCGATGGTTTGGGGTTAGTGGAATGCACGCAACAGGGCGTTTGGCTCGGAGGAAGTAATTGATTTGCAGCAGTTCTTTGTGTCACTGTAAAGCCAACTGCTGCTCAAATTGCTACTCAGTACGATGCACCTGAGTCAAACGTCAAACAATGGTCTTCCCTCTCGGTAGTACCAAGTGGCCGTCCAGAGCCCGATATTATTACGACCATACATTCTCGTGACCACCGCCGCCAGCAAGCAAGTATAGTGGCTACATTCCTGCCTAGTCTCTCTGCAATATCGCAGGAGAAACCTCCAGATTCTCGTAGCCTTATTACACAATTTCGTTCAAACTCAGTTAGATGTTGATAGTGGCGTCTTTGCGCCTTCAAGGCATTCGTGACTAACATCAACTAACTAGGTCCTATCTAAAACGTAATTGACACTCACGACAGTTACAGCGTTTAAAGCAAACCGGCTTTGCATCCTCGCAGTGGCGCTAGTAGCGACAGATGCGAAATTTGAATAGACATCATCTTTCAGGTGAAGAAACATGCCTACTAACTTTCTTTTATGCCGCGCAACTCCTTGTTGGTCTTGTGATTTTTTCCCGTCGGTATTGTTGAGGACGCTGGATGCAAGTGCTACTCGGAAATGAAGAGATGAACGCAAAAGAACATTAAAGACTGTTGACATACTCTTCCCCCCTGCAACAAAAAGGAACCTATATGGCACCTTGTATTGTATGGAACGGGGGTCGTAGGAACGACGGAGAAGCTTTGGTCACCGTAGCCCTCAGTGGTTCATAACCCCACAGCAGGCCACCCACGCCACCGCTGCCCCACACCGAACCCAGTGTTATTTTGTGGTTCGTCGACGTCGACGTTATGACGGCTTGAACTCCGCTGGCGACACTTTCAATGAGGTGTCTGAATGTCTGTGGAGGAATAGCAGCCCATTCTTCCTCAAGAGCCGAATGCAGAGAAGGTAGTGACGTTGTACAGTGGGGTCTGGAGCGAAGACGGCGCTCCAACTCATCCCAGAGGTGTTCCAATTGGTCCAGGTCAGAACTCTGGGCACGCCAGTACACTTCAGCAACGTCAGTGTCCACGAACCAATTCCTCACATATGCTGTTTTATAACAGGGTGCATTGCCATGCTGTTACAATCATCCTCTTCAAAATGTTCCTCTACAGTAAGCAGTAAACAGCCATGTCGTTACACCATCACCTCCTCCGTATTTCACTGTTGGCACTTCACATGATGACACGTAGTGGTCTCCAGGCATTCGCCAAGCCCAAAACCCTCCATCGCATTGCCACAGGGTATAGCGTTCATCAACCCAGTTCACTTGCTTCCTGTCACCCGCGTCCTGCGTCATTGCTCTTTACACCATCTTATGTGTTGAAACTTGGTTCAGAAAAACACACTGAGGAAATCAGGTCATTATCGGAGAAAGAAGCCGAACTTTCGGATCAGTTCACTAACTCATCTACAAAGGTAGATGACGATCTGAATGACACAAGACCGATAGCCTTCACTGACACAGAAGAGTATGAACAAATTAAGAATTTTAAACAAAATCAGAATCAAATCAATACACTGTACAAAAGATAAAACCGCGAAGTACAAGATCCGTTGACACAGGTAATACAAGAATTACATATTTCAGAGGAGCCTCACGCTCCGACACGGGAAGAGGGATTCAGAAATAAGGAAAAGTCACAAAGTAACAGCACAGGGTATTTTGGAAATTACGAAAGAAATTGGCATGGTGCACCGAATTTTGAGATGGAACGGCTGACGCGACGTAACAATGACCGATATGCAACTCGCCGACTTGATGATTTTGACTATAAGCTGTTTTATTACTACACGTAAATTCAAAACATTTAAGAATTCTGCCAACGACATTCATCCACAAGCGTGGCTTCTTGAAATCTCTTCTTGTTTTCCTCCTAACTGGTCATTAGAGAACAGATTTGACTTTATATGTGGCTACTTGGAAAATGAATCTGTTGTAAGAATGCGTTCGATCATTTGCGATTGTCACAGTGAAGGAGAATTTTATCATGCCCTCCTCTCAGCATAGTGGTCTCAAGCTAAGACCGAGTAAAAAATAGCATCATAATGATGAAACATTTCGAACAATCTGAATTTTTCAGTCTTGTCAAATATTTTGAAGACATGTTGCATAAGAATCAGTATCTGTCAAACCCATAAAGCCCCTCAGAACTTATTAGCACTTGCTTAATCAAATTTCCTAAACATTTAAAACATATTTTGGCGGGACGTTATAGTGTCGCTTAGCATTCACTACAGAAATAAGTTGCTCGTAAGGACCTACTCGACCAATGTGGCCCATTCCTTTTAACCGACTACGCAAACTTGCTGTGCTAGCTGGACTGCTGGAAACACTTTGAAATTCACGAGTGATTCTTTCTGCTGATTTCATACTATTTTTTTACACGCAATGCTCGATCGTGCCTGTCCATCGGTACATGGTGTATGGCTGGTCTCGGTTTAGCTGTGTTTATTTCTTCGCCTTTCCACGTCCATGTCACATCAGCAGCAGTTCACATGAGCAACCAATTACAAGTTCACGTTCGAGGTCACTGACCTCTCCTGACAGAACCAATCTACTGTTACTGCTTCTCCACTGACAACACAATACTCCTCACCTCATTTTATACTGGTGTCTCCGTCTCCAGAGACTCCAGTAGTCAAATCCGCATTACATATTGGTGCGTGGATAGTCTTGATCAGATAGTGTATGTACTCATAATTCATAATTTTTTTAAATCGCTACTTGCATGCACCATGTTTCTGCTATCGCTTAGCCCGTATCTCGTGGTCATGCAGTAGCGTTCTCGCTTCCCACGCCCGGGTTCCCGGGTTCGATTCCCGGCGGGGTCAAGGATTTTCTCTGCCTCGTGATGGCTGGGTGTTTTGTGCTGTCCTTAGATTACTTAGGTTTAAGTAGTTCTAAGTTCTAGGGGACTGATGACCATAGATGTTAAGTCCCATAGTGCTCAGAGCCATTTGAACCATTTTGTGCTATCGCTTATACACTCCTGGAAATGGAAAAAAGAACACATTGGCACCGGTGTGTCAGACCCACCATACTTGCTCCGGACACTGCGAGAGGGCTGTACAAGCAATGATCACACGCACGGCACAGCGGACACACCAGGAACCGCGGTGTTGGCCGTCGAATGGCGCTAGCTGCGCAGCATTTGTGCACCGCCGCCGTCAGTGTCAGCCACTTTGCCGTGGCATACGGAGCTCCATCGCAGTCTTTAACACTGGTAGCATGCCGCGACAGCGTGGACGTGAACCGTATGTGCAGTTGACGGACTTTGCGCGAGGGCGTATAGTGGGCATGCGGGAGGCCGGGTGGACGTACCGCCGAATTGCTCAACACGTGGGGCGTGAGGTCTCCACAGTACATCGATGTTGTCGCCAGTGGTCGGCGGAAGGTGCACGTGCCCGTCGACCTGGGACCGGACCGCAGAGACGCACGGATGCAGGCCAAGACCGTAGGATCCTACGCAGTGCCTTAGGGGACGGCACCGCCACTTCCCAGCAAATTAGGGACACTGTTGCTCCTGGGGTATCGGCGAGGACCATTCGCAACCGTCTCCATGAAGCTGGGCTACGGTCCCGCACACCGTTAGGCCGTCTTCCGCTCACGCCCCAACATCGTGCAGCCCGCCTCCAGTGGTGTCGCGACAGGCGTGAATGGAGGGACGAATGGAGACGTGTCGTCTTCAGCGATGAGAGTCGCTTCTGCCTTGGTGCCAATGATGGTCGTATGCGTGTTTGGCGCCGTGCAGGTGAGCGCCACAATCAGGACTGCATACGACCGAGGCACACAGGGCCAACACTCGGCATCATGGTGTGGGGAGCGATCTCCTACACTGGCCGTACACCTCTGGTGATCGTCGAGGGGACACTGAATAGTGCACGGTACATCCAAACCGTCATCGAACCCATCGTTCTACCATTCCTAGACCGGCAAGGGAACTTGCTGTTCCAACAGGACAATGCACGTCCGCATGAATCCCGTGCCACCCAACGTGCTCTAGAAGGTGTAAGTCAACTACCCTGGCCAGCAAGATCTCCGGATCTGTCCCCCATTGAGCATGTTTGGGACTGGATGAAGCGTCGTCTCACGCGGTCTGCACGTCCAGCACGAACGCTGGTCCAACTGAGGCGCCAGGTGGAAATGGCATCGCAAGCCGTTCCACAGGACTACATCCAGCATCTCTACGATCGTCTCCGTGGGAGAATAGCAGCCTGCATTGCTGCGAAAGGTGGATATACACTGTACTAGTGCCGACATTGTGCATGCTCTGTTGACTGTGTCTATGTGCCTATGGTTCTGTCAGTGTGATCATGTGATGTATCTGACCCCAGGAATGTGTCAATAAAGTTTCCCCTTCCTGGGACAATGAATTCACGGTGTTCTTATTTCAATTTCCAGGAGTGTAGTTGGTCGATGCAATACGCGCCATCCCACAGTTGTTACCGAAGAACTGATATGACAGTGGTCTCAACGTGCTTACAGCTTTAAAAAGTGCTTCACGAGATTCTCTGCGCGGCCGGGGCTGTAAGGCGGGTTTCCTAGTATCCATTTGCCGCCGCGTTAAAGTGAGTATACGGCAATCGCTTCATATTAGATTAGCTATAAACGGCGTCTACCTGGCCGAGGAAATCCCGCCACGGCGGCTACTGCGCGTGTGAGCTGCCGCTGTAATTAACCTTCGTCGTCCTACAGGCGCCTTTCTGAGCCTTGCGACTAGTGAGGGAAATACGACGCCGACTAAAAAGTCACTCTGCTCTGCCCCTAATGAACAAAAGACGAACATACGGATGATCAGAGCAGCTGTATGACTGGATAAAGAGTTGTACCATAGAGAACAATCATGTCATTTTCAACGGAGAGAAGTCCTCACACGTAAAAGTAACTTCGGCGTACCGCAAGAGAGTGTGATGGCACCATTACTTACCACAGCATACACTGCCGGATAAAAACTGCAACACTAAATAAAATTAATGCAGAGTAATGTAATTTCGGGAGTACATCTGTCTAGGTGACATACTAAAGAGATTAACATTGCAAGATCACAGGTTAATGTAAGCCAGAGATAATAATAATAATGGCGTGTGACGAGCGCCTCCCGTAGGGTAGACCGCTCGAATGGTGCAAGTCTTTCGATTTGGCGCCACTTTGTCGACTTGCGCGTCGATGGGGATGAAATGATGATGATTAGGACAACACAACACCCAGTCCCTGAGCGGAGAAAAATCTCTGACCCAGTCGGCAATCGAACCCGGGACTTTAGGATTGACAGTCTGTCGCGCTGACCACTCAGCTACCGGGGGCGGACAGCCAGAGATAAACAATTGCAAATGTGAAATGCTGGTACAATAATAACCGGTTAATAGTCAGAATGATGAATGCAAGCATGTAAACGTGCATGTATTGTGTTGTACAGGTGCCGGATGTCTGTGAGTGGGATGGAGCTCTATGCCTGTTGCACATGGTAGGTCAATACAGGGACTTTTAACGCTGTTCGTAGATGACGCTGTAGTTGTCGTCCGATGATGCCTCGTATGTGTTCGATTGGAGACAGATCTAATGATTGAGCAGGCCAAGGCAATGTGTCGACACTCTGTAGATCATGTTGAGTTAAAACAGCGGTATGTGGGTGAGCGTTATCCTGTTGGAAAAAAAAAACAGAAATGCTGACTATGAATGGCATCACAACAGGTCGAACCACCAAACTGGTGTACATATTGCAGGCTCTCAACTGGCTGGCTTCTAAACAACGAACGGCCATCCCTGGCACCGATCATGGACTGTGCGGCTGATCCCGGCGGAGGTTCGAGTCCTCCTTCGGGCATGGGTGTGCGTGTTTGCCCTTAGGATAATTTAGGTTAGGTAGTGTGTAAGCTTAGGGACTGATGACCTTAGTAGTTAAGTCCCATAAGATTTCACACACATTTGAACTGGCACCGAGACAGAACCGGCTTCCCTTGGAAAACACAACACACTTCCTTCCCGCCCTCCAGTGAACACTCTTTGACAACGCTGTAGTCACACATGGTTTGGGAAATTGTAAATTTGTCGTAAGGTCTTATGGGACCAAATTGCTGAAGTCATCGCACAACCCATGCCCGAGAGAGGACTCGAACCTCCGACGGGGGCGCCGCGCAAAACCACGACAAGGCGCCTCACACCGCGCGGTAGCGGTTTGGGGTCAGTAGAATGAATGCTATGGGGTTTCTGGCTCTGAGCTGCTCTTGACGGAACCGATTTGTAACAGATCGTTGTGTCGCTGTTGTGCCAACTGTTGGTCAAATTGTTTCTGCAGATACAGTACGACGCGCCAGAGCCATACGCCGAACATGAAAGTCTTTCCTCTCGGTAGTGCCATGTGGCTCAACGTCTTCTTGCGACCCCATATTCTTGCGGCCACCGCTGCCAGCAAGCATGTACACTGACTACATTCCAGCCAAGTATTTCTGCAATTTCGCGGAAGAAACATCAAACTTCTTGTTGCCCCGTTACACGACCTCGTTCAAAGTCAGTGGCGTGTTGATAAAGGCGTCTTTGTCGCCTTAACGGCATTCTTGACTAACATCAACTCACTACGTCCAATCTCAAAGGTAACTGTAGCTTACTACCTTTACAGCTCGTGTTTCAAGCAAATTTGATTTGCATCCACATAATGGCATTACTAACACCACTCTCAAGCGACTGACACGAAATTGGAATAGATATTATCTATCAGATGTAGAAACGCGTCTACCAAATTTCCTTTACATCGCACTCCTCCTTGGTGTTGCTATTTTTTCCGTCAGTGTATACAAATGACCTAGTGGATAACTTCGGAAGTTCCAAGAGGAACTTTACGGATGATGCTGTTGTATACGGAGAAGTCGCAAACCTAGCAAATTGTAGCAAAATGTAGGGACACCTGCAGTGGATCAACGCTTGATACAGAAATTCGCAGCTGAATCTCAGCAAATGGCAATTAATTTTACAATTGCTTTTGTTCAAATACTCCTTGTTGATTTTATTACACGTAATACCTTCAATATTTTAGTTTTCAGCACACAAAATCACATACTTTTGTGCGCTTCATTTTAATAGAACAAATAAGTGATCTGTCAGAGAACCGAATTTGAAATTCTGAAACGTCATACTATGTTTGTAGCAAGTAAATGTTCACATAACACTAAATTTCAGGGTTTAAACCAGCACATAAAATTTTCAATCGATAGGTACAAAAATAAAGTCTGCAAGATTAACATTCAATGCTGGGATCTACATTTTTCTTTATCACCACTCAGAACAAATTTTATTTTTAACTAACGCTTTTAGTATTTTACTGGGGAAACAGCGACGTGTCCATCACAACTGCCCTAAGTCATTCCTCTGAATTACCTTCCTGTTCGCTAGCAGAACAGTGATCACTCGCTATTGTAAAATCGTCTTTTTCGTCTATTTCTTTATCTATATCACTGGTATCTTCATCCATCCACCAATTAACAGTTTCATGAAACCTAGGATCGTTAAAACTGACGTGGTCTTGAGAACACATTTTGTACTGTACTGAAAAATAGATACGTCATTCGCGAGGGGTGGTCAAGGAGAACGCAACATGTGTCAACAACACACAAAGAAGGGGTTAACGCTACCGACAACATGGCATTAAAGGTTAGTGGGAATATAGAAGCATTCCGCTAGAAATGACCTTGAATAGCGAGTACGAAAATTTTCGCGTGGTCTGAGAGACTACACCTCAGGATTTGAAGGGTTCAGCGATGGAGCTGGCTCAGGAATTTCCCGCTGGTTTTATAATCAGACACTATCAGTTAAAATGGTTCAAATGGCTCTGAGCACTATGCGACTTAACAGCTATGGTCATCAGTCCTCTAGAACTTAGAACTACTTAAACCTAACTAGCCTAAGGATATCACACAACACCCAGCCATCACGAGGCACAGAAAATCCCTGACCCCGCCGGGAATCGAACCCGGGAACCCGGGCGTGGGAAGCGAGAACGCTACCGCACGACCACGAGATGCAGGCAGACACAATCAGTATCTTTCTCTTTACTATGGACACCACCCTGCGTATTGAAAGAGAGCTGTCAAGCAGTACAACAAGGGGAAATACTGTGTACGTCATTGTGCTTCCCCCTACGTTCATCAACAACGATAACATCAGTGGTCAACAGCATCGTCAGCAAATAATCTGATAATAATGTAGACCCTGCGCAAGAAATCGTTTGTGTATCCGGAACGTTAGTAGTTCTGTTTGTCTTCGTAACTGGCGACAGATTTTAGGGACCTCAGAGTGAATTCCTGTTGCATTTTGAGCGTTAATCTTTGAACAACGTTGCTACTGTCGAACTCCCTCTTCTGCGCGGACTGATATTGCTACAGTGACTTACTAACGGCACGTTCACACCGAAGCGAACAAGTTTTTTTCGTTTGCTCAGTGCTTCAGTAATCCGACGATCCAGTATTAGTTGACCACGATATTGATGCACCTTGCAGTGAGAGTGCTTCGCTCGGATCGGATTTAGTTATGCCTACCAGAATGTTCTCTACGTTTGTAACCACCAGACAACACGCTCGTGAAGCTTTTCGGACTTCTAAAGTGTATACGTCAGTCGAAAAAGTGAGAATGGATTTTATTTACTGTAACGCTGCCGCAAGTTTCCGATCACGGCCACGGCATGACTAGTGCAATAATATCGCGGTTTGGCAGTAACAATGGTGGCGCTAACGTTCGTTCTTGTCCTGCCCGCCTACTGTCGTGTACACTGCGGTCTACACGAGTGAGTTGTGTAGTCATACGGCAGTGAATCACATTATCGCTAATGTCTCGTCCGGTGTCACGTACAGGGCACTGAAAGTGTCAGTTCTACAGACTGTGTCGCTTTATGAGTCTACACCGTGACTGGCGTAAAAAGCATGATTGACGGGGACACGCCAAGTGTGAACACGTAGCCGGAAAGCGATATACAGACAGGAAGTGCGCTACCACAGCGAAACACAATGGCTCTTTGGCGCACTAGCTTGCATTACGCTTGTTTGTGTTTGTATCACTGATACCCAGGAACAGCTGCTCTGTTGGGAGGCTGTTGTTTTTCTACACTGGATTTGATAAAAAGCAGCATTTTCGCTGTAGTTAACAGTAACGTCAAATGCTAATCATCACCAATTCCTGCAACTTTTTGCCACGCATGAGTAATGGCGATAAAAAAATATTTTAACCGGAGTATCTTTCCTCTAGAGCAAAATTAGTATTTTGTGAATTTACCGCTTGCTGCAGTATAGACCTCTGGCTATCGTGGCGACAGGTTAAATAATGAAGGCTTTGGTTTAATGTCTCGTGGACAGAGAACTGCGTGCGTCATTCAATAATTAAAGAGACAAAATTAGCCTGGGGAAAAAGCTGTTAGTAGGCCAAATTTGGTACTTTTATGGTTTTAAGTTGGCATCACTGGGGCTGAGCCCTGATCAGCTGATGTATCAACATTGTTTTGCCGGCCGGGGTGACCGAGCGGTTCTAGGCGTTACAGTCTGGAACCGCGCGACCGTTACGGTCGCAGGTTCGAATCCTGCCTCGGGCATGGATGTGTGTGGTGTCCTTAGGTTAGTTAGGTTTAAGTAGTTCTAAGTTCTAGGGGACTGATGACCTCAGAAGTTACGTCCCATACTGCTCAGAGCCATTTGAACGATTTTATGAACATCGTTTTGTTTATAGCCTCAAAAACACGTTTAAAAATGGTGAGTGCGCTTGAAACGTTCTCATTAGTTGAACAACGTTCTGTTATTCGTTTTTTACTCGCTGAAGTCGAGAAACTATTGAATATATACTGTAAAATGTCTTAAGTTTATGGTGAAGGTTGAATGAAGGTGCAAATTTTTTCAAGTGGGTAGAGCAGTTCAAAAATGGTCCCGGCTCAGTGACTGACGAACACCGTTCTGGCCGACCAGTTGCAGTTTCAACTCCCTCACTCAAAAGTCGAATTGATGACATTATTCGTGCCGTCCGCCATGTGAATGTGGAAATCATAGCTTATAATATTCAAGTTAGTATTGGTAGTTAGTATTGATGGTGGTGGTTAGTGTTTAACGTCCCGTCGACAACGAGGTCATTAGAGACGGAGCGCAAGCTCGGGTTAGGGAAAGATTGGGAAGGAAATCGGCCGCGCCCTTTCAAAGGAACCATCCCAGCATTTGCCTGAAACGATTTAGGGAAATCACGGAAAACCTAAATCAGGATGGCTGGAGACGGGATTGAACCTTCGTCCTCCCGAATGCGAGTCCAGTGTGCTAACCACTGCGCCACCTCACTCGGTGGGGTAGTTAGTATTGGTACAGTTCTTAACATTATCTGTAACAAGCTGAAGTACTGCAAAACATGTGCAAGATGGGTCCCAAAAGAGTTAATGCGGCTACACACTGAAACAAGATTGAGAGTGTGCACAGAGCTAAAGGATCTTTATGAAAATTTTAACTTATGATGAAACTTGAGTACACTATTATGAGCCAAAATCAAAAAGACAAGACCTGTCACGAAAAAATTCAAAACCCAAGTACCAGCAGAAAAATTCATGTTGACGGTGTTTTGGGATGCTGAAGGTTAGTTTTTTGTGATTACCTCGAAGAGCAGCGTACAATGAACAGCCAATACTACTTGGATTTGCTTTTAAACAAGGTGAAGCCAGCCATGAGAGAGATACGTCGTGGATCTCAGAGGACAGGTGTTATTCTCCAGCAAGACAACGCACGTCCTCATATTGCTCAAGTAACCCTTGAAACCATTGACAAAATGGGCTGGGAAGTACTGCTTAATTCCCCTTACAGTCCTGATTTAGCAAATAGTGATTTCGATTTGTTTGGTGCACTGAAGGAGGCATTACGTGGGGAGAGGTTCCAGGACAACGAGGACGCGAAAAAAATTGTGAGAAATTGGTTCAAACACCAAGATAAAGAGTTCTTTGCAGCCGGAATAAAATAGCTTGTAGCTCCTTGGAGCAAGTGCATAAATGTTCAAGGGGATTATGTTGAAAAACAGAAAAGTATTTTTTTGTAAAAATAAACGTTTAAACGTTTTTTCTCCAGATCAGTTTGTCTCTTTAATTATTAAATGACCCTCGTACCTTGTTCGAAAAGGAGTAAAAGAAGATTTGCCTTTAAATTTCAGTCCAAGGACACGTTGTTAGAAACTAACCAACACAGAGCGGCGCGTTTCGTGACGGAATCGTTTAGTAGGTACGACAGCGTTTCAGAGATGCCCAACGAACTCCTGTGGCAAACACTACAAGACAGGCGTTGTGCAGGATGGAGAGGTTTAGTATTGGAGTTCTGAGCGAGTATGTTCCGAGAAGAGTCGGACTACATACTACTTCCGCCCACATACGTCTCGCGAAATGACCAAAACGAGAAAATTCTAGAAGTTGGAACTAATACGGAGGTTTAACGACAACCATTCTTCTCGCGCACCATTTGGAATAGAACAGAGAAGCGGGAATCAGTCAGCGGTGACAGAAGTACCCCACGCCACACACCGTCAGGTGCCTTGAGGAGTATATACAGGGTGTTTCAAAAACGACCGGTATATTTGAAACGGCAATACAAACTAAACGAGCAGCGATAGAAATACACCGATTGTTGCAATATGCTTGGGACAACAGTACATTTTCAGGCAGACAAACTTTCGAAATTACAGTAGTTACAATTGTCAACAACAGATGGCGCTGCGGTCTGGGAAACTCTATAGTACGATATTTTCCACATATCCACCATGCGTAGCAATAATATGGCGTAGTCTCTGAATGAAATTACCCGAAACCTTTGACAACGTGTCTGGCGGAATGGCTTCACATGCAGATGAGATGTACTGCTTCAGCTGTTCAATTGTTTCTGGATTCTGGCGGTACACCTGGGCTTTCAAGTGTCCCCACACAAAGAAGTCACAGGGGTTCATGTCTGGCGAATAGGGAGGCCAATCCACACCGCCTCCTGTATGTTTCGGATAGCCCAAAGCAATCACACGATCATCGAAATATTCATTCAGGAAATTAAAGACGTCGGCCGTGCGATGTGGCCGGGCACATCTTGCATAAACCACGAGGTGTTCGCAGTGTCGTCTAAGGCAGTTTGTACCGTCACAAATTCACGAAGAATGTCCAGATAGCGTGATGCAGTAATCGTTTCGGATCTGAAAAATGGGCCAATGATTCCTTTGGAAGAAATGGCGGCCCAGACCAGTACTTTTTGAGGATGCAGGGACGATGGGACTGCAACATGGGGCTTTTCGGTTCCCCATATGCGCCAGTTCTGTTTATTGACGAAGCCGTCCAGGTAAAAATAAGCTTCGTCAGTAAACCAAATGCTGCCCACATGCATATCGCCGTCATCAATCCTGTGCACTATATCGTTAGAGAATGTCTCTCGTGCAGCAATGGTAGCGGCGCTGAGGGGTTTCCGCGTTTGAATTTTGTATGGATAGAGGTGTAAACTCTGGCGCATGAGACGATATGTGGACGTTGGCGTCATTTGGACCGCAGCTGCAACACGGCGAACGGAAACCCGAGGCCACTGTTGGATCACCTGCTGCACTAGCTGCGCGTTGCCCTCTGTGGTTGCCGTATGCGGTCGCCCTACCTTTCCAGCACGTTCATCAGTCACGTTCCCAGTCCGTTGAAATTTTTCAAACAGATCCTTTATTGTATCGCTTTTCGGTCCTTTGGTTACATTAAACCTCCGTCGAAAACTTCGTCTTGTTGCAACAACACTGTGTTCTAGGCGGTGGAATTCCAACACCAGAAAAATCCTCTGTTCTAAGGAATAAACCATGTTGTCCACAGCACACTTGCACGTTGTGAACAGCACACGCTTACAGCAGAAAGACGACGTACAGGTTGGCGCACCCACAGACTGCGTTGTATTCTATATCTTTCACATCACTTGCAGCGCCATCTATTGTTGAAAATTGTTAACTACTGTAATTTCGAAAGTTTGTCTGCCTGAAAATGTACTGTTGTCCCAAGCATATTGCAACAAACGGTGTATTTCTATCGCTGCTCGTTTAGTTTTTATTGCCGTTTCAAATATACCGGTCATTTTTGAAACACTATATATATATATACTAGAACTGTGAAACCAAATCCGTTTTGTTGTTTTTAAAGGAACTGTCCCACCATTTGCTTCAATTGATTTAGGGGAATCATGTAAAGCCTAAATCAGGATAGTTGTGAGGAGATCTGTAACGCCATGCTACCAAATGCGGCCCTTTTACAAAGTTCAGTTACCTTTCTAATCATTGTCATCTTCTATTTGGGATATGTATGGAGATTGCTAAAATACCTGCTTGAATTTCAAACGTAATTTTAGCTTAACAATGTCAATTTATAAAATTACAAACATCAATTAAATTCATTCAGAAAGAAACACGAATGAGAGTACATTGTGCCATACTATGATTAATTTTCCTGACTAATACGTGTATGCTATGAAATCAACACATTAACATCGCAAAATCTGCCAAATCGCGAGAGCGTTAGAAATCGACAGCTGGATCAAGGTCATTGATAATTGCCTTCAATACAGAAGACTAATGATCCAAACAGAACGCAAAATGTCAAAAATCAAGTTCAAAACAGCAGCAATTTCTGAGAAGTCAGTCATCTCACCGCTATTATCTATTTTTTTATATAAACGACTTAACACTAAGAATTAACGTAAGTACGAGTTATTCGCAGACGAAGCAGCGTTCTCCACTTCAAAAAGAAATGTATCACAAATGTTAGACCACATGCAAAGGCAAATGGATAATTCTCTATCCCGAACGCATATAAAAAATCACCATCAACGCAACCAAAACAGTGGCTGTACTGTTTACAATGAAACGGTCCGTATTGTATTGAGAATTTACGAGACTACGAAGACAGAATACGCTCGCAAGAAAAACAAAACGCTTCTGAACCTGGCTCTACAAAGAACTGAAATTCACCCATCAAATTTTGACAAAGAAAAAAAATTAACTCTCAAAATTATCCGAGGGCTAATGTCAATGTTACGAAGCAAAGATCTAAATACAACAACAGATTGTAGTTATACCAAACGACCATCGAACCCACACAAGTACACGAAAGAGCGGTATGTGGAACAACCTGCAACAAAAAAGTAAACCAACTACAAATACTACGAAACAAATGCTTAAATTAGGCACCAGGAGTAACTTTTTGAACTAGGGCATCTGAAATTCGTGGGAGAGTACAAAAAAAGGAGAAAATTGAAGGCAGAGCAACCAACTTCCCATTGAAATAGATGAAAATCCAGTCACCACCAGGCACTTAGAAATGGTAGAAACAGTTATCCTAAGGCGGTGGAATCGCTACAGAGTACCCAGCTGTCACAGCGAACGATGAAAGTCGATACTGTAATATTAAAATGAGTTAAAGATCGAACAAAATTACAACAAACAGGCAAAACCTGCAACTTAATAGAGGAGTAAAGCACGCATTAATGAGGTTTTTTTTAAAAAAAAAAAAAAAGAATATCGTATTGTTAGCAGCGCTTACTGTCATTCTGCAGTTTTGGGATCTTCTGCTTGCGTGAAATCAATTGGCGCACAGCTTTAATTCAATAAAAGAAATAAACACAAGATAGATAAATGCTATCTTGGCCACGGTATGCTTACAGGCCGCAGCGAAACCAAGTGCTGAATAAGAGCGGACATTGAATGACTATCCGCGCTAATGCCAGGCGATTTGCTTCTATACGAACTTGCAGTAATTAGATAGTACAACATGTGAATTTGACTCGTTTGCTTCTGTGTGATAATGTCGCATACTTATTCAGTCGGCGATATGCCTCAGGATAGGGTAAACTAAAGAACAGCTAATAGCTGCTGAACTTGGATATGATCTAGAGATTTGTTTCATCGTTTACATATACCTACCAAATCTCATTTCCGTAAACCGATTTTCCAATAACGCGCGTGGCTGGTCAAGAAAACATTCCAAAATCGTTTTTGCAACTGCATTTCCAGCTGCCGCAATTTCTATTCCACGATCGACGTTCGCTCCATTGTAAACGCTCTACTGTTTTTTAGATATACATGCTTTGGTTGTCGGGTTCCTACTTGTTCTTAAAAATTTTGGTAATCCTGGTCGGAGCGAATATTTTGTGCAGCGAAGGAGAAGAAAAATTAGACTCATTAGGAAGTTGCCCATGTTCTGCATCTAATTGAAGAGGGTCGGCTATCGTGCTGACTAAAGCGGGACCCGAACAGCCGGTTTCCAGAGGTCACTCGTATAAATCAGTTAGCCGGGGATATCAAAGGCGATTTACGTCTTGACATGTCGTATTGAATGTGAAGATACTAACTGAGTTTCTTCATGCTGGAACCTAGTGCTAAGACAGCACATCCAGTTCTCATCTAAAATTGCTGACTTGCCGTTCGTCCCTGGGGTGTGCAAAAATGTGTGGGTGGAGAAATAAGCCCATAGACTTGCGCTCCGCGCTAGGGTTCGGCACGCGGGCACAGAAATACCGCGTGTATTGGCAGCAGGCCACGGATCCGGACAGGATTCTTTTTAGCATAGACCACCACAGCGTGCCTCGTGATGACTGGGTGTTGTGTGATGTCCTTAGGTTAGTTAGGTTTAAGTAGTTCTAGGGGACTGATGACCATAGATGTTAAGTCCCATAATGCTCAGAGCCATTTGAACCACCACAGCGCCCGAAAGTGCACCAGAACGCTATACGAAATTTTGCTACCTGTCACGTTATAATAAGTCTTTTGGTCCATCGCCGTCGTCTACCAGCAAGACATACCGTCTAATGCCGATCTGACTACCTTTAACTATAACAAGAAAATCACACAGCATGAAGTCGACAATCCTTCAGAACACCAGCGGCATTTTGTTCCAACAAACAGCAGATGCCTGTCATTCAGGCCATAACAGTATCAACTGATAAGTCAAAACATTATGAACACTGAACGTTGCGAGACTGAATGATGCCGGCCGATATTCCGGACACGTAACGCGCTAAAGAAAGTATATAAGCGGAGAAAGATGAATCACTCTAGCGAAGAAATGGACCGCAAATGGGGGAATCCATTGACATAAGCGACTTTGACAAACGGCAGATTGTTACGGCCTGGGAAGGAACACGTCGGAAACGGCGAAGCTGGTAGACCGTTCGCGGTGCTGCTATCGTGAGCACCTGTGGTGAGCGGTTGAGCGACGGTGAAAGTATGAATAGGCGAAAGGTGTTGGACGTTTACGCCTCAAGACAGAGCGTGGAGGCCGAAGGCTCGCCCGCTATGTAAAGGGGAACCGACAGCCATCTGTGGTAATTCTGAAATAGAGTACTTTGCCGGTGCAGGCGCAAGTGTTTCGGAAGGAAGAAATATTAGTGTTTAACGCCCCGTCGACGACTAAGTAATTATAGGCGTAGCACAAGCTCGGATGGGATAAGGAAGAGGAAGAAAATTGGCCGTGTCCTTTCAGAGGAACCAGCCTGGCGTTCGCCTGAAGCGATTCAGAGAAATCACGGAAAACTGAAATG
This sequence comes from Schistocerca gregaria, assembly GCF_023897955.1. NCBI lineage: Eukaryota > Metazoa > Arthropoda > Insecta > Orthoptera > Acrididae > Schistocerca > Schistocerca gregaria. Next base: position 364,022,593 of record NC_064920.1, read on the forward strand.
GACGGCCGGACGAGGATGTGAATAGTCATCTTCCCGAATGCGAGTCCAGTGTGCTAAGCACTGCGCCACCTCACTCGGTTAAATGTTTCAGAGCATACCGTTAAGCGCACATTATTCAACAAGGGGCTCTGCGCTAGACGACCCCTACGTCTTCCCCTGTTGACCCCACGACATCGTCAGTTAAGATTACAGTGTGCACGGTATCATCGACATCAGACCACCTGGTCAGAAGAATCACGTCTCTTCATTAATGAGTGCACGAAACACGAGAACTATTCGGCAAGAAGGGAAGTAAGGAACGATTGGTCGCGAAATGCAGACCACACAGTGAATATCAAAAATGTTCTACTTGCAACAGTTAGCTTCACCTTCCAGCTACTTCTCTATACAGTCGCTGCTCCGACTTAGACAACTATCTTAGTGTTGTAGCATCTTTACAATACCTTCCTCATACAAGACAGCCTCCTGTGCTTTCCGACAATTTTCTACACTGTACTGCAGCTCGATGTCTGCACCAAAATGTTGTCTTCATGGCCGGTTCCTTTCAGCAGAGACGAAAATCCGGAGGAGCCAAGTCTGAGCTCTGTGGTGAGCAATCAAACGCTTCCCGTCGAAGAAAACTGGCGCTGCAGTGTGCGGCCGGGAACTGTCATGAGGAAGGAAATGCGTGACAGTTACGTTATGTGGGGTTGAGTGAAATCAGGCGAAATATCTCGGCTGGCACCCATACTTGGCGGGACACGCTATTTTCTAGACATCTTTAAGCGCTCATTGTGTGTTCAGAACTGGAAAGAGCGACATGACACTATTTAGGTGCATACAAGAGACACTGCTCAAGTGTAAGAGAGGAAAGTGGTAAATTGTTCTACACTTTTAATATAAGTGGTGAGTAAGTACACAGTTTTTAGACTCTTACATAACTGCCTGAGTCTGAAAAGGTCACGCAGTAATGTTAGAAAATTTAGTTTGATATTCTTTGCCATGGAATCTTCATAATAAGCTCCTAGATTTTTCTCCAAAACATCCAGTAATAAATTAGTCACAGTTGCTTTGTTTGGCGAACTTTTTAACTAGTGACAATCAAATACTTCCACTAGGATTCTTTCGCCTACTGACCCTCGGTTTCGAGATACTTTTTCATCTTCAGGTGTTTACATACATATGCAAAAAATATATTACTAAAACCTACTACTACGCTTCAAATTATGACAAAAATTATTGTTTCTTTGTAAGATAACACATACTGGTGCAGAGTGTAACGCAATACTTGTTATACCGTGAAAAGGTGAATTTTAACCTTTTACGAAAATTCTACAATTTCAATGAAAACATTCAGATTTCGAGCGATGTGAGGCAGTAGATGGAGTAAGGCACTAGAAGGATGTGGTGTTCAAATCGACTTCCGCCCAAAGAGAGTATGGTGTTTTGTGGTTTTACTAAATCGCTTACAGGATGGTCATGGTCGATTTCCTTCTCCATTCCTGGGGACTCGCCTTCTGAATGATGTCGGTTCATATCCTTGTCTGGCCATCAGGATTTAATCGTTCTGTTGCTTCAGCAATCGCATAAGGCTGATAGATGATTCCTTCGACAAAGACATCCTCATCCTTACGCGAATTCGAGCTTCTGTTTATTCTCTAGTGACCTCGTCGCTGAAGGATTTTTCCTTTATCCATCTCTAACGACATTTCCGACGGGATGTTAATCGAGAAACTGTATCCTTCTCAATATTTAGAACCACGCCTTTTTTTATCGTTAGCTACTGTCTTCTCTGGGTCCTACGCCTCAAAAAGTGTAAAGTAATTTAATGATAGCGACACACTTTGGAAGTTAAGTGTCGTCGGGTGAGTATACGTACATGCATCTACGCGTCCTGCTCGGGAGACTTATGATGACCTTGGTAATATGGGCATAATCACTGACATTTTGCCGCATTCCTGAACTGCACGTTTTGAATTGTTGGCCGCTGCCACTAGACAGTGATTACGTTCGACCCAAAGCGCTGAATAAATGTGCCGCCTACGTTTTCTCCTCCAGAAAGATATTGTGTGCCACACGTAACAACTCATTCCTGTTGACTGCACTCATTTGCGCTACAGCCCACACAGAACCTTGGCCTCGTAACAGACAGCAGGTTCATGCAATGTGTTACCCACCGTTGGACAGTAGTTCTGGTGGGTCATGTAAACAACACACTGATACTTCTTCAAGAATTACCTTATTTCTCCACCGGATGGCAAGTGTATCACACCCCGCTCCTCCACGTCTATTTTTTTTTTTTTTTTTTTTTTTTACTGCCTTCTTATTGGTTGAACGAGACTCGTCACGACTTGCTCTCCTGTGACAGCTTCAGAATAGAACTTGCACTCAACATCCTCAATCATTGTCTTACTCTCCAGTTTTTGCCCACTGTAGTGCCTACTACAGCTCCCTCTAGTACCATGGAAGTTAACCTGATGTCTTAAGAAACTTACTATCATCCTCCCAATTGTTTTAGACAGTCTTTTCCATATATTCATTTTCTTGTCGATTCTTCAAGGAATCACCTAATTTCTTATCATTCTACAAAACTTTCAGCATCTGTATGTAAGACTATGTCTTCTTTTCCGATTTTTCCGCTGTTCATGACTCAATGCTGCGCCAAAGACGTAATTTTCAGAATTTTTTCCCTCAAATTGAGGTGTACGTTTGACGCTAATAGACTTCTTTCTACGAAAAATGCCCTCATTGCCTATACTATTCTGTTTCTAATATGCTACCTGTTTCGTGCTACACTCGTTATTTGGCTTCCAAGTTCCTTCACTTCGTCCGCCACGTGGTACCCACTTTTGATGCTAAATTTGTCGCTAAATTCATTGCTGCTACTTTTCATTAGTTCCGCCTTGGTTTACTCTCAACCCAATTCAACTTAGACTGTTCGTTCTACTCAACATATCCTGTAATTCTTTCCCTTTCACTGAGGCTAACAATCTCGTAGTCAGTGATGATCAAACCCGACCTAATTTCTCTAACGAAGCGCAAAATTACTTTGCGGCATTTGTACAAAATATATCCCGTATGTGACAGTCCACAATTGCTTCTGCATCCAACTTCTAACGATTTATATTTCAGTTTGGTAGTAATACTACGACAAAGAGCATTCTGAAATTTAAGCAAGTTCACGAAATAGAACATTACAAAACATCTCACACATACAATCGAAAACATTACCCCACTGCTATACATATATGTTACTCAGGCCACATTTTCACGCAAAGTAGGCGTATTACCTGAGGGGAGACAGCGACCGTCATGGAAACAGTTAAAATCTATTTCATTCTAAGGTTACACAAGTGCTATCATTACCGGACTCAATGGAACGTTCAGTTGTACTTTTAGGAATTACAGCGTAACTCATTCAACTGCATCTAGTTGTATATAGTTGTTTACTGTCCACTGTCTCGAAAGATGTAAAACAGCTTTCAGAAAATATTAAACGCCTTGTCTACTCCCGTATTTGCTCTATCTGACAAATTTCATATCAAGTTTCTTTTTAATTTAAGGTGCTTATGAGAGATTACAACCTAAGCAACGCTGGGGGCTACGAAATCTTCACGTATAAGATTACTGTTTATTTTGGTTCTGTAGGGGTTGATTTGATGTTCAGTACTTTGCCGTTTGGAAGCACCAGTTTTGGGTTGGTATACAGCTTCTTCGGCAAAGAATTGTCACTGTTAAAACACACACTTCACTTTATTCTAAACATAACGACTGCACGTCCGAACTGCTCCAACGGCAAGATCCAAGTAACATTTGCCTGGGACCCTCACAGTCTACTTATTTTCGCCACATCCCCAACACATAAAATAGTCGCAAATTTCACGTATTCTACCATTCTCAAACGAATTACTGCGATTTTAAATGACAACTTCAATTTTCCTCAACAACGTGTATATATTTAATCTCAATGGGGAAATTTTTCGCAATACATGACTTACGGATAGCAATACGCTCACAATCAGATTATCATTGGAAACAACTGACGTGTGTACCTGATGTCTTTCAGGTCTTCAGGGATGCCGTCTGCTAGGTGTTAAAGATATTATTGAAACGTTGTAAGACATTTTATGACACTAAATTTAAAACCAGATACGCTACATGTTCTTAAAGCATTCAACAATGTTTGCTTATTAATTTGGGCTGTTCAACAACGGGCCAGAACCAGAGAATATCAACAATCAGTGGCGAAAAGGCGTGTCATTGCCTTGGGTTGGCGTCACCTTCTTTACTTTAACATCAGGTCTTGTATATTTTGTAAACCGTAGAAACTTTCTCCCGTGACACCCTTAATACTTGCGCCGAGCTGCTTCGAGATTAACGAGCTGATGAAGACCATGAAGACACATTACCAGCAGATGTCTGCAAAGATCTGTACCCGAGGCTCAGTAAAAGTGATGTTATCCGTGTAATTACATTTCCTCATGGATGTTGCATCACAAATTATGTAACAGTTGCGGACTGGTCTTCACCGGCGCGTTACTACGTCTTTCATCACGAATGAAAATCGAATCGTGACCAACCGTACTGAACGTCTAGAATACGCTACGTACTTGATGACTGCTTCGGATTTCTCTCTTGGTGTTCAGGTGGAGCTCACTAAATATCTTTGTGCTGCATTTCCATGTTTCCGCTGCTACGTCTCTTTAAAACTCAAAGTCCACTGACAGCCGTGGTCGGTAACAGTCGACCTCAAGCACATCTCTAGCAGACATGACAAAAATCAGATGGCTCTGAGCACTATGGGCCTTATCATGTGAGGTCATCAGTCCCCTAGAACTTACAACTACTTAAACCTAACTAACCTCAGGACATCACACACATCCATACCCGAGGCAGGATTCGAACCTTTGGCCGTAGCGGTAGCGTGGTGCCAGACTGAAGCGCCTAGAACCGCTCGGCCAATCCGGCTGGCCAACAAAACATCACAACTGCATTCTGCAGAGTATCTTCTTAACATACACAAACTCGATCGCATACAACATTTGTTCATGAACAGAACAATGTTCTCGTTCTCACGTTTTTTCGAAACATTTCAATCTCATTTGGGCATTCCAATTTTTTTCCCTTGTTTTGGCTTGCGTATTTGCGATGTCTTTACTTCTCAGTTGAGTGCTTACTTGGGAAACGTATTGTTGGAATCCTTTACTCAGGTTGTCTGCCACCTGACAAAGCATAGGCTTCTTAGGTTTTTGTGTCATTTTTCAGAGTAAGGATATTATCACTCAAACGAGGTGGTTTTTTCACCTACTTTCCTTCCTGTACTTTCGAACGTAATACAGGTAATGTTTGACTAAATACCTTATTATACATGAAATGTATTCGGAGCTGCGAATACCAAAATCATCATCTGTATAATGGAATGACGACAGTAAAATTTGTGCCAGGTCGGGGCTCGAACCCGGATTTCCCGCTTAACACGAGCGGTCGCCTTAACCGCTTTGGCTATCTGTGCACGAGTTAGGGCCAGACCCAGACTTCCGTATATCGTCGTTCCTGCGTCACAACCTGTACTCGTATACACATCATGTAATTCCCGTACAGGGGAGGACATTTAAATTGAAAGTGGATACATACGACCTGTGTTGTCCGAACGAGTATTGCATCTTTCTGCTAAACAACACACACCTTGTAATGTCTACAATAATTTAAACAACAGTTTACTCTTATAAAGCTTATAATTTAAGCACGCCTTCTAATTGCACCACAACCACGTTTCAGAACATATCAGCGTTTGCCAGGAGTGCTTAACAGTACTCTGTGGCGCCCGAAAACTCGAATTTTGGTTCACTCTATATGGTTCATAATTAACTACAGCAACGTAACAACGTCGCTTTCTTGAGTCTGCCGATCAGTCTGAAAGTAAGAAAGGCTTGCTGCCGTTCCAAAAGGCGTGATACCCCAGAAATATTCGATTACTCGTAATCGGTTGTTCTAAAATTCACTGGAACATCCACGTCTCATTTTAGTAACGTTATCACTCAAAATCGACCTCAAAGGTGCCAAAATTTCTTAAAGGGCGCTGTTCTACAGTTCTCAACGGCCAGAATAAGCTTCAGATATGATGAAAGTTCACTGTGACGAACTTTTCTAATTGCTATGCTGCTCTTGAAAGCAGTGGGGAGGTGGGCGCCTTTGCTGCCTCTCGCTATCGGTTACTGTGATTCAACGCCACCGGCCACCAGCTGACGTGCTCGGCGCCTCGTACCGATGACCGGGAACAGAAGAAAGTGGCGTCGGATACCTCGGCGGCAGATAAACAGCTGTTGAACGTGCCTACCAGCCCGCCACCCGCAGCATACGTGACTCTGCCGTGAGCTCACCTCGCCGACTGCACAACCGGCTATCTCTGGGGGACTGACCTCGCCTCCAGTCATCTCAGCCACACTTGTCCCGACGCAGGTTACTCTGTGTCTACACGGCATTGTGCGCTGTATTCCTCACCGCGTGACGCAATCTGTGTGTGTTATTCGAGATCCGTCTAACATTCAGCTCACTTTGTTCAGATCAGCATAGAGAAGGTAAGACGTAAATTAACTGTAACTCAAGTCACCGTACGTCCCTTTGTCCTTCTTTTTCATCTACATGTACATGTACACATACATTGATACACCGCAAGCCACCTTACGGTGTGTGGCGAAAGGCACTTGTGTACCACTATCACCTCCCCCCAATCTCTTCCGTTCGCGAACGGTGCACCGAACGAACGATTGTTCCTAAACCACTGAGCGAGATAGATCCTCTCTAATTTTGCCTTCGTGGTCTTTTCGCTATATAAAGGCCTTCGTAGCAGGAAGGAATATATTGGTTGCCCTTCTAGAAACGTACGCTCTTGCAATTGTATCAGTAAACCGCAGTGCTGCACAACGACTATCTTGTAGCGTCTGCCACTGTTGTTGGGTGAGCGTGTCAGCAAAAACTTTATTTAAGCTAAATGTTTAAGAACTGGCTATGGATATTTTCATTCAATGTGTGTGTGCGTGTGTGTGTGTGTGTGTGTGTGTGTGTGTGTGTGTGTGTGTGTGTGTGTGTGTGTGTGTGTGTGCGCGCGCGCGCCCCCGCGTTATTTCAGTCACCATATTTTAGTATGGTTGTCAAATATCTCGAAGTTTTGCACGTGAACAAGCCAACCATCACCGTAATCATCTTAAGCACAAGGCTGGATGAAGTTCCTTCCGAATCGAAAGGAGTTGTTGACGTCTTTTCACTTGAAGTTCACAAACATCTAGATCTCCACTGGGTCTTTTAAAAAGTGTATGTTACAGTAGCCGTTAGTGGTTCATTTGTGAATAGCAGATGCACTACATTTCGTAGTTTTGTTTTTCCTTAATCAAATTGTCATTTTTCAGTAGTGCTCAGAGACCATAGTTTCTAATTTAAAACATAATATACCGGGTGATCAAAAAGTCAGTATAAATTTGAAAACTTAATAAACCACGGAATAATGTAGATAGAGAGGTAAAAATTGACACATATGCTTGGAATGACATGGGGTTTTATTAGAACCAAAAAAAAAACCCACCTCATACTGCTAGACGCGTGAAAGATCTCTTGCGGGCGACGTTTGGTGACGATCGTGTGCTCAGCCGCCACTTCCGTCATGCTTGGCCTCCCCGGTCCCCAGACCTCAGTCCGTGCAATTATTGGCTTTGGGGTTACCTGAAGTCGCAAGTGCATCGTGATCGACCGACATCTCTAGGGATGCTGAAAGACAACGTCCGACGCCAATGCATCGCCATAACTCCGGACGTGCTTTACAGTGCTGTTCACAACATTATACCTCGACTACAGCTATTGTTGAGGAATGATGGTGGACATATTGAGCATTTCCTGTAAAGATCATCATCTTTGCTTTGTTCTACTTTGTTACGCTAATTATTGCTATTCTGATCAGATGAAGCTCCATCTGTCGGACATTTTTTGAACCTTTGTACTTTTTGGTTCTAATAAAACCCCGTGTCATTCCAAGCATGTGTGTCAATTTGCACCTCTCTATCTACATTATTCCGTGATTTATTCAGTTTTCAAATTTATACTGACTTTTTGATCACCCAGTATAATTCGCTCCTACAATAGGCCAATGTTGCAAAACTTTCATCTCCTACGTTCTTAATCTTCCCCCATCTCGTTCTCTTGATGTCCGTGTCTCGCTAGAATAAAACAGGCTGGGTTTCTAGACGGCATCATACGTTCTAATTCTTCTTCCCAGTAACTGCGATTGGGTAGCTATCGATATCTTGAACTTTATTTTACATTCGCCGTTGTTCTTGCGGATGTATCGACATGAATGAGATATTTATAGCCGTTTTAATCACTCTATTCATTTTAACTACCCTGTATCTGTGGGCGTTGTTGGTCTACATTAAATCTCTTTGTCCACCCTTTACCTTCATGATGATCTGAACTCTGCTATGGACACTTCCACTGAGTGTCTGCCTCAACAGCCGAAACAAAAGATGATAGTGATTATGGACGCAGGGGTCTGCAGCGAAGATGACGTTCCAGATTACCGCAAAGGTGTTCCACTACGTTCACGTGGGCAGTCCGGGCACTCCAGTACATTTAGGGGATTTATTGTCCACAACCCATTGCCACAGAGATGCTGTTTTTTCACAGGGAGCATTGTCATGCTGATACAAACGAACATAATCTCCGACCTGTTCCTCTACTACGAGGGTGGTATGAAAAGTTCTCAGAATCACCATGAGAGGCCAGCGCTAGCGCAACGATTTGTTCACGTGATATTCATTCGACTGTTGCCTGTAAACACGTGCCACGTCAGTGCTCTTGGAAGAGAGCTGCGTTCCTGTATAGTGATTTGCGTAGATGGAAAAAATCGAGATTTGAGCAGTGATTAAGTACTTCGTAAAGAAAGGTACGAAAGCAAAGGACATTCAATGCCGATTTCAAGAATACACTGCGGGACTCTGCTGCCTCATATTCAACTGTTCCCAAGTGGACAAATTAATTTAAATTTGGTCGAGAGAGCTTAGATAATGATCAGCGTAGTGGGAGGCCTATATGGGGGGCTACTCCAGAAATCATTGCAAAAGTGCACAAAATGGTCATGGAAGGTCGCCAATTGAAAGTGCATGAAATTGCTCACTCTTGCCAGATGTCATCTGAAAGGGCATATCACATTTTGACTGAAGAATTAGAAATGAAAAAATTATCTGCGAGGTGGGTGCCGCGATTTTTGACGCTGGATCATAAATGCATGAGCATGGACATATTGGAACAATGTTTGGCCCGTTTTAGGAGAAACGAACAAGACTTTTTGGGCCTGTTTGTGACCGCAGATGAAACTTGGGTGCACTACTGTACCCCAGAGACAAAGCAACAGTCCAAGCAGTGGAAAAAATGCTGATTCTCCCCCACCAAAGGAAGCAAAAATAATTCCTTCGGCGGGAAAGGTCATTGGATCAGTGCTCTGAGATGCGAAGGGGATTCTGTTTGTATATTATCTCCCCATTGGGCAAACAGTTACCTGAAGAATTCTATGCTAACCTCCTAAACAAATTGCAACAAAAGATACGCAAAAAAAGGCAAGGTTTAGCAAGGAAGAGTCATCTTCCTTCAAGACAAAACGTGCCCGCACACATGTGCCGTCGCCATGGTAAAATTACACGAACTAAGGTATGAATTGTTGCCACACCCGCCTTATTCACCTGATATGGCTCCGTCAGACTTCCATCTCTTCCCAAAACTGAAAATTTATCTGGGTGGACGAAGATTCACTTAAAAAGAGGAATTGATAGCTGGAGTTGCCAACTATTTTGCAGGCCTGGAGGAAACTCATTTTCGAGATGGTATCACGGCACTGGAACATCGTTGGACCAAGTGTACTAATCTACAAGGAGCCTATATTAAAAAATAAAAAAGAATCATTGAGGTAAGTACTTTTTTTCTATTCCGTTCCGAGAACTTTTCAAACCACCCTAGTATAAGCTGTTTACAATGGTGCACAAGGTTTTCCGTATTTAGCGCTTCCTTAAGCACAGTACGATGACCACATCCAGTCACGAAAACACCCCCACACCGTAACACCACCTCATCCGCACTTCACTGTTGACATTATACATTATTGGAGATAACGTTCAAACCCAAATTCCTCGATCGCGTTGCCACGAAGTATAGCGCGATTCATCGGTACAGTCACTCGTTTGCGGTCATCCATTGTCGAGTGGCGTCGCCCTTTAGCCCACCTCAAGCTTCGCTTTGCATTAAGTACTCAAACATATGGCTTATGAGGAGGTTGTCGACCATTACACTGCTTTTATAACTTTAAGAAGCTCTACACTCTTCGGACAATGCTTTGAGTTGACTGAACCTATGAATTTCACTTTCAGAGAGATTTGGAAATATCACTTCAACTTCGTTGCCTGCGTCAAGATGATCGAAAAGGCGTGGGAACGGGTTACCAAGAGAACTCTGACTTATGCTTGGAAGAAGCTTTGGCCGGAAATGTGACAGTGAGGCATTTAAGATCACAGACAAGACATGACCCCCGAAGTAATCTTCTGGCGCAATACCAGAAATACCAAAAGTGTGGGAATCGGTTGAATCGTACACTGAAAATCATCAGCACAATTAAGCAGTGGCTACGAGCGCTATAAATATGACAATAACGCCGTATCGCATTTTCGCCAGCTGTTGAAGTGTCGAACAAATAACTACAGAAAGTTTCCCAGTAAAAAAAGAGTTAGTTATATATCGTGAATAATACTGTATGTGTAATTTTCTTTGAATAAATGGCATGAGTAAGATAAAACCTGTAGCACTTTTTCTGCGTGGAACGCCTTATCGTATTTTGCGTTAATTTATATGGGATAAATTGTTTCGCTTAACGTGTGTTCCACACTACGAGTAAGACACTGGAACGAATTATGCTCGCTATGCGAGGTTCCATTGTACCCTATTCTTTTAAGGGGGAGTAGGACATCGAAAATTTAAAAAATCGATTTTTCCAGAATATGCCTATTTTGTAGCGCGCATCTTCTTGAATAGTATGATGTGTAAAACATATATATCTGAGAGATTATAAGGCACGTTATTTGGTTTCAAGTGTAGCGCGCATCTTCTTGAATAGTATGATGTGTAAAACATATATATCTGAGAGATTATGAGGCACGTTATTTGGTTTCAAGTGTACCGAGAAGCAGCGTCACACCCCTTTGCTCAGTATTCTTCTGTCATACGTAAGGGTATTTTCCTCTGTAGAATTCGAATGTTTATATTTGTGCCATCACACCTATATATTCAGCGACCTTGCGAATGAAAAATTATTGGAGAAATGTCTTCACGCCAGTACCAAAAACACAAATGAAAGTTATAACCAATGTGTATGGGAAAGTTTGCCAAAAACCATTGTTGTGGAAAGAAATGTACTTGCTATTGGTGTTTATGATGCAGTTTCATGTTTTAATGATGGTGTGCAAAGCAGGAAATATATTTTAGAGGAAATGGGAATTAAGCCCAGAGTGACCTGCATCAAAGCTTTGTAAGGATAGCCAGAGCGCGTGTAGTGAAAGCAGATAAATCATTTTTGGAGGTGATAAAATCAAGAAGAGTGTATCATAGGAATGTGAAAAGGAAGAAAACTGATTTAGAATAATCTGCTAATAGTGCTGGACAGTTTTAAGAGAATGCCAAATACAAGCAGAAACTTTAACGGCCATTTTCTGCAAAAAACATATTTCTGTACTTAGGTACAAGTAACATCCAAAATAAATATGTTATTACTTTCAAACTTGGTTTGCTTACTAAGCAAAAACTCCTCAACGCAAAACTCTAGAATTTTCCAAATCTGTTAAAAACTGTAGTAAAAATTGAGATAATTAACTATAAAATATGAGTTTTTTTCTAAGGAAGACGTTTAAAACGTAACAGCTCATTAATTTTTTCATAATTGAAATAAATTCTAGAGTTTTATATACCTTCAAGTATGGTTTGAATGCTGTGTAAAATTCATCGAAGAATCTCTCTTACTTATGAAGAAATGTGTACCTATAGCAACAAATGCAGCCAATAGTAAGTGAAAAAATTATGAAATTTCACATTTACAAAACATTTATTTTGTTATGTTTTTTAAGCTCCGCTGCTATGAGTGTGAATACTGGATCCTTCGTGGTCATGCTGACAAAGTTTTATGAATTTATTTGTAAAATTATAGAGAGTGGAAACGGAAATATCCTGTGGTGCCTCTCCTGCTGTAAGTCGGTCCGTCTTGTCACTCTTAACTCCCTACGTACAGTCATTGTGCTAGCGCGACGACTGGTAACACTATGGAACTCACTAGTGAGTCCTCCTCCTGATTTCATCCGATTTTTTATAACAAACCTTCGCAGTACAATGAATTTTTCTCTCTACAGCGGAGTGTGCGCTGATATGAAACTTCCTGGCAGATTAAAACTGTGTGCCGGACCGAGACTCGAACTCGGGCCTTTTGCCTTTCGCGGGCAAGTGCTCAGCCGACTGAGCTACCCAAGCACGACTCACGCCCCTTCCTCACAGCTTTAATTCCGCCAGTACCTCGTCTCCTACCTTCCAAACTTCGCAGAAGCTCTCCTGCGAACCTTGCAGAACGAGCACTCCTGGAAGAAAGGATATTGCGGAGACATGGCTTAGTCACAGCCTGGGGTGATGTTTCTAGAATTAATTTTTCACTCTACAGCGGAGTGTGCGAAGTTTCATATCAGCGCACACTCCGCTGCAGAGTGAAAATCTCATTCTGGAAACATCCCCCAGGCTGTGGCTAAGCCATGTCTCCGCAATATCCTTTCTTCCAGGAGTGCTCGTTCTGCAAGGTTCGCAGGAGAGCTTCTGCGAAGTTTGGAAGGTAGGAGACGACGTACTGGCGGAATTAAAGCTGTGAGGAAGGGGCGTGAGTCGTGCTTGGGTAGCTCAGTCGGCAGAGCACTTGCCCGCGAAAGGCAAAAGGTCCGAGTTCGAATCTCGGTCCGGCACACAGTTTTAATCTGCCAGGAAGTTTCAACATTCGCAATGTTCGATCGTCCTTGTTCGTCAGTAGACCTATATGAGGCCTGCATGGATTCAGTTAGCTGTGGCTGTTCCTTCGCTTTTTCGCTTCACAATGACATCACCATCAGTCAACTTTTGGGTGGATTTAGAAGGGCGAAATATCCCTTGCGGAACTGTCCTCAAGTGACATCCAATGACTTATCCACGTTCAAAGTAACTGAACTGTCTTGGCAGACCCACTCACCTGTTATTGCTTCTCTACTGACAACACTTTACTGCCCGCCTTCTTTCATACTGGCGTCCGCCACTGGTACCATCTAATATTGGTCCGCATTACATAGCAGTGTCCGAGTACTTCTATAAGATAGTGTAGACGCGGAGAACATATTACTACCCGTACCACATCACCAGGCAACCACAGTGAAAGTGAATTAAAAGAGGTCAGCTTCATGGTATTACAAACCTGTAACTTCACATGGCAATTAGTGCCCTTATCTTTGCCATTTTAGGAACGGAAGTAGTAAACCGCAAGTAATAACTACCCTTATGGCGGCAGTCGCGTTCTCGCTGATGAACCATTTGCGTAACCACTGGCAGTAGAAAACTGCGAAGTAGCGCCAAGGTCTGGAGGACACTAGCGATAGCTGCTCAGTTCTTTCTCGCCCTTCGAGTAACATCTCGACACAATGGCGTGAAAACAGCTTTATGGAGGGTATAGCGACCACCAGGAAATATAAAAAAGAGTAGTTATAAAATTACGAGTCATGCTTCCCAACGTCTTCCGTGTTACAGGGAAGAGGAGGCAAGTTTAATCTCCTGTTGACACGGAGGTCTAATCTACTCTTACAACCGACTCTTTATCAGTTTTTCAACATTGTTTTCGACACAAGGGAACATCATCTACTAGTAACTCACTAATTTCACAATTTGTTCACTATTCCTCTGTTAAGAATTTGTTTCCCTTTTGTATCCCAACTGTTTGTTTGTTACTATCTCACCTTATTCCATCACTGTAAATTATGACTGAGTATTCTAGAAATACAGTATTATTTTTACTCGTTCATTCTAATGCGAAATGTCTTCTGTTTCGTCACTATATTTGGTATCTCGTGTTACCTTCTTTGCCAGTTCCTGCCACAAATTACATCTAATTAAAATATATTTTCACAGATACAAATCGCAATTAAATTGCATTCTCTTTCGTCTGTAGCGAAACCTCTGGCTACAGTCACTCTAGATATGTAATGGGATAAATTGTAAATATTTTTAATTTGTTGTATTGGTATCAGTCACTTTACATATAGTTACACATATACACTATATGAAATTCAGTTTAATATCCTGTGACGCTTCTGAATCTGTTAACGGACGTGCTTTCGTTGCAGTAACTATAATTAATACTGATTATACATTCGTGCCCTTACTAGGTTCGAATGTGCTCTGGACGTCCATATTAATACTTACCGAGGACGCATGAGCGATTATTATAAGCAGAAGGAAGATTAGGGCTTTAAGTTCCATCGACATTTAGCATATTACATTGAATGACGAGGAAGTCAATCGAATATTTTTCAAAGGAACCATCCTGGAATCAACCTTCAGCTATTGTCGGGAACGATGGAAAACCTAAGTTTAGCTGACTGCAGGAGTTTGAAACTTGCTCCACGCGATGTTAGTCCACTGCGTTACTTACCTGTTATTGCTTCTCTGCTGACAACACTATACTGCCCGCCTTCTTTCATTCTGGCGTGTCCGCCACTGCAGTCTGCAAGCAGACAGTGCTTCTGGTTGTAGGATACATCCCGCTAGCATGAACTATTATAGTTTACTATCCGTGCCCTCAGGGAAGGCAGTGAAATATGCGGTAACATTAAAAAAAAATCTGGACCACTGAATAGCGACAGGATCTGTGAACAAAACTTTAAATGAGATAAGTACCAATTGCAAAATAATAATGGCTATGTTTTATACACCTTTTTGTTTTTATTGTTCTCCAAGACCTGCAAAACAACCTATGAATGTACGACGTTCACATATCAAATAACATCTATAATTTTCTACAACCCAATATCTACTCGTAATTAATTGAATCAGTCTTAATGAATTTCAAACACATCAGCTTAATTGACGGTCTGAGAACTACAAGCGGTGCAAGTGCTTGCTGAAGCTAACATAATAGCTGACTACCGAAGTTAACTCGCTATTTATGAGTTATGTGAGTTACTATCGAACATCAGATTTGTTTTCTTAGTGGTCAGTCTCTGTATACAATAAAACAATTACGAGTGCAAAAACATTTTATTTACTATATTTTGAATTTTTTTTTTTTTTTTTTTTTTTTTGTTTTTTTTTTTTTTTTTGGTGTAGCACACACGATGTACATAGTACAATAAATGTTCCTTATAAAACAAGGACATGTGAGTAATTAAAGCGAAACTAATATAACAAGCTGAAAAACAACAGGTAAATAGCAAATAAAATGAAAATACCAAAATGAAAGAATATTGGTGTGGTTCCAACATAGCCACATTCCACAATCACCACACAGTCAGTGTTTACAGAATCAAAATCGTTCCCTTTTATGGTATCTGCAGAAGAATGTCATCCCTGGACAATACTCGTGATACTGTACCACTGTGTTTCGCATTTTTCTATCTCCCCCTTCTCCTCTTGTTTGGTCACGTCCTTACCTTTCCCCATTCCCTTTTCTTACACCCATGGTAACTGCTGTCTGTAAATGGGATATTTTGTTATAGAACTCTGATATAGTGGAGGGATGTAGTTCTTCATCTCCTGGATATTTTTCCTTTTCTCAAATTTTATTTCAAAGTCATCTTAATGCAAAGGTTGCGGAAGAGGTACGGACGGAGGAAAAGTATTGGGCCCCCTAAAATCCGCTTCTACAAACTAAACATCATAGTTTAGTCAACACCTGAAATGCATTTCAGAGAATTTTCTTCGCTGTTTCAAATCCACCTGATATTCCTCTACTGTATTTTGTTTCATTCTGTGTCTTTAGCAACTTTACCCTTTGCTGTGGTATCCGTTGCTTTAATTGAAAGAAAGTTTTCTGTTTTCATTTTCATTGAGGAAAACTTTTTGCTGGCCTGTTTCACAGCTTCCATTCTGCTTTGGAGAACAAATAAATTTTTAATGAGTTAATTTGCCTTTCCAGAGAGACCAAAATCTTTGTTGCGTTCCATATGTATAAGGCAAAGTTCAATGACGCTGTGGTGTGTTTTGTCAATATACTGATTTTGCCTTAATATGTACAGTGGTATTTCAAAATATGGCCAATTTAAACATATATTAAATATTACTATAAGCTCTCTTAAAAGTGTACACATTAAGCTATTGCTTTGCTTTCAAAAAAAAAAAAAAAAAAAAAAAAACATGCCTGAATCTTCAGTAAAGATAGCAGCAATTCTCCATCTGTCCTCAGTTTCACTTATACAAGTCTGTTGTAAACGCAGTCCAGGCAATGGCTTAGAGCTTAAACTTTATCACTGGGTGCGGCGCTATGTAGAAAATCTCTTGTACATCTTTTACTCACAAGAGATCCTCACTTTAGCTTTGGTTGTGAAATATCGCTTGTACCATTTGTATTCTCAACCCCTCAGTCCTCGACCTCGATACAGTGGCGACAATAGACTACTTGCGTATGCTTTTCTGTAATGGCAGGATTGAGTCCTAAAACGGATACACATTGTCTTCCTCTATGGAAGGGTAAACGTAAGCAGAAAGGCAGATATGTGTATTTGATCCATGTCTGTTATATTAGTTAATCTCCAATCGATGATACTCATTGAGTTACTGCTTAATATTGCACTAAAAATTTACCTCATAATTTATGACCACGATGGAAAGCGGGGAACACACAGAATATTACATGGTAACGCAGGTGAAATCAGCTGGTTGCGTTATTTACTAACTACCACAAATGTACCTATATTGTTCTATTTTAAATTTGACCAGATATTTTTTATTACAGCTCAGTACATACCATCTTAGCAAAGAATGTCTAAGTGATGTCTACACATACCTCTGTTGTGATTCTTGAACTTGTTTATTCAGGTGGTGCTGGGCTTAGACACACAGAACACGAATTCTACAGGATTGATGTTACAAATTCCGCACTGTCCTCCCGATTCAGGCCGTCGTGGTTTTCCAAAAACGCTTCCGCTCATACTAAAGGACAGCAGCCACTCGCAATGGAAACCTCAACACTGAGAAATGATGCAAATGGCTGCTTCAGTCTAGCAACAACACCTGCCATTTCCGTCCACTGATGCGACATAAGCATTGTCCTCTAGTTAATGCGAGATGCCGGATAGCTGTTCGCTGAGAAACAGCCGCACCAGTTGTCGTCGACGTAGCGCCGACTGCGTTCCAAGGACGACAAGGACGTTTACCTTGGAGCTGTTGTCAAAGTGCTGGAATGGAAGGGCTCTCCTTTCTTGTCAGGGACTCCAGGGAGTATAGAGGAAGTTTGATCTGTTGTCAGGAGTCACCGAAATCACATCAGAATTTGCAAAGAGATCTCTGTGAGGTATTTGTAACTGATTTGTTACAGTTCGTAAATGTATGCTGTCCTTTCATCATATATTATCTTCAGGAGAATGTTTCCGACAATGAAACATTACCCCCCCTCCCCCCCCCCCCTTGACCCAAAGGATCTGGAAGATAACTTCTCGGAATTACCGATATTAATATCTGATCCGATCTTCTTACTTCCCGTGTTTTGCATTTTATAAATCAGTAAGATCACTGTAGAAAATTGTTAATTCCTGCTCTAACAACCCTACCACAACAACGGTCACAAATTAATTATGATTGTAGTGTTGCTCACGTTGCTAAATATTGCATTTTCGGGCAACAACAAAGTTATATCATGTGGCAGGTGTCATTAGAGCACAGTTAATAAAATCATTTCATGAAATAATGGATAAACTAGGCACTCATCTTTTCGTGTTTCCCACGCTGGTTTCGTTGTGATCTCATGGCTCTATCGTCGAAAATCTAGGTAGTGATGATTCCAAGCTCGGATACAGAGAGACCTAGGTGTTATTCTGCGATATTTAAAAGTTTTATAGATGTGTTTCATAAACCATTCTTGAAGATTAAACTTTTGCAAGTTAGGACAATGGTGATGTAAAAAAGTAATCAGCACTCCGAATTTAAGTTACACTTCTTTTTTTATCACTTTAGTTGCAACATCACTTCACAATATAAAACATACTTGAAAATATCTTCCTCACTGTTAAAGTTCACATTTCATAAACTGACTACAATTTGCGTCTTTTCAATATGACGACCAAGACTTGACACTCTAATAACAGCTTACGCGCCCAAAAATCAGAGTTACAAGTACGCCAAAGATCATAGTGACAAAAGAAAGAATACACATGAGAATAATATCATTACAATATAAACATATCGATGTATCAAAGTACCTCTACATTAATGAAACCAAATCTGTATGTTGTCACAGAAATATGTTAACTATTTTACAGAAACAAAGTAGAATATTGCTGGTATCGAGAGGTTGAGATGAGGTGCCGTAATGGTTACGTAATTCAAGGACCATTACACGGCTTACACTAAAGTGAAAAACTCTAGGGTATCTCCTAATATCGTGTTCAACCTCTTATTTCCCCAGTATAATGGAATAACTAGACGTGGCATCGAATCAAAATGTACTTGGAAGTCTCCTGCAGAAATATCGAGCCACGCTGCCTCTGTAGCCATCCATAATTGCGAAAGAATTGCCGGTGCAGGAATTTGTGCACGGACTGACCTCTTGACTGTGTCCCATAAATTTTCGATGGGATTCATGTCGAGCGAGCTGGCTCGCCAGATCATTCGCTCTAATTGTCCAGAATGTTCTCCAACCAGTCTCGAACAACTGTGTCTCGGTGACATGGTGCATTGTCATCCATAAAAATTCCAACATTGTTTGGGAACATGAGGTCCATGAGTGTCTGCAAACGGTCTCCAAGTAGCCGAACATAGCCATATCCAGTCAATGATAGGTTCAGTTGGATCAGGGGACCCAGTCCATTCCAAGTTAACACAGCCCACCCCATTACGGAGCCACCACCAGTTTGCAGTGCCTTGTTAACAACTTGGGCCCATGGCTAAGTGGGATTTGCGCCACACTTAACACAACCACCAGCTCTCACCAACTGAAATCGGGACTCATCTGAACAGACCAAGGTTTTCCAGCCGTCAAGGGTCTAACAGAAATGGTAACGAACCCAGGAGAGTCGCTGCAGGGGATGTTGTGCTGTTAGCAAAGGCACTCGCGTCGGTCGTCTGCTGCCATAATCCATTAATGCCAAATTTCGCGCACTGTCCTAAAGGATAGACTCGTCGTATGGCCCATATTGATTTCTGCATGAAATGTGGTATTCTCGGCACATTCTTGACGATGAGAATCTCGGAATGCTGAATTCCCTAAAGATTTCCAAAACGGAATGACCCATGCGCCTAACTACAACTACCATTCCGCGTTCAAAGTCAGTTAATTCCCGTCGTGCGGCCGAAGCCATTTCGTAAAGCTTTTCGTATGAATCACGTACGTACAACGACAGCTTCGCCAATGTACTGCCCTTTTATACCTTGTCTACGCGATGCTACCGCCGTCTGTATACGAGGGGCGTTTGGAAAGTCCGTGCAAAGTCCGAGAGATGGCACCACCGGCTCGTATCAAGGTCATATTTAGTTGTTAGTATCTTTGGAAAGAACGCACACCAAGTTTCAGCCACATTGTTCTATTTCTTTGTGTTTGCCATTCGTGTGAATCATGGAAGTCGAGTGATCGTCAAAAAATTGATGAAAAAGAATTTCGTGTGGTGATTAAACATTACTTTATGAAAGGCAAAACGCCTCAGGAGACTAAAGAGAAGCTTGATAAACATTACAGTGAGTATCTGCACCTTCGATTAGAATAGTTTATAATTGGTTTCAAAATTTCCGGAGTGGCCATATGGGCACAAGTGAAGCTGAACGTTCTGGACGCCCTGTGGAGGTTACGACTCCAGAAATCATTGATAAAATTCATGATATGGTGATGGATGACAGAAGAGTTAAGGTGCGTGATATTGCTAGTCCTGTGGGTATCTCGAATGAACGCATACATCATATTTTGCATAAACATCCGCAAGATGGGTTCCGCGAGTGCTCACTCTTGACCAAAAACGGAATCGTGTCAAGTGTTGCAAGGTTGGTTTGCAGCTGTTGAGGAAGAATCCGCAGGACTTTTAAGTGTCGTTTCGTAAATGTGGATGAAGCATGGATACATTGCTATACTCCTGGGACAAAAAAAAAAAAAACAATATAAACAATGGGTTACGAAGGGAGAATCTGCACCAAAAAAGGCGAAGACCATTCCTTCGGCCGGAAAAGTTACGACGACTGTACTTTGGGATTCGCAAGGGATAATTGTCATCGACTATCTAGAAAAGGATAAAACTATTACAGGTGCGTATTATTCATCGTTATTGAACCGTTTGAAAACCGAGCTGCAAGAAAAACGCCGGCGATTGGACCGCAAAAAAGTCCTTTTCCGTCACGACAATGTACCAGCATACACATCAGCAGTTATAGTAGCAAAATTAATGGAAATAGGATTCCAACTCGTTTCACATCCCCCCTATTCTCCAGACTTGGCTCCCTCGGACAACTATTTTTCCCCAATTTGAAGAAATGACTGGCAGGACAAAGATTTTATTCAAACGAGGAGGTGATTGCAGTAACTAATAGCTATTTTGCAGTCTTTGGCAATTCCTATTATTCGGAAGGGTTCAACAAATTAGAACAGCGTTGGACGAAGTGTGTAAGTCTAAAAGGAGACTATGTCGAAAAATAAAAAAGGTTTACCCCAAAACACGTAAGTAGTTTTTATTTTTGCACGGACTTTTCAAACGCCCCTTGTATGTGCATATGCTACCCATGACTATCACCTCAGTATAGAGTAACCTAGCGAGCTAGTTTGACAGACAGAGGAGTTAGCTGGACCAGACAGAGGAGTTAGCTGGACCGATGCGGAGTTCACGCCGCGGATAATGACCGTTGATTTCGCACACAAGCCAGCCAAAGCGTGATTTGGGCGGTTTCCCACAACCGTCTTGGCAAATACTGTGCTCGTCTCCTCAAAGTTCCACTAACACCCTACACTAACATCTAAAACAGATAAAACCCACAGCAAAGTAGTCACGACCTGGAGAAAATGGCGAGCACAGCTTTCTCCTGACGTTATACGATACCAGCCACGTGACTACAGCCATGATTCATGGTGTCAATTCCCTCCAGCACTATTTCAGACGTTAGTTGAGTCCATGCCACGTCGTGTTGCGGCACTTCTGGGTGCTCGTGGGGGCCCTACACGATATTTGGCAGGTGTACCAGTTGCTTTGGCTCTTCAGTGTAGGACGACCTTTTTTCGCCTCTTGAGGATGATCCCGGTAAAGAATGCCCCAAAACTCTAGTCACAGTAAACAAAGCAGTTATAAATAGACCAACCATTGCTACTGGATAAAAATTGAAGGTTTTCTGCCTGTCTCGTTCAGTAGACTGACTGAAATACGGCTCTGGCTTTTTATATCTAATTTTATTTCCCCCCCCCCCCCCCCTCCCTCCTGCGATACACTGCCTACATAAATTCATCGGAAGTGCGTAAAGGTTTATAGGTAGTCGGCTCCTTCATTTTCTCTATTTACGAAACGGACGGGTGTATTGAAAACGATACCGATAAATAACCTCCCCAAAACTGCAACTACAAAACAGACCACCACAAAGTGCGCAATATGTTACTGGAGAATCGAAAATTAATGGTGTAAAGAATAGCTAAGGCCGGTAACTGAGAAAGAGTACACAAAATTTCACGTGAATAATTATCTTTGATAAACATTTGTGAAAGATTGATGCCGCATTTGTTGAATGTTGAACAAAAGGAAACGCCAAAACTCTCTGCACTATTTACACTATTTTAAAAAGAATCAAATTGAGTTTGTACGCTGATTTGCTACAGTGGCTGATATTTTTGGGTTCATAACCTCACTCTATAAAAGAAGCAACAATAAGAGAAGTAGAAGAAACTCGTGCTTCAATTAAGGCGAAGTCGGTTTCATCTGGTAGAAATGTTATGCCCAGTGTTTTCGGGAATGGAGAATAGATTTTCATTAAAAAAAATTGAAACAGGAAATGCGAACCACGAAGCATTGGTTCAGTGTTTATCAAACTTTGTGAAAATATTCATCACGTATCGGGTATTAAATGTTTAATTCCGTTCGGAACCGATATCCGTAATAACGAGTTTGACGTGTTGTAGCTTAACCACTTTTCTGCTTCTCTCTGTCTGAATGAATCTTCTTAGAACTGTCAACCAAAATTCATCACAAAAAAAAATTACCGAGCAAACTAATTCCTAACTTAAACTCGTGCCCTGTGCAAAACTCTGCCTATAATGAACTGTAAAACGACTTATTAGCCGAGCGGTCTTAGGCGTTGCAGTCATGGACTGTGCGGCTGGTCCCGGCGGAAGTTCGAGTCCTCCCTCGGGCATGGGTGTGTGTGTTTGTCCTTAGGATAATTTAAGTTAAGCTTAGGGACTGATGACCTTAGCAGTTAAGTCCCATAAGATTTCACACACATTTGAACATTTTTTTGAAAGGCTTAATACGATTTGTTCAACACTACAAACTGAAGCTAAATGTTTATATAAAAATGAAATGCTACCCTGAATGTAACCTGACTTCTGACATAAATACGCAACTGAACTTAAAAAGAAATTCCTGGCCCCATACTGTATTTTCACTTTCCTTGTGCATTGACAAACATTTATGCAGAGTTCTCTAAAGCAGCATACAGCAGCAAAGCAACATTAAAAAACTAAGACCGAAAATCCCGTACCGCAAAGTGCAATCTGCGTACGTACATAACAAACTGAATGAAGTGTGGAAATTTTAACTCCTAATAAGTGACTTCTGACAAAATTCACACGAAACTCTGTATTCAAAAGTAATGCTCCAAAATTCAAATAAATGTTCAAAAAAATTTTGTTCAAATGGCTCTGAGCACTAATGGGTCTTAACAGCTGAGGTCATCAGTCCCCTAGAACTTAGAACTACTTAAACCTAACTAACCTAAGAACATCACACACATCCATCCCCGAGGCAGCATTCGAACCTGCGACCGTAGCGGTCGCGCGGTTCCAGACTGAAGCGCCTAGAACCGCTTGGCCACAAAGGCCGGCAATGAATGTTCACAATAGTATATACATAACATGACTTAATAAATAACTTTAAGCAAGGGGAAGCTCGTTCCCACAATCTTAATAACCCAAACAATGCCAAGTTCTTGCATGGTTATCCCAATCTCTTGACATTCCCAAAAAAACTCACAAATAATATCCTTAGCTTCTCTCTCAATAATTGCATCAAAAGTACTCATAATCCATTTCCATCAATTTGTAACTTTGCTATCGTTCTCAGACAGAGCCAGTGTAGCAACACAAGGATATTGTAGCTTCTGTCAAAGATTACCCAGCTACATGGTTCTGCTTTGTGTTAGCTACAAATATCGATATTTACGTAAGAAACAGAGTGACCAAAATAATATGCACACCTCAAAGTGTGACCCCAATAACATGAAATCACTCTTACATTCGTTGTGGCATGGAATCAAACAGCCTCAGAGTATCGTGAAGGGGAATTTGTTGCAATGCCTAAACACATGCAGTATCAGTTCATTAAGATTCCTGGCTGGTGGTTTGCATGAAAATATACGGCTTGGCATCGCATCCCAGGCGTACTTAGTGAGCGACAAATCAAGGGAACTGGCAGGCCAGTCAAGGATCCGTACATTCCTCAAGGCGTTCGTGGTGTGGACTACATTGTAGGGTCTTGCAGTATCTTGCAGGAGTATGACGACAACGGTAAACGCTGCATGCCAACCAGAAATCTCAATCCATCTTCCAATACTCTGTTCCCGACGGTTCACGGTAATGGAAATGAGCGTTTGGCGTCGTTGGCCGGGGGGCAGGTCCGGCCGCCTTGGTGCAGGTCTTATTACAGTCGACGCCACATTGGGCGATATGCGCACCGGATGGGGATGAAATGATGATGAAGACAATATAACACCCAGTGCCTGAACGGAGAAAATCTCCGACGCAGCCGGGAATGGAACCCGGGCCCCTTAGGACGGCAGTTCATCACGCTGACCATGCAGCTATCGGGGCGGACATGGTTCACGGGACACTGTGCCTATAACTTCTGCCGGATTTCAGCCTATTTGCCAGTCTCCTTTGAACAAGCCTACTACCTCTTCGCCAAGTCGTCCTTCTGGAAGGACCTATGCCAACTGTCACTGCACCACTCTTGTTCAGAGCTCATCATCTCGTCACCGCTCCTTATGCAGGCACTGAACTAGAGTCAGTATGATGTCTCCTTGTCCCTCATGGCAATGATTTACCTTCCACCAAATCCGAAAGAAGGCAATAAACAGCACGCATATGTCCTCTGCGCAGGCTGTATTGCTTCCAGCAACGTTAGATACACGCAATAACCATTGTGTATTCACACCATTCTTCATCTGTGGCAATGGCTCTTTTCTGTACTGACAACAAGCTCGCACGAGGACGAAATTTTAATCGGCCCATCCCATATCCATGGAAATTTGAGAGCATCACTTTGATAGCGTTTGTTCAAGTTGTTCATGGTAATCATTTTCCATTTCCGTCAGTGTAACTATCTTGCAAATGGCAAAACAATAACTGCGAATAATGTATAGGTAATATGGATTAACTGAATGGAAAATAATTATTTAAATAAACTTTTTAATATAACAGATTTTTGAAACGCACTAAAAACTACAAAATATCTCCAAACCTCATACAGATTACTGACCCTATACAGGTAGCCCTGAAAATTTGCGCTTGTATGCTTTTAACAACTATGACAGTGCTTGTAAAGTTTAAAACGAAAAACTTGGAGCGCATGCAACAGATAAATGATACGCACAAACAGGTCACGTAAGTCACTAACAATTTTATAGCACTGCAAATAATATAGACAGCTGAGTGATTTTTCTCAACGACAGTCAATCTGACACGCCTATTACCTAATGCATGCACACCACGCTTTTAGTTTTAAATTTTACAATTTTTTTCGTAGCTTTTAAAATTCACAAGCACACAAGCGACTGGGACAGGGAAAGAGGGAAATAGCACTGGTACACAAAATATCCTGCGCCCTCACCAGACAAGAAAGTGAGTTCATATTGCATTGTCATCCAGTTTTAAGCTATACTAAAAGTTTAGAGACTCTAGTTTATCACGAAATTAGTTTAAAATTAATTGCAAAATTAATAAACAGACAAACGGATAAGAAAGGACCTAATAAAAACGTTTTAGAATATGCGAGAGGAGTCCTGCACTGCAAAAGAAAATAGGCTTTTACTAGTCAATACGAGTTCCCACAAAGATACTTCGCCTCCCATCTTTTTGCACATCTGAAGAAATGTGTTGTTGGAAGACGCCCCGAGTCCATGAAATTATAGTGCCAAAGACAAATATTTTGCAGATTTTCCAGAACGCCCACAGGACAAATGTTACGGGAGGTGCAACGCGACTAAGTCGGAAATATCAGTGTATTAATGATCTAAGAAACAGTTCATCACTGCCACGTACAACTAGAAATTCGACTCACATTTATAGTAATGTTGCTCACTGAACTCACAGCCGTTTACGGATGGCAGGCCTCAGTACACAAACGTTTGCAAATCACTTAGAAGTACATATATAGTAATGTTCAGTGAGCGACAGAAGAGTGAAGCGATATCGAGCCAGGTCTGACACGCGGCGCTCCCCGCTATCTATGCTCCTTGAACTGTCCGACCCGTCGGATCATTGTGCTACGATAAACTTGGACCCCGGGAGTCCGCCCAGACACGCTCTTCCAAGTGACATCTAGGCCAGAACATTCCCTAGTGTACCAGTGATTCAACAGCTGCCTTAAGGCGCCTGTACACAGTATTGTGCCACTTAATTTGTGTCGCGATAAAGACGTACCCAGTCCTGCGCGATCCTTTGATAACATATTCCTTCTAGAGAAGAATCTCTTACTGATCTAGGCAAGATAATACTCTGCAGGATCCATTGGAAAATTTTACGGAACTGTCCGAAGGAGAGATAGTAGAGGCAGAAAAACATAAGTGGACTCGAGTTTGAAGCAGACTTCTTCAAATAACTGAGTTTGTGATATTGTACCATCACGCTCGCTATGACATTGGCGCTATAAACTCATTTCTCGCTCACTTTCCGTGGGTGTCCGTCGCTCATATCAAACAAAACTGAAGCTGCGTCACCAGAAGTTTCATATTGCATGCTAGCACACACGCACTCCCTGTTTATCTCGAGTTACACAAATCGTTTTGGACGAAGTTCTGCAAGTGGCGAGAAAGAGCCAACTGTTACATCATCTGAGCAAAATATTTACATGTCTGCAGGTAGGCAGAGAAACGACAAAAGCAGTTTCATGGGGGCTATTTATGTATATTTCTGGGCATAATTTTCGAAAGATCAGTCGTTTTCTGTTGTAGTAGTTTCCATTTTTCCTCAACAGGGCGCAGAAACTAGTAAAAAATGCTGATCAGCGAAACATCAGTATAAACGCGTTTCGCATTCTTTTTACGAAGACTTGAAAAAAAGAAATTTCTTGTAAAGGTATTGCCCTTTAGTACGGTCTTTCTGTTTTGCGGACCTTCGGAACTACAGAAGAAAAGATTTTCTGTTAACCATACCGAAGCATAAACCTTCCTATTTCTAGGAGCCATTTTTGACAGACCACAGGAAACTGTACGTCCATTACTGCTACATGATGATTAGGCTTTTTTACCCTCAATATTTACACTACGAGCCTTTTCTTGATAGAAGACATATTAGACACCCAATTGGTAGAGATTAAAATAATTTATTGATATCATTATTCTATACTGCCTAGTTGCGTATAATTTTCTTGTTTCACGCTCTATGTGCAGTTCCATATCATCTTAAGATTTTGAGGTATGGTTCTAGATATTTCAGAGAGAGAGAGAGAGAGAGAGAGAGAGAGAGAGAGAGAGAGAGAGAGAGAGTTCTAGAGGCATGAGGCATAATTCTTTAGTTTTATTACGTCTGACAGACACGTACAGCATTTTCTGTAAGATTATATTTTGTTTCGTTTTGTGATGAAGGAAAGGTAGCTATAAAAATATTTTGCTAGTTGTTTTTGTAGTACTGTACTTCAGATTGTGCACTTGGTCGTTGTTGTTAATTACTAAATACGTTTTTGAATGTTTAAAAAAAGCGTTGAGTCTCTAAATAATGAAAGTGATAACAGGCCATCTGTACCCCCAGTAAACGATAAATACCTTCAAAAATTGTAATATCTCCTGCGTATGTTATACAGTACGAGCATTCTGATACGCGTAATAGAATGGAAGCGGATACCAATTAACCGGCATAGTCTATCAAAGTTCCTATTTTTTTTTTTTTTTTTTTTGCTTTTTGGCATTAATAATTGGCACACAGGACACAACACTATATAGGCAAACTAGACTAAGGAATAAAGCCGCGACACTCACTGGAGTGAAAATTGTACCTTCTGAAAGTCGGAACGACACCAGCGCCCCTAGCGACGAGAAAGCATCCGTACGATTAACGTTCGCTTTTAATATTTTTCTACTTAATTAACGAAATAGTTGTTATACTTTTCCGTCCCAAGCATTAGTAAATTATCGATAGACATGAATGATTGTGAAATAAATGTAAAAACAGACGAATCTCATTGATTCAGTGCCATAAGCTACAAGATAGTCTATTGGGAAGAAATGCATTCGAATACGTTTATAATTGCAGCTTATATCGTTGAAATCAGGAGAATATAGAACGGCTACTTTCTTTTACACGCAACAATTTTGTATGGAGTCTAATGATTTATAACTTCTTACACTTCACTCTGCTTTCCAGCGCACCAATATTTTTGTAAATGTAACTACTTTGTTTGGAAGGCGAATGTGTTAAGGATACTTGCCGTTTGTGGCTCAATAGCAACAATAGCGGAATTCTTTTTTGTGCACTGAAAAACAGCTTTATTGCTTTCGACGTTTCATTATTTCGTCTGTGTTCTTTTCCTTTTATCTACAGTTGTGGTGACTTATTTGGTACGTGAAATGGTGTAGGTAATACGTTCCAAACAAGTTTTCCGCGTTCCATACTCACTCACTGATTGTGGTGGAAACGTAGAGAGCAGAACTTCACGTTTTGTGTAGGCATACGATGTTTTCCTGCAAATGTTTTCTGCTGTTTACTAGCCATTTATTGTATCTTACAAGAAAATGAAATTCTTCAATAAATATCTGTAGGTTACAGTAGAATCGTAAATAAGCTGTTCTGTAATATACCGTTTCACACCTCCCTGGGCCTTAGGACACTAAAGAAGGCAGATGTAGTGTCATTTTTTAATTATTGTCTTTTTTATGACAACATACGCTCTCCGTTAAAAAAAACTGTGTTTCAAGTCAATAGAGATTATACAATTCGCACTCATCTGATATCGAATTCTTAAGTATAGATTGCTGGCCGCCTGGGGCGCTCCTGTCGCAGAGTATAACAAAAGTGAGCAGAATCGTGACTGTAACTGTTATACTGTGGCTACACCCACGATACAAAACTTTGATATTCAGAGAGGTTTATTTTGCCTAGAAGGAGCACTGTTTTTGACTAATTACGCAAAATAGCGTATCATTATTCCAAAACTTCGCACTTAGTCAGTTGACATTTTCTGCTAGCTTCTAAGTACAGTCGAGAAAATTTCACAACAGAATGCTGATTACCAGTGACCAACCTAACACGAAGAAAGATTAACATTTACACTATGTTTCTTAGGAGCTGGGTAAACATTAATGATTGTTTCCCATTTAAGTAGCTACTATATCTCAGATAGTTGCTGATGTCTGCATTGAAATATGCTAAGCAGTTAAAGGATTTTATTGAAGAATATATAAGGAAGATAACCTCAATAAAACATTGTTATTGAAATGTGAAATACACATGCGACTTGCCAAATAGGCAACTTGATAAAATGTGCTGTGTTCTGCAGTTTGTTAAGCGGTAGATAGCGTGATCCCGGATAAATCATTTTTATCTACCAATAAAAATATGTAATGTTAACTTGACGAATAAGCCATATAATTACAGATACCATGAACGTAAGTAATAAGAATGATCAGGTCTTTCGTATATTTCTATTGTAATCATCACAATAAACACACATTGGAACTTGTTTACTTTCAATTTTTTGTGCTTCCCCATTTTAATAAAAAGTAATAAAATGCTGTGCTTGATCACTCCGATCCCAGTTGATGCAAGCATCTAATGAATTTAACGTCTGTCTCACGTCCCTAGCCACGGCAGTTTTCTACCAACCATTATTTCTTGTCCTTAGGAAACAAAGATAAGCGTGGTATGACACAATGAGGCTGCATTTTCATTACTCTTCGATGCAAGTAGTATTTATACTTTCATCAAAAATGTAAAGCATTAATGTTTGCCGTAACATTAAATAATCAGCTAAAATTTAAAAACTTCTTTACTGCCATTCTACTTTCTCTTCTTCTGAAACAAATTTATTGGTAAACTCATTTCGCATTTCCTTGACCGATGGTGCCAATTACATGTAATCATGGATTCCAATGGTACTTTTTTTTTGCCCATTTGTCTTTGTGTCATTCTTTTCGATGCTGATATTTTCGCATCGGTTCTGAACACACACAGCTTCCGTAAGTTTGAGAAAAATTTCCTCGAAATGACAAATTCGGCAAGTACTTATAGGAAAATGCAAGAAACTAGAACGAATTTTGAGCCAGCAGCAGAGTGTGTGCTGCTTTTAACTTTTGTGACAAATTGAAACTATGAACTCGAACCTAGAAACCCGGTTTGGCATACAGTTTTAATTTGACAGAAAGTTTCATTCAAGAAACTGTTTCCATTCAGTCTCGAATTTCTTGAAGTTTATTAAACTAACGGACGTCGACGTGGGGATGCAGACACGGTGGTTCGTAATATTCCACCCAATTCTGTGGATATTGCGCCATACCACAGCAGGAAGTTCGACAGAATGCCTAATAAAAGTGATTTCAGGATTGCGATGTTAGAGTGGTTGCGAGACAGGCAAATAAACTGCAACTACTCAATGAGAAGGGACGAACTATTATCTAGAATACAAGAAGACAAACCAGCCGTGAAAGTGTACGTCGTGGATAAAATCGCTCAGAGCAGAGACCAGCAAGCGGTCCGTTTACAGCACTACAACAGCGATCTAATTCCGACAGAACTGGCGAGGGCCAAAATAAAACACAATTTCGCGAAAAAGAATGTCACTGGGGACATATCGAAGAAAAATAGCACAATCATTTTGATACTGCTTTCCTCTCAGTTACTGCCTAGGACTGTCAATGTTACTGCAAGTAAGTGCAGCAGCCGGAACAAGAATATTGGACACGATAAGGAGTAATGGAAATGTTCGTCGAGTAAGTGACCAGCAATACCACGGCCTCAAGTTATGATAATGATCTCGAATCACACTCAGATGACAGTGATCTTAGTGAACATCATTTTGACAATTCTTACACGTACATTTAATTACACTTTGTAAAAATTACTGCTATGCTGTGTTTAATAAATGCAATGTGCAAACAGATTCCAAAAATCAGTTTTTGACATTCGGTTCATAGTTTCGTAAGTCGTAAATTTATCTACTTTAATTTTTCATTACTGTCGATAAATAATACATAAATTGTAGGTAAGACTCTCGAGCATGTGTAAGTCAACAAATTAGGTGATTTCCGATCCGAGGGAACTGTCAACTAATAGTGCACATACAATGCACCGTTAGTACACAGTGATCCCGTTCGAAGGTACTGTGGATTTCAAAGGCATAATTCTTAACATCCGACATCTGGAATGATCTTGACTTGAAGTTAGGAAGATATAAATGCAAGGGAATTTCGCTTGTTTTCGTCAAGGCTCACATCTCACATGTCGCTAATATTTTTGGTGTAGAAAAAGAAGGCAGAACCGCGGCCACTTTCTTCTTTCTTTGTTTACAGTTTGCGCGGTACTTCATTATTTATTGCACGCGCAAACAAAGTTGACACTGGGCGCAGTGGCTGATGGAAGCGACCGCAACGGGTGTCAACTTTGTTTGCGCGATTAATACCCAGAAACATAGAATTTAGAACTATGACATGCAGGAAATTAGCGATTTATCAAACAAAGAAATTTTTAGCGATGAAATCACTCCTTTTTCACTTTATGGTGTCAAGCGCTTAATCTTTGTTCATCGTTATAGAAACTAAAATATTTAGCGAACGTTTTTATTACACACATCACAGAAACTAGAGCTACAGTTTCCGGTTGTAACAACTACAAACAAGAACATCACTTCGGAAATCTGTGTAAATCGGAGATAAGATTTATATATGATAATTAAGTCAATATCTACAGGTTAACATTTCTCAAAATTGGTATATATTCAGCCGACTGAATGGCAGCACACTCCCACACTACCGATTTCATCTAACACTTGTGTCATAAATACATAGCAATACATTGACATAAATTAGCCCTACGATATTAACTCACGATTACGCTGTCTCGATATTTTTAAACAAATAAAATGCCTCCTCCTAGTATAAAAATATAATTGCGTATTTCTAGTACTTACCCATGAGACGTAGCTTTTCCTCCTTTGGCGTATTCCGATTTCATCCGTAGCAGCAACAACTATTCACGATTGCTATTACTTGTTTAAAAACAGGATAAATCAGTGTACAGTTGACGTTTCACTCTTAGCACAAAATATAAACTTGTGACGGTATACGTGAATCACGTGACGATTACTGTTTACTGTTGGTGACATTCTCAGAACGCTATGCCTTCTCCAGAGATATTCCTACTGAGAGGCATACGCCAACGACTACAAAACTCCGTGAAGTAAATTTTGCAGAATGAAACGACAAAAGTAAATACCGGTAGAATTGTACAAGGGCTAACTTTAAAGCAAGTATTGCCAAGGTTGTCTCATAACGCCACTTAGGATCGCTGGGAAACGTTGCCTGTTCGCTTGTGAGTCGGAGTAAGAACGACGTAAGGTAAATAATGAAATTATTTCAAAATTAATTATTATGAACTAATCATTAAGGATAGGAAAGCAGTGCTGCACAGCTCATAGATTTTTAACGTGTGGAAGCTACCACAGCAAGTATTGTAGATATTTACAGTGGTAGTCAAATAAAATTACACGCCTTGGATCTTAGGTTTAAATAACGTTTTCCCGTTGTTTGTTACCTGTAGAATGTAAATTTTAGTCTTCGAAATATGGATAGACTGCTGCATTGGGAGCAGCAAACCTCAAGCAAGCGCATTCACGATGTCCCCTACAGGAAAAGTCAAGAACTTGTAAAAAATGTTTGCCTAGTGCGAGGTTTTCCAAACCGTTCCGTATAACATTGGTGGTCCACGAGAAATAAATAAGCGTTCCACGAAAAACTGTTAATAATATGGCGTTTATCTTTTGGACATTTTGACGACAGTAATTTTTTAAAACTTTGTTATGATTCCTGTGTTACTAGTTATGACTTAAAATGTAATTATTCACTGCGTGAGAAGTTTTTTTTCATTTTAAAAGTTTTATTAACCTTCAAAATAAACATACCAGGAGTCTTAGATTCCATCAAGTGAAACGTTTGGCAATCACGGCCCTTGTGGGTTTCAACGAACATTGTTTCTACACTGTTCTTTGTACTTTCAAATTTAATGTATATCCCCATGTAAAGTTTGTTCCACATAACACATGCCATGGAATTATTATCGTCCTTACGTCGAATGTACAGGGTAAACCTTAACTCTGCCTACAAAATTCTGGACAGTGCTAACTATTTTGCTGCAAGTGATCCGTAGCCTTTTATGACTTGTTATAGAATGATTGCATTTTTTTATTTCATACACTCATTTGTCTTTGTATCTGTACTCCACTGCAAATATCGGCCAAAAGTGCGATGTTTATCTTATTTGGAAACAGTCTTGCTCCATTTACTAACAGTAGTTGCTGTTGACAACATATTGCTCACTTCCTCTCAAGACTGCATTCAGCACTTTCCAAATATGTATTTGGTTTGTTTTTCTGGCAGCGTTGTACGTTAGCAGTGATACACAGCAGTATGAATCGGTTTACTGAAGAAGAGTTAGCCGACAAGAGCATGTGTTGTCACTTAATGCAATGGAAGAGCGGCACTACGAATTATGCCGTTGGATGTGTACATAGGCACCTACGACAGACCGACTACTTCCATATTGGAATGATGGTATGTTTCAGGCTTTTTCACTGTCGCGAAGGTATTTTAACGCAAAAAAGGGTAATAAGGGTAACAAGTTGTATAAATCATGATTAATTATGATTACATTATTACCCGTTAGTAATCCACCGGAGATCACCGGCTCCTTACATTAGATACTCAGAAAATGTCCCTGAACAAACTACAAATTTTGTCGTTGGATTTTGCTTTCAGTATGCATAGTGTAGCCGGGACATATACAGGGTGTTTCAAAATGATCGGTATATTTGAAACGGCAATACAAACTAAACGAGCAGCGATAGAAATACACCGTTTGTTGCAATATGCTTGGGACAACAGTACATTTTCAGGCAGACAAACTTTCGAAATTACAGTAGTTACAATTGTCAACAACAGATGGCGCTGCGGTCTGGGAAACTCTATAGTACGATATTTTCCACATATCCACCATGCGTAGCAAGAATATGGCGAAGTCTCTGAATGAAATTACCCGAAACCTTTGAGAACGTGTCTGGCGGAATGGCTTCACATGCAGATGAGATGTACTGCTTCAGCTGTTCAATTGTTTCTGGATTCTTGCGGTACACCTGGTCTTTCAAGTGTCCCCACAGAACGAAGTCACAGGGGTTCATGTCTGGCGAATAGGGAGGCTAACCCATGCCGCCTCCTGTATATTTCGGATAGCCCAAAGCAATCACACGATCATCGAAATATTCATTCAGGAAATTAAAGACGTCGGCCGTGCGATGTGGCCGGGCACCATCTTGCATAAACCACGAGGTGTTCTCAGTGTCGTCTAAGGCAGTTTGTACCGCCACAAATTCACGAAGAATGTCCAGATAGCGTGATACAGTAATCGTTTCAGATCTGAAAAATGGGCCAATGATTCCTTTGGAAGAAATGGCGGCCCAGACCAGTACTTTTTGTGGATGCAGGGACGATGGGACTGCAACATGGGGCTTTTCGGTCCCCCATATGCGCCATTTCTGTTTATTGACGAAGCCGTCCAGGTAAAAATAAGCTTCGTCAGTAAACCAAATGCTGCCCACATGCATATCGCCGTCATCAATCCTGTGCACTATATCGTTAGCGAATGTCTCTAGTGCAGCAATGGTAGCGGCGCTGAGGGGTTGCCGCGTTTGAATTCTGTATGGATAGAGGTGTAAACTCTGGCGCATGAGACGATACGTGGACGTTGGCGTCATTTGGACTGCAGCTGCAACACGGCGAACGGAAACCCGAGGCCGCTGTTGGATCACCTGCTGCACTAGCTGCGCGTTGCCCTCTGTGGTTGCCGTATGCGGTCGCCCTACCTTTCCAGCACGTTCATCAGTCACGTTCCCAGTCCGTTGAAATTTTTCAAACAGATTCTTTATTGTATCGCTTTTCGGTCCTTTGGTTACATTAAACCTCCGTTGAAAACTTCGTCTTGTTGCAACAACACTGTGTTCTAGGCGGTGGAATTCCAACACCAGAAAAATCCTCTGTTCTAAGGAATAAACCATGTTGTCCACAGCACACTTGCACGTTGTGAACAGCACACGCTTACAGCAGAAAGACGACGTACAGAATGGCGCACCCACAGACTGCGTTGTATTCTATATCTTTCACATCACTTGCAGCGCCATCTGTTGTTGAAAATTGTTAACTACTGTAATTTCGAAAGTTTGTATGCCTGAAAATGTACTGTTGTCCCAAGCATATTGCAACAAATGGTGTATTTCTATCGGTGCTCGTTTAGTTTTTATTGCCGTTTCAAATATACCGGTCATTTTTGAAACACCCTGTACCTGTGCAACATAACTTCCAGGAAATACTATATTACTCGTTCAGTTCTTCGTCTAATCAGACAAGTGACGTTTTCAACTCGTGTTGTTGCGGACATACTTCCAGGAAATATTTTATTGCTCGTTCAGTTTTTCCTCATCTAGTCAGACAAGTAAAGTCTTTGTGGCGACACCTGTAACTTAGTTACTGCTCTGTACAGTGATTTTCTCTCCTATTATAAGCGGCTGCCGATGTATCGTCTATTGTTGGTTTTCACAGTCTTCGAGGCGAGATAGAGAAATATGTCTTCAAGGAATAGAAATACTTCCCGAAGTACTGTAGAATCATTTTACGTGCGTGTAATACTGCGCACAGTTCGCACATTTGACGCAGAGGCTTATTCATCACTTAACACTACAGGCAACGCCTTGTTGTAGTATCCGTCCTTCTCTGACCCTCGCAATTTTTACGATTTTGTTTTGGTTGCTTCAGTTCATTCCACTGATAACACTTCGCTTTATGGATATTCTGGCCCTATCTCTTTGTTCCCCCAGTTTTCTTCTTCGTGTCGATTCTTGTGTGTATCAATGTCCTTTTCTCTTTACTGTCTTTTAGTATGTGTTCATTAGACTTTCTTTTAGTCCAGGATGTGTTTGTGATTCTTTTCCATATCCACTGCTTTATTGCTTCTAATTTTATCTCTTCTTGTCTCCCCATAGTCCGCCCTTCACAACCAATGCTCAACATACATGTCTTGATTAATGATTTTTCCTTGTCCCTCTACTAAAGGGGCTGCTCGTTTTCCTTGTCCCTCTACTAAAGGGGCTGCTCGTTAGCAAAATTACTCTTACTTCTAAAGGCTTGTTTAGTCATTGCAGTTCTTCTTTTAATACCCGTCATACTTTTCTTGTCATCTGTTATAGTATTGTGTATTGTTGTTACGAAATTATTTTGAAATATTTCTTCCATATGAATTTTAGTAGCAAGTCGGCTGTTACAATCGAAAAATGTGGCGCATAGGTTGACACACGGGATTCGCAGTCCAGATTTATATTGTCCGTGGCTTCTCTAAATCACTTCAGGCAAATACTGGGGTGGGTACTCTGACGACAAATTGCTTCCCCGAGCCATTTACAACTAAGTTCTCAATCAATAATGACTTATAGGTCAACGGGACGCTAGACACTAACATTTCTTCTGTCTTCCTCCAACTGCTGTTCTGGTCGTCCTCTTATAGAAAGAAATATGCACAATATGAGACAATGCTGGCGCTAAGCTGCCATGAATGTAGAATATAATATGATGAATCACTTCACTCATCAGAGCCCAACACCGCTACACGCGCGCCGTAGTCACTTAGCTGATTTTGCATCAGTCAGGATAGAGACTTAAACAGTTACTGCCGTAATTTTGTTTTAGTATGCGTTGATTAAAAATGCTGTAGAAATTTTCTGAACCTAAGCTTGTGTCGTCACTGTCTCGCTGCTGATGAAATCTACGCTGTGAAAAATAAGTAGTATCGAAATAAAAAATTGGCGGTACGTAGTAAACTGCATTACTTGTCTACAGGTTAGATAAAACGGAATGTCAGCGTATCTTCTATAGATAATCTACTTACAGGTGGCTTCGGTGTCGTCGAAACTACAATGAGCCGCCCACTTCACAACGACATCCCACAGTGCTAGGCACGAAGTGCTTACTATAACAATTAATAGTCGCTGACTTCTAATCACTCCTTTCACTTTTCCCAGTCCTACTATTTCAAAGATACGCCAAGAAGATAAAAGTTTTGTTTCCGATATTCTAGTCGACGCCTTTGAACTAAATGTGCTACGTGTTAGCCCTGGATAAACTGTATACCCAAACTGACGAATGTCCGAAACTAACAATAGGATAAGCGGGCTGTACTGCCAACTCGATTTTGGTACGCAGGGTACCGGATAATGCATCAGGAATACTCCGATTTTAACACTAGAAGCCAACCACGCGATCTTAAATCGTTCGTTCTGAGCTTAGCGGACAACTGATTCATAATCTGCAGTAGCGGAGTTCATATCACTGTCCTCTCACCATTATTTGTCTGTTGCATGGTTATCATAAGTAAGTTCAGACGAATGTTGGAATTGTTCTTTTGAACAGACCGCGGGCGATTTCCTTTCCCGTCTCTTCCAACTGTGCAACTGCTCATGCTCTAATGACCACACTGTCCAGGGGCCTTTAAGTTCGTCCCTTGTTTCTTTATGAGTGCTACGGCAAATGCTTTGTCAAACAGCGTCAAACTTCCATTCAGGCCGAGTGTATATACAGCGTGTTTATAAATGAATATCAGGGGGTTTAACGCTTATGATATTTATTATATTAAACTTACAGTTATAAATGATATGTCAAATGAAAGAGCAACTCAAACAGTTTTAAGAAGAACCTTATAAATGTTCAATGTGAGCACCATTTGTCACACGGCACGCATCAAGTCTATAGCCGAGTTCCTCCCAAACGTTGATGAGAGTGTCTTAAGTGATTGTAGCAACAGCTGCTTCAATTCGGTTTCTTAATCCAGGGAGATCTGCTGGTAGCGCAGGCACGTACACACGATCCTTGATGAAGCCCCAAAGGAAAGAATCGCATGGCGCTAGGTCGGGTGAACGTGGAGGCCACGCAAAGCAAACCCTGTCATTGGACCCCTTGCGGCCTAACCAGCGCTTAGGTACAGTGATGTTCAACCAATCGCGTACTTCGCTATGCCCGTGCTCACATTGAACATCTATTTTAAGGTAATAAATATTATAAAGCGTTAAAACCGCGATATTCATTTATAAACACCCCGTATTCAGCACAATTTTCTACTGGAAGCTGAAGTAAAGTAGCCTACTACTTACAGGTGTGACACCAGACCTATATTCAGAAGGAACAGGGTACGGAATTTCCGTCCATCTACCGTTACGAATTCAGGTTCTCTCAAAAGGTACGACACAACTTCAAAGTATTACTGCTTCCAAACTAATTATATTCACACCATGCCTGGCTTATGTGATGCCCCAACTCACAAAGTTGTTATGCCATTCAGCCAACTCCAGCATGTGCTCCTTTGGAGACACACACAACATCCAATCTATACTCAAGCTCTATCCATACTCATCGCAACGTATCCGCATCAATTGTGTATTTCTTCCGTCACAATAAGTGATTTAGTTGTGTCCCAGATGCGAACATTGTGTTTGTTTGCCTTACCATACACGTGGAATGTTACTTCGTCAGAAAACGCTAGGTTCTTTAGGAAATTCCCTCTTCCTCTAAACAATTCAAATGATTCAAATAGCTCTGAGCACTATGGGACTTAACTTCTGAGGTCATCAGTCCCTCAGAACTTAGAACTACTTAAACCTAAGTAACCTAAGGACATCACACACATCCATGCCCGAGGCAGGATTCGAACCTGCGACCGTAGCGGTCGCGCGGGTCCTGACTGTAGCGCCTAGAACAGTTCGGCCATCCCGGCCGGCCTCTAAACAATGAAGAACTTCCACATCCACAGCGAATTGCGTATGTTATGATCTGCCGTCCGGTTTCAGTGCGTGCAACAGTTCCAGTCGGTACGGATACTTATGTAAATGTTTCCGAAGGACACTGTGCATTGTCGCACTAGGGGTTTCTCTGATACCCTCAGAACAGGCTTCTACGGTGGGCGTTGAAAAGCCAACCGTATCCGTTCTGTGCCGGCTTCATTTTTTCCAGGTCGTTAAGTACGATGTTTCACACCAACGCTTTCTGTCTGCATGGAAATCTTTTACCACCAGCGTGCGTGTCAGATTTGGCCTGAATAACCATTCCACACTCTCAGCCTTTTCTTACCATTGTCATTATGCTTCACTCACAACCTGGAACACGCACAAACAAAACTTGGTAAGTTTGTCACGTAAGTCAAACTTGGTGTGAATATCTTAGTTAGATTGGGTGCTAAAACACACTGAAGTCGTAGCTTAGCTTTTGAGACACTCTGTTTCCGTCGCTTTCATAAATAACTTAAGGCGAGCGTCAGAACGATTCCTTAAACAGAATACAGCCCATAGCTCGAATGATCGTTTTCCCATCCAAATGGGGCTCAACCAGTAATGACTCTGTCTTCCTTCGTTGATTCTTTCCATGTTACAGGCAAGTAAAACTAATCAACTTTTCATCGTAAAACATAAAGCATGTGAGGATTATTAAGGAAGCTAATGCCCATGTCGCAGCCTCTGTACAATCCTGCAATCATTTACGGCCAAAGTATCTACATCACGCGGACGAGGTGAGGCCCCCTCCCTTTCTCTTTCCCCCTCCCCCCCCCCCTGACAATGCAGAAAGATGGCAAGCATGATCATCAGCTGGGCACTGCGGGGGTCAACCTTCGTCTTTTGGAATAATTAAATCTGACGGCTCCGTCGAAGTCTCCAAGCAAGAACGGGCGACGTGGTAGCACTAGGTATCATACTCGAGTATCAGCTATCTGCCACACTCGTCCTCACTGCGAACACTGTCGGGTATCGAGAATCCGTCAACAAAATCGTCTGCAGCGCTCCGTTGGAAACAACTTTGGGAAAAAATTACATTCGTCAGGAGTTGATTTTTTTCACAAAGCGAACTATCGCGCGTATGTGCGCTTAAGATATGAAATTTTTTTACGGTCGCGCCAGCTATAGCCTCAAAATATATTTATAAGGAAAACTGTTTATCAGAAAATCCACCCTGGATTCCCGATAGTGATTCCCAATGTCCGAAGGTGAAGTATGGTGGCTTTACTGTATTTTATGACCTTTATTTGTTCTTTCTTGAATCCTTTACTTCTCCTCACACTGACATTCAGTCTACGATGGTGAAAACAAATTTTGTCTGTATGGCAAGCTTCACCTGTCGCAAGACGAGAGCAGCAGCAAGGGCACGGCGTACTACAGTTTGCAATGGGGACGGCGATCTCTCTTCACAAACCGGAAGCGAACCGTAGTTCCAGGAACTGGCTGAGTCAAGGAGGCAGTTGTGACCGAACCTGTCACGGAGAACAACTCTTGTTTTGTCGCGAGGCCTTCGGTGTTTAACGTATTTACCTCTTACCGTGCCGTAACAGAAAGGCCAGGAAGGCCTTGGCTCGTGATCTCGTCTGCGACGCAGAACTGCACTTTACGCGAGCAGAATTTATCATGAAAGTTATATAATGCTAGCTTTTTAAACATAAACTTCTGTGGCATGTATGTAATCCTCAAATGGCTGCTGCTACAGCATGTTCGTTGGAATGAAGAGAATTATTACTTACGATGCGATGATGGTGGGAGGTAGATTAATACGACAGTGTATAGTATTGTCTTTCACGCGTACCAGGAGCGTAACAAATGACCAGGTCATGGGGTTATGACCCACTAAAAACATCCTAGTCACAGCTTGTCTGTTTTTACATATAACACTTTCAAAATTTGTCACTTGACTTTCAGAGAGTAAAGTAGTATGAAAAGCGCGAGTCTCAAAAATGCCAACCAAACCTTAAAAGCCGGCCGCTGTGGAAGAGCGGTTCTAGTCGCTTCAGTCTGGAACCACGCGACCGCTACGGTCGCAGGTTCGAATCCTTGCTCCGGCATGGATGTGTGTGATGTCCTTAGGTTAGTTCGGTTAAAGTAGCTCTAAGTTCTAGGGGACTGATGACCTCAGATGTTAAGTCCCATAGTGCTCAGAGCCAAACCTTAGAAATCAAGCACCACGTTTTGACACAGGATGCTTTTCTGTTGTTTGCGTGAGGGCTTACCCGCGTGGATAGGTTTGCGGCCTAGCTAGGTAAAACATATTCACACACTGATCGTACCTGCTGTCAGCAACAAATCAGACACGGTTCGAAAGTCCATATATACAGGGTGATCAGAGACAGTCTGAAAGGCTTCCAAGGGTGTTGCGTGCTAGGTTGTGCTGAAAAACAATTGTTAAGAAAGAAATTCGAGACGTTGACCCGTTTCCGAGTTAATTAACATTCAAGTTAGCGAAACAGGCCGCTGCACAAGAAAATTCTAGCGGGACGCCAGAGATGGTGCCGCCAAACGAGTTCTTCGCTTTGTTTCCTAAAACCGAACAACAGAGCGACATAAAAAATGGACGTAGGACGTTAGTAAAAATCGAATCCGGGCCAAAGGCTGAGCAGTCTCCTGCGCAGTAATCTATGCTACGAGAACAACTGACACTAATTGTATCTGTGGAGCTGCTTGAACTGCGCGCTTAGTGCCTGATTGGCTAACTTCAACGCTAATGAACTCAGAAACAATTATTTCTCAGCGCTACCAACCCTGGAACACCCTTACAAGCTTTTCAGACTTTTCCTGACCAAACTGTACATCGGGCAAAGTGTAGAAAGTTGAGTAAGGCAAAGACCGTCCACTAGGAAAAACTGATAGAAGGGCCCACTTTGTGATCATAGGTGGAAACGACTGAAAGAAACAGCAATCCTCTCATCTACACCTTCCATCGTAGTACTAAGTGAAAAAATTGACAGTGGTAAGCGCACACTATGATGTTACGCGTGCGTCCTTGATTTTCAGACGAGTACTTTTCAAATGCTGTATTTCTCAGAACTGCGATTTGTCGGAAGCTGTGCTAAAACTTAATACTAAGCACAGATATAAACAGACAATTATTATTATTATCATATTAAAACATTTCATATATTTTACTCTAATTAAAGATACTATTATTCTTGTTACTATCAAAATCATCTGTTGCTCATTAAAAGTGATGATAACGCAGATTTATATCTAGGGGAGAGGGGAAGGGGAGAAAACAGTAACAACATAAGAGTCCTCTCTCCCCCTCTCCCTCCCTCTCTCCCCCTCTCCCTCCCTCTCTCTCTCCCTCTCCCTCCCTCTCTCTCCCTCTCTCTCCCTCTCTCTCTCTCTCTCTCTCTCTCTCCCCCCTCCCTCCCTCCCTCCCTCCCTCCCTCCCTCCCCCCCCTCCCCTCCAATAACTTATACCCTGGATACGTGCCTGATGTGACCACTAGCAGACAAGCTCCCATCTGAGAAAAGAAATGTTATGCATGCGCCAGTCACTCATTTTTAATAGATAGTCATTTTGAGAACCAGTCTCTGAATTATGTGCAGATTCATTGCAGGCTACAAATTGTTTCAGATAAGATAGGTTCTTCTAGTAAATGACGAAATAAAACTCAAATATGGCTTAGTTTACATGGCAATAATTGCTGGTATGCCGTAACTGAACGAAACTTATTGCTTAGTAACGTAACACTGTAATTCATATAGAATTTTTGGTAACACCAAAATACGTTACAAGATTTGTTGAGAATAAAGAAAACAAATTGACGTGTATGACCAGACACAAGTGATTATGTAAATATTGAATCCGTGTTTCGGGCTTTTAAGCGTCATATTCAGGTAGTTGTAGTTTATACATAGTTTACAGCCCCTGCATTGGTGTCCTACATTATGTTAAAGCATGCTCCAGTTTTTCAGTTCTAGGCGCGCTCAGGCCCTCTTCTTGAGAGGTACTGTGCTTTGAGAGTGAAAGCGTGTTCTTCCGTAAACACAAAGATGGGCTTAACGTCACACAACGAGAAGGTGGTCCGCATAATTTTGTCACTACGCGTAACACTGTTAGAAATGTTTGTTAATACTAAGCGAATACAGAATATTCCATAACTCTCCGTATCAAGAAATTACAAACCCAAACAAAAAATACATAAGATCCTCTTAAAAAGGTTTTGCAGCTATAGAAACACAAATATTCTCCTTATCCCGTTCTCCTTCATCTCTTTTTCCTTCTTCCCACGCTTCACTTCTAATTTTTTTTTCCAATTTATTGTCTGTTATGGTTTCCACATTTCCTTTGTCTTTCAGGGCCAATCATCTTTTTTAACTTTAATTACACGAACCTCTTTTGGACCAGTTGTCTATAAACATTAACTACATACATTTACTGCATTAATGTGGTATTTACAGGTAATCACGCAATAACAGCATGCGTTCTCAGAAATGATAAGTTCACAAAGGTACATGTATCACATTGGAACAACCGAAATAAAATGTTCCAACGTACCTACGTTCTGTATTTTAATTTAAAAAACCTACCTGTTGCCGGCCGAAGTGGCCGCGCGGTTCCTAGGCGGTGCAGTCTGGAACCCCGAGACCGCTAGGGTCGCAGGTTCGAATCCTGCATCGGGAATGGATGTGTGTGATGTCCTTAGGTTAGTTAGGTTTAACTAGTTCTAAGTTCTAGGGGAACTAATGACCTCAGAAGTTGAGTCCCATAGTGCTCAAAGCCATTTGAACCAAAACCACCTGTTACCAACTGTTCATCTAAAATTGTGAGCCATGTGTTTGTGACTATTACAGCACCATCTATCACAAAGCAAAAAAAAGGGGTCCAACTAAAACATACCTATTTCTTTACGTACTACACGAATATGTAATAAAAATGGGGTTTCCTATTTTAAAAAACGCAGTTGATATCCGTTTGACCTATGGCAGCGCCATCTAGCGGGC
Source organism: Schistocerca gregaria (assembly GCF_023897955.1). Taxonomy (NCBI): domain Eukaryota; kingdom Metazoa; phylum Arthropoda; class Insecta; order Orthoptera; family Acrididae; genus Schistocerca; species Schistocerca gregaria. Next base: position 364,066,275 of record NC_064920.1, read on the forward strand.
CAACCATAGCTCCATCTGGTTTCCCCCTTCAAGCTAGACAAGTTTCGTTCTTTGTAGTTTTTTCGTTTGACGCTTGTTTCGTGATATATTTGGCCCGGTCACGATCAATGGACCACCCTGTATACTTTGTTTAACGCGTCACGTGGCAGCAACACCACGAGGCAACATTGGACTGTTGTCTTCATGTTTTGGTTCCCCGGTGAATGTTGTCACATATTTGGCGCATGCCCTGAGGTAGTGTGCCCTTGTGTTGCAGAAGATGGGGCCGGTGCTGCTGCTTCTGGCGGCGCTGGCAGTGGGCGAAGGGGCGGCCAAAGCCGTGCAGCGGGTCTCCTCCGTGGAGTGCTCCAACGACTACAACGACGGCGACTCCATCTACAACTACACCGCCGAGGACATCTGGGGCGAGCGCAACATCAGCCTCTCCAAGTTCCGCGGCAAGGTCGACACCATTCACTAACACTATTGTTACGAATCCTTTCGCTGCAGTCCGATTAAGCCAGGTATCTGCCTCAGCAATAAGTGCAGCATTATGATGTTGTGCTCCAGAAGAAAGCTGTAGGGTAGGGTTGCGCAGTTCACATTTATTTCCCGGAATGTGTTTTCACTCTGCAGTGGACTGTACGCTGAAGTGGTCAGGCGGTACGGGACCCGCCTGTAAAAAAGCAATACTCCGAGGTTCGAGTCCCAGTCTGCCACACAGTTTCATTCAATTTGCCAGAAACTTTCACATTTATTTACTTACATTGACGGAAAAAACCACAACACCAAATAATATTTAATGCAGAGTAATGAAATAAATTTAAATGAGTAACATAGCAAGATCATACGTTAATGTAAGTGCGACATAAGCTATTGTAAATGTTATACTAACCGATGCAACAATCAGAATGTTGAATTCAAGCATGCAAATGTGCTTATATTGTGTTGTGCAGATGCCTTATGTCAGTTTATGGGATGGAGTTCCGTGATGCCTCTTGCACTTGGCGTGCAGGAACGGTTAATGCCGGTTGCTGGAGATGTCGTCCGATGATGTCCCCCATGTGCACAACTAGAGATAGATCTGGTGATCGACCGTGCCAAGGCTACACCTCGACACTCTGTAGAGCATGTTGGGTTGCAATGGCGGAATGCAGGTGAACGGTACCCTGTTGGAAAACCACTACCTGGATTTCTATTCATGAATGGCGGCACAACAGGTCGAACTACCAGATTGACGTATAAATTTACAGTCGGGATCGTGGGATAACCACGACAATGCTCCTGTTGTCATACGAAATCGCACCGCAGGACTCCAGGTGCAGGTTCTGACAACAACGAAGGTAAAAAATTATGATTGTAGTGTTGCTCACGCTGCTGAATACTGCATTTTTGGGCGGCAAGGAAGTTATATTATGTGGCAGGTGTCATTAGAGCACAGTTAATAAAGTCATTTCATACAATAATGGATAAACTAGGCACTCATCTTTTCGTGTTTCCCGCTCTGGTCTCGTGAATTCATGGCTCTATCGTCGAAAATCTAGGTAGTGATGATTCCAAGCTCGGATACAGAGAGACCTAGGTGTTATTCTGCGATATTCAAAAGTTTTACAGATGTGTTTCACAAACCATTCTTGAAGATTAAACCTTTGAAAGTTAGCACAGTGGTGATGTAAAAAGTAATCCGAATTTAAGTTACACTTCCTTCTTATTGCTTTTGTTGCAATATCACGTAACACACAAAACATCACTCCACAATACAAAACATACTTGAAAAGATCTTCCTCACTGTTAAAGTTCACATTTTGTAAGCTGACTACGTTATGCGTCTTTCCAACATGACGTCCAAGACTTGAATTTTTCAAGCTCCGACTCTCTAACTAATAACCGCTTACGCACACAAAAATCAAGTGTTAAAAGTACGTCAAAGATCATAGTGACAAAAGAAAGAATACACATAAGAATAATATCATTGCAATATAAACATATCGATGCATCAAAGTACCTCTACATTAATGAAATCAAATCTGAATGTTGTCTCAGAAATATGTTAACTATTCTACAGAAACACAGTAGAATTTTACTGGTGTCGAGAGGTTCAGGTGAGGTGCCGTAATGGTTACGTAATTAAAGTACCATTACAAGGTCCAGAGTGTCTAGCACGGAGGCGAGTTGGTTGCTGGCCCTTCTAACCAACAGACGGTCATCACTGACCCTGAGGCAGAACCACCTTTCATCATAAAACACAACAGACCTCCTCCTTTCCCTCCCCTGACACCGTTGAAGTCGTAAATGACGGTGCTTTGGGGTCAGTGAAATGCACGCAACAGGACTTCTGGCTCCGAGCTGTCCTTGATATAACCGATTTTTAAAAGTTCGCTCTGTCATAGTGGTACCATCTGCTGATCAGATTGCTGCGACAGACACATTACGATGGGCCACAGCCATACGCCGAACACGATGATCTCCCTTCTCGGTAGCGCTACATGGCCGTACGGAACCCAGTCTTCTGGCGACCTTACATTCTCGTCACTCCCGCTGCCAGCAATCATGTACAATGGCTATATTCCTGCCAAGCCTTTTTGCAATATCGTAGGAGAAACATCCAGCTCCTCGTTCTAACTCAGTGAGATGTTGATAATGGTGTCTTTGTCGCCTGAAAAGCATTCTTGACAAACGTCAACTAACCAGGTCCGATCTCAAAGGTAACTAAGGCTCAACACTGTTAAAGCGTGTATTTAAAGCAAAGCTGACTTGCATCCTGTGACGCCACTAGCCCCACTCTTATGCGACTTGCGTGAAATTTGAATAGACATTCAGATGTAGAAACAAGCCTACCAATTTTCGTTTGTCACACAAATTCTTCTTGTTGTGCTTTTTTAATGTATATCTCGAGTTCCTTGGGACCATGCGCGGCATTCTGTATCACTCTTAAGCAAATGTTACCCAAGTGCACACCGTTTTTCTCCTAATGTCCACTGAATTAATGTTACAGTTTCTTCTGAATGAGTCAGTGTTGTCAACAACTAATCCCATAATGGCATATTTACACAAGGGTACCATACTTAGAATTCCAGAACATATTAACAGCGGCCTCTACAAATTTCGCGAACTAGCTCCAGATCGCGCTCCCGATGTTTCTGTACGAAGCAAGGCCTGTCACATTTTAGGGTCCCAAAGACAGAGTGGTTATGTTACGCGGAGTGGAATGTGGATCCTTTGAAGAGGTTAACTACTGTTGTGCTGTCCACTGAGCGAGAGCTCTTTCGAGATGTTCCGATGAAGACGAGCTAAGAGAGTTGACGAAAATAGCTAAAAACGTGCAGTGCCTAAGAAACGTAATGAGTACGGGAATCTTGGGAGCGATGTCACATATCGACAAACCGATTTCCAGTTAAAAACCTGAGACACCAGTCTACAAGCAGGGAAGACGGAAAATATAAATAAATCGATGGATAACATAGTTCAAACTTTGAAAGAAAAATTCTAAGAACATCCAGATTTACGGGCATTAGGCCGCGGTCCCAGGCACATTTCTCTGCCTAACGTTCCTTCGTCCAGTGCTGGAGTCATCATTTAGAGCCTATATAGGACACAGCAAATCTAACTCTTTGTTTGTTTTGAATAGTTAACTGAGAAACGTTCAAATATTCACCTGACAGATGTAACGCTTAATGGAGAGACTGACATTGTCACAGACAGAACTGTTGTTTTGTTCTAGCCTTACTTTAACTACCACATTAACACTTATTTTTCTCAATGAGACTCATATACGCATGTTTTCGAAAAACGTTGTTGTCTTTATTCTTGGACAGGTGGTGCTAGTCGTCAACGTGGCGACTTACTGAGGTTTCACTCCCCATTACTATGGACTGAATGCACTACAATCCAGTATGGGGGATGACCTGGCTGTCCTCGGTTTTCCTTGTAATCAGTTTGGTCTGGTGAGTGACAGCTGCAGCCGAGCTCGGCCTTCATAGTTATTTCGTGATTACTAGTTATTAAAGTTAAAATGGGACAAAAATTAAAGAAATTTCCTTTGTTTCTTTGAGTACAAATTATAACACATACTTTTAAGTTCAGCTATTACAAATATGATTGCCCGCTACCTTTAGCTTATTAAACTATTTCATTTTGAAACCGTCGCTTACTAATTCTCGCTAGTACAGGGTCCTTCAAAAATATTCATCTGGTTGGACAAGACCCTATCTTCTGCATGAGTGAAGACAGAAACTTGGGGTGAATTATTACTTACGCATGGGACCTTGCAGGCTAACGGTGGACTGCAAGATCCGTATGCTCCATCGATCATCCAGGCAGTTCATTTTTAAGAAATCATCTCACATGCAGGTGTCAAGTGCGATGGTGCTCCGTCCTGTTGAAAAATGAAATATTTTTACGTAGTCGCAAATGTGAAACGTATGCAGGTGGATCATTATTGTTACCTTTTTTCCACGGAAAAGAACAGGCCGTAAATCTTTTCTCTGGAAACGGCACAAAATACGGAAGCTTGTGAGAGTCTCTCTCGTACTTGACTAAAGTATGTGACTGTTGTTTATTTTATATTCTTAGGTTACGGAAGTTTATCTTTCAACTTAAACGGAACGTAGCCCTATAACTTTGTTTTTTATCAGCATCGCAAAGAGCTTGTACTAACGGAAAAGTGTACGGTTTGAAATGCAAACGTCGCCGATAAACCTGTAAGACAGACACATAAGGAATGTGTGGACGAGGATTGTCGGCGACCGCTTCTTCAATGTGGAACTTAAAAACTAGTACAGACACAACATTACCACTTGCCTAGTGTGTTCTCGTCTGTGCTTTGTCATTGACGTCCACACTGTCAAAGATCTTCTACTTCCATCTTCAAGACGGCGTACCTCCAATGGAAGGCATTTCCTGCCACATGTGCATATAACCTTTTCAGGGATCGTTACCTACCCTGTCTTTAAACTTACGGTGCCGTCGTCGAATGATACGAGCTGTACGATGTGCAGCGGTGCGCTCTCGATGAAAATCACACCTCACAGATGTAACTGAATTGCGTCTGTTGAAACAGAGCATGCAATACGCTTCCTGTTGTGCTATCGGCCTCTTGAATCGAAGCTCATTTGACAACAAACTACCGACTGAGCTAGCCGCACCAGCGAGACCCTTACCGAGTACAACATGACCCAGCATCTTACAACTGGGGCCAAGTTTCGATGCATAAGTTGAAATTCAACCCAAGTTTGTAGCTTTATTCACGTGCGAGAATCAATCTAGAGAAATCGGTTGAATCATTTTGCATTATTCTCTTCTATATGTAGGTGCTAAGTTTGAGTGTGTTTTCCACAGCAAGAGCCGGGCGCCAATGCCACGGAGATCCTGAACGGCATCGCCTACGTGCGGCCGGGAAGCGGTTTCCAACCCAACTTCCAGATGTTCGCCAAGACGGACGTCAACGGAGAGAAGGAGCACCCGCTCTTCACATTCCTCAAGGTGCGTGCCATGTACAAAACGGCATGTTCTTGTTCACCAGAGCTGGAGGCAAAGGCTCTCTGTGTGTGTGTGAGGGGGAGAGCGAAGCTACTACCAAGAAATTCAGAGCTACGTCCTCATTACTTCTACATCTACTTACATACTCAGCCAAAATACAGTGCGTGGTGGACCGTATTTTGTACCACTGCCACTCGCTCCCGTTCCTGTTCCACTCTCTAATGGAGCGAGATACAAATTAATGCCTGTAGTCCTAATCTCTCTTACGCTACATACTCACTAAGAAATTTGTTGCATAGAATTGTGACCGGCACATTTAGCAGATGACATGTAATACAAGTCTCAAGCTCCTGCGACATATAGCTGCGACAAGGATGCTAGAATTCCGAGAAAAACTCTATTGTGATACATGCGCCTGTATGCGTTCGCTCATCGAAAACACAACACAAATCCCTGATAAAATTTCTACTGCGCGTGTGCGTTCGGAATCAGTTTACAGGTAGACTCGTCGCGTAGCATCTTGGGTACAGGTGATCAGTGTTGGTCCTCTAAGACACCACGATCGAACAGGGAAGTGGTACGCCTATGATTCGCTCCTCTTCTGAAGGATGTAAACAAACCAATAGTTTTGGTATTAATTCACTGATTCTGGATATGGAAATGCTATGTGTGTAATAAGGTATATCAGAAAGACAGATTAGAGGCCGTAGGAGGGGGAATGTTCATTGCAGTTGACAAAAATATTGTCTCGGTTAAGGTCGAAGTGGAGTGCGGCAATGGAGTTATCTAGTCTCATACAAAAGGTGTAGGTGAAAACAAGTTAATTGTTGGATGTTTTCACCGATCACCAGTTTCCGTTGTGACAGTTCTAGAGTCATTCAAAGAAAGTCTACTTTCAGTAGCGCGTAAATACCAGATCATACATTGTTTGTTGGACGCGACTTTAACCTACCAATTACGCCCGGCAGCCCATACGCAGTGGAAATATCTTATACCTCGTACCTACAAATAGGCCGGACCTTATCGACAACGCCAATATTAAAAAGTGCATAAGTTATCTTGATGTCATTACAGCAACTACGGTTACGAAAGCTGATAAATCAGTGAAGAATGCTAAGAGAGTGTTACTGCTAGGAAGAGCAGATAAGCAGTTGTTTGCTTCTCACCTAGACAGTGAATTGACATCAGTTCCAGTAAAATGGACGTGGAGGAATAATGCGCAAAGTTTAAGGAAACTGTAAATTGTGGTCTGGAGAATTATGTGCCTAGTAAGTGGATTAAGGACGATAAAGACTCACCATGCTTTAATAACGAAATTCGGAAACTGCTGAGAAAGCAGAAGCTGTGAGAACACGCAAATGACGACAAACAAAGGTTAATGGAGATTAATGCATCTCTGAAAAGGTCTACGCGCGAAGCATACAACTGCTACCACCGCCATAACTTAGTAAAGGATCTGCCCGAGAAAATTATGGCCCTATGTAAAATCGCTAAGTGGATCTAAGGCTTTCATCGAGTCACTTGTCGACCAGTTTGGTGTGGTTGTTGAAGAAAGCAAAGTGAAAGACGAAGTTTTAAATTTCACCTTGATGAAGAAGTCCGCGCAGGAGAATAGTACAAGCATACCGTCATTTGACCATTGAACAGACTCCCAAATGGACGACATAGTCATAAGCGTCCCTGGTATACAGACACAACTGAAGGAGTTGAAAACGAATAAATGATCAGGTCCGGATGGAGTTCTAATTCGGTTTTTCAATGAGTAGTCTGTGGCGTTTGGCCCCTTACTTAGCTTGAATTTATCACGAATCTCTCGCCCAGCGCAAAGTCCCAAGCGTCTGGAAAATAGCGCAGGCGACTCTTGTACATAAGGACAAAAGAACGGACCCGCAAAATTACAGACCAATATTCCTATCATCGCTTTGCTACAGAATCCTTGAACATATTCTCAGTTCGAATGTATTAAATTTTCTTGAGGCCGAGAAGACTATGTCCAGGAATCAGCATCGTTTTAGAAAGCATCGCTCGTGCGAAACTCAGGTTCCCCTTTTCTCACATGATATACTTGCGAACTGCCAATGATGGGCAACAGGCAGATTCCATACCGCTCGGTTTCCGGAAAGTGTATGAACGTTGCCCCATTGCAGGCTGTTAAAGAAGGTACGAGCATATGGAATAGGTACACAGATATGTGAGTGGCTCCAGGACTTTGTAAGTTACAGAAGCCAGTGCGTTGTCCTCGACGGCGAACGTTCATCAGAGACAAGGCTATCGTCAAGAGTGCCCCAGAGAAGTGTGATAGGCTCACTGTTATTCTCTATATACATAAATGATTGGAGGGACAGGGTGGGCAGCAGTGTGTGGTTGTTTGCTGATGATGCTGTGGTGTACAGTAGCGTGACATCGTTGAGTGACTGGAGGAGGATACAAAATGACTTGGACAAAGTTTATAGTTGGTGTTATTAATGGGCCTAAATGTAGACAAATGTTGAGCGGGAAAAACAAACCCACAACGTTTGAATACAGCGTTAGTACTGTCTTGCTCGAGACGACGTTTAAATATCTGGGCCTATCGTTGCAAAGCAATATGAAATAGGTCGAACATATGAGGACTGTAGCAGGAAAGGCGAATGGTCGACTTCGATTTATTGGGAAAATTCTAGAAAAGAGTGGTTCATCTGTTAAGGAGACCGCATTTAGGATGCTAGTGCGATCTATTGTTGAATACTGCTCGAGTGTTTGGTATCCGTACCAGGTCGCATTAAATGAAGACATCGAAGCAATTCAGAAGCGGACTGCTAGATCTGTTACTGGTAGGTTCGAACAACACGCAAGTGTTGCGGAGATGCTTCGGGAAATCAAATGGGAATCCCTAGAGGGACGGCGACATTCTTTTCGAAGAACACTATTGGGAAAATTTAGAGAACCAGCATTTGAAGCGATTGCCCAATATTTCTACAATCGCCAGCATACATTGCTCTCGTTGGGAGTGGAACAGGAAAGGAAATAACTAGTAGTGGTACAGCGTACCCTCCGCCACGCACCGTACGGTGGCTTGCGGGCTATCAATGTAGATGTAGATGTAGAAGGAGCTGTAGTTAAAAATCGAAATTTAACTGCAAGTCGTTCAGCAGGGGTTACAGCTTCCCGAAAATTTGTATCATGCGTATTGTTTAATATTTAGATGTCATATCTAGTAATACTTCAAAAGTCCATCATAGGTACATGAACAAAATTTTTGAAACCCTGTATGTCTTGAACTTTTGGGTCACTCATCACTGAACTGTAATATCTATGAGTACACAGTTTACTGAGAAAGTTACGCACCCACCACCTACATTCCTGTCTCCGATTATGCCTCCTTTTTACAATTATATTCGCAGCGCTAACGTAAATAAATAGAAGTTTTGTGTCGAACGCCATGTTCCGTGAAACTGACTGGCTACATGTCGCCAGTCAGAACGCTCACGTTGGCTGCTTCTGCCGGGCTCAGGTTCCTGAACTAAGTCGCGATATACAAGCACATGAGCCAAGATACTTTTCTTCGCGACTTCTGGCGGACACAAGTCTCAGAGACAAACCTCTCATTGCGAACGTAGCTTTATGTTGTACTTACAGTCTGTACTCAAGATGAACGTCGAACGCAGAAGACTACCTCTGCAGTCAGCAGCGAATCTCGGTCCTAAGGTTGCGTCTTGCAGCTTTAATCCCGTTGGGAACACTTCCACGCGAATGACGTGAGTATAGATGAGAGCTCCGCCAGTGCACTGCTCTTTACAGCGTGTATACGCGATACTGCCGCCATCTATAGCATAACTTTCTCACCTCACTGTAAGGCTACTTATGTCGCCCAGGAAACTATGACTGTTTTGTCAATAAAAGTTCAAATAAAGCACTTTATCTGTGTCAGTACTTTTGTTGCAATTGGTTCACGTTCTGTTAGTTTCTTGTTTATGGTTTCGAGTGTTTTACTGTCTTGGGTTAGTGTTTTACTGTTGTTATTGGGCTTAAAAGCACTGCATTTTGTGACATTCTGTTCTCTTTCTAATACACTACCTTCTGGGTTATTGAAATTTTTGTGTTATTGTCAACCTCGGCAGCAATAATACAAAATCTTCAATAGCACACAAGTAAACAGTATATTGGAATGAGAACTCAGTGGTACAAAATGCAGGGCTTTTAGCAGACAGGGGCAATACATTGTTGACTGTACATGAACAAACTGATATTGAGAAAATGTTATAATTCTTCAACAAAACAATATTCAAGATATAAAGAAAGATCCAACAGACAAATTTCAAGCTGAGATCAAGGCACTCTTAAAGAAAACTGACTTCTTATTAATTGAGAAGGAGAAATACAGATGCGTATCCATGAACCCAAAAGCACCACAACTGGGGTCATAGTTAAGGATTCACAAGGAGCTGTCCTGTGAGAGTTATTGTTAACTCTAGAAACAGCCCAGGCTATAATTTGACACATAAACTAAATGAGATTCTGAGGAACAACTACACATTTCAAACAGGGTAATCTGTCGAAAACAGTTCTAAATTAGCGCATGAGCTACTAAACATTCCTGTTCCTGATAAATCCAGATGATATCACTAGATGTCATGAATACAGTCATTCCCATAGATGAAGCAGTGGATGTTATCAAACACAGTCTCATAAAACACTAAATATTGTTAGTGACTGAAATAGTTGCATTCATTGATTTGCTTGAACTGGTACTTAATTAAAACTATTTCACTTTCAACAATAAAAAATATAAACAACCGAATGGCCTAGAAATGGGCAGTAGTACATCACGGACCATAGCTGACATAGTCATTAACTGCAAACGATATGATGACACATTATTAATAACATAGGAGGGAAGGCAAACAAAATGTTGAGGCAATAATTCAGGCATTCAACATCTTGCATAAAAACATTCTATTCACTTCCGAATATGAAAGAAGTCAAAAAAACTTTTTGAACCTCACCATCACAAAAAATGAACACATGCTTCCTATTTACAGAAAACCCAGGACTACAGATGTACATTACATGCTTCTTCATGCAATTACCCCCGCCTCCCCTCCTTCCCCCCCTCCCCCCCCCCCCACACACACAAATTAGCAGCTTTTAGATCCATGTTGTACAGACTACACAAAATGCCATCAAGTATGGAAACACTCCAAAATGAAATTGATGCCATCAAACAGATAGCAGCCGCAAATGGCTTTCAACCTACAACCATAGAGAAAATATCTAAGAAAGTTAAGAAAGGAATACACAGAAACATAAATAACAACAACAAACAGGTATATACCTGGATAGTATGCCTTCCCAATGTAGGTACCGTATCGCAAGAGATTGCTAATTTATTGGGACCATACAATGTATGAGTTGCTTTCTCCACAAACAATTAACTAGGTAATATAATGCCACACAATACAAAAATCAATAAAGATCAATTCTCCAACCCAGGTGTATACAAGATGTGCTCTGTACAATATGTAGGTCAGACTGGACAAAGCTTTTAAACTAGAGTCAAGAAACACATTAATGCATTTAGGTACAACACACCCAACAAATCTGCCAAAGCTACGCACATTTAGGACTCAGGACATTTGTTTGGTACATGGAGGACAATTTAGGAATACTTCACAAAATGAATAAAGACCACAAACTCAACCTTTATGAAGAGCTGGAAAAACAGAAAACATGGACAAAACACACTAAAAGAAAAAGATGAGACAGTGGCAATGAGCTTCTTTAAGAGCTTTCTGGGTGTACTAGACCATCCATTATAATTCTTTCTACCTTCTTCTTCCAGAGTCAGTTACAAATAAATGAAAACTCCCAAAACACTGTAGAGAAACAGTACACCAAGTCTCCAAGTTCTGTAGATATATATAAACTTGTAGGTCTGTAAGTTTTATATACATATACATACATATATATGTGTATATCCTTTGTTTATCTACTTTGTTACCATCATATGTTTTGCAATGTAATACTTCTAATAAGATGATATAAAGAAAGAAACAATTAATTGCTATAAGTACCTTTGATCCGTACCATATCTTTACATCGTTACAATCTTTGATGTGTTTATATTAGTGGTTTGTGTTTATGTGTGAAAAATGAAGTCAATGATGATGATCATTTATGACGAACTGCAGGGTTCTGTACACTGGAGCAGATTGGAACTCTATCACCATTTCAGTTGTGTAATGTTAGTGTCATATGACGGTAACAAGTGCCTGTTATATTTTTTGTGGCAAGATAAAATCAAAACAAATAACTAGTGCACCCAGCTGATACACACGTAAGGAGATATCGCTGTTTTCCATCTGAAGATGAGAGTATAAACTCTCGAATCGCGTAATGGAAGAAAATAAGAAGTGGCTTACACAGATAAATTGTTTCATTTGAACTTTCACAAGGCTACTTCATTATACTACCTCTTATTTTAAATTAAAAATAGAGACCGATTTTCCCTCACAAATTTGAAGGTAATGAAACAATTTAAGAAAACAGAAAAGTTCTGTTTTGCAACACTTTACTTAAACGAAATGGAGCTGCAGAAAGGAGCGAGTCGTCGTTCACCCATTTCAAGGGGAATTCAACAGACGTAAGAGCATTTGTCTATTCAATGATTTTTAGTAGCTCATTTTTGTCCTGTATACAAGTGCCTTTCTCGTTCTGCTTCATAAAACAACTCATGGAATAGAGTAAAATTGGTTCCATTCCGTACTGGGCACCTGGTACAGCAACCGGTTATGAATTTCTTGAAGTAAGACAGCAACCGAGACTGTCTTATTTCAAGTAATGGAATATAGTTTGTGTCAAATGTTTAACCAGTGGAACGTCCTGATTTTCGCAGAGTCGGTGCCCTTCCACCCGCACTGGGTTCTCCGACAAGTACAGCCTCGATTACAACCGATTCCTGTTGTCGGACGTCCGCTGGAACTTCGAGAAGTTCCTGGTGTCCAAGGACGGCCAGCCAGTGAAGCGGTTCGACCCCAGCACGGAGCCGCTATCCTTCCAGCAGGACATCGTCAGCCTCATCCAGTCCGCGCCTAGCGTGTTCTCCAACAACCCACACTAACTGCTCCGCACAGTACATTCCCTCCCTCGCCTTCTGGACACGTTCTTCAAAATATGAAGCCCCTAAACATGCATCACATCACTGTTGACGGCGAATTTTTTTAATCTTAGTTTATTTTCTGTTGAGAATTGTCAAGTATTCGGAAGTGTGAAGTTCCCTTTCCTTCTTCTTCCATTGCCCCAAGTCCGAAAACTTGCTTTACGTTCGAAGAAGGAACAAATTCGTCTCACACCAAAATTGTCCTAAACAGCTGTGTTGCTTAGTGCTAACAATTAAATAAATATACCCCGTTGACGATAGCAGACTGATCAAAATTTACTGTTCCGTGTCCTCAGTATTTTGTACTCATGTGATTTGTTCAGTATTTTTTAAACAGTCATTCAAGTGCAAGGAAACGAGCGGTAATGTTAATTACTACTTCTGTTACCATTTTATTGTGATATTTACACTCTTGTTCCTCTGTTTGAACATTGATAAGCTGTACACATAATCATTCTGTAAACACTTTTGTAATAATGGTTGAAACTTTATATCTTTAGCATAGGATAGTTTTCTATATATGTTTTTTGTTTATCCTGTATCGAAATAATGTGAAATAGCAAACTAGCTATAATTATGTTGTCGGAGACGCTGGGCGCTCACTGCACCCTCGTACTGCAAGCAATGTGTTCTGTTTAACGGTTGTACATAACCAGTCCTTCTAGATGAAGGGTCAGCTGCAAACCACAAGTCGTGGAGGGCTGACCCAGATGTATGATTTCGTGGCCCGGGCTACTTGTGCATTCAACCTGCGTCGCGTTATCTACGAAGGAATGGAGTGTGCAGCGTGTTAAGCGACACATTGTGGCCTCTTCACTGGAACGGCACACAGGTTGCAGTGAGCTACTCGGTGAATCCACCTATCGTAAAGTAGCTTATGGACATAATGTTTACTGGAAATGTTGCTCTTGCAGACTAAATAAATTCTCACCTTTTAAGTCTATGGGTATGCCTCGGGCATGGGTGTTGTGTGATGTCCTTAGGTTAGTTAGGTTTAAGTAGTTCTAAGTTCTAGGGGACTGATGACCTCAGAAGTTAAGTACCATAGTACTCAGAGCCATTTGAACAGCCTATGGGTATCATTTAATCCCACTCATCTCAGTAGTTGAATCTTTACCCGATTTATTTGTGTATAGTTCTGCAGACAGTATTAATTCTGATGACCAGCGATATATGTCTGGCGAAAGCTGCATCTTTAAAAAACAGTGAACGTTCTCTTGCGCTTGATTTTCATAAATTGAACACATATGTGTGTTGCATGCTCTTATTTCCTTCACTTTTTATCCTCTATAAAAATTGTAATTGGTAGCCATTCTTCTTCTTTCTCTACATCTTCTGTCACGAACATAGTTACTGATTCGTAATTATTGAATAAGAATTTGTTTTTCGGCCGGGACTCGAACCCGGGCCATTTAGTTTGCTAGGCAGAAACGCTAACCATTACACTACCACAGCTCACTAGTTAATATTGCCGCTCGAACTACCTACATATTGTCACTACTGCCAGGGGTCTCCGATATTGGCAAGCACCCCAGCATTGAACGTAATGCTCCGTGCAACAACGTTGACCATCGTGCTGTGGAAGTGTAATGGTTAGCATTTCTGCCTAGCAAGCAAGGAGACCCAAGATCGTGTCCCGCCTGCAGTACAAATTTTAATTATTTTGTCTGCTTCGATCATTATCACAGATAACAAAAACAGACCTAAATGTCACAGGGAAACATTTAATTACAAAATCTTTAGACATGTTTATGAAGTCGCTTCTTTACAGGATTGACATTTCACATTTGAAACTCAACTAAGTAATAATAAATATATAACCTGTTGGTAGTAAAATAGTGGATAGAGAACAATATATCTATAAGCAGTTGTTAACAACCGTTCTGCGCACAGTTCAGCGGCGATCCAAGTTACAGTGAAACGCCCGCATCTTTTGCGATGCAATCAGTACCTGTTCTCGATCACTGTCCAGAAGCCTCTGGAATAAAAGAATCACTTTACACACAAATTAACATACAGACGCCGTATAAGAGACCACTACGCAGCAAATATAATAGATTTTTCAGTTATAAGACAAATAAATCATTAAATACAGGCATGTGAGTGTTAAAGCCACCAATGCCTGCCATAGCAGAGTCCCTGAAAGAACTCTTGACAGTTACAATGGACTGGGTGTGGCTGCTTCGCTCGTTGCCCTCACCAATCACGTAACTCCTTTCTTGCATACGTCTCTATGGCTACGCTTCAGTACTGCCGCAGCTCTGTGGAGCAAGGGTTCCCAACAAAATTTTTTCGAGGTTTCCCTCATCGAGCATGATTGTTACGTTGTCATATCACAGTATCAAGTACCTAAGAAAGCCAAATTAAGAGTCTTTTTATAAGATTTCTGTTATTGGTACTTAGAAAATACATTGACACATTCGTTATTGAAAAAATATTGAGCTTAAAACTTTTTCAATTTAGCGATCATTGCTATTGTTAAATTTTTGATTATTGCTCAAAATCTGTCTTCAAATCTGTTTATTATAACAAACCCCTTAAAAAATAAAAACTGAGTATGAACTGAAAATGACAGGAAAAAAATAAAACTGAGTGTATTGGTCTTTCAAGTGTACTACACTTGAGATGGCATTGAGTAGACATGTGTGAAAAATAAGAAAACGCTAATTTCATACAAGGTATTATTTGAAAAAAATAGTTAAAACAGTGTACTCCAACAGTATACAATTAGTTTTAATTTTCAGTTCTTAATGAGATGAGTTCAATCTGACCTTTGAGTCCATTATTTCTGTAGGCCTTTCTCGTTTTAACGAACCAACGGTCCATTTTTAACTACGCGAACTGTAGCTTCCGCGAAAAACAGCGCTTTACAGACGCTACTGTTTAAATACAGAATATTGAATACGTAAACAACACGGTCTGTGAAAGCACTGGCAATAAATTAACAATGGCCGATTGTCATCTGAAATGCGAGTTTGTGTGTAAAGTGACTGTCAGCTGCAATGAGGAAGCGCGCGCAGCCTAACGTCATACAGCAGAACTATTTGCATCTATCTAATTCTAGTTTTGCGCTAGTGTGCTAGTGTCAGTTGGCTCTCGAAAGAGGCTAGACGCAGAAGTTAGCGTTCGCTTAAGCTCTGCTCATGCGGGAAGTGGCCAAAACAAAACGTCTGTTATCATTATATTTAATATTTTTTTTTATATTCTAATAGCGTCTTGCGGACCCCTCTGACATAGCTCGCGGACCTGTTGAAAACCACTGCAGTGTAGAGAACACAGTACGCTCGCCGGTAATGTTATTGTGACACTGTACTCGTTCACCACGTGCGCCTTTTCAGGGCTGCATTCGACCCATATTTTTGGATGACAAGCTCAACATCACGGGTGGAGGAGATTTTGCAAAGAGAGAATATTTGGTGGACTGTTCTGCCCGTTCTCCCGACTTAACTCTCATCGTCCACATGTGGTATGCATCGGGGAGGCTTATAGCTACGAGTCCACATGCACCAACGACCATCCATCATTTGCCAACCTCGCTGTTGGAGTAACGGAACGTCCTGCCAGAAGAACTCCCTCCCTAACTTGTGCCCAGCGTGGGAGCACGTTCTAGAGCGTGGTGATCACACACCTTATTGAGAACTATGTCCCTCATTTTGGGATGTCCAGGGCACCATCATGAGTTGCAGTGTTTTCAGCTTAATTATTGCCTTTGAATAAAAGTGTCATTTCTGTTAGTCTTATTGCCCATTTTGTTCGGGTACCTTCTGTAATGTACCGTAACAGGTCTTTCTATGTATGGTTCACATTTCATCAAACTATGTTGTAAGAGGTCCTTGACTAAGGAATCTGTTGCTAGCGCACTCGAGCAGATGTAACTTCGATGGATTGCTCGCGCGCTGCCTGCGATATGAAAGCTACAATAGAATCGCAGACCGAAGAGCAGTGTTGGCAGCAGCAGTAGTAGTAGCTCACAGTCAGGCAGTTGGGTCAGGTTGCTCGTAGAGAGCAGTTGTTGCATTGCATAGCTCACAGAGAGCACTTGTGCCCTGGAGTTCGGATAATGCTGTCCAGTAGTGGTGTTTTGTAGCTCGAAAAGAGCAGTAGAGTTATGGAATTAGAAGGCCGGTCGTGGAGAACGATGGCAGTGCCTGAGCGATGTAGTATAAGGTAACAGCAAAATATTATTGTTCTTTATTGCCGCGCACAGATGTTAATAGCTACAACTGATTTTTGTACTATTGTTTTATCGAAGTCCAATGTAAATGCTTTCAAAAATCTTTTAATAATAACCTTTCTTATAAAGATAACATTTGACAGGTATTCATCTGAATTTAAAGTTTTTACTAATTTTTCCTATCCATAGTCATGCCGATTATCGCGTAAAAAAATCAGTTCTTTTCATACAAATGCATAACAAACTCTAGTGGCCAGCACTGCTCTGCGCTGTGCCAGAAAAATTCCTTACAGGAGCAGATATATATACACGTTATCCGTCGACATCATTGAGGTAAGAATTATCAGTTCATTCAGAATGATTTCTCAGGGCCATGACACAGCAATGCTGATGTCCAGGTTTATCAGTTTAGATTCACAGTCAGTTAATAATTTAAAGGATTCATTACGTGATTTCCGTTGAAATGTTATATATGAGTCACATCTTTATTGAGAGGTCTGGCACCTATTGATTGCGAGCTTAAGGAATTTATCTGTTGGGAGGTTACACTTAGCGACCCTGCCAGGATCTTTTTTTTGTGAATTTCTGAGAAGTAGTCACTTGTATATCTGCTCTTATTTACCTAACGTTAAATGTAGTTTGCAGCTGGCACAGCGCATTTACTGATATATCACTCCTTCTTTCACAGATTATCGGGTATTTATTGCTCTTTGTTGTTATTTTATTTGTTTCATTTTTGCTTTGTCTTTGTTTGATTTTGTGCCTACCTTTGACTTGTGAAAATGCCTCGAAAAACTGATAACAGTACATCGCGATGCGTAATGAGTAAAAAAGCCGACTTGAATAATTTGATTGATAATACTAGCGACACTCAGTGTCATAATGATAATCCTCCAATTACAGATAATCAATGCGTGGCGACCACCAGTATGGATTCTAATCTCAATTGTGAGCAAACAAATTCAATTACGTCCACAGTAAATTTAATGACAATTGATGACGCGGCACGTTCTGCTACAATGAACGCTGCCCAGTGTGATGCAGCTGATTGGCAAAATTTTCACAGCGAACAGATAAATGTTTCTAACGAAGATGAGCAATATACTCAAAATTCGTCAGATTTATTTGAGTCCGATGTAGTGATCAACAGTGCACGTTCAATTAGCAAACCTTTTCGTGAATCATACAATGACCAAATGGTTACAAAAAACGTGATTAATGCAGATACACCATCACACAGCACAGAGAATATTGTCGCAAATTTTGGCATGGTTCAAGTTGTAGCATTATTGCTACAACTTAATGAAAAACACGGCAACAATTACAAACAACTTAGTGAACAGATTACAGCCGTTGCCGTGCAAAGTCATTGATACCATAGAACAGTTACGTGAGGAAATTAAGGTTTGTGCTTGGAATAGTAGTGAAGAAATTAGACCTGTGGCACAAGAAATACGTAACACAAATGCAGCCACAACAGAATTACTTAGAGATGAAATCAGTGCAGTTGCTAAAAAATGTTCAGAAAACGCAACACAGTTACGCGACAAGTTTAAATTAATGTCAGCAGAACTTTCACGCACTGTGGATGCGAAAGTCGACAAGAAATTTGAACAACAGAACAGCCAAATTGACGAACGTTTTAATCACCACCTACAAAACAGTGAAACGTGTTACCGTAAATTCATACAGGAACAGAACAAAGTACAGAAACAAATCATGGAAACAATTACCACAAAGAGACAGGAAGACAAGCGTAAGTTGTTTATGAAAGCAAAACATATGTAGACAACAACATTGCTACAGTATCAGACGAAATCAATACTATCAAACAGTTGAACACTGAATTGCATGGTGAAATCTCCGATCTAAAAACAAAAACAGACACTGATATCAGGACTCTGGAAAATAAATACACAGTAGACTTTCAGACAATGACCAGCAGACTTGAACAATTGGAATTAATGCAGGATCCCGATGCCATTAAAGCAGACGTTAAGAAATTAAACAAAACCTCACGTAAAATGCAAAAACAAATTGATGCCTGTGACACGAGAAATGACGACTAGGTAAGGGCACTGAGTGAAAAATTTGATGGATTGGCCAGTCGTACTGACGTTATCGAAGATAACAATGACACCAAGTCAGACGATACGTCACCAGTTTAGTTCAATCAAGCACCCGAATTCCAAAATACACAGCAGACAATCAGTGAGATAGGTACGTCCACTAATACATTACATAGAAAATTGTCATCTTTACAGCAAAAAATGACAGAAATGAAAAATGTTTCAGCCTCTAACACGTCACAGCATACGCCACATTCTGATCATTTGTCACACTCACACAGCCAGTATAACTTAGGTAATTTACAGAGAGTACGCGACTTAGATTCCGAACAGACACAGACAAACAGATTCTCATACTATCCTGAACCTGCTCAGATAATCAGAGAAGATAATTTTGAATGCTAGCACTTTATACCCATTAGGAAATTTAAGGTATTTAAAAATGATAGAACACAAATTCATCCCTTGGATTGGATACATCAATTTAGTTTTGCTTTTCCACCAACTTGGCCTGTAACACACAAACTGGAACTTATTTGCAGTTTTTGGAAGGCGAACCGGCAACTCGTCTGAGACCGATCGCGAGACGATGTGATTCGGTAGAAGAATTTCAGGAATGCTTTTCTGTCAGCGTATTGGTCGAAAACAACACAGTGCGGAACCAAGGATCAGTTAATTACCTTACCGAATTATGAGAACTCAAATTTTTCCACTGTCACGCAATTTCTTGACCTCATGCTACAGCAAAACTAATATTTATATGAGTCATACAGTGGGTCAGCACTCATCCGATTATGCATTTCAAAATTACCACGAAGGTTAAGAGTGTCACTTTTAACGGGACAGCAGAGAGAAAATATTTCGGCATTTAGAGATCTGCTACAGCTTTTGGAAGTTCAGCAATCATATTATTACTTCATAAACAAAAATTTTTCGCAGCATATCCAAGGCCAACAAGCACACAGTAATTACGATCAGCCACGCTATTTTAATAGCAAAGGTGATAGACGCCCCAGGAATGGCAACCACCAGAACTTCAATACCAGACAAAATTTTAATTATCAGTATTGCCAAAATTATCAGCAACAGCAAACACATTTTGGCAACAATAGTGACTTTTACCCACAACAACAACAAAACCAGCCGTTTAGCATACCTAACGAACAATGTACTGTGCGAGGTCAACCAAGCTTTAATATTTCGCCGCCTACACGTATAGCGTCGGCTCCGCCAAATAGTAACGCACAGCAACAAGGAAATCACTACGTTCAGAAGACACATCATTTCAACTCCTATCACAACGCGTCGTGTAGTAATGACTTTCATGACAGACGTTAAAGTAATGAGCACAGATTTCAGCGCACATTTAATAACAGCAGGTTTTGTCAGCAGCAGAATCATCCACAACCGCAGATTATCATGAATGACAGTCGAGATCATCCTTAACCTAATACGTCAGGACGAAGTAACAGAACAGTACAGATGATTGAAACGCCACAGCATCCTTCCGCAAATAACAGCGCGTCAGAAAGAATTTGACTAGATACAGTATAGGTTGCATCTTCCAGCAACGTAAGCAATACTTTTGATACACAGAATCTTGTTCACGAAAATGTTGTTACTTATGACGACATCCGAGACACACTTTTACATCAAACACCAGTTACACAAAAAACCATTTCCCACCCTGTTATAGAAGTAAAGATTGGATCATCCACATTTTCAGCAGTAATCGATTCTGGATCACCTATGTCAGTTATTAATGAAGAAACTTTCAACGAATGCAACAAAGAGAACACCTAGCCTACGTTGCCATTAGGCAAAACTAAAGTAAAAGGAGCAGTATCTGATGAAGGAGTAGATGTAAAATTGCAGACACACTTATCATTTTGTGTTGCAGGTCATACGTTCCACACAAATTTTTGGAGTGTTCCCTTATTGACAACAGACGTTATTTTAGGTACGAATTTTTTGATACAACACGACGCAATTATGGACTTTCTAAGTTCCTGTGTAATGTTAAAGTCTGAAAAATTACAACTGGCCTTATAATTTCAGCACGCTTTATCAGCAAAAGAACAAGCAATTAATCGGACAGAGGTCATTTCTACATCGCGTAACACAGACTGTCATTCCACATTGTTCACAGGTACGTATGTACAAAACTACAATACACCAGACGAAGCCGACTATGACGTTCTACATATGATTTCTGAGAAAGTAAAACAGAGCAGTGAAAATACAGATGACAAACGTACTCAACTACGCAATATTCTTTTACAGCAGGCTCCAGCTTGTAACAACATCCCTGATACTATGTCCGGTTTTATGTATGAATTTCAAGTTAAACAGCACGACGAATTTAAAGCCAAACATTATCCCATTCCATTTATCCACAGAGAACAAGTCCAAAAAGAATTGCAAGCTATGCTTGACCAAAGTACAGCAGTTAGTCCGTACATAAACCCGCTCCATATTGCTAAGAAAAAGGATGGCTCACTTCGCTTTATACCTGATTTGCGTCATGTCAACGACATTATTATTAATGAAACAGATCGCCCACAAACACTAGAAGAACTTCTATAGAAATTTCACGGTACTTCTATTTATTCCACGTCAGATTTAAAATCGGGATTTTGGCAACTTCAGCTCCATCCGAACTGCAGAAAGTACACAGCATTTCTCTGTCTTGGTGATTGTTATCAATTTTGCAAACTACCGTTAGGTCGAATAATTTCTTCAGCAGCATTTATTTCCGGTTTGAATATTATATTTCCGACAGATCTTAAAGACAGAGTCACAACGTATGTAGACGACATCCTTATCGCAGAAGCTAACTGGTCTGAACATAATTTCATTCTTGAATAACTGTTGCAAACGTTTCGTGCACAAGGACTCACAGTTAATCTTAACAAATCGCACTTTGGCGAAACTTCCATAAAATTTCTTGGACATGTAATTTCAGCAGAAGGCATTGCGCCTGAACCGGAAAAACTTCAAGCTTTACGTGACATTACTGTTCCAACGACCGAGAAACAACTTCGTAGCTTTCTGGGATTAATTAACTTTTTCCGTAAATTTATTCAGTACTCTTCTTTAGACACCTCTAGATTATGCCAATTGATGGGTAAAAACGCTATTTGGTCCTGGGATAGCCAAGCACAGTCTGAGTTTGTTAATCTGAAACATGCCTTGAACGCACCACTTTTATCACACCCAGATCCTACCAGAAATTTTTCCATTGCCACCGACAGTTCTAACACCGCTCTAGGCGTACACATTTTTAACGAAATTGAACAAGAGGGTACTACAGCAATTAAAAACATCGCCTTTGCAAGTCGCATTCTGTCACCTGCTGAACGCAATAATTCTGTTACAGAGCTAGAAACATTATGTTTTGTATGGGAATTTTCTTTATGGAAGACATACTACCGTTTATACAGATCATAGAGCTATACAGTTTTTACTTTCCGCTAAATTCACACATGACACGTTAAGCAGATGGAAGCTTTATTTACAGGAAATTAATTTTACAATTGTTCACATTCCCAGTACACAAAATATTGTAGCAGACGCTCTATCCCGTACTTTCAGCAACAGTGAGCAAGACATCGCAGCTAAAAAAAAAATTAAAAAAAAACAGGAATAATTTTTCAAGAGAGAGGAGGAATGGTGAAGATGGAATAGGCGTTGAGTGTGACTTCGAAAATTTTCCCGGCGTATTTGTTCTTCTAATAATTTCCGGGTATGCAGCCGGATCCCGTCGACATTCTGCCACGATATTTCGGCCCAGAGACGTCCGGCCATCATCAGGTGAGTACACAACTACTGAAGAGCCGAGTCGAATTAGCTGGGTTTCCCCCATGTTTTAGAAGAACCAGTGCCTTTTGCACTCTGTCTTCTCCTCTTTATCTTTTGTGTTTCGGAGCTTTGACTTATTTGGTAATTATTTTGGGGTCTCCTTTCCTAATGAGTGATGTAGGTAAGATATTTTTGTGAGGGGCTTAGATGGTGGTGTTTGTAAGGAGGTTGAAATTTGTTAGATCTAGATCCTAAAGATTCGGTCGATGGTTGTTTTTGGGGTTTTAATTTGGGGGTGGATTTCCCTGCCAAGGGTGTTGATGAGGTGGTATCGTGATGTGCGTGCAGCCTCATAAAAGTTGATTGATTTTTGTTGGATGATATGATAGAGGGTGGGTTGTCCTAACATGTTTCGGATTTCTTCCTTGCTGGTATAGCGGTTTGCTTCAGCTATGATGCGAAATGCTTTGTTTTGTAACGTTTCGATTTTTGTTAAATTTGTGTCAGCGGCCATACTCCATGCCTCCGATCCGTATAGTATAACCGGTAGGATGATTGTCTTCCATGTCTTGATTTTCGTTGCTGTCGTGAGACCCCTTCCTTTTAGCAGGGGGTACAGCTGGAAGAGGCGTGCAGCGCCCTTGTTGCACGCCTCATTTATATGCTGTTTGAATGTCAGGTGTTTATCCAATTTTAGGCCTAGGTACTGGACTGTCTCCACGGTAGATTTTGGTTGTTTACTGTTAAGTTCCTAATTGGCTGTTTGCGTTTGGTTGTGAATATTATTGCCTGGCACTTGTCAGGGTTTATCTTCGTTTTCCAGACGTTGCACCATTTGATCATATCTTCTAAGTGTCGTTGCAGGCTGGCCACTATGTAATTTAAATTTCTGCCGCTGTGATATAGCGCTGTGTCATCTGCATACAGCGCTATATTTCCTCTTGGTGCTTTAGGTACATCGTTAGTATATAAGAGGTATAGGAGGGGACCAAGCACAGAACCCTGTGGTACCCCTGCTTCTATTGTTTTCGGTGCGCTTTCAGCGCCTTCTATTGCTGAGTAAAACTTCCTGTTTGTGAGGAAGGATCTAATAATTTTTACTATGTGGGTTGGGATGTTTACTTGGAACATTTTGTAGAGCAGGCCGCCATACCAAACTCGATCAAACGCCTTTTCAATATCTAGAAATATTGCAGCTGTGCTATGTCCTTGGGATTTCTCTGTACAGATGTGCTCTATCAGGCGAATGGCCTGATGTATGGTGCTATGGCCAGCACGAAAACCGAATTGCTCAGGGCAGAGGATGTTGTTTGTTTGGAGGTAGTGCAACAATGGGATCTGTATTAAGATTTCTAGGATTTTAGAGAGGTGGTTTAACAGGGAGATTGGCCGGTAGTTTTGTGGGAATAGATGGTTTTTATTGGGTTTAGGGATTGAGATGATTTTTGCAACCTTCCAGGCTGAAGGGAAATAGTTTATTTTTAGGCAGTTGTTTAGTATGGCTGTGAGATGTGATATAGCGGGTTCAGGAAGGTTTTTGAGGAAGGGAGGTTTGATACTGTCGGGACCAGGGGCTTTGGAGTTGCCGATTCGCCTGATAAGAGCGCCAACTGCACGTTCGCTGACTGGGGTGAAGAAGGTGTCTTGTCTCTGTCGAAGTTTTCTGTTGAGGTAGCGGCGGACCCTTCTTTCGTTCCTCTCTACTTCCTCTTCGTCTTCATCCGCGATGTTTTCTCTGAATTGGCGCTCGAGCGTGCTCGACATGGCGTCTGCCTTTTCCTCTGGCGAGTACACGATACCATTTTCTCCGTGTAGAGGATTGATGGCCTTCCGGGGTTGCCTTCTGGCTCTAATTTTGCTCCAGAGGTGGTCCGGGTTTGTGTTTGCCTCCTGCAGGCTTCTTTCCCAGCGGGAATTTCTGTGCATTTGCAGTCTCTGCCGTATTTCTCTGGCCATCCTTTCCATGTTTCTTCTGTCTTGAGGATCTCGGAATCGTTGCCAGAGCTTTCGGATTCTCTTCTTGTCCGCAATGAGCTGGGCCAGGTCAGGTGGTAAATCGCCTCTTCCTTGCTCATGTGTGATCTTTATCGTTGCGATTTTGCTACATGAGGACACTATGTGGGTGAATTCCTGAATAGCTTGGTCGATGTCCTTTTTGCGGGGCATCTCTGGAGCAATGTCAGGTATATGTTGGGCGATGAGCGTTTTGTAGCGCTCCCAGTTGGTATGGTATGTAACTCTCCTTCTCGCCTCCGGACCATCCCGATCGTCCTCGAATCTAAGGATAACCGGGTTATGATCCGAGTCAAGGGCATTCACTACTTCAGTTGTTATGGCCAGAGAGATGTTCTTGTGTAGGTAGACGTCCAGTATATCTGGCCGGCATCTGGAGTCGTAGTGGAAGTGAGTGGGCTCTTCTGGAGCGACTATTTCAATGTCTGGATCATTATCCAGGTATCTTAAGAGTGTTCTACCACTGGTGTTCGTGGTGCGGCAACCCCAGGCTCTGTGCTTTGAGTTTAGGTCCCCCCCCCCCCCCCCCTATAATGACTCTGTGGTTTCCGTTTAATAAGGCGTCTAGATCTATGGTAGGGATGTTATGGTGAGGTGGATTGTATGCAGCGATGAGATGGGTGACGTGGCCTTCTATGAGGAGTTCGATTCCGGTTGCTTCTACGACTTCGAGCTGAGGCAGAGTTATTCTCTGATGGCATATACTCTTTTTTACAAGAATTGCTGTCCCACCACCTGGGCGGTTTGGCCGGTCTGTTCTGTGTGTGACGTAGTTACGGATCTGGAAATTTTGGTTTGGGGTCAGATGGGTTTCATTAATGAGAGCTATGTCCACTCCATGTTCCTCCAAGAAGAGTTCCAGCTCGTGTCGTTGTTGGTATATGCCATTGGCATTCCAAATGGTGATTTGTGGGTGTTTGCTTCTATCCTCCACTGCAGAAGATTGGCAAGATGGTGGTGAAAAGCAGGGTGAATTTTGTCATCATGTCTGGGGCGGCCATGATCTGTGCGAAGGCGTCTTTTAGTTTGCCAAATATGACTCTGAGGTTTATTTGGGTTAGTGACTTGAGGAAGTCCCATAATTGTTCCAGCATTTGCTTTGGTTCAGCATCTTGTGTCTGTTCTTGTGTCTGCTCACAGGTTTGTGGGGTGGATTGAGTTTCTTGTTCTGGGGTGGAGTTTGCTGTGCTCCCGTTTTCGTCTGTTTGCTCGGTCGGTTGCTCAGGTGTGGTGGTATTCGCCTGAAGAGTGGTTGTTTCCGTCGTTTCTGCCGTGTTAGTGGTTGGGAGAGCAGCTTCTTCTTTTGCCTGATGTTGGGTGGATTTTCTTTGCTCTTGATTTGGGTTTGGGGGTTGTATTGTGGCTTTCGTCTGCTTAGTGCAGGTTTGCAGGGGTAGGGGTGGGGGAAGAACTGATGACGATGATGTGCTTTGAGCTATTGGTGGGGGGGCCATTTTCACATTTGCTTTCGCTTGCTGCTTCACGACTTCTGGTCTTGATTGTGGGGGCGATTGTGGGTGGGGTCTGATAGTGGGTGTGCAGATTGAGTTGGAAGCCTTTACTATTTGCGCCATCGTTTTAACTCCTTGGGGTGAAGTTTCATGAGCTTCGGTTTGTGTCCCTGGCGGGTTTTCCTCTACTCTGGGTGGCAGAGGGCGGTATGTCTCCTCTGCTAGGCTTGGAGACATAGGTGGAGTTTGGGGTCTGTTGTTGCTTATCCCCTGGTGAGCTATGGTTGGTGGTCTTTGCTGTCTTGAGGGGGGGGACTTGGTGTCCCCTTGCAGTAGCTGCTGTACGTTGGGCTCGCGCTTCGGCGATTTTGAGTCTAACTGGACATCCCCTGAATGAAGCTGGATGGTTTCCAGAGTAGTTTGCACAGACTAGTGGGTCACTAGGCTTCCTGGTGCAGGCGCTGGAGAGATGGGGACCGGCGCATTTTACACATCTTGGTGTTAGATCACATTGTTTTGCGCCATGGCCAAACCTCTGGCAGAGATAACATTGGGCAGGGCCACTTGGTTTCCGAAATCTTTCGACTGAAACTGTCATGTGCAGTAGTCTGTCGAGTTTAAATATTTTCTGTGCATCTGCAGTGTTTGGCAGGTTTATTTGAAAATTTGCCATTTTATTTCGGGGTTGTGGGATGACGTCGCCCGTTTCTGTGGTGGTGGTGACTGGTTTTGCCATCTGGTATACCTCCTTGACTGGGAAGCCTTTGGCAATAAGTGCTTCTTTAACTTCTTCTGTAGTCCAGTGGGGTGTGAGGCGTTTGATGACTACTTTTAGTGTGCCTCTCGGGTCATCGCTGTAAGTGAAAAATTCAAACTTTCGTTTTCGGGATTCTTGTTTTAGGTAGAGAAAGTCTTCTGCGTTGGTCGCCTGGTAGACTATATGGTCCCCTTTGTACGTTGTGCTAAGAGCACCAGTTAGTTTGCTCTGAATTTGTCCTATCAGGGTGGTGTACCCTTTAGTTTCATATACCGTTATTGGTGGAACTCTTCTTCCTCGTTTTTGTAGTGGTCGTGAGGTTTGTGTGGTTCCTGTCCTTGAGTTTGGTGAAGGCGGCATGGATGGAGATTTTACCGACTGTTCAGGGGCGCTTGCTGGTTGTGTGCCTTGCAAACTTATTTCTTTTGGTTTAAGTGGTGCGCTCACTTTGGTGGTAATGACAGCTGTCTCTTTCGATTGCTTAGTTTGTGGCTGGGTTGCCTGCTGATTTGCCTTCGTGGGTGCACCTGTTGGCTCTTGGGCCGATTCTTTTGGTGTTACGCTAGCGCTACCGGTCCTTGGTGGTTGTCTTGAGTCTGTAGTCGTGTTCTTTTGCGCTGCCTGCTCTGGTGCCGGCTTTGGTATGCCAGTGGCGCTTGATGATTCTTCTGAGTTGTATTTTAGGAGCCTGCGACTGCGTCGTGGGACCTTATACAGCGGTGAGTTGTGGGTCTCACCCTCTGAAGCCGAGTCGGCGTCAGTATCAATGACGAGACTGCGCGATGACTGACTATTTCCAACGGCAGAATCGTCGTCTGATGATGATGATGATGATGAGAGTGGTGATGGCGGTGGTGATTGGCAGGGTGCAGGGAGTGGTTTGGGGTTTATTTCTCGCTGATCAGCGGACGGAGGTGGATCCTGCGGGTGTACCATGGTGGGGCATCCGCGTGATGTTGCTTTCCTACAGAATTTGGGTCCCAGGTGCAGTCGCGGTATTTATACCGATTCTCGCGCACATGTTGACATGCGCGGCATAGCCGAGTTGTACGTGCTGCCCTCGGTGGTGAAAGTAAAAGATCATCTAGTCATTGAGTATCGAATGACGCTGTCTATTCCGCTGTGAATGTATAATTTTAATAACAGGATTCCAAGTTTTATCCAGTTGAAAGCCGTTGTCACGATTTATAAGATTATCGGCAAGACGTATTTCCACTGATTCCTTGATTACGGAATCCCAAAATCCGGAAACCGGAGCTAAAATTTTTGTTCCATTGTATTCCATTGAATGTCTCAATGAAATACAGTGCTCTGCTACTGCCGATTTTGACGGTTGCCGCAGACGGGTGTATCTTTCATGTTCTGTACATCGTTCATGGACAGTTCTTGTCGTCTGGCCAATATATGCAGAGCCACATTCACAGGGAATTTTGTAGACGCCTGCTTTCTTCAGTTGTAAATCGTCTTTAACGGATCCAGCCAGGGCCCGGTTCTTTGCTGATGGACGGAAGATAACCTTGATTTTATTCTTCTTCAGGAATCGGCCTATTTTCGACGACACATTCCCGGCGTATGGAAGAAACGCAGTTGATTTAAAGTCGTCATCAGCGTCCTCAGTGCGCTGCTTCTTGTTATGACAGTTGCGCATGGCCTTTCTTATTTGGCGTGAAGTGTAGCTATTCTCTTTAAAAACCTTCTCTAAGTGTTCTAATTCTGCGAGGAGGTTTTCATCGTCCGATATTACATGCGCTCGATGTATTAAGGTACTGAGAACACCGGCTGTTTGTGCTGGGTGGTGGCAGCTTGACGCCTGGAGATACAGATCTGTGTGAGTCGGTTTCCTGTACACAGAATGTCCTAATGACCCATCATTTTTACGGCATACTAGCACGTCTAGAAATGGTAAAGTGCCATCTTTTTCAATCTCCATCGTGAATTTGATGTTCTCATGTAAAGAGTTTAAATGATGAAGGAATTTCTCCAGTTCCTGTCTGCCATGAGGCCATACAACAAAAGTATCATCTACGTACCGCCAGAAGACCGTAGGCTTTAAGACAGCAGACTCAAGTGCTTTCTCCTCAAAGTCCTCCATAAAGAGATTAGCTACCACAGGGGACAAAGGCTCCCCATGGCGACGCCGTCTGTTTGTTCAAAGAATTCGTCATTGAATAGAAAGTACGTTGAGGAGAGTATATGTTCAAACAAGGCCGTCATTTCTGCACTGAATAGGTTACCAATAAGATGTAACGATTCCATTAAAGGCACTTTGGTAAATAGTGAGACCACATCAAAGCTGACTAATAAATCCGAGCTGCTAAGCTTAACTTCCTTCAAGCGACTGACAAAATCCTCGGAATTACGTATATGGTGGCAAGATATTTTGCTGTAGAATAGGTGGCAGCACCAATATTACTCACTATTAATCGTAGTGGGGCACCATCCTTGTGTATCTTGGGAAGACCGTAGAGTCTTGGTGGTACTGCATTGTGTGGTCTCAATCTCTTGATAATTTGTTCAGGTAGAGAACAGTCGTTCAAAAGGGTAGCAGTTTTCCTTGATATTCGGCTTGTTGGGTCCTTTTCAATTCTGCGGTACGTGGAATCATTTAGCTGACAATATATCTTGTCGTAGTAGGCTTCCCTTGTCAGAAGAACTGTGGCGTTACCCTTATCCGCAGGCAGTACGACTGTGCTAGTATCTTCTCTGAGGCTACAGAGAGCAGCTCTTTCAGCTGGCGAGATGTTACTCCGTTGTGGCGCACATTTCAACAACGTTCGGCAAGATTCACGTCGAATTTTGGGATTCCGTAATCAAGGAATCAGTGGAAATACGTCTTGCCGATAATCTTATAAATCGTGACAACGGCTTTCAACTGGATAAAACTTGGACTCCTGTTATTAAAATGATACATTCACAGCGGAATAGACAGCGTCATTCGATACTCAATGACTAGATGATCTTTTACTTTCACCACCGAGGGCAGCACGTACAACTCGGCTATGCCGCGCATGTCAACACGTGCGCGAGAATCGGTATAAATACCGCGACTGCACCTGGGCTCTTCAGTAGTTGTGTACTCACCTGATGATGGCCGGACGTCTCTGGGCCGAAATATCGTGGCAGAATGTCTACGGGATCCGGCTGCATACCCGGAAATTATTAGAAGAACAAATACGCCGGGAAAATTTCAGAAGTCACATCAAATACCTTTACGGGGAGAAGATGGTTCAGGATATCCACGTACTGGATAAATTACGTGAGAAAAGAGCAAGGTTGCTGTGTTCACTAAATTTTTTACTGAAATGTAGAAACAATAACTTGATTCCAACTTTCACCAGAGTTGCTCATTTTATTAATAGTGTGGCCGACAACAATATAAAACGCAAGGCGAGTCTGGCTTTATTAAGAGAACGAATCCGTTATACGCGTCGTGAGTTAGACACTGTTGCCAGGAATTAATATTATTTACATCTGAAGATTGCAGCAAAATGTTCTTCCCTTAGCTGGGACTGGATTGACGGTGTATCTTGGGCCAAGGCAGACTGGGCTCACAGGAACAGTACGAACAGGCAAAGTGCGAAGTTTAGCCAACTCGTAACACGAAAGCCGTAAGAAGCTATCTCTGGACGATCCGTGGTGAACCTTACGGAGAAATCGTTTGACGATGCGACGATTTCAGTGCTTGCGAAAGGTTTAAACTTCGCCCCTACTCCTGTTTCACTGCCTTTAACGGATTTCATCAGTTCCATTGAGGAAACTATTAGTCGTCTCCCTGCGGATAATGCAGACGAAATTCGACGTGAATCTTGCCGAACGTTGTTGAAATGTGCGCCACAACGGAGTAACATCTCGCCAGCTGAAAGAGCTGCTCTCTGCAGCCTCAGAGAAGATAATAGCACAGTCGTACTGCCTGCGGATAAGGGTAACGCCACAGTTCTTCTGACAAGGGAAGCCTACTACGACAAGATATATTGTCAGCTAAATGATTCCACGTACCGCAGAATTGAAAAGGACCCAACAAGCCGAATATCAAGGAAAACTGCTACCCTTTTGAACGACTGTTCTCTACCTGAACAAATTATCAAGAGATTGAGACCACACAATGCAGTACCACCAAGACTCTACGGTCTTCCCAAGATACACAAGGATGGTGCCCCACTACGATTAATAGTGAGTAATATTGGTGCTGCCACCTATTCTACAGCAAAATATCTGGCCTCACTACTAAAGCCGTATGTGGGTAAGTGTTGCCACCATATACGTAATTCCGAGGATTTTGTCAGTCGCTTGAAGGAAGTTAAGCTTAGCAGCTCGGATTTATTAGTCAGCTTTGATGTGGTCTCACTATTTACCAAAGTGCCTTTAATGGAATCGTTACATCTTATTGGTAACCTATTCAGTACAGAAATGACGGCCTTGTTTGAACATATACTCTCCTCAACGTACTTTCTATTCAATGACGAATTCTTTGAACAAACAGACGGCGTCGCCATGGGGAGCCCTTTGTCCCCTGTGGTAGCTAATCTCTTTATGGAGGACTTTGAGGAGAAAGCACTTGAGTCTGCTGTCTTAAAGCCTACGGTCTTCTGGCGGTACGTAGATGATACTTTTGTTGTATGGCCTCATGGCAGACAGGAACTGGAGAAATTCCTTCATCATTTAAACTCTTTACATGAGAACATCAAATTCACGATGGAGATTGAAAAAGATGGCACTTTACCATTTCTAGACGTGCTAGTATGCCGTAAAAATGATGGGTCATT
Organism: Schistocerca gregaria; assembly: GCF_023897955.1. Taxonomy (NCBI): domain Eukaryota; kingdom Metazoa; phylum Arthropoda; class Insecta; order Orthoptera; family Acrididae; genus Schistocerca; species Schistocerca gregaria. The sequence continues at coordinate 364,097,898 of NC_064920.1, forward strand.
AGGACATTCTGTGTACAGGAAACCGACTCACACAGATCTGTATCTCCAGGCGTCAACCTGCCACCACCCAACACAAACAGCCGGTGTTCTCAGTACCTTAATACATCGAGCGCATGTAATATCGGACGATGAAAACCTCCACGCAGAATTAGAACACTTAGAGAAGGTTTTTAAAGAGAATGGCTACACTTCACGCCAAATAAGAAAGGCCATGCGCAACTGTCATAACAAGAAGCAGCGCACTGAGGACGCTGATGACGACTTTAAATCAACTGCGTTTCTTCCATACGCCGGGAATGTGTCGTCGAAAATAGGCCGATTACTGAAGAAGAATAAAATCAAGGTTATCTTCCGTCCACCAGCAAAGAACCGGGCCCTGGTTGGATCCGTTAAAGACGATTTACAACTGAAGAAAGCAGGCGTCTACAAAATTCCCTGTGAATGTGGCTCTGCATATATTGGCCAGACGACTAGAACTGTCCATGAACGATGTACAGAACATGAAAGATACACCCGTCTGCGGCAACCGTCAAAATCGGCAGTAGCAGAGCACTGTATTTCATTGGGACATTCAATGGAATACAATGGAACAAAAATTTTAGCTCCGGTTTCCGGATTTTGGGATTCCGTAATCAAGGAATCAGTGGAAATACGTCTTGCCGATAATCTTATAAATCGTGACAACGGCTTTCAACTGGATAAAACTTGGACTCCTGTTATTAAAATGATACATTCACAGCGGAATAGACAGCGTCATTCGATACTCAATGACTAGATGATCTTTTACTTTCACCACCGAGGGCAGCACGTACAACTCGGCTATGCCGCGCATGTCAACACGTGCGCGAGAATTGGTATAAATACCGCGACTGCACCTGGGCTCTTCAGTAGTTGTGTACTCACCTGATCATGGCCGGACGTCTCTGGGCCGAAATATCGTGGCAGAATGTCGACGGAATCCGGCTGCATACCCGGAATTTATTAGAAGAGGCGTTGAGTTATTTGACAGGCAATTAAAAAGAGGATCGGAAGTAGAAACGTCAGCGCCAGCCTAAGAAGAGTGATCCGTTTCTCTTTGTATTGGACAGCCACATACATTTATTGATAAACATGACAAAATTCAGACAGGACAGTTTTAGACACAGAACATCGATGTTTCATCACCTCCAGAATTCATTTTCGAACCTACAGTAAATACCAAGTGCTCCTTGCTTTTCGGAAGTTAGGGCATTAGCATAGTCAACCCGCTAGGTCTAACTCTTAATAATATTGTTGCTTTCATAACAGAGTGTAGAACAAATGTGACTTCCTTTCCCACTGTTCCAGATAAGAGCTAGTCAACATTAACTCCATTGTACCATTGGTCCAAACGCATACAGAAGATACTGAGGTGTTCAAAGATCAAAGAACTGTTTCACGCGTGTCTTGCGGCGCATACAGTTCTATTTTTACTAAAGGAATCGTAGCGAAGGGTAAAATAAAGGTAGAAATTCTCGTTGACTTTTACAAAAGCACATATTATCTTATTACATTGTTCTGCTGCGCTTAATCTCTTCGCCCTAGTAAAGACAGTCAGTCCTGAAGTTTCGTTTTCGCTCAGTTGTTACCGTAACTACACAGAAATGATTGAGATTGATATGATATTAGTAGGAGCATCCAGGGAACCGTCCCAGAATTAGTTTCGTTTATTGAAGGTTATAAAGCCCAGACAGTATTATGAACAGAAAGTTGGTTGACAACGAAAGTGAACAAGAACGAAATCCTAAGTGCAGGTTCATACATTTACAGTAAGGTTAGTCATCAACGATGGTGGTGTATTTATTGTGGTAAAGGACTCGATAATATCTAGCGAGATTATCATGTGTTCCGAATGTGAATTAATCTGGCTGAACTTAAGCGCTAAAGGTCGGTGAAAAATAGTAATCGGATGCTTTTATAGACCGCTTGGATTAGGAGCTGTAGTGGTGGAGCGCTTCTGAGAGAACTTACAGACTATCTTTTGTTCTTTGGGGCCCACAGTGCAAGCAATGTCTTTTAATGGCATGATTATTACGAATATCAGACAGCTACTCTGCTCTTTAAATTGTAATTATTTTATAAATTATTCGCGATGATGAGGCAATACTGACCCTACGACTTATCTTAGAGGCTAGATTAAGGAAAGGCAAACCTACCTTTCTAGCATTTGTAGACTTAGAGAAAGCGTTTGACAATGTTGACTGGAATACTCTCTTTCAAATTCTGAAGGTGGCAGGGGTAAAATACAGGGAGCGAAAGGCTATTTACAATTTGTACAGAAACCAGATGGCAGTTATAAGAGTCGAGGGCTATGAAAGGGAAGCAGTGGTTGGGAAGGGAGTGGGACATGGTTGTAGCCTCTCCCCGATGTTATTCAATCTGTATACTGAGCAAGCAGTAAAGGAAACAAAAGAAAAATTCGGAGTAGATATTAAAGTCCATGAAGAAGAAATAAAAACATTGAAATCCGCCGATGACATTGTAATTCTGTCAGAGACAGAAAAGGACTTGGAAGAGCAGTTGAACGGAATGGGAAGTGTTTTGAAAGGAGGATATAAGATGACCATCAACAAAAGCAAAACAAGGATAATGGAATGTAGTCGAATTAAGCCGGGTGATGCTGAGGGAATTAGATCAGGAAATGAGACGCTTGAAGTAGTAAAGGAGTTTTGCTATTTGGGGAGCAAAATAACTGATGTTGGTCGAAGTAGAGAGGATATGAAATGTAGACTGGCAATGGCAAGGAAAGCATTTCTGAAGAAGAGAAATTTGTTAACATCGAGTATAGATTTAAGTGTCAGGAAGTCGTTTCTAAAAGTATTTGTATGGAGTGTAGCCATGTATGGAAGTGAAACATGGACGATAAATAGTTTGGACGAGAAGAGAATATAAGCTTTCGAATTGTGGTGCTACAGAAGAATGCTGAAGATTAGATGGGTAGATCACATAACTAATGAGGAAGTATTGAATAGGATTGGAGAGAAGTTTGTGGCACAACTTGACTAGAAGAAGGGATCGGTTGGTAGGACATGTTCTGAGGCATCAAGGGATCACCAGTTTAGTATTGGAGGGCAGCGTGGAGCGTAAAAATCGTAGAGGGAGACCAAGAGATGAATACACTAAGCAGATTCAGAAGGATGTAAGTTGCAGTAGGTACTGGGAGTTGAAGAAGCTTGCACAGGATAGAGTAGCATGGAGAGCTGCATCCAACCAGTCTCACGACTGAAGACCACAACAACAACAACAACAACATTCACGATGAGCCCATTTCCGCATATTTCCATCATCAGATGCTTTATAAATACGAATACATATATTTCGACATTACTAGCCTATATACAAACATCCCAATCCAGGGAACAATAGACATCATAGAACAAAACCTACTCAAATTTAGGAAAATCTCAATGCCAGGCACTACAGATTACTTCGAGTTTGGTAGTAAAACATACACATAAAAAGAGAGAGTCGCGATGGGATGTAGCATTGCTGGAACCATAGCTGACATATTCCTTAACAGTTTGGAAGAACAATTCTTCGAAACAAAAAAATGCAACTAATCAAAAAATCATATGCTATTACAGATACGTAGACGACACTTGAATGCTTATAGAATGACATGGACGAAATACATAAAGCACTGAATCAGTTACACCCGAAAATGAAATTTTTAATAGAGCACAAGACAATTAAATTTATCGACCTAGCTATTAAGAACGCTGCTAACAACAAACATTGCTTCGAAATTTATAGAAAGCCAACCATAACATACTGTATTATCAATGCACACTCATTTCATCCAAAAGCCCACAAAACTCGCAATCTTCCACACAATGCTTTACAGATTAATAAATTTGCCAGTATAAGATGATGCAATTGAGAAGTAAATAAAAATCTTAGCATACATAGCGTAGGAAAACGATTATGGCCCCAAAATTGTAACACAATTATACTAGAATAAAACACAATCAGACAGGCTCAATATACATGAAGAAATAACACGAAACATACAGAAAACGAAAAAGAAGGAAACAACATACGTCATCACTACTTATCTAGGAAACATTTCAAACAAAATTTGTCAATAAAACTATTGCTCATCAAAATACACACAGCCTCAAACAAAAAATCAATAAAGACAGCTCGAAAATTCCCTACACAACAAACCTGGCATTTACAAATGTGTATGTAGGTAACACATGCCGCAAATTCTGCACAGGACAAACCGGTAGGATCTTCATAATTAGATACAAAGATCACACCAGAAAAAATGGAAATATCCTATCCATATTTTTTCAACATCTACAAACAGAAAAAATAGGTCATAGTTACAGACCATTACATTCAGACCATCGTTTACTTATGTATTTATAGAGCACCTGATGATGGAAATTTGCCGAAATGGGCTCATTGTGAATAATTTAAAAAATGAAAACTATTTAATGAGCAATGTAGCTTACTGATATTAGTAATAATTACAGGCTGTCATTAACAATTTTCCTGATCATGCTGTTGTAATGATGGATGACTTCAACTTGCCAGGTATGCGCTGGGAGAGTCAAGCTGTCAAAACTGATGCTTGAGACAGGGGTTTTTGTGACAGTGCACTGAATGTCTTACCCGAAAATACGGAGTTCCCCAAGGAATTGTGATAGGACTTTTACTGTTAACAATGTATATAAATGATCTAGTAGACAGCAGCGGATGCTCTTTAAGGGGAGTTAGAACGGAAAAACCGGAAAGATAAAATGAATCAGAGTCTGTGTCGGTATGGGTTAAAGGTGCACTGAATTGTGCAAAGATTAAAGCTGTTGGTGATGTCACGCATTATTATAGAAACTGAAATAAAGTGCCTGTTCTTTCCTTGAGAAAATAAAAAATATCAATAAATATTAGACGGCAGCAAAAAGAAACCTATTGGGTCATGGTCAATGACCCATCACCAGTCCCCGATACTGATTGACCAACTGACACTGACATCTCAGAGGGGGGAACAACAATGAGAATGGGGGGAGACGTGCTCCCATCTTTGATTATATACGATGGGGGGGGGGGGGACCCAGAAGAAACCGGATTGTTGTCATAAAACATTTATTGATGAACCTGTTTACAAAATTACTTCAGTCACCTTCAAAATACTCTCCATTACATGTGATGCACTTGTCAAGTCTCTTTTCCCACTGTTGGTAGCATGTTTGAAACTCTTCAAGCTTGATATTGTCCAGTGCCCTTTCCGAAGCTGTTTTTACCGCCTCCACATCGTCACAACGCTCCCCTTTTAGCGTTTTTCTCATTTGTGGAAATAGGAAAAAGTCGCACGGGGCTATGTCAGGCGAATACGGAGCGTGGGGAAAGGCAGACCACCTCTAAGATGCCAAATAGTGGGTCACTCGTAAGGCCATGTGTGCTGGGGCGTTGTCATGATGCAGAAACCAGCCACCTGATCGCCAAAGTTCTGGGCGTTTCCTCCTCACATCCTCTCCCAGACGCCTTAAAACATTCAAGTAAAAGTGCTGGTTAACACTCTGGCCAGGGGGAACGAATTCCCGATGCACAATTCCACGAACATCAAGAAAGACAATGATCATCGTGTTCACATTTGACCTCACTTGCCTTGCTTTTTCTAGTCTGGGAGAGTTGGGAGTCCTCCACTGGCTTGACGCTTGCTTGGTTTCTGGGTCACACCTGTAACACCAACTCTCATCCCCTATAATGACTTTGTTCAAGAAGTTTGGATCACGTGCAATCTCTGTTTTCAAGTCCTGATACACATTCATGCGGATGATTTTTTGCTCCTGTGCGAGAAGGCGCAGAACAAATTTAGCAGCAACACGTCTCATGTGCAAATCCTCACTCAACCGCTGCCACGATCTCCAACTGATTCCTGTCACGGCTAAAATTTGGTCGATCGTTTGGCGACGATCCTCGTTGATCTTTTGGAGGGCCTTTTCAATGTTCTCCTCATTTCGCGATGTTGAAGGACGTGCAGAACGAGCTTGGTCTTCAACACACATCTCACCACGCTTAAAGCGCCGAAACCACTAGAAAACCTGTGTGTGGCTCATAGCGCCCTCCTGGAAAACTTCCTATGGCATTTGGTGTGTCTCCGTTGCAGTTTTTTTTGAGCAGGAAGCAAAATTTCACATACACTCTTTGTTATTTTAAAGTTGCCGTAACGACTTCGCAGAGGTAAGCCGCCAACAGTCAGAGAAACACAATACCACACTTGCACATTCAGCTCTACACTGACGCCATCTGCACAGCTGTTTCATGAAAGTCTCTACTTACACCATCTAGCGTGAGAACCCTGTCCTACGTCTACGAGTGGCAGTGCCCTAGGAGTCCGTTTTCTTCTGGGTCCCCCCTCATATATTGCTACGATATATATCTTGGATATGCCAGTGTACTATGCGCGTGCTGTGCCGTCTCGGGGGCTCGTACCTCAAGTATTTCCAGGGACGAGCCGGGCTATTGCTCCGCGACCGAAAGTTAGTAAAGGACTCGGCTCGCTGTTGGCGGCCGGAAGCTGCGGTCTGATAGCTGGCAGCTATGTAAGTGACGTTTCTGGTAAGACGGCTTCAGTCGTCTAGTTGCCGCACGTGCAGCATCATTGACACAGACTAATTATGATATATATATATATACTCCTGGAAATGGAAAAAAGAACACATTGTCACCGGTGTGTCAGACCCACCATACTTGCCCCGGACACTGCGAGAGGGCTGTAAAAGCAATGATCACACGCACGGCACAGCAGACACACCAGGAATCGCGGTGTTGGCCGTCGAATGGCGCTAGCTGCGCAGCATTTGTGCACCGCCGCCGTCAGTGTCAGCCAGTTTGCCGTGGCATACGGAGCTCCATCGTAGTCTTTAACACTGGTAGCATGCCGCGACAGCGTGGACGTGAACCGTATGTGCAGTTGACGGACTTTGAGCGAGGGCGTATAGTGGGCATGCGGGAGGCCGGGAGGACGTACCGCCGAATTGCTCAACACGTGGGGTGTGAGGTCTCCACAGTACATCAATGTTGTCGCCAGTGGTCGGCGGAAGGTGCACGTGCCCGTCGACCTGGGACCGGACCGCAGCGACGCGTGGATGCACGCCAAGACCGTAGGATCCTACGCAGTGCCGTAGGGGACCGCACCGCCACTTCCCAGCAAATTAGGGACACTGTTGCTCCTGGGGTATCGGCGAGGACCATTCGCAACCGTCTCCATGAAGCTGGGCTACGGTCCCGCACACCGTTAGGCCGTCTTCCGCTTACGCCCCAACATCGTGCAGCCCGCCTCCAGTGGTGTCGCGACAGGCGTGAATGGAGGGACGAATGGAGACGTGTCGTCTTCAGCGATGAGAGTGGCTTCTGCCTTGGTGCCAATGATGGTCGTATGCGTGTTTGGCGCCGTGCAGGTGAGCGCCACAATCAGGACTGCATACGACCGGGGCACACAGGGCCAACACCCGGCATCATGGTGTGGGGAGCGATCTCCTACACTGGCCGTACACCTCTGGTGATCGTTGAGGGGACACTGAATAGTGCACGGTACATCCAAACCGTCATCGAACCCATCGTTCTACCATTCCTAGACCGGCAAGGGAACTTGCTGTTCCAACAGGACAATGCACGTCCGCATGTATCCCGTGCCACCCATCGTGCTCTATAAGGTGTAAGTCAACTATCCTGGCCAGCAAGATCTCCGGATCTGGGACTGGATGAAGCGTCGTCTCACGTGGTCTGCACGTCCAGCACGAACGCTGGTCCAACTGAGGCGCCAGGTGGAAATGGCATGGCAAGCCGTTCCACAGGACTACATCCAGCATCTCTACGATCGTCTCCATGGGAGAATAGCAGCCTGCATTGCTGCGAAAGGTGGATATACACTGTACTAGTGGCGACATTGTGCATGCTCTGTTGCCTGTGTCTATGTGCCTGTGGTTCTGTCAGTGTGATCATGTGATGTATCTGACCCCAGGAATGTGTCAATAAAGTTTCCCCTTCCTGGGACAATGAATTCACGGTGTTCTTATTTCAATTTCCAGGAGTGTATTTGCAACTGAAAATGATGCAGCAGCATCTTCATTGCCCCTGCAGAACGCGTCTGAAAATTATCTTGAAGAAGAAAACGCACGATAGTTATGTAATGTTGGCTGCATAACTTCAGGCGAAATTTCTTACCAGGCCCTCGTACTTGGCGGGAGAGAATATTGTTCTAGGTTCCTTTATGAGCTCCCTGTGTGCTCAGAACTAAAAACAACGACGTAACACGATCGACGTGCACAAAAGACAGTGCCCAACACACCTGTGCAGAACTTCATTGAATTTTCACTGTGGTTTCCATTTCGCGACCGATCGTTCCTTACTTTCCGAATAACCCTCGTAGATTATCAGCATTTTATGTTAGTTCATATATTGTGCAATGTGAGCCAGAATCAGTTAGATGTGCTTGTTTTTTTAACAACTTTACATGATCTTTTACAAAAGACATTGAATAGTAAGTGGACATCACTTTCATCAGCTTGTATGGTTTCCAGACTTTTCCCCACTCCGTTTGTGGAGGTGGATAAGAAAGTAAACTGAGAAGGTAGAAGGAATGAGAGTGAATGTAAATGCAAGAGAAGAATTCTTCCCTTACTTTACTTGTGATAGGAGCCTTCGACCATTCGATTCATGTGTATATTCATATTGTATACTGTAGACTCAGTACTGTTTGGTATGTAATGCAGCAACTGCATATCCCAACCCCTAGACAATGAAACCAGTCAAAACTTTGAATATTTCAACTTTGAGTCAGAAGGTACGTAGTTGAGGGCCACCTCACCACATCATTATTATTGGCAACCCTTCAGCGTGTACTACAGTGTGAAATGTCTGAAAGCAAGAGATATGGTCTGGCGAAAGTTTTTATGGCATTCCCTGGGTGATCTCGTCATTCTGGAAAGCTCAACATTTCAACAAAAGCATGCATCTGCCCTTGGGGACGATGACCACTGCTATATGCAGTTTGTTTTTCCTCGACATGATGGCATCTACCAGCAGGACAATGCGATGCGTCACAACTTGCAGTGTACATCCGTGGTATGAAGAGTATCAGAATGAGTTTACCATACTCCATTGGCCACCAAACTCTCCGCGTTTATACCCAATCGACAATCTGTGAGACCACTTCAATCGAGTAGTACGTGCTATGGATCCACAACCGAGAAGACTAGTGCAGCTGGCCATAGCACTTGGAGCCTTCGTGGCTCCACATTCCTATCGGTATCTTCCAGAACATCATTGATTATCAGAGAGAGACGTCTTGCCGCAGTCTGTGCTACACACTGTAGTTATTCAGGTTTTTCACAGGTGATCACATTAATGTGACTGGAAATGTATTTGTAAGCACAAATCAGAATGTGCTTACTGGGAAGCTATGGTAGGCCGTGCGAATCGACGGCCATCTGGTGTGAGTGTGGATACACCACAATTTTTCAGGCTCTATACACCTATAAATGATGACCACACAACAGTCCGCCCCAGGTATCTAAGTGGCGCCGGCACGGTAGCTCATTGTGTTCGGTGAGAGAGCTAGTTGGCCTCTGTAATAAAAAAACTGAGTGGAAGGATCAACAAACGAACTTGAACGGATGTCATGTTTTGTCCGCAATGACCAAACACAAGGATCAGAAGAAAAGGTGGTCAGCGCGACAGAATGTCAATCGTAAGGACCCGGGTTCGATTCCCGGCTGCATCGGAGATTTTCTCCGCTCAGGGACTACGTAGATGTTGTGTTGTCGTAATCATCATCATTTCATCCCCATCGACACGCAAGTCGGCGAAGTGGCGTCAAATCGAAAGACTTGCACCTGGCGAACGGTCTACCCGACTGGAGGCCCCCGTCACACGACATTTACATTTGATCACACAACTTGTTGGGAATGGCTCGCTGTTGGAACGTAACGTTACTGTGGACAGTGTTCCGACATATCACCAGACGTGTGTGGGAAGTAGAGTACTAGCCATAAGGGGAGGATTCATTTAAGTGTGGAATTGTGATTTCAACGCATTGACGAGTATATCCGAGCATAAGGGGTGATAGATTCATTTCGTAAACGCCTGCACGGTATTCCAATCCAAGGTTCAACTGGGTCTGCCATTTTGTTCAGACGGGGCAGCAATCAGTCTGTAACATCATGGATATGTAGAACATCCTCTCGTCAGCTCCCCTAAGCATATCCTTACATGTTCTTTGTCGCACTATCGACTGAGATGTTTGTTACAGTACACCAACCCATATCGGTGATGTCTTTCCAACACTTTCGTCTGCGAGAGCGTTGCTAATTATCGCATACTACTGGACGCCTGTGCTTTATAGCACTTGCTTGAGAGAGACTTGGTGGGATGCAGCGCCCTCCAGAAGCGCTGACTGAAAATACGTGCAATCTGCTCTCGAAATCTGATTCGCTGGAAGACCTAAATGGTAAATAATTTCCTAGAACTGATGAGAATCGAAACACCAAGCCGTTGTGAGTGTGGACTTGCCATATTTTTTTCGGACGCTATAAACATATAAACGATATTCGCACCGCTTGTCTGAAATGTATATGTGTTCAAGTGTAAAGGTACTGAGGTCAGTGTTCTGACATATGCAAAGAAAACAATGTTGGTCAGAATATGTCCTATCATAAGGTAGGATGTAGATTTGGCACGGAAAACTGTAATTTCAGCGCATTAATAACCGTAAGGGTTATGAAGGATTTCATGGAGGATATTATGTGCAGTGATAAGGAGGACATAGAATTATGTGAAAAATTGATATTTCCAGAGCCACTACCATCAAGAGAAGGTATTTCCGATATTTTTCTAGTTCTAAAATGTCATGATATTTTTCTAGTTCTAAAATGTCATCAGATTGGTGCTGCAATCGTAATATTTAATAGTAATTAAACTGAAAAATATGTGGCTGGTTTCTTAGGAGGACTCAGCTCGGCTTACAGATATGTGGCGGAGCTAGTTAATGCCCAGAATAAATGGACATTTCCAGCTCAAGACGTGAAGAAAATTTTAATAGAAAAGAAGAGGCCTTGAAATTAAACGAGATATGGACAGTGGCGTTACGGAATCGATGAGTGATTTTTATCTATGACAGATTATTATCGATAGATAAATTTTTATCTTTGAATAGTTTTCTCTCTGCTACTATGTGCAAGCTAGACCACGCCCACTTTCCTTAGTATTTAGGCCGCTCTCCGTCGCCCGACTCGTCAGTCGGCAGGACTCAACGGGACCAGCCATACCTCTGAGGATGTCCAATGTAGTATTGGACGAAGCGTTAGGAATAGAAGTATTCCATGGACCACGGCCATATAACCTAGAAGAATTATCAACAACAGTACCATCCGGTCGTGAAAGCCTTTATTGTATGAGTGTCAAGTAGGGTTTGGAAACCAGGCAGTTGGAGGGTCAAATCCCTGATAGCCCCAAAATTTCCCACCAAATATGTCAGTTCTTGTACTGACCAATAGGAAGTAAGGAAAAACTGTCCCACACAGAGAGTATCGATTTAATTAATTAGTCAATCAATTTGATTGAGTGGGTGTAGTGTAAATGGACTATTTTCAAGACATCCACAGCCCAGCATTTTGGAGAGGGTTTGAGATTTACCATATACTCACTACTTTCTTCAGGAGTACAGCTGTACCTATGATGTCACATGACAGACACTCACTGTGCAGGAAGTAGCCACGTGAGAGAGAGAGGTAGAGAGAGAGAGAGAGAGAGAGAGAGAGAAGGAGGGAGGAAGAGGAAGAGGGAGAGGAGGGAGAGAGAGAGAAGGAGAGCATGTGTTTTGGTAGGAATTTTCCAGATATCAATATCAAAGAGTTGCTGCCACCTGATGCTTCGTCTGATAGGAAGTAACTGCAGGACCAAGCAGGGAGGGATTTGGAGGGAGGAGAGATGAGGAGGTTGCTTCTCCCGATGCCCTCTTCTGGTGGTATCATAAACTAACTCAGTCGGGATATGCACAGCAGAGCAAGCACATAGAGCAGCTGCTTCCACTGACATTATGTGGAAGATGTGTGCTTGGGAAGAAAATAGAAAGTGAGTCTGGTATCAGATTTCAGGGGAAGCTAATATCTGGTATGACTCATTTCTCCACAGGTAACTGGTGCCTCCAACTCGAGAACTTTGGATGGTAACTGTTTTGTGGTGCAGCACTTATAGAGATGTGATTGGGAACGGTTGGTTCAAATGGCTCTGTCACTATGGGTCTTAACTTCTAAGGTAATCAGTCGCCTAGAACTTAGAACTACTTAAACCTAACTAACCTATGGACATCACACACATCCATGCCTTAGGCAGGATTCGAACCTGCGACCGCAGCTGTCGCGCGGTTCCAGACTGTAGCGCCTAGAACCGCTCGGCCACCTCGGCCGGCGATTGGGAATGTTTTTGCTAGATATGGTTAGAGTGATATGTAACATTGTAATTAGGTGAGGTGAGTATTTTATGTTAATGTCGATTTCATGGCCGTATTTCTTGCGTGATCAGAAAAAAATGAAGTGTTTGTGTATTTAATTACTTCTTTTTGATGTATTTTATAAGACCTGCATCTTACAAATTTAAATAAATAGACATAAATGATGAGCATTTCCTGCCAAATATAGAGACCCAACCTGTTCAAATTGGTATGCAAATTAATTTTCTAAATATTATTATGCCCTCTGTAATGCCGTTGAATTTCCTGTTGTGAGATCCTTCCAGGTCCCAAGCTCAGCACAGACTGAGCGATTTTTCCCATCAACTATGGGGTGAGGATAGAGGGTAGAAGGGGTGTGGTGTGGGACATTCTCTGGTGGTGGCGGTGTGCATTAGATCAGTTGGTCCCTGCACATAAAGGAGAGTACACACAAGAAAATTTTCCCACAATACAACACCTGTCTGCAGCAGTGTAATTACGTAATTAGGACAAGTAGTTGCTGCACAAGGTAACAGTTGCATCTTCCAGTCTAACAGTGCAGCACAGACTGAGAATATCCCACCATTTTTCCAACTTGGGCGGGGAGAGGGAAGGGAGGGGCTGGGCTGTTCTCACCATTTCCAACAGGGTAGTATACAAAATGAAATAAAATAAACTACCCTGTGTCCTTCCTCTCCAATAGCTCAGCACAAACTGAGTCTTTTTCTCGCCAATTTCCAGATGGGGAGGAGGGCTGGGGATTAACCAGGGGTGGGAGAGGGTGACAATTGATCAATTTAATGACTTAGTCAATTAATTTGATAGCAAATGTGTGCTCATACTGGCGAGTAGAAGGGGGGTTGGATATTTCCCAGTGGTGTGAGGAAGGAGAGGGGTGTGGTGGGGTTTCGCAGAAGGACATATTATCGCCAGGGAGTCATAAATTAGTTAACATAACAACAGGCTAAGTGGAGGGCGAGGGGAAAAATATGTTTATGAATGTATGCTTGCTCCTCAATGTATGCAACCTGCACAAAAATGCGCCAGAACTCTCTGCTGTACTACTTATGGTATAGACAAACTTTGACAGATGTCGCACGAAGACAGATTTAAAAATACCATCCCTGGAATAGACTGGGCAAAACAGTTTGTGCAATGTCACAATGCTGTTTTGACACAAAGGGCAGTGAAAAACATCACATATGCAAGACCAGCAAATGATGAAGAAATCGTGAATGCATTCTTTGACAATTTGGAGATAAAGATCAGAGGTGTTCCACCTAAGAATGTGTTGAATTACGATGAACCACTTTAGTTGGTGATCCAGTGTAATTACCGCAAAGGGACCAAAGTATATTACATAAATTACAAAGCCGAAAAATTGTGTGACACATGGACAGAAAATTGCCCATCAGGAGCTAGGTATAACAGAACAAAGGTGGATGGTTTGACAGTGAGGGATTTGAGGATTGGCTTATTCAGTTACTCCTATCTTTCTTGAGACGCCAAGATCGTGTAAAGCCTGTTACATGCGACAACCTGAGCTCACATTTCAATCTCGAAATGCTGCGGTCGTGTGAAGAGTAGAATATAAAATTCATTGCATTGCCACGAAATGCACCTTAGCTTCTGCAACTGCTTGACATTGCATACTTTTAGGCTTTGAAAGTACAGTGGCAAAAGATCCCTGGAAACAGATGGTAATAGGCAAAAGGTGCTGCTATATGCCCAAGAACCAATTCCCCACCATGCTCAAGAAGCCGTGGGAATGAATGACCTCAAGAGGACATAATGTCAAAGCATGCTTCAGGGAAACTGGCACCTTCCCCTTGAATCACCAAATTGTACTGCAAAGGCTTCCATCATTCATGATGGTCCGGAAAACAAACCTCACTGCAAACATCAGTGACACTTTCATGGATTAACTCGTGCAGAAGAAAAATGAAGCAACTCAGAAGCATCGAACAGTGATGTGTAAAAGGGTAAATATTCCCGCAGGAAAGAGTATTTCTGCAGAAGACGTTCTTGCTGCCAGGAGGAATGAGCCATCCACTTCGAGAGAAAGAACTAAAACTGCAAGGAGTGATCCTCACCTGACAAAGACAACAGTAAACAAAGAGGATACACACAGCGATACTAACGAAGCTCATCTTCTGTACCCTATGCAGGATCAGATGACAGTGTAACCATGGATGCTGAGGACGAAGAAGATGGATCCAAAGACATTGATGAGTCCTCGCCAACCTGCCTGGTTACAGGCGATGAGAACCAACAGAGAACGTGTGTGAAGCGATGTATGTACTTGTCACATATGAAGGTAAATCGCATTCAAGACAAGTCACAAAAAGAACAACGAAGGGTTACATTGTGTTCCCTGTGGAAAAATATGGAAAAAAGTGGAAGTTGTCCTAGAAATAAGATCTTTTAGATCTATGCTGCACAAGACATTGTCCAACTCTTCAGCCCACTGGAGCTAGTGGTTGTCAAGGTATTTTTATTGTTAAGGAGTCAGAACTGTATGTGCTAGTCTGAGTTTTACCAGATGCCACTTTTTTTATTTTTTGGTTATTTGCATTTTGTCATCATTTTGTATCTGTTCGCAGTTATTCATTTATTTCTCAAATTCTTTAATGTGCATGATCTATCAATTTTTTCAGAATTTCTATGTTACAATTAGTTTTGAGTCATTGTGGTAGAGCCAATACTGGTACAAATAAAGAGTTGGTAGGCTAACATTTGGACAATCCTTTTTCTTTATTGTTTTTTGCCTGAAAAATGGTTCGTCCCAACATTACCCCAATCCATGGGGTAAAATTGGGGCAAAACTTGGCAAGGAATTGTTACAGAACAAAGTGCATTTCATATTCAAAAATACTAAAGTTAAATCTATCAAAGTAACCAACGTTTAGGCATTTAATACGTTAAAACTTTTCAGAAATCCAGCAAAATACTAAAATCGCTACTTACAGAGTCATATTTACCAATATGGAAGTTACTGTATTGTACGTTCTTCCCCCTTTCGCCATTGAAGGGCAAGATGGCCGCCGAGTGAAATCAAGATATTTTCTTTGTCCATTAAGAGAACTCATTTAAGAGGAAATAGCGTCAAATTTAAATTTTCTTTGTTTCGCATACTTGCTGTAGTGTCAGTTATTCTCACACAACTGAATATTAGCGTCCCAGCAGAGCTTTTTCTTGAAAAACCTTCGTGTTATCTGAAGTCCCGGCAATCGCGACATAGCCCGAAATTTTGCGTAACATAAACACAAAAAATTCTATTCACGTTTTCTTGATAGAGCAAAATTTGATAAGAAAAGGCAGTTACTAGTTTCATCAGTGTCTTTTGTTGCAATAAAAGTGTAATTAAATCGTATTTACCTAACACATTTCGTATAGTTTACTAGTTAAAATTGACGCGATCTAGGCCTAAATTTTTCGAGTTATAAACGTTTAAAAACCTGACCAAACAAGCTTCATAACGCAGATGCTCAAAAAGCAAAGAATTACTAATTCATTCTTCTGCCATTGCATCTCTAAATCAGTACAAAAACAACAACAACCGCTCATAAGATCTTTGTGTCGTTCTTGACAAATTTAAAATATTGTTTAAACTTAATTATTCTTTCGAAACTGACCATTAGTGAGAAATGTGAGAGCTGTTAAAGGGTAGTGAGTAGAGGGGTTTGTTGCCAATCTTGTAGGAAATATTTTCATTGAGTGGGATATAATAGAGAGGATGTTGGGAGAACAGAAGAGGCTCTCTCCTAGAATTGCAGGGTATAGAGTATGTAGTAGGCACATTTTGATTGGGGAACAGGAAAAGAAAATCTGTGCCCTTCAGGCACAGTTGGAGGAAGCAAGGAAGGAACTGATAAGGGTCAAGGGAGACAGGGAGGAGGGGGGTTGTTGGCAACTGGCAGCTGGTAGGAGGATAGGAAGAAAGAGAATGCAATCTGACAGTTTTATCAACACCAGAAACAGGTATCTATCTACCACTGCCAGAGTTAAGTGGAGAAGAGCCTCATATTGAACGATGAGCGGGAAATGTGCAGCACACTTCGATCGATGCCAAAAAGCCTAGGAATGTACGAAGTGTTAGGAAGAAGAAAGTGCTACTGCTAGGTAGTAGCCATGGGCGACGTGTAGGCCCTCAGTTATAGGAAAGCTTATGGGTAGCGTACCAGGCCACCAGTATCTTCAAGCCAAATGCACAGCTAACTCATGTGATAGAGGACTTAGGGTCTTTATGTAAGGACTTTACAAAAGAGGACCATGTAGTTATAGTGGGTGGGGCGGGAAACAGTTTGGACTGGGATGGGGCATATGACGTCGGTGGTGACCTGGACAAGATAGCTTCACTGATTTATGGCAGCAACATACATTTTATTGCGGTGTTCCGGCGTCATTATCGACGACACCTTGATAGAACTGTGAGGCGAATCAATGTGGGTTTAGGAATGGTTCTGAGCCCAGCCAGCTTTGCTTACATATCTCTGGTGCCTGTCAGGACTATCAGCAGATGGGGTTTCACTAGGCATGGCCTACACCTGAACAGAACTAGGAAGGGAAGATTGGTACAGCTGATTCATGAAAGATTAGGGGGTGGACCTTGGGCCACACACGGTCAAATACATGTTGTCATGGGTAGGAAAAGTAAGTCTTTTTCAGGATAAATCCAGACAACAGATTCCCATGCCTAAAGAGTATCTCCAGCAGTTTAACTGTCCCTAAGCTGGTCGTAGCTGGTTGTGTTCCAAAAATGAACAGCATAGTGAGAGAAGTGATGACACTTTCTTCAGGACCTGACCATCATTTTGCAGGTCAACGCTCAAGCACGAACAGTGCAAGCTGTTACAGATTTGTTTGACTGATGGGGCTGCTAAGTGTTATACCACCTACTGCACTCCCCTGATTTAAGTCTTCGTGAGTTCAACTCGATTTCTAAACAAAAGGAAACGCTTCAAGGCATTCGCTTGAGAACTGCTACAAATTCGTCAGGCCGCGCGGGATTAGCCGAGCAATCTCAGGCGCTGCAGTCATGGACTGTGCGGCTGGTCCCGGCAGAGGTTCGAGTCCTCCCTCAGGCATGGGTGTGTGTGTTTGTCCTTAGGATAATTTAGGTTAAGTAGTGTGTAAGCTTAGGGACTGATGACCTTAGCAGTTAAGTCCCGTAAAACCGTAAAATTTAAAAAAAAATAATCGTCAGGCAATATAGCGCGCCGCTCGAGCTGTCAACACAACTGGCACTGCTAAGACTATCCTACGACTTCCATATAGGCGACAACCGGTTATACGCAATGCTGGTGACTACTTTGAAGGTCAGTAAAATTTGGTAACACGTATCTATTTTGTACGAGCTGTAAACAAATAGTTGACACTATGAAAGCCTCGTATATCTTTGTAAAAAGGGATCTACGGATGAATAAAACAACAACAACTGCTACTACTATGATTAAATTGCAAGGGAAGCGAACAGTGTACACACACTTGAGAGTGGCTGGCTATGTATGGATATGCTACATCATTTTTGGTGTACCCAAACTGCTGTTAGTCCAGTATCAAAAACCACAATAATCTCATTATTCCAAATTTTTCCCTTGAGCTGTTCCTTGCGTTGTGTTTTAATCACTTCACATTTGGCTATTGTTATATACAGGGTGTATCATAATTAATGGCGTAAACGCACACAGTTGAAAGTAAACAATACTAGAAGCAAAAAATTCAAAGTAAACATAAGGTCGAAAGAGCTACGAGCAATTTTTCATCTTCGGTACTGTGAAACGAATCTCTTCACTGCACGCTCTTTGCTTTACATATTTTGGGAAGTGGCAGTATGGACCAAAACAAGAAAAAACGTCCAATAAACAGTGCTATAAAATGCATACTTTACAAGTTATCAGCACTTGTTCGTTAGAAAGAAGAGTTATGTTTCAAAATAGCGAAGTGAAAAGAGTCATATGAAGCCATAATATAAAGTATCTGTTTATATGGAGCGGAATCCTGGAAAAGGACAAAATAAGATAAAAGAAGACTCGAAGCCTTGAAAATTGATTTTTTGAAAAGAATTTGTGGAATTTCAAGACGAGAGAAGATCCCAAATAAGGAAATGAAGTAAATTAAAACTCCAATGTACATTAATCTTCGAAGAGGTGGAGAAACGGCGTTCAAGATTGTATGGGCACGTGATGAGACAGGGAATGAACCACTGCCAAAAAATGTATTGTTAGCAATCTCCATACACGAGAAAAACAGGAAGATTCTGTACAGAAAGGACAAATCTAGTGGTGGAGGACATGCAAAGAAGAAATTTGAAGGAAGATTTGTGCAATGATCTGAAGATTTCCTTTCTAGGTTGCGAGAAATGACTTAAAGAGCAGTAAACAACTCGCAAAAAGAAATACTGGTCAAAAATTAGCTGTTTCCTTTCTGTAACGATCTTGTTCACGAGATTTTACTCTGTCTTCCTTTCTTCATTCCTTCACTTCATTCCGCCTTTTATATAACAATACGCTCCAACTACTTAACTAAAATAGTTAAAGTATTCGTGTCAAACACGTAGAGATACTTCAAAGCAACCCATGTGTGCATATCTAAGAACGTGGACGTATATGATGCACTCCGAGGATATCTGCTCTGATTTAAAAACGTGGCAGCAAGGACGATATACTTCTAATCATATGTCTGCCCTGCAGGAAATATACACTCCTGGAAATTGAAATAAGAACACCGTGAATTCATTGTCCCAGGAAGGGGAAACTTTATTGACACATTCCTGGGGTCAGATACATCACATGATCACACTGACAGAACCACAGGCACATAGATACAGGCAATAGAGCATGCACAATGTCGGCACTAGTACAGTGTATATCCACCTTTCGCAGCAATGCAGGCTGCTATTCTCCCATGGAGACGATCGTAGAGATGCTGATGTAGTCCTGTGGAACGGCTTGCCATGCCATTTCCACCTGGCGCCTCAGTTGGACCAGCGTTCGTGCTGGACGTGCAGACCGCGTGAGACGACGCTTCATCCAGTCCCAAACATGCTCAATGGGGGACAGATCCGGAGATCTTGCTGGCCAGGATAGTTGACTTACAGCTTCTAGAGCACGTTGGGTGGCACGGGATACATGCAGACGTGCATTGTCCTGTTGGAACAGCAAGTTCCCTTACCGGTCTAGGAATGGTAGAACGATGGGTTCGATGACGGTTTGGATGTACCGTGCACTATTCAGTGTCCCCTCGACGATCACCAGAGGTGTACGGCCAGTGTAGGAGATCGCTCCCCACACCATGATGCCGGGTGTTGGCCCTGTGTGCCTCGGTCGTATGCAGTCCTGATTGTGGCGCTCACCTGCACGGCGCCAAACACGCATACGACCATCATTGGCACCAAGGCAGAAGCGACTCTCATCGCTGAAGACGACACGTCTCCATTCGTCCCTCCATCCACGCCTGTCGCGAGACCACTGGAGGCGGGCTGCACGATGTTGGGGCGTGACAGGAAGACGGTCTAACGGTGTGCGGGACCGTAGCCCAGCTTCATGGAGACGGTTGCGAATGGTCCTCGCCGATACCCCAGGAACAACAGTGTCCCTAATTTGCTGGGAAGTGGCGGTGCGGTCCCCTACGGCACTGCGTAGGATCCTACGGTCTTGGCGTGCATCCACGCGTCGCTGCGGTCCGGTCCCAAGTCGACGGGCACGTGCACCTTCCGCCGACCACTGGCGACAACATCGATGTACTGTGGAGACATCACGCCCCACGTGTTGAGCAATTCGGCGGTACGTCCACCCGGCCTCCCGCATGCCCACTATACGCCCTCGCTCAAAGTCAGTCAACTACACATACGGTTCATGTCCACGCTGTTGCGGCATGCTACCAGTGTTAAAGACTGCGATGGAGCTCCGTATGTCACGGCAAACTGGCTGACACTGACGGCGGCGGTGCATAAATGCTGCGCAGCTAGCGCCATTCGACGGCCAACACCGCGGTTCCTGGTGTGTCCGCTGTGCCGTGCGTGTGATCATTGCTTGTACAGCCCTCTCGCAGTGTCCGGAGCAAGTATGGTGGGTCTGACACACCGATGTCAATGTGTTCTTTTTTCCATTTCCAGGAGTGTACATATCAAATATATCTGACAATATGATACTTGTAAATCTGATGAGATTGATTTGCATCCAGCTAATTATACTAGGGACAGTCCTCAATTTTTACTCTCACCCCGACAAAATAAAGTTGTGTAATAATTTTTTTGTATGTTTGCAGGGGCATGTTTGCTGGCCTCGTACACGTTGAAATCCCGTCGTCGAAGTGCTGTATAAAGTGGAGATGCGATGTGCTATATTGTTTTGGCTCCTTTAGCAGAATCTACTCTGTAGGAATCAACATGGATTCCGGAAACAGCGATCGTGTGAGATCCAACTCGCTTTATTTTTTCATGAGACCCAGAAAATATTAGATTCAGCTCCCAGGTAGATGATATTGACCTTGACTTCTGGAAGGCGTTCGGTACAGTTCCACACCGTCACCTGATAAGTAAGAGCCTGCGGAATATCAGACCAGCTGTGTGGCTGGATTGAAGAGTTTTTAGCAAACAGAACACAGCATGTTGTTCTCAATGGAGAGACGGCTACAGACGTTAAAGTAACCTCTGACGTGCCACAGGGGAGTGTTACGGGACCACTGCTTTTCACAATATATATAAATGACCTAGTAGATAGTGTCGGAAGCTCCATGCGGCTTTTCGCGGATGATGCTGTAGTATACAGAGAAGTTGCAGCATTAGAAAGTTGTAGTGAAATGCAGGAAGGATCCTTTATTGTATGATTATATGATAGCGGAACAAACACTGGTAGCAGTTACTTCTGTAAAATATCTGGGAGCATGTGTACAAAACGATTTGAAGTGGAATGATCATATAAAATTAATTGTTGGTAAGGCGGGTGCCAGGTTGATATTCATTGGGAGAGTCCTTAGAAAATGTAGTCCATTAACAAAGGAGGTGGCTTACAAAACACTCGTTCGACCTATACTTGAGCATTGCTCATCAGTGTGGGATCCATACCAGGTCGGCTTGACAGAGGAGATAGAGAAGATCCAAAGAAGAGCAGCGCGTTTCGTCACAGGGTTATTTGGTAAGCGTGATAGCGTTACGAAGATGTTAAGCAAACTCAACTGGCAGACTCTCCAAGAGAGTCGCTCCGCAGCGCGGTGTAGCTTGCTGTCCAGGTTTCGAGAGAGTGCGTTTCTGGATGAGGTATCGAATATATTTCTTCCTCCTACTTATACCTCCCGAGGAGATCACGAATGTAAAATTAGAGAGATTCGAGCGCACACGAAGGCTTTCCGGCAGTCGCTCTTCCCGCATACGCGACTGGAACAGCAAAGGGAGGTAATGACAGTGGCGTGTAAAGTGCCCTCCACCACACGCCATTGGGTGGCTAGTGGAGTATAAATGTAGATGTAGATGTAGAGAAGCCATACTAAAAGGTGCATTCAGTAAGTAATCCAACACTTTTTTCTCTGTAAGAATGTCGGTTTTATTCAGAATTCCAATACACGATACTATTTCTCATTCTTTTGGCTACAAAACTCTATTTTCAACATAATCTCCATTCATTGCGATGGTCTTACGCCACCTAGCTGGGAGGCATGTATGTCTGCATGGAACCACTATACTGCTTGACGTCAGAGCCAACGTCTTGCTACATAAATAACCTTCCCATCATCCATCTACATCTACATCAGACTCCGCAAGTCACCTAGTGGTGTGTGGCGGGGTTACTTTCGGTACCACTATCTGATCTCTCCGACCTTGTTCCATTCGCGAATAGTGCGTGGGAAGAGATTGTCAGTAAGCCTCTGTATTGGCTCTAATTTCTCGAATTTTATCCTCGTGGTCAATACGCAAGATGTATGTGGAGGGGGGGAAGTAATAAGTTGTTCGACTCCTCCTACAAAGGGCTGTCCAGAGATTTCAATAGTAAATCTCTCCATGATGCACAACGCCTATTTTGTAACGTCTGCCAGTAGAGTTTGTTTAGTATCTCCATAATGCTCTCTCGCCAGCTAAACTATCCCGTGACGGAACGCGCCACTCTTCGTTGGATCATCTCTACCTCTTCTATCAGTCCTACCTTATAGAGATCCCAAACAGACGAACAATACTCAATAATCAGGCGAACAAACGCCTTGTAAGCCACTTCTTTCGTGGATAAGTTACATTTCCTTAAGATTCTTCTGATGAATCTGGTGTGCCGGCCGCGGTGGTCTCGCGGTTCTAGGCGCTCAGTCTGGAACCGTGCAACTGCTACGGTCGCAGGTTCGAATCCTGCCTCGGGCATGGATGTGTGTGATGTCCTTAGCTTAGTTAGGTTTAATTAGTTCAAAGTTCTAGGCGACTGATGACCAAAGATGTTAAGTCGCATAGTGCTCAGAGTCATTTGAACCATTTTTTGAGTCTGGTGTCTGCTTTCCCACTATCTGTTTTATGTAGTCTTTCGACTAAGGTCGCCCTGCATAGTTACACCTAGATATTTTACAGCAGACGCTGTCTCCAGCTGTCATCAATAGTGTAGCCTTACAGTAGTGGATTTCTTTTCCTATGTATGCACATTATATTATATTTATTTACGTTCAGGGTCAACTGCCAGAGCCTGTACCATTCATCAATTCTCTGCAGCTCGTTCTGCAAATTCTTACTATCTTCTGGCGTTGCTACTTTGGTACAGACAACTGCATCACCTGCGAATAGCATTACAGAGCATCCAACGCTTTCTACTTACTATAAATAGGACTGATGCATGTATCCTCGCTAACGGAGGACATTTTGAACATTTCCTGTAACGAAGTGTTTGAAGTCACACTGGTACGTTCTGTTGCTGTGTATTTCCATTCCATGATTAATGTGATGTGAAGAGAAGTAATAAAATGAGCTCTAACATGGAAAGTAAGTGTTTCCGGACACATGTCCACATAACATATTTTTTTCTTTGTGTGTGAGGAATGTTTCCCGAAAGTTTGACCAACTTTCAGGAAACATTCCTCACACACAAATAAAGAAAAGATGTTATGTGGACACGTGTCCGGAAACGCTTAATTTCCATGTTAGAGCTCATTTTAGTTCCGTCATTATGTACTGTACTTCCTAGATTCACTGCTAGTTGGCCCAATTGAAAGAAGGTAATGTTGACTTCGGTGCTTGTGTTGACACGCGACTCTTTGCTCTGCAGTACTAGCATCAAGCACATCAGTACGTAGCTTCAACAGGTTAGTGTTCATCACGAACGTGATTTTGCAGTCAGTGCAATGTTTACAAATGCGGGGTTGGCAGATGCCAATTTGATGTATGGATTAGCTCGGGGCAATAGCCGTGGCGCGGTACCTTTGTATCGAGACAGATTTCCAGAACGAAGGTGTCCCGACAGGAAGACGTTCGAAGCAATTGATCGGCGTCTTAGGGAGCACGGAACATTACAGCCTATGACTCCCGACTGGGGAAGACCTAGAACGACGAGGACACCTGCAATGCACGAGGCAATTCTTCGTTCAGTTGACGATAACCCTAATGTCAGCGTCAGAGAAGTTGCTGCTGCGCAAGGTAACGTTGACCACGTCACTGTATGGAGAGTGCTGTGGGAGAACCAGTTGTTTTCGTATCATGTACAGCGTGTGCAGGCACTATCAGCAGTTGATTGGCCTCCACGGGTACACTTCTGCGAATGGTTCATCCAACAATGTCTCAATCCTCATTTCAGTGCAAATGTTCTCTTTACGGATGAGGCTTCATTCCAACGTGATCAAATTGTAAATTATCACAATCAACATGTGTGGGCTGACGAGAATCCGCACGCAATTGTGCAATCGCGTCATCAACACAGATTTTCTGTGAACGTTTGTGCATGAATTGTTGATGTCTTGATTGGGCCCCATGTTCTTCTACGTAACACGATATAGATCGGGAGTGGAATAGTAGAGAGATAGTATGATTGTGGTTCGATGAACCCTCTGCCAAGCACTTAAATGTGAATTGCAGAGTAGTCATGTAGATGTAGATGTAGATGAAACTCAGAGAGAGACAATACGGGTTGTATTGTGGGCAATCAGTCTGGAAGCGCGCGACCGCTACGGTCGCAGATTCGAATCCTGCCTCAGGCATGGATGTGTGTGATGTCCTTAGGTTAATTAGGTTTAATTAGTTTTAAGTTCTAGGGGATTGATGACCACAGATGTTAAATCCCATAGTGCTCAGAGCCATTTGAACCATTTTATATAGTCAACAGCAACGGTCCTATCACACTTCCCTGTGGCACTCCGGATATTACCTTTATATCTGTCGATTTTGTTTCGTTAAGAGCTACATGTTGAGTTCTGTCTGCAAGAAAGTCTTGAATCCAGTCGCAAGTCTGCTTCGATACTCCGTATGATCGTTTTTTTTTCATTAAATGCTGGACGGTGTCAAATGTCTTACAGAAATGAAAAAAACACAGCATCAACCTGAGGCCTGTTGTTCACTGCACTGTGGTTCTCGTGGAGGAAGAGAACGAGCTGAGTTTCGCAGGATCTGTGTTTGCGAAATCCATGTCGACTTTTATAGAGATGTTCATTTTCCAAAAACGCCTTAGTTCTTGAGCATAAACATGTTCCATAATTTACAACAGATTGACGTCATTAATTGTGTGGATCTGACTTACGGCCTTTTTTAAAAATGGGAATGACCTGCCCTTTTTCCAGTCGTTAGGTACCTTTCGTTGCTCAAGCGATCTACGATAAATTACTGCTAGACGGGGAGCAAGTTCTTCTGCATAATCTTTACAGAAGCTTATAGGTATCTCGTCCGGTCCTGATGCCTTTCCACAACTAAATGAGTGTAGCTGCTAAATGATTGTAGCTGCTTTTCAGTTCCGCGATCGGTTATCTCAATATCTGCCATTTCGACGCTCGCACGTCGATTGAAAGGAGGGCCAGTGTTACGTTCTTCCGCGGTGAAACAACTTTGGAAGACCAATTCAGTATTTTGGCCTTCTCTCTGTTATCTTCAATTTCGGTGACGGTGTGGTCGCTGAGAGACGAATAGATGATTTTGACCCACTTACTGATTTTACATACGACCAAAATCTCTTAGGGTTTTTACTCAGGCCGCTTGAGAACGTCTTATTTCAAAATATTTGAGCGCTTCTCTCATTGCTCTCCTTACGCTCATTTTCACTTCGTTCAGCTTTTGTTTGTCAGCTAGGTTTTTACTTCTCTTGAATCTGAAATGAAGTGCTCTTTGTTTATGTAGTGCTTTTCTAACACCATGGTGGATCTTTCGCATCCCTCAAAGCCTTACTCGGAACATACTTGTCTAGGGCATATTGAATTTTTTTCCATTTGTTCTCTACATCTTCGTCCTCGTCACCAAATACTTGATGGTGACTGCTGAGATATTCTGAAATTTGTATCCTGTCACCCTTGTGAGGAAGTATATCTTCGTGCCTTTCTTAATATACCTTGTAGGACCTGTCGTCATAGATGCTGTCACAGCCTTATAATCACTGATACCTTCCTCTGTGTTAACAGATTCGGTAAGTTCACGTATTTGTTGCCAGGAGATCTAAGACGTTAGACTCACGAGTTGGTTCTCTATCTGCTCAAGGTAATTTTCGGACAAGGCATCCAGAACAATGCCACACAAATCCCTGTCTCTGGCACCAGTTTTGGTGGCATAACACTCCCAATCTATAACTGACAAGCCAAAGTCACCCCCTATTACAATGGCCTGATCAGAAAAATTACTAATGACATTCTGCAAGTCCTGTCTGAATGTTCTACAACTACAGATCCTGATCCATGTTGTCTATACCCTCTTCAGTCCCAAGAAATTTTTTTCTATTTTTTCAGATATTTTATTATAAGAACATTGCATATGAGTATCACAAATGAGCATTGTAATGGTAATTTTTTGTTATTGTTCATCCGGGAAGAGATTTTCCATGTCCAGCCGGCTGAACATTGGGACTCAAAGCAACTACTGATGATACATGGTCATCGAAGAAAGAAGACAAGTATAAGTTTTATATTATTTATTTATCATTGAGAAACATTACTTACAAAGTGTTACAAAACTATGACAAAAAAAACAGTTTTGTCATAGATATTCAGAGATTGTGGTAGTACATTATACTCGACTTCATTTGTGGAAGTCAAAGAAATATTTTCTGTCACTAATTATACACAAATATACTTGGCATTCTAAGCATATAAACTTGGTTTCAGCTCTGCAGCCCTTGTTATAGCATCTCATCCATTTATTTTTGTCTGTAATTGGGCAGAGGTAAATGTTTGCTCCCACTTCTCCTAACATCTCTGTTTGGAATTTTTTTTTTTGCGTGTTTTGTAGGAGCCACATCATGAAATTCAGATTCAGATTCTGAAGAGTCAATGTCCTGTCTTGCAGCAGTTGCAGCCGAACTCAGTGATTCACCAATGTAAATCTTGAAATCTAGTAAATCCATGACTGATATCTTTCCTACACCTAGTGCCTGCTGATCCTTTTTGTGCTGAATGCACAAGTTCACAATTACCATGTCAATGAAATGGAAGAAGACTCTTACAGGCCACTTCTTCATGCATATGGAGATTCGATAGTAGGAAATCATTCTGTCACACCTCCCATTGATTTGTTATAGTCACTCTTTTGCTTTTCTGTCCCATCTTTTCACTACATGAGAAGGAGAAGCACCAGAGAATGTAGACTCTATTGTTACAGAACAATTATCAATCCATTTCAAAATAGAAATTTTTCCATCTTCTCTGACGAACTCGTCGAAGGAACCTCTCCTTCTCTTCATCAATTCCTCGTCTGCAGTGAGTTTCAATTTGAGAGCACATGGAATATGGCTGACTAAAATCGTTCCTACTGCATATATTTTTCAGGTATTGTAATAGTGTAATTGATGGGAAACATCGATCATAATACACAACATGCTTACTGGAAAACCTACTCTCCACCAGATTCTTCACCACAGAACCTCCCAAACCAAGATCTGGCTCTGGTTGTCCAGAACGCCAAGTGCTTGCTCCTTGGTAAATGAAAAAGTCAAGTACTAGCCCATCAGAAGTTGTCAGCACAAAATTCTTCAGACCGACTGAATTCGGCTTGTTCTTGACATACTGTCTAAGATATGTTTTACCATGAAAAGGAATCATTTGTTCATGTATCGAAAGGTGGCTATTGGCAGTAAGAGACATTTTCTCCTAATACTGTCAAGGACTGGTTGCACATTCCATAGTTTGTTATTTCTCTTGAGTTCATCTGGAACACTCAGATTATTCACAAAGGTAACTAGTTCCCCAGTTTGAACATATGATTCCTTGGAACTGTAGTTACTGCAGGGTCCCTCATTCTACTGGGATAATACATTCTCAGTCTTGGTAGTTTCATACAACCTGTTATTATGTGTGCACCCACGAGTTTCTTAATTTCTGTAGCTGTTGCATTTAATGGAATCTGGTAATCCTGAGGCACCTTTATATCTGTCTGCTCAGCAATGAGATGCCACATGTCATTTCCAAAATACTACTCAAAATATCTTAGTGGTGTCCATAGTGCCTTGTCATGCACTGACCACTCCTTCTCGGTGATATCAGCTGTGTGATCAATAATAGATCCTTTTTTTTCAAAACATTTGTCTAGGCTCTACTTCTGATTTTTTAGCAGCCCCTTTTCTCATAGTTGAAGTGCTTGGGCTTAGGTTATTATTTTCAGTTTCATTCTGAAAGAAGAAATTATAAGTAAAAAAAAAAGGAAAGAAAACGGTTTTCAGACAAATAATTGAAATGCAGTATGTTTTCCAACTTCAGTACTTTTTGAGTAGGTATCTCAGAAGGAAACTATTGTTGTAAATGAAATTAATAATGGAAGGTTTACCATGTCTGATGAACTCTTACTTTCGGCTTCCGGAACATACAAGTCTTATTTGTAGTAATATCAAGGTCTTCCTCGTCTGAGAAGTCCCTAACATCACTGCCCTCTATTACTCTTAGCGGTTCTCTTTTGATTTCAGCTTATGTGAGTCATTCATTCACGCCTGAAATAGGTGAGAGGAGAAATAGTTGTGTATCTTCAAAGTTAATTACAAAATAGTAATTATGAAAGAATTATGCACAGTTAATGTCATACTCCTCACATGAGAAGCACAGGCATCTGATAGAGTAGATACTGCACTCAGAGATATTAGTCAATGATCAACTACACTCTACAGCAAAAGCAAAGCTGCAGCCATTTGTCCAGCTGGCTACATTGTTTACTATTTGAAATAATAATAACTGACGGATTTATGCTACTACACAGATTGTAATATAATTCTTTGATCTATTTACATCAACAACAATGATAAATAATATTAGAAAACTGAGTATAACATTTGTACTTAAGTTTCTTTCTGGAAGAGATCGCAGAAATAGTGCCCACAGCGGAGGCCATGACACAATGAGCAAAACTTCTCAGTGTAGCCAACAGCTGAAAACTAAATTTAACAAAAAAACAAATTCTGGACACAACTCAAATGTGCAACACGCTGTACATATGGTTAAAGTAGAGAAAAATCTGTAACTTATCTTAAAGAAAAATAGAGAAGTAGAGTCCAGCCCACTGGATGTGGGGACCAAAGGAGAAAGCATCCAATCCACCGTTTTTGACCAGTTTTGACACTCAGTTTCACCCAGATTAATTCACATTCAGAATCTGTGACAACCTCGCTCAATTTTATCGAATTTTTTACTGAAGTAAACACGCCACCACCATTGGCGGGGATTGTTCTTCTGTGGCCTGACAGTGGGACTTGGGAAGATGGTGGGAGACTGGAAAGATAAGGCAAGGGAGATGTTTTTGTATTAGGTTGGAAGGATAATTACAGTCTGTGAAGGCTTCTGTGAGACTCTTGGTATATTTCTAGAGGGACCACTCATCATTGCAGATGCAATGACCATGGGTGGCTAAGCTGTATGGAAGGGACTTCTTGGTATAGAACGGGTAGCAGCTGTCAAAGTGGGGGTATTGTTGGAAGTTAGTAGGTTTGATATGGACAGAGGTACTGATATAGCCATCTTTGAGGTGGAGGTCAACATCTAGGAAGGTGGCTTGTTGGGTTGAGTAGGACCAGGTGAAGCAAATGGGGAGGAGCCTAGGTTTTGGAGGAATGTGAAAAGGGTGTTCTCACTCTTGATCCAGATCACAAAGATGTCGTCAATGAATCTGTACCAGGTGAGGTGTTTAGGATTCTTGGTGTATAGGAAGAATTCCTCTAGATGGTCCATGCATAGGTTGGCATAGGATGGTGTCATGAGGATGCCCATTGCCGAATCTCAGATTCGTTTGTATGTAGCACCTTCAAAGGGGAAGTAGTTGTGGGTGATGATATAGTTGGTCATGGTGTTTAGGAAGGAGTTTGTTGGTTTGTAAACTGTTAGGCATTGGGAAAGGTAGTGTTTAAAAGCGATAAGGCCATAGGCATTAGGGATGTTAGTATAAAAGGAGGTCGCATCAATAGAGATGAGCATAGCACTGTGTAGTAAAGGGACAGGAACTGTGAAGAGTCAATGGAGGAAATGGTTGGCATCTTTTATAAAGGAGGCTAGGTTCTGGTTGAAGGTGTTGGTCAATGAGAGTAGAGGGCGTTCTGGGTGGCTGTGTTTATGGACTTTAGTAAACATGTACAGGTAGGAGTGCAGGGAGTGGTAGAGGTGAGCAAAGAGATGGGCTCCAGGGAGGGGTTCTAGGCTGGGCCAAAGGATTTGAAGAGTGACTGGAGATCCTGCTGCATTTCTGCAATGGGATCACTATAGCAAGGTTTGTAGGTTGATGTATGACAGCTGCCGGAGTCCTTCTGCCAGGTAATTCTTGCAGTTCAAAACAGATGTAAAGTTAGTTTGCATGTTGAGGGGCTTGGGGAATGATGGTGAGGCAAAGTTCGAGATTAAGAAATTCTGGGAAGTTAACAGGGGTTAATTTGAGGGTAGTGGGGGTGGATCACAGTTGGATATAGAAGTGAACTGGGTTAGGCAGGATTCAACATTGGTCTTTGGTTGGGTCTACTTGGTAGGGTTGGTGGCAAAAAAGTGTTTCCACTGTAGGTACTGGGAGGAGGAGAGAAGGTCTTTAACAAATCCTGCATGACTGAATTTGGGAGTGGGGCAAAAGGTGAGGCCTTTGGAAAGCACTGATGTTGCTGTGGTGCTAAGGCTTCTAGAGGAAAGGTTCGTAACAGTGTTTAGCATCTTTTTAGGTTCTGGATTTGGTGTGGTGGTGGGAGAGAGTTTTGCAGGGTGGGGTAAATGTGATAGGTCTGCAAGACAGGGTTTATCAGCTATGAGGGGATGTTTGGAGATTGTTATAGAGATGGTGGACTGTGGTACTTCAAGGCAGGAGTAGGAAGTGAGCAGGGTAGAGAGCTTTCTGAGGTGGCATTGTGCATGTTGCTCGAGTTCCAGGAGGGAAAGAGTTTCAATGTGTGTTATAGGTACCAGGAATTTGGGATTGCATAGCAAGAGAATATTGCAGATGGAGAGAAGGTACTGCAATGAGGTTTGGGTTTGGCTGATAAGTGTTTTGCAGGACTATGTTGGTGAGGGCTAAGGACTGGTGGAATCTGACCACGTGGAGATCATTGTGAAAGGAGGTTTGACAGCCAGAGATGGGTAATTTTATGGTAAGGCAATTTGAGGGGATTCTATGAGCCAAGAAACATTGCAGGAACAGTATGTGGGACTGAGTTCTGGCTAGTTGTTGAATGTGTGTGTGTGTGTGTGTGTGTGTGTGTGTGTGTGTGTGTGTGTGTGTGTGTGTGTGTGTGTGAGTGAGTGAGTGAATGAGTGAGTGAGTGCACGTACGTGAGTGTCAGTCGTCTATTTTTTATGAAGGCCTTACCGGCCGAGAGCTTTATTTGTTACGATCTTTTTGTTGTGCCTATCTGCGACTCAGCGTCTCTGCTATATGGTGAGTGGCAACATTGCTTTCTATAGTATTGTTACATTCCATCCTGCATTTTCCATTGTTTTGTTTTTTCAAGGTGATAGTTAAAACTTTATGACTGTTCCTAGATGCTGGAAGAAAACTGGTGGGAGGAAGGGCATAGATCACTCAGAACCAAGGCTAAGAGGAAGGGAGCCATAGACATAGGAAACACCATCAAAAGGAGATGGATGTAAAATACAGTGTATAAGTAAGCACTGATCCTGATTCAGAACAGACCTGATAGCAGTACCAAATAAAGTTAGAAGTAAGGATGGATACAGAAGAAGAAGAAGAAGAAGAAGAAGAAGAAGAGGAGGAGGAGGAGGAGGAGGAGAAAACGCCAAATAGAGAAGCAACACAAAACATCAAACAAAATTTAAACAAATAAGAGGTGGCTTTATTTTATTTATATTACATTACTGACACTTCTTAGAAGCTATAGATGCATCTTAATAGCATTTTAAACTTTAGCTGCATAAATTAAAAAAAAGTCTCACACACAATGACAGAAATTACAAACACACAGTTTCTTACTTCTTACAAGCTAATCAAGCTTTTTACTGTGAAGACACAAACATTAATCACTTAGCTGGTTTCTGATAGACATATATTTTCATTAGATAGTTCATAGTTTGTCCTTAACATAACATAAGGCAACAGATTGGTGCTAACCTGCTACAGTGCAACTTCTGTGCAGTGGCCCCATAACTTTTAAAAACTTATATTGAAATGACCATTTCTGATAGTATTATAAAATAATATTTTAAATCCCACCATTCCACCTTCCTGGAACTTGACATATTTATACACTCTGTCTCACAATATTTCTTCATGTCACCATTATCCTAAACTTTATGTTTTAGGTGACAAGAATATAGCAAGAAAGAGGAATCCATGACAGTCATACATAATGAACATATTTTATACAGACAATGTTTTGCTATATGAAAATAAAAATCTCTGAAAATATCTATGCAGTGTTTCATAATCTGTGCTTACGGAAGTTATTCTAAGCATAATAATTCTACTAATGTTTTACAATATATACAAAACCTCTGGTGACATTGCATAACCTAAATAAGAAAGTGTTGTTTAGTAACTCACATCTTCCATTCATAACATTTATTTCAAACATCACAGAAATATTATACAACAGTTCTCAGATGGACTAAAATATTTTCTTTACACTTCTTATTACAAAATAAAACAAAGTGTCATAAAAGATCTCAAAACTTGTTGCACTTCTCAAGCAATTAACAGTAGACAAACTACTTTCCACATTTTTTTTAAATTTAGAAAACTTGGAGTTACTAATATTGTTACTATTACTGTTTAGTCAAAGTATTATTCCTTATGCAAATTTAATTGGAATGAGGTATTTATTTCTTGTTAGGCATACTATTTTTCTCTTGTGAATAGTAGAGTAGTATTGCATTTTGGTATGGAATGCAAACAAATGCCAGGAGATAGGTGAAAACATCATTACTGACAGTTCCATTTAAGGTCAGTCACAAACCACAAAAATTCTGCTTATGAAAGATCCCCCCTCCCCCCCCCCCCCCAAAAAAAAAAGGAAAAGAAAAAAGTCACCACAACATACCCTACTGATAAACACAGAAGAAGAACAGAGACTGTACCTGTGCAAACAATAGTTCCCATGCACTATCTGGCACCATTTATGGTAAACGATGGTACCCCAAATGGAGCAAAATGAATACAATTTAGAAAATACGATACAAGTGCTAATATATCATTGGTCTTGAATTACTAGTAAAAGCTGCAGTGTAAGGGGTATGAGGACTTTCAAGAAATTTCACATCTCACACATTTCATAACATGGATCTAAAAATTCACATGTATTTCCAACAGCAACTGCCTATCACTCACCAATTCACTCAAGTTTGGGTGCAAATATTTTGTTGATGAACAGCTGTTTAACAACACTAGTGAATAATGCTGTGTGCTGTTAACCTAGGTCTCCACCAATCAAGCAACATTAGGTTAAGTTATTATTTTAGAAAGTCAAAATGATTTTGTACCATTACATCAATATATACCTTCAGCATCGAAGACCATGAGAATCAATCTTGCCTTTGGCGTTTATCTTGAAGTACCTTCAATAAAGCTTAATGTAATTTATATTCTATATATACAAAATATTATGAATTCTTTTTGTAACTATTTATTAAAAATTTCAATATTCAACAGTAACTAGCTTCTGCAAGTCATATGGCTTCAAAATTCAGTTTCAAATTAGCTAACAGTCAAACAAACTTCCATTGCCACATACAAAATATGACTCTCCTAATAATTCTACAGGTATCTACATTTATTGTTTGAATAATTTGCATTTCTGAGATCACTGTCCATTATGTCTGTGAGAGGCATCTATTAAAGCACACATCTGTGTGTGTGTGTGTGTGTGTGTGTGTGTGTGTGTGTGTGTGTGTGTGTGTGTGCACCTGCAGCCACACATGCATGTGTGTGTGTGTGTGTGTGTGTGTGTGTGTGTGTGTGTGTGTGTGTTACAGACTGCTTAAGAGAATAATACATTATTCCAGGACATTAGAAAATATGATACATGCACCAATGCATCATTTAGAGCTTCTATAAGGAATTCCAAATCAATCTCCACAGCAGAAAACATTTTCACAAAACTGTACCTTGCATTGGCCACATTCCAATTATACTGGTACTGCGTAAACAAGAAAAATACAGTTGTAATTGCACTTGGCTCCTTCTGCTTTCTTGGTTGTAATTGTAAGTTCACAAGTCCATTATTCCTAAGAATTACATTCAAAACTGAACAGGTAGGGCATACAAAACAACAGGCCTATTAACAGTGACACTTGTCTTCTGTCAAGGAGCAATGTAAGAGCTGGGTCAGTGACTCAGAAAGACAAATTTCATTGAGAAAAATTAGGCACACTTCTATTTTGATACACTATGCAACTCTATGAATTAATTTATATTGCTGCTTCAATAGTCAGTTTATCCTTATTCCATTATTACAACATATACTTGTTTTCCAATTAGCTTCTGTTACAAATTCATCAACTAGTCTCTTCATTTCTGCACTATAACTTTTTGAGGAACAAACAAGCTGAGAAATGCATGTTAATCTATGACATCCTTTACTATAGTGGCACTAGCATAGTACCACACAATAGGCAGTGAAGTAATTTGTGCTGTGAAAAGCATAGTATAAATGAGCTGGTGCATATTTCTCAAAATATTTATTCCGATAAGTACAATAGAAAAAAAGGGCAGGTCAGAATTCTTTAACAGCCACTTCCATTATTCAAAATATTTACAAATTACATCAAAATTAATACCTTTCAATTTTGTTTGCAATCAGAAGCACAAATCATCTCAATTTTAATATCAGCTGTTCGCTTGTCAACAATGCTTCCCTGTTAGCTTGCTCTTTGGGGCTAGACATGTTCAGCAACAAGAAAATCATTGAACCAATATTACCTTCAGTTTCTAATCTGATAGAATTTACTTTTCCAGTTTAATAGTGTCAGATAAAACAATGTAGACTCTACATTTGCAACTACAGATATAAAGTAATATTTTTAAAAGTGAACAGAAGAAAACAAAATTAATTTTTGAGATTTTGACACTCTTCTCTTTCTATATCTTTGCACATCAATGAACTTATTTTAAGTCACAAATAACACTTTATTTCACAAATATATATATTACAGTCCAGTTTGATGAACACAACTCATACAAAATAGACTTCAAAGCTCAAAATATCTGAAAATAAGTTGCTGTATTTATTTTCCTCAAAGTCTAACATGAAAGATTTCTCTGAATGTTCTGTTTATAAGTTTTATAAATCCCACAGTGAAATAGAGTAATGACATATTTAAGAAAAATTTTAAGCAGCACCATTCTCAAGCAATATGCTTTACTTCACAATAAATAATTACAGTCCAAATCAAACATAAATTGTCTTCTACAGTATATCTTCTGTAGAAGAAAATACCAGTTTTTTTTTTACATTTAAAATTTATGGCTGTTTACGTTCATCTTGCATGAATTTATCAACTATTTCTTGCATTGACTGTCTTAGGCCATCACTTGGTTCCCCTGTGGATGACGTAGTTACTGTACGGGTGGTCACTGTCCTGTAATGTAAAAAAGCTGTTATAGTAAAATTAAATATAGAAATACAAAATTGATTCAATGACTTCAGATATTAAAAATCTGGTATTTTTAACATTACAGAATTTCTGCAACTGGAACACAACTTTATAATTATCTTGACCATGAATCGCAATTCCATAACCTTATTGACAAACAGAGCAAAACTTTGCAGAAGAAATCTACTTGATATCAAACTGGCTTACCAATATAAAATAGTGTGGTTCTACGAAAATAGGTTGATCAATGCAATATTTATTAATGGTTTTGTTCAAATAATGTGAAATGATGCAGTTGTTGCACCGACTAACAGAATCTAAAATTGTAGGTCTGATTTGTTTCAAAAGGTACTATTGAAAACCATACAGGTTACGAGAATAAAGTCTAAAACGAGAAACGTGAGTGGCCGATGACTTACAAAATCTACTACATGTGCCTGTCCCCTTGATAAAACATTACATCAATAATATAATACATTACAATATTGAATTATTGGCGAGTACTTACAATCTGGAGGGGAAATACGTGCTACTGCTGATAGACAAGTAAAAGTGATACCCTTCCTAGCTTTCGGAACTACTCTTATCCTCACAACTGCTGAGCTCTGAGTGACCTGCCATTCCTTTTTAACATTCCCCAAACTACACCTCTGTCCTCCATGAGGAAGAGAACTACTGGTGCTGAGGAATTTATTGCTTTCATTTTCATGTGCAGGATCACACATTTCATCTCCTGAAAGTAAGCACTGACCAGTAACTCTGTCTCATAATTTATTAGTTTTCTTGGTTGATTTTTCGTTTGAAAGAATTAATTTCCGAAGTAATTAGGGACACATAAGCAGATCAGACACAACCTTGGTAATTGAAATTCCTTCGGGGAATATAAATAATGAACAGGGACCCCACTGGTGTGCCATTCCTCTCCTGTACAATTACCATTTCTCTCCTGTCGCTATCTCTCCCTCCCAGCCGTAAGGCAGTCATTCCACCAACCCTGCCTCCTATTCCCCACCTCCTTTTCCTCCACCCAATACAACCCTAAAACCAGTCAACAGCATAGTCGGTACAATGTAGTCAGCCAAGATAATATAGTTATGCTGGTGTATGTGTATTCCATTAGCTCTGAAGAAGATCTGATCTAAAAACTTGGTAATGTTTCCAGCCTTGTTCGTGTATATAATGACGATCCAGGCCTCAACTATGAGGTGAGCTTTTACCTTTACGCATTTCATTATTCAGATATAGTCTTCAGTCTTAATGTTCATATCATATTTGTCTTATCAGCGGCTAAAATAGAGGACAAATTGGCTGACAAAGCTCTACATTCTTGCCCTGTTACAGAAGACAATCAATAAAAACATACAGTACCACATGCAGTCTGTATGGCATGGGGACTTCACACTGGTGTGTCATCCTGCTTGAGTTGGAAATTATGAATAAAGGGACTGTGTCCTATTCATAAGGAGGAGAGAAGCACTTGCATTCCCTGACCATTTCAAATGTTTAGGACCACATGATTCGACAATGTAATGGTGATTCTATTCTGCTGAGGCATAACTGACAAAATTTTATGGTGTAGTACACAAATAAACTAAAACGAAAAATTATGTATTACACATATTTAAATTAAATGCCATGAAATTTTCTCCAGTTTTTTCTGAAAATTCACATAAAACTGTAATACAAAAATGTAAATGGAAAATATATACAATTGCATTCAAAGTGCTTACAAATATGCTAACTAATATTATTGTTTAGCTTAATGATGACCAACATCAAAGAGCTGCAATTTTTGACAAATATCCTACATTTACGGAAGATTAAAATTTTACAAATTGTTGCATTTGTCAACTGCTTTTCACCGACAATGCATTTATTGCATATTGTGGATGGATAACAGGACTTTGGCTTGTTGTTGTTGTGGTCTTCAGGTCAGAGACTGGTTTGATACAGCTCTCTACGCTACTCTATCCTGTGCCAGCTTCTTCATCTCCCAGTACCTACTGCAACCTACATCCTTCCGAATCTGCTTAGTATATTCATCTCTTGGTCTCCCACTGTGATTTTTACCCTCCACACTGCCCTCCAAAACTAAATTGGTGATCCCTTGATGCCTCAGAACATGTCCTACCAACAGATCCCTTCTTTTAGTCAAGTTGTGCCACAAATTTCTCTTCTCCCCAATTCTATTCAATACCATTAGTTATGTGACCTACCCATCTAATCTTCAGCATTCTTCTGTAACACCACATATCGAAAGCCTCTATTCTCTTTTTGTCTAAACTGTTTATTGTCCACGTTTCACTTCCATACATGGCTACCTCCATACAAATACTTTCAGAAATGACTTCCTGACACATAAATCGATGTTAACGAATTTCTCTTCTTCAGAAACACTTTCCTTGCCATTGCCATTCTACATTTTATATCCTCTCTACTTCGTCCATCATCAGTTATTTTGCTCCCTAAATAGCAAAACTCATTTACTACTTTAAGTGTCTCATTTCATAATCTAATTCCCTCAGCATCACCCAATTTAATTTGACTACATTCCATTATCCTCATTTTGCTTTTGTTGATGTTCATCTAATATCCTCCTTTCAAGACACTGTCCATTCTCTTCAACTGCTCTTCCAGGTCCTTAGCTGTATATTACAGAATTACAATATCATCGGTGAATCTCAATGTTTTTCAAAGTTTGGCTTATCTGGACGAGAATTACAGTTTGCAGAATGACACAAAAAAGTATGTCTGGCATCATTTCAAGACAAATGGTCACCTGATGATACTCAGAGGTCAAGGTGGCTGACCACAGTGGCTCATGCTGGTCCTGAAACAACAGTGTTTACACTAAAAGCAGAGCTAAACTTCTTTTTGCAGACAATGCATTTATTGCATATCATGAATGGATAACAGGACTTTGTTCTGCTGAAACCGATCATCATTTGGAAATGAACAGCATTATTTTTAAGAAGTGTTTTCTTAATGTTTTAAACCACTACAAGAAGACCGCATTATTCTAATGGATAAAACCAGCATCCATCCAATACAAATTGACAATTCACTATCTTCAAACTGATATAAATCAGATTAAAACTGTGTGCCCGACCGAGACTCGAACTCGGGACCTTTGCCTTTCACGGGCAAGTGCTCTACCAACTGAGCTACCGAAGCATGACTCACGCCCGGTACTCACAGCTTTACTTCTGCCAGTATCCATCTCCTACCTTCCACTTGCCCGCAAAAGGCAAAGGTCCCGAGTTCGAGTCTCGGTCGGGCACACAGTTTTATTCTGCCAGGAAGTTTCATATCAGCGCACACTCCGCTGCAGAGTGAAAATCTCATTCTGATATAAATCAGTTATTGTACATTTTTTGCGTAAGACAAAGGTTCTATTTTCCTCTGTTGGAACTAGGGATGAATTTTATTTAAGCACAGATACTAGCTGGAAATAAAGTACAGGTTGTCCCACATAAAACCAATACTCTTCATGTACGAATTAATCATCTCTAGTGGAATTTCTTGTGAAGTGATAAAATTGTCTCGAAAGTTGGCTACACTGCATTTTACCATAAAGTTGAGTGCAGCTGTGTGTTGGTGCATCAGTAGTTGTGAGAAACTCATATTGTTGAGTTGTTTCAGAAATGGGGCAGTCTGCATTAAAACAGAAAATTGATCTTGTGGAGTGTCACATAAAGACATGCTCCATCCCACAGGCTCCAACAAGGAAAGTAAAGGTTCCATCAAGGAAAGTAAAGAAATGCTGCAGGTGAAATATCCTCGTAGGAAACTCTGCTTGACCAGAATGGAAGGCTGTAGGATCCATTCAAAATGTGCACAGGAACGGGCAACCAACAGTGAGGGCTAATGTAACTATAGATGGAATTCCCATGGTCATTATGAGAAGTCATCGCAAGTCGGTAAGGAGGTTATCACAGCAAGTTGGTGTAAATCATGTCATTTCATACTAATAGATATGAAATTAAAAGACTATTGTGTGAGTGTGGTGCAGGAGTTGAAATTTGAGGATCAGGAAAAGAAACAAGTTCATTATTGTAACTGGCTGTTAACATCAACTACTAACAGTAACTTGAATCCCTTGCTTTACTTCATATCAGATGAGGCCTGATTTAATTTTTCAGGTTATGTAAACTCCGACAATTGCAGATACTGGTCACATGGCAACCCATATATTCTGCATAAGGAACATCTCCACTCAAAGAAGATAGGTGTTCGGTGTGTGTTGTCTGGCATGTGCATTACTGGCCCCATATTTTTCAATTACCCCATAAACACTGCCAGATATCTAGAGACCTTTGACTCTTTCTATGGACAACTGACAGATACAGAGAAATTGTATATAATATTCCAACAAAATGGAGCAACTGCCCACACATCCAAAGAAAGCATGGCCCACATCTCTTAAGTGTTCCCTGAAGACAGACTTCTCAGTAGAGGCATGACACATTGTGATTTTTATTTATGGAGCACACTAAAAAGCAAAGTGTATGCTGACAATCCAGGCACAAATTATGATCTTAAACAGAAAATTCTAAGAGAAATAAATATCGTTTTGCCTACAGAATTACAGCATGTTGCTGGCAATGGCATCATGCGAAGTTAGCAATGCCTGGATGCTCGTGGCCACCACTACCAGCATCCCTTATAAACAGGTAATAACATGTTTTTTTTCTTTTTTTAGTAAGTTCATTGTTATTTGAATCTCAGCCATGAGGCAAACTGCTTTTATGTGGGACATCCTGTACAGGAAATGAATAGATTTTAAAAGAATGGGGACATGAAGTACAGTGCCCTCCACTGTATCACTGTAGATATAATCCAATGGAACTGATGTTAGTCAAGAAATATCAGGATACTGCACAGAGGAATACAACCTCTTTGCATGCTAATGTTGAATGACTTACACATGCAGCTGTTCATTTAAGGGAGGATGATTAGGCTGATTAGTTAAAAAAGCAGCTGTGTGATGGATATATAATCTCCAACAGCACGTTAGGATTGCAGCAACAAAATTTATTTTTGTAAGACTGAACAACAGCACTGACAGTGCATTTGAATCATAATCAGAGGATGAATAACTTTAGGTATCTATGAAACCTTAAACAACACAGGTGGGTCTCTTCCATCCTGGTGCCTGAGTGACCTGGCCTTCCTTTTTAACTTTCCCTAACCTCCCCTCTCTCCTCCATAAGAAAAAAACTGACAGCTCCAAAAGCTAGAGTAGTATCATGTATTTTTACTTTTACACCTGTCAGTCTGCTGAAGGTAAGTCATGGCCAAAAATTCTGACTGAAAATTTACTAAAAACAAATGGGGTATTTAAAAGATTCATTTAACAATACTTTACTATATTTCATTATTATCTTTCTTTTTTCTTTTCCTTGAGCCTTTTCCTGCAACAGCACAGGGTCACCACGGTTATTAACAGATTTGGCATGTTTAATTTAAGGGGAGGCTGAATGCCCTTTGCTGTTGCCACCCTATTACCATCCCAGGACAGAATACTTGTACCACAACTGTCTGTGTGTAGTGTTAGCCATGTAAAAGAGAGCAAAAGTTTTCTAAATGTTTGCAAATTGTGTAACTGAGGCAGGACTTGGGTACCAGACCAGTATTCGCCAAGTGGAACATGGAGAACTGCCTAAAAACATCCAGGCTCACTGATCTGCTGATTGATACAGGGCCAGCACATCTTCTTGTCCCAGAAGTGACAATTTTGCATGCACAGCTATTCGGGTGGGACATATACTTCATTAATATATAACTATTTAATGGAATAACTACAAGCAGATACATAGAAGATACACAGGACTGCAGAATTAGTAATTTGAACAACAAAAGAATAAGGTAGTATTGGCCTAATTAGTCTTTGTTGATTTCTATGTAGGATGTATCACAATTAGTAGCAACCACTTGGGGGTGCCAAGCTGAGAGGAGTGCCCTAGTGCAAGATTTGCCTACAGTACATATCACAATTAGCAACTGACATAGGTGAAGTGTACGAGAGGTAAGGGGGGGGGGGGGGGGGGCAAGTGATAAGTCACTCTTATGGAAATATGCTCTACAACTGGCCCTGGTTACTCTTTAGTAAGTGTCCTGATATGCAAGCTCAGTTTCCCATAATTATTGTTAATTTCTATTTGTCATAGGACATGCCACCTATAAAATAATGCATCATGGAATTTTAATATAAGAGCATGTAAGAATTCTAACAATCCATTAACAAAATTTGAAATCTATAACATTAGTTAAAATAAAAGTTACTTAAAATCAAATTGTGGTTGTTTGTTCTTTGTATTGTAAATATTTTACAATTTTACATTGCTGCCCATGATAATTGCAACACTATAAATGAATCATAATAAATAAATAATAATTGATTTACATGTGACTTTTATCAAATGACTAAACACACAAGTAACATAATAATGCTATTTGTCTAAAATTACTATTTGGTGAACAATCATCAATGTCTTACGGCAGTAAATCATACATTCTTCCATCAGAATTGATTTCCTATATTGGCTACAAGATGAGTATGATGAGTGAGTTACTGACAGGCAAATTCTACTGGGCAGAACATGTGGACCTGCATTGGTTTTCTAGAATACACTTC
Source organism: Schistocerca gregaria (assembly GCF_023897955.1). NCBI lineage: Eukaryota > Metazoa > Arthropoda > Insecta > Orthoptera > Acrididae > Schistocerca > Schistocerca gregaria. The sequence goes on from NC_064920.1 coordinate 364,140,140, forward strand.
CATGAATGCATCAAAAGGAGGGAAACATCTGACACTCTCCAGTTTTCATAATGTAGTTGTTGGAACATTGAATGTTATATTATCTTATGGTGCATCAGATGATTGCATCATGTGTTTATCTAATATGAAATTGGACCCTCCTATTATAGAGATATATAAATGTCTTCTCACACACCGGCAACCATTAACTGAAGTAAGAACATACTTATTAGACCATTCCAGCTAAAGCACTCTTCATTTGACATTACTGGTGTTCTGAGCAAATGAAGGAGTGAACATGGTCAACATGGTAGATACAAGTGAAATGTGGAGAGAGACAATTGTACATCCATAACAGCACTCTAATAAGAAGCTAGAGTGTTATACGGATGCAACAACCACCCTCTTTGCAATGTGGCACTCTATGCACTACTGCCTGGTTTACATTTTATACAAGTCCCCTTGGTTCATAAATCTCACGTATAGTAGAGGACACACAGAGGATAGTATACAAGCTCTGTTATGCAGATAAAGTAATATGGGCAGTGGAATAAAACAGAAACAGAAAGTTAGATGGAGGACACAAGATACCGTATTTTGCATTTATACTTAGACACTTCATAGTGAGCATGTGTTTAAGAATTTAATAAAAGTGACACTAAGATGGAATGTTGTAGGTGGCACTTGTGCCAGGCTATGAACAGTTCCAATTAGAATTTAAACACAGCATAGCAAAATAAAGTGTAACATTTACCAAAACTACATCATCTACATCAACTGCAAACCACTGTGAAATGCATGACAGAGGGTGCTTCTCATGGAGTGTTGGAAGGATGATTGCTTAAATGTGTATGTGCACACTGCGATTGGTATAATCTTGCTTTCACAGTCCCTACAGAAGTGGTTTTTAAGGGTTGTAATATATTCTTCAGACTGATTTGATGTGGCCCACCATAACTCATCATCTCAGAATAGCTCTTACACACAACGTCTCAGTGATTTGTGGATGTACACCCATCTCTGTCACCCCTCACCGTTTTCGCCCTCTATGGTTTCGTGTCTCTTATTCTAGTGAGTGTTTCCCACATATTTCTTTGTTCCTCAATTCTTCTTGTCTTGTCTTGTCAGTCCACTCAATTTTCAGTTCTTCTGTACCACCAGATCCCAAATGCTTTAATAATTTTATTTGCTGGTTGTCCCGGAGTTCATTATTCGCCTTAGTGCAACGATGCACTTCAGATGTACATTTTCAGAAATTTCTTCTTCAAATTAAGGACCATGTTTGATAATAGCAGACTTTCTTTTAGTGAGCAGTACCCTCTTTGCATGTGTTAGACTGCATCTTATATCCTCCTTGCTTCATCCACCACATATTATGTTGCTTAAAAGGTAGCAGGATTCCTTAATTTCATCTACTATGTTGTCCTGCATCTTCATGTTACGTTTATGACTGATCTAATTTCAGCTACTCCTCAGACTTTCATCTTTCTCTGGTTGAATCCATATTCTGTGCTCTTTAGAGTATTCATTCCATCTGACAAGTCCTGTAATTCTACCTCAAATTCACTTATAATATCAATTACATCTGCATATTATATCAATGTCATTTTTTGCCCTCAATTTTGGGGTTGGGTTATTGTAGGGGAGGAAACCAGACAGCAAGGTCATCGGTCTCATTGGATTAGGGACGGACAGGCCCTTTCAATGGAACCATCCCTGAATTTGCCTGGAGCAATTTAGGGGAATCATGGAAAACCTAAATCAGGATGGCTGGACGTGGGATTGAACCATTGTCCTCCCGAATTTGAGTCCAGTGTGCTAATCATTGTGTCAGTTCGCTCAATTCCCTGAATTTTAAGCTCACTCATGAACCCTTCTTTATTTTCAAGGACTGCTTCTTCAACGTACAAGCTGAACAACAGGGACAACGATTTCATCTTTACCTCTCGCCCTTTCTACTCCAGATCTTCTGTTCTATCATTCCTTCTTGCCCCTTGTACATAATGCATATAACTCGCCTTTACCTACAGCTTACACTTATTTTTTGGGGAATATCAAAAATTCTTTGAAGATATTTTAGTTAATACTGTTTCTCAAAACTTTGTGAGTGGGCTTTTGCTGGATAGTTGGTGTCTATCTTCAAGCATCATCCAGTTCAGATTTTTCAGAATCTCCTTGATTCCCTCGCATGAGTCAAACAAACTTGTGACTACTGATGTCACATTTAATGAATTACAGCAATATTAAACTATAACTGCTAGTGACTGCAAAGAAATACTAGGCACTTTTAAGTTTTCTGTTTCTACCAAAAAAGGTGCAGTAAACTGAGGACTCAAGAAGATGTATTCAGATGTCAGTAATACTGTGTACTAAGAAGGTAAAAATTCCATAAGTGGGCAAACCACATCCATAAAAGTCAACCACTCACCCATTTGAACTTTTCACCTTCATTATCTGATGTATTCTGGCATCTGTGAAGCATACTGATCTCATATGCGACATTTACAAGCAATCAATCGATCTGTACTGTTGACACAACTCATACACACACGAACATCCATCTTTCATGGTGTTGGTGTTGCTCTTTCCTCAAACAGAAATGTTATCGTTTAAGTGTAGTTGAACATCCATAAGAATGTTATAAGAATTGTAAGGGTGTGCTCTATCACAGGCTGTAGGGTACAGTACACACTACATATGTAGAGAAAATTTCAGTGCTATAACTTGTAGCTCTGCAAGACAGGCAGAAAAGAGAAATAGAGTCCATACTCAATCTCATCAAAACTACAGGATGATTCAGAGAAGCAAATTTTTTTTTCTTTTTTTAAATTTTTGTGTAGCTTTGGCCAGCAGTTAATGCTGAGTAACATATTTTAGAAACCAGCTCATACCATCTTGCCATTTAGTTAACATGGACACTTGGTGTGGTGCACAACATACTTTTGCCACCGAAGACACATCTGGTTTGCCCTGATACATCTTTCAGGGATGCATTATGAAATGTCCACTACCTCCTCACCACCAAATCACTGGAATGTATGGCCTCAGTGACCTGTGTCTGTGATTTAAAAAAGTGAATAAATATCTATTTTTTTAATTTATTTATCACAATGTGTAAGTTTATTCATGTGTGTGTGTGTGTGTGTGTGTGTGTGTGTGTGTGTGTGTGTGAGTGTGTGTGCGCACACATGCGCGCGCACGGACACACACACATACACACTATTGAAAACAGATATCTATTTTTATCACACACACAGGTCACTGGGACCAGCCATTCCATTGCTTTGGTGGTGAGACCATGGATGTCTTGTAATGCACCCCTGAAGGATGTATTGGGGCAAGCCAGGGCCAGGTGGGCGATTTTTTGCTTTTCGGTTCCACATCAGCTGAAGCTCTCCACTGAATAGCTCTTCACTGAATAAGGCTCATTTTGCAGATACCATGGATTCTGCAAATCACATTTATGTAACACCACTGTCTTCTGGGAAAATGGAGCCTTCAAAGTTGAACTTGCCATGAGGTGGGAGTTTTTAATGTTCTGATCTTCCAAAAGTGATGTCCAGTAATTATTAACGATGAAGTCATTGAGTTGGTTGGCGACAGCTACAGTCTTAGCTGCTGTCATTTAATGAAACGTGTCGATATGAATGGAAGGGGATGAGTGGGCATTACATTTTGGCAACTGTGATTTGAGGGCTGCCAGTCATCTAGTCTGGCACTCTGCACTCCATCTTCAAATCATATTTATGTACCACCATCGGGGCCATCTGACCACTGTGTCATCCTAAGCTGAGGATGCAGATAGGAGGGACATGTGGTCAGCACACCTCTACCTCTCTCATGGTCATAATGATGGTTTTCTTTGACCCTAGCTGCTAGTATTAGTTCAAGTAGTTCCTCAATTGGCACCACAAGGCTGAGTGCACCCTATAAAATGGCAACAGCGCATGGCAGCCCGGATGGTCACCCATCCAAGTGCCGGCCATACCCAACAGCCCTTAACCTTGGTGATCTGACAGGAACCGGTGTATCCACTGCGGCAAGGCCATTGCTGTCTAGTCCGGGAGATGCCATATTACTCAGTAATGGGAGGCACTAGAGTGGAGTTGTTCTAATAGTTCCAAATACAATTCACACTGCCTGATTTAGTTCTGTGCTGACAATGGCAGTGTGAAGATTGCACTTGGAGAATTTTGTCATCACTTCAATTTGCGACACCATGATCACATGCCATTAAATTTTCAGTTAACACATGGACATGAAATTTTGAGGAAACAGGCTCAACAATGAAAAAGCATCTTCCAGGTCTTGTGCTGACTGTTCATACACCACACAATATCAAAGCTGCTTGAGCTTGATTCATAAGAAGCCCACATTGTTCAGTCCATCACTGTACATTATCTTTACTGTTACAAAGTTCAAGTTTTCAAAGAAGATTAGTACAGGACTTTTTCCTATTACAGACTGAAGAAGAATATCAAGATGGCAGTCTTCTCAATTCAAATAGATATTACAAATTAAGGAAAGCTTGGGATCCACTTATTTAAAATACAACAGTCCCCTACAAAATGATCTGAGTGTGGTGACAGTAGCACCAAACTATAACCAGTTACACAGGATCAAACAAAAAGCAAAGGTAACTGCAAAACAACAAATAAAAAGAAAATATGCTTAGCTGAAACTGCAAAGCACTCAAAACTCTAATTGGGGACACGGAAAAGATGATAATTTCAATACTTGCTCCCCTTCAGGTGGGAACAGAGTGGACAGGCACAAGCTTTTGTACTTTCTTTTTCATTAAAACAGAACAGTGCAATATATTTTGTTTAAAGTAAGTAGAAATAAATATGTACATTTTATATTACTAAATAAAAAAATTAAAAATGGAGGGAATGGCTGATTAGTCTTGTGACTTATGTTGAAACTATCTGTTATACATTATAGATGTATTACTATCACTTTTGGAGCTCTTAAGGTAATAACCAAACCCCCTTACCTTAGGGGGGAAAAAGGACAGCTGTACACTCGCACACACACACATATCCATCCGCACATACACAGACACAAGCAGACATTTGTAAAGGCTTGTGTCTGTGTATGTGCGGATGGATATGTGTGTGTGTGTGCGAGTGTACACCTGTCCTTTTTTCCCCCTAAGGTAAACCTTTCCGCTCCCGGGATTGGAATGACTCCTTACCCTCTCCCTTAAAACCCACATCCGTTCGTCTTTCCCTCTCCTTCCCTCTTTCCTGAAGAAGTAACCGTTGGTTGCAAAAGCTAGAAATTCTGTGTGTGTTTGTGTGTTTTATTTATTGTGCCTGTCTACCGGCACTTTCCCACTTGGTAAGTCTTGGAATCTTTGTTTTTAATATATAAGTATGTTGATACGTACTTTTGCTTTCTTGTGAGAATAGCTTGAGCAGAGGCCAATAATTTTCTTTTTTATATTGTCAGCCCTGCACCTGGGCTGTATATCACGGGTAATGACCTCTGCAATTTGTTTGTAGCTCTTCACTCTTCTTAATCTATTTTTGTACTCACTGTGGCTTACATTGTAAAGCACATCAGCAGCTTCATACATTTCTATTAATTTTGTAGTTGACAGCACACATAAATTAAAGCCCGCATCTCGTGGTCGTGCGGTAGCGTTCTTGTTTCCCACGCCCGGGTTCGATTCCCGGCGGGGTCAGGGATTTTCTCTGCCTCGTGATGGCTGGGTGTTGTGTGATGTCCTTAGGTTAGTAGGGTTTAAGTAGTTCTAAGTTCTAGGGGACTGATGAACAAGATGTTAAGTCACATGGTGCTCAGAGCCATTTGAACATAAATTAAACTTCACAGTCATGTTTACACACACACACTACTGGTGACAGAATGCTGCAGCGATGCTAGTGCTCCAAGTGGTAACATTTCACATTGCAGTGAACAGAAGACAAGTGACTTTTATGATCAAATCTATTGCGAGGCCCTAGATTTTATCATATTTATTTGATGAGAGGTGGGATTTGATGAAGTTCCCTCTTACACCATCAAATTTCTTTGATATAGATATTTGACATATCAACTTTGACAAAGAAATATGATAGTGTAATACTGGCCTAACAGGTGTAATTAGAAAATGATTATAAGCTACAGTGGCGATACAGAATGCAAAAATGATCTGTGCCAGGTAAGCATGCTATGGCAATGCCGCTATTACTTATATGCTTTCTTATTTCTTCCACTTATGAGAGTTCCTGGCACCTTCTTCCACCACTGCTCACTATAAGATGTGTTTCCCCTCCCCACTTGTGTGCCAACAGTTTATTTTGGCAGTAAGGTCAGTCAACTTACTTTTTCAGTGAAACTGATTTTCCTACATAACTGATATAGATCGTCTTCCTTCAACATAAATACGGTCAGGAGAACCAAATATGATCATGAGCACCAAGAATGAACACTACAAGCTATGAAAAACAGCTCGAATGGCTGGGTTACAATTTTCAGAACTGACAGAAACATCCAATGGCAACAGAGAGAGAATTGGTCATTTCAAGGTTTCCCACTGAACTGGAAAAACAAGTTCTTGTTCTGACAAGCTGTGTTTTTAATTTCCTGGATCATTCTGCAAATTGAACCCAAAATTTGAATCATTCTCTAATTATGGGGATTTTCCATTTCCGGTGATAAAAATGGTCCATGAAGGACAAAAAATTTAATCTCTGAGATTTCAGGGAGAGGTTCCTGTCAAAAAGCGGGTAGCTAATAAAACCAGTAATCAAAAGTTATTATTCAGATACACTGAAGGTTATAATACTATCCATGATTAGAGGATCAGCTTACTTTCTTTGTGTTGCTGGATCAAAATCAGTGGTGACTGTCTCAGAGAAGATCTGTTGATCTGTTCCTTGAAAGTAATCAGACCCTGTAATGAGATGAAAATTTTGAGAATTTAGCAGTAAGTCCCCAAGTAAGATTAGTTGACCACATGCCCCTGTTATAATAAGGAAGTTCTCATGTGTTAATACTTATTTACAGTTTTCAAAACAATCAACTACAGCTAAAAATAAAACTAATGTATTCAAACTACAAAGGTACTAGAAGAAGATCAAATCTTAGGAAACTAAAAGTAAAATGCATCACAGTTGCTACAATAAGTCTCCATGCATTTTACAGACAGTTTAAAGAATGAAGACATTATATTAACATGCAGCATTCATTCTTGCTGTAATCTAGTTCCTTTGTTTGGGTTAGTACACAGAATACTTGGAAATTAAAAATGACCTTTTGTAACAACTGTGCTGCTATGTGCTATAGGAGGATGTATATTACCATGAGCAGCAACGACATGGGATAAGAAGCGGTGCATCACTAGAGTGTATGGGGAGGCACAGCCATGCAGCGCGACACAGGCTAACAGAGCCAACAGGAAGCAAGCTGGGACGAGCCAGCGTCGACTCAAGCCATACCATCTACTGGCAAACACTGTAGTAATAATACAAAGAGTCAGAGCTGCTACTTGGAGCATTCACAATCCAGCACTGGCAGCCTCAGAAAAATTCATGTTGCTGCTTAGTAACACAATGAAATCTTATACGAAATATGATGGTGTCCTGCCACATAAAAATGTTCATACATTATGTTTCTGCTACAAATCAGCAAAAAATGTATTAAGAAATTATTTACATCTCACCATCACACTAAAAGAACATGCATATGTTAAAAGCAAATTCAATACAAATATTATATATAAACTTTTGTAAACAGAAGATAAAAAACAATTGATACTCCTATTACTGCCAAAGCTATGTGAATTTTACACTACAAAATAAAACAAATATAATACAGTTGACATAAAGCCATTTATCATGCTACAAGCTCATTGCTTTCAATGAAAGAGGAGTCACAGCTCTTCAGTCTGCGTTAGTCAATTACAAAATTATAAATCAGTGAAAAAAGCAAACTACTACTTCAACAGTTAGTTTTCATGCTAAATGAAGCATACAGGATAATATATACAAAAGTGACAGAAGGAATTGTTTAAATTTTTCAACAAAAGAAATAAAATCTCTGTACTACACATCTGTGGTAATAATGCATGAAATAGAAATAAATAAATGGTAGGAAACTAAAAGATGTCACTAATTTAGATTTCTATGTCAGCCAGAAAACTAACACACTGCTAAACAGAAAACGTGTTTGTTATTACATTAAGAGCACTACACACTATATAAGCTTTCAGGTTTTCAACAGATTAAATATTTAGATTGACTTCCTAATGCTTGATATTTTACAGCATTTGAAACCTGACTAATAAATTTCCCATGAGCAAAAAAATAATTTAGCAAGATATTTATAATCACATGTTAAGCTTCACAAGAGCTTTGGAACTTCTTGCCTGTGAGCATTTTATGATATCCCCCATTCAAGTTGTTCTTTTTAATAAATAAACTCTGTGACAAGAGAACATCTGGCTGCAAACTAATTATGCAGTGTTGGTGTAATCCAGTATGTAACTCCAGAGTGGGTATCAATTAAAAAAATCAATTAACTAGTTTCAATCACTGACACATCTAACACTGCATAGTAATTTGAATCTTTTAGTTTTCCTCCATTCATTTAATTTGTCTCAGTAGGTTGAGCTTCCAGTACCTGGATGGTCATCATCTGAGAGGTCGTTGCCTTCATGCAGTGCGACATCGGAGCCACTGGAGCTGCCAATGGTCCTTCTCCTGATGGATACCCTCATCCCTGACAGTGGAGATGCCATACTGTCAGTTTCCACATCCGAATCACTGTTCACAGTCACAGAATTGGTGCTGCACCTCTCATCGTTCATGTTCACAGCAAGGCTATTAACTGCATCACCATCAGCACTTTTGTCACCAGGAGAAGACTGCAGCGAATGTGTTACAGACTTTGTTTCTTCATAGATGGCATTTTTACTTGGAACACTGCTGCCAACATTTACAAGTACATTGTCTGTAACACTCCCAGAAACCTTGCTTAAGCGAAGTGCTGGTTTTGGTGTGTACACAGCACTAAATTGTGGCTCTTCCACATCTTCTTTACTTTCTGAATTTTGTTTAGTGGGGCTAAAACATTCTTTATCTTCAAGCTTGCCAGATGGACTCAAAGCAACTTTCCCACTCACTGTAGCCTCATTTTGGATGAATTTCTCATTTTCAATGGCATTTGGATCCCCATATATAGTTCTGATGGTTTTCACAATAACATTTCCTTGTGTCTCATTGTCAGAACCAAAGTCCCATTGAACATCCTCCATTACAGCTGTAGAAGGGTCATCATGGGAAGATCTGGATGCTTTGCGCACAGGTTTCAAGCGTGGCTGTGGCGTGGAGGTGACAATTGGACCTTCCTCATGCAGCCTGACAGTGGGAATGTGGCCATCATGCGAACTAAGATCTATGCTAGTGTCAAGTGCAGTGCGACTTTCAGCATGCGACCCAAATAGCTGTGGTTTGCCGTCCGAGAAACCTTTATGGGAAATGAGTGATAGAACAACAAATATGTGAAATTAATTCAAACAAATTTGCATATTACATAACAAATGTAGTCAGTATACTTACTAGACTCTGTACATTTTTAATCAAGGGTACAATGATAGATACAGATTAGAAAAAAAAGATTACAGGATAAAATATACTGCTACTTAATACTTAATAAGTAGGAATGTTAAGCAATGTCACTCTCTACCATAAAATACTGTGCAAATTATACCTTATTTATTAAATCTGACAGTTTAATTGAGAAAAATGTAAGTCAGGATTCATGCAGTGTGATGAATTATATGCATCAAAACAAATGTTCTGGCAGTTTAAAAAAAGGTGATGCAGTTTCTGTAATTTAATTTACATTATAAAGGCAAAACTGAAGCTAAAAAATTTAGCAAAGAATCAGATGTAACACTGTTTTCTAAAGACAAGTTTGTAATACTTGGCATCTCATTTTTATACAAATGTGCTGTGATACACATCTGTCAAGAATGTTGTCAGCCGTAAGAAACAAATTTTGCATCTTCATGAAGCACTCTTTCCAAATGCAAGACACAATACTCTTGAAAGAAAGTGATATAATGCATTTTTTTTATTTCATAGAGAATAATAGAAACTCATCTCAGGAACTTAGTAAATTAACACAAAACAAAGCATATTTTGAAAGTACGAGCATAAATAATAAATATAATACATGAAGAAATCTTTAATGCTGAACTTTTATGGAAATGCTGAACTTCTACAGAAATGACACTGCATTTATAGGAGTCAAAGGGCATGAAATGAAAGCAGTAATAGAGAAGAGAGAGCAACAGGGATGCAGCCTTCTTTCCATGTTGTCAAATTCTTATTCAGAGCAAGCAGTATATGAAGTCAAGAACAGATTTAGAAAAGGAATTAATGTCCATGGAGAAGAGATAGAAAAATTTAAAGGTTTGTCGATGACACTGTAATTCTGTCACAGATGACTAAGGACTTGTAAGATCAATTTAGCTGAAAAGAGTGTCTCCAAATGAGGTTATAAGACAAATGTCAACAAAAGTAAAATATTTGTAATGGAGTGTAGATGTATGAGAAACAAAATAATTGTTTGGGGGAGAGGGACAGAGAGAATTAAAGAGGGAGCACCTGGAGATAGCAGTCATGTGTGGGTGAGGTGTGCTTGCTTGTGTGAATTGTGTGTCTTTCTCTTTCTGAAGACAGCTTTGGGTGAAAGTTCAATGTGCAACTGTCTTTTCAATGTGCCTGCCTGCAACTCAACATGTCATCTTCACAGTGAATAGTGATCTATCCTTAAGACTTACATGTTAAAAAATAAGTGCAGCTCTATAAGGAAGCAACACATGGATGATAAACAGTACAGATGAAAAGTGAGGACAAGATTTCAAAATGTGCTGCTACAGAACAATGCTGGAGGTCAGATAGATAAATAATAAAGAACTACTGAACTAAATCGAGGAGAGTAGAAATTTATGGCACAACTTGACTAAAAGAAGAGATAGATTAATTTTACACATCCTGAGGCAACAAAGAATAGTTAATTTGGTAATGGAGGGAAGAGTTTGTGCATGAGTGGAGGGGAGGGCGGGGGATTAGGAGGGGGGGGTGGGGGGTGGAGAGTGACAGCAATTGCAAAGCTAGAACAAGGCTTGATTTCAATTAAGCCAGTTTAACTGCATTTAGGGTGCAGTAGTTACGTGGATATCAAGAGTCTTGCTTAGAACAATTTGTAATTGTTGTCCTCATATTGTCACAAGCAGAGTGTTTATTTGAGAACAGTGTCGACATCTCCTGTCAATCCGTGGTACCACAATACAAAGCTGAATATGCACAGTCACATGGGTGCTTCCCAGTAATCTTTGTACCTTCCATCAACTGGCTAATATCTTCTGAGTTTAGGGAGAAAAAAAATGTGCATAAAGGAGTGCATTCTTGAAAGTAAAAATAAATGTGCCTTTCAGAATGAAAGATAAGTGACATATTTATAACTTTATACATGTTTCCAAATGAGGACAGTGTGATTGAAAGGTTGTAATAGCACAGAAATTTAGGACATTGTTTTGCTGTCTTTTTAGTCATCTTACAGTGATTTCACAATGCCCCATGTCCAAGACAGATGAAGGCCACTTACAGAAGAAGTTATATAGCTCCTTAATTCATCTGGAATTGTTGATCTATCTGATGATCCTGGCAATAATTTTGAACAAGAGGACAATGACGAGGTAATGTTAGACACTTTACATCATACGGTATATTGTAAGCTGAGTGGCCTAGACGCAGAGCCCATAAACTGCGTGATAAGTGACACTGAGATAATCACGTAACACTCATCCCATCCAAACAACAATGCATTGGCAACAAGAACATTGTTGTTGCATATGAATTTGTTACAGTGCAGCCAACCTAAAGCTGAATAAGAGAAAAACCCATTCTAATTGTAACAGACTGGAAGGTAGCTTTGAATGTCCTAATTGGTAGTTCATCCAGAAACTGAAGTTCATTTGGACAACGTTGAGCATCTTCCAGTGGTCAGTGACAAAAGAAAAAACCATTCCACAGGTGCACGAAACTGGGTTGCAAAGGCAAAGGCAAATTTTACTGTGTAAAATGTAACATTCACTTATGCCTGGAGAGAAAAAAATTGTTTTTTTCAGGAAAAAAAATAATTCATGACCAAAAGGGTTGAACCAGACTTTGGATCGATGACTGCATCAATCACAGGAAGAAAAAACTTTCATCACTACAAACTAAAGTTTTGTAAGGTTCTAAATTAATGGTGAATTTCTAATTTTCAGAAACAATGTATCAATGAAAAAATCAATGAAGACAAGAAAATTTCACAGCTACAACACTCAGTGATGGCAGTGGCTTTCAATATGATGGGTCATGACAGAATGTCTGATCACATGCATCGAATACAGGACTTCATGCAGCAAGCATCACAGTGATACTGTGGATACTGTTCAAAAACAGATAACAAACATCTTATCAAGTATCAGAATTACTGAGTCCTATAGAAAGTGAAAAATGTTACACAGGGAACTATACTTGTAAAGCAGCCTGTTAGTCATTTTCCTTCTCCCTCATTTCTGTGTTAAATGTTTCTTTTAATACAGATTTCAATGTTATTTATCTTTCTGTTCGGGTCCCCAGCATTTTTCACTTGTCAGATACACTCATATTAACCAAATACACAAGATGAACTTCCTAATTCGTATATCAGTGTTTCCTTGTAGAGTTTCTCTTGCATTAATCTTGGATTTCAGCCATACTAAATAGAGCTTTCCTGTCATTCTTCTCCCAGAATGAGTCGCATATATACTCTGTACCATTCAAAGGTTGACAGAAATGTGCTAAAATATTGGCAAACTAGTTACACACATATGAAGATAAATAATTACATAAGATTTTTTGATAAATAATTATATTTATTATTGATTATAAAAGAGTTAGCAAATAACTGGATAATCATAGAAAAATAAAAATTATGACAATGATCAGTGATAATCACAATGTAATAAACAGTTCAAAAATTAGTGAGAACGTAACTTCTGTCCAAAAAAGTAACATGTTAGAGAATCAGGACTCTGCAGTGATAACACATTAAAATTATCCAGAACTTTAGATCAAAGAAATCACAGATAGACAGTATGAAAGAGAAAGCAACAGAGAAGTGTTAGAGATAAAAAGCAACAACACGTTGGAACTACAGGTGCATGTGAGGCAACAATAAAGAGGAGAGAAAAGCCAAGAATAATCATGTAGTTGAAGGGGACCACAAAATGAGAAGCAGTAATTTCTATTCATTTTAAAAGTGGATAATGAAGGAGGGAAAATATGTAAAGGGAAGGAAAGACAATGACAAAAAACAAGAGGAAGGAGATGACACTTCCCCCCCCCCCCCCCCCCCCATGTGACTATTCACTTTGAATCTCCTTCTTTATGCCTCTTTCTCTACAACTTGCTTCAAATTTCCCTTTCATGCACTTATTACTGTCTTCTCAATTGTCCTATCTGCTCTCTTCCACCATCCCACAGCTTCAAATATCATCTTTTGTTGGCATTTTATTGTTGATATCCCTGCCACACTGCCCAACTGTGTCTCTTCTGATGGGCCACTTTCCTCTGAAACATCTTGCTGAATCCAATCCTATCTGACCTTTGGTTCTGATACATAACATTTATGTTACAGTTTGTTTATTTTAAAGCACACTTCCAGGTAGTATGTTAAAAAAATTATTATGGGCCAATGAAGGTGTATTCTCTATTAAAGCAAATCTTTAAAAAGTCTGACCACTACTGGTACAAAAAGTCTCTTCCCATAGAACACTAGTTTTTATTCTGTTCACAAAGCTTATGTAGCCAGAGTGTCACTTCTATCTTACATCTGATATTTTTTCACACTGCTGCAACAGTACCACTTTATACAAAACAAATAAAAATAATGTATATAATGACTTAGTCAACTCTACACAGCAGTGGCATATAAGTTTTTAAGTCTTTTGCAGATCTCATCTGGCTCATTGTTTGTGTTATTCAAGTGCTGACTAGGCGAATGTAGACGAGATGTGGCTCAAATTTAAAGATATAGTAGCAACAGCAATTGAGAGATTCATACCTCATAAATTGGTAAGAGATGGAACGGATCCCCCGTGGTACACAAAAAAGGTCCGAACGCTGTTGCAGAGGCAACGGAAAAAGCATGCGAAGTTCAGAAGAACGAAAAATCCCGAAAATGGGCTAAAATTTACAGACGCGCGAAATTTGGCACGTACTTCGATGCGAGATGCCTTTAATAGGTTCCACAACGAAACATTGTCTCGAAATTTGGTAGAAAATCTGAAGAAATTCTGGTAGTATGTAAAGTACACAAGCGGCAAGACGCAGTCAATACCTTCGCTGCGCAGTGCCGATGGTACTGTTATCGACGACTGTGCCGCTAAAGCGGAGTTATTGAACGCAGTTTTCCGAAATTCCTTCACCACGGAAGACGAATGGAATATTCCAGAATTTGAAACACGAACATCTGCTAGCATGAGTTTCTTAGAAGTAGATACCTTAGGGGTTGCGAAGCAACTCAAATCGCTTGATACGGGCAAGTCTTCAGGTCCAGATTGTATACCGATTAGGTTCCTTTCAGATTACGCTGATACTATAGCTCCCTACTTAGCACTCATATACAACCGCTCGCTCACTGATAGATCTGTACCTACAGATTGGAAAATTGCGCAGGTCGCACCAGTGTTAAAGAAGGGTAGTAGGAGTAATCCATTTAACTACAGACCTATATCATTGACGTCGGTTTGCTGCAGAGTTTTGGAGCATATACTGTATTCAAACATTATGAATCACCTCGAAGGGAACGATCTATTGACACGTAATCGTGATTTCCTGTCAGGAAGGTTGCAGTTCGTAGTAATAGACGGTAAATCATCGAGTAAAACTGAAGTGATATCAGGTGTTCCCCAGGGAAGTGTCCTGGGACCTCTACTGTTCCTGATCTATATAAATGACCTGGGTGACAATCTGAGCAGTTCTCTTAGATTGTTCGCAGATGATGCTGTAATTTACCGTCTAGTAAGGTCATCCGAAGACCAGTATCAGCTGCAAAGCGATTTAGAAAAGATTGCTGTATGGTGTGTCAGGTGGCAGTTGACGCTAAATAACGAAAAGTGTGAGATGATCCACATGAGTTCCAAAAGAAATCCGTTGGAATTCGATTACTTGATAAATAGTATAATTCTCAAGGCTGTCAATTCAACTAAGTACCTGGGTGTTAAAATTACGAACAACTTCAGTTGGAAGGACCACATAGATAATACTGTCGGGAAGGCGAGCCAAAGGTTGCGTTTCATTGGCAGGACACTTAGAAGATGCAACAAGTCCACTAAAGAGACAGCTTACACTACACTCGTTCGTCCTCTGTTAGAATATTGCTGCGCGGTGTGGGATCCTTACCAGGTGGGATTGACGGAGGACATCGAAAGGGTGCAAAAAAGGGCAGCTCATTTTGTATTATCGCGTTATAGGGGAGAGAGTGTGGCAGATATGATACACGAGTTGGGATGGAAGTCATTACAGCATAGACGTTTTTCGTCGGGGCGAGACCTTTTTACGAAATTTCAGTCACCAACTGTCTCTTCCGAATGCGAAAATATTTTGTTGAGCCCAACCTACATAGGTAGGAATGATCATCAAAATAAAATAAGAGAAATCAGAGCTCGAACAGAAAGGTTTAGGTGTTCGTTTTTCCCGCTCGCTGTTCGGGAGTGGAATAGTAGAGATAGTATGATTGTGGTTCGATGAACCCTCTGCCAAGCGCTTAAATGTGAATTGCAGAGTAGTCATGTAGATGTAGATGTAGATGAACAAAAGCAGTAACTCTGAAGCCATATTCCACACCACAAATGTTTACCAAAACCTTGACATATGTTGATGTAAGGTCACAACAGCAAAGTGAGTTTATTTCTGGTTGTAATTCTGTTTCAATTTATCATCATCATTAATGTTCTGCCAAAAGGCAGGTTTTCACATGGTAGTTCTTCTGGCTGTCCAGTCTTCTGCCATCCTCTTCAGGTCCGCATAATTTCCTCTTTCCTTTATGTTGTCTATCATCTTGAATCTCCTTCCTCTCAGTCTTCTCCCATAAACCAGTTTTTCCAAATCATCTGCTAGCAAGCACTCTCTTCTCAATGAATGTCTCAACAAGTTCTTTCTCTTATAACCTTCAACAAATATCTTCTCTCACCAACACTTTCCAATACTCTTTCATTACTCACTTTTTTTTCATCCAGCTTATCCTCTCCATTCTCCTCCACATCCCAAATGCTTCTAACCTTTTTCCCATCCTCTCACCTCAGTGCCCATGTTTCTGCCCCATATAGTGCCACACTCCAGACAAAATATTTGCCAAGCTTTTTCCTTAGACCTTTATCTAATTTGCCACATAACAGTCTCCTCTTTCTGTTGAATGACTCCCTCGTTATGGCAATTCGAGTTTTCACCTCCTGGTGACATTTCAAGTCTTCACTTATTGTGCTTCCAAGATATTTAAATGCACTTACTTGGCCAATGGTAGCTTGTCCTATTTTAATATTGAACAGTATGCATCTGCATCTGTTTAGGTTGGTCATTAGTAATACATCCGTACACACTGCAATGGTGGCAGAGAGCTGTTCATTCAGATTGTACATATTAAATTTAAAACAGACATGTATCCTCATTATTAATATACACATATTCTTCTTTCAATGTATTACATGCAGAGATATGTTCATCTCCAAAAAATGATTTTCTGCTACACCTTCACATCATAAGGAACCAGCACAAAACAAAACAACTGCTCTCTCTCTCTCTCTCTCTCTCTCTCTCTCTCTCACCTCCACCCCCCCCCCCCCCCAAAATATATATATACAGGGTGTTTCAAAAATGACCGGTATATTTGAAACGGCAATACAAACTAAACGAGCAGCGATAGAAATACATCGTTTGTTGCAATATGCTTGGGACAACAGTACATTTTCAGGCAGACAAACTTTCGAAATTACAGTAATTACAATTGTCAACAACAGATGGCACTGCGGTCTGGGAAACTCTATAGTATGATATTTTCCACATACCCACCATGCGTAGCAATAATATGGCGTAGTCTCTGAATGAAATTACCCGAAACCTTTGACAACGTGTCTGGCGAAATGGCTTCACATGCAGATGAGATGTACTGCTTCAGCTGTTCAATTGTTTCTGGATTCTGGCAGTACACCTGGTCTTTCAAGTGTCCGCACAGAAAGAAGTCACAGGGGTTCATGTCTGGCGAATAGGGAGGCCAATCCACGCCGCCTACTGTATGTTTCGGATAGCCCAAAGCAATCACACGATCATCGAAATATTCATTCAGGAAATTAAAGACATTGGCCGTGCGATGTGGCCGGGCACCATCTTGCATAAACCAAGAGGTGTTCGCAGTGTCATCTAAGGCAGTTTGTACCGCCACAAATTCACGAAGAATGTCCAGATAGCGTGATGCAGTAATCGTTTCGGATCTGAAAAATGGGCCAATGATTCCTTTGGAAGAAATGGCGGCCCAGACCGTCTTGTTGCAACAACACTGTGTTCTAGGCGGTGGAATTCCAACACCAGAAAAATCCTCTGTTCTAAGGAATAAACCATGTTGTCCACAGCACACTTGCACGTTGTGAACAGCACACACTTACAGCAGAAAGACTAGCACACACACACATATCCATCCGCACATACACAGACACAAGCAGACATTTGTAAAGGCTTGTGTCTGTGTATGTGCAGATGGATGTGTGTGTGTGTGTGTGTGTGTGTGTGTGTGTGTGTGTGTGTGTGTGCGCGCGCGCGCGTGTGTGTGTGCGAGTGTACACCTGTCCTTTTTTCCCCGTAAGGTAAGTCTTTCCGCTCCCGGGATTGGAATGACTCCTTACCCTCTCCCTTAAAACCCACATCCTTTCGTCTTTCCCTCTCCTTCCCTCTTTCCTGAAGAAGCAACCGTCGGTTGTGAAAGCTAGAAATTCTGTGTGTGTGTTTGTGTGTTTTATTTATTGTGCCTGTCTACCGGCACTTTCCCACTTGGTAAGTCTTGGAATCTTTGTTTTTAATATATATATATATACAAAGTTCTAGTGGCCCACCCCTAGGTAACATTTGGGCCATCTGAGAACCTACTCACTGCAGTGCTAGTTTGGCATGAGTATCAAAAAGTGGCCTCCGCATACAGGCAGAAAATGGCAGCGGGAGACTTTAATTTATAATATGTATGCAAGGAGAAAATATGTATAGATTATAGTAATTTTGTGTGGCTCAAAGGCCTGGGGCAAGACTTTCAATTGGACTTCACTCCGGCGACTTGCATGTACCTAACCAGTTATCCAACTGCAGAATGGGGACCTACAGCTTAACACCAAATCTGAAGCACGATTTGTTATGGCGAATATCTACATCACTGAGAGGTGACTACAACGTTAGAAGGTAGAGTTATGAATTTGTGGGCCATCCGGAATACAATCACATAACCTATTGGTATCCAGACACACGCTTTACCTCCACACCACCAGGCTCAACACAGATCTCAGTCAAGCTTCGCTGCTCTCTAGAATTGTGACAGTTGTACCACTAGGTGGTAATGGCATTATTTTCAGAGTGGTGGGGGACTTTGGTTCAACATAATCTAGCCAATTGCCAATAAATATTTATAAATTATATACAGAAGTCATCCTCATGAATCAATCTTTTAGTCATAAACAGATAAAATCCCTACAGTAGTTCCTGACATTAGCCTGAAGGTACAGAAACTGTGACACAAGACTTCAATTTATGTATGTACTAATGACCTGGCCTGGCTTCTCATATGTAGCAATAAGTATCTGCAGCCAGACAATTTGAATGGCTTAGAACATTTTGTTTGTGGGTCATAAATCAAATTCAAACAACAATGTTAAGAAAGTGCCTATCATCACTTTCATACTTTAATACAAATTATGCAGGCCATGGCAGGAAAATTGTGTGGAGGCATTACTGTTCTGTGTTCCAGAAAGAATTGGCATTTGGAGTGATATCTCATGGCAATGAAGGGAGCATATCGGGATGTATTCATGAGTAATAAGTTACAAACAATGTAAATATTATATCTGAATTATGACTGTGAGTTAATGAGTGATTCATTATGTACCAGAGGCTGGCTGATGTGTGTGGGGTGGGAGGTGGGGGTGAGGGGGCGTGGGTGGGGTGTGTGGATTGGGGGGGGGGGGGGGGGGGAACACATGATCCACATGTTTAGACCAAGTTACAGCATTTCTCCTGTGAAGATTAGTACAGATTGTGATATATTGTTGAGACTCACTGCCACAATTTTTTGTGATGGACTCTTTATGGCAAGCTACTTTCACTGTACCATGCAAAGAATCATGTCTGCATCTAAGTTTGATTCAAAGAAAACAAAGTTGAGTCATCTGCTGCACTGCTGAAATAATGTAATGCTGAAGAAGTTTTTCAGAAAATATATTACTTGAGGCATAAAAAATAAAACACCACATATTTAGGATTTGCATATTTCTTCACTATGCAATTTTCTCAAATGACTGCAGCAAAACTATGGGTAAAAGTATTTGAGTGTTTTAAATTGTAAGGCTCTCACCACTGCCCAACGATGAAGTGGTTATCTTTTTGTTATTGGCCATGTTCATTAGAATACTTAAAAGTTGAGTAACTCACTGCCCATTGTTCAAAGACTTTGCAGTGAATTAATAGTGTGAATTTCAGCTAGTAATCTAAGAGAAGCAAAAATTGGCAGTCTGAAAGTGTTGTCATATTTTGATACATGTCCCTCGAACATCTCTAGAAGTATTCCAAAATACTTTCAATCTTATGGCAAAGACATTGTTTCTCCGACTTAACTTTAGTTCATTTTAATTCAAACCATTTGAGTAAAATTTTTATAAAATACATACAAAATCCTTCCTTGAGAATTATCCATTAGTATCTATTAGTCAAATCCCTAAAACAATCCCTGAGATTAGCCTGCACATACAGATGGACACAAGGAGACGATTTTGAGCGAGAGAGAGAGAGAGAGAGAGAGAGAGAGAGAGAGAGAGAGAGAGAGAGAGAGAGAGAGAAGTTGTATAGATAGAAGGAGACATTAAAAAAGTAAGAGCTGTCAGAAACACACATAATTACCATTCACTTTTAAGGGTTTTTCATAACAGTGCACTCGATTCTTCAATTCCTCAGCATAGACATGCTCTACCAGGGAACTGAACACGTTGATAAGAGTAGTCTTTAGTTCCTTTTCATCTTCAAGCAATTGTTTAGGGTGCCAGAAGAGGTGATAGTTGTTGGTCAAGAACTTCCCAACATAAATACAGAATCTTATCCTTGGTATGGGCAGTGGTATATTAATAAAGATTGTTATGAAGGAGTATCCTGGATGATAGCTTTTTGCCCCTTCCTTTCTGGATGGCATGTCTTGTTTCACAATTCATGTCAGCTGTAACTGTTGACACACTTTCCATGAAATCAATTGAAAGAGTACCCTTAACGATGCAGAAAGCATTAACTACCACATTTAGATTCAAGTAAAGACATTGCTTGAGTTTTTTCTAGTTTTGGCGAAGGTAAATAGTGCTACTACAATGACTGTTGTTTTGATTCTGTGATGGTTTAAGACTGGCCTGGTCAAACAGCACTACCACTTAGTGCTCCAAGTGCACTGGTAATTGTGGCTGAGGGTTGACAGGAGAAAGGAAAGCTGGCTGGAGTAAGGCATATCTTTATATTCTACATTAAGAGTTCTATGGATTCCACAAAATTGTCTAAGAAAATAAAAAGTGGAGGTATCACATTGTTAAATGCAAAATTGTAACTGCTTTACTTTTTTTTTTCATCTGAATGCCATGCAAAGTGCTTAACATGCAACTGCACTATTACAAGCTGGAAAAAAATCACTGGTATGCCACTACAACTGAAACAAAGATGAAATGATGCACTTGTCTTCTGACAAAAGAGAGAGAATGGTGGCTGAATCGAAGGCAGCCTTCACAGAAAAAAATGTAAAAGAGAAAGTAAAGATGCAACATAATCTTATAAATAACATGTTAAAAAGGTTTCAGAAAGAAGTGCCTGCCTAGATAGCTAAGTAGTAACAGTTACCAATGTGCAATATGAATGACATATAATAACCATTTTCTGAGAAATTGACATCAAGGGGCCATCAGTACAAGTGAGCTGCACAACAGTTTTCAAAATCTCACAGAATGGAAGACATTTTTTGAAGGAGAGTACGAGGCAGGTTTTGTATCCAGCAGAAGTTTGAATACTTTCTCGTCATACAGTGAATATGGCTGCAGATGTACATCATCAGCTATCTAAAAAGGCACCCAACTTCACAGCAATTTTCATCGCACTTGATGATCCTATCAACATGTCAGGCACAGCCCAGTTGGAGAGTTTCATGAGAGAGTTAACATTTAGCTAGAGGTGACTAAGGAGCTTCTGAGTTTCATCTCACAGGAGGACACTATTATTGGCACAGGTATTTTGACATTTTGGAGATGATAATTGATTTCTTTGGAGTGGAATGGAAACACACGGTCCGCAGCACAACAAATGGTGCATCATCAACGCAGCAAGTGCAAAATGGTCTTCCTAGCTAGGTAGTGGAGAAACTGCAATCTGTCGAGACCTCATTGACAGCTGCAGCTCACTGCCTGAAATGTCAAAAGGCACTATGAACTAAGTCAATAAGGAAAACTATACAATGAGGGCCATTATTCATGAAGTGAATTATATTCAGTCACTCGGATCAGTACTTCTTACATTTAAAGAATTCCTGTCTGATGTCACCCGAAATTTCATTCCACTACAAAGTTAGGTGGCATGGCCAAATCCTGAAGATGTTCCTTAATTTGCAAGAAGAAATCACAACATTCCAGAGGATAAGCATATGAGCGATCCTGATTGGACTGTTGACCTTATTTGTACATTCAATGTCATCAATTATTTCAATTCATTAAATCTATCAGTGCAAGAGGAGAATAATTTGGTAACAGGTATTGTGGACAAGATTGGTGGTTTCAAATAAAAGCTGAAACTATGGAAAAATCAAATTCAGGTTCATGACATGTAGCATTTCCTGAATACGAGACACTCAGTTGTGTGCAAGACATGACTGACAAGTTTCATTAATCGGAACATATCATGATCAGTTCTCAAACAGATTCCAAGACTTTGCATGCTTAAAGACATTTTGATTTATTTGTCAGATTGTTGTCATTTTTGACTGCTGATGTACATCATTACTTTCAACTTGCGCTATTAGAACTGTAGTATAGCACTTGTCTCAATAACCTCTTTGTCCAGTCCACAAATTTACAAGACTTTTATAAAATGTTACTCCCAGAGCAATATTTTTGACTGCTCAGAAAAGTTATTTCAATGTCTGCTTCAACAATGTGTACTGACATTTTTTTCTGTTGTGATATTGACAAAGTCCTGCCAACATTCAGGACTAATACATTTTAATCTGAACAGTACGAGGAAAGATTGCTACTTACCGTAAAGATGACATGTTAAATTGCAGACAGGCGCAATAGAAAAAGACACTTACACATTAGCTTTCAGACAAAGCCTTCATCACAAAAGGAAACGTACACACCCATTCATTCACACAAACAAGCACATTTCACACAGATACAACCGCCATCAGTGGCAACTCTGACTGGACTGCAATTGTCATGTAGAACAAGCAGCAACCTGTAGGGGGAAGGGATAGTAGGTTATGGGTGCATGGGACAGGGGGGGGGGGGGGGGGGGGAGGGGAGAGAAGGGAGTACTGTCTGACGGAGCATGCAGGAACTACACTGCCAACAGGTGCAGCGTCAGGGACCTGTGAAGCAGGGAAGTGGGGAGGGGAGGGGGGAGGAGGGAGGAATGAGGAGCGAAAAAGGAGAGAAGCAGAAAAGGGGAAAGGTGGGTGTGTTGGCAAAGGGAAGCACACAAAGAAGGTGGAAAAGAGAAAACGTAGGAGGCTGAGGCCAGGATGATTTCAGGAGCAGAAAACATATTTTAATTATAACTCCCAACTGCACAGTTCAGAAAAGCTGGTAGTGGAGGAGAGGATCCAGTGCGTGAAGCAGTCACTGAAATCAAGCATGTTATGTTCGGCAGCATGCTGCATCACAGGATGGCCTACTTTGCTCTTGGCCACACTTTGGCAGTGGCTGGTCATCCTGGTTGACATCTGGTTGGTAGTATAATATAAAAAGCTGTGCTACAATTGCAGCAGAGCTGGTATATGACATTGCTGCTTTCACATGTGGCCCAGCCCCTGATGGGGTAGGATAAGCACGTGACAGAATTCAAATCGGAAGTGCTGGATGGGTGGATTGGGCAGATCTTGCACCTATGTCTTCCGCAGGGATATGATTCCTGTGGCAAGGTGTTGTGATTTGGCATAAGGATGGACTTGGATGCTGTGGAGGTTGGATGGGCAACAGAACACCACTTTAGGAAGGGGTGTTGTTGATACTCCAAGTTGGAGTCTCCATTGTTACAGTTTGATCTGAGTGTCTTCACACTTTTGGCTATATCATGAACCATAATTCCATACATTTACATATCATAAAACTGAAATGTACAAATTTATTAATATCACAACTTAATGTTTATGTAATATAGTTATTGCTTTGGCAGAAGGATAAAAAGATGAAACTAAATTCTAGTGATAAAATCCTGCTTATAAAAGTACCCTACAATATTTGCCTCTTGGAAATAGTCCCACTGTGTTGCAAACAAGTTTTCCTGTTTGTCATTTCTGCTGCCTTTGGCATATAACCATCTGACTGACACACCAGCACAGAGCAGTGCAGTATTGAGGAAAGCTGAAGTGCTAGACCCACTCGGCTCTGCTCCAGGTGTGCCTGGCCTGGTGCAGGTTACCTGTGTGTTGCCACCCACATCAATGTGGGAAAACAAATCATATCCATCTTGTCAATAGTAGTTCAAAAATGCTCAATTGCTTGGTATTATTTGCTCTTTGTGTTGGTTGATTAGTATTTTTGCCATCAACATGCACACAATTTTCTGTGCAATTGTCAAAACAGCAGTGTGTATGACATGAGGAAATTTGTAGCTACAGTATCAATCATCATTTACTCATCAGATTGCACTCATTGGTCCACTTGTTGCATGATTTCATGGTCTAGAGTCTGGGCCTGCCAATCCACTCTTCATCTTATCTACTTGCTTAGCCACTTTGCCTAACTCTTCCTTCATTCAATACCGTTGTCCCAAAAATCAGGTACAATATTTGATGAAATTAAGCAGCTGTAGATAGTTTTGCACATAAAAATCTAACAAGAGTATGCTCTTCATAACTGACAGACGCAACAATTTTTGAAGTCATTATTGTTTCCTTTCACACATAACAAATATGCCTGAAATGAAACAAAGGCTTCTGTGACTTTGTAAACAATCAATAGATGATGCTGCTTTTGTCCAACATTGTTCTGAGATGGTAACATATATATAAAAGCAAACAGCCCTTGCTTTCTCAATATGTCTTAGATATAAGAATCAGTCAGAACTTAGTACCTTATCATTTTTTTCTATTTTACTTTCAAGGAATCAGTGTCAATTTACATGTCATGTAGCTACAACATTCACGAAGAATGGTGCACTTTTAAATATCATTTTCATCCATCTCAACAGTTTTTATTAATCTCATATTCCATCATGAAAAATATTCAAAATAGCAAGCATGGTAATCTTCTGTTAGACGCCTGAACAGATGAAACTTTGCATATATTGGGTTTGTGATGTGTGGCAGTGAGGCATGATTTCCCCTGCAATCTTAGCATTGGTCTTTATTCTTGTGAGTGATATTGCACAATAATGCAAAACTAAGTTTTTATTAGCAAACTTGGTGATGACATATTCCCACAAATGATTGTTTGCTGCTTTTCCCAAACATTCATCAGCTCCATGCAATGCTGACCACAAAAGGCACTCACCCTTACTTTCTCTGAGGATTGTGCAGTTCTGAAATGTTCTTCTTCAGTGACACTATGTGGTATAACTCCTTCAATTCCCTTTTCAAATTCAAACTTAAAAAAATGAACCCATGTCTACATGCTGTCACAGTATTTTCTAAGACCTCCTCTCTTCCCACTCAGAAAATGTACATACGTTAGTGGTTATTTATTTCCTTGCCTCTTTATTATGATTTCTAATGCTTGTGACATCCAGCATGTACAAAACCTTTGAATAACTTTGTTTAAAAAGAATGATAATTAAGTTTTTTTAATAATGGAAAGCTTAGATTACATTGCATCCCTATGTTATCTGGTGGTCTGATTAGTCAACAGCATTCATCCAGCAATTTTAATTGATGACAAACACAGAGTGCAGCTGTATTATACCCACTATAGCACCCCATCAATATGAATCATGTTTCAACTTCAGTTTTTCAGATTTTTTTTACCACACACAGTCTAACACTCACATGTCAGCCATTTTCTCAAACATGACAGCACTATTATCTCTTAACACAACGTGTGACATTCCCAAAGAATATGAAACAATACTCAGTCATTGGGGCCACAGGAAAACTCTTCATGAGACGACAAATGTGAGACATTTCTTTCTGACTGTCTACCTGTTGTGATATAAATAACCAAGAGTCACATATATTCTGAGCTGTTAATCACATTTTTGGCTAGTATTAAAATTTTCTTGTGTAGCAAAAGATCTGATCACTGATCAGTGATATCTCTGAAACACAATAACTCACTTTGACAGCATGACTTTCTGGTTCCTTCACATATTGACTTGAATATTTATTTCTTGTTTTGTTTCTTAGATAACATGCTATATTGATGTGGTTTCCTTTTCAAAGACTGATAATGTTTTTAAGATACTGTATATAAACATAAAATATAATTATTCTCTTCCAGTGCCTGAGTAATCTTCTTGACTGTTTATAGTTAATGAACCATGTTTTCACCCATGATAATGTTTGATGATTTTTGGCACATACAAACATAACTAATCTAAAAAAAAACATTGATGTGATTCAAAAGGATGATTCAGAGTTGCCATAAGTTTCCCCAAGTGAAATTCTCTGATTTCCAGACAAGTTTTAGAATTTTTTCCCTGATAAATTTTGTGATCTCAAGGGTAAGTAAAGACATAAATTGACAACAAAAATCTAAGGACTTTCATATTTCTCCCCAATGTGAGCAAAAGTCTTAAGTACCAACATGAAAATCTTTTGTAATGAACTGTTTTTAGATGGAGGAAGCAAGCCAAATGGTATATGTGTTTCATTAAGGCCACTGTTGCTATTTTATTTCAATAAAACGAAACACATTTGGTGACAAAACTATGCATTTCCTTGGTGTCACAAGACAGATTTAACATATCTTCACTGATTTCAGAAATAAACTCAGAAAAATGTAGGTGTCTTGAAAGAAGTGTGTAAACCAACACCATAGGTGACCACCAATAAAATGTTGGTTCTATTTTCCTTTCAAGAAATATATGAGCATGTAGTGAACAAACTGCCAGTGACTGCCCCAATTTTCTTCTTGTTATCACTCATACTTTCTAATATATAAACTACTTTCAAGGTGCCAAAATGTACTAGAATAAATAAAAGTCTATAAAACACCGCACTGTACAATGTGCTTGTGGTGAGACAGTCACAATTCCTAAACTCCATCGCCCGTGGCCTCTGGCCTGCCAAGGAGCACTGCAGTCGTAGGTCCATGGATAAACCATGAAAATCTGCCACATTATGCCACACGCAAACGGATCTGGCCTGCAGGTAGATTAGTGAGACCAGATCCAATGGGCAGGGCTTGCACATTAGTGGGAAACGATGGGCTTCAGATATACAGAAATGACGTGCAGTTTTGGCCATCATGAAAGTCTACTCATGTGGCATGTCAAAGACACAATGTTAATGAAACGAGACTGCAGTGATCAATCTATGCAGCAGATAACTTGCGCAAATATTCTGAGAATCAGTACTAATGAAGATAGGTAGCAGTTCACCATAAAGATGATCGCTGAGCCGCAGACAGGCATGTAGAAAAGGCAGCCACAGTCTCACAACTAAATTTTTGGCCATAGCTTTTGTCAGAAAATGAGAGCACATACACAATCACAACTCATGCATACTTGACCGCGGTCTCTGGCTGCTCCGTCAACAATCTCTGAGAATCAGATCCAAACAAACCACTCCTGAAGCCTCCCTACCTCTCATCGGCAGCTGCTAGGCTAGCGGCAAGAAGTGGTGGCAGCACTGCCTGCAAGCTGAGGGGAGTGGTAGGGAGGGGAGAAGCAGTAAGAATGAGGAAGTAGGGTAGCAGCACCCAGCCAGCGACAATGCATGACATCTCATGAAAAAATCATTTCATCTACTGAGACAAAAACGAGATTTTACCAGATTTTTTTTTTCAAATTTCCCTGAAATTTCTCTGACACATTTGAAATTCCCTGATATTCCCTAATTTCCAGAACTTGTAGCAACCCTGAAAGACCTTCAACAGTAATATGTGCACTCCATTACTAGTATTGCAACAGGTTTTGAAAAATGTAAAACAGTGGCAAATATTTTAAAAATATATTCTACAATATTTACATGGGTTATATACCTAAATTATCTTGGAATTCTGCTGGACTTGGAGGTGGTGTCTTGGATGATTTTGGTGAGTGAATCTCTGAAAATAATAAAGATAGTATTATATCAGATGTTTTAGAGACAGTATGTGTATTTATACATAGGCTTCAAATGATTGACATCGACGCCACTTAATTATACTATAACTGTGGATTCAAATACATCATCTCACCCTTCTTTGTTATTACAGTTGTCTCAACAATGTGGGGTGATGAAACATCTAGCTTCTCTAACTGATCTGAAACTTTCTGTATCTCATTTCTATATGTCTGTCCTTTCTCATGAGACAGAAAATCTTCCATAATTCCTTTAACATCCTTTTCTTCAGCTGCATACTTTTCCTCACCTTCTACATAATCCTTCCGCTCAAGTCCTTCCATTTTTTCATCACCTGTAAATGGGCAAAAGGCTGACAATTTACAAAATTGAGGCCTTTCTACTAAATATATGGAAACACTATCAAATTTTACCTTTATCTTTGGCCTGTTTCTCGGAGTTTACCAGTTCTTCAACAGATTCAGACTCCTGTAGAAGCAGAAATTGTTTAATAATATAAAAAATAGAATAAATAAAATTATATAACAAAACTGAAATGGTAAGTACCTTCATTAAATCTTGCTCTGTGTAAGAAGGATCAAGACTTGTATTTCGTCGAAGAGTTGCATCTCGAGATGGTCCAAGCTCCTCTCGGAGGTTGTCAAAACCAGATTGGTCAAGATGAACTTTAGCTACAGCACGTTCCATGTCATCTGTCACAAGCTCCACATTAAAGACACACTGGTTCACAATATCATCCCTATTTATTTTTCGTAGTGCTTTTTCCAACACATTTCCTGGAAATTAATAATTGATTTTCATATAAACTCTTGTATAAAGTATGCATGGAAGTCCTAAATCTTTCTGCTTTATAATTCACATCAATAATGCAATTATGACCCAAATAGCAGACACATAGGCACTGAGTTCAGTCTGTAATGTCAACTTCCTAAGACTTTGCTAAGTTTCTTCATTAAGCCTGTTAGTGTGCAATATTCAAGACTGTCCGTTTGAGGCCATATATAGTATTATAATTTATGTAAGTTAACTATGTGGTCATGACAAACTCAAATTTCTTCGAAGAGAATATTTCTGTGAAATGAATAACTTTGTAGCATTTTTGTTTTGCATATTGGTATTTCAGCTGCTACAGGCTCATTTATAAAGTGTCATTTTTTATTTTGTGGTACACTGTTGCTATTTGAGTTTACATATCATCATTTTGTCATTTGGAGATAGTGAGTGGAGTGTGGACATAGAAAATGGAGTGCCTAGTGGAGAAATCATCACATTTCCAAGATACTATTCTGTCTGAGTTCAATAGACAGCTGACAGCAGTGGAGGCAACCAGAAACATTTGTGCTGTGTATGGGGATAATGCCATTGGACAAAGCATGGCAACAAAATGTTTTTCTCATTTTAAGGAGGATCGTTTTGACATTAGTGACTCTCCGTGTTTAGGAAGACCTTCAGGTTTGGTGAAGATCATTTGAGCGCATTAATACACAATGATCCACATCAGTGTACTCAAGAACTGGTACATGTGATGAACTGTAATCATTCCACCATCATGTGTCACTTGCATGCAGTGGGGAAGATTCAAAAACTAGGTGTATGGGTGCTATATGCTCTAAGCCAAAATCACAAAAATTAGTAGGTGGCTATGTGTGCGCCTCTGCTTGCTCATCGTTAATTGGCTCATGAACAACACTAAACATTCCTGTCCTGCATCATTACCGGTCATGAGAAATGGCATCTTTATATTAACACAAGGTAAAGAGAGGAATGGTTGAGCCTGAACAAAGCAACAATTCCCTGTACGAAGACCTGTGCACATTCACAAAAGATAATCTTATGAATCTGGTGGAATAGCGACGTTTGGTGTACCACAAATTGGTTCCACGAGATGTAACCAACACTTCTGATATTTATTGGCAGCAACTGCTATTATGTACCCATCTTATTCACTTAATCTTGTACTCTCAGATTTTCACTGTTTCTGTTCCCTATCAACAACATACCAAGAACTTCCTTTCCATATGAAAACGCACTCCAAACATGGTGCAATGAGTTCTTCACCTCAATACCACATGACTTCTACAGTTTTGGAACTGAAAAATTACCCCAGCATTAGCAGACTGTCATAATAGTAAAGAAGAATATAGTAGTGATGACTGAAGTCCTGTTACATGCACCTGTTTTGCTTCCTTACAGAAAAATGATCTCATTAAACTAGATATTATAAATGGAAATGTATCTTTGTGTAGCTTCAGTATGATGTACAGAAACATGGTTAAAAAAGGAAATGAACATATTTAGGCAATTTAATTTGAAATGGAATGAATTATAATTTCATGAAACACAACCAATAAACCACTAACTACATTCATATACACACTGAACTTTGACTAGGCAAGTCCACATTGCAAATCAAAATATAATATGGCAGAAATATAAGCTATACTGTCATACAGACGAAAAGGAAACCATTAAGGAAAAAGATTAATTCAGACAATATTCAAATAGAGACAAAAAGTAACACCTGTGAGATCAGAAACTGATAATCAATATACACTCCTGGAAATGGAAAAAAGAACACATTGACACCGGTGTGTCAGACCCACCATACTTGCTCCGGACACTGCGAGAGGGCTGTACAAGCAATGATCACACGCACGGCACAGTGGACACACCAGGAACCGCGGTGTTGGCCACCGAATTGCTCAACACGTGGGGCGTGAGGTCTCCACAGTACATCGATGTTGTCGCCAGTGGTCGGCGGAAGGTGCACGTGCCCGTCGACCTGGGACCGGACCGCAGCGACGCACGGATGCACGCCAAGACTGTAGGATCCTACGCGGTGCCGTAGGGGATCGCACCGCCACTTCCCAGCAAATTAGGGACACTGTTGCTACTGGGGTATCAGCGAGGACCATTCGCAACCGTCTCCATGAAGCTGGGCTACGGTCCCGCACACCGTTAGGCCGTCTTCCGCTCACGCCCCAACATTGTGCAGCCCGCCTCCAGTGGTGTCACGACAGGCGTGAATGGAGGGACGAATGGAGACGTGTCGTCTTCAGCGATGAGAGTCACTTCTGCCTTGGTGCCAATGATGGTCGTATGCGTGTTTGGCGTCGTGCAGGTGAGCGCCACAATCAGGACTGCATACGACCGGGGCACACAGGGCCAATACCCAGCATCATGGTGTGGGGAGCGATCTCCTACACTGGCCGTACACCTCTGGTGATCGTCGAGGGGACACTGAATAGTGCACGGTACATCCAAACCGTCATCGAACCCATCGTTCTACCATTCCTAGACCGGCAAGGGAACTTGCTGTTCCAACAGGACAATGCACGTCCGCATGTATCCCGTGCCACCCAACGTGCTCTAGAAGGTGTAAGTCAACTACCCTGGCCAGCAAGATCTCCGGATCTGTCCCCCCATTGAGAATGTTTGGGACTAGATGAAGCGTCGTCTCACGCGTTCTGCACGTCCAGCAAGAACACTGGTCCAACTGAGGCGCCAGGTGGAAATGGCATGGCAAGCCGTTCCACAGGACTACATCCAGCATCTCTACGATCATCTCCATGGGAGAATAGTAGCCTGCATTGCTGCGAAAGGTGGATATACACTGTACTAGTGCCGATATTATGCATGCTCTGTTGCCTGTGTCTGTGGTTCTGTCAGTGTGATCACGTGATGTATCTGACCCCAGGAATGTGTCAATAAAGTTTCCCCTTCCTGGGACAATGAATTCACGGTGTTCTTATTTCAATTTCCAGGAGTGTAGAAACGATTCTACTGAATATACTTTGTACCAAACATTTGCCTTTGTAATCCTGCAAATACCTAATGGTGGAAGTCACAGTAAGACCCAAAGACAGTTCTGAAAATGAGAGTTGACAAATTTTTTATATCTGCAGTTGAGGATAAAGAATTAATAATAAGTGTAACACTGTCCCAAAGTTTCTGACTATCTAAAAGTGATATTTTTTAGAGAACAGCACCTTTCATACTGATACGACCCACTTACAGGCACTACACCTATAAAATGATACTGATAGCATGTAATATAAATAGCAATCTCCCTCTATGATGCTCACTAGCAACAAAGTTTACAACTTCTGGGGCTACCTTGCACAGATAAATGAATGTGAAACATAAGGAACAAATAAATATCACTTTAGACATGAAAATTTCACCTCTACACTCATCAAACTATTGTAATGAATACCTGAATGCACAGAAAATATCATCTATACCAGAAATACATTGGTTTTTGGAGATTAGTAACTTACCATTTGCTTTATTACCCGATGTCTGAAGCCACAATCGCAGCATCACCATGGCTTGTTGATTCACATTGTCTGGATATTCAGTCTTTATTAGATTTACATCTGAAGTTGAGACTCCTAGCTCACCAGCTAAGGCCACCCAGTCTGATCCAAGAAGGTTTGATATATCTGAGAGGCGTATGTCAGCCCGATGAATAGCATCTGGATGACCTACATAAATTAACAAATGAAAATTATGTTACACACATGTGTTATTAGGTGTGAAGATTACACAGAGAATATCTCATTTTAATGGAAGAATCATTACCAAAACAACCAAGTAAGAGCATCAGTGGCAAAAGAACACAAAGGGAAGATGTGAGTAGGTTAAAAGAAGAGGAGGTCGAGAAATAGTTTAAGATAAAGATTAAAAATACATTAACAGAACCAGAAAACAAAAGCAATAGGAAAAAAGGTGAAGATATTGATACAAAACAGAACAAGACAATAACAGTTATAAAGCAAACAGCACAGGAACTATTAGTAGATAACAATAATAACAATGTCAAATGCAAATAATCGTTCAATGAATCATGTAGAAAAGCAGTTGAGGCCAGGAAGACAGCCAGACAGGCAGTGATGAGCAATAAAAAATATGAAAATAGTCACAATAGAACTGCAGGGAAAAGATCATTCATAAATAAATAAACAGAGAAGGCAAAGAAGGCTACAGCCAGAACAATACTAAACAGTTCTACTGGACAATGAGAAGCTGCAGAAAAGAGTACACAACTAAACCTGTGATAATGAAGGATGAGAATGGAAAACTGATCACTACAAATGAAGGGCATGTAGAGAACTCGAGGAGATATCTTAAAGAACTGCTGAACAGCCCAGTAGACACCTACAACAATGAGTACAGGGCACATAACAATCAGGACGTACAACCATTAGTTGAAGAACCAACTCTGATGGAGGTGAAAGAGGCAATAAAAAAATTTAAAAATGGGAAGGGCCCAGGCATAGACGTGATATCAGCAGAGCTCTTCAAAGAATGAGGAGACAAGACATATGAATGGTTAGCTGAATTGATAAAAAGAGGTGTGGAGGAAAGAAGCAATGCCAGAGAAATGGAAAATTGCTGCTGTATGTCCCATGAACAAAAAGGGAGACAAAATGTTGACACAGGGCTACAGAAGTATATCTCTACTACGCACATACTATGAAATAACATCAAGAATTAAACTGAAAAGACTCGACTTTTACACTGAAGAAACATTAGGCACAGCACAAGCAGGATTCGGAGACTGTAAGTCAACAACCAACCAAATATTCACACTAAAGACAAATACTAGATAAGAACTGGGAGCACAACCAGGATACCTTCTGTATGTTTATAGACTTCAGCAAAGCATTTATGACAGCATAATGAGAGAGGAGACGTGGAGGATAATGGTAGAGTGTGGGATACCAGACAACTAACTAAAATGTGTGATGGAATCAAAGCAAGGAGAGAAAGTACAGGAGGGAGCTCTATGAAACATTTGGGGTAAAAACAAGATTGAGACAGGGAGATACATCATAAACCATGTTCAATATGGCACTCAACAAGACCCTGAGGAGAGTAACACAAGACTGTACAGGAGTCACCATAGGGAAAAAGATAAATGTTCAGGTTTTCATAGATGATACTGTGGTGATAGGAAAGAGCATGGAAGACCTGAAGAAAAATAGTAAATCACTAGAAATATTGGAGCAGCCACCTACGACTTAGTAAAGTACTTGGCGTCTTTGCTCAAACCAGTGGTAGGAAAGTGTCCACATCATATAAAGAATTCTAGTGATTTCATCAGCAGACTTAAGTTACTGCAGCTGAAAAGTTATGACTTGTTAGTTTTGATGTAGTTTCACTTTTTACATCTTGTGGACACACTACATCTCACTGACAATAGGTATGGAGCTGACATTACAGTGCTGTTTGAGTGCACCCTCTCCTCTACATATTTTTTACTTAACAATGAGTCTGAGCAATCAGACAGTGTTGCCATGGGAAGTCCTTTGTCTCCCTTGGTGGTCAATCTTTTTATGGAAGATTTTGAGGAGCAAGCACTCACCTCAGCCAATTTTAAACCAACATTATTTTGGCGATATGTTGATAATACTTTTATAGTCTGGCCTCATGGTTTGGACTGTCTGCGAGAGTTCCTACAACATCAACTCTATACATGAAAACATAAAATTTACTATGGAGTTTGAGAAGGAGGGTTGCCTGCCATGTTTAGCTGTTTTGGTGCGATGTAAGTGCATGCTTGGTCATTCCGTATATATAAAGCCCATTCACACAGATCTTTACTTGCAAACCGCTAATTGCCACTATACGGCACAAACGATAGGTGTTTTGAAGACACTGATTCACTAAGCCCACATCATCTCTGACACCAATAGTTTGCAAACAGAACTGGAGCACCTGCAGACTGTGTTTCTGAAGAATGGGTTTTCATCCCAGCAAGTGGAAAAAGTGATGCAGACCTGTAAACGACAGAGCAAAGAGGAGGAAGAAGCCTTTAAAATGACTGACTATTTACCATATACTGGTAATATTTCAGCACAAATAGGCAGAATACTAAGAAAATATAAAGTGAAAGCAATCTTTCACCCTCCTGCAAAAATTTCGTTGCTGTTCGGATCTGTCAAAGACAACCTAGAGCTGTGCAAGGCAGGTGTTTACAGGATTCTGTGTGAATGTGGCAAATCTTATTTAGGGCAAACAACACATACTGTGCAGGATCGCATTGTAGAACATCAGCGGCATACTCATCTTCTTCAGCCTTGTAAGTCTGCCATCGTCAAACAGATATTTCCACTGGTCATGTCATAAATTACAGTGAGACAAAAATTGTTGCCCATATGTCTAACTTTTGGAGTTGTATTATTAATGAATCCGTGGAAATATGACTGTCTTACGGTGAGTCTCTTATTAATCGAGATGGCGGTTTTCAATTGTATTTGGCATGGAATCAATCATTGAAAAACTTCCGTGTCCTCCGTAGCCGGTGTAGTTCTGTGATGGAACAGCGGGAAGACAATCAAATTTATATCGATGTGGTGAGTTTTCACCACGGAGGGCACATGGTGAAGCAGAATCGAATGCACTCAAGTTGCGCACGCACAACGCCAAGTGAATTAACCACGAATGTGCCACTGAAGCCTTAAATGTCAGAGCTCAGTGCAATTTCGCCAGTACCACCTGAAGATGGCCAGAAGAGTCCGCACCGAAATTTTATAGAAGAAGTTACAAACATCTGGCAGTTCTCCCGAAATTTTGTGGAACAAATGACAAAGTTGCTCATATGGATAAATGATCTTGTACCAGATCTTGGACCAACAAGGGCTGAGATCAGGCAGGTTATGGAAATGTAGGATATTCTTTTCCCCTTCTCTTATTCTCTCCTCTCCCCATCCCTTGCCAGTAGTACAACCTCCACTTTACTGTTATTAGTAGCCTGTGCTATGTTCCTACATCCATGTTAACACCATCTTTAAAAGAATGTAACTACAGTAGATGAGTCAGTATGTTTCTGTACTATTTCCTTGTGAATATTGCTTCTCTGTACATTTATTGTTTCTGTAATAGAGAGATGGAGCAGGGGTATTCTGTTATGTGAATATCATTGTAGCTACCATGAAAATACACACAAAACATGAAATGACTTTCTGTACTGATACAGATCTACATGAGGCTCAGTAAGTTCAAAATACAAACATAGTTCCATTACCTATACATTCTGAGTAGGTATGTGACTGGTAAGTATGTAATTGCTCATGTATTCAAGCTCCTGGTGTCATTTAAACTTAGTACTGGTAAGCCCTGAACAAAACTAGGGATCACTATAGGAATCAAAGTATCCTGTGGAAGGAAAAGTGAAATGTACCTCTTGGTAAGAACAAATAGAGATCCTGAAGTAATGGCACCCTAAAAAAACTCTCACAATTACTGTGAAAGATTATTAAAAAATGAAGGAACATGCTCATTATGTCAGAAGTCAATAAGTCAGACAACAGAATTGAGGCTATACAGAATGAAGTGAAACGAGAGACAGGACTAGCAGTCGGAGAACAGGATAACACCACTACTAAACTGAGTAGAAGGGCTATAAATGAAGTGTCAAAGTTAGATTTCAGAAGAGTTGCTCTACGGAGAATGCCACTGACATATTCACTCACCAAATTTCACAAGCATTAAATAATAAAATAGCAACAGTTGCTATTTTTGTGACCTATCTAAGGCATTTAACTGTGTGAATCACAGTAATCTCCTAGATAAACTGAAGTTTTATGGGTTGCATGCTGTAACCAACAAGTGGATAACATTACATCTGATTAAAAGAAAGCAGAAAATTGTACTTAGCTATTTAATCAATGTAGTCCAGGGACTGTCTGTGGAGAAATTCCAAATGGGGTTCCCCAACGCTCAATCTTAAGTTTAATATTGTTCCTCGTGTATGTAAATAACCTTCTGTTCAATATACAACAAGCAGAATTAAGTCTTTTTGCAGATGACTCTAGTATTAAATAAATTCAAGCATTCATACAGAAACAGAAGAAATGGTAAACAATGTTCTTAAAGGTACCACTAACTGGCTTTTGTGAATGGTTTCACCCTCAGTTTTAAAAAGACACAATATATTCAGTTCTGCACATATAGGGGTACTACGCCAATGATAAGCAGTGAGGAAATACAAATAGGGATGAAACTTCAAAATTCTTAAGAGGTTCATATTGATGAGCATTTAAACTGATAAAAGCACATTTACAACTCCTAAAAAAACTTACAATGGAATGGTCCTGTAAGACATGTTGAAAGGTACCCTGAAATTTTTTACACAGGAAAAAGTCAACGAAAGAAACGCACTGTTAAAATTTTAGCTGATAAGAGGCACTGAAACTATTTTAAAAAATAGCTGAAAAGTGCCAAACTCATAGTGTTCCAGGTGGCAGTACAAATGTACACCACTACTGGTGCTGTAGCAATTGCACATGCACAACTTCGGCACACTCATAGCCGAGGTCAACAGTACATTTGTATAAAGGAAACGTGGCATGACCTGATCATAACTGTTATGGTGTAAAGTCAAGCACTGTCATGCCAGTCAGGAATGAGAGAGTAGAGAGGGCTGTGAAGAAGACATCAGCCAACTGAGTGCTGACCGATAAGTATGAGTGGTTTATTGTTTTTGGAGCAGTATATCTGTCTTCAAGAACCGCAAGGCAAATCAGAACCAAAAATAAGAAATGGATTGTTTAATTACATCTTGTAATCGACATATCAAAACCAAGAAAAATGGAAAAAAATCATTTTCAACATTTCCTTCCAAACATATTCCTACCAGCTGCAGAAACTAATGCATTGTTTTTGTTGGATTAATGGTCTGGACATAATTATGCCTCTAATTTTGTGGATAACAAAAAAAATCTGTAAATGTAATGTGGACTCTGCCTGGAACTAGTAGTGGGATTCAATCTCCCGATAAAAAATTTTTTTTACAGTGGAAAGCATTTTTCAGAAAATTATCAGACAAAATAATTTCTGATCCTCTCTCTCATTTCAGGTTTATCAGCAGAATGATATTCTTAAGCTACAGCCATTTCTGCATTACCAGTTCTCTTTGCCAAATTTAAGAATTTGATCAAGTATGTCTGGTACACCCCCCCCCCCCCCCCCCCCCGCCATGAACCATGAGCCTTGCCATTGGTGGGGAGGCTTGCGTGTCTCAGCGATACAGATAGCCGTACCGTAGGTGCAACCACAACAGAGGGGTATCTGTTGAGAGGCCAGACAAACGTGTGGTTCCTGAAGAGGAGCAGCAGCTTTTCAGTAGTTGCAGGGGCAACAGTCTGGATGATTGACTGATCTGGCCTTGTAACACTAACCAAAACGGCCTTGCTGTGCTGGTACTGCGAACGGCTGAGAGCAAGGGGAAACTACGGCCGTAATTTTTCCCGAGGGCATGCAGCTTTACTGTATGATTAAATGATGATGGCGTCCTCTTGGGTAAAATATTCCGGAGGTAAAATAGTCCCCCACGCGGATCTCCGGGAGGGGACTACTCAAGAGGATGTCATTATCAGGAGAAAGAAAACTGGCGTTCTACGGATCGGAGTGTGGAATGTCAGATCCCTTAATCAGGCAGGTAGGTTAGAAAATTTAAAAAGGGAAATGGATAGGTTAAAGTTAGATATAATGGGAATTGATGAAGTTTGGTGGCAGGAGGAACAAGACTTCTGGTCAGGTGAATACAGGGTTATTAATACAAAATCAAATAGGTGTAATGCAGGAGTAGGTTTAATAATGAATTTAAAAAAAGGAGTGCGGGTAAGCTACTACAAACAGCATAGTGAACGCATTATTGAGGCCAAGATAGACACGAAGCCCACGCCTACTACAGTAGTAAATGTTTATTTGTCAACTAGCTCTGCAGATGATGAAGAAATTGATGAAATGTATGATGAGACAAAAGAAATTATTCAGGTAGTGAAGGGAGAAGAAAATTTAAGTCATGGGTGACTGGAATTCGGCAGTAGGAAAAGGAAGAGAAGGAAACGTAGTAGGTGAATATGGATTGGGGCTAAGAAATGAAAGAGGAAGCCGCCTGGTAGAATTTTGCACAGAGAATAACTTAATCATAGCTAACACTTGGTTCAAGAATCATGAAAGAAGGTTGTATACACACAAAAACCCTGGAGATACTAGAAGGTTTCAGATAGATTATATAATGGTAAGGCAGAGATTTAGGAACCAGGTTTTAAATTGTAAGACATTTCCAGGGGCAGATGTGGACTCTGACCACAATCTATTGGTTATGAACTGTAGATTAAAACGAAGAAACTGCAAAAAGGTGGGAAATTAAGGAGATGGGACCTGGATAAACTGAAAGAACCAGAGGTTGTACAGAGTTTCAGGGAGAGCATAAGGGAACAATTGACAGGAATGGGGGAAAGAAATACAGTAGAAGAAGAATGGATAGCTTTGAGGGATGAAGTAGTGAAGGCAGCAGAGGATCAAGTAGGTAAAAAGATGAGGGCTAGTAGAAATTCTTGGGTAATAGAAGAAATATTGAATTTAATTGATGAAAGGAGAAAATATAAAAATGCAGTAAATGAAGCAGGCAAAAACGAATACAAACACCTCAAAAATGAGATCGACAGGAAGTGCAAAATGGCTAAGCAGGGATGGCTAGAGGAAAAATGTAAGGGTGCAGAGGCTTATCTCAGGAGGGGTAAGATAGATACCGCCTACAGGAAAATTAAAGAGACCTTTGGAAAAAGAGAGCCACTTGTATGAATATCAAGAGCTCAGGTGGAAACCCAGTTCTACGCATAGAA
This sequence comes from Schistocerca gregaria, assembly GCF_023897955.1. Classification (NCBI taxonomy): domain Eukaryota; kingdom Metazoa; phylum Arthropoda; class Insecta; order Orthoptera; family Acrididae; genus Schistocerca; species Schistocerca gregaria. Next base: position 364,179,511 of record NC_064920.1, read on the forward strand.
GCATAAGCAGAAAGGCGGAAGGAGTATGTAGAGGGTCTATACAAGGGCGATGTATTTGAGGACAATATTATGGAAATGGAAGAGGATGTAGATGAAGATGAAATGGGAGATACGATCCTGCGTGAAGAGTTTGACAGAGCACTGAAAGACCTGAGTCAAAACAAGGCCCCCGGAGTAGACGACATTCCATTGGAACTACTGACGGCCTTGGGAGAGCCAGTCCTGACAAAACTCTACCATCTGGTGAGCAAGATATATGAGACAGGCGAAATACCCTCAGACTTCAAGAAGAATATAATAATTCCAATCCCAAAGAAAGCAGGTGTTGACAGATGTGTAAATTACTGAACTATCAGTTTAATAAGTAACACCTGCAAAATACTAACGCAAATTCTTTACAGATGAATGGAAAAACTAGTAGAAGCCGACCTCGGGGAAGATCAGTTTGGATTCCGTAAAAATGTTGGAACACGTGAGGCAATACTCACCCTACGACTTATCTTAGAAGCTAGATTAAGGAAGGGCAAACCTATATTTCTAGCATTTGTAGACTTAGAGAAAGCTTTTGACAATGTTGACTGGAATACTCTCTTTCAAATTCTGAAGGTGGCAGGGGTAAAATACAGGGAGCGAAAGGCTATTTACAATTTGTATAGAAACCAGATGGCAGTTATTAGAGTCGAGGGACATGAAAGGGAGGCAGTGGTTGGGAAGGGAGTGAAACAGGGTTGTAGCCTCTCCCAGATGTTATTCAATCTGTATATTGAGCAAGCCGTGAAAAAACAAAAGAAAGATTCGGAGTAGGTATTAAAATCCAAGGAGAAGAAATAAATACTTTGAGGTTCACCGATGACATCGTAATTCTGTCAGAGATGCTAAGAGAATTAGATTAGGAAATGAGACACTTAAAGTAGTAAAGGGGTATTGCTATTTGGGGAGCAAAATAACTGATGATGGTTGAAGTAGAGAGGATATAAAATGTAGACTGGCAATGGCAAGGAAAGCGTTTCTGAAGAAGAGAAATTTATTAACATCGAATATAGATTTAAGTGTCAGGAAGTCATTTCTGAAAGTATTTGTATGGAGTTTGGACAAGAAGAGAATAGAAGCTTTCAAAATGTGGTGCTACAGAAGAATGCTGAAGATTAGATGGGTAGATGACATAACTAATGAGCAAGTATTGAATCGGATTGGGGAGAAGAGAAGTTTGTGGCACAACTTGGCCAGATGAAGCGATCGGTTGGTAGGACATTTCTGAGGCATCAAGGGATCACCAATTTAGTATTGGAGGGCAGCGTGGAGGGTAAAAATTATAGAGGGAGACCAAGAGATGAATACACTAAGCAGATTCAGAAGGATATAGGTTGCAGTAGGTACTGGGAGATGAAGAAGCTTGCACAGGATAGAGTAGCATGGAGAGCTGCATCAAACCAGTCTCAGGACTGAAGACCACAACAACAACATGTCTGGTATGCATCGAAATATGCAGAACAACGGCCAAGACCATTTCTGACTCCATCCCAGTTCAGACTAAATAAAACTAGTGGTTACTGCAAAGAGCCTGACTGCATCAATTTTTCCTTGTTCAATGTGCCTGGTGCAAGAAAAATGCTTTTTTTTGACCCATTCAAAACACACTTCACAGTTTTGTGACAACTACAGGGAGTAAACAAAGAACTGTTTCACTGATAGTCAAATGTACAACTTCAAACATTATTATAAGGAATGACTTGCAGGAATGTAGTACTGCAAGACGCATTTCATTTCAACAAATTACAAGTCCTCATTGATGGAAGTAGTCTGTGACACAAAACACTGTCTTGATTTTATTTTCTTTGCTAACCACTTTTATCAGCATTACATGTGCGAGAACTGAGCAGTTGATATGGAGTTATTAGTTTAAGCCAGGTTTTCGTCGGAGAAAACTACCTAACAAGCACAAGCAAAAGAGAATTCTCTCTAGTGTACCTGGTAGACCTCTTACAGGTCTTTCAGCTGGGTGTAATTGCATCTATTTACATGTCCCTAACCTTCACCAGTTACCTAATTGGAAACATGGAATCCAAACCACATGTCTTTCGTGGCCACTCCAACATCTGTGAGAAGTGAGTACTCAATTAAAAATCATAGTGAAAAAGTTGTGGTCTGAACAGGATTTGACTCCATGATCTTTGGATCACAAAGTGCGCACTTTGCCACTAGACAATTTTTATTTTAGGAAAAAAAATGACCATTAGACCTTACATGCTTAGTGGAAACACTAGCTGTGTTGCCTCGAGACGGTGCTTGATGTCGGTAATTAGTGTTCTGTTTATAAATTTCCCTTCAATGGTAATGCAAAGCCAGGGAAAAATAGCAGCTGACAGACAAGGAAAAGTTTGGGCCAGTGCTAAGGAGAGATGGACCTGCAATTCCCTGTAAAGTGCACAATCTCCATGCATGCCACACTTCCACACAAATTGAGACACTTAAATTCTTCCTTCCCTGCACCATTTTGCACACTCCTTCAATAACAGTGCACTTGCCATGGAAAATAATCCTCACTGAATAGCAAAGTTTCGTATTGTGGCTCTAACAAGATAGAATTGCATTCTGCATGCCACAAATATTAGCTCCAAAAACAAAAAATTAATAACACAGCATTCATAGGCAATGTTTGCTACCTTGTGTTCTCTTCCATTCCCTCTAGTACAGAGCTTCCCAACGTGTGGTCCGCAGACCCCTTAGGGCCCGCCGGTTCTTTCTAGGGAATCCGCGGACATCTTTCACCAAATCGTGTAGTAGCCTTTGCAGTTCCTACGTGAAAACGTATACACAGTTTAGTGCCTGAGAATGCCAATTCTCTGATCGACTGCTTTGCAACGATACGGGGGTCGTTTGTGCGCCGGCTCATGCCGATGCTGAAGCCTTTTACACATGCGCGGAGCGAGCTTTGTCGACCAGTCACAGCGCTTGCTGGCACATATGCGGCTCCAGGCATCATTAAATGTTAAACTTGCTTTGTCAGTGCACTACCTATTTCATAAGTCGATTTTTGACCAGTTTATTACTTCTCACATGGATCGGTGGCTGAAGTCAGGATCATTGAAGAAGGGTGCAGTTTCTCCATCGCCTTCACAACAAGGGAAGTTTCCAGTTGAAATGAATGAGGAGGGAGGATGACCAAAGGAAGACTTTACATACATTTGAACATTTTTCTTTGGATTTCACGAAAAGCCACACACACACACACACACACACACACACACACACACACACACACACACACACACACACACACATACGACTGTTACGAAATATGCGTGCTTCTTACACAGCAGTAGCCGAATAGTGCAAGTGAACAGACCATAAGCGGCAGCTTGTCAACAGCGAACAGTTTGGACGTGACGTTGATTGCTCTTGGAGGAAGACAGCTCTATCACGTGAAATTTCAATTACCAAGTAATTTTAATCAGGCTATAGTGCATTGAACAAAGGGAGTAAATCCACTAGTAAGTGTCTGGCTACAGTAGGAATTCAAATTGGATCGTTAATTTCAAGTAGTTTTCATTCAGCTCTAAACCAAAGACTATTGATACTTCGGGGTGGGGGTGGGGGGGTGGGGGGGGGTGGGGGGGGAGAGGGCGAGGGGGGGGCTCATTGATAACATGGCACTTGTATTAAGAAGCTTTCAGTTTCCATGGGTTTCACTCTGAAATTTAAAGTTACTGTGCTCTTGACTGACTAGGGGTTTGCCGTGGATTTTTGACTGAAGAAGGGGTCCGCCAGCTAAAAAGGTTGGGAAGCCCTGCTCTAGTATAAATAATTCTACCCATATACAAACGAAGGGTAGTGAATTTTCTGAAAATGCTCATTTGCATGTGCTCACTTCCATTTGCTGCAATGCAAACCAGGCTTTAGATGCTTAAAATCAGTATCTGTGAACTCCGGATAATCCCGCTGCACGGCGCTGCATGAGGGATTCGCCAAGTCATGTGCTATGTCGTCAGGGCGGTACAATCCACTGTTATAACCTGTTCTTCATGTGGCAAAATGTGTAACTTAACATTTTTTACAAAATACTTGCAGGCCTCTGAGCAGCTAAAATTTTGACAGCGCATTTCTTTCATTGTCTTCTTCGTGTGTACAAAAATTCAGGTTAGGATTTGACATGTCTTATTGGACTATTCGCTGGATACTTCAGCCACATTTGCATTTAGCATCATTGCAAAATTAGTAACTTGACATATTTTGCGTATCTTCATTCAATGATGGTATGTGGAATAATGTTCTAGAGTAACCCATCTTTAAGAAAGAAAGTCTTCAATGCTCAAAAATGTGCATAAGAGTAGTAAGTGTTGTACACCCATGACCATCTTGTAGATATCTATTTAAAGAGTTGGGCATTATGACTACTGCTGCACAATATACCTACTCCCTCACAAAGTCTGTCATAAGTAATTCACTGCAGTTCAAATGGAACAATGATATGCTTAATTACAATAGGAGGAGAAAAAATGACTTTCATTACTCCATACTAAGGTTACCTTTAGCACAAAAAATGCTGCACAATGCTGCAACAAAAAAATTTTAATAAATAACCGAAGGATATAAAATGTCCGACAGATAGCAAAGTAAAATTTGAAAACAAACTCAAGTTTATCTTAGACAACTCTTTCTATTCTGTAGAAGAATTTCTATTACTGTTATGTGTAAAATATGGTGGGTAGGAATTACTAACTCACATCTGTAGATTATTTTTTACAGAACCCACTTTATAAATGTTCAATATGTAGCCATTTTTAAAAATTAAGTTGTCACGTGTTTGTAAAGTGACTCATTCCACTTCATAATGATTTATTGTGCAAATGATCCATGCAACATGAAACTAACTAACCATGTATTTTGAAATGGCATGGAAGCAGCTGGTTTTGTAAATACTGTTAATAAATGGGTGTGGCATCAAATGAGACTGGACTGTACCAAGAGTAAATCTGCAACTGTCAACTCACTTTTCAACAACGAACAGCACTTCCAGGAGATCATTGATAGGTGAAGGAATATCATGAAGTACACAAGCGGAGCTGTTTAATTCTTTGATAAGCCTCATTGTAGTTCAGTTCTGGAGAAGGTGTGTCATGTGTAATGATGGTTCTCAACTGGAGCTAGCATATCACTGATATAAATCATCAAAGAAACTAAAACAAGCTGCTGAGATTCTTATTATCATGAAAATACCATGGTGCAGATATTAGAAGCTGCACGGCCAGTATGGTAGTATGCATGTGTAGCATACCTGTTTCCACATTTTATGCAACTTTCTCATTAATTTGAGTTTAAGATTCAATACAATATCTCAGGACATAGCAGGAACATGTCAATGTCCAAAATGATAGAAGGATTTTTTTATGAAAATTTGTTATCATGTTAATCACCTGAAGACATTTTGCTCAATGATAAGTTATAGGACAATCAGTGTAGAAATATTTCCCTGCAGCTGAAAATCCTGATAGTCAAAGTGACAGTTTTTATGTTATTGATATACAACTTTGAGATTGGTGCTATGGGAGGGACTGAGTAAGAAATAATTGATGTTTTTGAATAATGGCACTGGAGATAAGTACTGAGAATACCACACACAATATTTTGCTCTTGTCAAGACATGAGTTACTGGAGAGGTTGTTCAGAGCAATTAAAGGGAAAATGAGACAGAAAAGAAGAAAAGAGATTTCACAGAGCAACAAATCAGAAAAACTGGAGTCTTCTTAGGTGTCAATGAAAAACTGGGCACACACTGAATCACAAATCAACATAACTAGTGATCATCGTCATACAAAGTACATATAAATGAGAATGTTATACACGATTCTCCTGCAGGAAAAAAGTAAGAGGCAGAATGGAATTAACCCAAAATATGTGCAACAATTAGAACATTTTTTCAATTTTCTTTTACTTACTGATGCCATCTCGAAGGAAACTGTAATTTTTTTCTAGTTCCAGCAAGTCTGGTTCTGATGGTCCAGCATCAGGAATAACATTATCAGGTAGCACTATGTTGAGAGTACAAATAGGTGTTTGAGCTGGTTCCCCTTTAGCAACCTAAAGAGAAAAGAAAATATTCCTATGGTAAAGCAAAGTCACAAAGGGATATGTAACATATTACATATTACAGACAAAAGCTTAAACATAATCTGTTTTTACCATGAAATATCTTACAAAAACATGGCCATTCCTAATTCTTGATATTTTTCTGCAAACATATTAAGTTAGTGAAATAGCTGACCTTTGGTTCTCTCATAAAAAGTATTCTACCAACAGTATCTTCATCTGGATCTTTTACTCGTACAGTGAAAGGTAAACGATTTTCTTTGAATGCTCTGAAACCCATTTGTAGTTGGTCACCAGACTTCATCACAGGAACCAGATTACCAGCAAATTCAATGTACACTGTCTTCCCTTCTTGCACCTGTATAAAGGAAGAATAAAAAAATCCAACAGAGTTTCTAACATCAACATTATTTTGGTTGTTTTCTGTAACATGCAGTAGGTCCAACAGACTACCTCAACATCTTTGCTTTTAGCCACTTCTGTAAAATGTTCCTGGTGTTCCAGTGTCTTATCTTCTTTGTCATCAGTCATACAAAACACACGCAGTCTTGCTTCTAACAGATCAACTCGTTTTGCAAATACAACAAATCTGTAAAATAAGAGAATTTCAATAGATTACTCCTGGACAGTAATGGAAAAAATGAGGAAATCTCATAAATAAGATAGTATTACTTTGCCATAAATGGGGGATGTATAGATTCACGATATAGCTCAGTTGCCATTTTGGTTGCATCTGCTATGTTCCTGCAGTCCATTAGCCAAAATCGCGCTGAAACTGTTGTAGTAAATGTAACACAGTCCTTCACAAATGTCAGAGGAGTAGAACCAGTAACATCCTCCCACTGCGCTCTTGTTGTTCCACCTGTAAATATCAGAAAATGTTGTTTTATGATTTTAACAACAGAACGAACATTAAATACAAATAATGATAATAATAATAATAATGATAATAACAATAATAATAATAATCAGTATGAAAATACAATGAAGGTTTTCACAGCCGATTAGTATACTTACGTTAAACAGAAATCCTCTGTATGCTTTACCTGTAATGCTGCACAGCAACCTGAGTGTTGGTGCATCTCCAGAATACTGATTTATCATCCCTTTATTTGCTGCTTGTGGAACAGGTATTGTCAGTGTGATTGGTTTGTGGAATTTTCGTCTTCTTGGCTCAACAGTGACAATAGGTGAAACAGCAACTCTGTTCCCAAGGAGTTTTGCTGCCAAATCAGCAGAGATAGGTTGAGCCTGAAGAAGGCAACAGCAAACAATAAAATTGTGTTTATTCAGCTTCTCCTGGCATAATTCATGACAGAATAGTTCACTGGTGAACAGCTGGATTTTAAAATCCAAAAGGCACAATAATTCGGCAAGCAATCACGTTGTCATCATTTGGTGCACTGAAGAACAGCTTGTCAGTGCACTTGATGATGGCAACATGGTCACTTGGCAAAATATTGTGCTCACTGGACACATACATCTTGCTATTTACCCATGAACTATTTTGTCAATATTAAAAATGACAAAAATCGAAAGTTAACAGTTAACAAAATCAAGTGAAAGTTACAGAATGGCTGACAGATATACTTATCAATATACACTCTATTTCAAACTCCTAAACACATGGTTTTTTTCTGACAGAACTCGCAACACACATGAATGGAAAAAATAAGATGGAAAATACTAGATAAAAGTAAGACCACTGAGAGTTGCACTTCAAAAAGCAGCCTCGATATACAATAATGGAAAAGTGGTACAAATAAAGATCAAAGTTAGATTTACATGTGAATTAAAATGTCCAGAGTACACTGTGATTAAATCTTTTCAGGTTTTGTTAAAACATCGCAGAATTTCAATGAAGCCTCCAGAATGGAAGCCCAAAAAGATTTCATCAATGTTAGATTTGTAAACATTAATTACACATAAATTGCCATGTAAATCTTTTCATTTGAACTGATATTACTGTGTGTTTTTAGTGGCATGCGTTTATCACAGTTAAGAAATATTACTACACAAAATTCTGCCAATTAATTGATCCAAAACTGAAAGAACCTGTCAGTAATTTTAAATAATAAATAGGAAGTAATATGGGAAAAAAGTACTAACAAACAAAGAGGTCACTGTTAACAGACACAAAAGGAGTAAGAAAGGAACTGTTAGAGAATAATATGTTCATCAGAAAGCCTTTATTTGACTGTTTTTGGAGACAAAAATGTTTTAGAATCTAAAAATAAAATATTATAGTACAATGGCATTAGCTCCCTTATGTTCTTAACTTAGACAACACTTTGTTGAAACACTTATTCCTAGATGACTCATACATATTTTAAACACCAAAGTGAAAAAAATAGCATGGGATTTTAATTAGTTTTTCACTGTCAATTTAACGAATTCTGAAAATTTCATCATTGTATTTGTTACCATACCTGAATTCCAACTCTGATCTTTTTGGTAAGGGCATCTTGTGGAAATACTGCTTGTACTTGGGGAACAACACTTGAGGACACCATGCCTCCTTCAGGACCAATAGCATGCACTTCCTGCTTCACTCGAGATACAACAGCAAAGTAATGTGGGAAGTCAACCGTAAGAATACGTGTTATACGATTTGTATGGAGATCTTCAAGTTGGCTCATTTCTGAAACAAGATGTTCATCATATATGTGGTGGAAAAAAGTGACTTCATGATTATAACAGTCATAAAAACAGATCATATTGAAATTTAAGAGTCCTTATGATTAAAAAAATATTTTTTCCCTCTGAGATCTTGCCTGTGCTAAAAGAAAGACAAGAAGAGTATATGTGATTCTTCAGGCTTTCTTGGCATATCTGTGAATATATGGTTCCCAGCTCTGCTGCTGAACTGCTGAACTATGTTACTACATGTACTTGCGAGTGGTAAACCGTACCAACAACCTGGCAATGTCAAGTAGTTGCCTTGAGGAACTTTAGAAAATGTGACCCGCAGCAGGTCTGAGAATTATATATTCAATAAGAACATTAATGACTTATTAGCAAAAGAAGAAAAAGTTTAAAAATGAATTTCATCTCATTACCGTATTCCTATTTTAATTAATTGGTTTATTTTTAGGGAATTGTATATTTTACAGTCTCTGCACTACTAATAAGGGTAAAAGCAGTTAGTGAAACAATTCTTGGTTGTTTTGTTGATAATACAATGTATTTTCCATCCAGCAATGAAAAAAAGCAAATCAGTAATCAAAACAGAGAATATACAGCTGGAGGAAAAATTGACACTACATTACTCTCCCTAAGTATACCACCTTCTACATGCCTAATCCCCTAGCTAGATGTTTAACTCCATAAAGTCCTGCTGTTTTTCATTGTTACACACCCACCTCCATCAATATTTACATTCACATCATATTTTCTATGGAGAACACACTATTGATTTTTCTTCCCTTTTCCCAATATATGTTCCTCAAGGGCTGCATTTTACATTTTTTCTTGATGCTTGTTTAGGTATGGCTGAAATGAGTCTGGTACTGATCACCAACATTTGTGCATTTCTTGCATGCCACCCATTTTACCTCTGCCTTGCAGATTCCACCCTGAGGAATGTTTTCCTGTTTGCTGAGTAAATAAGTTACTTTATGTCTTTCACTTTACGGAGTCCTCTCACAAATGAACTTACTACTTAGCATTATAGCATGGCATTGTTTTATCTTTCTTATACTTTCACTTTGCAGCAGAGTATACTTGCCTTCTCCTTCAAAACTTTCATTCAAAACATCCTGAACAGCTTCTTCACTCGCTTCAAGTGTGTGCTCCCTCCATGTATCTCCATTGTCAGAACGGAGAATTATAATCTCACGTTCTTTGCCTCGAAGTGAGGCAAAGTGAGGAACTTCTATAATCACTGGTCTGAATACATACAAAAAAAGATGTATTAGACAATAACTTATGATGACAATAATAAAATACAGCTCTTAGTATGACTGACCAAGCAGCACTTTGGATGGAAAAAGGCAAAATAATTTATGTATTCCAAATAAAGTGAAAATGAAACATTACATTTAGTCCCATTACAGTACACATTATTCGTGCTCAAAAGTATGGATTACAAAGAATAAAATAATTGTTTCCAACCACAGTTTGCTTTATCAGACTACACGCCACACTGATCACATGTTCATAACAGCTTCCGTATAGTCAGATGTTTGGCAGTTTATAATTAAACTAAATTATATGATTGTTCAACAGCAGTACCTTGAAAAGACAAATATGACCTATTTAGGGCACAGAGGAATTATGAGTGGCGATTAAGAATTAAAGCCAGATATTTTTTAATCATCATCCATTTTCTGCAAAGGAAATTTGAAAATTTTCAGAACTACTAAATGTTTGCTGCTACTGTTGTGAACTTTGAAAAACATAAAAAGATGTAAAGTTAAACTATAGCAATCTGAGGCTTGTATATACACATATAACTATAATAAATCAATCAAATTTGTCAGCTTCAATTTCATACTGTTTATAGGATTTAAAAGTGGAATTCAAATCTATCTATCACAAATAAGTTTCTTTCTTGAAGAATTGCAATTGAATTCAGCAATCAAAGATAAAAAAAATTGTCATAAAGTAGATGACAAATCTAATCCAACACTGCAGTTACAGAATAATGGGAACTTACCCAAGGAATTTCGCTCCAACAGGTCCTAATTCAAGGATTCTGCTAGCAAGTGCCTCCCCTTCCATTAATGGAGGTGGATTTGATAACCTGTCCCTGCGGAGATAGCGGCATGTGATGCGCATTGGCATTGCTGCTTTACGTGGAGGAACAATTACACGCACTCCGGAATGTCTGCATCCACGCATTGCACCCCCACGAGCATCCACCAAGAAGCTCACGAGAAAACTATCAAAACAAGTTAAACTTTTAGAAATATAAATTCAGTATCAACTGATCAAAATACTCTGGGACATACTAATATCAAAATACATTATTTTATGAGCATATTTGTGCGGTCTCTCTCACCACACACACACACACACACACACACACACACACACACACACACACACACACACACAGAGGGATGGAGAGAGAGAGAGAGAGAGAGAGAGAGAGAGAGAGAGAGATTTGCACATACTATTAGTCAGTTAAAAAGTATGTTCATTTGCTTCATAGCTAGATTAACATGTTTATACTTCTTATACACAAGTAAAACAACATAATATTGTATTTTCATTTTATTGAGACAGACTAGTAACCCTACATTTTCTTCACAGTAACACATAGTGGCAACTAAATATCACAAAATATGTATGTAGCAAGAACTTTCAATCAACCACAATGCATAGACAAAATCCAAGTACAGAAGATCAATCTTTTTCTGTAGCAAAGTTGAAGTGCAAAACATATAAATAACAATGATAGCACATAGGTTAGCCTTCAGGTTCTCTTCCCCTTTGAAGTAATGCCAGTAACCTGCCACTTCTAATGGGGAAAAATGGGGTTAGTTTTTCTCTCTTCACACTGAATAAAATTCTCAAGGTACTATGGGCATACTACAAGATGTCCACTGCCAGAAGGGTGAGGGATATGGCAAGAGGTAACTGCCCTTTGCTCTTGTGTAGTCTGGGCAGTGAAGTCCTTATGACGAACGTTAGCCATATCCTATTATTGTGTCAAGCAGACTCATGGTGGTATTTCAACCTGTAAACTTTGTGTTGATAACATGCTATCAGGTTGCTAAGATTTCTCATGACATGGTATAGTATACAGGGTGGAGAAAAACTGTGTCACACAATTTTAACCCTGGATAGCTGACGCCAGTAGGAACCAAAACTACTTATGTTGTGCAGGTCAACAACACACCATTTTTAAACTACGGAAATTTGGCACCATGGACTCTGATTGACCATGGGATTGCCCTGTTTCCATTAGTCTGTTGATGGGCAGTGCTATGGTTGTTGGTTCACAGATACAAACATCCCTAGCCCCGTCACTGCCCCAAAGTGATATGCGCGTGTGTCAAATAGGTCTCGCTGTTTGCCTCCACCTCACACATAAGCTTAACTTCAGAGCACATACACGTCACCTGCACTTTAGTCATACAGTAAGGATGGCAGTACAGTATTCGCTTGAAGAACAACAAGATATGGTTTTTGTTTATGGACTAGCCGACAGTAACATGCATGAAGCTCGATGAATGTATGATGAATGGTATCCAGTAAGACCCACCCACATCCGCGATCATTTACACAATTCACTGGCAACTTGGTGAAACAGGCTCATTAGGGGGATATCACGGTGATGCTTGAAAACATGACAGGATGCTGCATTTGAAAATAATGTTCTCAGGTGCTTCGAGGGAGCACCTATGACAAGTACTCAAGCAGCTGGACACGACATGGGATCACTCATTGGTTAGTCTGGAAGGGTTTTGAGGGATGACAGCTATCATCCACTTATTTTCCACCCTGTACAAGACCTAAATCCTGTGGCAAACTATGAACACAGGCTAGGGTTTTGCTGGTGGTTTCTGTGACATGTTGCACAAAATCCTGACTTCCCCACTATTGTGTTGTTTACCGACGAGTGCACCTTCCACATGGATGGCCTTTACAACACTCGAAATGTTCATTATCGGGCAAAGAGAAATGTTCATGCCACTTATGTCTACGGACACCAGAAACAAATTTTGTTCAAAATTTGAGCATACATTGTGGGTGACCACCTGTTTGAGCGCTGGTCTGTCTACCTCCTTGACTTACCGGGGCAAATTACCTTCACTTTTTGCAACAAACTCTAGTCGGCTTGCTGGAAGATGTTCCCGTGGACATACAGCTATGCATGTGGTTGCAGTATGATGGGGTGCCTGCACATAACAGTTGTGCTCTGTGTGGATATTTAAATGAACTTTAGGACAGCCTGGTAATTGGCAGAGGTGCTCATAGGATATGGCCCCCATGATCACCAGACCTCACGCGATCGGATTTTTTCCTATGGGGTTCTTCAAGCTTCTAGTTCACCCACCTGGACGCAAACCACCTCAAAACAAAGAGGAATTAATGGATTGCATTCAACATGCTGCCAATCACATCAGGACAATGCCAGGGATCTTTGAAAGAGTTCAGAAAAACACCATTTGATGTTACCAAGCTCACGTCGCGTCAGAGGATCACCAGTTCGGGCACCTGCTTAAACTAAACGATGTCCTAGCTATAGAAAAGGCCCTTTTCATGACTGACACAATTTGTAAAAGACTTTCTGTATGCAAACTAACGTCTGTTGACAGGTTTGTTCCTGGTATGTCTTATCATGAAATTACAATGGATGTGTCGGGACCCCAGCGGATTCGCCCCCAGAGAGAAAGGCTGGTGCACTACCACCGAACATGCAGGCTGCCTTGGATACATTGCAGTCTCCAGCAGGCAAAGCATTCGCACTCATGTGTTGTCACGAGAAAACTATCAAAACAAGTAAAACTTTTAGTAATATAAATTCATTATCAACTGATCAAAAGAAGTCAGTGCTTTTAATGCTCTGGGACATACTAATATCAAAATACATTATTTTATGAGCATATTTGTGGGGTGTCTCTCTCTCTCTCTCTCTCTCTCTCTCTCTCTCTCTCTCACACACACACACACACACACACACACACACACACAGGGATGGAGAGAGAGAGTGTGTGGCACTAAGTTTATGTAGTTTAAAAATTGTGCACAGTGTAATTAGAAGAGGTTCCTATTGGCATCAGCTATCCAGGGTTAAAATTTCGTGTCACAGTTTTTCTCCACCCTGTATTTACTTTATATGTCACATACACTGTCAGTTCTTACTGTTAATCTTGGAATATCAGATAGCACAATACAGCATGACTATTATCCTTCAGTATGAATTTTATGAGGCTTTTGTTGAAACAAAATAGGAAACCAACTTTATTTAGGAAAAACATTGTTTTCAGACTAGATGGGAGTAATGTTATTTTTGCTCTTCCACTGATTTCTGCTGCAGTTTGTCTTTGACGTGAACACATTCAAGTCCAGCATAATAGTGCACTATTTACATCAGGGACATGTTAATATATACTATGTGATCAAAAGTATCCGGACACCTGACTGAAAATGGCTTACAAGTTCATGGCCGTCCATCGGTAATGCTGGAATTCAATATGGTGTTGGCCCACCCTTAGCCTTGATGACAGCTTCCACTCTCACAAGCATTTGTTCAATCAGGTTCTCGAAGGTTTCTTGGGGAATGGCAGCCCATTCTTCATGGAATGCTGCACTGAGGAGAGGTATCGATGTCAGTCTGTGAAGCCTGGCATGAAGCTGGCATTCCAAAACATCCCAAAGATTATCTATAGGATTCATGTCAGGACTCTGTGCAGACCAGTCCATTATAGGGATGTTGTTGTTGTGTAAACACTCCAACACAGGCCATGCATTATGAACAGGTGTTTGATCATGTTGAATGATGCAATCGCCTCCTCCAAGTTGCTCTTCAACAGTGGTAAGCAAGAAGGTGCTTAATACATTAATGTAGGCCTGTGCTGTGATAGCGCCATGGAAAACAACAAGGGTGCAAGCCTCCTCCATAAAAAACAAGATCACACCATAACACCACCACCTCCGAATTTTACTTTTGGCACTACACATGCTGGCACATGACGTTAACAAGGCATTCACCATACCCACACCCTGCCATTGGATCACCACATTGTGTGCATGATTCGTCACTCCACACAACATTTTTCCGTGAGGCGTCATTTGGTATTTACCGGAATGATGTGTGGCTTGTGAGCAGTCACTCAATCATGAAATCCAAGTTTTCTCACCTTCTGCTAAACTGTCATAGTTCTTGCAATGGATCCTGATGAAGTTCAGAATTCCTGTGTGATGGTCCGGATAGATGTCTGCCTATTACATATTATGACCCTCTTCAACTGTCAGCGCTCTGTCAGTCAACAGACGAGGTCAGCCTGTATGCTTTTGTGCTGTACATGTCCCTTCATGTTTCCACTTCACTATCACAACAGAAACAGTGGGCTTAGGGATGTTTTGGAGTGTGGAAATCTTTCGTACAGACATATGACACAAGTAACACCCAATTACCTGACCACGTTCCAAGTCTGTGAGTTCCACAGAGCACCCCATTCTGCTCTCTTACAATGTATAATGACTACTGAGGTCACTGATATGAAGTACCTGGCAGTAGGTGGCAGCAGAATGCACCTAATATGAAAAACATATGGTTTTCGGTGTGTTCAGATACTTTTTATCACATAGTGTACATGGATAGAAAATCATGCACCAAATAAGAGGTGGCCTTGAGCAACAGCTACGCATATGTAAAAGCTGAAGAATTACTTAGCTTTCTTGCGAAGTCTTCCTTCAGAGCTAACAAATGCTTGTGCGGTCCCACACTCCTCCAGAACCTATGCACACACACAGCCATTCCAGTTTGGGGAACCACATTCTCCACAGACATACTGTGAACTATTTTGCAAGTTCCTTTTGTAATATTTTGCCTCTAGCTTTAAACTTTTCTATTGGAATGCCATCAACTTCATATTTCAAACAACTTTACAAACCTCACCTGACATTACTTCTCCTTTGAATGTTTGTCCAGTTTTCTCTCTATTGTTGGTTAGTATGCCATCTGCTATCTTAAAACAAAATATCTACCCAATCTATGTCTGTGTCTTGTATTCTTCATACTCTTTATTATTTTAATTTGTTTTAATTTACCACATTTTCATTGTATATTCTCACATCACATAAAGTACAGCTGCCAACATGAATAATTTAGGAGTAGTTGCCCAAGTATAGCAAAGCAGCTTAAGTTACTCAATAAGGGCAGGTCCTCTGGACCAGACTGCATACCAATTATGTTTCGTTCTGAGTAAGCTACGAAATAGCTCCATTTTTAGCAATCATATACAACTGCTCTCTCGATGAAAGATCCATATCTAGATACTGGATAGCTGCACAGGTTACACCAATGTACAAAAAAGGAAACGGAAGAAATCCCCTGAATTATAAATCCATATCACTGACAATGACTTGCAATTGAGTTCTGAGACAAGTACTGTATTTGAACACTATACAGAATATCTCGAAGAAAACAATCTATTGACACACAGCCGCCACAGATTCAGAAAACATCATTCTTGTCAAACACAACTGGCTCTTTATTCACTTGAATAATGAGTGCCATCAACAGAGATCCCAGACTGATTTCATATCTGTAAATTTTCAAATGCTTTTGACACTGTTCTTCGCAAGCAGCTTCTAATCAAACTGCCTGTGGAGTATTGTCTCAGTTCTGCAACTGGTTTGGTGATTACCTACCAGAAAATGTCACAGTTTGTAGTAATTGAAAGGAAGTCATCCAGTGAAACAGAAGTGATATTTGAAATTCCCCAAGGAACAGTTATAGGCCCTCTGTTATACCTAACCTATATAAATGTTTTAGGAGACAATCTGAGCAGCCCTCTTATATTGTTTGCAGATGATGCTGTTGTTCACTATTTAGTAACATCATCAGAAGATCAAAACTAATTACTAAATTGAAAGAAAGGAAGCTTATTTTGTATTATCATGAAACAGGTGAGAGAGTGTCAAGACGTTTTTCTGTTCTGGCAAAATATTTCACGAAATTTCAATCACCCCAAATGTAAAAGTCTCACACAGGCATAAATGACCATCATAATAAAATAAGAGAAATCAGAGCTCATTCAGAAGGAATTAGGTGTTAATTATTGCCATGTGCTATTCGAGAGGTGTCCAGTTTTTGTTTTTTTCTACAATATTTTAAGGGCAAACACACTGTTGTTCTTGACAAGTTTCACTAATGTGTTACCTCTATCATTTCGGATATAATTTCTAAGCTTTCCCACTGGGAAATCATTCTTTAGTTTCCATATTACTTTTGTAGCATTAAAATTGCCATTTGATTCTTGTGTAGCATGATTTGCTCATTTATAAGGTTTTATTTTTTTAATTTTTTTCGTGTGTCTTGCTACCATGTCTGAGATTCCTTCAACATGTGTAGTACAGCATATCTCCTGTTTCAGCTTTGTTTAGTCTGGTTTTTTTTTTCGTACCTCGCTAGTTCATCTTCATAACTCACTTTTCTGCAGTTTAATGTTCATAAAAAAAGTAGTATGAGGGTTTGTAAGGTCTATTATATAAACAATGTAGCCACACTTCATGTAGAAAGACACTGTACACATTTCTCATTATCACTGTTTATGTTCTGGCATCTATTTTGCTGCTGTTCTTTTTTATTGCCACTTATTCATCTAGCATGGATCCTTACTTCCGGATTATTACAGTTCAGTATACTACCCTTCCTACTGCCTAGGGCCCAATTCACACAGAAATGGCACGGCAGTTAGTCTGGAGCATGGTGCTGGCATGGCACTAGCAATGTGCACTGAAGTGATGCTCTCAGATACATGTGGAATGGATCAGAAATGTCATCTTCATCAGATGAAGATATTGATTCACTGGATTTTCTGCAACTTGTAAATGTTCATCAGCGAAGAAGACACTGCACACATCCATAATGGTTGAAGGGAGGTAAGAAATAGGTACATTCAACGTAATGAATGAGCTGAACGTGTGTTCCGACTATTTCCAGAACTTTTACAGAATGTATACTGCATTAGACAAAGTGAAAGGCAGCAACCACAGAAATCAGCGAAACTAGGATGTTTAGATAATAATTCGCATTTTTCATGTGGCTTTCATTTGAACGTAAGCTTAAATATTGCAGATTTTGTGAGAGATGTTCAAAATATTAGGAAATTTTTTCCAAAATTTGACCATCTGTATATATTTCACTGCCGTAGAACAGAAATTCCTCATTACAGGGCATAGTTTCCTAACATGTCACAGATATTTTGTCCTTATAGAGAGAAACAGGATATCCTTTCACCCAGAAAATTAGATTCCATTCGTTGCCAACACTGAGGACAATGAATTCCTTTTATGAAAGATGGAACCAAAGGATTTAAGGACCTTAGTGCACTAGGCCAAGGATTGCACAGAGGCTCATTTAAAATAACTGAGTATGTCTGCCTACTCAGTTCATCTGACAGCCCTACCATATAAAACAGTAGAAAAAGTCGGAACACTCAGAAACTGTGGATTTGTTAAAGAATTGCAAAGAAGCTGAGAGGTACTGGAAAAAGAAATCTGCTGTGAGATTACACTTCAGCCTTTTCCTATCTCGTACAATAAATTTCTGTCAGTAAGGAAAGCCAAGAAGAAAGACTTTCTTGGCGTATGACGGTATATCCCAGCTGATAAATGGAATTCCTATAATCAAGTACCACAGGAATAGTAGATTTGCATGTCTCTCTGGCAAAATCCATTGACTGATAACAGAGAATGTGATGCTGATTGTACATGTTTAGTCTAATCGCAACAGGAATAGTATAAAATTTTTCTGTATCTTCTGCCACTGCTTGTGCAGATTTGTATTGCAATTAGCATTGTGTGTTTCACCCCATGTTGTTGGACTTTTTCAAAATAAGAAAGACGAACAAACCAGTATTTCAGCACACAACACTGTAACTGTACACATTCAAGAGATAACATAAATAATTGTGTAATAACTGTTACAAGATTAGAAGCCCTTGGTCTAGGGGTAGCGTCTTTGATTCATAATCAAAACGTCTTCGGTCCCGGGTTCGATCCCCGCCACTGTCTAAATTTTTATAAATAATCAGCATTGGCGGCCGAAGACTTCCGGCATAAGAAGTCAGCCTCATTCTGCCAACGGCCTTGTCAAAGAGGGAGGAGGAGTGGATAGAGGTTCAGGGCACTCTCTTGTCCTAGGGGTGGGAAGTTGCCTCTAAAGGCGGAAGAATCAGCAATGATCAACGACATGAGGATGCAGAAGGCAATGGAAACCACTGCATTAAAGACACTGAAACTGTCGTTCCACTATTGTTATTTTGTAATAAAACCTAGCATAGTTCAAATAAAGTAGTCACTTTTTTGTATATGTACAGGTGGCTTCCTACAGGTGGCTTCAGTTGTCTAATATGAGTATGATTCCAATAGTGCCGTTTGTTGGATGCAGAAGTTCTGCTGTTCACCGTGTCTGTCTCAATTTGGGTGTTTCTAATACCATTTTTCTTGCTGGATGTGCTTGCTTGCTGCTACTTGATATAAAAAGTAATACGAAAAAACTCATAAGTTCATCATTCACTTTCGATTTATTTCACAGGGAAGTACAACTTTGTTCCACGACTGAGTCTCAACCGACCACAGCCGACTCTACAAGTGACAAAGAATGACTCTAGCTTCAAATATATTCCACTCGACACCCAAACTTCCGCTTGTAATAAGTCTCTTTGATATTGTTCGTCATATCCACCAATATCAATCAATATATTGCAATTTTTAAACATAATAGTAAATTAACATAAAAAATAGGTAGATTATAATTTATAAAAATTCCGACAAAAATATAAGAGAAAAACGTTCACCACTTCGCCCACTAAATTCTGTATCAAAAACTTCAGTTGAAAATAATACATCTCCCAGATCCATTACAACACGTAATGTGTATCCACAGGACATGTGGCCTGTAGTTGAAGAAGTGTCATGATGATCTCTCCATTGGCAAAAGATTCCGGAATATTCCCCCATTCGGATCTCCGGGAGGGGACTGCCAAGGGGGAGGTTACCATGAGAAAAAGATTGAATAATCAACGAAAGGATAACATTCTATGAGTCGGGGCGTGGAATGTCAGAAGCTTGAACGTGGTAGGGAAACTAGAAAATCTGAAAAGGGAAATGCAAAGGCTCAATCTAGATATAGTAGGGGTCAGTGAAGTGAAGTGGAAGGAAGACAAGGATTTCTGGTCAGATGAGTATCAGGTAATATCAACAGCAGCAGAAAATGGTATAACAGGTGTAGGATTCGTTATGAATAGGAAGGTAGGGCAGAGGGTGTGTTACTGTGAACAGTTCAATGACCGGGTTGTTCTAATCAGAATCGACAGCAGACCAACACCGACAACAATAGTTCAGGTATACACGTCGACGTCGCAAGCTGAAGATGAACAGATAGAGAAAGTGTATGAGGATATTGAAAGGGTACGCAGTATGTAAAGGGGGACGAAAATCTAATAGTCAGGGGTGACTGGAATGCAGTTGTGGGGGAAGGAGTACAAGAAAAGGTTACAGGAGAATATGGGCTTGGGACAAGGAATGAAAGAGGAGAAAGACTAACTGAGTTCTGTAACAAGTTTCAGCTAGTAATAGCGAATAACCTGTTCAAGAATCATGAGAGGAGCAGGTATACTTGGAAAGGGCCAGGAGATACGGGAAGATTTCAATTAGATTACATCATGGTCAGACAGAGATTCCGAAATCAGATATTGGATTGTAAGGCGTACCCAGGAGCAGATATAGACTCAGATCACAATATAGTAGTGATGAAGAGTAGGCTGAAGTTCAAGACATTAGTCAGGAAGAATCAATACACAAAGAAGTGGGATACGGAAGTTCTAAGGAATGACGAGATACGTTTGAAGTTCTCTAACTCTATAGATACAGCAATAAGGAATAGCACAGTAGGCAGTACAGTCGAAGAGGAATGGACATCTCTAAAAAGGGCCATCACAGAAGTTGGGAAGGAAAACATAGGTACAAAGAAGGTAGCTGCGAAGAAACCATGGGTAACAGAAGAAATACTTCAGTTGATTGATGAAAGGAGGAAGTACAAACATGTTCCGGGAAAATCAGGAATACAGAAATACAAGTCGCTGAGGAATGAAATAAATAGGAAGTGCAGGGAAGCTAAGACGAAATGGCTGCAGGAAAAATATGAAGACATCGGAAAAGATATGATTGTCGGAAGGACAGACTCAGCATACAGGAAAGTCAAAACAACCTTTGGTGACATTAAAAGCAATGGTGGTAACATTAAGAGTGCAACGGGAATTCCACTGTTAAATGCAGAGAAGAGAGCAAATAGGTGGAAAGAATACATTGAAAGCCTCTATGAGGGTGAAGATTTGTCTGATGTGATAGAAGAAGAAACAGGAGTTGATTTAGAAGAGATAGGGGATCCAGTATTAGAATCGGAATTTAAAAGAGCTTTGGAGGACTTACGGTCAAATAAGGCAGAAGGGATAGAGAACATTCCATCAGAATTTCTAAAATCATTAGGGGAACTGGCAACAAAACGACTATTTACATTGGTGTGTAGAATATATGAGTCTGGCGACATACCATCTGACTTTCGGAAAAGCATCATCCACACAATTCCGAAGACAGCAAGAGCTGACAAGTGCGAGAATTATCGCATAATCAGCTTAACAGCTCATGCATCGAAGCTGCTTACAAGAATAATATACAGAAGAATGGAAAAGAAAATTGAGAATGTGCTAGGTGACGATCAGTTTGGCTTTAGGAAAAGTAAAGGCACGAGAGAGGCAATTCTGACGTTACGGCTAATAATGGAATCGAGGCTAAAGAAAAATAAAGACACGTTCATAGGATTTGTCAACCTGGAAAAAGCGTTCGACAATATAACATGGTGCAAGCTGTTCAAGATTCTGAAAAAAGTAGGGGTAAGCTATAGGGAGATACGGGTCATATACAATATGTACAACAACCAAGAGGGAATAATAAGAGTGGACGATCAAGAACGAAGTGCTCGTATTAAGAAGGGTGTAAGACAAGGCTGTAGCCTTTCACCCCTACTCTTCAATCTGTACATCGAGGAAGCAACGATGGAAATAAAAGAAAGGTTCAGGAGTGGAATTAAAATACAAGGTGAAAGGATATCAATGATACGATTCGCTGATGACATTGCTATCCTGAGTGAAAGTGGAGAAGAATTAAATGACCTGCTGAACGGAATGAACAGTCTAACACAATATGGTTTGAGAGTAAATCAGAGAAAGACAAAGGTAATGAAAAGTAGTAGAAAAGAGAACAGCGAGAAACTTAACATCATGATTGATGGTCACGAAGTCAATGAAGTTAAGGAATTCTGCTACCTAGGCAGTAAAATAACCAATGACGGATGGAGCAAGGAAGACATCAAAAGCAAACTCGCTATGGCAAAAAAGACATTTCTGGCCAAGAGAAGTCTACTAATATCAAATACCGGCCTTAATTTGAGGAAGAAATTTCTGAGGATGTACGTCTGGAGTACAGCATTGTATGGTAGTGAAACAGGGACTGTGGGAAAACCGGAACAGAAGAGAGTCAAAGCATTTGAGATGTGGTGCTATAGACAAATGTTGAAAATTAGGTGGACTGATAAGGTAAGGAATGAGGAGGTTCTACGCAGAATCGGAGAGGAAAGGAATATGTGGAAAACACTGATAAGGAGAAAGGACAGGATGATAGGACATCTGCTAAGACATGAGGGAATGACTTCCATGGTACTAGAGGGAGCTGTAGAGGGCAAAAACTGTAGAGGAAGCCAGAGATTGGAATACGTCAAGCAAATAATTGGGGACGTATGTTGCAAGTGCTACTCTGAGATGAAGAGGTTAGCACAGGAAAGGAATTCGTGGCGGGCCGCATCAAACTAGTCAGAAGACCTGCAGGGGGGAGGGGGGGGGGGGGGGGGGGGGGGGGAACAGTTACAAAAATATGCAAAATGGCACTTCACTTCATTTGCACTGCCTGCATCATGCACGCCCAAACCAGTAAGTTCAAAATTGGTAAGCAAAAAGTTAAGCATTAGACACCCAGAACTCAGTATACTTTAGTTTTATCAGTAGCTAAATACCATTTCGCAATCATTGCTCACTGGAACACACATCATTTGTTCAACAAAATGTAAACAAAAACAGTTATTATATGTTTTGTAAATGAAACTGTTAGTGTGTGTATACAGTATATAGCTAACTCTGCTGCTTAGTCTGCAATTGTCTACCTCTAGTTTCCAAATGAAAGTAACTCTTAATTCAATGTTAACTTAAAATTTGATTGTAGCTGACTTCATAAACCACATGAAAGAGAAACAAAACCACAAATCTCCACAGCATGCGGCGATAGTGTTGAAAGTGATGTGTTGTAGCTCATCGGACTGAAACATCAAAATATATCACTCGTTTACACAGTATGGAAAGAAGTATTACTCTCCTTCCATTATTAAAAACAATTTTGATATGTTAGGTATATTTTGTATGCAGCAATTTATGGCCTAAACCCCAGCAAATGTAAGCTGGTCAGTGAGTAGATTTTTCACTGCAAACTTTTCAAAATAAGTCTGGTGGTTCACATATTTGCGAAGTATCAGAATAACTATGGACAATAATGGAAATAAAAGCAGTTCACTATCAAGTTGTCAGACTATAAGATGTGAAAAAACTGGCGTCTTTTATGGGGTACTTTCCTCAAAATCAAATGAGAAAGACTGCACAGCAGAGATAAAGTGCAAATTCTAAACAGTGGTTTTTAATTTTTTATTTATAAGCAAAAAGTTCACTGAGAAACTATCTACACAGACAAGCGTAACTTTTTTTCTATCTACACAAAACAATTTTTTGGGTATATTGGATGACAATTCGATACCACAGCTTTACTTCTGATGGTACCTCATTTTTTGTGGACGTAAAGCTGTGAGAGTGAGTAGTGAGTAGTGCTTGGAAAGGCAAAGGTTCCAGGTTCGAGTCACAGCCCTGCACACAGTCTTAGTGTGCCAGGATGTTTCAATTCAATACAGTTTTTAGGCAGATATTATTAGCAAGCATTAGATGGAAAATGTATTCTTCAGGGATGCTTTAATGGATTGACATTAGAATTCCCACAAAACAGATTGCCTCTTATGCTAGAAGATGTACACTGGCAGTAAGACAGATAATGTGGTTGTTTCATGTTGGAACACCAGTCAATACCATATTACTGCTCACAAACAACTCAACAAAAATCTTCTCAGAAGATGGTCAGAAGAAGGTCTAATTTTGTGGCCCACCTGCTCACTGAATTTCACACCTTCACTTTTACTTGTGAAGGTTACCGAAAGGTCCATGTATAAGGTTTCAGAGTCAATAGGCACCACTTGAGCAACATGTGCATGCTGGAAGCATTCCGTTTATTTCCGTCCCTGTCACACTGCCCCTTTTATTCTACACAACTTTTTGGTATCTTTCATAATCACAGTCTTCCCATATTTCCAACTTCTTCCGCCTGTGGCACCACTCTTTGGCCTATACCATCGGTAACATTAATACATACCTTTAAACTCCTTATTCTGGACAAGATAAAGAGTTGAAAAACTTAGCAATAAATCAGAACTACAATTTTTACTATATTGAAAAGATGACTTATGTTTTAAAAATACAAAAAGAGGGAAGGGGAGATAAACTCATGGAAACTAACATAGCAGTTAAGTTTGTTGTAATTCTTCTTTTTCTTTTTTGATTATTACAGAAAATGTGTTAAGCAATATAGAAGATAAAAGTGGATATCCACAAATAATGCTTGGACTGGATGTTGTTTGACCTGCATGACAGCTGCCCTCATTCAGATTTCCTACTGGCTTCACCAACCCAATCTATAAAAATGTTGAGACATATTCAAAACCACCAAGTTCCTCCAAGATTCATATAATTCTTAAACTTACGGCTGTTTCTCTAGAGACTGCACAATAAACAGTATACATGATTTATTCCTGTGTTAGCTGATTACTACAGTATGTAATGAAATGCTCCAGATATCCCAAGCCAAATTATATCATTGGTTTAGAGGTGGGAAGTCCTGGTCACTAAAACTAAATATTTTGAAGTGCTGTATATAATATCTTTCTTTTCCCACAGAATTTGACTGTAATCTGCATTGAGTAATGGCACCATAGTCAGAAATTAATGATCTTACTAACTGAAATGTGAGTTAGAAGGTGCAATGTAATTCATATCTAAGTGAGAGTTAAACAAGCAGCACATTACAATGCAGAAATTTATGACTAGTAATGCCTGACAGATATGACTGATAAAAGGAAAGCCTATGTGATTGTTCAATACTTTCACATTCTGCTTTTTAACAGAAGTTTGAGGATTACAGCTTGTGTTTAAAAGATTTCATGCATTTTCATTTTAAATTTATAACCATATGTAGAAGAAAAATTGTTATTGATCTTTGGAAACTGATTCCTTTTTTCAGAAACTTATAAATGAACTGATTTTTTCTCAGATATAAATCAGTTGCTGTACACAAGTAGCTACTACTGCATTCCAACACATGCAAGGAAGAGATTACTATAATTTTTTGAATATAAACTGATGAATGTAATAACAAAACATAATAAAGCTCTGAACTCTTACTCTACAATAAACAATTCCTTTGTCACAAATTCATAAATTTTACTATAGGGCCTGTCAGTGTGCATCAATATCACTCAAAGGTACAACATTTTCTTAAATTCATAAAGTACATGCTACACTGATAAAATGGATAACATAAACAATATAAATAATCAGTTAAGTGAAGTCCTTGAAAATCAAGCAAAACTAAATTGAAATTGAAAGATGAGGCGTATTCCTCAAGCTCCAATGATTGATATCTACTATACATAAAAAAATTGAAACAGCACACAAGTTTCTAATTACTTACATTCCAACAACATTTACTTTCACCGAAACAAAATAAGTGAGTACTGCTACAACAGAACCCTCAGAGCTTTACCAAATGATTCCTAATTTTATATTGTAATCTCATTTGTCTGTTCCTGCCCAGAATACATGAGGGGTTGTGGGGATGAGGATTATTTGCCTGCTGTTTGTTCTGATGTTTTTCATATCTTTAAAAGCTGATTCACCTAACAAAGCCATAAAAAAACATAATTACCATTTACACTGCTAGAATACTTTGAAATGGGTGCTTCGTAATTTTGAAAAGATTTTCTTCTTTAAGATATATGGTACAACACACTGATTTTAGAGTGAATAAACAGAAAAGATATCCCTGTTTTCAGCCCTATTACGTAAAGGGCAGTAGAATAACGTTTGTAGCTCATGTATCACAAATTCATTGACCAATATAGTGATATATGCAGAACTGCATTTCCAGTGTGGAACAATCTACTAGTTTTCCCACCCATGCAAATGTCATCAATGACAATTTGATTACAGTATTTTTGACTTGTTTATCCACCTAAATTTTGTTTCCATCTCAAAGTTAAAATACTTGGTGAAAATTCAACTGCAGACTTACGGCCAATTCTGTACAAGCATCATGTACTTGAAACTCTATGCAGTTTTCACTTTTCAGCTCTTTTTCATTAATCAGTCAACTACTACATGAGCCCTTGGTGTTCAATGAAATGAGTTATTTATTTATTTATTTTTTTAATTTTAACATCAGAGGCACTATCTGAGGTTTAGTCAATTGTGAAATGTTTCTATCCTTCTTAACTTATTTTTCTTCCTCTTATTGTTACTGTCTTAAACTTCTGCTTGCTGTGCTCTCTTTCATGCATCTGTGTTCAATGCCTTGATTTCATCACTGTTCTCTACATAGTTTTATGGTGTACCTAGTGATTGTTTACTGATATGATGATGCTGCTTTATTAATTTTGGTATTTGATCATCTCTCATTCTTCAGACAAAAAGTGTACTCGGTAATTTTCACAGTGATTATTGTCAATGTTACCATAATATGGCATATAACATATGACATTTCTAAATAATGCTCATTGTTATTTTCAGGAAATTACCTGATGTGTTCTCCACTATTTCATGTTTCATTTGCACAAACATTCTCTTTCTTGCTTCATGAGTGCACAGACATTTTTCCCTTAAATCCCATTCTCTTGCAACAAACAATCATAAAGTTGTTGTGTTTTATTCTGAACACACCCACTAGTACCTATTGAATGAAGTTATCCAGTCTATCACTACTTTCACTACATCCATTTGTCTTACCCCAATAAAAACACACAGAATTTCATAAACAAATTTCCTGCAGGACTGTTATGAAGAAATTTTCAAATATTCTGTTGCTTGGGCTTTATTAAAGTCTCAAAGCTCATGAACCACTCAAAACATTTTCTAGAATACAAGATAACAGAATGACGTGCAATGTGATTTATTGCCACCACAAACAGCATGCAAACACCAACATTCCTTGATGTAAAACACATAGTTTTGCACTTACTTTCTCCAATGGGGAATGCTGTTTCACCAAACAAAAAAAACAAAAAATCAAAGAAAAATGTTAGTCAGTTTCTAAGGGTACTTTTATTATTCTATAATTTATAAATATATAAAAACTCACAATCTGTCATGCCCTCTTTGTTAATTAAACACTACACTGATAGGAATTCCACACAAACAGTTAGGTACGATCTATACTGTAAACTACAGCTAACTGTGATAAGTGATATGTGTTTATTTGAGACCCATGCCCATTAATAGGAAACACACCATTTTTCCTCCCTCATACATGCTTGTATTAATTTGACCACTTTGCCATTGTCGGCTTCTCCCCAGTTTCGGACTTAAATTTAAAGCAGGTGTACATCTGATGTAAAATCTTAATAATTAAAGTTCACAGTGTTATAAGGAAGTGATAGGACCTTTAATGTAAATCTATGTAACATAAATATCAATAAAATATGTGTGTGAAACTAACCCCACAACTCATAAATAATGAATCAAATAACAAACAATGGGAAGTCCAGTTGAGAACATTAACAGTATTATGAAATTGATACATTGAAAGATGAACTGTTGAGTAACAGACATGTACAATGAAAAGACTGTTATGCATTTACCTTTCGGCCAAAGCCTACTTATAAAAGAAAACATTAACAATCATTCAAGCAAAGGCACCTCAAGCACACTCAGGTGTTGTGGAGGTGTTGTGTTCCATCACCATACCTACCTCCATAACATCCTGGTCCATCCCTATGCCACTTCTAACCTTGGCCCCTTGACAAAGGGATCATATATCTGTGGAAAACCCAGGTGCAAGGCCTGTCCACTCCATCCAGCTAGCACTTCCTATTCTAGTCCTGTCACAGGCTTATCCTACCCCACCAGATGCTGGGCGACTGGTGAAATCAGCCATGTCATATACCAGCTCTGCTGCAATCATTGCACAGCCGTCCACATGGATGAATGGCTATTGCCAAACTGTGGCCAGGAAAAATGTGGATAACACTATGACACAAAATGCAGCTTAAAATAACATGCTTGGTTTCAATGGCTGCTTTACAATCTGAGCCAGCTGTGTTCTCCCTTCCACACAAGCTTTTCTGAACTGTGCAGAGGGGAGTTATAGGACACATTCTCCACTCCCAAAACCATCCCGGCTTTAAGCAATGGTAACTTATTGTTCATACAACCTCTATCCAACACTTTTTCCCCCTCTATCCTAAACCACCTCCCAATTTAAGTCCTCTCACTGGTACTGCGCACCACTCTTTTCACTCTTTCCCCCTTCTCTGCCCCTCTCCTTTTCTGCTCTCAAGCCTCCCACCCCCAAAGCCTCCCGATGCTGTGCCTGGCAACTCTGTCCTTCTGCAATCTAGCCCTGCACAGTCTGCCAGATAGTGCTCTCCCCCCCCCCCCCCCCCCCTCCCACCATTTCCTACTATTCCTTCTCCTTTCGCCACACCCATGACTGTGCTTTTGTTCAATGCAACTGTTGCATTCTGACCATAGTGGTGGGAGATAGTGCATATATGTGTGTGTGAGGTGCATTTGCTTGGGTGGATGGGTGTGTGAGGTGCACTTGCTTGGGTGGATGTGTGTGTGTTTTCTTTCCTGAAGAAACTTTGGCTTAAAGCCAAGTGTGTAACAGTCTTTCATTGCAGCTGTTTGCAGCTCATCTTTAACAGTGAGTTACAACTTATCCTTTTCAGAATGTTGTCAATCAAATAATAAAAAATTCAAAAACGCAGTAAATTTTTTGCTCAAATTTCAAACAGAATTCTAATTTCAACATTTTCTGTCATAATACATGTTCTCTCCAAAATATTTTCATTTTGTAAAAAACAGTCATTTTAAATTATTTACTGCAGATATTAGATAGGCAACATATGAGCCTAGTAACAACAGATGCCAAATTTTGACAATAAAACAATTTAGTTGCTGAAATATATGAGCACTGTGTTTCACGTCTGAGGTCTACTTCATTAGACAGTGCAAGAACACAACAGATATGCCAACAAATACTAGGGGGAGACAGAATAAGTAATTATCCATCACAGAGAACCTAACTCTCAGAATTTCAACAGTCCATGTTCCAAGAGGGTTAAGTGCCATGCTACTTCCTCAAACATACATTTCATATAATGACCACAATGGTACAATTACTGAAATTTGTGCTTTACAGAGAGGTATCAAGATTCTTTTACCAGTGTCCCATGGGACTGAAAAAGGAAAATTTATTTTGGTGCACTATGTAGTGCATGCTACACATCATTATAGCCCGAAGCATATACATATTGGTATTTGTAAGTATAATCGAGTCTGTGCACTGAAGTACTCAGAACTCAGTTTTTCATCACTGAATTGCAGAAGTAATGTATATTTAAATCTTCAACACTATCATTCAGTATTCTGCAGAAGTGGGATTTGGCTGGCTGGCAGTTCTATAATGGAGAAAAACGTTCAAAAACAGCAGTGTACCATATGTCACTGTGAGCTCATCACCATGCCATCCAAATCATAATATCACACACTGGTTGCTCTGCAGTATAATATGTTGACAAACAAAATATTTTCCAAGTTGTGAGGATTACACATTACCGAGTCTCAGTTTACCTAAAATCTCTTAATCTTGTAATTTCATCCATTCACATATCCCTGCAATATACCTTCTGTATGCACAATTCTGTAGAAACAACAGTTTCTTTGTAAGTTTCTTTCAAAGAGAGTTAATGAGATGCTTTGGAATATTAGACACACCGTGAACATGAAACAGTGCACATATTCGCACATATTCAAACATTCACTGCAAAATCAGTAGTACCAAATACACGCTTCTGAAAGTCACAAAAGAATTTTACAAATTTCTGCTATAAAGTAAATTTAAGAACACTTATATAAAATACGTTAATAACATAAAGTATTGTATAATGAAATACATTAATCTATGGGGCCTTTGTGTCAAAGCACTTACTCATTCCTGAGAAGACAGAGAAGAAGAAAGTGCATAACTTTCATCAACAAAATAACTCTGTAGCCTTCTATAAAGTTGGAGGGAAAGAAGTTAAAACTGTACAGGTATGGCAGAAAAACATTTTAACCTATTTCTTATTGTTCCTAGACTTGTCCTGCAGATACAGTATACTAGGTCCTGACTTATGGCAAAATTATGAATAACAATTCAATCATTACAAGAAATATCTCACATACATAGAACAATCTGTGATGGCTATTGCATTTGCAAGGATTTAATATTCTGACACAAATACCTTTTCATTACTGTTGCAACTAAATTTCAAAATAAAAATATGATCAACATAAGTATATAATTTTATTTAAAGCAAAATATGGCCACAGCTCAGCTGTACAGTTTATAAATCTAAACACTGAATATTTTTATGGCAAGGAAAACACAATTATATGAATCTCTAGTCAATGAAATACCTTTCACGCCACATCGCTGCTGATAATGGAATTGGTCCAAGGCAAGCCAAAGAATCATCAAGTCTGTTTAAAATGATGCTGCACAAGATGAAGGGAAAAAAAATCATGTGGTATTAAAACTGCCTGATATTTGAGTAAGTCTGTGAGTGGCATGCTTCCAGGCAACAGGCAGGTGCAGAACAAAAATTGTACGATTTGCAAACATGATGCAGTTGCTTAAAATCTTTCCAAGTAACACTATTGGTTGAGCATGCTTGACACTTCCATATTGTAAATACAGTAATTCCAAAATCATAGTTTGTGTATAAATTTAAAGGATAAATTTATAACAGAACTGCACAAAAATAACTTGGTGTGATAAGTAAATTACAATACACGTCATGCTTTTGTTAAAGAAGTCTTTGTTTGCATTTCAGGCTCACACTGCAACATACAGTGTCCAATAACAGTTACTTAGCAATGTTTAGAAATATGTACAACTGAGTCATGGCATTCAGTAAACAGTAACACTTATTATCCTTGCAATTACAGTACACAAGAAGTAGTTTTACAGCAAGACATATTTACTTGACATGCATGACAGGGTGTGAGTCACACACACCAATGTTAGTTGGTATAAACAGAAAATTAAATAGAGCACAATAAATATTTGACAATTATAATTTACATATTATTGTAGATTTATATTAATACAATGATCTTATTTTCTTTAAGGATATCATACAATGGAACAATGATTTCTGTAAGTTTAAGCTGATAAACAGTGAATTTCAGTATTAAAGAGTTTGAGGAAGTGTGCTCATAAAAAATTGATTATTTTTCCAGATGACTTCCAAGTCAAGAATATACTAAAATAAGTTACAAAAGTTCATAATACTAACTTCTCTGTGTAATCTCACAGAAAAAAAATCATCAAATATACCTCATACAAAATAAGATCTGTCACACACATATCACATACACACACACACACACACACACACACACAGATATATATATATATATATATATATATATATATATATATATATATATATATTAAAAACAAAGATTCCAAGACTTACCAAGCGGGAAAGCGCCGGCAGACAGGCACATGAACAAAACACACAAACACACACACAGAATTGCTAGCTTTCGCAACCGATGGTTGCTTCTTCAGGAAGGAGAGGGAAAGACGAAAGGATGTAGGTTTTAAGGGAGAGGGTAAGGAGTCATTCCAATCCCGGGAGTGGAAAGACATCCCTTAGGGGAAAAAAAGGACAGATGTACACTCGCGCACACACACACACACACATATCCAGTTGCAACAACTTCTTTGCCTTTGTACTTCCGCCTCGACTGACATCTCTGCCCTTACTCTTTGCCTTTAAATATGTCTGCTTGTGTCTGTGTATGTGCGGATGGATATGTGTGTGTGTGTGTGCGCGAGTGTACATCTGTCCTTTTTTTCCCCTAAGGGAAGTCTTTCCACTCCCGGGATTGGAATGACTCCTTACCCTCTCCCTTAAAACCTACATCCTTTCGTCTTTCCCTCTCCTCCCTGAAGAAGCAACCATCGGTTGCGAAAGCTAGCAATTCTGTGTGTGTGTTTGTGTGTTTTGTTCATGTGCCTGTCTGCCGGCGCTTTCCCACTTGGTAAGTCTTGGAATCTTTGTTTTTAATATATTTTTCCCATGTGGAAGTTTCTTTATATGGCCTGGTTTGAGCACTGTCATCCTTATGAGTGTACTGACAAAATTTTCTCGGGCTTCCAGCCATGTCCAGTGGTTGATATCTTATGACTATAGATTGATCAAATTCAATAAACATTTATGTTTGGCAATTAATAATCTCTCTTCTAAGAGTATAATGATGTGATTCCCACAAGACTTGATTTGTGGACCAGACTATAACAACTACACACAATGAGAGAAGCAACAGATATGATAGCAGCAGATAATATTTCAATTGTGATGTCTGGAGAACCTCTTCATGCTACATACATAAGTGATAATGCTTCAATTACTACTTTTGATGAACAGTGAAAGAACTTTAAACTGAATGAGAAACACAAACACCCCTTTAAATGGAGGGGAAAAATAGATGGGATGTTGATATGAAATAAAGTAGCCAAAGTAAGAATCAAAATTAAAAGAATAAAATGTATTATATGGAACTACCATACAGACTACTTAGCACCTCATTGCATATACAAGCCATATAACAACTTCTGTTCTGTCACAAACAGCAAAGGAATGGTAATGGATAGCATCTTGAAAAGAGGCTATAAGATGTACATCAACAAAAATAAAACAAGATTAATGGAATGTAGTCAGGTTAAATCAGGGGATGCTGAGGGAATTAGTTTTTGAATTGAGAGTATTGAAAGTAATAGTTGTGTTTTGGTATTTGGGTAGCAAAATAATGAATGACAGCTGAAGAAGAGACAATAAAAAATATAGACTGGCATAATAAAACAAGCATTCCTGAAAAAGAAGAGTATGTTAACATTAAACATAAATTTAAGTGTGAATAGTCTTTTTCTGGAGGTATTTATCTGAAGTGTTGTCTCAATGTGGTGTCATAAAAGAATGCTGAAGGTTCGATGGGTAAACTGAGTAAGAGTAAATAATGACGGTGTACTGAATAGCACTAGAGAGAAAAGAAATGCAACCAGCCTAAAAGAAGGGATTGGTTAATGGAACACATCCTGTTGAATCAAGAAAATGTCAGTTTTGAAATGTACATAACTATGGCAGGTTAAGTAGTAGGGGGAAACCAAGGTTTGAATATAGTAAGCAGGTTGAAATGAATGTAGGCTGCAGCAGTTATGCTGAGATGAAGAGATTTGCACTGGATGGACTGGCAGAAAAAGCTGCATCAAACCATTCTATGGACTGAAGACCACAAAACCACAAGAAATTCTCATACATGATAGTAAGCATCTTAAGAAAACCTCTCAAAAACTTCATACATGATAGTAAGAATCCCTTAAAAGTTTTTAAGTTATTCAATCAGTTGTGGGGTATTATGTTACGAGTGGTTCACAGGTATCCCCTGATGGAGCCAGAATAATGTATAAAAATTGAGCAGCGAAACAACCTTCAAATGACTGACACATATCTTGGGACTATTTTCTAGAATATGCTGTGGTCATTCTGATCATGTTCACTATATCTGGAAACAAAAGTCAGAAAACAGTAAAGGATACGAAAAAAGATAAAACATAATTAATTCACTAATTTACTCAATGTGTTCCACAGGTACAACTAACAACTAAGAAGGATAATCTTTATGGGTGAGGAGTGAGTCAAGATATAATTCAACAAAATACACTGTACTAACAACTAACTATCCTTGTACTTCCTTAGGACTATCTGTCATTATATCAGCTAAATTAAAAAGAAAATTAAAAAGAAAATTGTTATTTTAAAAAAGCTGCCACTTCCTCAGCAATGTTCAATATCTACTGTTTACCTCCTTTTGGTATCTTAATATTTACTTAATTACATTGGTATTTTTCAAATGAAATAGTTACTTACATCTAGACTGACCAGCATGAAAAACACAACACTTCAATTTTGGCATTTTTTTATTTTAAATTTTAGCTGCTATTATAGTGAATCTCATAAAATACAATTTCTAATCATATGATTAGTGAACAGAAGACACATAAAAAATGGAAGACATAACTTAGGCCTAATTGGTACAAAGAATTTTAATATTAATATAAACTTTTATTTTTCTTTCCTCCCTATTGTGAAGGACAGCTACATTTACAAACAAGACTATATGTAAATTTATCCTGCTCAAATGTTCAGTACATCCTTCATGAACTCCTCAATAGTGTAGTAGCAGCATTTGACAAGTATATCATATAGTTGTTTTCAGTGTCTCTAGGTTCATACTCAGAACATTCTTTCCTTTTAGCTTGTTATGAATTTTCATTGCCATATACTGAGGAGACTGCGCATATACCAAGTGATCAAAAAGTGAGTATACATTTTAAAGCTTAATAAACCACGGAATAATGTAGATAGAGAGGTAAAAATTGACACACATGCTTGAAATGACATGTGGTTTTATTAAAACCAAAAAATAAACAAAGTTCACAAAATGCACTTGAAATGTAGCGAACAGTTGAAACTAGCCAACAGTGTGATATTAAACACTTCGTTTCAAATAAATGGACTGCCTCAGCACAAAAGATTAATAAAAGCCAAATCTCTTTAGCAAAGCAACAAAAATAACTTCATTGTTCTGCAAGGTGATTAATGCTTGATTGTCGGAAAGGTGGAAATAAAACCTGAAAATAATAAAATATTTAGCCTTCCGTAATTATGCAAACGAACATATTTTAATTCATTTGATAGCTCCTGGCCACAGAAATCCTCTTTGTTTTCATTTGATGTGAGAGTAATAAATGAAGAGGAAACAGCAAAATCATTAAAAGTAAACACAGGTCACGTGGAGTTGTCACCCACTTCCCCACCACAACTCAGACTGCTCAGTGCATCAGCCCCAGATCTATGATATTTCCGAACTGGGGGAATATTAGATACAGGCGCCCAGTCACACATCCGTAGCCACAAGTGGGAGAAGGTACCACACATACACTACTCAACGGTGCATGCACAAGAACCCGCCCGCAACTGCTCAAATAAATCTAATGTAAGCAGCTGTCACATCACGCTCATCGGAGGCAATTTGTCATTATGAATCACTGCACAGTCTTTCTAAAGCCTTTGACACACTTTGCTGTTGGCAGACGCTTGTATGAGCACTCTGTTTTGTTGTTGTATATGGCGGATTTCCTTGGCGACTTAAGTTTTATTTTCGTTTTTTCTTCCTCTTGTTAATGTTTTGTTGCTGCAATATTACCCTGCAGATGCGGGATACAGTAATATCCTTTGTTGGAGTATTGGTTCTTACCAGTCAGAACCACAAAAATTTAACTGAAAGCTAAAACAATGAAACATTCCTGGAATTCTAAAAAGTTCCCAGGTTTTTTCCAGTTTTCTCTCGAAAAAATTCACGGGTTTTTCCTGGATCTCCCAGTTGTCTCGGGTTGTATACACCCTGTTTATGTACCTCCTCAAAACTTGCACAAAATCAATTTTTAAGGGTGTGTGTGTGTCAGCTTCTGTGAGATCCATCTACATATACACACACCATACAGATATTTATCTTTGGACCAACAAGAATAATGGTCAAAGCAATCAAAATATAAGTTTATAAGTTGGTGGACTTCCTCAATGGGAATCAGTTACAATAAAGGCTTTTTGGGTGTAGAGCTGTGTCGTGTTGTAAAAAAACTATCGCTGAATAGATAAAACGTGTTTTGGCTATAGTTACTCCATTTGTCTGGAGATACTTCACTACAACTGTGGCTGAAATATTGGTTTTATCCAATCAGTGAGAGTTATTTTACAATATGATGTGGTTCTAAAGCCAGAAAAATTTTCTGTTAAAAGAAACATAAAGTATGTCCATAGAGATGGAAAGCTATTCAGTATGTGGTATTATCTGTTTAGCTGCTGTACTGATTAGTGCTACTTCAAAAACCAACTTATGCTAACAAAAGGCAGTTAAATCTTGGTTTACTGGGTATGAAGAGGCTGGGTGTGGGATGGAGGGAGGCAGTGACTTTTTTCTGTGCTAACCTAATGACTAATAACAATGGTCCACACATGTAAACAATTATTTGTCTGAAAAATGAGAAAGCAAAAAATAAATGTTTACTGACTTTGAGACTCTGATTAATTATATTTAACTTCTACAATGCTATCAGGTAGATCATTGTTTCATATACACACAGCTGCGTTGACTGGCTTTCTGTTTTTAACAATAAAATGAAGTGGGATGACGGAGAAAAATGTAGAACAGAGACATAATTGATAAATATTTCTAAAAAATGACAATTTGCTCTTCATTTTGCACTCACAATTCAGGTTTTAAAATAAAATTCATGTAATCCAAACTATATAGAAATAAAAGATGGCGCAAAAAGAAAGCATGAATTTGACTTGTGTAGTATCATTGGTGAGAGTGGAATGGTGGGATAGGGGAGCTAATGTTTTGTAGGTTAGAGCACCCAGTTTCAGTAGTAATGGCACAGTGGATCGAGCATCATTGTGTTTTTGCTGTTGAACATTACTTCAAAACTAATGACTCTGTATCACAGTTCAGAGGCTTTTCTGTACACACTTCAATGTTCCACGAAATGGTTCAATATATGATCACAGCACAATATTGTGTTGGGTTGCCTCTTTTCACACAACTGATTAAGTCATGAAGCAGATGTCGGCTGGTTGTCCTCGCACAGTGTGAACACAGGAAGATGTCGATACAGATAGGGCATATGGTTCTTCTAAGTCCTCAGCACTCCACATAGCAGCGTTATCCAACTCTGGGCTGGTCTCATCACTCGCTGCAGTGCATCCTGAAGGATGAGCTGCATTTTCATAATTACAAAATTATAATAGTGCCGAAGATTCATGATGGTAATTATGATGAACAGAGACAGTTTTGTGAGAGAATGACTGATGTTCTTGCTGCTGATGATGTGTTGATGATGAACAATGAAGAACACTTTCACTTAGACAGTTACGTAAATAAACAAAACAGTTACTACTGATCAGCAGACAATCCACAAGAAGAGCATCAAAAACCACTGCAGACTGCAAAAGGGACAGTGTGATGAAACCAGGAATGGTTGAGCCTTCCTTTTTTTTAAAAAAAAAAAAAAAAAACAAGGAGGCACTGTTAGCGCAACAGTGAATGCTACACATCATATTTCAGTGCTACGCAGTCTTATGTGGCTGCAACTGGAGACTACAGGGATGAATGTGGCAGATGTGATTCCAACAAGATGGAGCCACAGCTCACATGGCTAATGATTCCATGGTAGTTGTTCAAGAAGTGTTTCCCCAGTATATGATTTCAAGTTTTGGTGATGCTCACTGGCCAGCATGCTTGCCAGATTTGTTGGTTTGTGACTTCTTGTTATGGAGTTACCTAAAAAGCAAAGTGTACTGCAACCAACTTCATACACTCAGTGACCTGAAAGTTGCAATATGTCGAGAAATTGCTGCTTTTTCACATGACATGTTATCAAAAGTGATGGCGAATTTTGAAGGAAGACTTTTAATGTGTATTCACGAAGAAGGCTGCTATCTGCCTGACGTTCTCTTTAATATGTGAAATAGTCACAATTTATAAATTGGATACATTACCAATTGTAGTGACGTGAGTAAATAAATTTTGTATGTGATCAAAACAAACCCAATTATACTAGTTTGAAATCCACACATTCTACTTGCACCGCCCTTTACAAGTAAATATTTTGGAAGGATGTGAGAGTTCTAAGATCCAAATATCAACTATATCTCTGTAAATGCTACAAGAATGCACTGACTATGGAGTCCAAAAACAAAATAAGTGTTCTTTCTTTACTATTTACACTTAAGACCACTCAATATTAGTATTAAAAAGAATTGTGTCTTATGATCCAAAACCAAATAACAAATTACCTGACAAATTATTTATGCAGTGATACAAGTAGTGAACATACATCATGTCACAATCAGTAACAATTGACAAATGTAAAGTACACAGAGCTACTGTATTCTTTATCTAGAAAGAAAAATTTAACTCAAAAATATGAAAGGACAATTCAAAATAGTTACTCATTATTGAATAAATCACAGGGGTTTCATTTTAAGAATACACAACAATAGACCGTACCACAACTAACATATTTTGTTCTCTGACTGAGTAAACAAGTTGCTTCTACAATTACAATAATTTCTTATTTTATTTAACATGGTTTAAAACAATGTTACAAAAGCCAAGAAATACAGAGAAATGAATACATAAGAACACAAATTCAGGAACAATTCTACAGGAAAATCTGTGTGAACATTCTTCAGAATATGCATAAATTACAGACTAAAAATGGTGGGTTAAATTTTGAGATGGAAAGCTCTTTTAGGAAGATTTCAATTCTGCCATCTTCCACTTGTCCAGTATACATCACATCACATTGTTCTCTTATTATATGCTCACCTGTGATGTTCTCTGTTTCTCATTTTCTCCCACTTCTTATCTTTCCCCATCTGATTATTGTCAAACTCTTCCTCCTCACTGGCACTTCTTTACTAACACTCACACAAGTTATCTGGGCTAGATGACCTTCCACAAGTTAGTTCAGTATCTTATCTGCTCTGCCAAAAAGTGTTTACATTTCAAAATCCAGCTTGTTGTTCACCTCTTCTAAGTGTGAGCTATGTACTGCTTTCATTATACTAGTTAAGTGACATATGACTGCAGAGAAAAAAGGCAGCTGTCTCCTTTTGAACTGATGAAACTGCTAATTAGTCATACCTTCAATATATTGATACACTTAAGAAAACTAAAACTAGACAATAACTAATTATGCAATAAAGAGAATGAGCTGCTGCTTCAGCATATAAAAATTGCTGTAAGTTTGGCTTCTAAGTTTTTAATGAAAGAAAAATATCACATAAGAGCACTGCATGGAATGAAAGGTTTCCACACTGGTTATAACTAGTTCCGTTCAATTATGTCTATAAGAAATGTCTGACTGCACACAATCATTGATGTACTGAATTCAAATTTTGGAGCTGCAATGCTCATACTATTTTGAGAAATGTCTTAGGTGTAAGTAAGTTTTGCTACTTATATGCCTAGTATCTGGCACTACTTCCATCTTAACGTAAAGTTAACTAAAAAGTGCAAAGCAATAAAAATCAATATCAGCCAATAAGAGCTGTCAATTCACTTTTAGTCAAAATGAACTAGTATAGACAATTCACATCAAACACAATGGTTTTTTCACTTCACATTATACAACAGCTTTCACAATATTTGATAACTATAGTGATTGAGGAAAAAAAAGTGAAGCATCGAGAAGGGTAAAAGAAAACAAAACTTCACACGTTGTGAGGGTAGGTATTGTTATTTCAGTGATTATGCTATTGAATCAAATTTACAAAGAACTTGGCAGTATTAGCCTAGTTATCAGTATTGCATTGCACTCACTCTGGCCTGGGTGCATCCACTGTTTCAGTGGAGAAGTGTATTATAAATCCATTGTGTTCTCTCCAGGGGTGAGCTGGCCAACAACTGTTGTACCTGATTCTTAACTTCTGGGATGGAGTTGAAGTCTGAGTGGGTCCCACCCATACTCTATTGAGGACAGATCTAGGAATCTTGCTGGCCACATGAGTACCTCAACATCACACTGATAGTTCATAGAAACTAGTAACATGAGTGGATGATCATTGTACTGTTGCAAATGGCATCACAGTACTGCCATGTGAGGGGTAACATGTGAGGGTTCAGGGCATCTGTGACCTACTGATGTGTCAGCAGAGTTCACTTACTGACTAACAGCTGTCACCTGAAGTCATACCCAATACCTTCCCACGACATGATGTCAGGAGCAACACTACTGTGCCTCTCCTAAACATTGGAAGACTGAGATATCTCTCCATTTTGCTGTCATACTTGCCCACAATGGTCATCGGAGTAGCACAGAACCACAATTCGTTGCAGGACACACTGCAACACCATTCATCAGCAGTCCA
The DNA here is from genome assembly GCF_023897955.1 of Schistocerca gregaria. Lineage (NCBI taxonomy): Eukaryota > Metazoa > Arthropoda > Insecta > Orthoptera > Acrididae > Schistocerca > Schistocerca gregaria. The sequence continues at coordinate 364,219,748 of NC_064920.1, forward strand.
TGATTCCGAGCCATAACATTATTTCAAATGTAGCCATTTATGTTGTGTTGTTAATAGCAACCTATGCCTCGGACAGTAATGACTGATAGTCTCCAAACAATGGAGTGGGATGATCCTGACTGTCAAAGGGAGTCCATTACTTGTTCTTGGATGGGAGCTGCAGATGTGAAGGGGTAAAGATGCGCTTTGTGCACAATATGGCAATCTCTCCACGTAGAGGTCAGACATGGTCAACTGGAACCTTAACATTGAGTATGCCTGTCCTCACATTCCCATGCTGTACATCAGGCCACTGCCACATCCAAATGCCTTCCAAACCTAGTTACTGCAAGACTCGACCAGCTGGTCAAATGGAGACCCACAATGAGGCCCCATTCAAATTCTGTCAGGTGCTGATAAAGCTGCCTCACATGACTATGGAGCATCTCTGTGTTCTTTAAATGACTCTCAACATCTGATTGTGTTCACTCCTCGGCTATACTCTATCAGACTTGATAACAACACTGAACACGAACAACACTAATACACTCTGGTGCCCATTCTACCTCTCTCACAGATATGCAATTCTAATTATTTAGATACCCATTGATGATGTCTAGGTGAAATATGACTCGTGAGACGAATTTGCCATTGCTTCCAAGACAAGGAAGCAAATGTGTGATATGGACAGAACAAGAAGAAGACTCTCTGTCATCCTTAAAATTCTGTAATGATTTTCATAAATAGAAAAAATATGTCCCAAGATCCACATACAATAAAAATTTTAGTTCTGTGAGTTAACAACTTTTCAAGCAAGATGTTATACATGTTAAAAAATGGCTGTTATCAGACAGCAAACAAGAAAAGAAAAACAAATATGTTCCACTGTTAGAAAACACATGGTCACACTCATGACAACATTAAAAATTAGTGTAGCTTATCATGCAGTCACTTTCTGAATTAGAACATGGTACATTAATTGTATGAAGTAATACACAAAAAAGGAGCCACATGAGATGTACCCATAAAATAATGGCATTCTCTGAATATAGTCATTACAGGTTACTGTTTCACTGCTTCTACATTAAACAAACTGGTACACCAATAGACTGTTTCTCCAAATGATGTCTTGCAGAACTGAGTAATATAAGAAATATCATATATCAGCAGTTGGTATGCAGTTGTATAAAACATATAACCACAGAGAATATTTGAGCTTCAGCACTTTACAGAGACAAACTGAAAACTAGCAATTGGAGAAATCAGAAAAAACATCAAATCTCAAATAACACAATCCAATTTCTTTTTAGGTCACACTACTATATTTATTTCAAAATTGGCTGAATAACCACTGTATAGCTGTCACCCCAAACACAAAAGAACAGAGAGAAAGAGAGAGAGAGAGAGAGAGGGTGCAACAAATGGAATTCTCTTACTGACAGCAATGAGTACTACTAGAAATATGATTCCTGTTGATACAATGTGAGTTTAATAGCGTAAATACAAAAATATTACTTGACTGGAGGATCCAATCAAGAAATATATTTATTTCCCCCTTCATTATGCCCGAAATGATTGAATTTCGTTACGAACAATAAGAATTAAGAGCTATGACATTCCAGTTTCATATTAAATGTTATTTGCAGTTGTGATTTTCAAGAACACACTATATAATATTGTGTAACACTGATGTAAACAAGTATTTGTTCTGTCAGATGAGAAATCTGCAACATGAAAAATTTTAATACTATGCAGTACAGATGGGGATATGTATATTGAATGGTACTGAATAACCAGTACATGGTGGATACAAGTGAACATCCAAAAGGACAGATAATTCTGAAAATTTGAAACAGTAGTAAGCATTACACATGTTCTTTGTATACTTAAAGAATTCCAATCATAACAACCAGCAACTGTACAAAAAGCCTCAAATGAAAACAATGAGCTAACACTACATGTAAATGACTAATAATCACTTAATCCATTAAGCCACAAGGCTTAATGTTGAAAGCCATGTACACTTAAGGAAAACCATGGAGGAAAACGTAAAAACATCACAAACAGTGACATAATACACTACTGGCAATCAAACTGAATAAGAATTAAAGAAGAAATGGAAAATAACAAAGCACAATAGGGTTTTCACTTAATTGTAAACTGGCATAAAACATATTCAAATTACCTAATGGTGCTCAGATGAACATATTTCTGGGTCGACTTATAAGACTTTATAAGAATTTGTTCTGAAGGGAAAGTAAATGGATGCATGAACGAACGGAAAATAACAAATTAGTAGAAGAAGACAACTACTAGTATTAAAGACATACCAACTTAAGCATCATCCCTAATCTGATTATTTTCTGTATTTCTGAACACCCTAGAGTCAAAAGTATCCTGACAGTATTTAATATTAACATAGTTGTATACTTCATTTCCATTATTTGATAGGCACATCTCATTTAAAATTTTGCATTTTTTTCAGTGTTCTTAATGTAATATATAATTTTTTTTTTAAATTATCATTATGTATCTATCTGAATTTACTATTACAGCCACACCACAGAATCAATTACAAAAATTACTCAATAATAAGCATGAAATAAACAAATAATGAAATTATTTTATGTATGTGCTATGAACTTATGAGACATCCACAATGTGTTAACAGCACTTTTTCATTAGTCACAGTATATAACACTTACCTACTGAGAGAAATGGCATATTGTTTAAAAGACTGGGCTTGTATTCGGGAGAAGTGGGATTCCATGCCCCATAAGAGTCAGTGCGATTTAATTTTCTGTTACTTCCCTCAATCACTTCAAGTACATAAAGGATAACTTTTACTATGTACTCCCTTGTGAGCAAATTCTGTCTCTTATGACATTAACTACAACACAAAGATGTTGAAACTACATTTATTTCCAATATTTTTCCCTCACTCTCAAAGCCTCCCCCCTTTTTTCTTGCACTTTTCGCTGTCATACACCCACCTCATTACCATTTGCTGCCCCTAAAAACTAATTATAATATAAATACACTTGAAGCTTCTCACATTAGCTTAGACAAGGTGTTTGATGAAATATACAAGGCATTACTCATTGCAATCACTGTTATAATTCAAGCCTTACCAATATACTAGAGTGGAGACATAAGACCTACCAGTGTAGTAAGCTTCCAACACCCTCTAATGTCACAAATTAGTCTACAAAAATGATAAATCAAAATTAGGATTTCTGCAAATTAGCTGGTGAGCACATTAAGAGGAAGCTGATCTTACTTGTGTTACTCAGAGAAAAAGCATTAAGTTGTAGAACAAAACGCTTTCATGAAACAAAGAGGAAGATTAGTTATGGGGGATTGAGTTGCTCCATGAACTCATAAGAGTAGCCAGCATCTATATATGTCCATATGATATTCGTGTGTACGGACTATAATTGTGAACAATGTGTAGCAAGAAATTAACACATGGATGGGGAATATACACACAAAACTAGTATCACCATCATAATTATCATCATCGTCTACAGTTTCCAGACCCTGGCTGGCTCTATTTACAATATAAGCCTCTCCATCTTTTCCTCTCCTCCCACAACATTTATATCTGTACTCTGCCCCAGGCTTCTCCTCTCTTCATCACATATTCCTTCAGTTCAACCAACATTTTGTCTCTCACTCATCCCCTAGGTCTCTTGCCCCCTATTGTCATTACATGAGCCTATTCAGTACGCTGCCAACCCCCATTCTTTTGACATGTTCATAGCACATTAATCTTGTCTTTTCTATGAGCTTCTCTTTCACTATTTCTCTCCTCATCTCATTCCTTACTCTACCTATTCTAGTAACTCCTATTCTGTTTCTCTGACATTTCTTATCAGAGGCCTCTATGCCACTCACCTGCGTTTCCTTCATTAGTCATATTTTTTATGCACACATAAGCAAAGGAGCACAATATTCCTGGTATGACATTTGCTTATTTTTTGATGGCACGTCTTTGCTCTGGACAAGACTTCTTACAATCTGCAGTAATCCATGTGCTTGCATTCCCCTTTTACTGATACTCTTCTCATTTCTCCTGTCTTCTATTACACTCGCCAGGCACTAGAAACTTTCCACTTTCTTTAGTACTTGTCCTCTAACACTGATATCTGTTACTACTCTCCTCTTATTTCTTGTTGTAACCATCATTGCACATTTCTTTGCAATAAATTTTAGTCTGTACTATTCCAACACTTTCTCCCAAACACACCAGTAATTTGTCTGCAAACGCCTTATAACAAGTATGATAAAGGATACATCACAAATAAAAATATCAGAGACAGAAATGCATAAGTGTCAATAATGTGGGAAAGAAGAGCAGAATATATATGTGAATTGAGAAATGGGGTTGTTTCATAATAATGGCATCATATTTGAGAGACATGCAAATGCAAATATGTTTTTCTGTCACTAATGTTATAACTGAAGGCTGGAGCAATAACTACTGACATTTCTTCTATTAACTTGCTTGGACAGCCAAGCTCATTGAATCACCCACTGCCAGAACACAATGAGGCACGTCAGCCCTGGATTGGATCTGCCTTGTAGATTAATGACAGGAGCCACTGAGCCAGACAGCCTTGCTGTGGTGTTTAGGCAGTTTTTCACATCCACCTAGATAAATACCCAGCTGGTTCCCATTTCCTATACCAGACACAATATGCGACAGCACCTTGTAAAATAACGTCACATTTGACCATGTGATTACAGTAGACACAGACAGATGGGAAAGGCAGATTCCTCCCCACGAGAGAAGGGTATGTTTAGTTCACTGTGTAAAGTGGAGAAGAACCATATCAGTCGCAGCCACAAATTGGCTGGATGAGTGGCACCAGAAAGTAAGTATCTCTTTTAATTTTTTTCTCAAACATTTTATATCCTGTGTAACTAAACCATAAGAAAAGAGAGAGAGAGAGAGAGAGAGAGAGAGAGAGAGAGAGAGAGAGAGAGAGAGAGAGAGATGGCCTTGTTGGTGGAAGATCTTTATGGTTAGTTTAAGTGGTGTAACTGAAGTCAATAAAGTTTTCCCATCTCATCTCTATCAAATGTGAGCAGCTGCTCAATGACCTTCTAGTTGATAACACTCCTTTCTCTGTTCTTTCAGGTTTCTGTTCCTGGTGTGCATTTCCTTAATTTATCCCTTCACTTACATCCTTCTGAAAAGTTAATTCTCTTTCAAGTGATGATTAAGTCTTGTACTTCTTTATTTCCTGTTCCCATTTTTGCATCATCCCATCAATTTTTACAATTTACTGCGACTTCTGCAGCCAAATTACTCAACTCTTGATGCATTTGTACCTTCCCTCAGTGGCTGTCCTTTTAGTGTAATTTTGCACAGGCATCATCCCTTCTGCTCTGTTTACAATACATTTATTTTATCCATGATTGTTTAAGACACTGTAGGTGTTTTTGTACATATTGCTAATTAAAAAAACTGCAACTAGCCATAGGTTTTGAATGAATGATTTGTTTCACTGTAACTCGTTTCGAACCTAGCCCCATCTTCAGATGGCAGTGAGGATGGTTCAGCATGTTATCCATCAATGAAGCAGATCTCTATGCCGTAATGTATAAAGCAAAACTTTTGCTCAAGACAAAAATGTGAAATTTTTGCATGAAAAATGATTGCTGCTGTCTGACAATGGGAGCAGGTCTTACACAAGTTATGGTGAAATAAATCATTCAGTCAGAAAGTGTGACTGGCTACTGATTTTCTTCAGAGATATTTACAAAATATATATATATATATTTTAATTTCTTCTGTCCACCTCATTTTCTGTTTACCTGTGTTTCAGTTTCATACTGTTCTCTGAACGAGTTTATATAATTTGACAACCATTTCCTTTAATCTGAGGCCAATTTTTAAGACATGTACATTTTTCCCAGTATTATCCTACAGTGTGAGAGTGTCACAGAAAGGCTAAAAAAACTCTAATAAAAGTTACATCACAGAGGTACTGTGCTTCGCATAAAGGCTTATTTTCAAAATACTGTGAGTTCAAGTTTCAAGACAAGCCAACAAATGTATTACTTACTTCCACAAACATCTCATGTAAAATTCATAAAGATAAGATGAGATAAATATTCCCTAATATGGAAATGTACTCGTTCACACTGAGTGGAATACAAAAGATGAAAAAGCAATGCTAGTGCATTATGTGCCTTCGAGGCCTATGGAATACAGACACAGATGTAGATGTGTGCTTTATTACACATTTCATACACTTAACTTGGTTTAAATTATTTACTGTCTTCCTTCTTCATGCAATCTTGTTGGTGATATCTTGTGTTCATCACAGAAAGCTTGCTGAAAACTCTACCCAGCACGTTCCACCGCTTGTTCCATCAATGGCATGATCATGAACATGTAACACTGGCTCAGTTTTGACAAGCACAAAACATGAGTTGACCATGGTATCACTAGTATAATTATCACCTATTTACTTCCAGTAGTCAAAATAAGAGGCAATAATTTAAATTAAGTTGAATAGATAGATGATTGAAGCTACTCTCCTTAATTACAAGCCCAGAAAATTAGTGCTGTGTCTCTGTAACAATCAGTGGTCATCTTGCACAACCGTTTCAAGTTATATATAGACCCCAATAGCTTAGCAACTCCATATATTTCTGTGTTGTGAGATTCCAAAAATTCTATATGAAATAAAATTCTGTAGCATGAACTACCATACAGAAGATAACTAGAGTGTGTCTATGCACCCACAGATACAGCTTCATTCAGGACAATTACAATGTGCACTGAAATCAAAACTTCAAATATCATCAGATGCATGAGTAAGAAAAGTACTCACCCCATGTGTACAGGATGGCGTGCAATATCGACATTGTCTGGTGCATGCAGAGTGTTATATTGGTTGACGGCCTGGACATAACTCTCCTTTGTGTGTTGTGGCGCTAAAATGACTTCAGTTATACCACCAGGAGCTGAAATGGAAACTGCTGACTTAAATTCACAAAAATTAAAAAATTCTGAAAAAGTTTAGATAAATTATTCATGGTTTAAAGGAGGTATACAGACTGCAGTCATAACTTTTATTATGATTCAGCCTGGTAAAAATGGAGGGAAAGATTATGGTTTAACAGCATATTTTCCCTAGCAATTTGAACTACCACATCTATGTTAATAGTTGACACTTAATGAAGTGTTATTACTGCTCCCACACACAGACAAGCAATATAATGGTACTTGTACCAGTTCACCATAAACTCTGCTGCCTACTATTTTTGCCTACATATGTTTAAATACATCCACATGACACTGAACCACAGAACTGATTTAACTAAGCCTTAATATTATGAAAAGCATAGCTGCTATTCACCATATAGCAGAGATGCTGAGTCACAGATAAGCACAAAGAAAAGACTGTCAGAAAATGAGCTTTCAGCCAACGAGTTCTTTGTCGGAAATAGACAATGTACACAGATACACTCACACGATCGCGACTCACTCACTCACACACACACACACACACACACACACACACGCACACACACACACACACACACACACACACTATGCACAGTCTCTGGCAGCTGAAGGCAGACTGCAAGCAGCAGCACATGATGGGAGAGGCAATAGGGTGATGGGGGTAGGAGGAGCTTGGGGCAGAGAAGGGGAGAGATAGTGGGGTAGAGGTGAAGGACGGTGAAATGCAGTTCTGGGAGGGTGCTGAGTCGAGGTGGTGGAGAGAGAGTAAGGTGGCTAGGTGCAGTCGGGAGGCTAGACAGAGGGAGAGGGGGAAGGGTTAATTGAAAAAGAGAGAAGTAAGAAGACTTAGGATGCACTGACTGGAATGGGAACTAGGAAGAGGCTAGGGGTACGGAAAATGACTAACAAAAGTTGAGGCCAGGAGGGTTACAGGAACATAGGATATATTGCAGGAAGAATTCCTACCTGCATAATTCAGAAAAGCTGGTGTTGGTGGGAAGGATTCAGATGGATCAGGCTGTGAAGCATTCATTGAAATGAAGAACAGCAAGTTGGGTGGTATGTTCAGCAATGGTATGGTCCAGCAGTTTCTTCACCACAGTTTATCAGTGGCCATTCACGCAGACAGACAACTTGTTGGATGTCATGCTCACATAGAATGCAGCTCAGTGGTTGCAGCTTAGCTTGCAGATCATGTGACTGATTTATCAGGTAGCAAAATTCTCTTGCTATGCAATTTCCAATTCCTGGATCCTATAGCATACAATGAAACTCTTACCCTCCAGGAACTACAGGTGCATGCACAATGCCACCTCAAAAAGCTCTCCACCCTATTCACTTCCTACTCCCGCCTCAGACTACCACTGTCCACCAGCTCTACAAAATCTCCAAACCTGCCCCACTGCCCCTCACAGCTGACAAACCCTGTCTCACAGACCTACTGCATTTAGCACACCCTCCAAAACTCCCTCCCACAACAACACAGAATTCAGAACATAAACAGACCCGAAATACAGTAATGAGCATTTCCTCCAAAAGCCTCAGCCCCACAGAAGTATCAATCATTTTGAAAGGCCTCACCTTCTGCCCCACTCCCAAATTCAATGATCAGGATTTCTTAAAGAACTTCTGTCCTTCTCCCAGTCCCTACAGTGGAAACTCTTTTACGCCACCAACCCTACCAATCAGAATCAATCAATGACCAATGTTACATCCTGACTGCCTCAGTTCGCTCCTCTATCCAACTGTGATCCACCCCCACTGCCCCCAAATAACCCCCTGTTAACTTTCCAGAACTTTGCCTCACCATCATTTCCCAAATCTCTCAACATACAAACTAATCTTACATCTGTGGAAAGAACCACAATCAACCATTCAAAAACTGATTCCGACCTTATGATTCTACCTGCTGACAAAGGCTCCACCACTCTTGTTTTGAACTGCAAGGATTACCTCGTAGAAGGACCCCACTAGCTGTCAAATCCATCCATCTACACACCCTGCCAAGTGACCCCACTGCAGAAATCCAGCAGAATCTCCAGTCTCTTCTCAAATCCTTAGGCCCATCTCTGCCCTCACCCATACCACTTCCTGCTCTCCTTCCTTCTATGTGCTTCCAAAAGTCCATAAGCCCAACCACCCAGGATGCCTCCTTGTGACCATTTACTGTGCTCTCACTGAAAGAATCTCTGCTCTCATAGACCAACACTTTCAGCACCCACAACCTACCCTCCTATATGAAAGATACCAACCATTTCCTCCACCAACTCTCCACAATTCCTGTTCCTTTAGCGCATAACGCCCTGAGCATCACTATTGGTGCCATCTCCGTTTACACCAATATCCCTAATGCCCATGGCCTTATTGCTGTTGAACAATACCTTTCCCAATGCCTGATGGGTTCAAAACCAACAACCTCCTTCCTAGTCACCATGACCAACTATATCCTCACCCACAATTGTTTCTCCTTTGAAGATATTACCTACAAACAAATTCCGGGTACGGCCATGGGCATCTGAATGGCACTATCCTATGCCAAGGCTTCATGGGACATCTAGAGGAAGTCTTCCTAAACACCCAGAATCCCAAACCTCTCACCTGGTTCAGATTCACTGACGACTTCTTCATGATACGGATCAAGGTCCAGGACACCTTATCCACATTCTTATAGAAACTCAATACTTTCTTCCCCATTCACTTCACCTGGCCCTACTCAACCCAACAAACCACCTTCCTCAATGTTGACACCCGCAGCAAAGATGGCTATATCAGTAATTCTGTGCTTATTAAACCTACCAACCACCAGAAAACCTCCACCTCAATAGCTGCCACCCATTCCATACCAAGAAGTCTGTTCCATATAGCCTAGCCTTCCCTGGCTTCCACATTTGTAATGACAAGCAGCCCCTCTCAAAATACACTGAGGGTCTCACTGAGGCCTTCACAGACTGTAATTACCCTCTCAACATTGTACAAAAACAGATCTACTGTGCCTCATCTATGCTGTCGCCAACCACCTTCAAAAGTCCCACTCTCCATACACAGAGGAGCATTCCCCTTGTGACAAAGCAAGCTGGGATCTTTTCACCTCCTCTCTTGTTTCGCCATCTGACTCCTTAAATTCATTTTTTTTTTCATTTTTGACTAATTATCATTAACATACATGAGTATAATCTGCATTTTCATGAAAGAGAAAGGTCGGCCCTCAGTTTTCAAGAATATAGCACCAGATCTAATTTTGTGCTTAGTTTAGTGTATGTAATTAATTTCCTGATTTATTTTGACTATTCCTAGTTAATATCTTTCATTATAGGCTGAAATCAGTAATTTTTTTCATAACTTAAATTCTATTGTTGACTTGCAAACAAATATAAATTCTGTAATAATGATAAAACATTTGGAAACTGAATCACTAGGATTCTTAAAGTATTTATTTGGTTCGATTTGAAAACATGTTAGCGAAGCCAGTTCTAAATTAATTCCAAAGTAATAACCAATTTTGTCAAAAGTATTGTTTGTATAACTATATCTGTTAATTTCATCATTTAAAAAAATAATTCAGCTTAACCCTCGTGGTAGATCAAACTGTTAAAGAGAGCCAATTTTTCAATGTATTCAGTTAATTTAAAGAGTTATGATTTAATTGTAATTTCTGTAAATTAAACATCAAACAATGTTATAGTTTCAGTACCTATTACTGTGATGATATAAAAAGGCCCAATTTTTTGTCTCGTGTCAGTCAGTCCACAGCCGATTTTCAGACAAGAAACCCTTGCTGGTGAGGTCAACAACAATGCATCAACTTAACTGTGAAATAAGTGTAATTCAAATAGGCAGTGACAGTGCCTGTTCAACATGTACCATTTTATTCTGCAAGAACTGTGAACTGTGTGGTTTGGTTTTTACTGCTCATAGATATTCAACAGTAAACTATTGAAGCTGTTTGCCTGCAGTCTATTAATGAGGCTTATTAAAATTTGCAAATAGTTAACTGGCCATACAACTGTGTATTATTGGAGGAGGGGGGGGGGGGGGGGGGGTGAACAGAGAAAGTAAAAAACTATGAAATGCAACTGTGCAACCGTTGGCTACATCATTTAAAGTAGTCAATGCTGAACTTCCATCCCACTATTTTTCAGCCAGTATAACAACACAGTACATCGACACCGAGGACCATCAACAGAGAAATAAAGCAGGCGAATGTCACACTCCTATGACTCAAAACCACCCAGGACTGGAGCAACTGAAATACGTTCTCTGCCAGGGTTTTGACTACCTCTTGTCATGCCCTAAAACAAGAAATGTCCTACCCACTATTCTTCCCACTCCTCCAACAGTGATATTCTGCTGCCCACTCAATTGACACAATATCTTCATCCATTCCTACACAACCCCTGTTTCCAACCCCTTGTCTCGTGGCTCATATTTCTGTAATAAACCCAGATGCAAGACCTGTCCCATACATCCTCTCACATGCATCTACTTCAGTTCAGTCACAAACCATCTATCCCGTCAAAGGCAGGGCTACCTGTGAAACCAGTCATGTGATCTATTAGCTAAGCTGCAACAATTGAGCGGCATTCTTTGTGTGCATGACAACCAACAAGCTATTTGTCCGCATGAATAACCACCAACAAACTGTGGCCAAGGAACAGCTGGACCACCCTGTTGCTGAGCACACCACCCAACATGATGTTCATTTCAATGACTGCTTCTCAGCCTGAGCCATCTAGATTCTTCCCACCAATATCTCCTTTTCTAAATTGCGCTGATGGGAACTCTATCTGCAATGTATCCCACATTCCCGAAGCCTTACTGGCCTCAACCTTCATTAGTCATTTTCCTTACCTATCTAGCCCCTTACCTGTTCCCATTTCAGCACTACACAGTCCTCTATTCCACCAATGTACCCTCAGTCTTTTTACTTTTCTCCCTTTTTGCCACACCCCTTTTCCCCCACCCTCTGTCTAACCTCCCGACTGCACCTAGCTTCACTACCCTCTCTCCACCTCACATCTGAACACTCCCACAAGCACCACTTTGCGTGCATGTTGTCCAGTTCCAATGAAGGCCTTGTGGGCTGAAATCTCACTTTTCAACAGTCTTTTTATTGGGCCTATCTGCAACTCAGCAGCAGTTATCTTTTTCATAATATTGTTACAATCCATCCTGGATTTTCCACTGTTTGTTTTTATCTAAGCCATATTTACTCTTGTTCTCTATGGTACAGCTGGTTATTCCTGCCTCTGTGCTTGAAGATCATATATTTACATGGATGTCACGTATGATTTTTTTAAAAACCTCTATTGCCTTAGAGAGCATCACAGTCCACCTCACTTTTATTTATATATAAGTTGAGCTCTCATTTTATTGTTATTAACTGAAGTGTCAGAGAGTGGTCTGTTTGTGTTATCTAGTTTAATGGTCATCTTAAATATCTGAGTTTACTTCCAGGAAATAATGCAGTTTCTATCACTGATGTCTGTACAATGAGTATGTGGGAACATGACAAATTACTATTTTTGTTTTTAATGTGTCTGAAGAGTGTTTTCTGTGATAACTTTGACATAATAATATTATAACTCTTTGGAATGAAACAAAGAAAAAGAAGTTTGTTATTTCATGGTGATTATAATTAAAGTTTCTTGATGTGCAAGATTAGAAAATAAAATAAATTGAAATGTCTAATTAAACTGAGTCCCGAATGAATCCAAAGAGCAAGAAACTGGTGACCCCAACATGATCAGTAAGACTGACTTTTCGAAGTAACTGCGGCAAATTTTCACAAATTTTTTAACTTGAATTAATCGCATACGGTGTTTGAAAAATATGCAAAATGTCAACAGTAAATGAACCTGAAGGTAATAATCCTGAATGCAAACTGGAAATTGATAAGGTAAGCATTAAGCTACCATCATATTGGGTGGAAAAACTATGGATGCTAAAGACTCACAAACCTCACTCTATGCAAGATGCCAGTTTCCTAAACTAACAAAATCTACCATAGCACCAAAGATGTTGAAGCACAAAGTACAGCATTACATCACTGTATTGACTGGTCCACCAGCATACAATAAGGCTCATAGGTTGGACCCACATACATTGCCAAGTTTCAAAAATAGAATTTCAGTTTCTGTTAAATAATTATATTACACTTCCATGGAATCACAATGGGCTAGTCCACTACACCTTGTTACGAAGCCAAATGATCAGTGGTGAGAGTGCAGAAATTATCACTGTCTGAATGACAGTACTCTCAGAGACAGGTATACAATTCCACGAGTTGTTGATGTAAATTTTGTTCTTCAAAATAAAAAGATATTCTCAATACTGACCTAGTAGAAGATAAACCAAGGTCAGCTATTATTAAATCTTTTGGTCTTTATGAGTTTAATTATGTGTCTTCAGACTTCTTAATGCACCTAGCACATTTCAGAGGGTTATACATGAAGTTGTAATAGAACTAGATTTCTGTTTCCCATACTTGGATGATATTTCAATAGCATTAGAATCTCCAGAGCAACATGTTGAGCATCTAAACTCACTCTTTAAACAGCTTAATTAATATGATATTGTAATAAATGTTGAAAAATCAATATTTGATGTACAACAGTTAACATTCTTAGGACATTTAATTACACCTACAGAAACAAAGGCAGATCCAGAAAAGGTTGCGGCAATAATGAACTACAAATGACATGAAACAGTTCGTGATCTTAGAACGTTCCTAGGGATTATCAACTTCTATAATCGCACTTGGAACATGCTCCTGAAAATCAGGCTTTGCTGAATGATTACTTGAAAGGCACGCCTAAAAATGACTGAAGACATATTGACTGGATGGAAGAAGCAACTGCTCAGTTCCAAAAATGCAAAGAAGATCTTGCAAATGCTATGCTTTTGATATTTCCTGGGTTGCATAGTCAACTTTCACTGTTTGTAAGTGCATTAGATGCTGCGGCAGCTGCTCCACTGCAACAGTGGCAAGATAGATTGTGGAGTACGATTGGATTTTTTTCAAAAAAGTTCACAATGGCACGAAACAAGTATTCCATGTATGACAGAGAACTGCTTGTTTATATATGGCTGTTAAATATTTCAAATATCTGTTAGAAGGAAGAGACTTCCATATTTATATTGACCACGCACCTCTAATGTATGCATTCAAGCAAAAGAAAGAGAAAGCAATTCCATTCCAATTACATCATCTTCAGCATATTTCACAGTTTACTACAGACCTGTGACATATATTTGGTAAAGAAAATGTTGTTGCTGATAGCTTATCAAGGCTTGAAGAATGAGTTCCAGGTAACTATGAAGATATAGCCCAGGCACGAGAAGATGGCTAGGAGCTTCATCAACTACACTCCAGTGGTCATACATAATTTAAAATAAAATACCCACTTGACACATGAAAAGAGGTCAGAAACTGAGGTACAACATAAACTGCTTACCAGAAAAATAAAGTATCATGACATGTTCAAGAGTCATTAGGACAATTTCCTGTAAAGATGAACACTTCAAAATAATTGACCTTGACCTGATAGGACCAATGTCTCCTTCAGATGAATATAATTATTGTTCAATATGCATCGATACAAGTTACAAACGGGATGGAAATAGTATCTCTTCAAGACATGCAAGCAGGAGCAATAGCACAAGAATTTTACAGTTGTTGGATCACTTGATAGTGATTGCCTTTGGAAGACAATTTAACTCAAAGCTATTCCAAGGCTATCAAAAATATGTGCTTGTAATCAAACACAAACTACACCATATCATCCTCAATCAAATGGAAAAATTGAAAGATTTCATCAGACACTCAAAGTAGCCATCCATGGCCATACAGCTTCTAAATGGACTCCAGCAATACCTGTGATCCTTCTTGGTCTTTGATGCTGAGTTAGAGAAATCTCTGAAGCTACAATTGCAAAAATGGTTTATGGTGCGCACATCAGGATACCAGGTGATTTTTGTCAAAGGTATGGCAAAAAAAAGGGCTTCAGATTTATGCCAATTTGTGTCACAACTGAAGCAGCATATGAATCGTCTGAAACCTGTACAATATACTGACAAAGCAAAAGAAACCCCATTCACATATAAGGACCTCAGCAACATAACACATGTGTTTGTAAGGGCTGACCAAGTGAAGAAAGCATTATGGCCTCCGTATGAAGGCCCATATGAAGTGATTGAAAGGAATCAAAATTTTTTTGGAATTAAAAATGAAAAGCCAGATAAAGAATATTTCCACTGGTTGATTAAAACCTGCCTACCTGATTAATGACAATAATAAACACCCTGGAGACATTCTGGTTGAACCCTCAGCACAGAACCAACAACCAGACTCTACAGAATATGAAAAACCAAACAGAACAATGATCTGGCCGTGAAATTCGGTTTCCAGCAAGATTAGTTATAGTCTTAAACTGACTATGCTACTATGAAGGGGGCGATGTGGGAACATGGCAAATTACTATTTGTATTTTTAATGTGTTTGAAAAGTGTTTGATTTGATAATGTTGGCATAATAATATTATTATTGTTTGGAATAAAATGAAAAAAGATGTTTATTATTCCATGGTAATTTAATTAAAGTTTCTTGGTATGCATGATAAAAAGATAAAATTAATTGAAAAATCTAGCTGAATTAAGTCCTTAATTAATGTAAAGAGCAGCAAGTACTAAGATAGTTATTTTTTACATTATATTAAATAACTAAAATACACAAGCTGGCAAGAAAAAACTGTAAAATTACAAAGAAACGAGATGATTAGACTAATAGTTAACCTTCAGGAGCTGTCAAAATACACATTTAAAAGTAGAGAAAACTAGGTTACAATTATCCACATTTTTGTACTTTTAAATGTTTCTGTTCAAGTACTTGAGATTTTGGTTCTTGAATGTAAGTAATGCCAACTATCCTGTCTACTCATAATTTTTATATTTTTCTTACATGATTTTCTTAAAATAATAATCATTCTTTTCCACAAGGCTGTTGCATATGTTTTGCTTGATTCTCTGTAAATCCAAGCAGCATTAGATCTTTGGTAACACTCTTTATGAAATAATCTTTCTTCCTACATCAACCTCATATGCCCCAAAGCAATATTCTGCCATCAACACAACCTATGCAATATCTGTGTCCATCTTTATGCCCACCACACACCCCATCCAAGAAAAGTGCTTTAGCTTTAAAGAAGGTGTCTGAAAGCTACGCACTTTTCCATTTTTTTTTTTTTTTTTAATACACCTGCGTTTCCTCTACTTAGCAAGCAATGACCTATCTTCGTGTTAGATTATATAATTCATCAGTGTTTAAGACAGATAAAGACATCGTTTATCCACAATATTTCATCAACAAATTCTGTTACAAAATATCATGGCAAGGAAACGTTTAACAGGCTGTGTGCCCAGAAAGAATATGTTCTACAAATGTATCACAAAATTCTTTTCAACTGAGAATTACCTGAAGCACGGATGCAAGGAGACTGTGGAATTTAATGTATGTTGTATTAATTTCAGGTTTAGAAAGCAAGAATATACTGCAAACTGTGGAGGCTACTGGACCAGAATAACTAACTGGAAATATTGGAACTGTCTGGAGACGGAAGAAGAATTATATTAAATAATTCAAGTACATGGATCCCACAAAGTTACAATAGAATTACTTACCAACTGACATCCTATTGGCATCAATCCTCTCATCCCTAGTGACATCAATTTGCAAAGAATCATCACCAAGCGATTTCATGTCATCGACTGTCATGTAACGGTACTGCTGATGATCATTCATTCCTGGATCTTCACCTATGAGATTTAAAAATAATGACATAATACAGAAAACCAGTTTTATTTATACTAATGCAAAAATCTAGGTCATACTGTAATAATTAACATACATGGTAGATGAGAGAGCACAGTTTTGGAAAATCATTTTTATCATTTATAACACATGAAAATGGTCTGAATAACAATTACTTCAGCATTTGTTGCAAAGGTATTTTATATGGAAATGGAAAGCTGACTTCTAAGAAAGTGTGAAATGTTCCCCAACACAAGTTTAAATGTAGTATCTTGTATTTCACATTCCAAACTTTCAGTTACCCAAAGGCTTTTCCTCAATTCATAAAAGTTATGCTGAACATGACAACACACAAATCGCAATAGCATCATTCCCCAGAAAAGTATCCAGGATTCTTACAATGGTTCAAGTGAAGGGCTGGATAACAGACAGTTATTTCATTCTGTTTAATGTGAAATGCATTTCATAGTTTCATTATCATGTGATAGTGTGTGGCTGTGGAATGAGTCAAAACATTTAATTCATTATTGTGTTCATATCACTAACAATCACAGAGGTTAGAAATACAAATTCATATAGTATCTAAGCATAGAGATTGATGTATAAAGCACAAAGACAATATTTACAGAACACAAAGAATGAGATTTACAAGGTGTACTTAAAGCAGCAAGAAATATTAAAATGGGAAAACAAAGACACACATGGGAAATAGTCTTATCTGTCTCTGTTGAAGAATTCATCTAGAGAATATTAACGGTTTTCATGTGAAACTACTTTAATTACTTTTAAATGATCAGTTATTGTAGGGTCTTAATATTACTTAGAAGTGACTTGAAGATTTCTGTGCTATGGTACATTACTCCTTTTGCACTAAAAACACATTCTTCAGATCACCATGTATGATACATTTACTTTTTGTGTTACGAAGGTGCTGTGAAGCATGGACATCATGATGAAAAAGAGAAATTGCGAGGTAGTGATTAATTTCCCTCCTTGCTTCAAGAAGATAATGACATGACATTCAAGAAGGCACTGCATACACAATTCTAATTATATTTTTTGAAAGGTACAGACCTTTTTGATAGTGATTAATTGCCCCAGAAGGTGATTCCTTAACACATCAGTGAATGGATGTAGTCAAAACAGGAAGTTTTGAGACACTGAGGCCTCTAATTTTCAGATGGCAAATGTTGCTACACTAAGCTTTTTCAAGGTTTGGAGAATGTGGTGTTCCTAGTTAGGCCTGTTAGGCTTATGGATGCCAAAGAATTTCTAACATTGTACCTTATATATGTGTTGGCTCTCATGTGTAATATTAATCTCCTGTGGGCATTTGTGATCAGAATGGAATGGGGTGTAACTGGTTTTGTTGAGATTTATTGCTAGAGAATTTACTGCATACTAGTTCAGAACATCTACAAGTAATTAGTTGGCCATTAAACTCTTAAGTTGGTGGATGTTTTATTGTCTATTTGAATGCTTGTGTCAACTGCAAACATTGGGAAGTCATTTGTTTTATTGGGGACAGAGATAGGTCATTGACACATACAGGAAATATCGTGAAACTTGTGGGACTTTGTAACATACCATTCCCCAGTTGGGCTCTATCCCTCAAATCTGCATGTTCTTTCCATATAACACTATTTTCTGTTTCCTGTCTTGCAGATAGGATTTTAGCTAATCTCCCACTTTCTCTCAGATTCAATAATGGTGCACTTTTTCTATAAGTATCCTATTATCAATATAGTCAAAATTCTTAGACAGGTTACAAAATATGTCAACAAGCAACAATATATTCTTATCAAGGCAACCAAAACATTATTTTTAAATGAAAACCTGGCTTCAGTTGCAGAGATACATGTTCAGAATCCAAACTGGTCTTTGCTAATAATGTCAAAGTTGTTAGAGTGACTTACAATCCTTATGGCACACATTCATTTTTCAAAGACTTTAGAAAATATTTCATCCTGTTGGACAACATACCTTGATTTAAGGAAACACTGAATATATGAGCTACAACTTTACTTACCTGATTACAGCAGTCTTTTAGCAGCTTGGCTGAAATATTGTCACCATTTGTTGAGATTTGCTTTTTAAAGAAATGATGGATTTCTTTAATTCCTGTACTGTTTTAGGGGTTATACCTATCATCTCTACGGATTTAAGTAAATGTTCTTTCAGTATTTAATCACCATTTCTAAGGAGCCATTATCACTTACAAATCACCCATTAAAGATTGTTGCCACTGACTCAGTCTCTCTGCATACTTGCTTATCTTCAATGTTCAGAACTAGGTTTTGGATCAGCAATTTACCTTAGCCTCACTCCCTATCACTTTCCTTACTGTTTTGATATTGTTATTAAACTTATTAATTCTGGAGGACAAATACAAACTTTTTGACTTCTGAATAACTTCACTTAGTGTTTTACAATACTGTTATAATGACTTAACTGGGAGAGGTTATCTGAATTTTTTGATCCAATCTACAGCTCTCACTTTCTTTAGCATGAAGTTTTTACAGAAGTTGTGACTGATGTCTTTTTAGAGGATTCTTTATTTTGACCCTCACATATCCTTTTTGAGAAGGTACTTCCAAATGTCAAATCACTTCATTACTGAACAAATAGCACTTAGAACTGAAATAATCTAAATCACACACAGGACTCCAGTTTACACGTTGAGGAAATGTCTTGAAAGCCTGAATAGTTTCATCATTTACTGCCCTATGGAAGAAAGGAAAGAATATGGCAAACACGACTTCTTACCAGGTGACGAGGACAGATGCCGAAACCACACCCAGATGAAAATTTTGTAATGGCTATTTTGGGAAAATGTTTCTATTATAGATTGAGAGTAACTGGCATAAGTGGTGGAATGATGTTGATACTAATGACATTACCTCAGAATCCTTATAATTGTTTCAGCAGAAAGGGATGATTATAATCCCAGCAGGCAAATTTCATGACAGTAAATAGGAATTACAGCAGAAGAAGAAATAAAGGTAATGCACCATGACTTCAGGGTTAAACATATCATCAGCTGTGGTGTAACAGTAGTTAGAGAACATATTTTATTTAAAACAAATAGCAAAAGAATCTAACAATAAGACAGAAGAATAAAGGGAAAAACAATTAATGGCCTGACAATTAAATGACATTCTTGATATTTAGATTAGTAAAGTGAGTGACACACTGATAAAATATTCTTTATTTAATGGGAAAAGAGTGGCCACTCTGAATGAAATTTCTTTGAAGTTTACAAATCTCCTCAAGATGACAAGCACATAATCTGTTGGGAGTCTGTCTTCCTATATTAATGTCTTCACCTACCAAGGATTTGCAGTGTTATGAACTTTTCATAATTCTGTGTACTAATATTGGAAAAAAATCTGATTTCATCACAAAATAAATACAACTCACCTCATTATATATTTTTCAGCATGCAACTTTCATTCTACAATGAACTGCACACCATAATGACATTTCACAGCAAATTAAAATAATATGGTGGGCCTCACCTAAATGTTTGTCATTCACAGAAAACATTCTATCAAATGATTCATTTGTGGGCCAACTAAAAGCTTCAATTTACCATGATTCTGTTCTACTTCACTTATATTTTGCTCATGAGTGAAATGTAACAGTAAGGGCAAGGTAGTGGATTGAGAGTGAGCTCGTGTCACATATTTTTGGGGTATGTTGCTCAAGAGAATTGACTTAAAACAAAGGATGGGGGATTAGAGGGCATAACCTCAACAACACTATTAGATATATAAAACACAGACCCATGGTAGAAGAATATAATGAAAACTTTACGAACTTCCAGCATGCTGGAGTAACTTGGGTCAGCAACTTCTGTCAATCAATAGAACAAAAAACAGTTCAAGTTGCAAATATTTTATTTTTCATTTGATGAATAGTTCTTGGCTGAGACCCATTTTCAAATCAACATAACAAAGTAATCAACATAACAAAGTCAAAAATGGCATTTCTGAAGACGTCAAAAAATGTGTAACGTACCTTCACATTGCACACAGATGAGCATTTTTTTTTTTTTTTGACGTCTTCAGAAATTTCATTTTCAACATTGTTATGTTGATTTGAAAAAGGGTCTCAGACGAAAACAACTCACTGAATGAAAAATAAAACATTTCCAACTTGGACTGGTTTTTCGTCTTACTGGATAATGAAACCTGCCAAGTGCCATGCTTGAGTGAATGCTGCATCCTTCTATAGCACTAAAAGGTCCTTATGAATTAAGTGAAAGGTGGAGTCACATAACATGACTGTAATCAAAACATAAAATTCGCCACAGTAGTGTACTATATCAAGACACAGCTAACTGAAAGCCACATTGCGCAGTTCAGTATTCAGAAAATAGACCCATATTCTTGTGACAGGAAACACATCTTCAATAGAACTTACCAAATAGAAAATCTGCAAGTGATTGAGAGATTGAGAAACACACAAAAAAGAATTTCTTAATTGTTAACACAAGTAATAACAGCATAATTACCTGTTCTTGTACTCTGATCATGAGTTATTAGATAATGGAACAAACACAACAGCATCATATATGTGCACAGAAATAACTGTTACACGAAACAAACTCACCAGACAAAATAGTGCCCAACCTATAAATCATTACACTGTTATATAATCCGTAGAACCATAACTTAGCTTTAATACTGTGCTAAAACTTTCTCTATTCAAATGAGACAGATTTTGACTCAGAAAACAAATACACACAGAAGGAAATAATACTCATATGAAACACTATGTTTGGAGCGTAAGTGGAGGTTCTCCCAAATACAGCTGTGGTCGAAGTGCTCTATTTCCCTTTACACCAATTACAACAGTGTGGAATGTGACTTTAATATAAACATTTTAAACATGATTTATGCACATGCAGAGGATATTTTTATGGCTTTAAGTTTAATAATTAGAAGTAACTAGAGACAATGTCTGGCTAAACAACTATTTGATAATGCTGTGAAATGAGCAATAAATAGAAGACAAGTTAAAAGTTTTCTGCTGCTCACCCTTTGCATCAGATAATTCGTAATATATACTATGGTTAAGTGATGACACATCATAGATTAAGTATATTTTCTTATTTCATGGAATCTGTTTTGCTAAGGATGCCCACTCAAAATAAACAATTTATTGCTTATTATGAACAGAACTTTTAAAGCTTTATTTGATTAAAAAATAATTAATTTGGGAACTACATAGGCCTAAAATGATGTTTACAGTACCAGCATCTACACAACCCAGCAATATCTGACTACAAGCAACAAGCAAGCTATGAAAATGATTACACCTCTAACCACAAGCCATTATGTAAAAGATAACTACTCAGTCTACAAATATGTTCAAGGATAATCACAAGCAGAAAGTGGATAATTAAACAATAGTAATCAGTACATACCAACAGCAAAACTACATGGTTTCTACAGACGTAAGTTTTTCTCCATAACCATCTACTAAAATACTGAAAATTCTCTAAAAATATATCTTTACATAGTGTAAAAAGATGGAAGACAATTACACTTACGTGTATACTGCATTTGACCTTGGTAGTAAGGCAAGTAGACATGTTGGGCATGGGTAGGTTTTCCGTAAACATTCATCGCCATATCCAACACTTCGTCACCACCTGCGGGTTTGGGATAAAGAAGACAGAAAGACCCGCAGTCAACTACCATGCCCGGGATGTAAATAGGGATCGCAATCTGAATAAATCAACTCTTAGGTGTACAAAAAGAACTAAAGTTGGCAAGTGTCAACATATTTCGACACATATGTTATCTGAATGCACTAAGAGTTAATTCATTCTCGTGGCTTCTGAACACAGCAACAATATAAAAGAATAAGGTACATGATTAGACAGTTACTTCTGTAGATCAAAAAAGCATACTCAGAATAGTTAGTACTGAATGTATAAAACAGAAAATCAGAAGCACTTGTGTTAGACCACAATAGGAGCGGCTAAATTCAAACCAAGTTTAGTTAAGGGAAAGAAGTCACTGTCATGTTTTGATCTGTTACTATTAAAGAGAAGTTATGCAGAAGCTCAAAAAAGAAACATCAGAAGAAAGGTAACAATCTTTAGTATTTTATGACATACAGAATGCAACCTTCCATGAAGTTTACTCTTTCTATGAAATGTTATAAATATCAACAGGGAGCTGTGCATCATAATTCAATAGTGGCCAATGTTAAAATCTTACAGTTTTACAGTTAGATCAATCTACATTCCAATGCACACCAACACATTCCATGGCATGCAGCAAACAGTTAAGATTTCATCAAGGCAAATGGTAAACAAGTGTTATGAAATTCATAAAGGATAAAGGAATCATAAAAATTTATAAGAAGGAATATATAATGCTGACATATATGTTAACTTCAAAATGACGAACACAATGCAGTTAATAGAACTGACTACTTCCTCGCCTCTTAGCTTCCAAACTTAATAGCTCTTCCTTGGAAGCAAGTTGGCTGACTAATTCACCTTTTATGGTAATGGTCTGCTTTCAACCATAATAATACTGGCATTTTTCTGTTGCGTTATATGAATAATCAGCCTTTTCTTAATGTCTTTTGGATCCAATTTAGAATCAAGATTAAGTTAAAAAATTAATTACAACCCACATAACTTTCTAAAAATTGATTAAGATTATTTTTATTGCTACCATTCTGCCTACTTCGGAAACGTGCCAGTACTATAACTCCGATCAAATTTCAGAACTTGTACCCCTGAAAATTATGAAATAATAATTCTGCCAATCATTACCAGTTAAAGAAGAGAATAAAGTAAAGAACTAATCAAGACTTACATAAAACTGTCTGTTAGAACCAGACAGCTTTTAGTTCTATTGGATCATTTTGCAATATGACCCATAGATAGGTCCTGGACTTTCATTGCTAACTGCAGGAGCCACTCCCCAACTTTTTTTTCATAATGCTAGGTTTGTGCCAGAAATTGTTGTGCTCATCACATATAAAACTATATTAGTAAAAACTAAGACTTAAAAATCCATTAGTACCTAATAAGTTAGCATTTAGATTACTATTCAATCAATGTTCATAACAAGCCTGACATGCCACTTCAAATTTAAAAACAGCATTGCTGTTCTTTTGGACACAGATACCATCTTCATACAGTTAAGGCTAACTGGCCATTGATCTCCTCCTTCTATGCTGGATGCACACGCACTGCTCGATCTCTCACAGGACGCAGTAAGATTGTCTGCTGCAGGTAATGAGTGTAATGGGCAGGGGCACTACGAATGTGGTATGTGGACATTAAGTTGGGAATGTGGGTCTCACGGGGAGTGTGCAAGGGACAAATCCCTGCAGTTGCACTATCCTCTGTGCCCTCGGTTGCTCAGATGGATAGAGCATCTGCCATGTAAGCAGATCCCTGGTTCGAGTCCAGGTCGGGGCACACATTTTCAACTGTCCCCGTTGATGTATATTGATGCCTGTCAACAGCTTAGGGCCTTGATTTAATTATCATTTCATACAGAAAGGTAGTCTATTGAGGAGCTTTTTTCAATGCTAGTTCTGTGCTAATCTAGAGTGCATATAGTAAGTGAATAGTACAGACAGATATGCAACACTCTTTTCCTTCATTTCTAAACACTGTTTCTCACTTTCAGTTTTTATAATATCTTTTAAGCATTTAGACTAGAGATAAGTATATTTTCAAAAATTTGCATTCTATACATTGCAATTTTATTTTATATTGAAACATGAATATCCATGTACCAATGTACTGCATCAAAAGAGCCAGAAAAATATCCTAAATTACTCTGTCTGAGGAGTTAGGAAAGTCAAAATGTAACTCAGATCTGTTCAGTACACTCTAATCAATTATTTTTTCAGTAATGTTGTAAAGATTTTTATATGAACTTTTCACAATTAAGAAAAACATATGAATTTGTCCATCTATTCTTTTTCTTCTTACCATCTATATTCACGGTACTCTCCTTATCCTAAGGTTTCTTTCCGGAATGGATCTTTTCTTTTGCAGCAGAGTGTGTAATGTTTTGGATTTCCTTATAAATTAAAACTTTGACTTGAATACAGAAAACTGCTTTTTTTCATGCAATGCTCCCATTGGTGTCTTATTTTAAATTTAATGTCCCTACATTATGAATCATTCGCTATTTGTGGATTATTTTCTTTTCAAAGTATGTGTGTGTGTTGAATAGAAAATGTCATTTATCAGTGTTATATTAATAGGTCATCACAATGAAGTTTGCTTTGCACATGTAGAACATCCTTGTTAGCTGCACTTCTCACACAAGTTTTTAGTTATCATAACAATTCTGTTGGTTGCAAGAGACTCACTATTATAAATTGCCCTTAAAGAGACACGGCAACAACAGGAAGAAAAATAACTGGCGTACACATACTTATCCAACTAATTGGGACATACAGACACAAAAAAGACATAAATAGACACATTTTTGAGGGAGGAGTATATGCCTCAGACACAGGAAGCTGGAGCAGGTTTATGTAGATAAATAACTTTATTTCTATCAACAATAATATGTTAGAAATGTTAGTACCCTTCAGAAGCAACCACAATCAGCCACAGTGCAGTTAAAATGCTCACGGGCAAAGCAAAAACAATATCACACTAGTATTCGTGTGATAAGATCTGCTAAACTTATATCACTGAATGTCTGATACTAGACCACAATTAAACCATACTCACTATGTCAAGGCTTCAGTATTATTACAAAAAGTTCCCTGATTTGAACTAAGTGGAATGTTATTAAATACCAAAAAAGACAACACTGTTTTGTATGTTATAATTTTTAATTCTTAGGAATTTTTAATTTTCAGTTACAGTAAAATTATTAGTTTATGCACATTTCCAAAATATTTTAAGGTGGTAAGTGATGTGGGGTCCCAATGTAATACTTCACGTCATGTATCCAGCTTGGAAGTACATTCTTTAGTTGTAGTTCATTATCAGTGTAGAGGAGCAGACAAAAGTTGAAAAACTAAAATTACACCTATTATTGATGCTGCTACATTTCACACATTTTATGGACTAAGGAATGTAGCTGTTCAGACATAAGTCTTAATTTTTGTTTTCCTGGTTACTGAGCAGAGTAGGGCTCAGGATAGAAGAAAAAATTTTAAAAGGAAAAAGAAAACTTACAGCTGAAACTGAAGTATGCATATGGTAAAAGTAAAATGTTGGATATTCAGAAAATAACGGACACAATACAACTGAGGGGAAAATAAATGAGTCTTAGATTAGTGGAATTTAGAAATAAGACAGAGACAGAAAAGAAATGGAAGAGTAGAGAAAAGATAATTACATGAGTGGCACAGACAAAATTATTGATACAAAACGCTAACTGCATGTCATAGGTCAGAAATATCTAGCTAAATCAGGGGTATTACGGTAGAGCAGGTGCACTTCATAATCCTGCTTTTGTTCACAAGGAGCTTCTAGTCTGAAATGGAGTACATCACTGTAACTGTTAGCACAGCACCCATCCCTTCCTTTTAATTAAGAGATTTCATTCTTTTGCCTATATGGACATATGTGTGTTCTATGTAATGTTTGATATATGAAATGAAACCAAAAGTGCTTTGCAATGAATTTCACTTTATATAATGTAATGGAAATGGACAGATAAAAAAATCTACTCATTACCTGTCCATTTACATTATATTATCAATAATTGATTATTTTTGTTGTTATATTATACAATGTGACTCTTGAAAAATTATAAATATTTTAAGAATAACTGCAAGTTAAAAAAGTTATTGTGCTCAATTCAAAAATAATCAAGAGCAGATTAAAACTGTGTGCCAGACCAAGACTCGAACTCAGAACTTTTGCCTTTCGCGAGCAAGTGCTCTACCAACTGAGCTACCCAAGCACGACTCACGCCCTGTCCTCACAGCTTTACTTCCGGCAGTACCTCGTCTCCTACTTTCCAAACTTCACACAAGCTCTTCTGCATACGTTGCAGAACTAGCACTCCTGGAAGAAAGGATATTGCGGAGACATGGCTTAGCTACAGCCTGGGGGATGTTTCCAGAATGAGGTATTCGCTCTGCAGCAGAGTGTGCTCTGATATGAAACTTCCTGGCAGATTAAAACTGTGTGCCGGACCGAGACTTGAACTCAGGACCTTAGCCTTTTGCAGGCAAGTGCTCTACCAACTGAGCTACCCAAGCACGGCTCATGCCCCCTCCTAACAGCAAGTTTTGCAGAAGAGCTTCTGTGAAGTTTGGAAAGTAGGAGACAAGGTACTGGCGGAAGTAAAGCTGTGAGGACAGGCGTGAGTCGTGCTTGGGTAGCTCAGTTTGTAGAGCACTTGACCGCGAAAGGGAAAGATCCCGAGTTCGAGTCTCAGTCCGGCACACAGTTTTAATCTGTCAGGAAGTTTCTTATCAGTGCACTCTCCACTGCAGAGTGAATATCTCATTCTGGAATAAAGAGCACACATGCAAGTAATTAAATCTATTTGCGATGAAAAAGTTAGTACCATTCAATAGTTTAATTTGAATTTTTGAATATCCAATATCAACTACTTTACAGCTTTCCCCTCCGTACAACAGCAACTGTTTTGACAATATCTTTAGTGCTTTACAAAAGAGAGCACAGTTGCTTATAATGTGAGGAACTAATTTATCATGTGTGTTTACTGACTATTTAGACACTGTTTTCATCCACCCTTATGGACTAAAAACTTAATGGGTGATATCCTGTGACTGGTAATCAAAGAATTGACCACTGAAGTTAACACATCAGTCACAAAAATTTAAATTTATAATACAGGCTACGTGATGAGAGAATGATATATGACTTTACCATAAAGAAAGATACTTTCCCGCCAAAGGAACCTCTTTCAATAATAGTAACAGTCTATAAGACTCCTGATCTCGGGGTAGTGTTTTTTACCTAGTAATAAAAATGTCCTGGATCCCAAGTTCAATCCCAGCTGCTGCATAAATTCTAAATAAAAATCATCAGCAATGGTGATCATGGACTCCCAGTGTAAAGAGTTACCCTCATTCTACCAACAAAGTCAATGATTGGCAGACGAGCTGACAGAGTTTCAGGTCGTCCTCTTGACCTCGTGGCTGGAAACTACTGCTACAAAATGAAAGAATCAGCAATAGTTAACAGCATGAAGATGCAGAAGGCAATGGAAACAATTGGATTAAAGACAAATGGTGTGTATTGATAGGACATGTGGCCTCAAAGTGAGAAGTGTCAAGATGATCTCTCCTAATGGCAAAAGATTCCGGGTTAGCCCCCATTCAGATATCTGGGAGGGTACTGCCATTGGGGATGTATCAATGAGAAAAAGACTCAATAACCAACAAAAAGGTAACATATAACAAGTCAGAGTATGGAATGTCACAAGTCTGAATGTGATAGGGAAGCTAGAAAATCTGAAAAAGGAAATGTAAAGGCTCTGTCTAGATATAAGGGGGGTCAATGAATGGAAAGAAGACAAGGATTTCAGGCCAGAGGGATAAAGGGTAATACCACCAGCAGCAGAATGGGGTACAATGGGAGTAGGATTCAAAGGGGAGGAGGTACACTTGGAATAGGCCTGGAGATACAGAAAGATTCCAGATGAATTACACATTGGGCAGACAGAGATCATAAGACATACCCAGGAGCAAATATAGGCTGGATCGCTATTTAGTGAGTAGACTGGAGTTTAAGAGATTCGTCTGGAAGAATCAATGTGTAAAGAAGTGGGATACTGAAGCACTGACAAATGAGATGTTTTATAACAATATACAGTTACACCGCAGCAGGCAGTTTGGTTGATGAGGAATGGGCATCTCTAAAAAGGGCAATGACCAGAGTTGGACACACAAACTAAGTACAAGGAAAGTAACTGTGAAGAAAGCTTGGGTAATTGAAGAAATACATTAACTAATCGATGGAAGGGGAAATACAAAAACATTCAGAAATACAGAGATATAAGTCACTTAGAAATGAAATGAAAAGGAATTGCAGCAAAGCCAATGTGAAATGGCTGTAGGAAAAATGTTCAGAAATTAACCTTTGGTGAAATTAAAGGTAAGAGGGTAAAATTAACAATGCAATTCCACAGGTAAGTGTCAAGGAGAGAGAGGTCAGATGGAAAGAGTGCACTGAAGGCTTCTTTAAGGGGGAGGATTGATTGATGACTTGATTAAGGTAGAAATGGGAGTTGATAGGGAAGACATAGGGTATCTACTATTTGAGTCAGAAATTAATAGAACTTTGAAAAACTTACTGTCTAATAAGGTGGAAGGGTGAGATAACACTTCTTCAAAATATATATAATTTAAAGTGACAACCAACCAACTATTCAGGGAGACATACCATCGTCTTTCAAAAAAATATCATCCGCACAATACCGAATATACAAGGGCAGATACGTGGAAGAACTCTCACACAATCAGCTTAACGGCTCATGCATTCAATTTATTGACAATAATAATACACAGAATAATGGAAAAGAAAATTGACGATCTGTTAGACGACAATCAGTTTGGCTTTTGGAAAGGTAAAGGCACCAGAGAGGCAGTTTGAAGTTGCGACAAATAGTGGACGCAAGAAAAAAATCAAGACATGTTCACAGGGCTTGTCAACTTGAAAAAAGTGTTTGACAATGTAAAATGGTGGAAGATGTTTGAAATTCTGAGAAAAATAAAAGTACACTATGTGGAGAAACAGGAAATAGACAATTTATATAAGAACCAAGAGGGAACAATAACAACTGAAGATCAAGAATTAAGTGCAAAGATTGGAAAGGGTGTATGACAGGAATGCAGTCTTTTGCCAGTACTGTTCAAACTGACTACTGCTGAAACAATGATGGAAATAAAAGACACGTCAAGAGTGGGATTAAAATTCAGGGTGAAAGAACGTTAATGATAAAATTCACTGATGAAATTGTTATCAGAGGAAGAAGAATAACCTCAGCGAAGAAGAATTACAGGACAGTCTAATGAGTCAATCATTGAACGGACTGCTCAAAAACTGGAAAAGATGAAGAGTTAAGTGTTTAAGGTACGATGCTACAGAAACAAGTTGAAAATTAGGTGAACTGATGAAATGAGGAATGAGAAGTTCTTTGCAGAATTGGCAAAGAAAGTGACATATGTAAAATACAGACGAGAAGAACAGGATAATAGGCTACATCTATTGAGACACCAAGGAATAATTTTCATGGTACCAGAGGGCACTGTTGAGGGTAAAAACTGCAAGGGAAGACAAGACGTTGGAAAAAATTTAGCAAATAATTAAGGATGTAAGGTGCAAGTGCTAATCTGAGATGAAGAGGTTGGCACGAGAGAGGAATTCATGGCAGGCTGCATTGAGCCTGTCAGGAAACAAATACACGCCCTCCATTCCCCCGCATCTTCCCCCCACCCCCTCCCCCCTCCAAAAAAAAGTGTAATAAAAAGACTCTAGATATGATTTCAATATAATTAATTGACAATGGACAATAAGTATAACTGACTAATTGTCTCTCACAGTGTTATGTGGGTTTTCATTACACTACTGCTGTGAGTTCTTGATTCGTTATATGAGAGAATACCATCTCCAGTGAAGAGCATGAATGCAATTTATTGGCAAACAGCAATTATCCACAAACAAAATTTAAAGCATTGAGCTTCAACACCTGGGTGAAAGTGTTTCAACTGCTGATGATAAAAAGACTAGAAACCATGTCAATGTCCGTGTACTTTTCTACATGAATATGTAAGGAAACTGCGGAGTATGCTTGTCATGGGACTACGCTCTATCAATTGAACAATGGTTTCTTCTTCATTCATATTTAATTCAACTGAACACACAGAAGAAACATGCATTCTGTGAATTGTATAACTGCCATTCAAAATTTTATGAAAAAATACAATTATATTCTAGAGTTTGAGAAGGTATTCTGGACCAGATGACAAGTACCTACAGATATTGAGGACGTTCTCATTCCAGTGTATAATTATTCAGGTTTTAGTATTGGGTTGTCTCATGAGTTCGTTCATTTTTCTCACACCTTCTATCTACAGCACCTGCAAACCCTGCACCCACAGTGCCCACTAGGGTAACACAGTTGCCTAACCATCACTATGACATAGAGATTGACAACCTGCCACACTGCTAGATATGTCAGTGTGTGTTGGATGGAACAGCATGAACATGCGTCTACAAGTGATGGAAAGTACGAAGAAACATTTCCGACATGTTATGCAGTTTTTCTATTGTAAGGGGAAAATCACCCCACAATGAAAGCAGATTTGTGCTGTATACAGAACGATACAGTAATGGCTGGAGCATGTCAAAAGTAGTTTAGGCAGTTTCGAGTTGAGAATTTTGCCCTAACAGACAAACCTTAATCTGGACAACCTACAGTTACAAACAAGGAATGGCTTAATGACATGATAGTCAACAATTCACAAGTGACAATGCAATTGTTTACATTGGAGCTCAATGTAGCTCATGCTGGTTTACATAAATATTCATGACATATTGATTACTCATGAACTGAGTGAAATAAATTTAATTCAGTGTCAGTCCATCTATGATTCCTTATTGAGATGCAATCGGAATGCTGCTTTTCTGGAAAGGCTGATAACTGGAGGTGAGAAGTGGATTGTGTACACAAGAACACCCGGAAGAGGAAATCATGGCACACGACAGCCACCAACATCGGTTCCTAAACCATGTCTAAATCCAAGGAAGGTGCTGCTATGCACCTATTGGGATTGCAAATGCATGCTATATTATAAACTTCTTCCAAATGAGACTATCACTTGCAAGACATACTGTTTGCAGTTGGATCGTCTCAAGGTCACTAGATTTGGGACATGATATATTTCACCACAACAACACCAGACTATATATTTCTATAGCGACCCATTAAAAGCTGTGCTCTTTTGAGTGGGATGTGTTACCCTGACTGCTGTATTTGGCAGACATGGCCCTTCTGACTTGTACCTATTCCATTCCCTGCAGAATTTCCTAAAAGGCATGCACCTCACCACCTTCGAGGACTGCAGATTGAACGTTGCAGAGTTCATCAACCCGAAAACCCCCACATTTTGGAAAAATGTCATTTATAAGCTTCCTGAGAAATGGCAATATATTGTCGACAATAATGGTGTATACTGCAGGGAAAAAATAGTTAACAAAACCAATCCACCTTATTTAGTTATATTGTGATCACCTTTGTGTATGATATGTGTAAGCGGCAGGACAGCAATCATTCTGTTGTAGCTGTGCTGCAGGGAGATATGTACCCAGGCATTCTCTGTGATTACGTTGTAAAGAAAAGTGAACAAACTTATGAGAAAACAAAATACTTGGCTGAAAGCTCTAAATAAACTATTGTCAACTCTTATTAGATGTTTTCCCTTTTCAGTTTTCATAATTATTCCTCAAATTTCTCTCTCTCTCTCGACAAACTAACTCTTGGTGTCAATTTCAGTCTTCTTCCACAACTAACCACTGCTGCAATTCACCTTTAAAACCACTGTCAATGGCTGTGAACTTCTGCTTTCTTTTTCCACTATTTCCTCTAACACATCTGAAGTAACAGCTTATCCTTTTGTCATTTACAACAAGAATCAGGCAGCAATTATAGATCAATTTTACTTAAAAGTATATCAAACTTCTTTTCAACCAATATACATACTATTTCTGACTCCAACAGTCAATTATGTAAAAGAGAAATATTGTTCAACAACTTACCACCTTCATCCTCAGAATCAGACATGAATGTTTCTTGCATCGACTCTGGCGCTACGACCTTGTACTTTTCTTCGATCGTAGTAGTGGTGGTGGTGGTTACTGTTGTTTCAGTCACAACTTTCAGTGTCTCAACAACACTGATATAGCCCAGTTTCTGTGCAATTGACAAAGCAGTTTGTCCTTGCTGGAATACAATAAAAGAATTATTGTTTCCATTATGTTAATGTATCAGGCCAACTACAAGGACACTCAAAAATGTTAATAGTATGTGTCTGTCGTGTGCATAATTTATGCTGTGTGTGAAAAGAAATGCATAGATAAAAGGGGGAAGAGAGAGAGAGAGACTGAAATGTAAACTCATCTTTTGTGACCCTTTTCAACTGTTTGTATTTTTAATGGCAAAGCCTCGCACTAGCAAACTGCCAGGTGGTTATAATTAAACTGATTGTGTTCCAAGTGCCGCAGAGCAGGCTGTATACAGCACAGGATGCTGAAACATTGTAGGTACGTCCATTGATCAGTGCACTCATGGAATATGGAAAAAATAACAATAGTTCTACATTCTGCCACCAAGTGAAACCATGGCACTGTAAGCAGCAGTTGATTGTTTTGACATCAGTAAGCTGTTGGTTGCTTGGTGAGGCATGTTGATTACATTTCTGAAGTGACTTTTGGTGTATAGGGTAATGAAGGTTGACATTTTTTGTATGAAATGGAATGGCTATTGAGAAGAAAGATAGTGGACTGCTGGTGAAGCTGTTGTATCAGAATGACAGTGCACTGCTGGTGAAGCTGTTGTGTAAGAATGACAGCAATATCATTCTGCATTTTGAGAATATCGCCAGCAGAAACAGATGCAATGAGGCCCCATGTCAATAACTGGGCTAAAGAATGTTATCAAGAAATTTGAAAAAACTCATGAATTATGTGGTGCAGCAAAGAGAGGGAGGCAAACCATTTCCACGGTATTTGTTGATGAAGTTGCTGTAGCTATAGCCACCCATGCAGCACATGCCTCAAATTATGCAAGTGCTTGTGCTGCATCACAGGAATTTTCTCTCCACTGGTCAAAAGATAAAAAGATTTGGCCATGCATTTTACATTCATATTTATAATGTGCACCAAATGAAGCCCGAAGATAGGCTACAACACCAAGACTTCACCATTCGTTTTTTGGCGAGCATGGTAATGGATAACATGTGCCCAGGGAATATTCTTTGGACAGAAGGTGCACATTTTACTCTCCACAGTGCCACAAATGGTCAGAACTGTCACATATGGGGCCCTACATCACCACACATTGTGAAAGAACATTCACTGCACTCATATTGTGTGACTGTGTAGTGTGGTTTCACAAGGTTCTTCATTCTCTGTCAATTTTTCTTCAAGGAGATGACATCTTGTGCACCTGTTCATTGTACACTGACATCTGCATGTTATAAGCACCTCCTTAAGTAACACATGATTCCAGCTTTGCAAGAACACAACTGCGTTCACACCATTTTCATTCAAGATGGGGCAACAACATATGTCGCTTGCCAGGTGAAAGATTTGTTTCGAGAAACCTTTGGTAACAACTGCTTCACCTTTAGTCAACTTCAAGATGTGTTGCCTTCCAGAAGCCCCGGTCTAAGTCCTTGTAACTCCTGGCTGGGCTATATCTAAAAGAGAATGTCTATCATGAAGTATCCTAAAGGATGGCATATGATGACACATCGCTCTGATTATACTGGATATACTGCAAGCAACTGCTGACAATGCCATGTTATGGATTCAGCACATTGCTGAGTCAGGAAGCCATGTGAACACTTACTGTAACTTATCATCATATCCTAATAAATGTGCCAGAACCACCATTCTCATTTATTTAACAATTCCTCACCTTTCAGAACACATTCTGACTGCTTACGGAGCTATGTTTTCACCTGGTAGCAGAAAATAGAAATCCTAATTTTTTTTTCAGGATACTTTGCGAGCGCACCGAATAATGAACATACCTTCGAAGTTTCAGCATCTGTGATGTATAAAGCCCCACTTCAGCACTCGGAACATCATCAGTTTAACAGTTACCATCCGGTATTTTCCCATGCTTAATTTAATTCTTTTGCTCTTGTTTATTTACTTTAATTTGAGGTGCTCTGTTTCTTGTTTCTTCTTCCAGCATGCTTTCATTGACATACAGGAGCCTATACAGTACAGTACGACAATTACTTTTGTCTATTTTTGTGCTATTTTTTTACAATTTCATGTTATTTTTTGATATGGGAGGGCAGTCACAGCTCATTACAGCAGCCTCCTTTCCAAGTTTAACTTGCCGTCACTCCCCCTTTTATTGTGCCACAGATGCTTATCATCACAAGAATGGTAACAATATAATAAACAAAACAGTTAATAAAATTAGAATATTCTAAAACGTACTTGCTATAGCCAAGATTGCATAAATTATTCTTCATTTTCAATGAGCAGTACCAAAAAAAAAAAAAAAAAAAAAAAAAAAAACACCCACACACACCATGAGTAACATTGCTGTTGGCAGAGCTTGTGTAGTACACATTTCTGCCACTAAGAGTGTAGAGCACAACTCACTGCCAAGTCAGTGCTGCCTGTGTTGTTGAGCTGGCTTGTTCTGTTCATCCACAGTGATTGGTTTTGCTAGTGCTGTTATATTTTTTGTTTTGTTCTTTTATGATAGCAAGTTTAAGTGAACAACATGCAGAAATGAAATTTTGTTTTCTACTTCGTAAAAATGTTGCTGAAACTGTTTTAATATTAAAAAACAGCTTACTGAGGTGACACGATGGGAAAAACTCAAGTGTATGAGTGGTTACTTGATTTAAGAAATGGCAACATGTCGATTAATGACAAATTTCATTCTGGACATCCATCAACTGCCTGAATCAAAGAAAATATTTAAAAAAATTGAGAGATTGTGCTCACAGACCATCGACAGACAACTGATCAACTGTCAGAGATTAGAAGGTTATCTTGGAGCTTGGTCAGCGAATTTTAATGGAAAATTTGGCAATGAAAAGAGTTGCTACCAATTTTGTTCCTCAGGCTGATAATCAAAAGGAATGTTGAGTTGAAGCAAAGTCATGCTTTGAAACAACAGCTTTAAACTGATATACATTTTCTGTCAAAGATCATGAGTCCTGGTGCTATGGTTACAACCCAGAAACGAAGCAAAAGTCAAGCCAATGGGAGACGTCATCAGCACCCCATCCAAACAAAATGTCGTCAAGTCAAATCAAACAGCAAAACAATGGTGGTTTGCTTTTTTGATACCAAGGGCATAGCTCATTCAGAGTTTGTTCCCCAGGTCAAATAGTTAATCAAACCTTTATTTGGAAGTTTTAAGAAGATTGCACAACAGTGCTCATATAAAAAAAGTCTGATTCGTGGCATACAGGAAACTGGTTCTTCCACCATGACAACGCACCTGCACATCCAGCCATCTCTGTTAGACCGTTTTTGGCTAAAACTGGCATGGTTCCACTGCCCCACACACCTTACTCGCCTGACCTGGCTCCGTGAAACTTTTTCTTATTTCCACACATGAAAAGGGACACAAAAGGACACCGATTTGACAATGTTGAAGTCAAGACAAAAATGAGGAAGGAATTGTCAGCCATTTCTAAAGATGACTGCAAAACATGTTTCGAACAGTGGAAGCATTGTTGGGCCAAATGTAGTAGCTGTAATGGAGAGTATTTTGAAGGGGATAAGGTTGTTTTGTAAACAATTTGAAAATATATAGCTTAAATTTTTTTGTATCCCCTCATAATTGTCATCTTCTGGTACTCAAAAAATTTTTGTTACTATGTGTGTTAGAACCTTACGCCATGTTGCTATAATATTGGATAAAATGTAGCACATTATTCAGAGGTTTGCCAGAAATGAAACATTTACAATTAAATAGCACCTTCTGCACATCGCCATGTACAAATACATGTCAATCACAGATGACTAGTAAGTCTTAAAAATCACCATACACAATAAAATTCAAATTTGTACATTTCTTTATGTTTGCAGGACATGTTCCATACATTGATGATCTACCTTAGAAGAAGTATATGGGCAAATAAAGAAGAATTTGTGCGATCTTGGCAATAGAAAATTTTTTACCAAGTAATACAGATCACTACTCCTAACTTCTCAACATTAGACAATTCAATCAAAATTATAATAATTTGTTTGCATCACTGCTAGTATACACCTTCAGCACAACTTACATAAAATTGCAGTTCACTTATAAAAGTCATTATAAAAGCAATGGTCCAAAACATTGAGAAGTACAGATGTCATATAATTAATTGAAGAACTGTAATAGTAACAATATGTACTGACTTTTACTGTACCAAAATTTACATTATATAAAGCAACATATGTATTCACTATTATCAGTATTTCACTTAGCACGTAAATCGTGAGCACGGGTCAGCACACTTTGGCCATGTGGGTGGCAAGTGAGGAGGACACTTTACCTTTCAGTCATTTCAACATTCAGGAAGTGAGTGTCTTGTAACGTAAGATGACAATCCCTTACCCACAAGATCAAAATGAAGTTGCATGATAGCTGAATAGGATGAGCACTGAAAAAAATGAGATCAATGCTGGCAGATGCAGAATGAAGCAAACAGTTTTTGGCTGATGCTCTTACACTGACTCATTTGCAAAACTGATCTCCGACAAAAGCTGTTCATAATGTTACTCCTGAAGAAGTAGAAACTGGTCATCAAATAAACCAGGGTCACTTACGAATCTTTGGATGTCAGCCATTTGTACACGTTTCTAAAGAGAAACGAACACAGTTAGAAGATAGGTACAAAGAACTTACTCTCACTGAATATTGTGAAGGTTTTAAAGCATACCATCTAACTGACACATCATCAAATACAAAGATCTATGATGCAGAGTTCACCAAAAATTCAAAATAAAAAGTGTGTGAAAGACATCACAAATACCAATAAACTTACAATTAATAAATATATCAATTCTGTTCCTTTGTATTTTCTAGATAATAAGACTTGACTTAATGGTACAGGCAGTGCTCAACCAGCAGCAGTAACAAACATTATTGAAAAAGCAACAGGACCAATACAACTTACCTAAATTGCAATGCAGTTCGTCTTGAGTTGGCACAAAGTGACACTGAGCAGGCAGTGACTAGCAATGTCAATAGGGACTTCAAGAACCAAATTAGTGTAAGGAAGAGTTGTGGCAGCTGTGAAAAATGGAAGCAAGCCTTAAATGATGAATACACACGGAAGAGCCAAAGAAACTGGTACACCTGCCTAATATCGTGTAGAGCACCTGCGAGTAGACAGAAGTGTCGCAACATGACGTGGCATAGACTCAACTAATGTCTGAAGTAGTGCTGGAGGGAACTGACACTATTGAATCCTGCAGTGCTGTCAAAAATCCATAAGAGTACGAGGGGGGGGGGGGGGGGGGGGAGGAGATCTCTTCTGAACCATATGCTTCAAGGCATCCCAGATACGCTCAACAATGTTCTGCTGACATACGTGTCACATGTTGGAATCGTATCTAGACTTATCAGGGGTTCCATATCTCTCAAACTGCACATGGCCTACACCATTATAGAGCCTCCACCAGCTTGAACAGTCTCCTGCTGACATGCAGGGTCCATGGATTCATGAGGTTGTCTCGATACGTGTACACTTCCATCCGCTTGATAGAATTTGAAATAAGACTCATCTGACCACGCAACATGTTTCCAGTCATCAACCATACAATGTTGGTGTTGACAGGTCCAGGTGAGGCATAAAGCTTTATGTCGTGCAGCCATCAAGGGTACACGAGTGAGCCTTGGTCTCCTATAGTCCATATCGATGATGTTTCATTTAATGGTTCATATGCTGACACTTGTTGATGGCACAGCTTTGAAATCTGCAGCAATTTGCAGAACGGTTACATTTCTGTCACACTGGATGATTCTCTTCAGTCATTGTTGGTCCCGTTCTTGCAGGAACTTTTTCCAGCTGCAGTGACATCAAGATTTGATGTTTTACTGAATTCTTGATATTCATAGTACACTCATGAAATGGTCATACGGGAAAATCCCCACTTCATAGCTATCTTGGAGATGCTGTGTCCCATCGCTCGTGCACCAACTATAACACCACATTAAAACTCACTTAAATCTTGATAACCTGCCATTGTAGTAGCAGTAACCAATCTAACAACTGTGCCAGACACTTGTCATCTTATATAGGCCCTACCAACCAAAACGCCATTTTCTGCTGCTTACATATCTCTGTATTTGAATAAGTATGCCTATACCAATTTCTCTGGCGCTTTAGTGTAAGTCATTACTTGAAAATGTGACTTGGACAGAAAGGTAAGTAATTTGAAATGGGTGCTAAAAATGGGAGGGGGGTCACTGATGATATTGAATGTTACAAGTAGCAGATGAATGCATAGAGCAGAAGAAACACACAACAGAAAATTGCATTTACAATAGTCTTCACATACTAGTTTGTTTTCTAGGAACAGTACACACATTCCCATACACATCCACACAAATACCCAAACACACACTCCCATGGCTAGTATGATAGACCCTGGGAGTGTTTGTGTGTGGGTGATGTGGTTGTGTCTGTGAGTGCAATTGATAGATATAAGCTAGTGGTCAAAAAGTAGTATGAATGCTGTTTCCTGTTACACATTTCTGTGCTCCACGCATTGATCCACTATAGGTGAGTGGTTGCCCCTCCCTTATTTTACCTTTTGCTCCATCCAGCAATTTTTGTCATTGTTATGATTGTTACACAGTTCATATTGTAACAAAAAGTTATTCCCAGAAACCAGGTGTGAACTATTTTGATGAGATGTTCTAACCTGTGTTCATCATTCTTCACTTCATACCTTGTTAACTTCAACAACTCAGTTTGATCTTCACATTGAACACATTAATGCTCAAAATTTTTTCCTATATAGCAATCTCCATGAAGAAATTTACAATCATAAAGGTGGAGGACATATGAAGAAGGGAGAGAAGAAGAAGATTTGCAAACTAAATAAGGCAGTTTATGGTCTGAAACAGGTTTCACATGTTCTGTATTAAAAGTTGAATGAACCATTACATAAAATGAACGAAAAAGTCATAATATCATCCATACATTTTTTGCGTAATGAAGATGCAAAATATACTCTTTCTGGCCACTTATGTAGATGATTGGATCATCTTACTTAATAAGAACAAAAAGTGAATGAAAGGATTAAAGAACAAATTAAAGAAAATTTTAAGATGAGAGACATTGGTGAACTCATTTGGTGTAAAGCTAAAATGAGACAGAAACATGCACATTTTTAATAACTGATCAAAGTAACTGTCCAGTGTATAAACAAAATTTGTCAAGGTCCATTACAGCCTTGTTGCACAACCACTCTAACATGGTTTGAAATTATAAAAATGGGGAAAAATTGACTAAGAACCTGTGCTACATCACATTTCTTACCAGCAAGTCATTGGTTCACTCCTATATTAGGCTTAGGACACAAGACCAGAGATTGTACATGATGTATGCGTTGTACGTCAATTATCAAAAAAGCATAGGGAAGCAGTCAAATGAATTATGACATACTCAAATGGCAAAGTCAACATAGGACTAACTTTCTGAAAAGTGGAGTAACTGAAATTCAAGGCTTCTGCAATACAGATTATGTATCAGATCTATCTCAATAATGGTCTTTGTTTTCAAGTTAGCAGGGTCAACAATTTCGTGGAATTCAGAACAGCAATAAATGGCAATGCTACCAACAACCACAGAAGCTGAAAACTTGGCCTATCAACTGCAGCTCAAGAAGTAATTTACCCTTCAAGGTTGCTCTGATTCGCACATTAAACACCTTTCAAAATCAATAACTATGATCTGTGATTGTAGATGCAATTGCCTGCATCATGTTTGAATGATACACTTTGATTTGCAGTACTACTAGATTTGTGAGCTGATTAATATGAGAAAGTTTAGCTGCAAGTGCATGATGACAGACAAGCAGGAAAATGATTTTTTTGACAAAGACACTGCCAAAGACTAAACATCAATGGTACAGTCAAGCTGTGGTGCTTTCGGAGTTCATCAATTAATATCTCAGAACTTGTGGGAGGGTTGGGAACAACTGTGTTTTTTGTGCTGACATCTTGCAGTAGTTTGTTGCTTTTATCATTAATTCTCTGGTCATTATCAGAGGATAAATAATTTGGTGATCTGTGTTCCTGGCAACATGGCATGTGTATGTTTCGTGTTTTAATTAATTACTAAGTCAACTTTACATTCTCTTAATACAACTGATTATTGTCAATAACCAATAAAAAAAGTTTGAAGTGGGTCATACAGTAGTAATTTAGATTACTGAGAGAGAGTGTTATCATAAAATAACAAGAATAAAACCTTGTCGTATGTTGCATTTTTCTATTGACAATTCCATAATGTTCAAACTTCTGCATTCAATCTATCTACCATTCCTCTCACTGAACTAAGGAATTCTGTGCTTTTGTTTGTGAAACTGCAACACCATGAAGTAATTATACAAGGCATAGTGGCTCAAAGTAATGAAAAGTGGTTGAAAAATAAAGGAATGTTGCAAGCCTCAGATCAGTATTTAATTAAGATATATCATGTGCCATAACAAAACCCTTTACATGTTCCATGAAATCAAATATGCTTAGAATGGTACCCAGAAATTAGTTCAATTTTCAGCTCCAAGATAAGTGCCTTTGTTGATACAAATGTCTACTGCAGGGCAGGGCAGTGAAGAAGCAGTATATGTTGTGCAGTGAAGAAAGTCTTCAACAATCTTTGTACAATGTGGATGAGCTCTATCTTGTAGAAATACAGCTCCAGAAATTGTTTGAAGAAAAGTTATCATTTCAAGCTCTGCATTTTCTGTGGTGTAATGATCAAGAGGAAGACTACCCACAACATAGAGAAAATAACATCATCTGTGATGTCCAATAGCCACCCAAACCATCACATCATGCATTCACCTTACACGACAACTGGTAAAGTAATCTGGGAGAACCCAAAGCATTCCTTCATCCATTCATCTTACACGTCTGATAAAGTACTCTGGGAGATAGTGATCACTGACAGAAAACTTCACAAGTACTTTGCTATTAGTGCAGTGATAACTGGAGTCAGACACTTCAGAAATGACCTGTGATTGAGTAGATAAGAGTCTGTACTTATGATGTCGTTGCATTCAAAGGCATTTGTATAATGACTTACTTACCTACTCAAAACAATGTCAGTATCTTTGGACAATGTCAATACTTTTTTGCGTAGTTCAGAAAAGCTAAATACTTAGATTAATACTTCAAAGACAATGAACAGAAATAGAGTAGTTAAATTAGTCAAAACATTTAAAATCAGTAAAAAAGGGTATTACATTTGTGAGAGCATTTGGCTTGGCTTTATTTTCCAGAAGTAATGTGATAACAAGCATGTGACCCTGCTGAGCAGCCTGGTGCAACGGAGTATATCCGACGGCTGTGCTCTTGTCCACATTTGCACCATGTTGCAATAGGAAACGGACCATGTTGAGTTGTCCAAAGTGTGATGCCACATGGAGAGGGGTATAGCCTGCCTGCAAATCAATATAGAAACAAACTCACTCAAACAAAAATGGCAACAACACACAACAATAATAATAATAATAATAATAATAATAATAATAATAGTGATCATCCTCATATTATATATAGATGATATTCATGTTTTGGCCCTGCTGGACCATACAATGCACAATTTTCAAGCTTTTGTTTTAGATTTTACCTGTGCCCATATCACTTCAACTCTCTCTGAATGGGCTCTTTCTCACTTGTACAACATAGTTGTTTTGATTTTCTTGGGTTTTTTTCTGTCAGTCCAACAGCCTAGTCAAGAATTTTCTGCCTAAAGTTTTTCTGCCTGGTACATCAAGTAGTGTTATTCCTGATTCCTACAGATCTTCTTTAACTGCAGAGATCTATTTTGCTGTTTCAATTTTGGATTTCTACATCTATATCGATACTCTGTAACCCACCTTACCGTGAATAGCAGAAGGTATCCCGTACCATTACTAGTGATTTCCTTTCATGATCCACTCACAAATAGAACGAGGGAAAATGACTGTCTAAATGCCTCCATATGAGTGCTAATTTATCGTATC
Organism: Schistocerca gregaria; assembly: GCF_023897955.1. Taxonomy (NCBI): domain Eukaryota; kingdom Metazoa; phylum Arthropoda; class Insecta; order Orthoptera; family Acrididae; genus Schistocerca; species Schistocerca gregaria. The sequence goes on from NC_064920.1 coordinate 364,262,438, forward strand.
TTATCTTCGTGGTTCTTACACCTAATGTATGTTGGAGGCAACAGAATTGTTCTGCAGTCAGCTACAAATTCTGGTTCTCTAAATTTTCTCAATAGCATTCCTCAAAAACAACATTGCCTTCACTCCAGCATTCCCATCTGAGTTCCTAAAGTATCTCTGTAACACTTGCGTGTTGTTTGAAAATGCCAGTAACAAACCCAGCAGCCCGCTTCTGAATTGCTTTGATATGTTCCTTTAATCCGGCTCAGTATGGATCCCAAACACTTGAGCAGTACTCAAGACCAGGTTGCACTAGTGTCCTATATGCAGTCTCCTTTACAGATGACCCAAACATTCCCAGAATTCTCCCAATAAACTGAAGTCGACCGTTTGCCTTTCCTATCACAATACTCACATGCTCAACCAATTTAATATTACTTTGCAAGTTTATGCCCTGATATTTAAACAACATGACTGTGTCAAGCAGGACACTACTAACACTGTATCCACTCGAATTTGTTTTTCCTACTTATCTGCATTAACTTATATTTTTCTACACTTAGAGACAGTTGTTATTCATCACATCAACTAGAAATTTTGTCTATGTTATCTTGTTTCCTCCTACAGTCACTCAACTTTGCACACCTTACCGTACACCACAGTGTCATCAGCAAACTGCAGATTGCTGCCCACCATGGCTGCCAAATCATTTACATATATAGAGAATAGCAGCAGTCCTATCGCACTTCCCTGAGGCACTCTTGAGGAAAACCTTGTCTCTGAGAAACACTTTCTGTTGAAGACAATATACTGGGCTCCATAACTTAAGAAGTCTTCAAGCCACTCACATATCTGAGAACCTATTATACACGCTCATCCATTCTTTAATAGATTTAATGGGGCACTGCGTCAAACACTTTCTAGAAATCTAGAAATATGGAATCTGCCTGTTGCCCTTCATCCATAGTTCACAGTGCATCATGTGAGAAAAGGCCAAAGTGAGTATTGCACAAGCAATGCTTTCTAAAACCATGCTGATCAAGGACATAAGCTTCTCAGTCTCAAGAAAATTTACTATATTCGAACTGAGAATATGTCCAATGATTCTGCAGCAAACCAATGTTAGGGATATTGATCTGTAATATTTCCAATCTATTCTTTTATCCTTCTTATACACAGGGAGTCATCTCCAGTTTTTTCCACTGCCTGAGACTTCATGCTGGGTGAGAGATTTGCGATAAATGCAACCTAAGTAAGAGGCCAATGCGATAGAGAGCTCTTCGAAAAACCGAACTGAGATTACATCTGGACCTGGTGACTTATTTGTTTTCAACTCCTTCAGTTGTTTCTCTATGCCAGGGGTGCTTATTATTACATCGTTCATACAGGAGTCTAGTCGATGGTCAAATGACAGTATATTTGTACAATTCTCCTGCATGAACAACTTACTGAACATGAAATTTAAAACTTTGGCGTTTGTTTTGCTGTCTTCAACTGCCACACCAGACTGGCCAACAAGCGAATGGGTGGAGGCTTTAGACCCACTTAGCAATTTTACACAAGACCAGAATTTCCTCAGGTTCTCTGTCAGATCTTCTGCTAATTTATGACAGCAGTAACAGTTGTATGCTTCAGGTATAGATCTTTTCACAGTCGCATGAATCTCTATCAACCTTTGCTTGTCATCATTTGTGCATTCCCTTTTGAACCAAGAGTGCAACAGTCTCTGCTTCCACAGCATTTTCTGAACCTTATTATTGGACAATGATGGGTCTTTTACTCCTTAATCCACTTACTAGACACATAATTCTCCAGATCCTAATTTACAATCTATTTAAACTTCATTCATAATTCCTCTACATCCATCTTACTGGAACTAAGAGATGTCAAATCATTGTCTTAAGTGAGATGCTGACAACTGCTTCTTTCTCTTTCTAGTAGCAACATTCTCTTAGCCTTCTTAACTGATTTATTAGCTTTCATAACTATAGTTATTATAATGACATCATGATCACTAATCCCCATTTCAATAAAGATGTTGTCGATAAGGTGTGGCCCATTTGTAGCTATAAGGTTTAAGATATTCCCACTGCATTTGGGATGCCGAACTAGCTGCTCAAGACAGTTTTCAGAAAATGTATCCAAAACTACTTTGTATAACTGTGTCTGAGCCTGCTGCAATGAATCTCTAGACATCCAGTCTATATTCAGTAGGTTAAGAGTTGCCTCCACCTAGTAATGCGTGATCTGGGTATTTATGCACTGCTGATCATAGAATTCTTTGAATGACTCTAGAACTTGTAATGCTACAGCCTCTCCCAAGATTATTATGAAGTGTCTGATACCACGTTTTTTTTATATGCATTAGTGTATTTTTCGTACGATTCAATGCTCCCTAAGGTCTTTTATGTGTATCATTCAGTTCAATTTGCCAAAAAACCTATTATTCTTTGTAAATACATATAGAATATTCTGGAATGATGCACATTACCATGATTGTCAATAGATTGATCTCATTCAAAAAATTATGTACATATGCCAGATTAAATATCAAATTGAAAAATTGAAGTAATAAATGTTTAGCAACAAATATTAAGAGTCTGTGGAAATGTTGGCATAAATAAATAATGCCTCTAATTAGCATAATTGCAACTGGCACATTAGTTAACACAAAAAACATCATTTCAACTCAAATGAAACTAACAATTATCATCTAGTGATGCAAATTCATTAGTTATTCATTTTTACATAATTCATTGTAATTAATGGTGCCTGTAAATTACGCAGGTTAGTTACACTACCCAAATTTACAAAACTCCAGCAAATAAGACAACAAGTGTGAATTTAATTTATGTAATCTGGCGAAGCACAATGTGTATACTTTGAACTAATGTTAGCAACAAAATTTGTACAATCAATAATTACTAAATTAAAGTAAAATCAAAATAATTGTTGAAATCAGATTGTAAATCAGTTTTCATGCAAAAGACCAAAGATGATAATAAAAAATATGTTATTCTAAATTATATTTTATAATCTGTACAAATGTAACAGCAGTTAGTTGAGATGAAATTGTTTTTAATTGTAAGTTACTTCTGTAATAAATTAACAATGTAGCAATTGTTAAAAATTGTATTTAAAGTGACGCAGTGAGGCTGCACGGAAGTCAGTCAAAGAGGTCAGTCAGTCAGTGTTTTGTTTACTTCAGGAGTCTGTGCAGTTCGGCTGTCAACTAATGCCAATAAAAACTGTCACAGCAGAATCAGGTAGTTAATAAAAACATTCAACAATTAACTTGGTTTCACCTAGACCTGTTATATATGTCCAGATAACTTCATAGCATGTTTCATAGAATTCCACAACCCATCTAATTAACCTGGTTGGTCTCTTTCTTTTAATACACACAACAATTTTAAAATGTGTCTTCACATAACTGAATACATGTTAGTATACTTTTAAATTTGTTTATTTTCACTTAGCTGTATGTTCCTTCTTCAGTATAAATTGGACCTATCTTTCAGATTACTTCAGTCTCCCTCTTTCTATTAAAAATGAGGGTTTCAGCTCCATAAGAACACACTGGTGTGTTCTAGTATCTCTGATGTATTTTGAGATAAATTTTTGTTACAGACGTGTTTTGTAAGCGTGAAAGTTATCTGTTTTGGGATAATGAATTTCATAACCAATTTTTTTTTCAAGCCAGTTTCTTGAATTTTTTTACCTAAATATTGGACTTGGAAAAACTCTCTCGATTTTTCAGTATTTACTTTTTTAGAATTTTCAGTTACAGGTAGCTGCTAGATCTGTACAGACCTCCTCCACCCAACACCCCCCCCCCCCCACCCCTAAATCATACTTAGAGCCTTACTCTTTCTGCTGTTTCTTTAAGAATTTATATTTGTTTAAATATCCTGACACAGTTTAAATGTGAACATTTTTAGGTTAGGCTTTACCGTGACTGTTACTGACATTAAATGAAACAAAAAGTTCACTGTTACCAGTCGCTGTTTTATTTATTTCCACGGCACGTTTCGAAGGTTTAAACCTCCATCATTGGGTGGGTTTACATTAAAAGAATTACATTTGTGTGTGTGTTGTGTTACGATTTTTGGAGGAACTTGTGACACTGCCTTCAGTGGTCACAGGTTCCTTTTGCTGTCATAACACATCACATGTATACTGCCACATTTGTAAACAAATATGGCGTCAGAAATCAGCTGGGACACGTGACTGGTAACAGTGAACTTTTTGTTTCATTTAATCCTGACACAGAATCACCAAATCATCTACAAAAAGCTAAGCAGTCTATCCTAGCATCATTTCTTCTTAATTTTATTGGTTCATTAATTTTAAGCTTCAGTTTCACTTGTGTAATGCTTGCATACTTCTATATTTAAAACCTCCTGAAGATGTGATGATGATATGAGATTGTGTATATGATCAGTTTGAAATCCATCAACATTTTTGCATAACTACAATGGTTTTATTTTTTATGGGTTTCCTTAAAATGGTTTGACATAATATTGACATTGAAATTTCTACATGGTGCTGCAAGTCTCTAACCATTCTGACTAGTTCATTTGTGTACAGGGAAGTCATTAACTGTTTTCATGGATTTTCTCCCTTTCCCTAACAGTGCACTATAATTGCCCATTAGAATTTTGATATGATTTTGTGAAATTTTAGAGGTGTTTTCTACCACCTCCCATGCCTTATTTATTCTGGGTTCTTTTCTTGGTTGATCAGCATATGTGCATTAATTACTGTGTACATTTTATCAGCATATTTCAAGGAAACTGTCACTAATCCATTGTTCACAAATTTTAATTCCATTATGGATCTCAGAATGTCTACTGCAACTGTGAATACAACTACATGTGTGTTTTTAAAGATTATTTTGTCTGTTTTAATTTTGAAAAGTCTGTAATTTCCAAAATACATGATGTTCTCAAGTGGCAGCTTTGTGTTTTGCATGGCTAAAATTTTAATTGTTTGTTCTTTAATCTTTTTTCTTCATTTGTAGAGCTTTCCTGGCTTCAGGAGTGAAATGTTGAGTGTGCCTAACATAGTTTTGATTTTGGGCTTGAATTGGCCAAAGGACTCTGATTTTCAGTGGTTTGGGACATAACGTCTCAGCCTAGTCTCCCCAGGATCTGACAGACTGGTTGTGCCATGATGGTAGAAGATTTGTTATCTCCTGGGGTAATTATGTGATTCTCAAACCACTCTACTATTGTAGCTGGAATTATAAGGTTGAGTTTATAAACAAAACTCAGTGTTTAACACTGGAGGGACTAATTTCACAATTTTAAGTATTGGCTGCAGCTGATGAACAGAAGTTGATCATATTGCTGTTTGATCCAAGTCAGATGCAAAGTGGCTTTTGTTACATCCCAATGCCTCTTCCACTAGTTCTGTTTTACCAAGAGCCATTCTGTCCACCTTCCCTCCCATTGAGGTCTTCACTGTAACCCCAATAAAGCGTCTTCACAGTGTTCTAACTTGTACCCCCCTTTTTTAATTTTTTTTAAAATCTACTGTTAACCACCAACTGAAGTTAGCATTACATATCAGAAAGCTATACAAACAAACTTAAGTAAAAACAATAGCAGTGTTGAACCTGTATAAAATCCAAAGAAACAACTACATAATATAACAATATTTATCAACATTTCAAGGAATGCAAAGTAATGGAATCAGGCTCTGAAAGTTAAGTGTCCCTTATGTGGTGCTGTGTCTCTTTCTGTTTGTTGTACAAAGAACTGAAGTTTCTGAAGGCAAGTACTGCTCACAGCATTTTTCACTGCATAACTTTAATATTTCTGTATTTTATTTTTCTCCATTAATATTATTATATTACTTTGGCACAAAAAGGACTTTACTGAACTGAAAGATGGACAGAGGCAATTAAGGAAAAGAAAAAGTTGAAGGCACTTAAAAATGTTAAATACAATACAATACCAGTATTAACTTTCATTTGAGCTTCGTGTAACAAGAGCTTTTTCATTCTGACAGTAGGTGCCCAGAAACTACCATCTGTCATAAAGCCAACTGTTTTCACACTACTCGTGGTGCGGTAAAATGAAAAATAGCATGAAGCTTTTGTGTGTTTTAATGCATAAATACTACATATGTGAGACACAAATTTGACTTTTGAGGGAGTTAATAATTATCATTCCTATCACCACTCACCTTTGTTGTAGAATCCACCTCAGCACCATTCTTCACCAATATAGCTGCAACATTGACTTTATCTTCTTGGGCACATAAATGGAGTGGAGTGAGACCATTCTGACAACAAAAAGAAGAGTGACAAAATGTGTTTGCACATCACATGTTAACATAATAGCAACACTAATTGTGACTGGTACCTTGGCTTTGTGGTTAGGATCAGCCTGATGTTCAATCAACAGTGATGCCATATCAGTGTGGCCTTCCTGTGATGCCAAATGAAGGGGTGTGAAACCAGCCTTTGACTCAGCATTTGCCTTGGCACCATACTCTAAGAGAGTGGTCGCAATATCCATCTGAAAATTATTAAAGGTTGCAGATACACTTCCCAACAAAAGCACAGTAGTAACAAATAGTGAGGAAGAATTTATTATACAAGAATTTAAAAACTCATTATTGGTTCTTTCAGATACCATAAAGTGTAGTGCAACAACAGATTTTTTATAATATTAACCGAGTTTGTGTTCCCTGGAACCCTAAATTTAATGCAACAAATCCACTATAGCATCTAAATAGATTCCTCTGCACTGGGAGACAGATAAAACAGTAACAAGAGTGTAAGCTTTGCACATACCTTCATAAAAAAATTATGTTTCAAGCTTGATTCAATACTAGCCTATAGGTGGTGACACTATTACACTGGTTTCAGATAATGTCATATACGCCTACTACATACATGCATAACTCTAGTTCTCTTCTTAGATATAAAAATTGTTTGTAAACACTAATTCAACACAGAAGAAATAAAGTATTACTCTGACCTTTCTCAAATGTTGCAATGTACAGAACAGTCTCAACAAAAACAATTTTAATTATCCAAAATGATGATGATAAGAAGATTCTTTCAGCTGTATAAACATGCTAAACAGTGAGGCAGCCCAAGGAGACGCGAAAAGAGAATAAGCAAGGCATTAATTTAGCAGCAATCTCATTGAAATATAGGTATAAATAAAGAACCCAACACTTGGTAAGTTAAAATATGCAAACTTTATCTCTTTGATTAACCAGTTTTAATCTGATTAATTGTCTGTTTTATTGATTAATTGACTGTTTAATTAATACACTCAATATTACTGCCTGAATAAGGTCCTACTGAAGTGATTTTTCATGCTTTATTACCAACTGTTGACAGAATATCATATATGTAACTCCACTGTGTGCATGACTATGATGGTAGACTGTGCAGTATAATTTCTCATTGCTTTTGTTCTCAAAGTTGATGTAAATTTAAGGAAGAGAGAGAAAGAGTAATCCAGTGCCAGCACACAGTCTACTCAAATATCATTTAACAACAGTGAGCCTGGTGAGGTTAATGCCCCATTCAGATGAATGACGCATTGGTGGCGCCACGAGTTCTCAACTCCATAAACAGATTTGGAATTTAACTAATGACATTGGTCCACATTTCAGTGATCAATAACTGTATCCTACTGCATCTCCTTTTCAAGCACATACTTGACTTACACACATCTTCCATAACCAAAAATAAACAATTTGAACACCACAGTATTAGCACGTATTACAATCATGATTATGGATGCAAGTGCATTTTGTAGCTAGTCTCAGCACACTTCTGAACACGTCATTTTCAAATTATCATCTAGAATGTAATACCAGATAATTCATAATGTCATTCTAAACAAAATGAATAGGTGGCAATGTATCATATTATAGTATCACTGATCACTCATTACCTTATTCACAAGGAGAATGATGACAGGAATTCATGCAACAGACTAATAATTATAATTGTCATTTTTCACAAAACTAAACAGCCTCATCAATGTCCTGACTTTTTAACACAAATTTTATAAAAGAATGAAATACTTGAGAATGTAAGAATTTAGATCCAACTGAATGAAAGATGTGCAGTATTACAGTCTGATAAACACTCACAGATACTTTGTGTATACCAGCAAAATGTAAATGTAAACTGCATAAGAATTGCTTAGTGGAACCAAAAGAAAGCAATGTGAATGGCCATATTTTTTGCTATACTGACCTCTTCACTCAGGGAATATTTACTTTGATTTAATCAGTTTCCAATCCAGACTGGTTTTGAAATACACTACTATAATAAATAATGGAGCAATTATAATCAAACAGCAAAACAGGGCCTTCACGTAAATGTCAGTTTCACTCCTCTATTATTCAATAAAAAAATTGTGAAAGTGTTCAATTAATTTACACCAAACTCAAAGAAAAATAATGGAGAAATATAAAAAAAACATCATTCTTAAATGAAAGATACGTATTTCAAATTGCAACATGAAGTCATGAGAAGTATCTGACTTTTTCCCTAACAATGCAGACTCTTAACAAATGTAGAATAACATAGTTGGTAAAGTGATTCCCTTACAAAGCAACTTGTCCACATGCAAGTAAAATAACACTAACTACACTCTAACAGTACTACCATAGTGAATAATAATTTATTTCTGCCTACAGTAGCATATTACCTGGTTCTTTCTTGCAGCTATGTGAAGTGGAGTATGTCCATTTTTGGCAGTTGCATGAGGAGAAGCACCCTTGTCTAAAAGTAGTAATGCCACATTCTGATGATCATAGTGACTTGCGACATGAAGAGGAGTAACACCATTCTGCAAAACACATTAATTCTTTTATACATAGAGAATATATCATTTACGATGCAAGCTAACTGACATTCTAGGCTAAGGCGACAAGACTGGAGTATATGCAGACATATGTTTCAGTTGTGTTCTTAGGTAACACTTTAAAAAGACTTTTAACAATTGATATTAGTTTGAAGCATAGAGAGGACAGTATAAAAAATAGCTTATGTGCCCAAATTTGAAAAGTTGACAACAAACTGCCTGTGGCCATGTTACAATATGTGAAACTACCCAGTAAGTATACAAAATATTACTCTAAGCTGGTGTTTGGTGTTTGGCTGTTTGATCAAGTGTAAATCTTTTCTCACTGCAACACATTTGCCTCTATAGATTTTACACAGTTAAAGTAAGTTTACCCTCATTGTAACATTTTTTCATTTCTTTCACACTAAATTGTCCTAAATGCCACAATTAGTAATCTACACTATGTGATCAAAAGTATCCAGACACCGGGCTGAAAATGACTTACAAGCTCGTGGCGCCCTCCATCGGTAATGCTGAAATTCAGTATGGTGTAGGCCCACACTTAGCCTTGATGACAACTTCCAGTCTTGCAGGAATACGTTCAATCGGGTGCTGGAAGGTTTCTTTGGGAATGGCAGCCCATTCTTCATGGAGTGCTGCACCGAGAGGTATCAATGTGAGGCCTGGCATGAAGTTGGCATTCCAAAACATCCCAAAAGTATTCTATAGGATTCAGGTCAGCACTCTATGCACGCCAGTCCATTACAGGGATGTTACTGCTGTGTAACCACTCCCCCACTGGCCATGCACTATGAACAGGTGCTCAACTGTGTTGAAAGATGCAATCATCGTCCCCGAATTGCTCTTCAACACTGTGAAGCTAGAAAGTGCTCAAAACATCAATGTAGGACTGTGCTGTGTTAGTGCCATGCAAAACAACAAGGGGTGCAAGCCATGAACAACACAACCACCTCCGAATTTTACTGTTGACATTACACACGCTGACAGATGACGTTCATCGGGCATTCAACATACCCACATCCTGCCATCAGACTGCCACATTATGTACTGTGATTCGTCACTCCACACAATGTTTCTCCACTGTTCACTCGTCCAATGCTTACACTCCTTACACCAAGTGAGGCATCATTTGGCATTTACCAGTGTTATGTGTGCCTTATGAGCAGCCACTCAATCATGAAATCCAAGTTTTCTCACCTCCTGCCTACCTGTCATAGTACTTGCAGTGGATCCTGATGCAGTTTGGAATTCCTGTGTGATGGCATTGATAGATGTCTGCCTATTACACATTACGACCCTCTTCAACTGTCGGCGGTCTCTATCAGTCAACAGACGAGATCAGCCTGCACACTTTTGTGCTGTACGTGTCCCTTCACGTTTCCACTTCGCTATCACATCAGAAACAGTGGCCCTAGGGATCTTTAGGAGTGTGGAGATCACACATACATATGAGACACCCAAGTAACACCCAATCACCTGACCACATTACAAGTCTGTGAGTTCCGTGTAGTGCCCCATTCTGCTCTCTCATGATGTCTGATGACTACTGACATCGCTGATATGGAGTACCTGGCAATAGGTTGTAGCACAATGCACCTATATGAAAAATATACGTGTTTTTTTCTTTTTTTTGGGGGGGGGGGGGGGGTGGTTCAGATTCTTTTGACCACTTAGTGTAGATCACTACAGTTATAACATATCCTATTTTTAAACAAGTTCAATTAGAAACTAAATAATATGTTGCCATCTCAGGGCATACAAGGCACTACATTGCACTACTCACTGAGTGATGACTAAACATAGATTTCTTGTGACTAACTTACTGCTGTAAATATAATCCCTGTATGTGAATTTGATATGTCTCTTAAATACTGATGTCAATATACTAACCTATAACCAACGGATAGCTCAGTGATACAGTATACATCTACACTCATACTCTGCAAAAAACTATGCAGTGCATGATAAAGGGTATTTCCCATTCAGTTAATGTTTCTTCTCAAACCGTTCTCACATGGAGTATGAGAAGAATTATTACTTAAATGTGTCTCATGCTGTAATTAGTCTATTCTTGTCATTGCAGTCCCAATGTGAGCTGTATGTCAGGATTGCAGTATATTCCTACAATCCTCACTTAATACTCTTTCTTGGGGCTTTGTAAGTAAGCTCTCGCAAAATAAATGACATCTATCTTCATGTATCTACCAATCCAAGCTCTGAGCATCTCATGAAGATCACCCTAGGATCAAACAAATCTGTGGCCGTTCATACAACATTCATTTGCATACATTCAATACCACTTTTTAGTCCTATCTGTATGGGTTCCACACATTTGGGCAAATTTCTAGGATGGATTGTATCCTACCAACCAACCCATAGTCGACCACTTACCTTTACCTGTAACTGAGCTTATGTGATCTTTCTATCTCATATCCCTAGAAATTGTTACATTCAGATATTTATATGAGTTGACTGGTTCCAGTTCTGACTCACTGATATTGTATTCCTACGACACTAAGGTTTGCTTTCATTTTGAGAAGTGTGTAATTTTACACCTTTGAACATTTAAAGCAAGTTGCCAATTTTTTCACCACACTGAAATCTTTTCAAAATATGATTGAATATTTATGCAACTTTTTTCATACAGTACTTCACAATAACTAACTCCACAATCTACAAAAAGTCTGACATAATTATTAATATTGACTCCCAGGTAACTGATATATGAGGGACACCTGGTTATTTCTACATTTCCCTATGACTCCCCAATGTAGATGCTATGTTGTGTTCTCCCAACCAAAAAGTCCTCAATCTAGTCACAAATTTCATTTGTTATCCAATACAATCATACCGTAGTTTACATACAATCAATTGATTTTCAGAGATTAAGAAGTACAATACTTTACCTATCTGATTGCCTCCATCCATAGCTTTCAGGGTATTATATGAAGTACGGGTGAGTTGGCTTTTGCATGAGTGGTCTTTGCAAAATCTTTGCTAGATGCCACAAAAGAGCTCATTCTGGTCAAATTATGTTTGAGCTCTGAATAAGTTTTAAGGTGCATGTCAACTGTATTGGACAGTAGTTTTGTTGATCACTTCTGTTGCCCTTCTTGTAGATTATACTGAGAGGATTGTATTCAGATCACTGTCTCTAGAAATCTGATTTAAGCTGTTACTATGAAGTTGGGTTACCATACACTCCATTTTTAACAGGTTCTTCCATTTTTTGACAAAATTTTCTTCCATCATTTATTTTTACACAGAGTTATTAAGTCCTCATTTTTTATTTAATTCTATTATGAATTATATTTTATGGAATAAATACAATCTTAAACTTTATCTTCTTGAATAATAACTTTTGTTATCATTTCTTTGGTTATGTTGGAGTTCATTAGGAGTTAGCTGGAAATTGTAGGTATAACACTAGAAAGGTCTAACAGTCTACTAGAGACACACAAACAAATTAGACTTCTCAGTTCTAAAATTCAACAGGGAAGGAAAGAAAACTTCTTTGGTACAATGCTAATGAACTCCTAAATGGATTGTCTTATGAAACTGCAGGAAAAGGGAACTGAAGACCTTAACAGGTTTTATAACAATATGCTTCAGTGTCTGCAAAAAATATATGATATGACAGAGGACAACTCTTGTAGCATTTTCTCTACCGGAACACACTGAGCTCAAATATTTTGCAAAGGCTATAGAACTGTTGCAAACTGGCTTAAAATCTTTTCTTCCATACCTGAGCAAGATGAATAAAATATTTACAAAGTGGTCAGACGTTTGTTCAGTATCCTTGGCTTCAGAGCCTTTGTTGAGTGAGTCTTTTCATTCTCGGAGAACAAGTGATGTGACACAAGAAACAGGCATTCAACAGATTTAATCAAGGCAGAATCCACGTGGCAGTGAACTAAGAAAGCATGCCTTACTCAGAAATTTTTAAATTTGCAAAGAGTGATATTCAATTATCAAAAAGTGCCAAAAGCTCATTAAAATACAATTAGAATCTCATTATAATACAATTAGAACCTCATTAAAATACAATTAGAATCAATCTGAATCTGACTGACAAGCCCTTGAAAATGATAAATATTTACTTTTTGTTTCCTCTGGATGTGTACCTCCACACTATTAATATTTTGTGCACTCTATTACATACATGATTTTTTGTGTGATGTAATATAAACATGTACTTTAGCTTTGAAAAACTGTTATAAACAAATAATGAGTCACACTTTTTTTTATTTTACGAAATATGGCAACACTCTTGTGGAAGTATCAACAGATGCTCCTTTTGACTGGCACAGAGTGTACAACTACATAACTTCATATAGCTTTAATAGTATTCGAAATTTATGGCTATACCTTCCCCTGAGCATCAACAGGAGCATCCTTCTGTAATAGCAGTTTTGCAACTTTAAGGTTTCCATATTTAGCTGCAAGATGCAGTGGTGTAAATCCTTTCTTGGTTGTTGCTGTCAAGGAAGCACCATTTTCCAGCAAGACTGAAGCAACCTGAAACAAACAACAGTACTAATATTAATAACACATCCCAAAATAACTTACACTGGTTAGTCTCAAAGGAAAAATGGACCTGATTGTGGCATTGACTGACAGTGTTGCTGTGGCCATCAGTCTGAAGACTAATTTGCCTGCAACCTACATCGATTTTGTCCTCCCTCCATTCCCTGCCCCACCACTATTCTATTACCAAATTGATGATTCCATGATGCCTGTCGAATGATCCCTCTTGTCAGTCATGTGGCAAAAATGCCTTTTTTCCTCAATTCAGTTCACTACCTCCACATTAGTTACCTCATCTACCCATCTAATCTTCAGCATTATTTTGTAACAGCATGTTTCTAAAGCTTTAATTCATTTCTTGTCTGAACTGTTTATTTCTGTGTTTCACCTACACAAACAGTTTCCAAAAAAACTTCCTAACACTTGATGTTATAGTAGATTTTAGCAAACTTCTCATTTTCAGAAATATTTTTCTTGCTATTACCAGTCTGCATTTAACGTCCTTTCTATTTCATCAATGTCACTATATTCTTGAACAAATAAGAACACTCAACTAACTTTAGTGCTTCATTTCCTAAAGTAATTCTCTCAGCACTGCCAGATTTAATCCAACATTCCACTGTCCACATTTTATTTTTGTTGATATTTTTTTCCACGACACTGTCCACTCTATTCAACTGCTCTTTTAAATCATTTACTGACTCTTACAGAACTACAGTATCATTGGCAAAGCAAAAATTATGGTTTTTTTTAACTTGGATTTTAAAATTCTCTTCCCAATTTCTCCTTGGTGTCCTTCACAGCCTACTCCATGTACAGATTGAATAACATCAGGGAAAGGCCACAACTCTGTCATTCCCTTCTCTTCTTCATAATTATAATTGCAGTCTGGTTTCTGTAGTTTTAAATAACCTTTTGCTCCATTTATTTTATTCTTACTACCTTCAAAATTTCAAAGAGTGTGTTTCAGCCAACACTGTCAAAATCTTCCTCTAAATCTACAAATGTGATATCTAGGTTTGCCTTTCTTTTGAGCTGTAAGTCATAGACCCAGTACTGCCTCCCATGTCCCTACATTTTCCATAGGTTAGCTTCAATAAATTTTTCCATTCTTCAGTAAATAATTTGTGTCAGTATTTCCCACCCCCGACATATTACACTGAACGTTCAGTAATATTCACAACTATCAGCTCCTCCCTTGTTTGGAATTGGAATTATTACAATCGTCTTAAAATCTGTGAGTATTTCATCTGTCTCATATGTCTTGTGTAGCAAGCAGAATAGTTTTGCATGCTATATTCTCCCAAGGATCTCAAAAATGCAGAGAGTATCTTATCCATTCCAGGTACCTCATTTCAAATAGATCTTTCAGTGCTCTGTTAAATTCTTCTTCACAGTATCATATTTTCCAAATTATTTCCATCTGCTTCCTCTGTATTTTTTATGCCTTTCAGCTATCCCTTCTTTGCACAGTACTAACTTGCACTCTGAGTTCTTAATATTCATAAAGATTCTCCTTTGACCTTTAATTTTCTTGTAAATGGCATCTGTCTTTTCCATAGTCATGCATGCTTCTACAGATTTGCATTTATCCTTTAGCCATTCCTAGTCTGTGATTTTACACTTCCTGTCTGTATTGTTTTTTAGATGTCTGTATGCTCTTTTGTCTGCTTCATTTTTATATTTTCTCCTTTCAGATTGACAGTGTTGGAACTGTAAATGTTGATTACGTACAACGTTTTGAATTTAAAAAAGGAATTATTTCAACACATTACTTGCAACAATCTAAATACATCAACAAAACAATACTTATCTGAAATTTCATATTTAGTAAAACTGACAGTTATAAGGAGTGTTCAAATGAAAAGATATGAAACGTCATACAACCAAATTGGTTGAAATTTGTATATGTTGCTTTGGAATAACATAGCGAGACATTTAGGGACTTGAATGTAGTGTCGTCACCTCCCCATAAAAAATTCAAAGCTCTGGTCTCAGCAGGCCACATGATGCTCACCATCTTTTTTGACATCCAAGGAGCGATACTCATCGAATTCCTCGAGCACAGAAAAACCATTAACAGTGACGTGTACTGTGAGAAGTTCCACATGCTACACAAGCCCATCATGAGCAAACAGCCTGGGCTCTGCTTGGAGAGAGTGGTTCTGCTCCACAATGACATGCAGCCTCATGTCTCCATGCTCACATAAAGCGTAATGGCCAAGTTCAAGTGGGAGCAGCTTGTGCATCCACCCTACAGCATGGGCACATCACCCTGCAAACTTACACGTATTTGGTCGACTAAGAAAATATATCAAAGGGAAGTGCTTCAACACAGATGATGAAGTGAAGGACAGAATGGAGGACTGGCTCCCATCACGGTCACAAGAATTCTGGGAACACAAAATCCTTCAGCTCGTCAAACAGTGAGAGAGCTGCACTCAGGCCTCCAGTGATTACTTTTGAATAACAACTTCAGTTGTATCTACAGTGTTGTTTTGTACCATTTCTTTTGAACACCCCTCATACTACAAAGGATACAAAATGAATTTTGATTAAAATTACTTTTGATGACAGCATTAACTACAACACAAAATCTTTGTCATGAAATTTCCGTTTCTCATATTGATAGTCTGCTCTCTCAGCACTCCATACAGACCAATATGAGAGATAAGTATGCAAACAGTGACCATGAAAGGGGAGGGGGAGAGAGAGGGGAGGGGGGAGGGAGGGAGGGAGGGAGGGAGGGAGGGAGGGGGAGAGGGAGAGAGAGAGAGAGAGAGAGAGAGAGAGAGAGAGAGAGAGAGCATGGGGTAATGGGGATGGGGACATGGGTAGAAAAAGGAACAAAATGCTGGCAGAGGTGGAAAAATGAAGTGCACATTGTATGGAAGGTTAAAAGTTGTAATAACAGAATACATGTGAATCTGACATGCACTTCATGAAGACACACTAAATAGCAAAGCTTGAAGAAACCCTTGTTTTTTATCTAGATCTGTGGACTTAGCTCGCACAGTTATTGGAATTCCTGATACGTTGACAGAACAGGCCTAGTTCTGTAAAAAGCAAGCAACTTTTGACATAGTGCCTAGTAATTAGCAGAGGCTAGGAGCTTGTGCTGGGGGAAGAAAGAAAAAAGCTGGGCTCACTGCAAGCCTGAATAACAGCTGCAACAAAGTTTCCAAATAAGTAGTCACTGGATCTAACTGTTTGTTTTGAGCCAAATGACGTGATGCAGTTGTTACCACACTGAACTTGCTTTGGGAGTGTAACTGTTCAATCTGCATCCAGCCAACCAGATTCTAAATGGCTCCCTAATTTCCCTAATGGTTCCTTAAAAAGGAGACAGCTGATTTCCTTTTCACTCTGTGAAACATTCCATGGTTGAGCTCTACCCAGAATGACCACAATGTCGATGGGATGTAAAACCCTAATCTTCCTTCCGTCCTTTTTATTTGTTTCAGAATAATTAGAAGCAAAATTTAATTAGGGGGAAGGTCAGACTGATGTTTGAGAATAGACTGGTGTGAAGAAATACAATTCATTAAAATTTATTAACTGACTAAGAGTGTAAAACAGAAAGAGATATGAGGGACATATGACCTGTTGTGAAGAAAAACCCATGACATGATATAACAGAGAAAACAAGGATTAAAAATTCAAAATGAACTAAAAGCTTATGAATTTATGCATTTATAAAGAGCTCTGAATTTAACCCATTTTAACTACTATTTCATGCATTTTTATTAATTAGCATAATTCATTTTCTGTCAATCCATTTATAATGTTGCCTTCATTAACATCCTACCTCATCCTGACCCTCTTTTGCTGCAATGTGCAATGGTGTGTAAAGATCCTTGGTAGTGGCATCAACTGCTGCACCATGTTGAAGTAACAACATAACAATATCAGTATTTCCTAGTCGTGATGCCACGTGGAGTGGAGTTTGCTCTTCCTGTAAAAGGTCAAGGATTGTTTCACTTTTCTTGAAACCAGAATAAATGTGCATAATTTATATTCTGTAAAATACTTCATATTTTTAGATTACTGTACTTCTGTGTGATAAATTAATAACTAAAGTGACATTTATTTCTAATTACTGTATTGGGATAAGCAAAGAAACCATAAATTATACAAAATACTGTATTAACTAAACAAAACACCTTTTAGCCCTTTTTGTAAACTTTATTTTTACTGTACAACACGTTTTGGGTTACAAGCACCAGTACACAGCTGTTTCCAAAGACGGGAGACGAGCAAAGATAAACACATCAACCTCTTCATCTATCAATTTGTGACTTCAACTTTATGATCTGTGTTGACAATTCTGAAACAGTTATCTATTTATTTTACAAAATTCATCAGGACAGCATATTAAAAAAACCTTGAATGAACATACACTGTAGTACAGCTATGTGCACAGGAATGGCACCATGATTCTTATCCTATGTAGTGATTGTATCATCTAAAAGTGGCAAATAAATGAACTGATTAGTATCTTATTTTGTCAAAAGATGATCTGATACTATTTAATAACTGATACTGATCTTCATGTAAAGAATGAAATATACATACTACATACAATCGGCACTAATATCAATAAGCTGACAGGTTCAGTTCATGAATCACTACAGTAATAGAACTTTTTGGATTAAAAAAAAACTGGAGGAGGGTAAGAGAAGTGAAACGCTTCAGCAAAAAGTTTAAGAAGTTGCAATTCTGGGCATTAAGACTCACACACAGGAACTGCCTGTTTTTGAATGACACTAGTTGAGAACTATTATTTTTTCAATACCGGTACACTAAAACAAAAATGTTATTTCAGCCTCTTAGTTTTCTTTCCTCCATAAAAATAAATAGATAAAAATAATAAAAAATTAAAAAATATTAAATTGCAATAAGACCATTCTCTCTTACTCTGATGATTTTATGCAGATAATATTTACTCCAGTTGCTATAAATATACAGAAAATAAGATTTGTAAATAACCTTTCACACAAGCAGATACATCCTTTCCATATAAAATAATAAATCTTAAGCTGATTTGTATCCAATGAAAATCATATTCACTGAAGATATCGTTGCCCTGCAGAATCTACACCTTCTTATTTGTATTCCACTGCTACAAGTAGTCTATTATGCCTTAATACATACATAGACATGTAACATATGGAACCATTCTGTGGGATCACCAAACGAATAGCTGAGGTGCTGGGTCATTAATAAGCACATAAACAAGACTGAGAATGTTGCTAGCTCACAGTCAAGCCGCAGTGCTGACAAAATGTAGTCAGCTACGACAGTGTAGCTGTACAGCTGCATGTGCATGTTATAGCTCTGAAGAAGCACCGTTCTTCGATGCCCCACAGTAAGCAGTTGGTTCTAGGTGGTATGGCTGCTCACTGGTTGCTTGTTGTTCAGTATTAAGCAGGCAAATGGTTTGCTGTATTGTAGCCACTATATCTGCTTTTAAAATATACAACTCAGTAGCAACACTATTAATCAACACTTTGTTGCCCATTGCAATTAACTCTACTGATAGAGCAGTTTTCCATGAATTGTGGTACTCAATGTGTATCTCTGACATAGTGGCAAATTAATGTCTCACTGTGGGCATTACCTCAGAGAGGGAATTATTCATGAGCTGGAAACCAGTGACCTATCCACAATCAAATGATGCTTCTTGCCCCTGGTATTCTCATTGTCACATAGACACTTGGTACAGGGAGTGACAACATCTCAGTCAGGTAATTCACAGAACTATTTCATTCCCTGTGGCTACCGGAGCATGCTTTCTCCAACACAGTGCCTATCTCTAACTGACTGCACACAAATATATTATATTTTCACACAACTAACATCAAGCAGCTAATAAAAACACAGTAAAATGAAGATAATTCATTAACACTGAACATCAACATATAACTGATTCCAAGCACACATGTAGGTAAAGGCCACACAAGTAGTTGGGTACATACCCCAAAAAAAATTGTAGTTACTAATGTCAGTGTTGTGAACTACATGTCAAAACACTCATAAAAGGAGTCCACTGATTGGACTTCTCTGTCTGAACACTTACCCTAGCCTTGGCATCTACTTGAGCTCCATTCCGTAACAATATCCTGATTATGTCAGTCTGATTTGCTCTGGCTGCTAGATGCAAAGGAGTTTCTCCTCGAACTGTTGGGATATCGGGATTTGCATTATGTTGTAGAAGATAAATGACTATATTCATACAGCCCATGAAACTTGCCACATGAAGAGGTGTCAAACCCGACTGAAACATAGTGACCAAAAGTTACATATTACTCACTTATAGCCCAAGATTTTTTCTTCTTATATTCACTGGAATAAATAAATGTATTTCAAACATCAGAGCAATATGCATATGCATAGAAAATTATATGATAATTATTTGATGACACACAATGACAGTTCATACACAACGAATATAGTTGCAAAAAAGAAAATTCATCAGAAATCTCATTTGTCAACTGTATCATACTGACAGTTGCATACAGTTATAATCTACTACTGATGACTGAAAAGCATAGCAAACTCAATAAATCCATGTAACTAGTTACAATTGTGCATGCTAGGGTAATTTTAATTGTACTGGTTCTCTCATGAAAAACATTTCAAGCAAACGAATTGGGCGGGTGTATTAAAAGTTATTAATATCATGTCTTCTCTGGTGTCAATGCAATGTTAATCATTTACCATAAACTGAGTACAACTTCATGGTCACAATAATGGTTATTCTTATTCAGGTAGCTGGTGACACACAATATCACAAATTTCTAGCAGGTTCCACAATTGCAGTCACATGACAGAACGAAATCTATTTACTTCTCCTCTCGTATCTGAGAAATTGGGATAATAATAAAAATCAAACAACCTTGCTAAGACTACAATATCGAATATAGTGCTAAATGATTTCTCAGACCACTGTTGAAAAAAAAAGTGCAAATATTAGTTATCTACCCCCAATTAAATAAACACAAAAGAAATTTTTAATGTTAATACAAACAATGGAGCACTATATAATAAGCTTGAACAATCTGCTTATAGCTAGAAATTTAAATCATCTCAAGGAAATGAACTATGCCTGTACTGAAAAGAACCAAAAAGCATTACCTCTGTTGTAGCTTCAATTGAGGCATTGTACTTCAAAAGCAGTTCAACAAGTTTTATCCTGTTTTTCTTGCATGCAATATGCAGTGGTGTGAAGCCATTAAGGGCACGAGCATTTGGATCAGCCTTCCGGTCTAGAAGCAATTTGGCAACACGAACATGACCGCAGTGCGCAGCAACATGTAATGCTGTCAGGTAGTCCACAGTCACATCATCCACAGGAGCCCGATGATACAGGAGGATTCGAGCCGCATCTACATGATCTCCTTGTGCTGCCATATGAAGTGGTGCAAGACCGTTCTAAAGCATAAACATTGAATAATTGTTATAAGTACCAGCAATAATGTGTGTACTTCTTATTGAACAACACATGTAAACCAAAATAAATTAAATTTAGTGGTACACTCCATTTAGGACAGTGTTCAGGGTCTTGTCAACAGACTGCTGCTTCATTCTCTGCATGAATAATTACTGGGTGGCTGTATTAGAGTGGCATCTGCTGAATACATCAATCTTCTGATTGTTATTGCTGTGTTACAAAACAAGAACCACTACAACTTTTCAAGATACCACTCAGGATTGAAATTTGAGTTATTTTTGTGGAGACCTTTCAGGCACAAAGATAAACGCAATAATTATAACAGAAATAGACAATTTAGGTTTAGAAAAGAATAATGATCAAATGCAATCTCTGTAATCAATCTCTACAAACAATACAGACAATTAAACTTGGATGTTGAATGTTAATTTCTGCAAACACAGATTCAAACCCTGAACAGAGATTAGGCAGGAACTCTCACCTGAAGGAAAACACTAACACTTGTATACTGCAATCAGACTCCTAGCCATTAAATTTTACTGTAACTTCTGGCAACTTTTATGTAGTTGTACATCTATCTCAACTCACACTTCCAATTAGTATTTCCCTTCTGTGCTACTTGCACTGCTATATTACATGGCTTTTTAAAACTGAAGTGGTGCATGTTTTTAGTTCAAGTAGATAAACAGAGTATTGTGAAGCTATAAAATTGTTTGCTTTGGAAGTTTTATGCTCAATGAAAATTTGTCTACCTGATAAACGCTAATAACAAAATTTATAGCTTGAAAATGTTTTGAGTGCAATATAGATAAGTATTTTGTAGACCTCCCAGACAAAGATGAAAAATGTCTTCCCTCAGGACACCCACCTTAGTCTTCGAACGTATAGGAGCTTTGTTCTCTAACAACAGATCCACGACCTGATCATGTCCAGACCTAGCTGCACAATGTAGTGGTGTCAGCCCATCTCTAGTTTTTGCTTCAATATTGGCTCCCTTGTCGATCAGTAGCGACACCATATTAATCTTCCCCCACTTACAGGCTACATGAAGTGGAGTGATGTTATGCTGAAACAGAAGATACATCACATTTAAGTCAGTCTTCATAAAATATGAAAACAGTATTTCAAACAAAATATCACCAAATATTTATATCAAATTTTAGTTTTAGAATTAACTACTCGCTTCTGTGCTGGGGTGCTGTCTTGATTTTCTTTTACCTCAATTTCATAACATATGGAAAAGTAGCAATCTTAAGAGTTTTAGGAGGGATTTCAAATTATTTACCTTTGCAGAGTAGTTCACATCAGCCCCTTTTTCATACAGCAAGTTGGCAATATTTTCATTTCCATAATGAGCTGCAATGTGCAGTGGTGTGAATCCACTTTTGGATGTGACATCAGGATTATGGTCGTTCTGAAATTATGAAGTTAGTTTAATACACAGAACACATCAAAACTTTAAAACCACTAAATGATTCAAACTTCTATATTTGGTAGTAAAATGAAGTGTACCCAAACCAATGTTTTCTGCACACAGTTTATACTAAAATTCCGTTAACATTCACTACTAAACAAACTTAGAAAACTGTTTCAGGAAATCCTCTAATGTGTTTATCATTTTATCAAAATGGTTCAAACGGCTCTGAGCACTATGGGACTCAACTGCTGTGGTCATCAGTCCCCTAGAACTTAGAACTACTTAAACCTAACTAACCTAAGGACATCACACACATCCATGCCCGAGGCAGGATTCGAACCTGCGACCGTAGCAGTCCCACGGTATCATTTTATCATCATATTACTGTAACTATTCAGTCAAAACATGTATGTTCTTAAACTGGTAGAGCAGTTAACTTTTTCAACCATATCTTACAAGTTTGTACAATTTCTCATACTGACATCTTGACAAAATTGTTTCACTCTTCGAGAAAACTTCAACATGAACATGACTACTCTTCAATTTATACACGAGTTCCTGGAAAGACAGTTCATCGAACTTATGTGTACATTTTCAGCAAATCTAATTGTGTTCGCGGTTCAAGAATTTGAAGCATAAAAATATTATTTCTTGCAAGAAACAAGTAAAAAAGCCTTGATGTTTTTTATGTATTTCTTTACACTTTCCTTTATAAATACCTATGGCATCTATGTAATTTTTACTTTTACAGCACACTAATTAATCATACCTGTAACAGAAGGGCTGCTGCTTTGCAGTCATCCTTCTTCGCAGCTATGTGAAGGGCAGGGAGGCGCACTTTACCCCTTGTGTCGTTCTCAAGAAGTACAGCAACAACTTTATCATGGCCCTGCTGCATTGCAACAGCCAACGGAGTGAAACCATCCTGTAATGTACATGTGACAGGTTTTATTTCTGTTCCAGCAAATTACTTCATTTCCTACATCCAGAATATCATTGCTCACACACCTACAAGATAGTTTCCCAAAAACAAAGTTAGACCAACAGCAGTAACTCTTACCGCAAAATTTCAAAGCAAGAAGACAAGACATAGTATAACGATGGTAGCAAGAACAAAACAATACAGACCAGGACTGGCATGAAAGAGGCAAATGAAAAAGAAAAGAACGAAAGTAGGCAGCACTGGAGGCTGGAAGAACATGGTATACTACAGTGGTTGAAACAATATGCATCCTCTCAGTAACGTACAGAATATTCACCAAAATTATCACCAATCAAAGGAACAAGCTGTGTTTGGAAGAGGATTTAGCACAAAGGAACACTTGCAAGCTATGACTAAAATTGCAAAGCAGAATAATAAATATCAATTACCACTTTTCCTTGGATTAACAGATTTTGAGAAAGCTTTAGACTGAGATTCAACAAAGGCTGAACTTACAGACATTGAGAAAAAGGAAACTGACTCGAAATTTGTTAGCATATTGATTATATACCTCCCGGCTACATGTTCCATCAGACTTCATTAAGTGAATATGAAATTCAAAATTGCAAACAGAGGCTCGTAACGCAATTCTTTATGCCCAAAACTATTCTCATCCATGCAAGGAAATTTTCAGCCCCTTAAACTTGGAAAATAAAGAAGAAACATGCATTAATAAATCATATCTGAACCACCCTCAGTTTATTGATAGCAATGGACCATTTGCCTCATGTGCAGATAAATTTCAGCAATAAAATCACGACCTTCATAAATTAAATATGAAATTAGACCTGAAAATCAATTATAATAATATGATTGAATTAAGGTATAACCACCACAGTATAAATCAGCAATAAAGTCAGTTGATGACTTTGTTCAACTGGAGCATGTTTAGATGGATGTAATAAAAATAACAGAAGAGTAAACATGATTTTGAGTGTTACACAGCTTTCAAAATAAGCTTATGCTGTGTCTGAAACAGAAAGTTTACAATCAGTATGTATCACAAGCTTTGATTTACAGCAGTGACAATGGCCTTTTAAAGTGAAAAACCATTCAAAAATGGAAGGGCTTAGCAGCAAGTAATTCTGAGATGCACACTGACTATTACTACAAGAAACCGGAAAACAAAAAAACAAACAGATAAGCAAATAAACTTCAGTGGAAGATGTTCTTATGACTGCTGTAAAAATTAAATGCAGGTGAGTGGAATACACAGTCAATACTGAATGGTCAATACACTAAGGAAGTTCTTTGATGGATTTCAAGAGATAAGAAAAGATGGAGTAGATGGGCTAGTGGAAAGTGGTTAGGTGGCATTAGAAGGCAGGTTGTAGAATCACCTGAAGACAGTAATTCAGCAGTGGTTGTCACCTGGCTAATAATGAAGCTGTTTTCTGTTTTCCTTTTGAATAGTACAGAATTAATTTCTCTTAATAATAAAGTAAAATATGTATTTTTTGTGGCTGAATACCTCTGTGGCAAGACTCTGGTTGGCTCCTTTGCTTAGAAGGAATTTTACAACACCATCGTGATTTTCTTGAGCAGCCATGTACAATGGAGTGAAGCCATTCTGTGACTGTGCATTGACTGCAGCTCCACTCTTAACCAGAAGTTTCACTACCTCTTCCTGCCCAGCTGAAACAAACAAATAAGAATAATAGTAATGGGAATGGATGGATCTGAATAGAAAATATATGTTTAAAAGAAAATTCCACTCTCCTTGCAGACCAAGTTTTGGATGGTGGACAGGTATAACAAATAAAACATTATCACAAAAATGAGCTTCTAAACACTGTAAATAACCATATATGCTAGTAGACATATCTGCAGTCAAACAGCATCTACTATGATGAGAGGAGTACAACAGGTGTCAGGTGGCTATGGCCAGGAAACAGCCACCACGAGTTTGGACCTCTGCAACCACCGAATCATCATCCAACACCAAGTCCTCTTCCCATAACTTGGCACATTTCTGCCAGTGAACCACCTCCAGGATCACTCCAGCAGTAGCCAAATTCCTGCCCTAAGGGGCAGCAAGTAGATCATGACCGGATAAAGTACAACAGCCACCCTCCTACGCTGGTGGGGCTGACTTGGCACCTCACACCTTCACTCGCAGGTGAGAGTTCCTCTTGCGGCGGCTGTAATCCCCTATGAGATTTCAGGCAGGCTTCTGCATTGCTGCCACAAGTAGCCATGCTGCATCTAAGTGGAGTGTGCACTGTTGAGCGATCTTCTGGTTGTCAGCATTCCTGGGTGCAGATATGCTGGCCTGCTCCTCGGTCAACAACTGGCTGTCACAGCGCACCACGAGTCCATCGTGCTAGGTGCTAAAGGGGGCATGGCCACTATGCTGCAGTATTACTAGTATAATAGCTCGAATGTCAACCAAATATTTTACTTTTTGATATTGTTTTCCTGAGCTATGAATGCTCTGCACCCTCACCACAATTCACCACCACATTCCACCCCAAAAACACAAGTGGCTGCGCCACTTCATTACATTAATTATATTATATTTCCAACAAAATAAACTAAGGAAGCTTCATAATGAATATTCACTGACAAACCACCAACTCTTCTGCTCACAAAGCAAAGATTGGTTGAAAAAAGTGCTGAAAGGCTAACACCCACTTTAAACCTGGGGTCTCACACTTTTTCAGAGTGTCTTGAATAGCATATATTATACGAACTCTTAAAACTTTTCTTTCTCTTGCTGTTACAATACATTCTTACAGCCATGAGGTTAGAGGATTTGAAAATTTCCAGTTTTCATATAACTGATTCTGTGAATTTGGGAGCTAAATTTGTACAGAAAGTATACTAAAAGATATTGTACATCTAATAATTGATTGTTTTAACTCAACATTTTTTTTGAAGGGAGATTACTTTGCTACATAAAAGGTACTTCACTGATATAACCAAAATATGTATTTTTGTATGATTAATATAAAAGATTCCACCTTTCTGATTCAACAACATGAAATTACATTACAAGACAAAACTTAACACATCACATCAATAAACATAATGAGTTGTTTGCATAGTTGTTTTACATAATTTAAGTTTAAATAATTGTTTTCCAAAGCTAGATTTTTAGGGACATTTGCGTGTAGTGTTACCTAGGTAAGCATTCAAAGAGATCATTGGGGGAAACATCCCAAAACATCCTCAAATTGGATGGTAGAAAGAACTCTTAACAACCTAGGACAGAACTCGGTAGTTGTTTCCCAGTTTGACACATTATTTTGCAGCCATGAACACAGACTGCTGAATCTGTAATTCTATAACTGCATCAAGAGCTGTGTTGCACTCCACAAAGAGTTTGAGAAAGTCCTGATTCCTAAAAACAGGAGAAACTTTCTACCTTGAAACTCTTCATTTTTTCCCACCTCGATTTTACTGATGCATTTTGGTCCACAGATGAAGCACAGATGGCACACCTATGGTACTGCAAAACCATGCTACTACAACCGTCTTCTCTTATTCCCTTCTCCCCCTTTGAGAGCATATAAACATACAGCAGTGCCTTACAATTTCACATGCTGTCAACTTTCACAAGCATTTTCTTATTGTTTCACAAGATATCTCTATGTTTTATTTACTTTTTTACAAATGCTCCACTTCAAATTCAGGGAAAGCCAATTTAGGAAATTTAAGTAAAACACACACACACACACACACACACACACACACACACACACACACACAGAGAGAGAGAGAGAGAGAGAGAGAGAGAGAGAGAGAGAGAGAGAGAGAGAGCTGCGAGTTGCATCTGTGCAAGAATGTGTGTGTGTGTGTGTGTGTGTGTGTGTGTGTGTGTGTGTGTGTGTTTGTACGTTCTATCTCCAACAAAGGCCTTGTTGTCTGAAAGCTCATTTTCTGACAGTCCTTTTGTTGCACCTATCTGCAACTCACAATCTCCGCTATATGGTGGGTAGCAACTACCCTTTTCATAATATTGTTACATCCCATTCCGGATTTTCCACTGTTAAAGGGTGAGTAGGGTTTAACATCCCATCAACATCAAGGCCATTAGAGATAGATACTACAGGAAAGACAGTGTATCATATACAGTCTTACTCTTAACACTCTAAGTGGGATGTTCCACGGTAAAGCATGAAACATTACTTTCCGAACATACATTTCATGATATTGATGGTACAATCACAGTAACTGTGGTTACAGGGAGCTGTACCAACAGGTGTTTTACTCACGCAACATCCACGATAAGAGGCAAAATAATTATGGCTCATTAAGTACCCTATCTCACATACTGTATGAGGGTGAAGAGTGCAGATATCGGATAGGAATATTTACTCTCTTACTTACAGTAGTAATTATGAAAATGGTAATTTGATACTATGAAAACATTACAAATTCTAGACTAAATGTAACTCAATGTTTTAATGTTAAATTTATTCAATGAGTGAATATTTTAGTTCAAAAAAGAGCCACATAACATTTACCAAGTGATGCGATATGAAGAGCTGTATTGCCTTTCTTTGTGGCTGCATCAACAGTTGCTCCTCGTTTGAGTAGCTCTGATACAATTTCCAAATGGCCATCTTTTGCTGCTAAGTGGAGAGCATTTAGTCCATTCTGCAAAACAGATCATAAAATGGTATCAGAATCAAAGTACTAGTGAGAAATGCTGGGTGGGAGAAAACATCCTTCAAGGTCTTAAGGAACACTTCCAAAACAGAGATATAATAACAAGTAATGAGATGAATTAAGATAACCAGTAACTGAATAGAGGAATTGCTGAGTGGCTGATACTAAGGTAAGGGCACATTTCCTGCTGCTTCAACACAACGAACTATACTAAAAATTATGCATTTTAGACTGCTCTTTAACGTGGTATATCGCTGAAACTGCATATTTTTGTAATACCCAAGTATAAATACGAAAAGCACAAAATATGGCAAGTTATCATTGCAGGCACTGAATTCGAATGGCACCTTTTCGATTTGCTTCTAAGGCGATTCCTCTAATCACCATCTTTCTGTCAGATGATCAGAGCATAGGACACGTGATCTCGTCAGCCAATCATAGTATATATTTTTCCTTGTCACACATATTTAGCTGTTTCTGAAAGAAACCTGGTTGTGATGACAGACTGATCTGTGGCTTAGCCCAAGGCCTAGGTTAGGTTGGAAGGTGACAGTTTGGTTTCACCACCACACCACCACCAACAAATGGGGGAAGGGGGGGGGGGGGGGGGGAGGCGCAGGGGTGGCCCTGTTGTAATGGCAGACTGATTTTCTGCTTTGCCCGAGGTCTAGTATGACTGGTGGTTGACTATACATTAAGTCCTGTGCTGTGATTGGCTGACCGAAGTATTAAGAAAACAAGTAATATCAATAACAGACTGCAGCAAAGATCTCTCTAAAACGAATATTTTTACTAAAGTTTGTTGCGCCACAGTGGCACGAAATGTTACTTTTCTATATAAACCCGTTACCGATATTTGTATCCAATCAAGGGTTTTCACTTATCACAGTACTGCTTTCAGTAATATTCACTACATTTACGAAAGTTTTGTCAATAAAATTGCTAAAATCGGTTTTTAGTCACTACATTTTGCCGAACAGAACCTTACTCAGTGGTCATGTACTAACTACTGTTCTCCTCTATTTGTTAGCGTTATGCATTTGCACAGTCCACTATCGACCTAGTGTCTTGACTAATTATGCTGCCGGTACGTATTTCGCTAGATGTTATGACACATTTTGCGAAATGTGTACTGTTACAAGTGCAATAAATTTGTAGATGGAGTACCACTTTTCCTCTCAGAAGTAAAGTGGTATAAATCAAGAATTTTACCACTCCCCTTATAACCGTTTTTGGTGAAGGTGAATACCTGAGAAGGAATACGCTGTCTTTTAATCCCCATAAATGCAGTTTGTCTATAAAATATAAACATAATGTGATACAGTAAATTTGAGTCTGCTGCTACTACTCCCATTATACACTTTTCTCTCACAAATTGAGTTAAAATAATTGTTTTATAGTTGTTAATTACTGGAATGCTAGCTACCGAGCTCTCTAACAGTTCAGCAGTGCGTTCATCTACGGATTACACATAAATTGTTGTTTCTAAATGTCGAAATTTCTTAAAATGTAATTCTTATCATGTTGATATATCAAGAGGCTTTATAACTGAGCATGTCTGTTTACTCGATTTCACCGTCCACAATATCTTCTTCTGCCAAAGGGTCAACATGTCAGATACCTTAACCGAACTTGCAGTTGTCAGCTGGTTGAAGACAGCATGATGCATCCGAGGGATGTAAGGGAGAAGTGTCATCATGTCCTTCCCTTTTGTCTCGTTGACAAGACGGACAGCATTGCTGAGAGGGATGAACTTCATGGTTTCAGTATTTAATGTGAGACATCGCTACTTGATTCGTGTAGGCTTTATCCTAGACTTCAAAATGGAGAGTAAACTTCCCTTGCAAAGACAATTTCTGCTTTAATGAGATCTGTATATAACAAATCTAAAGAAAGAAAAAACGCTAATAGTTATAGCACTGCTACAATACCTTTTTGATTTTAGAGCGTAAATAAACACGCAATACAACAAAGAACAACATGACTATGAGAGGAAGAATCCATTTGGAGCTCCAAGTGGTTCCTGTGGGAGTTATTGTTATACCACTTCTCCACAACAGATTTCCGTGCACTGTGAGTAAACTGAGTGGTATGGCTCAAAAACTAAAATTTTTTTCACTTAGGCCACTTTGGTTCTCAGCGGCTCATATAGAACGGCGATACTAACGGGCAAGTCCCGCCCTATATTTACTTCAAAAATAAAAGAAAGAAAAGCCGCCTCGGTTGATTGCGTCCTTTAATTTCCAATGCCATCTGGCCACGGTAACTTGACGATTCGCGTGGTGGCTGCTGGGAATGGCTTAGCCCCAACAATACAGCTGTACAGCTGAGAGGTGGTAAGTGCAAGGCAGCGTCTGCTGCTTGCAACAATACTAGTACCATTACCCTTAACAATGTATACACTACCACTTCACATCTACGGGCAGCTTAACGTGCCGGCACGGTAACTCAGCGCGTTCGGTCAGAGGGTTAGCTGCCCTCTGTAATAAAAAAACTGAGTTAATGGAACAACGACGAACTAAAATGGGTCACACTTTTCTGGCCGTTTGCTGCAATTTTTCAGTGTGTTTCGTGACTTATATGAATAATTTCATAACATAGCATCACCGGTGCGTGCAAGCTTATAGTAGGAAAGTAATCATAATATATTACAAGAAATCATACGTAACGAATCAGTAAGACGTAATTTAACTTGATAAATAGCTGTTTCCGAAACTACCCAAAGAAATTTTAATTTTTTCGTTATATCATACTTAAATAAATTTCTTGTACTTACGTTAAGCAATTATTCAATGTCAAAAGAAAGGATACTGCTAATTAGGTAAGACAAATAATACTGCCATTGTAATCTTTTTATTTCAGTTCCTGGATTTTTAAAAAAAATGCTAGAATGAGTGATGGAAGAAAGCGACTTAGTGGAGCTGAGGATAAAAAAAAGGCCAAAATGAAATAAGAATAACAAGAAGAGATTATCTGCGAAACGATACAAATTGACAGTTTTTAAAAGTGGAGGCGAAGTAGTGCTGAATGACCAAGAACTTCTGTAACGTCCACTGATACAATATAATCTGGAAAAGATGAAACGGATTTGTACTCTGCAGCCCACAACAACAGTCATCTATTGAACAACCTACTTTTGAAAAAAATGAATATTTTTGGAATCATCAATAAATACAACAATTGAAGGTGCGTCTCAGAATCAGACGTTAAGTAACGACCGAGTGCAAACAACAGTAAATCTAAACAAAGATCCGGTTTTATGTGAAATCAACGATACCTTGAGGGAGATTACCGGTATCGCAAGGTACGGCTTCTCTGAAGGTGAAAAAAATGCGCGATTAGCCTCATTTCTTGCCGCTGAGTATCTTCCGAAGAAAAATGAAAAGTAATGAAATCAATGACCGAAATTGGCTGATTTATTCTGAATGTAAAGGATTTGTGTACTGCGGCCCCTGTTTGGCATTCATCCCATTGGAGATTAAGACTCAGTTTGAGATCAAAGGATTTACTGACTGAAAAAACTCGAAAGAACTCGAAACACTGGGCATAAATACTGAAGACTGTCGTGGACAATCAAATGCCAATGCTGCGAACGTGTCTGGCCTGTATAATGGCTTGCAGGCTAAAATTCAAAGCCAGT
Organism: Schistocerca gregaria; assembly: GCF_023897955.1. Taxonomy (NCBI): domain Eukaryota; kingdom Metazoa; phylum Arthropoda; class Insecta; order Orthoptera; family Acrididae; genus Schistocerca; species Schistocerca gregaria. Next base: position 364,293,899 of record NC_064920.1, read on the forward strand.
CACCATTTGCTTTTTGCGTTCCGTGTTCTGTCCTCTCTTTAAATTTAGTGACAACTACAGCTGCTGAATCTTGCACAGAAGGTTGTCAGTTTCTTCATGTTGCGTCAAGATTTGTTTTATAATTCGACACATCTGTGCCAAAAATTAATGACTGAAATCGAGAAATGGAAACCGCTAAGGACAGTAAATCTGACACGTTGGTCAGTTACAGAGGATGCATGTACAGGGTGTGGCAGAACCGACTAAAGAGTTTCTATCGGTTACCGCTGGGTCTGTGATGGGGGTAGGCAGTTGCACGTGGTCTGCCTTTGTTCTTCAGTCGTTGATCCCATTTCAGTGGACAACATGATCTGGACTGGTGCACATCGTGGCTTTGCCGTTCGCGCTTATTATGAAAACAATGGACCTGTGATCGCAACTTTTTTGAGGAGGAACGAGTGAGCGTGACAGTGATTTCCACACGCCATGTTTCAATGTTGCAAAATTTTCTGCAGCCCAGAATGGACGACATTGTTGAAGAACATTAACTGGGGGACTTGTGGTTCCAAAAAGGATGGAGCTACTGCTCACACATCTCGAATTTTTCTTGATGTTTAGAGAGAAATGTTTCTGGGACGCCTCGTCTTTTTGAGGGGTGATGTCGGGTGGCCTGTGCGGTCACCAGATTTGAGCATTTGCGACTACTTTCTTTTGGGATATCTGAAGAAAAAGGTTTTCAAAAGCTGCCCTCACACCCTACCAGAGTTAAAAGAGCGGATTATTGGCGAAATGAATCCCATACTTTGCGATATGTGTGCAAGAGCTGCTCGAAACTCCAGGGATCCCCTACGACAATGTATTGATGCTAACAGCTGTCATCTTGAGGACATAATTTTCAAATCTAAATGAATGTAAAATGGTATATTGTACTAATTTAGGAAATAAAAACATTTCTTTCTCTACACACCCAGATTTACTTTTTATTGCTCCTTAAAACTGCTTAGTCGGTTGTGTAGAAGTTTGAGAGATACATCGCACGAGTCCTTAAAACTCTGGAATCAATTAAGGATGATTGTACTGAAAAGCCTGTAGCGCGAAACGAACCCGCTTTTGAATTTAGAAAAACTGGAAACGACTATAATGGTTGTCGTGTGGAATTTTTTTTGGAAAAAATAAACAAAGCGAATATTCAAATTCAGGCGTCTACCATAGATTTAATCACTGCCGCCGGTCTTTACGAATCTCTTTGCAAGTTTTTCGTAGCTGAAAGAGAAAATTTTTAAGTATTTTGAAGTAAAGGTGACGGAATTAGGCGTGTCGAAACAGTATACAAAAGACATGGGGAAAAGACAACAGAAAACAAAAATCTACAATGAAGCAATATGAATGATTACGGATGATACTTTCAGGGTTAACACATTTGTCTTCCTCACTGATAAGACTCGTATCCGAATTAATAAAAATAGCAGGAGCCCTACAGCAGGTTCAATGACAAGTTTTCATTTCTAACCAAAATGACTTCATTGTCATCATCAAACCTTATGTAAAAAGCCCTTTTCTTGGAAGAATCATAATGATTTAGAGACTGTCTAAGTTCAAGAATGCGTACATTTTCCATGCCACCTTTCTTCCGAAAGAATTTTGGTGAAACCAGATTCTGGATCATTAAAAAGTAAATCTTCGTACCCGCGAAAAGAGAACTTGCAAAACGTTTATCCAGACTTGGATACAACAGTTCGCATGGCTCCATGAACACCAGCGACGAACTGTGCACATGAGAGAAGCTTTTCTTACTTAAAAAAAATGAAAAATGTTCTAAGATCTACACTATATTATATTATCAAAAGTATCCGGACACCAGGCTGAAAATTACTTACAAGTTCATGGCGCCCTCCATCGGTAATTATCGAATTCAGCATGGTGTTGGCCCACCCTTAGCTTTGATTACAGCTTCCACTCTCGCAGGAATACGTATAATCAGGTGCTGGAGGTTTCTGGGGAATAGCAACCCAGTCTTCACGGAGTGCTGCATTGAGGGGAGAGATTGATGTCGGTCGGTGAGGCCTGGCACGATGTCGGCGTTCCAAAACATCCCACAGGTGGTCTATAGGATTCAGGTCAGGAATCCGTGCAGGTCAGTCCATTACAGGGATGTTATTGTCGTGTAACCACTCCGCCACAGGCCGTGCACTATGAACAAGTGCTTGATTGTGTTGAAAGAAGCAATCACCATCCCCGAATTGCTCTTCAACAGTGAGAAGCAAGAAGGTGCTCAAAAGATCAATGTAGGCCTGTGCTGTGATAGTGCCATGCAAAACAAGGGGTGCAAGCCCCCTCCACGAAAAACACGACCTCACCATAATACCACCGCCTCCGAATTTTACTGTCGGCACTACAGACGCTGTCTCACAGGGCACTCGCCATACCCACACCCTGCCATCGGATCACCACATTGTGTACCGTGATTCGTTACTCCACACAACGTTTTTCCACTGTTGAATTGTTCAATGTTTACGCTCCTTACACGAAACGAGTCGTCGTTTGGCATTTAGCGGCGTGATGTGTGGCTTATGATCAGCCGCTTGACCATGAAATCCAAGTTGTGTCAGCTCCCGCCTAACTGTCATAATACTTGCAATGGATGCCGTTGGGAATTCCTGTGTGAAGGTCTGGATAGATGTCTGCCTATTACACATTACGACCTTCTTCAACTGTCGGCGGTCTCTGTCAGTCAACAGACGAGGTCGGCCTGTACGCTTTTGTGCTGTACGTGTTCCTTGGCTTTTCCACTTCACTATCACATCGGAAACAGGGGACCTACGGTATTTAGGAGTATGGAATCCTCGCGTACAGGCGTATGACACAAGTGACACCCAATCACCTGACCACATTCGGAGTCCGCGAGTTCCACGGAGCTCCGCATTCTGCTCCCTCACGATGTCTAATGGCTGCTGAGATCGCTCAGATGGAGTACGTGGCAGTAGGTTGCAGCACAAAGCACCTAATATGAAAAACGCATATTTTTTTCGGTGTACGGACACTTTTGATCACATAGAGTAGTTTAAGCCAAGAAAAGCTAAACGCCTTAGGTCGTTTGTTCATAGGGTCAGAACTAATGATCAAGATTTCATACGACGATGTAATTGATGATTCTGAGAACAGAAAATCGCGCAAGAAGGTACAACAAAACTTTCATAATTTATTTGAATTTCATCGTCATCATCAGCTCGATTGTTACCAGGTAACTGAATATATTGCTTTTAAATTGTAAGTAAGCGAAACATATTTATTTAATTGCGTTCTCCGAATGTGCATTGTTGGTAGTGTATGATGGAGCTTTTGTTAGCTCAGAAATACATTCAGAAACTATTTCTCGTGCAATCTGAACTAAATCGTTGTGTTGTAAAAATAATCTAGGAACTGACACATCGATCCCCTGGTTCACAATCATACTAATTACGGGAAAAAAGTGGCGTAATTAGAGCGATAGTACACAAACCCTAAAGTTACAGTTTCACTGACTAAAAAATTTTAATCAATGTGATCGTGAAGCATCGAATTGTAGAGGTCGGTAGGGACGACAAAATTTGAATAGCCCACTCTCGGCAAATGTGTAAATCCGCCCTGACATGGGCAGTTTTTCTGCGGGAGACATGTGTGAAAAAAGCGTATTGCATGTAGTTCACCGTATAGTTAAACACTGACGCCACTAAAGGCATTACCTCGCAGTAAGTAGTGTGGTAATCTCTGAACTCCTCCAATATCTGAAAAATACATTTCTGCACTGGAACTGTTTTCTGCTACAATGATCCAGGAAGGCATCCCTGCGTCATATTGTCTCTTTCTTTTTTGACGTGCCGTTCTGTATCCCGCCAGTGTTCGCCAGTGACGTGTGACAACGCTTCGTGCATTAGTTCCAATACGTCTGGCAGTTTAAACACCTTGAAAATATAACGTAGTTGGATAGGCATATTAGCTTAAATGCATTGTTATTTCTTGCGACAAATCCGTTAATGTGGCCCTAGATCAGTTCTTTTGGGTTTGTATTGCAGTGGTATTGCGGCAACTGTAAATGTGCAATATCTATAAGGTGTGCTCGACGCTGTGCAAATTACTGTTTTCCATGTTTCCATGATGCCTATCACTTTGGTTCGTGTGGGACCACATCTGTGTTGTAAAACAAATGTCCAAATAAAGAGTAACTGATATTTCATTTTTGTCCTAAAATTGATTTGTAATGTTTTCTTAATTTAAGTCACCTTTATTAATAATCTTTAATAAAATATTAATCAATAATTTATATTTACACTGAATACTGGAATTTCGCGTGAAGAGGATTAGAAACAAGAGACGTGTATTTTTCGTTGCATATGATGATTCGATATGTGTTGATTATCATATATTGATAAATTTTACATTTAAAGATAGAGGTATTCCAAACTGAACGAAAAAAAGGGAGATTAAAGTGTTCTATCGGACTCTTTTATACTAGTTCGCATCCGTTTTTCGTACGTTCTCGCATTTAATGTAAAGCTTTCTGTTATATTTAAGTATATTACATCTTGTAACGGAATGAGTAGGGCTTACGTATTTCTGCTTTGGGGGGGGGGGGGGGGGGTCAGGGATTTTCTCTGCCTCGTGATTACTGGGTGTAGTGTGCTGTCCTTAGGTTAGTTAGGTTTAAGTAGTTCTAAGTTCTAGGGGACTGATGACCATAGATGTTAAGTCGCATAGTGCTCAGAGCCATTTGAACCATTTTTTTCTGCTTTGAACAGTGTTGCTTCTTGCAATTGAGTATGTTTTGTATTCTTATTGATTAAGATCTTCTCCCTTTCGAGTGCTAAAACTATAACAGTAATTACCCAAATGTGTTCACACGTTAGTAACAGGTGCTACAAAACAATATATTTTAACAGAAATCAATGTACTTCAGTTAGCCTCCCAGTCCAAGGAAAACTTAAAAGCAAATAATACACAGTGTCATGCTTTCATTATTGGATGTACTAATGAATTCTGTACAACTAGAGTTAACTAAATGCAGTAGCATTCAGGACAGAGGACGTACGTTCACATCATATCGGTGCCGCGCAATCTCATGACAGTATAAATGTGCACTTCGACGCAGAATATTTTTGCTCCGTAATAGTAACTGGTACTGTCACGAATACTACAAAGCATACTCAATTGCACCCGGCCGAGTGGCCGTGCGGTTCTAGGCGCTGCAGTCTGGAACCTCGAGACCGCTACGGTCGCAGGTTAGAATCCTGCCTCGGGCATGGATGTATGTGATGTCCTTAGGTTAGTTAGGTTTAACTTGCTCCAAGTTCTAGGGGACTAATGACCTCAGAAGTTGAGTCCCATAGTGCTCAGAGCCATTTGAACCATACTCAATTGCAAGAAGCCACATCATTCAAAGCAGAAATACATACTCATTCTATAACAAGGTGTAATAAAGTTGAATACTGATTCTGTTAAAAGCTGCTAACATGGAGTTCTCTATTAAATGCGAAACAGTACGAAAAACGGATGTGATCTAAATAATGTAGAATACGAGCAATATATTTACAATATAGCAGTTCACAAACGGATTATTGGCAAGTATAAATGTCCACAGAACAATATCCGACAAAACTAGCTTGTTTATATGAAACAAAAGTATGGAATCGCGACGGGGCTCTTCGGGTCACATGTTCGCAATGCTTTCCGAAGTTGGAAACGATTAGAATGTATTTGTGTTATTTGCTATACACTCTGTATCAGGTGCAGAAATATGAAACTGAAATTTGTTTGCAATAATTAGGCGTCTGTTGTTTGAAACGGATAAACAATATTTTATTCAAAATAATCTCCATTGCTATTTGTACATTTCTCCTACCTCTCCGGCAGGCTATGATTGCGACGCAAAAAAAAAAAAAAAGGTTCTTCTTTTGAAGCGAACCAGTTAGCGAGACATTATCGCACATTTTCATATGAAATTAAGTATTGTTCAGCGAGCGTGTCCCAGCGATGCAGACAGATGATAATCGGACGGAGCCAAGTCTGAAGATCAAGGCGCGTGCCCTAGTATTTCCCAACTGAACGCCTCGATCGTTTTCCTGGCCCGTTTTGCTGTGTGTGATGGGGCGTTATCATGGAGCAATATGACTGTGTTGCTGTTTTCCATATTTGGTCGTTTTTGACGTAATGCTCGATTTAAGTAGATCATTTGCTGTTGGAAGCGGTCAATGTTAACGGTTTCACCAGGTTCTAGCAGCTCATAATAGATGACACCTTTCTGATCCCACCAAACACAGGACATTTATCTTCTTTCCAAAGCGATTTGGTGTTACAGTGAATGTCAATGGTTTTCCTGATTTCACCCATGATTTACGACGCTTACGATTCTCAAAACATATCCATTTTTCATCACCTGTCACTGTTCGATGGAGAAACGACTTTCTTTTGTATCTGGCGAGCAGCATTTCACAAGTGGTCTTTCGATTTGCTTGCTGTCTTTCGTTTAGTTCAAGAGAAGCCCATTTTCCTACTTCCTGCACCTTTCTCATAGCAATCAACCGTAGAGAAGTGGCTTTCTGCGTCACATTCAATTGTTCCGTGCGTTCCTGTTGAGTTTGAGTATCATCTTCTTCCAATAAGGCCTGCAATTCGTTGTCTCCGAACTTTCACCGTGGTTTCCCGCGCCCGTCGTTTCACACGTCAAAATCACTAGTTTTGAATTTTTGAACCTTGGTTGGGTTGTTTTGGGGAAGGAGACCAGACAGCGAGGTCATCGGTCTCATCGGATTAGGGATGGATGGGGAAGGAAGTCGGCCGTGCCCTTTCAGAGGAACCATCCCGGCATTTGCCTGGAGGGATTTAAGGAAATCACGGAAAACCTAAATCAGGATGGCCGGACGCAGGATTGAACCGTCGTCCTCCCGAGTCTAGTGTGTAACCACTGCGCCACATCGCTCGATAATTTTTGAACCACTCTAAACACTGTTTCCCCAGGAGCATGTTCGCCGAGAGCTTCGACAATCATTCGATGCGATTTTACAGCAGTTTTCTTCAAATGATTACAGAAAATCAATGCTGTCTGCAAATTGTAGGTGCGACTGCTATGGTCGCAGGTTCGAATCCTGCCTCGGGCATGGATGTGTGTGATGTCCTTATGTTAGTTAGGTTTAAGTAGTTCTAAGTTCTAGGGGACTAATGACCACCGCAGTTGAGTCCCATAGTGCTCAGAGCCATTTGAACCATTTTTTTTTTTTTCAAATTGTAGTTCGTAGGCACAAAACTCGACATGTTTACGCGTTTGAGACCGATGTCGATGCACTGAACTTGGGTTACTGTATACTGACCTAGTTGTCGGTGTTTGAACTTCAGTCAGACAGCTTCTTGCATAGAGTTTACGCGTACGACCTTAAATGCGAGGTCAGTTAAGAACGTATTTTGTGATGAAATCTGTACCGGTACGGTTCTGAAGTAAGCTCGACATCATTTGTACCATATGTATTTGACGATCTGTATTTCATTCTGCAGACGTTCAGAAATGTTGCCAGTCTGCTGCTTACGGACATCCCAACAAAAGCGAAGGTGGATTTCGAACGCTCAAATTTCCGCGGAGTAAGAATAGAAGAAAGCAGCGTGTAGTTGCAATGAGCAGGTGAGATACAATTAACACAGGGAAACTGATGAAGTACCCTCATCTATGCGAAGTTAAGAGGTTCTTGCTTTCCATCTGCATGTAATACAAGTGGCAACGTAGTTATTGTGAGACGTGACGTTTGGCCTGTAAACTGACTCTGTACAACTTTTTTAATATCATATCTTATTCTTCTAAACATCAAATGTGGGCGGATTCTTCTACGCTGCAAATGCTTCACAATTATGTCTCTTAGCGCAATGATTCGTTTTTAACAGCACCTTAACGTTCCACAAGAATTGCAACGAGTAGAACAGCTTATCAAAATTACAGACCACTGTATAGATCAGTTGGACCGTGCAACTCTTCAAGGGTGCTTCCAACTTGGAGTTTCACATTCTGTAGCAAAGCGAAGTGTATGCCCTCGATTTGTACGAGACGCGACAGAAATTTGTCAATATCGAACTACTGTGTAAAATCTGTACCTTCTTGCTGCATTCTAAAGCACCCAGTCAAGAGGGAGTGACTAACCTGAAACTTCACATATTTGTACGCATGTCACAGCAGATCTGAGGCAAGTTGTTACACGTTTTTCGTTTTTGTAGTTAAGATGCTTCAGCATTATTCACATTAAAAAAAAAGTCTAGCTGTTGAACAAATCTTCTTGGCAAACTGTGTCAGTCTATAGCCTGCCACGTCTACACATTCCTTGTCTTGGAAATTTAAAAATCGACTTCAAAAATTTCTGAGCACTATTTTCAACTAAACATTCCGCTCATTTGTCACAAAATCGCGTGCAGATCAGTAAGTAGTGTTCTAAACTACAAATAGTGCTTTTTGTAGTTCGATCCTCGTTGTACCCGTACTATTATTTGTTACTTTATTTGAATTGCATTTATCCAATATAAGTGTCAATCAATTAATCTTGACAATTATCTGTTATGTTTAATAACTATTCATGTAAAACGCGAGTATTTGTAATAACGTAAGTTTCGTTTTAGCAAAACAGATACTATGTAGTTGTACTTTCACTCTTTGGCGTTTTTAAACAACATTACGAAACTATGTTTTCTGGCTTGTCCCAATCAATGTAAGACATAGTCATTAAATTCGTAAAAATCTAATCTAAAATATATTACGCCGGGAAGGGAAAAACTATATAAAGCTTAGAGACTACTAATTCCAACAATGAATATCCAAGAAGAAACCTCTGAATTCACTTCAGAGCATCTGAAACAATTAGAAATGAAACTCGTTTGTCTAGTGGTCGACTCCCCATTTCTTTCCGGGAAGTTACAATAAATATACACTGCATCATGCGAAATTTACTCCACATTAAATGTATAGTAGCCCCATGCTAAATAAAAAGCTAGAATTTCTGCTGTGGTGCAAGTGTCAGATCCATGTCTTGTGACAGTCAACACGTGGCAGTATTTCTCGCGCGAATTCTGGCAAAAATGGCCAGAAAAAAAAACTTCTCCCGAACAGGTCATGAAGGCCCAACGGAACTGACCGGCCGCCGTGTCATCCTCAGCTCATAGGCGTCACTGGATGCGGATATGGAGGGGCGTGTGGTCAGCACATCGCTCTCTTAGCCGTACGTCAATTTCCGAGACCAGAGCCGCTGCTTCTCAATCAAGTAGCTCTTCAGTTTGCTTCACAAGGGCTCAGTGCACCCTACTTGCCAACAGCGCTCGGCAGACCGGATGGTCACCCTTTCAAGTGCTAGCCCAGCCCGACAGCGCTTAACTTCGGCGATCTGACGGGACCGGTGTTACCACTGCAGCAAGGCTGTTGGCGTATATTACCTTTTATGGTCTCCGTATTATATAGGCTCTTTACGAAAATCTGTATTTTACTGTCATCTGTGGGCAGAAATACTGCACTATCACAGCCAAACAGTTTCCTGTGATATAGCCGCCACAGAGGGCCATCGAGTGGATGGGGGACGGGAAAGGTGGTGGGGGACGGGGCGGGGGGGGGGGGGGGGGACCGCAGGGACCAAGCCTCATGGAGGGAGGGGAACAAGTCTCTCAATAGTTTGGATCTGCCAGGGTGGCTCAGTTGGAAAATATCGAACTGCTAGCGTAAAATACATAAATTTTGTATCATAATGGATTTTTGAACATGCCCAAAGAAAGCAACATTCATCATTCAAAGGGTGATAATAGAGATCAGTGTTGCCAAATCAGCAACATTATAGTTACATTTCCACCAACATAAGGTTCCACATGGAAAATCACTTTTAAATTGGCTGTCCTGCGAACGGATAAAAGAATGCGTGCACCGAGTACCATCTAATATGTTAGTCTTAAGTATAGTCTGGATACTCCCCTATAAAAGTCGAACGGTATAAAAATGCTCGATCCACAATGGCGTCTGGTAGGGGATATCTGTAGCAGGGGCACAACTTCTAGGGGCTATGGAGACAGCAATGGTCCTCTTAAATTCCGCCGTCTTAAATTTGGGTTACGTGCTTCAAATGGGAAGGCAGTCATGTGGCACCTCTTTTTGAACGGCCTCTTTCTCAGGAATACAAATTGAAATCTGTTTTAAGGTATCTTTATTTGTGTAGAAATTACGATCTGTTAAAATTTGAAATTACAAGGAGGTGATCAAATCTGTTTATTCTTGCAGGTAACAATGGAACTCACACAGTAGGAACGCTTTGAAATTGTGATTGTGAGTAATGGACGAAGTACCAGAGTGATTGCTGCTGACTTCGATGCCCGACGTCCTGAGACAGTATCCAAGTTACTGGAAAAGTACGTGCAATAGGTTCTGTAGTGGACAAGCCATGTAGTGGACGTCCAAGAATAGTCACCAATGAAACTGCAACGGCAGTTGTGGCATCGTTTGTGGAAAGTCTACATCGCAGTAAGCGCCAGTTAATTAGCAATATCCGGCGTCAGTCAGCGTTCACTTTTCCGTGTCCTGCATACCCATGAATGGCACATGCACAAGTTACAGTTGCAATATCATCTCTCGGAGGATGACCCTGATCGGCGGATGCAGAATGGGCTCTGGATCAGTGGAACATAATTTGTGTGTGCAAGGAGAAGCAAGCAAACGGAATCTTCGTTACTGGTCAGATGCAAACCCCTCCTGGATGAATCTTGTGGTGTCACCGCCAGACACCACACTTGCTAGGTGGTAGCCTTTAAATCGGCTGCGGTCCGGTAGTATACGTCGGACCCGCGTGTCGCCACTATCAGTGATTGCAGACCGAGCGCCGCCACACGGCAGGTCTAGAGAGACTTCCTAGCACTCGTCCCAGTTGTACAGCCGACTTTGCTAGCGATGGTTCACTGCCTACTTACGTTCTCATTTGCCGAGAAAATAGTTTAGCATAGCCTTCAGCTACGTCATTTGCTACGACCTAGCAAGGCGCTATTATCAGTTACTATTGATATTGTGAACTATGTACCGTCAAGAGCGACGTTCATCATTAATGGATTAAAGTTAAGTATTCCACCAGCTACGTCCGTTGTTTCTAAATTATAATTTCCTTGTCCTGTTCCAGACCTCATGCCAGCCTGCGTGAGCTAAAACGCGTGCCTTTCGGCCTCCTCTAGTAACACGGTGTTGGCTCTCCTGCCAACCACAAAAAATCCCTGTAAAGGTGCTGGTGGTGAAAAGTGATGGTTTGGAGGGGCTTTGGGACACAATAATCGTAGGTCCGGTGTTTATTGGTGAAACCTTCAATGGGGAGAGGTATCTTAACATGTTCTGTGATTATGTGCTTCCAACGCTGTTGAATCTGTAGGGTGATTTTCCAACTTTCTTCCAACAATACAGTGCACCCCCTATGCTACTGAAGTCAGTTTCTGGATGAACAGTTTGGAGGCCACTGGATCGATAGAAAAGGTCGTATCGAATAGTCGCCTCACTCCCCTGACCTTACATTTCTTCCCTTTTATCTGTGGGAGCATTCGAAATCAGTTGTGTATGAGGTAAAAACCAACAACGTAGCCCACCTTTGCCAGCGTATTGAGGAGATATGTGCCTCTGTTGACCCACAGATCTTGCAACATGTGCAGCAGGACTGGGAAAAAAAGAGAGTTGGATTGTGTGTCCAGTGTAATGGAGGTCATATTGAGCATATGCTATAATGTCTACTGTGGAAAGTGTCGCAAACTTTAACAGGTGTTCAGTCCAACACAAATAAAAATATCTTAAACACACGTACCACGTGAGTATTCCGGAGACAGAAGCAAATCAAAATATGTGTCACATGATCCACTAGCCATTTGAAATACGTAACCCAGGTCCAAGATAACGGATTTCAAGATGGCCCCCTCTGTTGGCATAGCTCATAAAGTTGTGCTCTCAACTACAGATAGCCCATACCGGACGCCATTATGATGCCTCATATCAATCTACTATCCAGACTTTTGCCTCGTCGTGTATTATATCCAATAATACTACACCACTTCTAGCGTCACGAGACTATTGCTCGAGACTGTTATTAACAGAGCGATACTTGCTTCACTTTGTTTTCATTAATCCTGTACTTGAAACCAATGGGAATTTCACCAATTAAAACTTTTTATTTATAAACTGCAATTTTTAGCATCACTGATGCAGCAAATAGAATTTTTGCCCATTTTCATTCCCTGTTTATTGGTTGTCAGTTCTCTTTTTTTATTATTTTTTAAAGCGATTATAACTGGGACCAATAAACAACCGAAAATCTACTTAATAAGAAAAAAAATCGGTTGGTTCCTCCCATCACTATTTTCCAGTTCTCTTCGCGTCAGCGGCAGACAGCATCGACCAATACGGCAGGAATTACTGTAACTATGCCGTCTTTGGGATTCCTCTTGCTGTTTCTAAAAACCACCGTCTTAGCGCACACCTGTTACCCCTTCAGCTGCACCCAGAACGAGGAACTACCGGAGAGTAATTATATACACTGGTTTCCAAAATTAAAGCAACAAACCACTACTTCTCTCCCATGTGTCTTATTCACGATGTAATCATACAAACTGTCAACAGATGTCCGTACGATCGTATTCTGCACGAAAGATAGCATTCCAGTCAACGAACAACCACGCCAGCGATGACGTCAGAGCACCTATCATACGAGGTAGTGTTTGCCGGGTAGTCCAAACCCATAATCGCTGTGTACAGTCATGGACGGTGCTGTAAGGCACAGTGAAGACGCCTACCAGACATTCTGCGACGTAGGGATATAAGAAGAATGGAAGCAGGACATCGCAAACTGAAATGGCCCGAAGGCTTAACGCGAATCGTTCTGTGATCTTCGGATGTGGCGATATTTTATAGAGACCGGAACCATATCCCAAAGATCAGAGCCAGGGTCGACCACGTGAGACACGAGAAAGAGAGGAGCGTTATTTGGCTGTAAGGGGACGACGGTACCGCCTTAGTACTGCACGGCAACTGGCATCTGATCTCGCAGCATCCACTGGGCGTGTTGCTTCGAGACAAACGGTATTCAGGTTTCTGCAGAGAGGCCTTTATTGCCGGAGACCTGCTGTATGCGTACCTCTGTCGTGTGTTCACAGCAGGGAACGTCTAGAATGGAGTCATCAACATGCCACTTGGACGGTCAAACAGTGTGATGGCTCTCGATCTTTCACCACAACAATCAATATGAGATAGCCAAGGAGATGGAAACGTGGGTTCTACTACGCCAAGACTGCTTGGTAACTACAACAGGTAAACACTATTAATTAGCAAGAGTACAAAATAAGAAAGTATTTATTACTTAACTTTGTTGTAGTCCATGATCTGCTGATTGACAGTTATAGAAGACGCGACTAGACTAAGCGTCTGTAGAATTACATAATTTACAAGTCACAAATCTTGCAGTGACGAATTAATATCTCGTAATCTTGAATGTCGAATCCGGTGAATTTGAAGACTAACTATGAACTGGGCTACAAAGACTTGATGGCAGCAGTGACTGAGCTGTAGACGATGACTGACTAACATCGGCGCTGGCTGACCACTGAGCGCGACAACGAACTGTAGACTGGCACAACTGCACATCCTGCTACACGTGAAGTGGCTTCGCGGCGAGCGTAAGTACTGCGACTGGCTGTGTACTCTTTGGCTAGCACAGCCGTTCTTCTGTACCGTTTATCGAGAGAATCGCATCCGGCTGATCGATCTCTCAGGCGGCGGTGCGGTCGTATGACTGACGACATCACAGAGTGGGCCAATGTTCTTTCCACAGGTGAGTCCCGATTTGGTCTAGAGAGTGATTCTCGACGGATTCGCATCTGTAGGGAACAATTCAGGACCCAAATATTGTGGAAAGAGACCGATATTGAGGAAGTTCGATAATGGTGTGAGCAGCGATTCGAACACCTCTTCATGAACTTGTACGGTTGATTCGGCAAGATTCAACTACTGTCAAGTATCGTGACGTGATCTTGGAACCTCATGTGGGGCTGTTGCGAAGTGCCGTGGGCCAACAAGTATTGATGGACGGTAACGCTTGACCTAATAGAACACAGGTGGTCAGTATTTTATTGGAAACGGAAGAATTTGCATTCATAGCGTGGCCTGCTCGCACTCCCGATTTGAATCCCATAGAGGAAGTTTGGGATGCACTAAGGATACGGGTTGCACCACGTTAGCATCCACCAACCATTATCAAAGACTTGCGAGCAGCTCTGCAGAAAGAATGGACGTTATTGCCTCGACATGAAATTGATGACATCGTTTGCAGTATGCCCCATCGTTGTCAGACCTGTACTGTTGCCATAGGTGGTCACACTCCACACTGAACATTGTTTCTACTTTACTGTCACTTGATTATACTGTTTTGTGACAAAATAAACGCAACTTTGCAAAATCTCTGTTTGTTGCTTTAATTTTGGACACCAGTGTAAAAGTAAGGCCCATGGTGTTGTACCTTGGGACACCAAGAGCTGACTGCAGACAGCCTCCATTTCGTCTCGAGAGTTTGCCACAGTGCAAGCTTGATTTAAGTGATATTAAGATTACAGAATCTAAAAAATAGTCTGGGACAATGTAGAGAAAAGTCTCAGTGTACAGTGATAAGCAAAACGACAAATCCAATCACCTGATGCTCTAGCTGTAGCAGTGGAAAACACCCGATGATCTAGCTGCAGCAGTGTAAAACGGTAAAGATAAATCTCTTATGTGACAGTGGAATAGTTACTATTTCTTAAATTGTCAGTTCGTGTGAATGTATCTCCTCAAGTGCACCGTTGTATATATCTTCCATTTATGGCCTGACTGATAAACAGTTTCCAATGGCAATGCGGGAACAGAAGTCATTCAAATTGATGTGATGCTCGCTTCGAATTTAATGAGAATTGTGCTGAAGGTGAACATCTGCAAAACGCCAAGGATATATCACTTTTTACTGTCTGGCAGTAGCCTCTGATCCAATATTTATCAGTTGATACCGGAATTCGTCGTTCGGTGTAGCAAATGCCAACATATGCAAAGTAGTAGATGGTAGCGCTGTGTTATTACCAGTGTATTGATTCACTGTACTGTGATTGGAGGTGAGTGGCCATGCGTGAAGGGCTTTCACGAATACAGTGCTACTGTAATGCGGTTTCACGAAACAGTGTTACGTCCACGCATCATTCCTGCCACGGAAAGTTATCTGTATGAAACGAAATTGTCAGCACTGCATAGTGCTGTCTCCCCGCACCCTTCCTCATTGCACCGCTGCCGTCGCGGCTGAAATGCATTTATTTATTTATTTTTATTTTTTACTTTAGCTACAGCAACGTGTTGCGCATGGAACAAATGGATTATCAGTATAGCCGCCGCAGGGAGTGGCATGTTACGGAGGAAAATCTCACGCGGTGCTGACATTTCAGCTAATGCAACTTTGTGACTACTTACAGTGGTGGAAACGACACACAAAATTAACCAGGTTTCGCGGATCCGCATAAAAGTCATGTTCATGTTCACACGTTACACTTGGCTGCAACAATGAACATGAAATTAAAACCACAGCTTAAGGTGAGCCGGAGGTGCCTATGCTGCCCATGTTAAAATCACTAAGTTTGAGGAACATTTATGAATAAACTACCAAATAGGAAAAAATTTGAATTTTTTTACATATAGAGTGATTTAGTATTGCAGTTATGACAGAGGGATTTTGGAGTATCTTTTCTAGTTTCCTTCCAATTTTTTTTATTAATCACCCAATTTTTTTTACAAATAATTGCTTTATAATTAAACTGAAATGAAACTACTGAACATATTGCCAAATGGCTGTGTTACAATGTAAGTTTGAACACTAGGAGTGCTGTATAAAAATGCATCTCTCTAGCTTGAGTGGATTTTGAGAAAATGTTTCTTATATTAGAAAAATTCTGATTTACGGGAATGGCTATCAAAGTTTCTCAATACATTCCTACACTATAGGATGTATTATCAGGGTCTTCTTCTTCATACTCCAAAAGCTTCCTCTTCTGTCTTCTTTTCTGGCCTGTTGTTCCATCATACTTCATATGCCTTTCTCTTCTTTCTGCTCCTCTGATCCTTTCTCTGTCAATATTTCTTAGTGCTCGTACAGTGTTCACCCCAGCTGTAAATCCTAATGCCTTCAGAACTTCTCACTTCACACTGTTCCCTTGGTTGTAGGTTGCTACTTCATCATAAATGCCAAAGTGCAGTGTTTTTATGCTTACAAACACCCTTTTAGGAATCACTTTCCAAATCAAATTGTTTACGCTCTCATTAGGATTCTGTGTCTTTCCGTGTAGACATTTGTATAACAATTCTCGCTGTGCTAAGTCATGAAAAATTGGTTTTACTGCATTTATCACAGCTGCTGGCAAACCATGTTTGTGATCATAGTCCTTTTTGCATTATATTTGCACCAGGAATCTTTTGGGCACAGGCTGTGTTGAGGGTATTCATTGGAAGAGGCAGTATGAAGGAACAATGCCCACACTGCTTTTCGTATGTCACTAACATACTAGTATTTTCCATTATAGCATACCCATAGTATCTCTGTAGACGTTCAATCACCTCATCAGTAAGCCTGCCTCTCCCTCCTATTGTCTTTCCATCATTGAGCTTACTTGAACCCAAAGTTTGTTTGAGCCTTTCAAGCCATGCACCCATAAGCTTTTGCACATGCCCAATGCATTCCAACTTTTCAATTACAAATTCATTTCCATATGGTTTCAGTTTCCCTATAGTCTTGAAACCTTTGGAGTCACCCTCCCCAAGGTAGTATTTGTACCTAACGTTGTATCTGGGAACTGAACGTTCAAAAATTTGTTTCACTCCATTAACTTCCATTGCTCCACTTGATCCACTAAAATTTGCTTCACAGGTTCCACTGTGCTCCCCTTTGATTTTATTTTTGCACCTACGATGTTTTGATAATATTGCAACATCTATCACTTTTGCACTATCACCACAAGTAGCAGTTACAACACCATTCAGGGATTTATGACCCCTCTTTTGCCAGGCACCATCTAATGCCACTACCAAATCCCTAGAACCACCGTTCATTTCTACAGATTCATCCACTGCTTCCTTCGTGGTTTTCAAAGCCACATCTTCAACAGAGGATCGTACCAGTTCACAGTAGTACACAAATTTGCTTGGAGGCGATGGCAAGTTTATAATATCACAAAACGGTTTACCAGCAGCAGACCCTTTTCCAATGGATCGAAGGGCATACACAAGTCGAACATTCACATCAAACACTCTAGATCGTCCATTTTCACCAAAGAGACTGGCATGTGAATTACAGAAAGTCACTTGATACTTGCAACATGCACAGATTATCTTCATCTCAGAAGCTAAACCAAAGTGATTTGTTATCACTAGTCCCACTCCTACATTTGAACACATTTGGCACAGAACACTTTCTTTCAGCACAGAAGATAATAATCCAATATTCAGTACTTCGTTAATATCATCACTGTCACTAACATATTCACGAAATCTGTCACTTCCACCAGTCAGCTTATTGCTAGAAGGTGTCACAGGGCTATGTTGTTTAGCAGAAGAACACACTGTTTCAGTAATTATAGTATCGCTACTTAGTATTAGTGTTACTTTTCTTTTCCCTACGTTCTTCCTCTTCTTATATACACGGTTATTAAAACTGGCATCGTAACCAGAACAACGCTTTACACAAGAAGTATAATACTACCAACAACAGGCGCAACACTGAACTAATTCGAAACGGTAAACAGCAAAGAGACGATGTTCCGCGCTCTTAGCGCTTCATTTGTCACAGAAAAACAATGTAGCCAACCCTTGCACACTCGCTGTATGCGTAACATAAGGCGCTGTATGCGTAACAGGCCGAGAAAATCCCAAGCACTTCGCCAGGAAGGCGTGGGGGAAATTGGTAATAACCCCACTTCTAGGGCGAGAACAATAATTCAAAGTTTGCATTAAAGAGGAATGTTCCAATTAATTTTCGGTAGCAAAAAAAAATTGTAATCTTTTGTATTTGACCACCTCCGGCTCCCCTTAAGGTCAAACAATAAGCGGGTCATTGCGTAGTGGCTACTGCAGCAATGTTAAGATCGTACTGACTGGCAGCCTGGTAAAATAGTTTTGGACAGACATAGCAGGTACAAAATTTTGTGCCAGATCTCATACTCTTAGGTAAAAACTGTTTCAAGGACCGGAATCAGTTGGTTTTGACAGTAAAACGAGAGAGAGGGAGCACTCCATAACAGCAGCATTACGGACACCAGACATTAGCCAATGTACAAATCAGTATAATATTCAAACTTATCTTTTAAACTGACGAGAAAGTAAATTAAATGAATGTACAAAAGAAAGTTAAAATTTTTACATTCATTCATGATTCATTTGATTGGTCGCGTTGGTTCTTTCAAAGATTCAGTGGGAGAATGGAGACGCGACGGGCTTTGTTTAAGCAATTAAAAGCGCACTCACGTGCGTGTTCCGACGTAGTTTATGACCATTGTTTTGACTCAAAAATGGTTCAAATGGCTCTGAGCACTATGGGACTTAACTGCTGAGGTCATCAGTCCCCTAGAACTTAGAACTACTTAAACCTAACTAACCTAAGGACATCACACACATCCATGCCCGAGGCAGGATTAGAGCCTGCGACCGTAGCGGTCG
Source organism: Schistocerca gregaria (assembly GCF_023897955.1). Taxonomy (NCBI): domain Eukaryota; kingdom Metazoa; phylum Arthropoda; class Insecta; order Orthoptera; family Acrididae; genus Schistocerca; species Schistocerca gregaria. Next base: position 364,312,593 of record NC_064920.1, read on the forward strand.
CGCGGTTCCAGGCTGAAGCGCCTAGAACCGCTCGGCCACTCCGGCCGGCACCATTGTTTTGCTATATTACATTCCAAATGCTGTCGATTCTAATAGAACATATTCAACATATAATAACCATTCCCAGCTTCCGTAAATAATATAGGGTGTGAAACCAGACGATTTTTCTTAATAAAGCGATATTCAAAAGTGCGTCGTTTTGAACTTGTACTGGGATGAAGGAAACTGTACACAGAAGTAAAACTGCTCGAACGACTTCATTGTATAAGGAGTGTGAAATTTAGAGCACCATCTTAGCGATGGCACTTCACGCAATTGTGCTATAAACTATTTTCTTTGCACTAAATTTTTATAATTAAGTATACCGAAAATTGCAGATATATTTATAAGTGTTATTTAAATTTGTAGCTACCGTAGTCTGCTCTAATTATGGGTGAAAATGTGAGAGGACGCCGGAAATGTGAACTTAGAAAATGTGTTCGCAAATAAATTACAAACTGGAGACAGAGAATTCAACTTCAAGTCCCAGTTCTGTTATCAGGAAGCCTATCATTCCACACTGCCGTGGAAAAACACTGTTATGAATTTTAATGAAAAATAGTGGAGAGCGTGAAGAATTAGTATAATTCTAAATCTAAATATCTTCGATTTTAAAAAAATGAACAAAACTGTGAAGTACATTAGAAATAAAAAATAATTACGTTATTAATAAATCAGTTATATCAGCATGATGCTTCATAAGTGTACAATCACGCCGGCCTGAGTGGCCGTACGGTTCTAGGCGCTACAGTCTGGAGCCGAGGGACCGCTACGGTCGCAGGTTCTAATCCTGACTCTGGGCATGGATGTGTGTGATGTCCTTAGGTTAGTTAGGTTTAATTAGTTCTAAGTTCTAAGCGACTGATGACCTCATTAGTTAAGTCACATAGTGCTCAGAGCCATTTGAACCATTTTGAATTTTAAAGCCCGAAACTAAGTAAACAAATTTCACAGAAGATGTAATGTGACTTCGGTAGGTTATTGTTCCAGTGGTTAGAATAACAGCTGAAACAAAACCATCTAAGCTCTGCGTGATGGGCAATGGCTTTTGTATAGAGAACGGTGCATCTGCAGACACTGTATTACTGATAAGTAATGTTTATGTTCTCGTCGTCTAAGACATCAGAAAATTAGGACCAGCTCTTGTGACACACCTGGATAAAAAGCTTTCTGCTCTGCGTCGGAACACTTCGAGAAATTTCTTCAGGGGGCGTCTGCTTTCTAGATACAATGCAGTGACGTATTACAATCTGTATCATTTTCTCTAATCTTTACGGGATCTGTAACACACGAAACCGAACTTTTTCTGCTAATTATGGCTCGACGATACACGCGTTTATACTACTGCGTGCTCCGATTCAGCCTATTACACCATAAAAACTATTAGTCCGTTCGAATTCCGCCGGCATTATCTCGTACAACATGCAGTACCATATAATAAACTAAATCTGCGAACATATGTTTAATAAGAAATTAAATTTATTCTGTATTTCATCCTAATGAGTATTTTTGTGTAGTTCCAATGCTCCCCCAATTATGTTATGTTTAAATAATGCTAAACCTTCTTTAAAATAACAATAAAACTGGATTGCTGTATTTGGAAACTGGGCCCAATCGTGCGTCCAGCCGCGTGCGCAGCGCTGCTTCTCGGCGCCCCTGCCGCCACAGAATGCGAAGGCACAAATTCAACCCCATGTTGTTTCATGACACAAGAAAGAGGACGGGATTTTCAGTCCCGTCGGGCAGGAAAGTGTTACATCGCAGGCGAAGCAAGGACACGGAAGCAGCAGCGTAGCGCGGGCAGCGTACTCACCGCGTTGGACGTGTTGATGTCGACCCCGTTGTCGAGGTGTTCGAGGACTCGTTCGAGTTGACCAGCTCGGGCTGCGCGCAGGAACGCCGCGCTGGGATCCGCCTGCAACACACAGAAACGCCGCCACGTCACTCACTGCTCACGCACTCTTATGGCGCGTACTCATTCCGTCCGCGTTCCATCTGCGGTCTGTGTCCAGGACACGAAGATACTTTGTCGTCCAGAAACACTGACGTGTGTGCTACGTTCCGAAAGACGAAAGATTCCAAAACTTAAAACAATCTAGAAATAAGACAAGGGTTTGGAAAAAAATTGTACAACAAATTAATGCTTATCACTACAAAGTTTGTTTCACAGTAGCTGTACCGGTTTTGACTGCTTACTCATTTTTACGAGGCGTGTTTTTTAAGTAAGGTCCGTTTGAACATAAGTACACAACGAAAGGTTATTTAAAAAAAAATTATTTTCAGAAAGTACATACTTAATTATTATTCGACATAGTTGCCATGTTTGTACAAACACCTATCATACTTCTCAACCAATTTTAAAATACCCTCTTCATAAAGACTTCCCACCTGCTCCGATAACCAAGAGTTCACAGCCGTTTTCACGTCGACGTCATTATCATTCTAACGATTGCCACTGAGGTGGTTTGAGGAGGAGGAACAGATGGTAATCACTCGGTGCAAGATGAGGACTGTAGGGTGGATCGTCTAAAACTTCCCAGCCAAAACTGTACAATAAATAGCGGGTCTCACCAGCAGTCTGAGGTCTTGCATTGTCATGGGGAAGGACAATTCCCTTTGTCAGCATGCAGCGTCTTTTGTTCTGAATCGTTCTGCGTAGCTTTCTCAGGGTTTGGCACTATGCTTCTGCATTGATAGTGGTTCCTTGTTGCATGAAGTCGACCAACAAAACACCATGCCTATCCCAAAACGGCGACGCCACGATTTTGCGCTGGGACAGAGTCTGTTTGGCCTTCTCCTTTACAGGCGAGCGTGTGTGTCTCCATTCCATGCTCTGTTGCTTCGATTCGGGCGTGATATGCGAAACCCATGTTTCGTCTGCAGTTACGATCTGACTCAAAAAGCCGTCACCTTCTTCCTGATAACGAGTAAAGAATTTCATCGCACACTCAAATCTTTGGTTTTTGTGTTCCTCTGTCAAGAGTTTTGGGACCCAACGGGAGCACAGTTTCCTAAACTTTAGGTGTTCAGAAACAATGTCAGGAAATTCGTTTGAGAGACCTGTTTTTGTGAGGCGCGTGTTCTCATGATTCCTCGCTTCAACTGAAGCCACCAAATCGTCTGTAATCAAAGGAGGGCGACCGGGGCGGTCCTCATCATGGACGTTGTCGCGGCCATCTTTGAATTCTCGTACCTACTTAGGCACTCTGCTTTCACTCATAACAGTATCACCGTACATTTCGCAAATTTGTAGATGAATTTCTGCAGCACACAGATTTCTTGCTGACAAAAACCGTATCACTGAGCGAACCTCACACGCGGCGGGCGAGTTGATAGTCTTAAGCATTTTGAAAGCACAGAACAGAACAGGTTAGCTACAGAGCTGAAACTGATCACAGTAGTTCCCGGGTATGCCGCTACACGACGCACGCGCTCCATGAAGCGCGGCCTTATATTGTTTGCACGACGACACATGTGCTATGGAGGTGGGACATACTATGCATCATATCTTGATGAAGTAGTTAGTATTAGTATGGTTATACTTAGATTCTAAATATCCACGGCGTTACGTAGTTTCTAGACCCACAGCAATTTTGGCATGATAGAGGTTTTGTAATTGACAAACACGTGAACCGATATGGGGCTTGCACAATATGCAAGTAACCTTCATATGGACATTCATTTCCTCCTCGTTAAGAATGCGAATGAAGTTAAGACAGAAAGTGGTTAATACTGTTACGGAGTCCCTCCACCACGCTCCGCGTAGCAGAGTATATATGTAACTGTAGAACAGTATTCTTCCTGAAAGCAACAAAACAGTGAAGAAATTTTCAAAAATTGTCGAGAAAGTACTCAAGAGTGATTAGCCATCTCAGCAGTAATGGGATACTTCGTAAATCAGAGTTTGGATTTCAAAAGCCCTTTTCGACTGAGACAGCAATATACAATTTCACTGCCGACATAATAGAGTCCTTAAATAGTAAAATGTCAAAAATAGGAATTTTCTGTGACTTATCCAAACCGTTTGATTGTGCGAACCATGACATTATGTTACAGAAAATACAATTCTATGGTATAAATGGAACAGCGTATTAGTGGTTTAAGTCATACATACAGAACAGGAAGCAAAAAATTTATTTATATGGTTTAAGCGATTTAAAGAAGTTTCCAATAGCATCTAACTGGGATGAATTCACATTAGGTGTTCCTCAGGGTTCGATCATGGGTCCCCTTCTGTTCTTGATATATGTGAATAACCTCCCTTCTTATCTGAAACAAGGAGCTAACCTGACAGTGTTTTCTGATGATATAAGTATCATTATTAACCCAGTAAAAGGAAGTCCAATAGAAAATGATACAAATAATGTGTTTGGAAAACTTATTCACTGGTTTTCTGCGAATGGACTTGCTCTGAACTTTGGAAAGGAAAGAAAGAAAGAAAAACAGAGTACATCCAGTTTTCTACTGCCAGGAGTACAGTTCCTTCAAAAAATATAACACATCAGCAGAAGTCTGTAGCCAGGGTAGAGCATGCTAAGCTTTTGGGTGTACATATAATTGAGAATCTTACTTGGAAAATTTACATTTTGGATCTGCTAAAGCGACTAGGTTCAGCAACTTTTGCAACCAGAATAATTGCTAATTTTGAGGACACAGAAATTAGCAAGCTATCATACTTTCACTCTCTGAAGTCATATGGAATAATATTTTGGGTTAAATCAACACTTAGGCAAAAAGTATTCACTGCTCAAAAGAACGTGGTTAGAATAATGTGTGGGACCCATAGTCGTCCATCTTGTAGGTATCTCTTTAAAAGTTCACAACAACATGGACCAGTTTAAAAACAACAGTGACATTCATGATAGCCCGTCATTGTGACCGAGAGGTTCTAGGCGCTTCAGTCGGGCACCGCGCTGCAGCAACAGTCGCAGGTTCGAATCCTGCCTCGGGAAAGGATGTGTGTGATGTCCTTAGGTTAGTTAGGTTTAAGTAGTTCTAAGTCTAGGGGACTGATGACCTCAGATGTTAAGTCCTATAGTGCTCAGAGCCATTTGAACTATTTTGAACATTCATGATTATAATAGCAGAAGAAATAAAGACTTACAGTATCCTCTACTTATCTTAGGCACAGAAAGGGGTAAACTATACCGCTGTAAAACTTTTCGATAAACCACCAGACGAAATAAAGTGTCCAACAGGCAGCAGTAACAGTTTAAAAAATAAATTGATATCATATCTCCTTGACATAGATGAATTGTTGAATAATAGTGATAAATAAACCTATAGGTATAATATATGCATTTTGTGCCGCGTAAGGGAATGGAGTACGTAATAAAAAATTTAAGCTTTTTCATGTGTGCATTTCTTATGCACTTGACACTTCACATCATAACAGTTACCGTGAGATTGATAAATGGAACTCGTAACTAATTAACTAACGCCTTTACAACATGACGCCATTCCATACGTGGTCGGTATACTCACTGTGTAACAACGCTGTCAGTGCAGTTCCGTCGATCTCAGAGTCCCGGGCGTGATGTGGAAAACAATGGGAGGTAATGCACGTGGGCTGCGAAGTAACTTCCCCGAAGGCGTCAGGCTGTCAACCTACTGTCGCCCACGGCGCAACCCTGCGGTCGCAGTCGAATCAGACGTGTCAGCAGGGAGAGCAAACATGGACGCCAGTCCCCCCCCCCCCCCCCCCCCCCGAGACCGAAGGCTCTCCAGCTGATGATTCACGGTCCGCAGACTCTGCCAGAAAAGCTGCGGCGGACCGCGGAGGGTCTGTTGGTCGCCAATTAACGCCGCGGTGGCTGCCCCATTGTGGACGCTTCCGGCACGTGCCGCCGCTACAAAGCCCGTCAACAAAGCACTGGCAGGACCACACGCCGATCCGACCCTGCCACTCGAATGTGTCTCCGCAGCGCAGCTTCCACCATCTGTCCCCATCACTCGTTCTACAGCTAATGAGCCTCTCGCGGAAGCGACGTAATATTTCTGGCTTCACAGCCACCATATTCAAGTATAAGAAGCTCTTCTTGAGCCGTTGAGAAGGCGGCAGTGGGAAGATGACGTAATGTGGTGTGAGGTACTGACAACAGATGGTTTGTTCGGTATGGGTATCGTGAGAAAGACTGCATAAATCACGGTCCTTTTCCGCGATTGGCTGCTGCATTCGGAAGTTGTGCGCCAAAATGCTGATCTTCTGTTATTAACCGATTCGGGACGGAGCGCGTTTCCCCAAAGCGGAGTAATTCGGCAGTGGTTTACGGGTTCCGTATCTCTTAGGTTTCTTTCGTCGCTTTTAAAATCTACAGTTTTTGACGTATCAGTGTCATTTTTTTGTAAGTGAAGCTTGAAATACGCTATTTACTGGCATACTATTTTTATTATTCTATATCGAGCACTTCGTGACTTGGCAGTAGTGTTAAAATAGAAAAAAAAATGAAAAGTTTCATTTTTTTACTCCTTTTTTAGAACTGAATTAGACATATTAAAATCAGTTGTACCAGTCTTTAAACTTTTAGCTTTAAAACGACATATACAATACAGTTTTATCTCTTATGGGATGTCCGTGTGAAGAAAAATAAAAAGCTCATTTTGAAGGATGAAAAATTTGATTTATGTCAATAAACTACAAAATTACATAAAATTTGCATAAAACAAACTTTACAACTTTGGCATATCGATTTTTCGATAGGCAACCATATTTTACAAGTCCTTTCGGTACTTTGATACTTTGTGATACCTGTTGAAGCACTCAGGCACATGAAGAGAAGGGTTGGACGGACAAATTTCGCAAAAAAAGGGGGACCGCTTTCGCCTTCCTGGCTTAGAGCGATCACTGCAAACGACACAGTCACCCATTCTTGCGATAGCATGGTACAGGCCGTTCATCCTGTTCGTGCTACATTGGTTTCATGAGCGTGAAAGTGAACTCAAGTTCGTTTCTTGACCAACAAATTCGCGTGAACTGAGCTCGACTGAACACATCTGAAAAGCTTTTGGGCACCAGCTCTGCGCCTACAGAATAATGAAGCCAGTAAGATACAGCCATTGGATGACACGCAGTTTCTGTAAGTGAGCACTGGGTCCGCATACCTCCATACCACGCAGAATCGCCGCTGTATTGCGTTTCGAAAGTGGACCAACACACCATTAAGCAGCTCACTCGTGTATGTTCCGCAAGCTGGTGTCACAGGGTTTACAGCACTCCAATCCTATGCATAAGTAGTTGGATTGACGCTAGTTTTCCGCAGTTTCATTAAATCATTTAATGATGTCAAAACATAAAAAGGTCGTAGCCGACTTACTTCCCCATCTTGAACAACTGAAACTTGTGTTGGTAGTCGTCGACGAGGTTTTACAATTAATCTCAATTTTTCCCCCTTCATTCCATCGGCCGACCTAAACCACCGTTGTACTGCAGTGTTGAAGATGGGTGTTATAATTGCTCTTATGGACATAAACGTCGGTTTTCACACTAGGAACCGGTTCTTCCCGTTTCGGGACCTTGTCAGTTGTTCTCACGAAGTTAATTTACCGAAGTCTCGATGGAGCTACCGAGGTAAATTCCGTGACGGTACCGGTAAATCGAAAGCGGGTCCTCCGCTTGGCACCAAAGACTGATCAGTCGCGAGGCGGACACGAAGAGACCACTTGTGGACACACTTCAGATCTCGCATTACATCTCCCAAGTCCGCATCTGTCCCGATGTCATTAACGAACAGTTCTTACACATACTGAAACATCCCCTTCGAAAAATTAAGCATGACTGTGCTGATGATCTTCTACGTTATTTGATTTTCTGGCAGCTGAGTAAAACTGAACGTACTCAAACAGTTTTCCCTTTCGTATTCTGATCATCACTAAACTGACACACAGTATTTTAACGCTACGCAATCTGACTTTCAATGATCACTACAAAGAAATGGCCCTGACTAACAATTACCTATACCTTTCATGAATCACTTACCTAACAAAAATCCTCGTTACTCGAACTATTGCGATACAGCGAGCGCCAATACTGCCAGCTGAATAAAAGATTCTAACTACTGAAGGCACTAACTACTGATGGGCTTAGTTAGCAAATAAAAGGTTTTGATAGAGAACAAACAATGTATTTACCTTAATATGTTCAAATATCAATTCATGCATCCATCTTTACAAGTTTCCTTTTTCTGGCGAACACACATTTAGATCGTCCGCTTACAGTAGCTTCTCAAAACTCTGGCATCTCTCTCTCCATCCACCACTGCTGGCGGCTCACTTCCGTCTGCCCAAGGCTACGCGCTGTTCACATCCAACTGCCCAACACTACACAAGCGAATATTCCAACAATGAGTCCAGCCAGCCACAGACTGCACACAGCGCAGTCAGCGATTTTCATACACTGCGCTACGTGGCGTTACCAACATAAGAACCTAAGCAGCCTACTTACAATATGTATTAGCTATTTATGTTTTCACTATATTCTACTGCACACGCCATTCACAAGATCTCTCTATATCTCTTGAATTGCCAGTGACTAAAAATAAAGATGACAACATTTCTGGAGTCTTCTAGAACACACAAATGACCGCTAATTTTTTTTATGCTCGCTGACTCTTCTCTGATTACAGTTACAAGAGCAATCAAGTCTAGAAGCGGCACCGTCTGTCGCTTGGAGACGCTTCCCGCTGCCGAAACGAGTTCCTTATTTGGGGGTGTTCTTCCGCCAGGAACGGCGCCATGGCCCCCGCGCCACAGAGTCCCGTTGTGTGCAAATGTGGGCTCACCGCTCGCCAAGGACACTCCTTACTTGGACGCCGTTCGAGACCCGGCTGGGCAACGCGTTCTTTTGCAGCATACGAAACAAGCTGTCCACTTTAAAATGTTGCACAAATGTTTCCAAAATAAATAAATAGATTCAGTACTTCTAGCTATTTGAGCCGAAGTTTCTTCTTTCTCAGGCGCGCCAGTCAATAAATCTAAGAATATTACTGTAGAAACAATATTGCGGTTTGAGTACACTCTACTTTTCCTGCAGTGCCGAAACGAAAAACCACCAGTATTGCCACATTCATTATGTTGTTCGTTCGTCATGGCATTCTTTTAAGGCTAGGCAATACTCTGCGGTCCTTTGACGAACACTCGCCAATCGATAGGCAAAAAGCGACATCACATCGCATACAAAGCAAAGACACTTCGAATGTCATAATTTTAAGAGTAGGGCTAAATGACATACATCTACATATATACTCCGCTAGCCAACAAGCGGTGTGTGGCGGAGGGCACAATTCGCGCCAAAGTCATATTCCCCCCCACCTGTTCCATTCGCGCCTCAGTACGAGCTCTAATTTCGCTTATCTGTAAATGGTGATCATTGCGCGATTTTAAAGTTGGTGGTAATAATATATGCTCTACCTCCTCGGTGAAGATCGGATTTCGGAATTTAGTGAGCAGCCCCTTCCGTTTAGCGGAATCTGCAAGTGCAAGTGCAAGTGCAAGTGTGTCCCACTTCAAACTTTCTATGAGATTTGTAACGCTCTCGCGATGTACTCTGAACCGAGATTTGGATTAAACCTGAAATAGAAAGGTCAGAAATATTTAACGAGCAATGGAACGTATATGGAAAAGGCAGGTTTGACGTCATAGGCCGGGGAGTGTTCTATCGAGGCAAAATTGAGCCTGACTACAAAGTTATCCAGATGCGAATGATTGCCCTATGTGGACACAAAGTAATCACTAAATGTTTTTGCCGGCCATCCGATTCTGCCGTAACAATTGTAAAATCATTCAAAGAAAGTCTACGCTCAGTCGCGCGGAAATAGCCCGGTCATGCAATATTAGCTGCAGATGAGTTTAACCGACCGAATAGAAACACAATTGAACGTGTATGTATTCACTGCATATATTTTGCAGCATGTCTCAACACAGTCTCTGAAAACTGTCTTCTGCGTGTAGTTCGACAATCCACAAATAAAGTAAATATTTTGACTTAGTAGCTACAAACAGGCCTGATGTTATCGACAGTCTCAGCGTACAGACAGGTATTAGTGATCATGATGTCGTCGTAACATCTAAAGTTAACAAATCCATCAAGAAGGCTCAGAGAGTTCTTACACTGGAAAGAGCAAATACGCAGTCGTTAGCATCCTACTTAGACAGTGTATATCTAATATAACTGAGGTAGATGTATTATGGGCAACGTTTAAACATTGTAAATCAAGCTCTAGAGAAGTACGTGCCGAGTTAATCCAAGTACAGAAAAAAACCCATCGGGGTTTAGTGACAAAATTCAGTAAAAGATGAAATAGAGATTTCTGTAATGACGATCCAAACAAGAATGCAGAAGTGTGGACAGCTAAAAGTTAGTGGAAATACGTGCATCTATAAAAAGATAGAGGCGCGATGTATACAACTGCTGCTATCATTCGTTAGCGGAAGATCTTGCCGAGCACCCGAGAAAATTCTGCTTCTACGTGAAATCGCTAAGTGGGTCGAAGAGTTTTATCCAGTCACTCGTCAACCAGTCTGGTGTGGCAATAGAACACAGTAAAAGAAAGCTGAGTTTTAAATTCCAAGTTTAAAAAAATCGTGCACACATGATCATCTCACAGGCTTACCATCGTTTGACCGTCGCACAGACGCCACAGACTTCCATATGGTAGACATAGAAATAGGCATCCCTACATTAAAAGAACTGATTCGAAAAATTTCAGACCAATATCCTTAACATCGGATTGTTGCAGAATTCTTGAGCGTATTCTGAGTTCGAGTATAATAAATTTATTCGAGACAGGAAAGAGTCTGTCTACTAATGAGCGCCTAGTTATTTAGAAAGCATCGCTCGTGCGAAACCCAGCTTGCTCTTTTCTCGCACTATATCCTGCGAACCATGGATGGGCAACAGCCAGATTCCCATATTTTTAAATTTCCGGTATGCGCGTAACTCGGTGCCACACTGCAAACTGTTAACGCCTACGGAATATGTTCTTAGATAGGTGAATAGCTCGCAGACTTTCAGGTAATACAGCTCAGGAAGATGCCCTGAAATGTGACTGTACATCAGAGACAAGGGCATCGTCAGGCGTGCCGCAGGTAAGTGTGATGCGGCCGTACGAATATAGTATTAGTGATGTGTAGCATAACACAGTCACATACATTAAATATACAGGCGTCAGGTTACAAAGAGATATAAAATGGAACGAACACATAAGGTCGGTTGTAGGAAAAGCGAGTGGTCGACTTCACCTTATTTTAAAAGTTCTAGGAAAGTGTAGTTCATCAAGGCGGCCGCCTATAGAATATTCATGTGACCCATTCTTGAGCACTGTTTGAGGGCTTCGGACTTCAGCATCGGATTAAAGGAACGCATCGAAGCAATTCAGAAGCGTGCTGTTGCATTTGTTAGAGGTGGGTTCGATCAACACACGACTGTTAAAAATGCTCCGTGAACTGTGATGAGAATTCACGAAACGCTATTGAGAAAATTCAAAGAACCGGCATTTGCCACTGACTGTAGAATGATTTACTGCCGACAACACACTGTATATCTCGTGTTAAGGACCTAGAAAAAAAAAAAAAAAAAAAAAGGGGAATTAGGCCCTTTACAGAGGCAAATCATCAATGGTTTTTCGCTCGCTTCTTTCGCGAGTGAAACAGAAAAGGAAATGACTGGTAGTGCTACAAAGTGTGTTCTATCATTTGCGGGACGGTGACTTGTGGGCTCTGTATGCAGGTGTACACAGACATAGGCTGGCGAGGCGGGGTTACCAGTTCGATTCGCATCTCCTGCAGTAACTCAAGATTTGTAATTACTGATAACTTCCGCGACTTGGATTTATTCATTTACGAAAAACTAGATTTTTTTAGAAAATTGTATGTATTTATAAATTGGAGCTCTCCGCTGAAGCAGGCAGTTCAGATCGAAGCGTGCTTAACAAACTTGCTTTCAGCGTGAGGTATCGTCGACGACCCTGCTCTCATAACTGGTACTTGCTTCCGGTTTCCATGTAACAGTATGATAAACAGCAGTTTAGTTCAACAGCGTAATTTCCTCTGTAATGAAGGAAACAAACAATGAAAAAATTGTAATCAAAAACAGGCAATAAAATTGCGTGAACAGGACAATGCTTTATGTTTCTTTGGCAGTTACTTTGTCGTTGCCTGAATGTAAATGTGTACTCGTGCGACCGTCTGGTGTTGAACCAACCTTAAATTCATTTGTCATGTTACATGTGGCCGGCCGCGGTGGCCGAGCGGTACTAGGCGCTACAGTCTGGAACCGCGCGACCGCTACGGTCGCAGGTTCGAATCCTGCCTCGGGCATGGATGTGTGTGATGTCCTTAGGTTAGTTAGGTTTAAGTACTTCTAAGTTCTAGGGAACTGACGACCTCAAAAGTTAAGTCCCATAGTGCCCAGAGCCATTTGAACCATTTGTTACATGTGCTTTATGTTCGCATTCATGGTGTACGCTGCGTGTCAAACGTCTAGGGTCGCTGGCTCAGCTATTTACTTTGTAGGTTGTCAGGCAACTACAATTTTCCTGAGCTGTTATTTTAGCATTCTCTTTACTACTTTAGCCAATTATTATGGGGTTCTGGAGCACGTGGCATATTTCAAGTTTATGATTTCGGCAGATGTGGATGAACGTGAACTAAAATGAGAATGAGTTTGAGCCTATGTGAATTTGCATTTTACTGCTTTTTAAGTTTACAGGTTTTAAGCACATTCGTCTTAAATAATTTTGTAAACGGTGTTGTTTACCTTACTCCACCCCACCTCCTCTCACTTTCACTCACACTCATCCTTACTCTCTCTCTCTCTCTCTCTCTCTCTCTCTCTCTCTCTCTCACACACACACACACACACACACACACACACACACACACACACACACACACACACACCCTTTAAAAGAACGACCAACACACATTAACTGTTGCCCTGTGTCAGATGTCACCATTCTTTTCCCAGTCACAAAGGTGGTTAATTTTACCTTCTCAATATGTTTTCCCCACATCTATGCAGCCAGCCTTCGAGTACTGAAGTTAGAATACAGTTTCTACGATTCACATTATGATGAGTTCCGAAGACAAAGTATTTGATACCTGAATTCGCTATGATCTACGAATTACATTCTAATGTATTTCGGGGATACCCACCTATCCGTGCATGTGGTGGGAATCGAACTCACGTCCCCCGCTTTACGAGACAGCAACGCTAATGCCAGACAAAGGAAGTCGTCTACGAGAATGGTTCTGAACCATCATGCCTGTCATTCATTCAAGTGTAGATTCTGCCGGATAAGATATGGGAAGACCGCTAAAAACATTCAGCAGCCTAGATGGCATAAAATATTTTTTTTTTATTTTAAGACAACCGGTTTCGACAGCACATTATAAAAGATTTGTCAGATCTAAAATACTTTTGATATACCTTTTATAATGTGCTGATTTCTACCCACTTGACAACTTGGCGTGTGGTTCAACTTAAAATGTACACGTTTCGCAACAAAACGAATTTTAAGACTGAAGATGACAGCAAAAACTATCGAAACCGGTTTTCTTAAATAAAGAAATATTTTATGCCGTCTAGGCCGTTGAATGTTTTTTAGCAAGTAAATCAGATTGCTCCTTCAATATTCACAAAATGAGAAAATTCTATCGTATGAGAAGATGGGAGGTCGGAGAAGGACGTCAAACTCAAACACACCAGGATTGCACGCTACGATCCTAATTCCTTCCACTTAACTTAGTTTACGTATGACGAGCGATATTGTGTCGGGCGCTGCATATGACGCATCCTTGGGCAAGGTCAAACTGCACGATGTGCAGTAACTGGCCGCAGCCTGCGAACCATGAGGCTCTTGGGGGAGAGGTCAGAGGCTCAACTCGGGACACTTGTGCACAGCACCTAGGCCAGGAACCCAACTGCAGCGCTTGTCATATTGCTGATGGCTAAACACTGAGACGTCACGAAACTAACAGTATGGTTCTGTAACTGTGATAAACGGTTTGTGGCCGAATTATGCCATTTCAGATGTATAACCAGATTAAAGAAAAACAAAACCACCAGTAATTCCCCATCTCGTAAGTTGTTTATAGGAAAACGTGATTCAGATGTACAAGTTTAAATGTTTGCTACCATAGCTGTCAGGTGTGACTAGGGTATAGAGGTAAATGGACCAGGATACCAGAACAGAGGAGAACAAAATTTTCCCTCTGCGAAGGAGTGTGCGTTGATATGGAACTACCTACCAGATTAAAACTGTGTGCCAGACCGAGGCTCGAGCTGGGGACCTTAGCCTTTCGCGGCAAAGTGCTCTACTGACTGAGGTACCAAACACAACTCACGCCCCGTCCTCACAGCTTTACTCCGGTTAGTACCTCACCTTCTTCCTCCCAAACCTCACAGAAACTCTCCTGCGAAACGTGGAAGACTAGAACTCCTGGAAGAAATGACACACGACTTAGCCGCAGCCTGGAGGATGCTTCAAGAATGAAATTTTCCCTTTGTAACGAAGAGTGCGCTAATATGAAACTTCCTGGAAGATTAAAGTTGTGTGCTGGATCGAAACTCGAACTCGGCACCTTCGCCTTTCGCACATAAGTGCTCTATCGACTGAGCTATTCACGCAGACTCACGACCCCTTCTCACAACTTTATTTCAGCTAGTACCTCATTCCCTATCTTCCAAACTTCAGACTAGCACTCCTGGAAGAAAGGATACATGGTTTAGCTGCAGCCTGGAGGATGTTTCCAGAACGAAATTTTCCCTCTGCAAGGGAGAGTGCGCTGTTACGAAACTTCCTGGAAGATTAAAACTGTGTACCAAGACTCGAACTCAGGACCTTTGTCTTTCGCGGGAAAGCGTCATTTCTTGTAGTTTTTAACGGAAAAGAAAATAAGGGGGAAACAAGGCGTCCTTCACCGGCTCATTGTAAGAAAGCACACGAAAAACTGGGCCCTACAACGAGCCCGTAGGTGAATCAAGAATGTCTACTTGATAAATAGTAACATAGTCCCCTGAGTACCTGTGGCATAAATTTCGCATTTTAACTGAACGTTACCTTCATACTACCCGTCTCGCACCTGAAACACTCCAAGTAGCCGGAGGATCTTCGAATAATGCTTCTAAATAATTGGCGAAACTAGTTCTACATCGACTGAGCTACCCAAGCATGATTCACAAACCGAATTTTGGAAGGTAGGAGATAAGGTACTGGCTGAAGTAAGGCTGTGAAGAGCGGTCGAGAGCCGTTCTTGCCCCGGAAGGCAAATGTCTCGAGTTCGAGTCTCGGTAGGGCAGACAGTTTTAATCTGTCAGGAAGTTTCAAAGGAGGTAGTTTACTACCACCGCTGTCAAACGTAATTACGATATACAAGCAAATATAATCAGGTTACCTAAAACAAAGGAGAATGTTTGCCCTGTGATTATAAGTGATACCGTGTGTTCGGTGTTACCATTTCGATAAAACGTAGCGCCAAATCATGTACATACTGACTTATACACCAGTGTTACTGGTACACTGGCGGTCGCTGTGGCCGAGCGGTTCTAGGCGCTTCAGTCCGGAACCGCGCTGCTGCTACGGTCGCAGGTTCGAATCCTGCCTCGGGCATGGATATGTGTGATGTCCTTAGGTTAGTTAGGTTTAAGAAGCTCTAAGTCTAGGGGACTAATAACCTCAGTCCCGTAGAGCCTTTTGAACCATTTTTACTGGTACACTGCGCAACCTCAGTCTGGTTGATAGTTCGAGCACCATTGGCCACGCTCCTATGGTTAAATGGTATCTTAGAAAGCAAAGGTGTTCTTAAGGATTAAGTGACGGATAATTTGAGCACCACACTGTTTTGTTAACATGCGGTCACCCTTCTCCGACTTGTGAGCTGGTCGACCAAGCTAATGATAGTGAAATCTGTTCATTAATGTGTAATCCGAACAGTGGAATAACTCACCATTTAAGAACTGATTCTGAGCGTCTGATTCATGTTTTGTTGCGAAGTTTTCTTAATATTATTGTAGGAGCACCAATACTGGTTGTACTTCAAGTCCCCGTAGGAGACCTTTTTTTTCCTGGCCCATTCCTTGTAGCGTGTTATTTGGCACGAGGGAATCTTTAGCTGTTTACTCTAGACCCTTCAATGTGAAGTTCATCACATGCTACAATAACAAAACATATATCTTGCCAACATATTATATAGGCCGATACGATTGTGACACAAGATTTGCTTTCAATGCCTTGTTTATTATTCTTAAATTTCACAACTTTCTTCTGAGCTGTCTACGTCTGCCATGAATATTAGGTTAAAACCAAAATATTTAATATTTCAGTCTGTTTAAGATTCCCTTATTTACACAGATTTTGTTCAGTGAGGAGTCTGCCACAGAAGGCTGTTAGTTTGCTTTCGTTAGTCGATACTTCCAAAGAGTATTTACCTGAAATATTTCCAAGATTACGGATACATCTTTGTATAAAGTCTTCTGCAGTTAGTGCCAAACTCAGTGTGTCTGTTAGCGGATTTCCATTGATTGTGATGGAGCCCTGTTTTGTTGGCCTGAAATGTGTCATAACAGCCGTCATAGAGGTACTGACGGAGAGAAATAACCCACATACAAGCCGGACTACTTTAAAATACTGTTTTCAGCTTGATACTTTATCGTTAGTTCTAAACGTGATTAGCGTTTTCGTATATTTACTGTAAATATCAAGATAATTAGTTGTACGTGATCTTGTACCTGCACTGTCAGCTGCATGTTGCTATTCACTGTTACATAAAAGCAGATTATAATGCTGTATGACGAGCACCAAATGAAATAGATGTTGGCCCTGCGCACTCTGATGGAACTAGCTCACTAGCTGGCTGAGTGATTTGACAAAGCTCAGGACGTCTGGAACAGGTGAATAAGCTTGAAACAAAGTCGCCTATTTTTGTACTACCTGGTTCATTTAAGTGTGCTGCAGTTAAAACGCAATCTGAAGTACTCATGAAGTGGAATGCAACAGTCTACCAAGAGGGAAACCTTAACCTTGTGATTGTTAATGTGCGGTTCATCAATGAAACTTTCAATAATTGCAGGAACTTATTAAAAACGTGTGTTCCAGAGTGCTATACATGTCAGTAGTAATACTGTAATACAAATAGCGATCTCCACCAATCGACGTAGCGCAATCGTTAAGGCACTAGTCGCATATTCGAGAACATGAAGCTAAAAATCCCATTAAACCATCGCGACATATATTTTATCGATTGCCCTCCTAGAGATGGTGTGAGTTTTTTTGGAAATTTCTGCATTTTATATGTATCTGACACGAAAAAATGAAAACAATTTACTCTCCACTAGCGCTATCTGTTGGCTAGGGTACTGAACTTCGTTTCACGAGTACTAGGTTTTGATGACTGATCCTTTTTCACTTTAAAGTTGTTACTTTTCTATCTTTTATGGCCTCTCAGTCTTATCTTCCTTTAATCGCTGTTACAGATCTGATAACGTAATAGAAACGTGGTTATAAATAATAAAATATAATATATTCACAATGATCGCAGACTCTTTTAGAGTATTTAATTCCTGTCTTAATTAGTTGAAGTGAGTGCTACGATATTTTCTTGACTTGTAACTAAGTATTCCAGAGCGAGCTGCTTCCTATTTAATAAGTCGTTTCGTGGTCTTCCATTACATACTCATTCCAATGTTATTCACAACCTTTCACTATTAGAATGAGTAATGCCATTTTAAGTTGTCTTTGTAGGAGCTTGGAAAACGATACTTTTACATTTGTAGCAATGCGTAAAGTTTATAGCGATCTACATCAGTATGTTGTTTCATCGTTTTTCTGTGGGTTATACAGTGCTTTACATTTGCTCTATAAACTGTGCACTTCGCCCAGAGATGTGAGACCTCGTCACCAGTGCTAACAGCTCCGTGTTCCACTTCTGTTGGGAAATACACAGCGGCAAACTGCTGTCACAATTGGTCTAATTTGGGTCACACTCTTTGCTTATAAGACCAAAGGAAATTCGTCATCATCTCCTCTGCAATTAGTCCTGTGTCCTGAGGTGAAAGTAAGAAGGACCTTAACGACACTGTGAGCATCGAATATACACGAACAAGTTTTCTTCTTCAAAACTAATGTTCTATTAAGCAAATACATATTTTTTTCATCAAAGTCTTCTGTTCTAAAATGATGAACCACCGTTTCGGCTGATACTGCTAGGGCCTTAATCAGATTCTGTATGTTTTTGTGTTTTCCTGCATTTTTAATTATTCCAGAAGTACCAGTTTCAGATTATCTTTTCTTGAGCACGGTTCACTGCACATCGAACCATCTGAAGGACAATACTTTTGCTTTTGCCTGTCAGTTTAATTTCAGTTACCACTGCAGCTAAGTCAAGCATAGAATAATTTTCATGTAAAATATTTCGGGCCTACGCATAAGAGAATAAAGTGTGAAGGATATTCTGGCACACATAAATGTGTTCTGCCACAGTCAGAGTTCAAGTAGTGGGATCTAGCAACTAGATGGCGCAGAAACGTAGTTGGGCTGCAACAACTGAACTGTGTTTGGCGCGAAAGGCTTAAGTATGCCGGAAGAAACGTGTTTGCGTGCACGAAATCTTTCACTTGAAAGTGACTGTAAGGTAGAAATTGAGATCATGATGAGCGAAACTGAATTCATTGTCCTTTGAACGGCACCGGTCTTAGTTCCATATCCTCCCCTGTCAGTTGGTACTTCTCAGCTGCACGTATTCCCAGTTACTCCTTCTTACGTACTCGGTTTTGCGTAAATAATTTAAGGCGAATGCTGTGTCAGTTCGATAAACTTGGCTATGTCTGAGTTCCAGGCCCATCTTTCTCTATTCCGAGCTTGGAATCGCCTCAATGACGTAGACGAAACGTTAAACTTTATTCTTCCTTGTTTTGTTCCCCTTTTTGTATTTTAAGGAGAGCATGATTTTAAAGGGAATGAAAATGATCAAATCTGCATGGTAAACAACGGCGACATAGTATGCAACACTCACTCCCTTTCACAGACATTCGCAAAATTAATCAGAAACGCATGTTTAAAAACGAGTAAACATCGTTGTAATGGCAGTTTTTCTAAAATACTGCAAATGAAAAAGGATACAAAAATATCACCTGCTCTAGACAACGTAGCCAGTACAATGAGCAACTAAATATGCTGTCAATAAAAATAAAAAGAAAACCGCTGACGATAGCATAAAGACAACATAATATGTAAAAAAATGTGAAAATGAAAAATAAGAATTGTGTTATTATAATTTTTTCCTTAAATACATTTAGTAACGATGGAAAACACTTGAACAGTCACAGTTGCATGTAAGCAATGAATTATTTTTATGTTGGTGATTTTGCGCCTGAAACCATCTTCACATGTCAGCATATATTTGTTGCCGATTTTACATTGCCTTATCCTAATCAACAGGAAATTTCGTATGTCACAATATATTCTCCATTTCACGGAAAGCATGCGTTCTCTACTCCCTACAGAAAAGGGTACGATTTTTCCTTCCCCCCCCCCCCCCCTTCATAACAGAACGACGTGTTATGCAGTACCATAGTCTTTTACTTATTTTATTTTCACAAACTACGAGATTACAAAAGGTTCAGATTCTTGCATTCTCTAACATACCCCTACTGAAGGCGATCGCATGTTTTGAACGCTGACGCTACAGCTCGTTGACCATCTAGAACACATTTAACAAATATATAAACGGAGGTGTGAAGGACTCGTATATGGAGCAACAGACGCTCTTTCAAATACATATTTTATAGAAACATTTCTGAAATTACAAAGGTCGTGTAGTTTTTCTCAGCAAAGGAAGAAATGCTAGGGTTTAACGCCCCGTAGATGGTTAAATCATCGGATAGAGTGCGGAAGCTACGATTGGGGAAAGATTCCAAAAGATTTATCGTGCAGAGAATGCTTGCTATTTGTAAATTAATACCAATATTATGTCAAACTATATATGAAGCAGCATTTCGTATTGATTTAGAGAGAATATCCTCTTTCTACATGAAAAATATTAGGTAATATGCACAAAAAATGTGTGCAAATGAAACTTTTAACTTCTGGAATTTTTTAAAAAAATTGTCATTAAATGTATCTGAGGATACCACCGTGACAGAACCAGTGTCTCTCTTTTTACATTTTTCTCTCTACTTATTTTGGGGTTAATCTGTGTGCAATTCTGCCGTCCCTGTACGCGCATTCAAGGAACGCCGGCGTGTTTTTAAACTCAGCCGCGATCTGCAGCCAGTCCGAAGAGATATACACCGACGGAAATAAATCCCAACAACAAGAAGCACTTAATTAAGAGTAATCAAATGTCTGCAATATAGTTGTTTAGGTAACATATTCAAGCTATTAACGTTGCAGCGCGAGAAAAGCCGTTGTAAATACACTCCTGGAAATGGAAAAAAGAACACATTGACACCGGTGTGTCAGACCCACCATACTTGCTCCGGACACTGCGAGAGAGCTGTACAAGCAATGATCACACGCACGGCACAGCGGACACACCAGGAACCGCGGTGTTGGCCGTCGAATGGCGCTAGCTGCGCAGCATTTGTGCACCGCCGCTGTCAGTGTCAGCCAGTTTGCCGTGACATACGGAGCTCCATCGCAGTCTTTAACACGGGCAGCATGCTGCGACAGCGTGGACGTGAACCGTATGTGCAGTTGACGGAGATTGAGCAAGGGCGTATAGTGGGCATGCGGGAGGCCGGGTGGACGTACCGCCGAATGGCTCAACACGTGGGGCGTGAGGTCTCCACAGTACATCGATGTTGTCGCCAGTGGTCGGCGGAAGGTGCACGTGCCCGTCGACCTGGGACCGGACCGCAGCGACGCACGGATGCACGCCAAGACCGTAGGATCCTACGCAGTGCCGTAGGGGACCGCACCGCCACTTCCCAGCAAATTAGGGACACTGTTGCTCCTGGGGTATCGGCGAGGACCATTCGCAACCGTCTCCATGAAGCTGGGCTACGGCCCCGCACACCGTTAGGCCGTCTTCCGCTCACGCTCCAACATCGTGCAGCCCGCCTCCAGTGGTGTCGCGACAGGCGTGAATGGAGGGACGAATGGAGACGTGTCGTCTTCAGCGATGAGAGTCGCTTCTGCCTTGGTGCCAATGATGGTCGTATGCGTGTTTGGCGCCGTGCAGGTGAGCGCCACAATCAGGACTGCATACGACCGAGGCACACAGGGCCAACACCCGGCATCATGGTGTGGGGAGCGATCTCCTACACTGGCCGTACACCTCTGGTGATCGTCGAGGGGACACTGAATAGTGCACGGTACATCCAAACCGTCATCGAACCCATCGTTCTACCATTCCTAGACCGGAAGGGAACTTGCTGTTCCAACAGAACAATGCACGTCCGCATGTATCCCGTGCCACCCAACGTGCTCTAGAAGGTGTAAGTCAACTACCCTGGCCAGCAAGATCTCCGGATCTGTCCCCCATTGAGCATGTTTGGGACTGGATGAAGCGTCGTCTCACGCGGTCTGCACGTCCAGCACGAACGCTGGTCCAACTGAGGCGCCAGGTGGAAATGGCATGGCAAGCCGTTCCACAGGACTACATCCAGCATCTCTACGATCGTCTCCATGGGAGAATAGCAGCCTGCGTTGCTGCGAAAGGTGGATATACACTGTACTAGTGCCGACATTGTGCATGCTCTGTTGCCTGTGTCTATGTGCCTGTGGTTTTTTCAGTGTGATCATGTGATGTATCTGACCCCAGGAATGTGTCAATAAAGTTTCCCCTTCCTGGGACAATGAATTCACGGTGTTCTTATTTCAATTTCCAGGAGTGTATGAAATGTGTTACTAGGTAACACGAGTAGTCAACACAATGTTGAATGCAGAGATGTAGAAGCATGCACTGTGTCGTACAGGTGTTTGATGTCAGTTTGTGGGCTGGAGTTCAATGCATGTTGCACTTGGTCGGTCAATACAGGGACGGTTAATGCTGGTTGTGGAAGGCGATGTAGCTGTCGTCCGATGTTGTCCGGTACGTCCTCGATTGGAAACAGATCCAGTAATCGATCATGCCAATGCAATATGTAGAGTCTCTGTAGAGCTTGTAGAGTTACAACAGCGGTATGTGGGCAAGTGTTATCCTGTTGGAAAACACTCTCCGTTACGATGTTCATGGGTGGCAACACAACGGATGAAAAGACTGACGTACAGATTTGCTGTCAGAGTGCGTGAGGTAACACGAAAGGGCTCCTGATGCCGTACGAAATCACACCCAACACCATTACTCCAGGTGTAGGTCCAATCTGTCTACGTGGCAGAGAGATTAGTTGCAGGCGTTGGCTTGGCCTCCTTCTGTCCAACATACGGCCATTACTGGCACCGACGCAGAACCAGCTATCATCAGAAAACACAATAGATCTCCCCTCTGCCCTCCAATTATCTCTCTCTTGATACCACTGAAGTCGCCAATGGTGGGAGTTTGGGGTCAGTGGAATGCACGATACAGGACGTCTGGCTCGGAGCTGCCGTTGAAGTAACCGATTGGTGACAGTTCGTTGTGTCAATGTAGAGCCAACTGCTGCTCAAACTGCTGCTGCAAATGTAGAACAATGCGCCAGAGCCATATGCCGAACACGGTGGTCTTCTCTCTCGGTAGTGCCACGTGGCCGTCCGGAGCTCGGTCTTCTAGCGACCGTACATTCTCGGGATCACCTTTGCCAGCAGTCACGTACATTCCTACCACGTCTTTCTGCAATATCCCGGAAGGAACATCGAGTTTTTCGTAGCCCTATTACAGGATCTCGTTGAAACTCAGTGGGATGTTGATAGTGGTGTCTTCGTCGTCTGAAAGACAATCTCGACTACCATCAACTAAAGCTCAAAGCCTGATTTGCCGCCTCACAGTGGCGTTACTAGCGCCTCTCTTAAGTCACTGCTACGAAATCTGAATGGACATCATACTTCTAAAAAAGTGGATGTACAACTAAATGCCACTCTGAGAACCGGCACTCTCAGGCCAACCCCCGTTGAGTGGCTTCCGGTGCTCGCAAACATCGCTCCTGCTTCCATACGTAGAAGGAAAGCAACCCAGGACATAGTAGAAAAAATTGAAGCAAACCCAAGGCTACTCAAACATGCCGACATGGGTGAACCCACGAGACTCAAGTCCAGGAAACCTATCGTCTGGAGCAGAACATTGGGCACAGAGGGTCTCGATGCTGAATGGAAGAACGCATGGCAGGGTGTGAGAAGAGGCGTCGTGGAAAACCATCATCTAATCCACGGCCCAACCAAAAGGGTTGAAGGCTTCAATCTCAACAGGAAACACTGGTCGGCTCCAAACAGGTTTCGCACGGGAGCTGGACGATGCAGACAGCAAACAACCCAATGGGGCTATACAGACGATTCGTGTTGTGTCTGTGGCGAGGTACAAACAATGGACCATCTTCTGGTTTGTAACATTCATGGTTTCAGAGACGGGTCTGATGTCGCTCCACAAGTTAATGGACAATGCCTGGAAATGGCTCCATAATCTTAATGTTACTGTGTAATTAATTGTCTTCAATTTATGTGATTTTTGTTCCATTTAATGTAATAATGTAGTTTCCCTGACATAATTGTAATGTAATAACTGATATAATTTGTTTCCACATTGTAAGTTCCAAACGTTTATTGTGATATATATTAATCTTATCTGTTCTTTGTAAAGCGTATCTGACAGATCGAACGAGAAATAATAAAAATCATATTTCTGATGAAAAAACACGCCTAGCAATTTTCGTTTTTCACGCACGACTCTTTCTTGGTGTTAGGATATTTTTCCGCCAGTGTAGTTACGAGGTCTTGGAACTTGAATACATCTGATAGTTTATGGACTAATTAACAGCACTTCACGATTTGCTCTTAGTATACATTACGAAAACTGGCAAATACGTCAGAAACCGACGAGTCGCAAACAGCGGTGCCCTGAATCCGGCGGCTTTCTGCCAGTCAGCGGCCCGACTTGGTTGTGACAGGAGCAGATCGTGCCTCGTCGAAGGTGCTTCGCTGGCAGCGCGTACTCGTAAAACGGGACCGAGCGCTCGTAAAGCGAAGCACAGCCGCGCGCAGCCGGCGCTCTGCTAGCCCGCGGAAGCTCGGGACGCGCTGCAGCCAGCGCAACAACGCGCTGGAACATTTTCCCCCCACCGGCAACATTTCAACGCGAAGGGAACAGAGTACCGACGACAGCGGTGAAGCGCGACAAAAAGCAAGAAACTTCGTTGGTATGATATCCAGATGTCAAAGTATGTTAAAGAGAGAGACGTTGATAAGCACCCTGGGGCGTGGAGTAAGCTCCAGACTAACAGCAATGCTCTCTGTCACACCAACAAACAACTGGAATGATGGAGCCTGAACACAACAGCATCGCCAGCTTAAGGACCAATACCATCAGAACACGCCGGACTCTTCCACGAATGTGATTGCAATCCCATTAGCCACCTACAATGCTGATCCAAAATATAATGACTAACTGGTTCTACAATACTGGCCCACTCTTACAAAGCAGTACAGCAGCGATTCTACTTGGTATGTATTCGACCATTCCTTGGTAGGTTTACGGAAAATGCAATGTAGCAGAATTGGTTCTCTTTGTCTACATTGTGGTCCGCAATTGTGATATTAAGTTAATCACTAAACTCGTTCCTTCTCCTCGTAATTAGTTTCGTCTGTTTCCGGCTTAAGGTACGTCGTCCAAGACGCGACGCACACTAGCGACTGCGACGGGTCGCTACGTGACGTCAGAAGTTGCCTGCTGGCGCATGCGCAGTTCGTGTTTGGGATGAGATGCGCGACTGTTGCGGCAGTTGCCGCAACACTGCACCAGTGAGCAGTGTGTGCGACTGAAGTCGGACGACACAAGGACGTACGACTGCCGGAAAGATGTCGAGCCAGTCAAGGAAAACTGAAATGAGCCACTCGCAGGATGTGATGCTCTGTGAGCTGGTCTCGCAACACCCTTGAGAAGAAAATATATTGAAGGCAGCATGTCTTTACTTTTAAGAAACCTACATTTCGTGGCATTTTAAATCAAATTGTCAAGAGCATATGGAAAAAATATTAGTAACTCATACCGGAGAAATATATGACATGAAATGGTTTCATTAGGTCCAAATGTGTCAGCGAAACAAAACAAATGCATTCTCTGTCGTGTGATGACCACGTGATTCACGTTGCGCGTCGACAGACCTGGCGGGTAGTCGCGACGCTCCCGGAGATATATGAGCCCAAATCTCGGAAACGGAGATCGATATCATTCTGATCTCAACTTTAAAAATAATTTCGATATGTTAGCTTCTTTTCATCGGCAACGATGTATGACCTAAAGTGAACCATACGCAAAGTAGCCAGCGACCACATTTTTCACTGTACACAATTCAAATTTTATGCAGTAGGTTACTTGTAAATTAAGTATCGGAATAACTGTGACGAATATCGGAAAAATAGACACCTCATTATCAAGCTGTGATGTGAAGCTGTAAGATACGCAAACATCAATTTTTTGTGCATTTTACTTTCCTCACAATCGATAGAGAAGTAATATACAGCGAAAAAAAACACGCCAAACCGGAAGAGATACTTATCGAATTTTTTGAAGTAAAAGGAGAGTCTGTATCGAAAAACTAACTCTGGGAGCCGATGTAACTTTGTTTCATTAACATACAGTATTTTTTACAGCAAGAAAATCGGAATTCTTATTTTTCTTGTGTATCTGAATCCGCCGCCGCCGCCGACCAGAGCTTGGGAAACAGCGACGACTCCTGTCTTGTTGCGGCCGTGTCGCCGTCTGCCAAGGTGGGAAAAGCGGAGGGGGCGGCGTCGTAGTCGCAGCCAACTGTCGCGTCTTGCACAACGTAGCTCTACTCTCGATCCATACTCAGTCCAGTCCCAGACCTGGTAGTAGGGTGTGGAGCCCGCTAACTCCACGGTGGTGTTCAGTGAATGAGACGGACTTGACGTTACCACTAAAGCCGATGAATTTCAATTCCTTTCGTTCAACTTTGAATGTGGTGTTTTTTTTGCGATTCTTATATTTGTCGACTTTAAACTGTACCATGTTCCTGTTTCCCGCTGCACTCGTCAATGCTGCATCGGCGTTATAGTAACAATAAAGTCAATCATTTAATTCAGTATGTTCCATAACTCTTCGATTTCGTTGAGGATAGCATGTCGTCACCAAATCTTATTGCTGATATTCTTTTACCCTGAATTTCAATGCCACACCTGAACCTTTATTATTTCCGTCATTACTTCTTCGATGTAGAGACTGAACAGCAGGGGAGGAATGTAAGCGTAGGCTTCCACGACCGTTGTCACTTCGATAAAATTTCCGAAAATCAGACAATTTTATATAGGCCTACTGACAATGCGGTCAACAGCCCGGAAGAATTTTGGGGAGGAAGACTGCATCCCTGTCTTACACCCTTTTTAATTATAGCACTTCGTTCTTGGAATGCCGTTGTTTTGGTTTTTTCTCTTGGTTCTTGGACATACTCTATATTTCCCGTCTTTCTCTAAAGCTTAGATGTATTTTTCTGAGGACTTCGAACGTCTTGCATCATTCTACGTTAGCGAACGCCTTTTCTCGATCAACAAATCTAATGTAAGTGTCTTAATGTTTCGTAACTCTTTGTTTACATTGCATCAGAACTGTTTCTCCGGTGCCTTTGTCTTTCCTAAAACCAAATTGTTCGTCACCAAGGACAATCTCCATTTTATTTTCTTCATTAATAGCGTTTTACAAAAATGGGAGCCAGGTACCCATCGTGATTCAGCACTAAAGAACACTGGGAAAGGACACAATTTAGCAACGAAAGTACGTGGGAAGCAAAACACTGACGCTACGTTGTCAGTGTTGTGAGGTGACTGCGTGGGAGGTGCTGTTGGAAGCAAGTCACACCGAAGTGGGTAGGCCACATGGGCAGTCACCAGAAATCCGTCCAAGTGAGGGCATGATTCTAAAACTGCCATTTTTGACATAACTGATTCGGTGTGTCTGAGAACGTTTCGCGCCCGAAGGATTTGTCAGAAATGTGCAAACCGTATTCTACCTCAAACGTTTGACAGTTATACATTATTTTTTGAAAGCTGATTGCGTATACAAATTAAATCTTCTTACCTTTTACATATGTAAGCAAAGTATGTTCTTTGGTATTATTGATGCGAGTATGGATGCTGACTTTACATGCTCGTGTGTTTAAATCCAGCGTATCTAACGACTTATATAATAAACCTATAACATAAGTACAAATGATAGTTTAATTCAGACACCAACGACATACGATTGCAAATGAAGATAAAATTACTGAATGGAAACAAAATCAGACTCAGTGAGGAAATCTTGTTGGGTATTTACAAAATTAATCAGAAAAAGTGCCATCGATTAATACTCCTCGAAATCGAGAAATAGGAAATAAACTTGAATCATTAAAAATGCAGCACGGGAAGGAGTATCCTTATGAGAATGGGGGTCGGATGTGAGACAGGTCTACTGCAGCCAGGCTGTGACGTATCAGTTCCAGACCGCACCTACCCGCACCTTTCTGTGCCTACCCTGAACCCCAGGGAAAAAGGTTTCTCTAGCCTTTAGGTGAAGGGCCAGTGTTCCCTTAATCCTTCTAAATTGGTTCTGGACTGGGAATACGGGGCCATCTCACGGTCGAGTGGTTTCTCCATGATGCTAGGGATGTGAAAAACCGACCGGTTAAAACTGACACCGGTATTTTAGATCTGAATAACCGCTGTTTTGCGGTATTGTTTGTTCTCAGCAGTAACATGTGATTTTCGTTTTACTAATAACCGAGTAAATAAACGAAATATCAGTCGGCAATAGCAGCACTGCTCAAGTTTTCGTATTTAAGAAATATTTTTTAAGGAGTGACTTTAATCCGTAAAATTTGCATTGTTTGAAATATTGTGTGGTTACAGAAAATGGGAGAAGAGATCAGTGTCGACAGGAACGAGCAACAAACACATGACATAAGAATTGGTGGAGGATTACTGAGAGAATAATGTCTCTGTCGCCGTGCGTCGTGGCTTGAAGCACACGTGTAAGTGCAGCGTGCGAGACTTGCCCCCACCTGGTCTATACGGTAGTTTGTCGCTATCGACGTCGCACATCCGGTGAATTGCAGAATTGCTGAGAATATTTTTACGAAGTTACGCAGCAATGGAGTACAATTCTTCATTTGCTTTAAAAAATCAAAGATTTGTCTGCCATGTGTACGAAATAGTGAAAAATGAAGGAAATTATGATAATAGTAATAAACTAAAAAGTTACCAACAGCCGCGCGGGATTAGCCGAGCGGTCTGGGGCGCTGCAGTCATGGACTGTGAGCCTGATCCCGGCGGAGGTTCGACTCCTCCCTCGGGCATGGGTGTGTGTGTTTGTCCTTAGGATAATTTAGGTTAAGTAATGTGTAAGCTTAGGGACTGGTGAACTTAACAGTTAAGTCCCATAAGATTTCACACACATTTGAACATTTTCAGTCACCAACATTGCATTCATAGTATTCAACAACAATAGGAAGTAGCTGACCTGCTGCCTGTGTCTACATAATACTCCTTTATCTGCTTGTAGCCCTTCAAAACGGACAAATTAACACGAATAAGTGAGTTCTTGAACCTCAGCTTTCACTCTTAAGCAGTAACTATTCTTAATGCCCAAACAGTGTTATCATCTTCGATTACAACATGACTTTTGAGCAGAGACTAAAAAAAAAAAAATTATAATCAGAAGGAGAAGCTTGTGATTTTTTTAGTATGAAACCATTTATCACTTTCGGAGAAAAGCAGCGATTGGTGGATAGACTAAGTTTTATTTGCCTATGTAATTTAATATTTTGATTCTATGTATCTTGGAACTGAGTAAAAATTTGTTCGATTTCTATGTTTACTACATGAAATAATAGGAATAAAAAAAAACAGAAAATCGGTTATTTCAGAAACCGGTTAATTTGAGCGGTTTTAACAGTCAGGTTAAACTGGCGTGAATAAAACCTGACATAACAGAAAAAAGGTTGTTTCAGCGATGACAGCCGTTCGTAGATGATACCCATCACAAGCTTCTAAAAGGCACGGCAGGAAGCGCTCCTGATGGGCTGGCATGCCTAAATTGTAATATATATAAAGAACCATTGTGCTGAGTCAGCCGGCAGCCCTCCTGAAGTGATGAACTCGTACGCCCTCTGGAGCTGAATTGTTGTATTCGTAGTCGGGAGAAGGTGATCATAAGACTTACTTCTGAAAGTATCGAAAATTGAGCGATTCTAAAACGACGAAGCTGGGAGATGACTTGGATTATACTTTGGGACAATCCGGTTTTATAGGCAAAAGTTACTGTTCAGACGCTTGCCAGTCCGAGACCTCATAGTAGGATGTGGAGCCCTGTAGCTACTAACTTCACGGTGGTATTCAGTGAACGAGACAGACTTAGCGAGGTTTACACTAAAGCCAATGAACTCCATTTCTTTCCGTGCAACTTTGAATATGGTGTTTATGTGCGATTCTTATATTTATTCATTTTGAATTGCACCATGTCCCTTTTTCCCGCTGCACCCGTCAATGCTAAATCGGCATTATAGTAACAATAAAGTCAATCATTACTAGAAGTGTGTAAGTTCCGTAATAAGTAAGAAACCTGTGCGCCATATTCCAGGAAGGGAGAGGACAAGCACCGTGTCTCGTCCCCCACCCCTTTTGCGGACTCGATCCGACGTCTGACAGCACTGGATTGCTACAGCAGACGTTCACTGCGCTACGAAGGTCAACGGATTTGCACCTACACCTACAACTACATTTCGCGAGCAATCCCATGGAGTGTGGGGGAGGGTACATTGTGTTTCAGAATCATTTACCGCCTTTCTATTCGATTCATGAATTAACCCGAACCACCAAGTCCGTTAACGCTATGGGAGGGCGTGAGTACCCTCTTAGGGCCTGTGGTACATCAAGCAGGAGGCAGAATCCTTCCAATCTGCCACTTTCAATTCACAATGGTCTTGCTCTATTACACATTGCCCTTCAATAACTCACTGGTAGGTCACAGTTTGACGTGATACGCTCTTCTTAAAATTGCTTCCAATGCACGGAACATGTTCTTGCAACCATTTCAAACAATTATTTACTCTTATTCTTTGCAAATATTCAGTTCTCAATTTAGGCTATGTTTTTGCTCTTTGGTTTCTGTTCATGGATCAAATGGTTCAAATGGCTCTGAGAACTATGGGACTTAACATCTATGGTCATCAATCCCCTAGAACTTAGAACTACTTAAACCTAACCAACCTAAGGACATCATACAACACCCAGTCATCACGAGGCAAAGAAAATCCCTGACCCCGCCGGGAATCGAATCCGGGCGCGGGAAGCGAGAACGCTACCGCACGGTCACGAGCTGCTGTTTCTGTTCATGTTCGCAGAAACGTAGTCACATTGAAAGCAATTCTCTTTTTAACTCCGTAAATCTAAATTAAATTGATGAACAGCATTTCACCGTAAAACCACTACAAGCTGCTGTTTCTGAGTGAAATTTTATTTGTGGGCTATTTTTGCTCGACTACTATACATCGATAAGCAGTAACCGTTGCAGTTACTAATTTTGAATGTGTGTCTACTAGTAGATTCTTAATCGACTGAATCTAATTCAGAAAGTAAATAATATCCTAAAATAAGAGCATGTAGTGGTTTTATGGTGAGTTGCTAGTCATCAAATATATCAAGCCCTTGGAGGAAATGTACGGAAAGTAACAGTTAACGTTGTAAAACAGATATTCTCTGCTATGTAATAATTGACCAAAGTTGGCTACGTAAATTTTGTACAGAATGATGTGCCATATGTTAAGCTCTTTTTTTAATATCCCATCATAAAAAGCTGCGAGTGGTATTGGTTGAATATATTCATAGCTCTTACTTCATTATGGGCCATTTTGGACGCGAGGCACCAATTTTCAACTAGTCTTAGCATTCGAAAAGTATATTCCAATTTTGTAGTATATAGCAGTCGGGCATTTTAAAGCTGACCAGTATAAATCTCACATTGTCACAAACAGGAATAACGACTTATTCGTGCGTAAGGAAGTGTGACTGACTGCGGTGCAACATTCGCTTCGCTATCAGTAACGCGGTTAGCCAACTTAAATGTGACTGTCCACTGCCCTGACGTTTATGAAAAGTAAAAGCGAAGCTAACATCACCTCTCCGTGCTTTCCACCGTGCGTAAAATTAGTGAAAGGCTCTTTGCGGTGAGAAATAAAAGTGATTTACGGGCTATAAACCACGCAAGATTGCTACACTCGTCCGCAGACGAAATAAGTCTCCTAGCAGACACGCAAATACTTGCCAGGTGAAAGCGTCGTGGACAGTCTCTCGAGAATGCACTCGTGTTTACACACGTAAACCAATATAGCAAATCAAATGGCTGAAAAACTGCCAATAATTCAAATATCTGATTCTGGTTCTATCTAGGAAACTGCACCGAGGTGAGGCCCCTCCCGTAGACTACTCTTAAGTATCCTATTAACGTCTAAAGTACTGCCATGCGATAGACCAAGGTTCGATTCCAGGTAGTGCGTTTCTGATTTTTCCTTGTGAAGACTGAAAAAGAGTGCACTCAATCTCGTGGTAACAATTGAAGAGCTAATCGAGCTAAAATAGCTGCTCCTAAAATGTTTACTATTCTTCCAGAAACATCCTGTACATTTTGCGTACAGACCAAGACGCAAGAATTAGTGAAATTCCAGGTTATACAAAAGCGTACCGATAACCTTTCTTCCCACGTACCGTTCATGAATGGAATCTTCTTCTTCTTCTTCTTCCTCTACCTTGACGTCCCCCTTCCTCTATGAAGTCGACATTGTTATATGGATGTAAAAAAGATGCCAAAATATAACTTTTATTACCATATCGCAGTTGATACTATCCTGATTGCGAGTTTCCGCACAGTTATGGTTCAAATGGCTCTGAGCACTATGGGACTCAACTTCTGAGGTCATCAGTCCCCTAGAACTTAGAACTACTTAAACCTAGTTAACCTAAGGACATCACACACACCCATGCCCGAAGCAGGATTCGAACCTGCGACCGTAGCGGTATCGCGGTTCCAGACTGTAGCGCCTAGAACCGCACGGACACTCCGGCCGACCGCACAGTTATATTTCATCTTCAGATCATTATATACTTGAATTAGCAAGTCACTACGTGTGGCACACTACCATCTAGCCGCTGAAAACATGGAGGTAAAGTCACAGAAAAGGCACTCCCATGCTATATTAAATAGAAGCACATTCCCCTCGTGTGCTTTTTCTGACTTGTTTGGCACCTCTGTGCCCCCCCCCCCCCCCAAAAAAAAGGGAGGGGGGGGGCTCTGAGCACTATGGGACTTAACATCTGTGGTCATCAGTCCCCTGGAACTTAGAACTACGTAGACCTAACTAAGCTAAGGACATCACAAACATCCATGCCCGAGGCAGGATTCGAACCTGCGACCGTAGCAGTCGCGCGGTTCCGGACTGAGCGCCTTGAACCGCTAGACCACCGCGGCCGGCCTTACTGATACAGTATTTTAGTGTATTTGGTGTTGCATGGGAGTGATTTTTATGTGCGTTTACGTCCATGTTTTCGATGGACAGATGGTAAAGTGCCAGGCATAGGGGGTTTACAATTCTCATATCTGATGATCTGTAAATGACAATATGACCTTGCTGAAACTAGCAGTCAGGATATGTCTGAAGTGAGATGCGTGCAATAAAATGTCTATTGTGGAAGCTTTTTTATACTGATGTAGAGGTCGCTGTCCTCCTTACAATGTCAGGTACTTATTGCCGGGGTTGATGAAGGAAGTGTAGTTAACTTCCCATCGACAGTGAAGTCACTCGAGACGCAGCAAAATCTCGGATTGCGAAAGGAAGGTGAAGGAAATCGGCCGTGCCCTTTTCAGAGGAACCATCCCGTCTCGAGCGAATAGGGAAATCACGGTACACCCAAATCAGGATGGTCGGACGTGGATTTGATCCGTGGTCGTCCCGAATGCAAGTCCTATGTGCTGGCTACTGCTGGCAGTGTTAGTGACACGTGTTGGCCGGCTGCCCTTCCTGACGTTAACACTCCCCCCGGGACGGAATCTGTGTACCCCATCTGTCTGGGTCTGGAGCAAATCTCAAGTGGAAGTCTGAGAACGTTTTCTAAATGTTTGTCTAGCGCGTAACTGAGACAAGACGTGCGTATCAGCCAGGTATTTACCTTCAGTAGCTGGGTGTGGGAAAACTCCTACAACCCACAAAACCCACATGCAGGCTGGCTGGATCAGCCTCGTCGTTAATACCCGAGGCATATTCGATCCGGGACAAGCTCTCCTCCCCGAACTTTGAAGCAGCGCGTTAACGTGCTCGGCTATCCGGGTGGGGTTCATTCATGAATGGAATATGAAGGAGGTAAATGGTTCTGAAACGCTATGTAGCCTTCGCGACAAACTGTACATTTGTTTGTAGAGGGTAGCTCTAGATGTATGTTGTAATGGAAATCGTCAATATACCTATTTTTTCATCAACTATCGCACAACCTGATACATTGCAATTCAGAACACGGTCCACAGAGGTCGAAATTACAAACTGTGTATTTTCTCTCATTCTGATGTGATTGTACAAATGGTTCAAATGGCTCTGAGAACTATCGGACTTAACATCTGAGGTCGTCAGTTCCCTAGAACTTAGAACTACTTAAACCTAACTAAACTAAGGACATCACACACATTCATGCCCGAGGCAGGATTCGAACCTGCGACCGTAGCAGTCGTGCGGTTCCAGACTGAAGCGCCTAGAACCGCTCGGCCACTCAGGCCGGCGTGATTATACACTTATGAAGCATCATGCTGATATAACTGATTTATTAATAACATAATTATTTTTATTTCTAATGTACATCACATTTTTTTTAAAATCGAGGACATTTAGATTTAGAATTATACTAATGCTTCACGCTGTCCACTATTTTTCAAAAAGACAAAATCAACAGAAGACTGTATTCCTTACTGTTTCCATGAAATATTAAGCAGTTCTTTGGTCAAGGGCATTGATTGTATCAATTATGTAATCGTATGTTGGTACCGAAATTGTTATATCGTTGTTGTTCTCCACTGGAAGTGTATGTCACTTTTTGGTGCGAAGGAATTATAAAGAAATTCTTATAGTGAGATAAAACAAGTTATATAGGAAATGCATTTCAACTGCGAATAAGATCCACCATGGGTTGCATATCGGAATGACAACACTGAAAACTTGTGCCGCACTGGGACTCGAACCCGACTTTCTGCTTTACGCTTGCGGTTGCCTTAATTGCATCGACTATCCGTGTACGAATCACTGCCAGACCCAAACTTCCATATGGCGTCGCCCATGCGTCACGGCTTGCACTGGTATATTCCCTTCCAGAAAGAACAGTGCCTTTTTTTCCAGACATGCATGCATGTCTGAAGGAGCAGTCACTCTCCTTCTTGGACATTATCGTGCTTCTTCATTACACAGGCACTGCAATATCGTAACCTTATAACAAATCTGTTGTATGCAGTAATGGCGAGTCAAAAGGAGTGTGTTAAACTCTGGAGACAACGAAATGTGAAACAAATTAAGTTTGAAGAGAAATTACTTTCCTGCTTCATGGTATTGCTGACTTAATGTATGGATAAATCATACCCAGATGTCTCTTTCCAACTTTAGCATGAAGGAATCAAGAAACTACACTACTGTCCCAAGAGTCCGCCCCCAGTAGCCGAGTAATGCCGGCACGGTAGCTCAGCGTGTTCGGTCAGAGGGTTTAGCTACCCTCTGTAATAATAAAACTGAGTGAAAGGATCCAAGAACAACCTGAACGAGTGTCATCGGACGTCCGCCACCAACAAATTCAACAATCAATATAGAACAAAATGAGCTAAAAAAAAGTGGTCAGCGGGACAGAATGTCAATCCTAAGGGCCCGGGTTCGATTCCTGGCTGGGTCGGAGAATTTCTCCGCTCAGGGAATGGCTGTTGTGATGTCATCATCATCATTATCATTTCATCACCATCGACGCACAGGTCGCCTAGGTGGCGTCAAATCGAAAGACCTGCACCAGGCGAACGGTCTACCCGACGGGAGGCCCTAGTCACACGACATTTTTATTTTTACTGTTCCATAAAAAGGAAGAATTGACAATAAACGACGAGAAATTAGTCAAATGAAAATACTTATTAATGTTTCTCTCGCTCTGTAACTCCTTCTTTAAACAGCCAAAGGTTTCTAATCTCCAATACACACGCACTTATTGCGTGAATTGGAATAACTAGCAACACTGCAATTGGATTTTAATACTTTTAACGGTTATAATGGTAGTCGAGAGGTCAGCAGGCGCAAATTCATTGATCTCTGCAGCACAAACAATAACTACTGTAGTAATACAACCGTCTCTAATAACCTCGTTGTCGACAGGACAGTAAACCCTAACCTTCCTTTCTTCTTTCTTTTTATACGGGGTTATTCAGAAAGTAAGGTCTAATCTGCCACGAAATGGGTACCAATGTGTCAAATCAAAAATGTTTTGCGACAGTTAGTTAAATCTTCCAGCTACATCCCTACAGAGTCGCCGCCCCGTCTTAGACATTTGTAATAATGTTGTACCAGCTTTCCAACACCCTCGTCATAAAAGACAGTCGCCTGAGCTTTCCGCCAATTCCCCACGCTGGACTACAGCTCGTTGTCTGTGCCAAAACGTTGTCTTCATATCTAGCGGTTCGTGTGAGCAGAGATGAAACTCAGAGGGAGCCGATTACGACGGGCTGTATTGTGGGTGATCGAACACTTCCCATCGATAACGCAGCAAGAGCATTTTCATTGCCCCTGCCGACTGCGGTCGAGAATCGGCATGAAGAAGGAAATGCGTGACAGTTATGTTGTGTGGGCTGCATGACATCAGGCGAAGTTCCTCGGCAGGCCTTCGGGAGCAGCCGGCGCGTCGTCCTGCCGCAGCGGCCGGCGGCCGGATGTGACGCCACGCGACAAGTGCCCGGAATGCGACGGCGAATTAGAGGCGCGGGCCCACGCGCAGATACTGGGTCACCGCTCCGCACGCACTTCATTGCGCACACGCGCCAAAACCACTGCCGCACTAACGAGGAATGACAGCCCGGGGGATGAATATGGCGCCCGCCTCAACATCTTAATGAGAGCGCAAGTCTTATCTGTGCAAAAGAGCTAGACAAGTCGATAAAAACGAGTTTCAATGACAGTCTCGGTGTTGCAGACTGATTTCAGTGATGCGTTTACAATTACATGTTCGTGTTACAGGAAATTTATCTTCAAATGAACGTTAAACTATTGTTGGCATTTTTGTTATCGTAATTACTGCACATGAAAATTGCTATTCGCATTTCATTGGGAAAGGAATCATGGGAAGTGTGAAGTGACATATTACTACACGACAGACACACGCCGGTTGTTGTGGCCGAGCGGTTCTAGGCGCTTCAGTCCGGAACCGCGCTGCTGCTACGGTCGCACGTTCGAATCCTGCCTCGGGCATGGATGTGTGTGATGTCCTTAGGTTAGTTAGGTTTAAGCAGTTCTAAGTCTAGGGGACTGATGACCTCAGATGTTAATTCCCATAGTGCTTAGAGCCATTTGAATTTCACACACACACACACACACACTTCTCTAACTGAGAGATCATGTTCTAGGAATTAGTACTGTCTCTCTGTGCGACTTTATTAATGTATTACATAGGTTTGAATATTCATATCGCAATGGTGTATACAAAGCGATTCTTTTGTCCAACTAGCTACAACGACGCATAGGGGCATTTGGCACAAAAACGAGTTCTTCGTAGCTTTCCCTAAAAAGCCTTAATAGCTCCACTCAATTAGGTTTATAACAGTACAGTTCTTCTAACACTACCAAAGCTCCAGAAGACTTTATTTTGTTTCCATAAACCGCCAATGCAACATCGTGCATACGTCCTTAATCACGCGCGAGGAAGGCTCTCTTACGCCTGCAAGGATAATACTGTAGGTGGTCCCAGCTGGTCTACATATTTTACCTCTCATTGTTTTGTGTCGTCTTTGTTCTGTTCTGAACCAGCAATTACAATACCTCAATAGATTGGGTTTGCTCCTTCAAATAAGGTGTTTTTCGCTTTACATTTTAACACACGACAGGAAGATGCTCGCGCACCTACTTAGACACACACCCCAGGACTGCTGATATTTTTAAAAATATCGGTGATCTGTTACACAGATATTTTAAAAAGTATCATTATCGGCACTGATATATCGAGAAACATTATCGATACATCGACGGAAAAATATCGACGCACCAGCTAAAAAAATATCAGCTGCACTTTGTAAATATGCTGACAGTGCTAGAGCTGTATATTGAAGTATTGATTTATTAGTTGATATTCTGGACATCAACAAGAAGGCGGCCTGTTTGTCTCCCTTAGAGCAAAAATTGAACGGAAAACGATGCACGTTCTCTCTTGGCGGCAACCACTTTCCTAACAATGGTAACTGCAGGTAACTCGCACAACAGAAGGTGACCGATGGGTCCGTCGTTCAGTTTCGTCATATATCGGATTTGTCTGGAATACTTCATGTAGATTTCGCTGTTTTTTTTTTCATTTCTGCAAACGCCAGCGACCTAGCAGCTGTAGTGTCAAAACTACGTGCCGAAGTTAAACGTTGCCGTTTCTGTTGGCAGCGTCGAGCGCCTATTACGCCAGCGTTTCACCCCTCACGCGTCTCCGCTCAATACAAAGACCAATCTTGTCATTTAGACTTTCGTTCATCAGTGTCAGAAACTGTTTTTGAAGACTGCCGCCGGCCGGTGTGGCCGAGCGGTTCTAGGCGCTTCAGTTTGGAACCGCGCGACCGCTACGATCGCAGGTTCGAATCCTGCCTCGGGCATGGATGTGTGTGATGTCCTTAGGTTAGTTAGGTTTCAGTAGTTCTAAGTTCTAGGGGACTGATGACCTCAGATGTTAAGTCCCATAGTGCTCAGAGCCATTTGAACCGAAGGACTTGGGACAACCTGTACGCAGTTGTCGAGTTTCCAAGCCATCGTGGATAAAACGTAGAGGACATCTGATCTCTATAAATTGTGTGCCACTCAGAATTTACGGATAGTGGAGTTGTAAAATTATTGTTGGCTACCGTAGAATATGGAAAGTAAGCGTGGGCTACGGTAGTTCCAGCAGCTTTCCTCAATTAAGGTTGCACCCATATTACTCGCACATTATGTGTGTTGTATACCTGTTGGATGTTACCTCATAACGACCGCTTTCTTTACGTGAGGAACATTTTTGATCCCCATAGTCATCCTCTTGTCTGTTACTTAAAAGTAAACAGTATTTATAGCAAAATAGAAATTGTCAGCTTTTATTCAACAATTGTTGATTTGTATCACGAAAAAGAGGGATGTTGTTGTAAAAATAAAGAAAACAATACAGATTTATCACGTAACGCTAGAAAACCTAATTTTCTAGACAGAAGGTAAAATGAAAAAAAAAAAAAAAAACGCAAAACGAAAGTATATCAAACATCGCTTCAATACCTCTCGCTCTACGATTTTTACCCTCCACGCTGCCCTCCAACACTAAATTGGTGATCCCTTGATACCTCAGAACATGTCCTACCAACAGATCCCTTCTTCTAGTCAAGTTGTGCCACAAACTCCTCTTCTCCCCAATCGTATTCAGTACCTACTTATTAGTTATGTGATCTACCCATCTAATCTTCAGCATTCTTCAGTAGCAGCACATTTCGAAAGCTTCTATTCTCTTCTTCTCCAAACTATTTATAGTCCACGTTTCACTTCCATACATGGCTACACTCCATACAAATACTTTCAGAAACGACTTCCTGACATTTAAATCTATACTCGATGTTAACGAATACCTCTTCTTTCAGAAACGCTTTCCTGGCCATTTTATATCTTCTCTACATCGACTATCATGAGTTATTTTGCTCTCCAAATAGCAAAACTCCTTACAAATTAACAACAATAATTATATAAAATCTGCTACGTTTGTGCAAGTAAACTGTATATGCATCAAAAGTTAACTGTTTTGGCTTCATAAAAGCGCAGCAATTACGCGATGAACTAATTTTTATCACCTATAAAATGCGATATATATACTAATCAGGATACAAAGTACAACTACTGAATGATGTGTGGTTTTAATTATATGCAAAAAAAGAGAGAAGTTTCTTTCTTACGCATTAATTTATGTTACTTTCCCTACCAATACTACCGTTACTCCTACGTCTTTTGTATAGTGTATCAAATACCGAACCGTAGTTTTGGTAGAGCGCAACTCTTGCGGATAGGCAACACACAAGGCGTCTGCCACAACTCTAGCTATTCCGCAGTCTGATTGCTCCCGTACAGAGGACAGGCTGTGTGGTGTTTGCTCAGTGTAGCGGCGCAGGGCTCGGCCCTCGCATCTGCGCCCCGCCCTACGGCCCTGCCGGCCAGATACCGCTATCAGGGGACGGCTCGCCCTTCCGACGGCTGCCAGCCGGTCCTATCAGCTGCCCAGCCCTTTCAAGCCCTTCAGCGCCGCGCCCTGCGTCCCTTCCTGGACACGCCTGCTTGCGTCAGCAGCAGCAGCGCCACCGACGATAACAAGTGAAGCGTTCCAAACAGACACGTCGCTCAGAATGCGGCTTCAGATATTTGCGTATCTGGATAAAGATGCCGGTCGCAGGAAAGAAGGAATACACAGTTTGCTTTATCTGCTCTTCTGTGGATCTTCCAATGTCCTATAGTGCTCTCTCACGCACTTCAAACAATTCTCGTACAAAACTTGCTTTAACTGATAACAACAATGTGCGTGGTAGCAGCTAACTGAAAACAAATGCCGTAACTTAGAGTAATATCTGACGTAATTTTAATATTATTTCAGGTAGCTTCGCTAAGAATACTAAATTCACGCAACAAAAAGTGCGAGAGATCTAGGATGAGACTGAAAAATTATATAATCAAAGAATATGAACGGAAAATATTATTTAAGTAACCAGATCCTAACACAGGGATTTTCTCTGCCTCGTGATGACTGGGTGTTGTGTAATGTCCTTAGGTTAGTTAGGTTTAAGTAGTTCTAAGTTTTAGGGGACTGATAACCATAGATGTTGAGTCCCATAGTGCTCAGAGCCATTTTGAACCAGATCCTTACAACTAAAACTGTCCAGTGTTACCCTGACTGATAGCGTAATTTCAGACGTTCATTGAACTTCAATACAAAGTACCATATTACTCCTTATAAGGAGTAATATAATTTGGACACACACAACCTTTTTTTAAAAAAAATACACATGCTCAGAAATACTTTTTACATGTTTAGAAAATATTTAACACGTGCGAAAAAAATAATTTACACATGTTCAGAAAACATAAGACACACGTACAGAAAAACTTTGACACACATATTTAGAAAATATTTATTCATAATGACAATCTACTAATAGCATAAACGACAAATCTACAATATCTTCTCGATGCATAAAAACTTAGCCTTTTCTTCTCTAGGAATCGGTAACACTTGGACAATTTGATGTTAGTCTACGATATCATCATCAAGAATCTCAGGAAAAATAAACATAGATTTGCTGCCTTGATATGGACACAGAAACCTGATTTCCACTTGTTTTCTACCCATTTCCTTTACGTTTCCGTCAAACTGTCTATTTAGCTGTTTCTTTCCAGTCATGTGTTTACTGCCTTATGTCGAACGTGGTGTTTTAAATGTGCCTGATGCCTTTCTGCACGAAATTCCACCTGCCCTTATAGCAGTAGACGCCTTTTCAAGATTCTGAGGGTCATAACTGCACATCGGAAGAACACCAAGCCTCCTTTTATAAGTCCGTGGCATGGTCTGACATTCCCCCAACATATATATGTATCTGTAAATAGTTTACTAGACATCAGTGCAAGTGAGATACCTGGACAAACTACATTCGAATTTCCTCCTTAACATTTAAATAAGTAAATAAAGAAATTATACTTACCACTTTTTTCCCTTCTAGTACAATAACGGAAGTATTCACATAAGGTAACTGACAATAATTGCACACTGCACTCAAAACCGCTACACTTCACAGTCTCACTTCCATGTGCAACAACGTATGTTCGAATGTGCTTGACAATATCTAAGGGATATATAACAAAACGAGCGCGAAAAATAAAAGTGCTGTTTTGTCACTCTTAAGACAGTTATACACTATCGCATTGGCGTTCGAGGTGTCATTCTCAGCAAACCAGGGGCTGGGACTCGAAGATTCGGCCATGTGGAATCGCAGTTGCCTCTAATAACCTATCGAGATTGCTCCCATGTTAATAGTGTTATGAAGAAGGGTTTTAATAACGGTTTCACCGGCCGATGTTATGAGGGAATAAGAGGATTTTGCAGTCGTCGCATGTGCAGCATTTATTTTAATGCAAGAAGCTGTTACCAGAAAAAGAAGAAGAAGGAGAAGAAATGACGCCGGTGGACGACGTCTCTTTTAAAAAGGAGAGACCAGTGCGGCGGGGCAAAATTAAAGACTCACCTTGAAGCTGAACTGAAATTTTTGCGAATTAGAGCTACAGATTTCGATTTGTTATTCAACTGTGTAAGCCCTAAAATTTCCAGAGCTGATACGTCTTTTAGGAGAGCTGTACCTTTTTCGCGTCGTGAACATTATTTTCTAGCAGCTCACTTCTTTCTCTCCAGGCTACTAATGTTTTCAATTTGTTTTTAAAATCGCACTTCGTAGGATCCCATAAACATTGACGTTCAGCTTAAAACTGCCAGCTTCAATGCTATGTCAAAATTCTGTCCAATACTCCAGTATTTTTAGACAGGATAAGCACAGCAAACCGTTACTGAACCACCGAACATTCGACCCGGCGTCCACTCTAGAAGCTGGGTCCAAAGCCCAGCTCGCAGCCAACTCTTTGTTGTTACCGCTGGCACTCCGAGCCGCACACAAGGCGAACTGCTTCGTTGGCTCCGATTTTCCGCCCGTACACACTAAGCAAATTTCGGCCAACGAAGAGATTATATACTTATATGGATATGGTGTCTGTTCTTTCGGGCATGTCCGAAAGAACAGACGCCACTGATGACCTGCTGTCATCTAGAACGAAAT
Source organism: Schistocerca gregaria (assembly GCF_023897955.1). Lineage (NCBI taxonomy): Eukaryota > Metazoa > Arthropoda > Insecta > Orthoptera > Acrididae > Schistocerca > Schistocerca gregaria. Next base: position 364,354,812 of record NC_064920.1, read on the forward strand.
TAGAATTACATTAATATCGTCAGCTGCGCACGGGCGTTGATATAGATCAACGGGCCCAGGTGAAAATGGGTGCCCCAACCGGGACTCTAACCCGGGATCTCCTGCTTACATGGCAGACACTCTATCCATCTGAGCCACTGAGGGGACAGATGATAGTGCGACTGCAGGGACTATGTCGCGCACACCTCCCCCGAGACTCACATTCTCACCTTGTATGTCCACACACTACATTCGTAGTGCCCCACCTCAACACACTGACTCGTGGAAGTCGTTCTTCCAAGTCCCATAAGAGTTTGGGGAATATGTGTGCATCCGCACAGAAGAAGAAGGTCATGGCTGGTATCGCCAGAACTGTATACTTATATGGATATGGTGTCTGTTCTTTCGGACATCATATCCATATAAGTATATACTTCGGACATGTCCGAAAGAACAGATACCATATCCATATAAGCATATAGTTCTGGCAACGACGACCATGACCTCCTTCTTCTGTGCGGATGCACACATATTCCCCGAACTCTTACGGTACTTGGAAGAACGTCTTCCACGAGTCATGAGTGTGTTGGGGTGGGACACTACGAATGTATGTGGACATACAAGGTGAGAATGTGAGTCTCGCGGGAGGCGTGAGCGAGATTGCCCCTGCAGTCGGACTATCATGTGCGCTCCCGGTGGCTCAGACGGAGAGAGCGTCTGCCATGTAAGCAGGAGATCCCGGGTTCGACGCCCGGTCGGGGCACACATTTTTACCTGTCCCCGTTGATCTATATCAACGCCCGTGCGCAGCTGACGGTATTAATATAATTCTAACAACGAAGAGATTGGTTGTCGTTTGTTGGCCTAGTGTGCCCGCCTTTAGCTGTGCGAGACGGCAGAACGCAGACTGACTTGTAGCAGTGAACGAGACTCCAGCCGCCTGCTCTGCAGGTGAAAGCGGGCTGACGAGCCAATAAAAGACGTCCCTCGTAACCTCCCAGCACGGCGTCCCGATTGCCGGACCGGCAGCCGCTGCTCTTATCTGACTAATTTATCCAGTGAGCTTCAGAGGGCGGAACACGTTCTTCCAGTCGTATTCTCCGACCAGTGGCGGGATGTTCAGCTCCTCCTGTCACGTCCAATGAACTGTAATTGCCGGAGAGCGGTAGAAGTGTGCTTGGCTGCCTCTCTGCGGACAAAATCTTCATTACTGCTTCTCTACTCAGATTCAATGAGAGGTGTGCGGGAGGTAGCAATGGACGCCTTTAACAGCGCTACTTCAACGGCTTATACGAGGAAGTGTACTTTCGGTTAGACTAAATAACACTGAATTGGAAGTGGGTGGCCATCGGGCATGTATATGTGTGATACCCTTAGGTTAGTTAGGTTTTAATAGTTCTAAGTTTAGGGGACTGATGATCTCAGATGTTAAGTCCCATAGTGCTTAGAGCCATTTTCAATCAATCTCGACAGGTTATTAGAGCCAACTGGGATTCCAAATGGCCAAATCCTCGAGTCCCAGCCCCCTGGTTTGCTGAGAATCACAGCCCGAATGCCAATTGATTGATGACCAACGTCGGCCGAATACAAAGGCTGCCTTCGTTGGGATAGTGTGTACGTGTCTTAAGAGTGACAAAACAGCACCAACAGTAATCTTAGATATATTCCACAGCCATTAACGAAGTCCTCTGGACGATATAGATTCTCTCTGGTGTGTAGGAAGAAGGGTAGGACAGAGCAACACACCGTTCTCCAAGTGAGCTCGTTGATGAGAAGGAACTGGTAATAAGGAGTCCTTGTTTCGTCGGCACCTCAGTTATCGGAGCTTTGTTTGAATATGGTCTGAGGCATGGATGTGTGTGATGTCCTTAGGTTAGTTAAGTTTAAGAAATTCTAAGTCGAGGGGACTGATAACCTCAGATGTTAAATCCCATAGTGCTTAGAGCCATTTGAACCACTATGGAAGTGGGTGATGTTGGGAAACTGAGCTGGTGCTCACATGAAATATGTCTGTAAATTTTGAAATGTTTAAATTAGACCCAGTGGGTGAGGTGTCGAAAACAATGCATTACAATTCCGCTAATTACATACCGGTACTATTTTAGCGTGCTTAGCAATCGTTTTTCGGCGACCAAATGCACAGAACAGGGGCAAAATAGGAAATTACGCAAAAGGGACACAATAATTATACCCATAATAGAAATCTGGCATGCTATAACCATGTGTTAAAAATTAGGTTTCCTATCGCGTTATGTAGGCACGTCAACGAACGCAGTGTGCACGTTAAATAAAACGTTATTAATAGTCGCACTAACGGTCAAATCCATGATCATGGAACAAGAGACGAGCTGACTTTACGTTTAGGGGAAAAAGAAAAGGAAAAACCCCCAACACTATTTTCTACTAGATCATCAAACCGTATAATAAACTGCACAAGGAAATAAAAGCGCCCTTAATTCACCATATTTAAAATGTTGGTTAAAACATGTCTCTTACATAATGCATCCTATACAGTCAAAAATTATTTAGCACGGAATAGTGTTTGTTAACATGTACGCGCCTTTGTCATTTTGCAGTAATCAGTAATTTGTATTACTGGAAAACTGGAGACGCGATATCTGTGATGGGAATACTGACCTAGTTTCAGCTTCCTGAATTCAAGATTTATTTTTATACCGAGTGATTCTGACTCAAGTTTCTCAGACACAGATATGAGTTAAACGCCTCTTCATACGATTCACATGACTCTAAGCACTATGGAACTTAACATTTGAGGTCATCAGTCCTCTAGACTTAGAACTACTTCAACCTAATTAATCTAAGGACATCACACACACCCATGCCCGAGGCAGGATTTGAACCTACGATCTTAGCAACAGCGCGGATCCAGACTGAAGCGCCTAGAACCGCTCGGCCACACTGGCCGGCAAACGCCTTTTCAAGCAGCCTCCTCCACAGCGTTCAGTCCTTGACATCCTCTTCCCTTGCTCCAAGTATCTGATCATCCTTGGCCACCTGGTCTCTCCATCCCATTTTCCGTATGCGTAAAGGTTTCCGCTTTCTCCAAATTTAGTCAGTGTACTGACTGGTTTGATGCCGCGTACCACGAATTCTTCTCCTGTACCAAACTCTTCACCTCAGAACAGCACTTGCTGCCAACGTCCTCTGTTACTTGTTGGATGTGTTCCTGTCTCTACCTCTCCCTACAGTTTGTGCCCTCTCCAGTTCCCTCACGCAAAATGTAAGTTATTCCCTAACATCTAAAAACACATCCTTTCATTCTGTCACTTGTTCTTATTGTTGATTTTCCCCATATGATTCTCTCCTCGACGATTCTGCCGAGAGCCTCCTCATTTCTTACCTTATTAGACCAGAGCTGACTTCCACGGCGAGACAGAGAAAGCCGCTGAATCGTTTACTTTCCAACGAGAGCGGTGGAGCCACAAATGCAGGTACTGACACAACCTCTGGTAGTGCGACGTAGCGATTGCGTAGACCGACCAACCACAAGCCATTCTATAGGCTGTACATGATAACCGTACCAGCAGCCATGACAGTCAGTAGTTGAGGATTTCGTCGAAGCTCGAGACTTGACGCGACCTAGTAAACCGAGAATGTTTGATACAATGCTGTCTTCGCAAGGAAGTTCGATTTCATAACACTGAAACACTGATGTAGTTAACAATGTGAATCACTGTGCCAATTGAGGAGGTTCTTGAGTTAGAACTAACGGCTCCGACGTGTGGAAAACACGTGAAATGGCTGGGAGAGCGGTTTGCTGACCACATGCTCCAAGACATCACATCCGCATGTCGCTTATTGGCAGAGGATGCCACCGGGCAGGTCGACGTTCTTTGGGTCTTCATTGCCTGAATGAAAAGCTCGTTTTATTGAAACACTAAGTACATTCTATTTACGAGCAACATTCAACATAACCTAACATGTTCTAAGAACTGATATTAGCACAAAATAAATATAAATCATACACAAATTATTTAATTATATTTCAACGTGATAAAATGAAGCATCTTTTGTTAGTAAATTAATGTAAGTACGAAAAACTTCTCATTGTATCGGATTATTTACCAATCGGGAATCGTCTTCTCCAGTAGTACGTAAGATTGGCGGGTGTACACTGAAAAGCCAAAGAAACTGGTACACCTGGCTAATATGGAGTAGGCCCCCCGCGGGCACCCAGAAGTGCCGCAACACGACCTGGAATGGACTCGACTGATGTCTCAAGTAGTGCTGGAGGGAACTGACACCATTATTCCTGCAGCGCTGTCCACAAATGCGTAAGATCTCCTCTGAAAAGCACGTTGCAAGGCATCGTAGATATGCTTAATAATTTTCGTGTCTGGGGTATTTGGTGGCCAGCGGAAGTGTCTGAAGTCAGAAGAGTGTTGCCGGATCCACTCTATAGCAATTCTGGATGTGTGGCTTGCAACATTGTCCTGATGTAATTACCCCTGTCCTTCAGAACGCACAATGGACATGGATGGATGCATATGATCAGATAGGATGCCTACGTACGTGTCACCTGTAAGAGTCGTATCTATTCGTATCTGGTGTCCCATATCACTCCAACCACACGTCCCACACCATTACAGAGCCTCCACGAGCTTGAAAATTCCCTTCCTGACATGCGGGGTTCATGGATTCATGAGGTTGTCTCTATAACCGTACACGTCCATCAGCTCGTAACAGTTTGAAACGAGACTCGTCCGACCCGGCCACATGTTTCCAGTCATCAACAGGCCAATGTAGGTGTTGACAGCGAGGCTTAGGCTTCGTGTCGTGCAGTCATCAAGGGTACGCGAGTCGTCCTTTGTCTCGAAAAGCCGATATCGATGATGTTTTGTTGAATGGTTCTCACTCTGACACTTGTTGATAAATGGTTGAAATGGCTCTGAGCACCATGGGACTTAACTTGTGAGGTCATCAGTCCCCCAGAGCTTAGAACTACTTAAACCTAACTAACCTAAGGACATCACACACGTTCATTCGAACCTGCGACCGTAGCGGTCACGCGGTTCCAGACTGTAGCGCCTAGAACCGCTCGGCCTTCCCGGTCGGCACTTGGTGATAGCCCAGTATTGAAATCTGCATGAATTTGCGAAAGTGTTGCACTTCTGTCACGTTGAAAGATTCTCTTCAGTCGTCGTTGGTCCCGTTCTTGCAGGGCCTTTTCCCGGTCTCATTGATGTCGGAGTTTTGATATTTTACCGGATTCCTGATATTCACGGCACTATCATGAAATGGTCGTACGAGAAAATCGCCACTTCATCGCTACCTCGGAGACGCTGTGTGCATCGCTCGTGCGCTAACTATAACACCACGTGTTGACAAAAATTGTCACAAGTCTGGTAGGTTGTTGTGTAAATTGCGCGCAATGTCAGTCTCCCTCATTCCTGCGATCAACCGTACGCATCAGGGATCCCAGAGACGGTACGCCTAGCTAGAGGCTTTCGCCTGAGCCGGCGTTAGCTATGAATGCAGCGCGGCGTCCTTCGCCTGTTTCAGAGAGGTTACGCAGCCCACAGCGCGCGTCTTTCATCTCTGGCCGGGCAGGTAGCTGTAGTATCCCGCTTTGGGAATGATCTCACGATCGCGGACGGAAACTGGGACTGGGCCGGCCGGCGAGGGAGGCGGGAGCGGCTGCCCGGTATGTACGGCCGCAGCCGACGTTTGCGCAAGGCGCCGGCCTTGGCATACAGCTAGCTATAGCCGCGGCTCAGGCGGGTCGAAGCGGGGCGGGAGCCTCGTTTCTGACGTAACGCCGCCATTCCCGGAATACTAATGCCCACGGCCGCGTCATCGTTCCCACTCTGCCGGACGCCCTCGCTGGCGGCTCTTTTTAATAGAGCGCGGGCTGGCTGCTTGCTCCTCGCCTGCTTTCATCGCCTGCCAGCAGACTCAAGCGTGGCTGGAGTTCAACACCTCCACGACAGCTGCACGCAAAGCAGCCGAAAGAATGGGTTGTTATTGCAGCTAGTCGTTCTTGATTGAGGAAAAAACTCCAGACGTGAAGCTAACTAAGACCGTACCTCAAGGGTCTGTTATAGCACCATTATTGTTCACAATAAATATTCACTGGAGAGCCAAAGAAACTAGTACGCCTGACTAATACCGTGTAGGTTCCCCGCGAGCACGCAGAAGTGCCGCAACTCGACGTGGCATGGACTCCACTAATGTCTGAAGCAGTGCTGGAGGGAACTGACACCATGACTCCTGCACGGCTGTCCATAAATCCGTAAGACTACGAGGGGGTAGTTTCATGCGGCTTTTCGCGGATGATGCTGTAGTATACAGACAAATTGCAGCGTTAGAAAATTGCAGCGAAATACAGGAAGATCTGCAGCGGATAGGCACTTGGTACAGGGAGTGGCAACTGACACTCAACATAGACAAATGTAATGTATTGCGAATACATAGAAAGAAGGATCCTTTAGTGTATGGTTATATGATAGCGGAACAAACACTGATAAGAGTTACTTCTGTAAAATATCTGGGAGTACGCGTGCGGAACGATTTCAAGTGGAATGATCGCATAAAATTAATTGTTGGTAAGGCGGGTGCGAAGTTGAGATTCATTGGGAGAGTCCTTAGAAAATGTAGTCTATCAACAAAGGAGATGGCTTACAAAACACTCGTTCGACCTATACTTGAGTATTGCTCATCAGTGTGGGATCCGTACCAGGTCGGATTGACAGAGGAGATAGAGAAGATCCAAAGAAGAGCGGCGCGTTTCGTCACAGGGTTATTTTGGTAAGCGTGATAGCGTTACGGAGATGTTTAGCAAACTCAAGTGGCAGACTCTGCAAGAGAGGCGCTCTGCATCAAGGTGTAGCTTGCTGTCCAGGTTTCGAGAGAGTGCGTTTCTGGATGAGGCATCGAATATACTGCTTCCCCCTACTTATACCTCCCGAGGAGATCAAGAATGTAAAATTAGAGAGATTCGAGCTAAAACGGAGGGTTTCTGGCAATCGTTCTTCCCGCGAACAGTACGCGACTGGAACAGAAAAAGGAGGTAATGACAGTGGCACGTAAAGTGCCCTCCGCCACACACCATTGGGTGGCTTGCGGGACATAAATGTAGATGTAGATCTCTTCTGAACAGTACGTTGCAAGGCATCCCAGATACGCTCAATAATGTTCATATCTGGGGAGTTTGGTGAGCAGCGGAAGTGTTTAAACTGAGAAGAGTGTTCCTGGAGCCATTATGTAGCAATCCTGGACGTGTGGGGTATCGTACTGTCTAACTGGAATTGCCGAAGTGCACAATCGACATGAATGGGTGCAGGTGATCAAACAGGATACTTACGTAATTGTCACCAGTCAGAGTCGTATCTCGACGTATCAGGGGTCCCACATAATTCCAACTGCACACTCCCCACACCATTAAACAGCCTCCATCAGCTCGAACAGTCCACAGCTGACATGCAGGGTCCATGGATTCATGAGGGTGTCTCCAAGCAGTACACATCCGTCCACTCGATACAATTTGAAACAAGACTAATTCGACCAGGCAACATGTTTCCAATAGTCAACAGTCCAATGTCGGTGTTGACGGGCGCAAGTGAGGCGCAAAACTTTACGTTGCACAGTCATCAAGGATACACGAATGGAGCTCCCGCTTCAAAAGAAAAATATCCTCTAGCATTGAAATTTGCAGTAATCTGCGGAAGGGTTGCACTCCTGTCACGGTGAACGATTCTCTTTAGTCGTTGTTGGTCCCGTTCTTGCAGGATCTTTTTCCAGCCGCAGCGATGTCGGAGATTTGATGTTTTACCGGATTCCTGTTATTCACGGTACACTCGTGAAACGGTCGTACAGAAAAATCCCCGCTTCATCTCTACCTCGGTATGCTCAATCCTATCGCTCGTGCGCCTTCTATAACACCACGTTCAAACTTACTCAGATCTTGATACCCTGCCATTGTAGCAGCAGTAACCGACCTAACAACTGCGCCTGACACTTGTCGTCTTACATAGGCGTTGCCGACCGCAGCGCTGTATACTACCTGTTTACATATCTCTGTATTTGAGTACGCCTGTCTATACCAGTTTCTTTGGCCCTTCAGTGTATGTAACCTATTAGATATCTGCCTTCGTAGCGGAGATCGTTAACGCATCAGCGTACAGAGCCGCTCGACTCGCGAGTAAGTTGCTTTTGGTGCTAGATGAAATTTTAATTGCCAGTATTTGGCCGGAAAGGGCTGGACATGTGGTGGCGTAAAGTACCTGATCACAACACTTTGCGCGAATCTCCTCGAATAAGTTGCACTCCTCTGCGCAGGGTTCCATGAAATGAGGGCGTGTGACACTGCTGACGGTGATACGTCAGTCGGATGGGGCCTTAATTTTGGCAGCCCTTTTGGTGCTACTCGAGAGGGGTAGGCTATGTGCCGACACAGGGCTTCGCCCTCTTCCTTTTCTTATCTTCAACATCATCGACATCATCATACAGCACAAACATAATATTACACTATACTTGCAACTATTACACTGTACGGCTACACATCCGGTGCAACTTTCATACATCCGCAAGGAAAGGGGGTGAATGTGCGTAGAGGAACAACATCGTTTCCGAGAGGTGACTGAAATCACCCTGTGGGACATCCTGTGTTTACAAGAAACGAATGTTACATTTAGTACTCGGTTATAGAAGAGGTCAATCACTTAACCGACTAGTTGAAAAATGTTTTGCCAGTCGGAGTGACCGAGTGGTTCTAGGCGCTACAGTCTGGAACCGTGCTACCGCTACGGTCGCAGGTTCGAATCCTGCCTCGGACATGCATGTGTGTGATGTCCTTAGCTTAGTTAGGTTTAAGTAGTTCTAAGGTCTAGGGGAGTGATGACCTCAGCAGTTAAGTCCCATAGTGCTCAGAGCCACATGAACCATTTATCGAAAAATGTTTACATTACTTGCTCGAAAACCGGGAAATTGACAAATGCGAGTTACAGAACATTCCTCGAGAATGTTTTAAAACCGTACGTGGTTGATAACAAGTTTTGTCTAATATTGGATTCCTAGGGTGGAGAAACTAATACTCTAACGTATGAGACCATGTTTATAGATGACGAGGATCAACCGACGTGCACGGAAAAGGTAATACCGCCAAACTGCACACCTGTGTACCAACCGTGTCATGTTTATTTCTGTCGTCAGGTTAAAAACTTTATTCCGAGGCTCCAGAACTGCAGTGTGCTTCTGGAAACCCAGCGTGAATTGCACAACTGGACGATGCAATAATTATTCACAGCATAATTAATAACCAACTTTCAGCACCGATTTTTCAGGCAATAATGTCGTATGCGTGGTACGCATCAAAATTAACTCCCGAAAAAGACATATTTTTAAATGCAAACCAAGTTTGTTTTCTGCCGACTCTTGGGAATGAACAGTGTAATTGTCGAAATAATGCATTCATTAGATGTTCTTGGTGCCGCGAGTATATTTGTTTCGAATGTTTTTATGACAAGTGCCATCCATCTAGTTGTTCGAAGAAAAGTGAGGATACGTAACAGTGACTGGAAGAGCCATTGTAAAGTGACCAGGGATAACATTTTAGTTATTTACTATCGCAAGCGCTTTGAGAAATTTATTTGTCTACCATTTTATCATTTCTTATTGATTTACTTACCTTATTAACCCTCCTATCCCTATCAATTGAGATATGGAAAAATACAAACGGGAAGAATAACATCCACTAGGTTTCCTCGAGATTCGAACCCGGGTTCTCTGCTTCCCAACCAGTTACATTGGCCTTTTTTGCGTTTTGTTTTGCGTTGTATTTGGTCGTAGCGGACTTCAGATGACGTCCGTTGAAGTTAGTTGTTGATCCCTTGACTCAGTTTTTTTATTACAGAGACTAGCCAGCTCTCTGACAGAAAAAGCTGAGCTACTGTGAAGGCTAAAATGGTCAAATATGTGTGAATTCCTAAGGACCTAACTGCTAAGGTCATTGGTCCCTAGACATATATACTACTTAAACTATGCTCTAAGAACAACACACACACCCATGCCCGAGGGAGGACTCAAACCTCTGGCGGGAGGGGCCGCGCAATCCGTGACATGGCGGTTCAAACCGCGCGGCCACTGAGCGTGGCGTCGTTGCGTTATCGGCCTCTCGGCGAAAAGCTTTTACCGTGTGGGTACATAAGCGGCATTTATAGAAGTTTCTTTCCTCGATTTCTGGAAAAGTATGCATTTATGGACCCCATACCTGACGATGAAAAATGCTCTAATTACAATTATCTATCGATTGCGCCAATTTTGAGTCGATTACTCGTAATAACCTTTAGGGTGCTTTTCTCAAAAAACGGGAGGGTTTTGAGTCAAAATATCTTAGGGTCCTTTGCTTTAGGTTCTACATTATCGACCCGCCAAGTTAGAGACGAATCGGTTGCCCTTGTGGTCGAAGGTGTGCTGAATTGTCCTTATTTGCGTCTAATATCATGTATAAAGGGCAGAAGAAAGTTTCCGTTCGAACGCCGTACAGTCCAGAATTGGTATGCTAATGAGGTGAGCATCGAGGCAATCATCCCAACGACGCACCATTTTGGAGGTAACTGTGTGGTACATCGTCGTGTGCTGCTGCGTGAATAAGTCCGCAACTGCCTGCCGCACACCCTCATCCGACAGGAACCGCCGAGTATTCAAGATCTTTGTTAAGGAACCGAAGGCGTGACAATCGCACGGATGGAGATCACGGCCGGGCGTTGTGGCCGAGCGGTTCTAGGCGCTTCAGTCCGGAAACGCGCTGCTGCTACGGTCGCAGGTTCGAATCCTGCCTCGAGCATGGTTGTGTGTGGTGTCCTTAGGTTAGTTAGGTTTAAGTGGTTCTAAGTTCTAGGGGACTGATGACCTCAGATGTTAAGTCCCATAGTGCTCAGAGCCATTTGAACCATTTTTTAGAGGCATGACTATAGGGCGCGTGCTCGAGCGGCTTCCACTTGAGTTGTTGTAGCTTCTGCGTTACGGCATTTGCGGTACGGGGACGTGCGTTATCATGAAGCAGCAATTATCCCCGACGTTTCGACAACGGTGGTTTTCGACGGATGTGCTGCCCCATACACATTCTTCATGTCTACTGTTGTTTGTCCTTCGGCAGCCTTGAAAAGAATAACAGCACTCCGGTTCTGTTTGGGCGCATTTGGTAAAACGGTCGCCACAGTTCACATTTCCGCAAATAGGCCACAACCGTCGGAAAGACACGAATGCGTACATATCGGTACCTATATACTCGCATGGCAGCCGCGTAGTAACAATAGAAATGACACGAATAACTTTGTATAACGTCTGACGTGTTCCCTAATATTTTAAGGTGACAGTTTGAAAGTTTTTTAGCGTGGCTGGTTCCTTCTTGTTTTTGCAAGTGATCAGCCAGTCACATATTCCTATTAATCTATTTTAGCTTTTCTCCTGTCTTACTTGTGTTTTAATTGAAAATTTCATACCATCTCACCATTTTGACGCTATCTCCACATGTGATTGTGCGAGTGATTATGGGTGAGACTGGTAGAGAGTCAGTGTGATTTTATCTCAGGCTACATTTTTATCGTATTTTATACGCTTTAACCAACTTCCTTTCTACTAATCTTCGTATGGGTGCTCATAAACTAGAAGTTGAGGAACCCTAACCACCCCCTCCCCCCTCCCCCACACACTGTAAGTAGTCCTTAACTTTGATGTTAAGTTTGTCGGCAATCTTATTTCTACTGCTCCTCAATTCTTTCGTCTTCCTTTTATTTTCTTTATAGCCGTATTCTGTGCTTAGTATACATTTAGTTCCATTCAACAGGTCCTGTAATTGTCTATCGCCGGCCGGAGTGGCCGTGCGGTTCTGGCTGCTACATTCTTTAACCGAGCGACCGATACGGTCGCAGGTTCGATTCCTGCCTCGGGCATGGATGTGTATGATGTCCTTAGGTTAGTTAGGTTTAATTACTTATAAGTTCTAGGCGACTGATGACCTCAGAAGTAAAGTCGCATAGTGCTCAGAGCCATTATTAATTCTCTATCAGTTTCACAGATAATTGCCATGCCATCAATACGTCTCATCTTTGATATCCTTTCACCACGAATTTTATTTTTACTTCAAATCATTTTTGAAATCTTTTTTCTTGTTAAATTATAATTTCATTGCTTCCTCAATATACTGGTTGAACAGAATGGTCATCATAAAGATGTTGTTGTTGTCTTCAGTCCTGAAACTGGTTTGATGCAGCTCTCCATGCTACTCTATCCTGTGCAAGCTTCTTCATCTCCCAGTACCTACTGCAACCTACATCCTTCTGAATCTGCTTAGTGTACTCATCTCTCGGTCTCCCTCTACGATTTTTACCCTCCACACTGCCCTCCAATGCTAAATTTGTGATCCCTTGATGCCTCAAAACATGTCCTACCAACCGATCCCTTCTTCGGGTCAAGTTGTGCCACAAACTTCTCTTCTCCCCAATCCTATTCAATACCTCCTCATTAGTTACGTGATCTATCCACCTTATCTTCACGATTCTTCTGTAGCACCACATTTCGAAAGCTTCTATTCTCTTCTTGTCCAAACTATTTATCGTCCATGTTTCACTTCCATACATGGCTACACTCCAAACAAATATTTTCAGAAATGACTTCCTGACACTTAAATCTATATTCCATGTTAAGAAATTTCTCTTCTTCAGAAACGCTTTCCTTGCCATTGCCAGTCTACATTTTATATCCTCTCTACTTCGACCATCATCAGTTATTTTACTTCCTAAATAGCAAAACTCCTTTACTACTTTAAGTGTCTCATTTCCTAATCTAATTCCCTCAGCATCACCCGATTTAATTTGACTACATTCCATTATCCTCGTTTTGCTTTTGTTGATGTTCACCTTATATCCTCCTTTCAAGACACTGTCCATTCCTTTCAACTGCTCTTCCAAGTCTCTGACAGAATTACAATGTCATCGGCGAACCTCAAAGTTTTTACTTCTTCTCCATGAATTTTAATACCTATTCCGAATTTTTCTTTTGTTTCCTTTACTGCTTGCTCAATATACAGAAAGATAGCGTATGGAAAAGTCAATAGTATTAGAGCAATGACATCGTCATTAAGAAGGCGAAAAGAACGCCAAACCACTGCACGAGGAGCGTAACCGATGCGGACCACTCGAGAAGCTCCGTTAGCGCCGAGAATGGACGAACAGGGGACTTGTGATCACCTGTGCAGCCTGTGGTACCGTAACTACGGCAGCCTGGTACGGCACGGACGGTGATTTACCGACCACCGCCTCTCTGTCTCTCCCTGAAAGGAGAGGCTGGCCGGAGCGAGAAGACGGGCTTCTTCGGTTATTGACCTGCACGCCGCGCAGCGACACACTGGCGTCTGTCTGGTTGTGCCGCTGTAAGGGCGCGACCGCCCCGATTTATAGCGGCGGCGTGGAGGCCGTAAAAATGAGAATGTGCTGTCCAGATAGGGGTGAGGGACAAGGGGGGGGGGGGGATTGAAGAAGCAAGGGGGGAAATGAAAGGCTGGTCGGGGTTAAGGACTGGGAAGACAAGGGACGGACGGGGGAGGTGCTGCGGAGAGAGGGTAAGGTCTAAACTTTAGTCCGATAATTTGCTGTGAGGCGTATCTTCCCCATAGCAAGGATACGTATCCGCCTCGAAACCTCTGACCACTTGCCACTGAACAACATTCTTCCGTCTCAGAGACATGCACGATCAAATATCTGAGGGGTTCGGAAACAAGACTGCCTACTAATTACACAATGTATTTTTGTCAGACTTTTCTTACCCAGACGAATAGTGGGACATGGACAAATGGGGAATCAAATAATCCAGCGTGCGGTTTGGTTCTGTAAATGAAGATTTAATGGCTTTGCTTGATAGTAATGAGGGCAATTAAGAAAAACTTAACTAATGACTTCAGGAGAAACAAATATTTCACGAGCAGCTGCTGCTTCCTATGTCGATAAAGTGTCAAATAAATACCACAACGCAGCATAAATCGAAACTTTTGTATTTTCCCTTCATCTGTATAATCTTAACGATACAGGAATAATGATCTATATTTTAATATATTATTTTGCATTCTTTATTAACATAACTCGAAAAGAAAAACACTGAAAAAACCGTCAAATGTTCTGTAATTTGACTAAAAGTAAGAAATAAAATAGACTAAGAAAACATTTGACGCACCTTTGAATCATGTTCGAAATCATGTACAGCAAATTAGGTGCTGATTGAGAATTTAAACATTTTATTTATAATTTTACTCTAAGGTGACAAAAGTCACGGGATAGCAAAATGCATCTATACAGATGGCGCTGGTATCGCGTACACAAGGTATAAAAGGGCAGTGTGTTGGCAGAGCTGTCATTTGTACTCAGGTGATCAATGTGAAAAGGTTTCCGTCGTGAATATGGCCACACGAACGGATTAACAGACACTGAACGCGGAAGGGCAGTTGGAGCTAGAGGTATGGGACATTCCATTTTGGAAATCATTGTTGTGCTTGTTGTTGTGGTCTTCAGTCCTGAGACTGGTTCGATGCAGCTCTCCATGCTACTCTATCCTGTGCAAGCTTCATCTCCCAGTAACTACTGCAACCTACATCCTTCTGAATCTGCTTAGTGTAGTCATCTCTTGGTCTCCCTCTACGATTTTTACCCTCCACTCTGCCCTCCAATACTAAACTGGTGATGCCTCAGAACATGCCCTACCAACCGAGCCCTTCTTCTAGTCAAGTTGTGCCAAAAATTTCTCTTCTCCCCAATCCTATTCAATACCTCCTCATTAGTTATGTGATCTACCCATCTAATCTTCAGCATTCTTCTGTAGCACCACATTTCAAAAGCCTCTATTCTCTTCTTATCCAAACTATTTATCGTCCATGTTTCACTTCCATACATGGCTATACTCTCCATACAAATACTTTCAGAAACGACTTCCTGACACTTAAATCTATGCTCGATGTTAATAAATTGCTCTTCTTCAGAAATTCTTTCCTTGCCATTGCCAGTCTACTTTTATATCCTCTCTACTTCGACCATCATCAGTTATTTTGCTCCCCAAACAGCAAAACTCCTTTGCTACTTTAAGTGTCTCATTTCCTAATCTAATTCCCTCAGCATCACCCGACATAATTCGACTACATTATCGTCGTTTAGCTTTATTAACATAACTCGAAAATAAAAACACGAAAAAACCGTCAAATGTTTTGTACACTAATTTGACTAAAAGTAAGAAATAAAACAGACTAGGAAAAAATTTGCCGCACTTTTGAATCATGCTCGAAATCATATACAACAAATTTGGTACCGATTGACAATTTAAACATTTTACTTAGGTGACAAAAGTCATCGGATAGCTACATGCATGCATATAGATGACTGCGGTATGGCGTGCAAACAAGGTATAAAACGCCAGTGTGTTGCCGGAGGGGTCATTTGTACTGAGGTGATTCATGTTAAAAAGTTTCCGACGTGAATATTGCCACACGAACGGATTAACTGACTCTGAACGCGCAAGGGCAGCTGGAGCTAGACGTATGGGCATTCCATTTCGGAAATCATTACGGAATCCAATATTACGAGATCCACAGTGTTAAAAGAGTGTGCCGAGAAAACCATATTTCATGACTGACAACAGAGTAGCCAACGGCGTTCTTTTGACGACCGAGAGCAGCGGAGTTTACGGAGATTTGTCAGTGCTAAAAGACAGACAACACTGCGTGAAATAACCGTAGAAATCAATGTAGGATGTATGACGAAAGTGTCCGTTAGGGCCATGCGGCGAAATTTAGCGTTAATTGGACGTGGCAGCAGACGACGGACGCAAATGCTTTTGCTAACAGGACATCGCCTGCGGCGCCTCACGTGGTCTCGTCACCGTATCAGCTGGACCCTAGACGACTGGAAAATCGTGGCCTGGTCAGATGAGTCCCGATTTCAGTCGGTAGGGTTCGAGCGAGGCGAGACCCCACGAAGGCATGTACCCAAGTTGTCAACAAGGCACTGTGCAAGCTAGTGGTGGCTACATGATGGTGTGAGTTCCGTTTCCATGGAATGGACTGGATCCTCCGGTCCATCTGAACATATCATTGAATTGGAAGTGGTTATGTTCGCCTGCGTGGGGAATATTCGCAGCTATTCGTGGGCTATATGTTCCCAGACAATGATGTCATGCCACAGCTGTTCGCAACTGGTTTGAAGAACTTTTGGACAATTCGGGACAACGATTTGGTCGCCATGATCGCCTGACGTAAATCTCATCAACATTAATCTGACAAATCGAGAGGACAGATTGTGAACAAAATTCTACTTTTGAAATTACGCACGGCTATAGAGGCAGCACCGATCTGCATTTCTGCAGGGTGCTTCGACGACTTGTTGAGTCCACGCCACGTCGTGTTGTTGCACTATGCTGAGCAACAGCAAGTTGGACTACGTAGACCATGCAGTCTTTTGTTCTGTGGCCTTGAGATACTATTTCTACGTGAAGTCCAGGGGTAAAATGTTTACCAGGTCAGATGCTACTGTTGCAGATAACTTCTGTACACTTTCAGACATACATGAAAAAAATGTAAAGGGCACACAACAGCAGACTGCACGCTCTACACAGCCCGGCAGAAATATGTCTTTAAAATTCTAAGCTAAACATTAAACTCTAAATTCTCTATTGGCATATCACTTCCTGTGGATGATTATGAGCATCAGTCAAACGCGCGTCTAATGTTTCTCTAATCTGTTTTATTTCTAAAGTAAAACAAATCATTTAACAAAATATTTGAGCATTTTTTAATCAATATTTTTTCTTACTTTCGACAGTACCAATTAAAACAAACTATTCAGTAAAAATTCGTAGGTTTCACTTTAGGGGAGACGCGCTACATCCTCAGCAACATCGAGTCATCTTGCGGTCTGTGACCAAGGGCACGTAGTACACCAGTTCCATTTTGCTCCTTTCCTGTTCCATACGCGGAAGGTAAGAAGGAGGAAAGACTGCCGGCGACTTGCGGTGCGGACTTCAATTTTTCTCATTTTGCCGTCATGATCGTTGGGCAATGTGCATGGATGCCCTATTTTTGTACCGTCACCAACTCAAGTTTTTATGTATACATCTACTCTTCGCAAGACACTTTATGGTGTGTGGTGGAGGGTATTTCGTGTTCCACCACCCCTCCTTTCCTGTGCCACTCGGAATGGCGGGCAGAAGAACGACTGCACGTAAGCCTCAGAGTGATCTCGAACCTCTCTAGTTTATCTCCTTGGTTTTTCCGCGATGTATTCGTGGGAGATGAAATGCATTTGATAAGTCTTCTAGTAACGCACATTAACAATACAGCACAACGTCGTACACAACGCTTCCCTTGTGTCTTCTGCCACTGGAGTGAGATAAGCATCTCCGTGACGCATTCACTCTTACTAAGCGAACCTGTGACGAAACACAGTGCTCTTCTCGGTACCTCTGTTTCTTCTGTCCATCTAAGGGTCCCTAACTGACGAGCAATTTTCAGGTATCTGTCAGACGAGTGTTGAGTAAGTTACCTTCTTCGCGCGTGGACTACAGTTCTTGAGGATTGTCCCAAACGAATCTGTTTGGCATCTATCTTAATAGGGATCCGTACGCAAACTCCCAGGTATACAATAAATGTAACTGCTTGCAGTCATTGTTCTACGATCGTGTACGCACACAATAGTGGGTATGTCCGTATATCTATCGTATATTTCGTTACAAAATTTTACTGTTGTGAATTTACTGTGTACTGCAGTTCCATCCGGGAACAGCCTGGTATACACTTTGTGAAACATACTGGTCCTGTACCACTCTTTCAGAGTATGCCAAAAGCTTTTCAGTTAGTAATCACCGAGCGAGGTGGCCCAATGGTTAGCATGCTGGGTTCGGATTCGGGAGGACGATGGTTCAAAACCGCTTACAGTCATCCTGATTTGGCTTTTCCGTGATTTCCCTAAGTCCTTTCGGGCAAATGACGGGTTGGTTTCTTTGAAATGGCGTGGCCGACTTCTTTCCCCATCCTCCCCTAATCCTATGGGACCGATGACCTCGCTGTTTGGTCACTCCCCAAATGAACCAACCAGTTAACAAGGAAACGCTTTTTTTTGTTTCCTAGACACTCTTCACAAAGATGGTCTGATATTCCGTACGCTCATATTTTGTTCATCAGGCGACAGTGCGCAACTGTATCTCAGGCCTTACGGAAGTCAAGGAGCACGGACTCAATCTGGGCGTCGGTACGAACTGCCTTCTGGGTTTCGTGAACGAACAGAGATTTCGCGTGATTGTCGTCCAGCCATACGTTATACAGTACATGTGACTGATCTCCGAACGCCTGAAACACATTCGCTCCTCCACGCAAGTTCGTCTTGATGGCCGAACTCCCGCTTTTTGGGAACCTTCTTTCTACGAGGACTATTCGGAAAGTAAGGTCCGATCGGGCGCGAAATAGAAACCACGGTGAAAATCTGATGAAGCTTTGTACAGATGTGTTGGACAGTGTCTCTAATATGTCCGTCGATCGCATCTCGTCGCTCTTTTCAGTTCTGATCGCACAGTGTGCTCGTAAAGATGCCCAGAAAATAGCCTCTCCCGCCAAATATGTGTGCCTACCGAGAGATTTCGCCTGATTTGATACAGCCTACAATACTTAACTGCTATGCATGTCCTTCTTCTGACAGTTCTTAGTCATTCACTACAGCAGTAATGAAGGCGTTCGTGGAGCGTGGTCAGTGTGAAGTATTTGATCACCCACAGTACAGCACGGACTTGGTTTCCTCTGATATTCATCCCTGCTCAAGTGAACTGGCTACGAAGACAGCATCATTTTGGCACAGACAACGATCTATAGTCCACCGTACAAAATTGTCTGAGAGCACATGCAGCTGCATTCTACGACGAGGGTACCGGAAAGTTGTTGCAATGCTACGACAGCTTTCTAAGTCGGACTGGCGACTGTGTAAAGAAGTAGCTGGTTTCCATTTCGCGACCTATCAGACCCTACTTTCCGAATAGCCCTCGTGTACTTTAAGATAGCACACTCTACGAACCGAACACAAGGCACTTTGGTTCAAATGGCTCTGAGCACTCTGGGACTTAACATCTGAGGTCATCAGTCCCCTAAAACTTGCAACTACTTAAACCTAATTAACCAAAGGACATCACACACATCCATGCTCGAGGCAGCATTCGAACCTGCGACCGTAGCGGTCGCGCGGTTCCGGACTGAAGCGCCTAGAACCGCTCGGCCACTCCGACCTGCTCTCTAGCGAGAGAAGACGGGTCAGTGAGCTCGTAAAATTAGTGAAGACAATGTAATGACGACGGCTGTTACGTGCTAGTTTTCTATCATAACGAATAAATTCGTGAGGCATCACACTAAATAAAATATTACCATCAACATCCTAATCAACATCTGCAAATATATTACTGAGGTCATAATATGGTTTATGACGAAGGGTACGCTGTTTCGCAGCTAATCATTCCCCGCCCTGTTCCACTCGTAAATTAACCGAGGGAATAACTATTGACTCTTGGTCTCTGTACGAGCCGTAATTTCTCGTATCTTGTCTTTGTGGTTCTTACGTGAAATATATTTTGGTGGAAGTGGAATTGTTCTGCTGTTTGTCGCAAATACCGGTACTGCGAACTTTCTCAGCAGTGTTTCGCGGAAAGAACGTCGTCTTCCCTTCAAGGATGGCCATTCCAGTTCACGGAGCATTTCATTAGCACTCGCGTGTTGATCGGATTTACCGGCAACAAATCTAGCAGCACGCCTCTGAATTGCTTCGATGCGTTCCTCTGATCTGACATGGTGGTGGTCCTTCGGCACGCCGTCTACTTTATAGATGAGGTACACTTTCCTAGAATTCTACTAACAAACCGAAGGCGGCCATTCGCCTTCCCTACTACGATCTTACATGCTCGATCCATTCCACGTCCCTTCACAACTGGCGAACGTTGGACGACTCACGGGTTTGCTCGTCCCTCCTTTTTTGCGTTCGCAGCTAAAAATGTAGGTTTGGCGACATTTACTGCATGTAGTTTCGTCCCAGCCTATAGATCAGGTTCGTAACACACTCGAGACAATGCCTATACGCCGTTACCTGTAGGTTTTGGCGCCACGTGCCTCACATATTTAAGATTCAATACTACTTGATCTGGCGACGTCATTAACACGCAGCTGTGGGGAAGCAGCTCCCGCCGGCCGGTGTGACCGAGCGGTTCTAGGGGCTTCAGTCTGGAACCGCGCAACCGCTACGGTCGCAGGTTCGAATCCTGCCTCGGGCATGGATGTGTGTGATGTCCTTAGGTAGTTAGATTTAAGTAGTTCTAAGTTCTAGGGGACTGATGACCTCAGAAGTTAAGTCCCATAGTGCTCATAGTCATTTGAACCAAGGAGCTCCCACAAATAAAAAGGGCTGACACTTTATATGATTTTAATATTTGTCATCATTGCACACTATGATAACGAAATTCGCCAGCATCCACAGTGTGCTATACATCTGTCACATGTTGGGTGCTGGCAAAGTTTCATTAACACAGTGTATATTTTCTGTTAGCAGAAGAGCCAACACTGTGTTACGAGTGGAGGCCGAAATGCACGCGTTTTAGCTCACGCAAGCTGGCGTGAGGAGGGAAGAACTATACTGACGTGAGGTCTGGAACATGACAAGGAATGAGAATTCAGAAAACGGACGTAATTAGTTTGATACTGAACTTTAATCCATTAATGATGAATGTCGCTCTTGACGGTCGTGATTCACTCTATTATCTGTTCAGAATACATTGTTGAAGATAGTACTTATAGTAACTGAATATGGCGCCTTGCTAGGTCGTAGCAAATGACGTAGCTGAAGGCTATGCTAAACTGTCGTCTCTGCAAATGAGAGCGTATCTAGACAGTGAGTCATTGCTAGCAATGTCGGCTGTACAACTGGGGCGGGTGCTAGGGAGTCTCTCTAGACTATACCTGTCGGGTGGTGGCGCTCGGTCTGCAATCACTGATAGTAGCGACACGGGGGTGCGACGTATACTAACGGACCGCGGCCGATTTAAAGGCTACCACCTGGCAAGTGTGGTGTCTGGCGGTGAGTCCACAGTATATGCATACATATTCTGTAAAAGTGAGTGATGTGGTACCAATTGGCCATCACTATGGAAGCAGACAGATGGATATTAAGAGCAAAAGCCGCCCATAATGTCGCAAGCCAGCATCTAGCATTACGGTTTAGAAATAGTTATGGAACTTCCCGTACACCATCTGAAGATGAGCCTGAAAAGGTTCGAAACCCGGTTCGTGACATAAATATTTCAAAAACGTGAGTGGCTACAGTTTTATGCATTTACATTTGCAAGTTTTTTTCGAATACTGCTGACATTGTTCTGGTGATGTGGAATTACCTTGTCTGAAATCTACACTCCTGGAAATTGAAATAAGAACACCGTGAATTCATTGTCCCAGGAAGGGGAAACTTTATTGACACATTCCTGGGGTCAGATACATCACATGATCACACTGACAGAACCACAGGCACATAGACACAGGCAACAGAGCATGCACAATGTCGGCACTAGTACAGTGTATATCCACCTTTCGCAGCAATGCAGGCTGCTATTCTCCCATGGAGACGATCGTAGAGATGCTGGATGTAGTCCTGTGGAACGGCTTGCCATGCCATTTCCACCTGGCGCCTCAGTTGGACCAGCGTTCGTGCTGGACGTGCAGACCGCGTGAGACGATGCTTCATCCAGTCCCAAACATGCTCAATGGGGGACAGATCCGGAGATCTTGCTGGCCAGGGTAGTTGACTTACACCTTCTAGAGCACGTTGGGTGGCACGGGATACATGCGGACGTGCATTGTCCTGTTGGAACAGCAAGTTCCCTTGCCGGTCTAGGAATGGTAGAACGATGGGTTCGATGACGGTTTGGATGTACCGTGCACTATTCAGTGTCCCCTCGACGATCACCAGAGGTGTACGGCCAGTGTAGGAGATCGCTCCCCACACCATGATGCCGGGTGTTGGCCCTGTGTGCCTCGGTCGTATGCAGTCCTGATTGTGGCGCTCACCTGCACGGCGCCAAACACACATACGACCATTATTGGCACCAAGGCAGAAGCGACTCTCATCGCTGAAGACGACACGTCTCCATTCGTCCCTCCATTCACGCCTGTCGCGACACCACTGGAGGCGGGCTGCACGATGTTGGGGCGTGAGCGGAAGACGGCGTAACGGTGTGCGGGACCGTAGCCCAGCTTCATGGAGACGGTTGCGAATGGTCCTCGCCGATACCCCAGGAGCAACAGAGTCCCTAATTTGCTGGGAAGTGGCGGTGCGGTCCCCTACGGCACTGCGTAGGATCCTACGGTCTTGGCGTGCATCCGTGCGTCGCTGCGGTCCGGTCCCAGGTCGACGGGCACGTCCACCTTCCGCCCCACGTGTTGAGCAATTCGGCGGTACGTCCACCCGGCCTCCCGCATGCCCACTATACGCCCTCGCTCAAAGTCCGTCAACTGCACATACGGTTCACGTCCACGCTGTCGCGGCATGCTACCAGTGTTAAAGACTGCGATGGAGCTCCGTATGCCACGGCAAACTGACTGACACTGACGGCGGCGGTGCACAAATGCTGCGCAGCTAGCGCCATTCGACGGCCAACACCGCGGTTCCTGGTGTGTCCGCTGTGCCGTGCGTGTGATCATTGCTTGTACAGCCCTCTTGCAGTGTCCGGAGCAAGTATGGTGGGTCTGACACACCGGTGTCAATGTGTTCTTATTTCAATTTCCAGGAGTGTATTTAAGACTTGAGCTTTCCATTACCGCGATAAAAGCGAATGGAAGCTGTAGAGGTGACATATACATTTACCTGCATCGACTGTTAGTTATCTACGTCATATCCTGAACTCGGCAGACAAATTAACAAGCCGGCCACAAGCAGGCGGCCCCCGTGCTGCCAACACGCGTGACCCGCGTTCTGCGACGCACGCGCGTGTGCACAGCCGGCCTGTTTATTAGGTCCAAGGCCAGCCCCATGGTGCAGAATAATAGGCGTTAGTTGGCGCACACCACGCCAAGTGGAGCAGCTTGTTAAACGCGACGCGACAGCTCCCTCAGCTGTACCACAAATTTTATTTTTCAGAGACAAATTAGTGAGCTTCGAAAAAGTCTATTATGTTCACTCGAATATATGTGAATGATAAAGCAGTTCGGAGAAGCAAGAGCTCAGAAATGGAATATTCTCTTGTTTCTTAAAACTACACTGACGGAAAAAATGGCAACACCGAGCAATATTTAATGTAGAGTAATGAAATTTCGGGAATACATTGGTCTAGGTAACATTGCAAGACCACATTTCTATGTAAGCGCGAGGAAAGACATTGCAAAAGTGAAATGCTGGTACAATAATAACAGTTGTAACTACCAGAATGCTGAACGCAATCATGCAAACGTGTACATGGGTTCAAATGGCTCTGAGCATTATGGGACTTAACTTCCGAGGTCATCAGTCTCCTAGAACTTACAACTACTTAAACCTAACTAACCGGCCAGCCGGTGTGGCCGTGCGGTTCTAAGCGCTTCAGTTTGGAACCGCGTGACCGCTACGGTCACAGGTTCGAATCCTGCCTCGGGCATGGATGTGTGTGATGTCCTTAGGTTAGTTAGGTTGAAGTAGTTCTGAGTTCTAGCGGACTGACGACCTCAGATATTAAGTGCCATAGTGCTCAGAGCCATTTGAACCATTTTGAACCTAACTTACCTAAGGACATCACTCACATCCATGTCCGACGTCGGACTCCAACCTGCGACCGCAGCGGTCGCGCGGTCCCGGACTGTAGCGTCTAGAACCGTTCGGCCACTCGGGCCGGCCGTGTACATGGACCGGGTCACTTCGTGCCTATTGCACTTAGTCGGTCAACACTGGGACGATTAATGCTAGTTGTGGATGATGTTGGAGCACATCAATCCAATCGAGCACATCATCGTCCGATGATGTGCTCAACTGGGGACAGATCGTGTGATCGAGCAGGCCAAGGCTCTGTAGAGCTTGTTGGGTTACAACAGCGGTACGTGGGCAAGCATTATCCTTTTGGAAAAAAAACATGTGTTATGCTGTTCATGAATGCCAGCACAACAGGTCGAATCACCAGCCTGACGTGCAAATTTGCAGTCAGAGCAAGTGGGATAATCACGAAAGTGCTCCTACTGTCATACGAAATCGTACCTCAGACCATAATTCCAGGTGTAGGTCTCGTGTGTCTAGCACACGGCCAGATTGGTTGCAGATCCTCAAGTGGCCTCATTCTCATCCAACTCACCTCCTTTTCACCGACAGACGGCCGTTACTGGCAGCGAGGCAGAACTAGCTATCATCAGAAAACACAACAGACCTCCACCCTGTCCTCCAGTAAGTTCTCGCTTGACTCCACTGAAGTCGCAAACGGTGGTCGTTTGGGATCAGTGCAATGCACATTACAGGGGTCTGACTCGGAGCTGTCCTTCAAGTAACCAATTTTGTAACAGTTCGTTGTGTCACTGTGGTGTCAACTGCTGCTCGAACTGATGCTGCACACGCAATACGATGCGACAGAGCCATACGCCGAACACGATGCCTTTCCCTTTGTTAGTGCCACATGGCAGCCCGGAGACCGGTGCTGTTGCGAACGTACATTCTCGTGATCACTGCTGCCAGTAATCATGTACAGTGGTTACATTCCTCCGAAGTCTTTCTGCAATATCGCAGTATATTTGCTGTTTCCTTCAGCGTGCACAGTATGTGTAAATGTAACAATGGTAATGAAGTCCCTTGCTTCTTGACAGAGCGTAGGGGACGATGCGGGAGACCCGCACCGCCGTACTAGGCAAGGTCCTAGTGGAGGTGGTTTGCCGTTGCCTTCCTCCCACCGAAATGGGGATGAATGGTGATGACGAAGACGACACAACAACACCCAGTCATCTCGGGGCAGGTGAAAATCCTTGACCCCGCCGGGAATCGAACCCGGGACACCGTGCCCGGGAAGCGAGAACACTAGCTGCGGACAAATATAACAAAGCCGATATTTAGAGTGTCATATAATTTAAGCACAGACAAGGTCCATCTGTTTCTGCGTGCTGATTCAGATTTAAATTTGGGCAGTGTGAGCGACCTAAACGGCGTTTTCCACACTGCACACGACGAGAGTGCGATAAATGTCCCCCATTCCTCTCCCCATTAGGCCTTGCTCTGAAGCTTGTTTACTACCCGAATGCAGTGTTGCCTTCAAGTTCATATCACTGAAAGGGACAATATATTTTACACTATCGGTAATACCTTCAATACAACATATTTTAGACTATCGATAGTACAGTCAGATGGTATCACCAGAAAACAGTATATTTAATACTTTCACAACCCAGTTTCTCACCTTCAGCGATCGTTATATTCGCGTCTCATTACTGTTTTCGTGTACGTGGATGAAATACACACAGAGTTCACAGCCAGTTAAATCTAGGAGTGATAAGAAACCAGTCACTACCACGGTCGGTCCGCGGAATTATTACTCTGCCTTCAACTAGGCTTCACCTCTGAATGATGTGAAGATTTGTCAGCTACGACACATGGCTCGGATTCAACGTTAAACAGTTGGTCAGCTTTCCCCGATACGTTCACTGGATGGATTAGGGTCACGAAAGTCACCGAAGTGGCGTCCAATTGGAAGACTTGCACCACGCACTTGAGCCGCACGGAATTATTATTATTATTATTATTAGTTTCTTTTGGCGGAAAATCAGATACTCATAGGTACTTGCACATTGTCTACGGAGACCTGGCAGTGAACAAAAGCACAGTAAGTAGTTGGGCGAGATGTATGTCACCAACGCAACAAGGTCTTGCAAACCTGTCCGATCTCCCAAGTGCATGCTGGCCGCACACCGCTATGACTCATGCAATGTTGGAACGTGTGGACCCTCTCATTCAAGGTGATCGATGGTTCACATCAAACACATCGCTGCACAACAATACGTCACACAATCTGCACACCCAACAAGAGCTCACCAAACGTGACTGGACTGTTCTTCCTCATCCACCCCACAGCCGGAAGCAGTACGTGGATGAAGGAAGTTACCAATGCAGCAAGACGTCGGCTGTGACACCGACCAATAAATGATGATGATGTTTGGTTTGTGGGGCGCTCAACTGTTCAGTTATCAGTGCCCATACAAATTCCCAACCTTTGCTCAGTACAGTCTCTCCACTTTCATGAATGACGATGAAAGGATGAGGACAACACAAATACCCAGTCATCTGGAGACGGGTGAAAATCCCTGACTCCGGCGGGAATCGAACCCGGGACCCCGTGCTCGGGATGAGAGAACGCGACCGCGAGCTGCACAACCGACCAGTAGAGTGGTACGATGCTTGCATACAGGCCCTCATAGTAAGGTAGGGTGAAGCTGTCGCTGTGAACGGAAATTGTGTTGAAAAATAGGGTTTTGTAGCCAAAAGAGTGGGGAATAATGCGCCGTAATGGAATCCGGAACAAAACCAACCTGCTTTCAGAAAAAAATTGTCGCATTACTCATTGGACGCCCATCGTATTACCTAAAGCACACTGCAATCAGCCACGTAGTCGAGGATATTCCCAGAGTGCACACGTAACAAGCTCACACGCTTCCCATGTTGGGAAGTCGATCCAGCTGTTGAGCCTCGCTGTCCAGGCACTCTGGTGCCCAGCGCGTCGCCCGGCTACAGCTATCGATTGGCCGGTGGTCGACCGCCACCGCCGTTCAGCTGACACTCGCCTGTCTGCGGCCGCGCCGCGCTCAACTCGATTACTCGCAGCCGTCGATGCGGTCGCAGCAGCCGTCAGCCCGCTGATCGACTGCGACCGCAGAGTGCTGCAGAGGCTCACTGGTATCGCTGGCACACAATCCTCACCGACTAACGAGGAAGAACAGCTCCAGGCGACTGCTTTTATTAATTATCTCTAGATTTATCGCATATACCGAATGAGAAAACATGAACGACACAATGACTATATGCACAGTATAGACTGTATATTTGCCTGTTCCTTCGCGCACCACTTCAGGCGACAACCGTAAATGGAAATTTTCTAAAGCGGAGCCATTGTTTTGCCAAAATGTAACTTATAAGGATTTCACGAGACCTGTCATTTCTATTCCCTCCTTTGGCAACACTAGGGTTAAAAATTTTGACCCTCTGCGTAGTATACACAATGACCCCTCAGTTAAGGAGCGAGAGGAGAGTTACACGGGGGGGAGGGGGGGGGGGGGGAGCGCAGCATTAGGTCTACGGCACAAATGTGGCGTGAAGTTAGAGGTCAACGTACTTAACATATTTATAACATTGTAGAGGGCTCTGAGAAAAATAAATTCATATGTTAATCTTTCATCCACATACGTCGCGTAGAGGATTAAAATTATCCACAGGAATTCTTTTTTAAGATATTGGTCAGAGTTAATAAACAACAAAATAAATTAAAAATTTTCCAGTCCCGCAGTTCTGACCAATGTTTTCGAGGCGTCTGCTTTGGTTGTAAGATAAGCGCTGGGAATAGGTAATACCTCCCACTTCCCTGATGGAACCGTTATCAGTTCGCCTTGTATTTGGCTGAAAGGAACCCACGATCTTAAAGTGATCGTAGTTCTCTTGGAGTAGAGAATGAAAAGCACGGAAAAAAGTCTAGTCCAGTTGCTTAGATATCCAACTAGTTAAGACATTCATCGACAAATTATTTTATCTGCTGTAATTCAAATGCTACCTAACCTAATCATTCCTTTGCACACGTGTTCGGTAACACCGACTTGTCTTAGAAAATTTCACGAGCACAACGGAAATTCAACCACAAGGTTGAATTCGGGTTTACGTATGTCCTGGAAACATGTCTCTTGATACACCCCTAAAAGAAACAGGATGATAGTGCCATATATTCGGCCCGTCTAAAATCTAAACGAAGAATAAGTGCAATTTATTTACGGACAATTTAAGACGTTTTTGTTTTCGAGTCTTAGTGTTCCATATTGTTACAGGCCTTCTAGAACTCTGCTAAGTGTATTAATGATAGATCTATGAGTTAATAATAATTAATCAGACACAGGAACAGTTATACAATAAATGTATTCGCAATTGCGAGTAAGGAAAACCATCAGCTGTAGAATGGAATGACGACAATGAAAATTTACGGCGGACCGAATTCAAACCCGGACTCCACGCTTATCGCCAGCGGTCGCGTTACCATTTGGCTACCCGCGCACAGCTAAGGGCTACATCCAAACTCCAATATACCGTGAACCTCACGTCTACGACCTGTACTCGTACACCTGTTATGTATATTCCCGCATAGGTCAGAGGTTGTACGTGAAAGTCCCTTTTACCCGATATCGGAGTGAAATATGATATTGCCGGGCCTGCAATATTCCGCTTACGATGCAAAGTTCATGTATGCATGTCCAAAGGAACTTTGCATCGTAATCAGAATAACAGAGGCACTATGATATCCTATATATACAGGAACAGTTAAGACTCTTTGATAATGCGTTTTGCGTAATTACTGTTCTGAACAAAAATTAAAACACACGACAAAGAACAAAATTTCCAGCCATGTGATTTAAATTTATTGGATCACTTTGGCAATAAAGCATTTGAGCTTCCTTGGAAACAAAAGAAGAGAACTTTGCCGCACTCTCTTCGCTTTTCTAATCGATACTGGCATCCTACCATTAATAATTACTCCACCAAGCAAATGATGAAGTGCATTTTTGGCAATAAATCGTCTAATTTGCTTTCTCTTGTCTTTAGCCAGGCGCAGTTTATCATTCCGAACAAATGAGTTATATTTTTGGAGGCTCTCGTGGTGCTAGGTGTCATACAAATGGTGTCACAGGTACCAGCATGTGACCAACAGAGCTGGAAACGTGAAGTCTGAGGGAAGGAACTCAGTCATGAAATAGGGAAAAGTGATCCGCAATTAGCGACGTCCCAGAGTCGCGGCTGATATTCCGTGAGCTGCGACGCGGCTGCGGCCAGCCATTTGGCACCTGCGCTGCTGTAGTTGCGGGAGCGGCACGCAGACAGCTTGTCGCCCGCTTCCGGCAGCGATGGCCGAGAGGAAGTCGCTAATTAGAGCCGCCTCTGGCTCTGCTTAATGAGAAAAGAGGGGGTTGGGGGGGCGCTCTGCACAGTGCGACACTCTCCTCCACCCGGGCGCCTCGCAAGGGCAAATGTCCCGCCAGCTGGCAGTGGTGTCAGCTCTTCTCCGGTGTTTGGCTTCTTCCGCAATTCATTTCGAGCACCAATAGATAGCTCTGGTGCTGGTGCCCGGTGCCGGAGTGCGCTCACAATGCCATTTCTCATATGCCGCCAAGACGTATGCAGCATATATAATAATCAACAGTTAACTAGTGAAATGGCAGTTGGAGCTAGACGCATCGGACGCTCCGTTTCGGAGAATGTTAGAGAATTCAACATTCCAGGATCCACAATGTCAAGAGTGGTGCCAAGGATACATTTGAGACATTACCTCTCACCACGGACAAAGCAGTGGCCGACGGCATTCACTTAACGACCCAAAGCAGAGGCGTTTGAGTAGAGTTGTCAGTACTAATAGACAAGCAATACTGCGTGAAATAACCGCAGAAAGCAATATGGGACCTACGACAAACGTATCCGTTGGGACGGTGCTGCGAAATTTGGCGTTAATGGGCTACGGCAGCAGGCGACCACGGAAGTGTCTTTGTCAACAGCACGATATCGCCTGCAGCGCCTCTCCTGGGCTCGTGACCATATCTGTTGGACCCTATGCTAATAATAATCATGGGCTGATCAGATGAGTCCCGATTTCAATCGGTAAGAGCTGACGGTAGAGTTAGTGTGGCGCAAACCCCACGAAGCCCAGGACCCTACCGGCCGCTGTGAGCGAGCGGTTCTAGGTGCTTTAGCCTCGAACCGCGCTAGTAATGCGATCGTAGGTTCGAATCCTGCCTCGGATACGGATGTGTGTGATGTCTTAAGGTTAGTTAGGTTTAAGTAGTTCTAATTCTAGGGGGCTGATGACCTCAGATGTTAAGTCCTATAGTGGTTAGAACCTTTTGAACCATTTTGAACCAAGGACCCAAGTTCTTAACAAGGCACTATGCAAGCTGGTAGTGGCTCCATAATGGTGAGGGATGTGCTTACAAAGAATGGCCCCTGGATCCCCTAGTCCGACTGAACCCATCATTGACTGTAAATGGTTCTGTTCGGCTGCTTGTCCCCAAACAATGACGGATTTTTTACTGACGACTGGAGTTGTTCCCGAATGGTTTGAAGAACATTCTGAACAGTTCGAGGGAATGATTTGGCTGCCCTTCGAACATTTATGGGTCATACCTGCGAGGTCAGTTCATGATCAAAAGCATGCGCCGACAACACTTTCGCAATTATCGACGGCTATAGAGGTAGTATGGCTTAATATTTCTGCAGGGCACTTCCAACGACTTGTTGAGTCGATGTCACGTCGAATTGCTCCTCTACGCCAGGCGCAATGAGTCAAACACTACGTCATCCTATGACATTCGTGACCTCAGTGTATAAGTGGACCAGAAACGCATGGAGAATTATAAAAGCGACGAAACTGCCCGTAAACGGGAATATTCACTGACATACGCGACTCTGATAAGGGGCAGATTGCTATGGCGCGGCGCCTCGGAACGAGCATCGTGGAAACGGTGTAGCTGGTCCGCTGTTCAGGGTCTAATGTCGTGAGCATCTGTGAAAAGTGACTGCAGGATGGTAAGACCACGAGTAGGTGAGGAGGTTTTGGGTGGGCATCCAAACCTCAAGAAATAACGAGGAGCTCGTGGAAACGTGGCAGACCTGACGACAGAGTCCATTGCTGACGCAGGCACAAGTGTTTCGCAGCACACAGTTCACATCACATTGTTGATGACGTGCTCCGCAACAGGCGACCCATGCGTTTTCCCATGTTGATGCAACGACATCGCCAATTACGACTGCAGTGGGCACGGAATCATCGATATTGGGCCATAGAATCAATGGAAACCTGTCACCAGGTCGGATGAATCACGTTTCTTACTTTACTAGGCAGATGATCGTATCCAGATGCGCTTTCATCTAGGCATACAGCTGCTCGGAACGTGTACCGCACCACGGAAGTCGTATCGGGACAAGACCATCGACCTGATGTACCAAGAAACGTGATTCATTCGATCAGGGAATATGATTCCATTAATCCACCTTCCAGGATCGATTATGCCGTGCCCACTGCTGTCGTAATAGGTGAGATCGTTGGGGAGACACGGGAACACACAAGGCTTGTCCTCTGCAGAGTTCTTTATTCGACAATGTGCGCGGAACATTGCGCTCCGAAACACCTGTGCTTCGACTAGCTCTGTAGTTTTGTCAACAGATTTGCCACAGATCGCCTTCTATGGAACTTTATAGACCTGGCAAACCCCTGACTTCCACCTTTCGTGACGTCCAATACATTGTTATTTGCTTATGGTTTCATCGTCCTTCAACCATTTTCCATAGTGGCTCACGACAGTGGCACATGAACAGCTGACCAAATCCGTCATGTCCGAGATGTTGGTTCCCTGATATCGGTCGATAACAATTTGTGCTTTGTCAACGTCGCTTATGTCATCGGATTTGTCCTTCAGCAGACAGTATCGTCGCTGGAAGGTTCCCCATTCGCGTCTGCTCTGCTTATACACTGATAAGCCATAATGTTATTACCACCTGCTGTTTGTCCTTCCTTGGAACGAAATACGTTACTGATCCTGCGTATCAGGGATCCGACAGTTTGTTAGTAGGTTTGTGGAGCTATGTAGCATTAGATGTCTACGCACAGGTCATGCAATTCGTGTAAATAATGGGCCACTGATTAGTGTACGTGGTGATGGCGCCCGATAGCGACCCAGATGGGTTCCATAGGATTTATATCAGGCGAATTTGATCTACGAAACATCAACATGAGCTCAATATAATGCTCTTCAAACCACTTAGGACGATCCTGGATCCGAGACACGGACAATTATATAATGCTGAAAGACGGCATCGCCTTCGGGGAAGACGTCAAGCATGAAGGGGTTGCAGGTGGTTCGCAGCTGTCAATGTGTCTTCGTTTACTACCACAGGTACCATGGAAGCGAAAGAGAATGTCTTCCATAGTGTAATACTGATCCCACTAGCCTGGGTCCGTGGCTCGCTGCACGTTTCGAGCCGCCGTACACCTCGATGACGAAGAGCCGACACGTTTTCATTGGTCTACGGTGGAATCCTGATGGTTGACGATGTTTTCGGGTCAACATGTGAATACGCAGGTGAGGTCTGCTGCGGAACTCCTTCTTCAACAATGTACGATGAACAGTGTATTCTGAAACACTTGGACGTGCATCAGGTTTGTACTCTTTCGGCAGAGATGCCACAGATCACCATCTATCCTATCTTACAGAGCAGACAATCCTCCAAACCTTATCTTCTGTGAAGAGTCGTGGACGTCCAACCTTTTAGCGCCTAGGGGTTGTTTCACTGTGCTACGTCCTTCTGTAGAAGCTCACGACAGTAGCGCGTGAACATTCGACCAGCTTCGCCGTTTTCGAGATACTCGTTCACAGGCTCTGCCTAATAATAATCTGCCCTTTGTCAGAGTCCCTTATCTCAATGGATTTCCCCATCTTCAGCCCATATATTCACTAGGGTGATAACCCGTCCACGTCTGCTCCGCTTACATGTTTTTGTTACCGTGTCACGTGCAGCAGGCGGTATCCAACGTCGGGGTAGTCAGTGACCATAATGTTTTGGTTCATCAGTGTACCTTTCCGTATCGGCAACATTGCCAGACGGCACTGAGTTACGCGGCGAGCAGCGGTCATAGAGTTTTCCTTCAGTTCATTCTCGGGGGAAATCTGTGCGAAATTTCACTTTTACCCTTCACCCACAATTGCCGTTTCCCCCTCTGAGACAAGTTATTGAAGGAGGTTTCAGTCTTTTCTTGGAAGCTCCAAGCCTGAACCCACAGTTCTGTTCCCAACCGAGGTGTTCTTTTGAACAAGTTTCTGCGCTATTTGACAGTCGTAAGGGTTTGTTCATGATTGCTTGCCAATTAGAGAGGAGGTATCACCTCATATGGACTAAACTCAAACATTCGTTTTTATTCGAAAATCCTGTTGTTGAAGAGGTTTCCTTACCGACGCAGCGAACAGACTTTTGGTGTGATCTGACAACAAGGAAAAAAAAGGGAAAAAAAAATCATTGAAAGAGACAGCTTCCAGCCGCTATTTCGTTGTTCTGGAATATTTTCTCCTCGCGGTTTCCACGAAGGAACAGACGACTCACTATGCGCTGCAGAACTCTTGTTTACAAATGAGTTAAAACACCGTGATGTACGAGTTACGTGAGGAAGAAGAGTCGTAGCGTGATCACCAGCAGTAGCAAAGGCACGCGATGCCCAGCCAAAAAACAAACAGACTGCGGAGCGCTGCAGCTAGATGGACAGAGTACTTTCCGTCGTGGTCACCGGGTATTTTAACGGTACTGGACAAGCAGTGCAGGTTAATGTTTCACGTCCTCGGTCCTTCCTCTCCAGCAGTATTCGCAGAGACATTTCACGACGAACGGTTCAGGACTTCGCTTTTGTACAGCATGAGGAACGAGTTCGCTCGGAACAGCAGAGGGTATAATTATCTTGTACTCGCTTTCCTACTTCTAGAGAAGCAAGAGCGGCCTGCATTGTTTCCAGCGGAAGGCGCATGAGAAAGAAAGGAACGGAGGGAGGTTTGTGGCCTCCTTCTCAGCGGTCTACACATTTGCATTTCTGCAGATCATTGTTTGGTGCAGCGGGGAAAGTACGAAACCTCGCTCTTATTCAGTTCTCCGGCGGTTGGCTAGAAAAAAGTAAAGCAAGGCCTAGTTTCGCGAGCGCTGGAGAATAACGAGGGAGTCCCGATTTACCTCAGAGACAGAGGAAAAAGCGAAGATGGCTTCTCGCTCCATTTCTCCGCATGCTGTGTGCTTTCGGATTGGGAAAGCGTCGCTAATACCGTGTTAAGACATTCGCAACCACTCAGGAAAATGGATGCCAGCTGTGAACAAAGACCAAGAGGAAACAATAGTAATAGGAGGTCAAGAGCGGAGTCTTCGGATTAAAAATGATTTATGACAGGGATGCAGTCTCTGTCTCCTATTTAGTCCAGTGGTCGTCAAACTGCGGTCCGCGGTTCTCAGCCTCATTTTATAATGATATTCATCTGGCAAGTGACAGTCAAATACTGAAACGTCAACTAACGTTAAGAGCTACTTAACATTGCAGTTTTCTTGCTCAGTGGAGTACTGACAGAGACTGCAATATTTTATGGTGTACTTAATTTTGACCGGCGTTGATGAATTCGGCAATGACCTAAGTAAAGTTGGCCGCTTACCAACAGAGGTAGAGCGGTAAGCAGCGCGGCAATTGTTGGCTTAGATGATGTGACGCGTCGAACGTTTTGTTGTTCGTCTTCCAGTAAGTCAACTCAGGGGCGTGCGCGACTCATAGCAGTCAGCTGCTACGATGTAAATATTGACACGGAAGTAACACGGATTCGTTAATGCGCATTATAGAGATAGTCATCTTCAAATGAGCTATTTATTTCTAGCAAGGAACATTAAATTAACTAGGGATGTTGTTGTACAACGTGGTGGGCAAAAGAAAATTGACGATCAAAATACTTAACAAGCATTGATGATCGTGTCTCTTACTCCATTCAGTCAATTAGGATCAACTACTCTTGTTTCAAATGGCTGCTGCTCCATCTACTTGCACTATTTTGTACTGAAATACACTAAAATAAACCACTACTCTGTGACTACTAATTCGTATTTTAATTGTCTTTCCACGTTCCTGCAAACTTTTAAGCTTCTGATTATTCTTTAAACGCGTTGGCTGTGAAGAGAGCTTCTAACGATAATGACTGACATCGAACTATGTCTGGTCGATACGAATATCCTATTTCAAACTGAACCTGCAATACTGAATAAACATTTTGTGTTTGCTTCTTATAAACAGCTTATGTCCTTTTGACGCATGTGAAATTAATCAGCGCGTTCCATAGAGAAAAAAACTAGTCTTAGGTTGACCTAAATAACCGTGTAACTATGTACCAGTAGTAAAAATGAAATTTTACTCTAATAGAGCATAATTAGCGTACATTGTCACTTGCAACAGCACTCAGTAATTGTAGATGTGAAATGTTACATTGTCTGTTAAGATGTGTAATTCCTACTTTGCGACCAGTATTTACAAACATAGGAGAAAGAGGTACAAAGTTACCCAGATTGACTGTAATGCATTTAAATATAAGTGCAATTCCAGTTATTGATCA
The DNA here is from genome assembly GCF_023897955.1 of Schistocerca gregaria. Taxonomy (NCBI): domain Eukaryota; kingdom Metazoa; phylum Arthropoda; class Insecta; order Orthoptera; family Acrididae; genus Schistocerca; species Schistocerca gregaria. The sequence goes on from NC_064920.1 coordinate 364,390,159, forward strand.
TTGACCGGCTCACACAGACAACACAAAAACACTTCGTCACGCAATTACAATGTCCTAACTTTGGGGTCGCTGATGTTGGCAGCAATCTGAAACAGAGAAAAGTCGACGCAAAGAATTCCGATTGGTGCTAACAAGTAACAAACAGTACTGAGGGGGGGGGGGGGGGGCGCAACTTACTGTGCCCTTACTACTATAGCTACTCAAAAATGGCTCTGAGCACTATTGGACTTAATTTCTGATGTCATCAGTCCCCAAGAACTTAGAACTACTTAAGCCAGGTGTTTGGTTGGGATAGGGTTATTTGGGGGAAGAGACTAAGCAACGAGGTCATCAGTTTTATCGCATTAGGGAGGGACGGGGAAGGAAGTCGGCCGTGCCCTTTCAAAGTACCATGCCGGCATTTGCCTGGAGCGATTTAGGGAAATCACGGGAAACCTAAATCAGGATGGCCGGACGCGAGATTGACAGCCAGGTGTCTCGATACTTTTGATCACATAGTGTAGGTCTACAGACGGCTATTGTTTTCGCCTTCAGCCGTTTCAACTTCGCAGTCAAAAGCTGTCAAAACCGCTGCGAAATGTCACGGATTTCCTTAAGGTGACAGGGCTACAGGAGTGTCTCAGTGGTAAAGAATAAATATATTAAAACTTCATGCACGATGCGGCAGCTTTTCACGCATCCTGCTGTTTATGACATCATATCTGCTGAGCTATGTGTCGTACCAGGATATACACGTGTAGGTACATTCAGCAGCAGACGTGGATGCTATTACCAAAATGTGTTGCGAATAGAGTTAGTAGCAAAGAAATAATAAATTTAAACGTGACGCACAATTCGACAGTTTCTAATGCATCTCACTGTTAATGACGACATATCACCTGATCTATGATAGGTAGCTGGTTCTTGGGCTCATTGCGATTTTTGCCTGATAGTAAAGAATATTTGTGCCTGATAGAAATCATTCCAGTTGTTAAGGAGATGAGAAATATACATACACATCCATGACACATTCATATATACATCCATTTCTACAATATTTATGGATGTCGTATGGTAGCTTTCCCCTCCCATAGCAGAAGCTAAATTTTTGTTTATTTTCTTGTAATGAGCTAAGCCACCGAGAACAACGTGTCTGTCAGCGACCGCTAAGTGGAAAGGAACTGTTTGTGTAACGTCTCAATGAGGCAGATGCGGGCTTTTCTTTTTCAAACACAGCCTTCGCCTGTGCCACTGTCATCCGGCCAAGGAGATACGGTCTGCTGAATGCAGATTTAACTAGGAGGAAACTTGCACTGGGTTGCGTATTCTCCCTACTGTCCTGTATCTTTCGTTTGCCTCACTTTATTATTACACAATACCATACACGGCCTTAACAAACACAGTAGAGCCAAAATACGAGACTGGAATACCCCCTGCGGCAGTCAAGCGCCACTTACAGCAGGTTACTTTTTTTGGAGCAAGCGAATCCTCTTGCGGGCCCGAAGCGACCGAGCACTTGCAGACAAATGGCGCAAGCCGGCGCGGGAAGTGCTCCCACGACGCAACTTTCCGCCGAGGCTGGGCATTCCTAGCGGCCGCTTTTCCGGTGGCAGAACGTCTTCAGAATCAAGCACACGTCCGTGGACTGAGAAGAGACCAGACTTACAAGCCGGCCCTGTTTTGCGCCTTTCTGTACATTTCCTGAAAGCGCTTTTAACACTTACCACATCCAACTTTCCTGCGTCTCTTCCACATCACACTCCTGGTCCCCAAACAGCAACACCGGAAAGGACAACAAAGAACTAAATTTTACTTAGAGTGCGTGCATAGTGTGGCGGAAAGGTGGTTCAAAACAAATTTTTCAAATAGCTCTGAACACTATGGGACTTAAATTCTGACGTCATCAGTCCCTAGAACTGAGATCTACTTCAACCTATCTAACCTAAGGGCATCACACACATCCATGTCCGAGGCAGGATTCGAACGTGCGACCGTAGCAGCAGCGCGGTTCCAGACTGTAGCGCCTAGAACCGCTTGGCCACCCCGGCCGGCTGGGAAGATGGTTCAAATGGCTCTAAGCACTATGGGACTTAACATCTGAAGTCATCAGTCCCCTAGACTTAGAACTACTTAAACGTAACTAACTTAAGGACAGCACACACATCCATGCCCGAGGCAGGATTCGAACCTGCGACCGTAGCAGCAGCGCGGTTCCGGACTGAAGCGCCTAGAACAGCTCGGCCACAGAGGCCGTCTGTGGTGGGAAGAGACAGCGTATAATTTGTAGCTGACCTGAGTGTATACAGAGGGGCGAAATTAAAACACATGAGATGCCACATCTGGCAGCAACACCGGCTTTAACGCTCTTAGGTATCGAGTCAAAGTCGTATTTCATGACAGATACGGTCACGTCATACCATGCTACTTCAACTCTATACCGACTTCATATATCGTAGTGGCTTGCGAGTAGTGGCGAATCAGTCTCTCAGCAAGGCACGATCAGATGTTTTCAGTTGTTGACAGATCTGCAGAACGCGCTGGCTAAGCAACATTCGAACTGCTGTGTAACGAGGTACATCAAGACAGTATTGACAACATGCAGTCTTGCGTTATATGCTTGAAAGACCTCGAAGACAGAGCACAGCTACTCTTTGTAACATCTCAGATACGTGAAGAGTGCTGTCCAAATCACCGGCTATGCGAACCGGAGGATATCGTCTTGTTTACCAGTGGCACCTCATACCATCAGGCGAGTTGCCGAGCCCGGTTGACTTTGACGAGTGCTATATGCCGAGGTTCGTTCTCGTCGGAGCCTCCACAAAAGGACATGTCCATCACAGCTATGTGCGCAGAAGCTCAATGGTGTGAAAAGAAAATATTACGGTGGTACGCCTGAGTCGAGGGTTGCTGGGTGCAACACTGTAGGCGCACATCTCTCTGTTGTGGCGTCGAAACAAGCCGACTCTCATTGTGCTGATAGATCGCCGTATTCTGGGGATTGTCTCGCTGTCCATATGGACACTTCTCTTGACGCGAACGAGCCCATTTCCTCACTCAAGGTTCGTCACACGGCTGTGTGATCCTACCCGGCCGGAAGAACAATACGTTTGTCTACTCGGGCGCTAGTTGCATCGGACCAGTCAGATCCTGTACGAGTCATTCCATATCAAATGGGCCAGGAAAAAAAAAAGTCAGTAGTTTGGCTATCTCAGAAAAATTTGATATTTTCTGGGTGAGTTCCTCAATGTTTAGTGGATTCGAAGGTGTTTTTAAAATTTTCTTATTGTATGTCCAAAGTTCTCCAGAGTGTCACGATACAAATGGCGGTAATGTATCGGTCGCTTGAGTACGTAGATTTCGGTGCTTTTCTTAGTGGTATTCATGACGTTTTATTTTTATTTAAGATTCCTTACTTTTTATTTATAATAAGTGAGGAGCTTCTCTAAATACAGCGAAATAACATTTCTTAACTTTGGAGGGTGGTGTTACGGTTATTAACACACTTGTAGATTTATTTTGGATATTCTATCCTATTATTATCGGACGTTCAGTTAAACACTACTACACAATTTCATACCAGTCTACATAAATGTAACTAAAAACAGAACAGTTAATAGAACACACAAAATTTGCTCTGAAACTGAAACGGTTAATAAATGCATGGATACTGCAGATTTCATGAATAATCCCTTAGTGCAAAACGGTCGGTAGAAACCAATATTCATGAGTTCATTTAAAAATATTAACTCTGCTTCACTCGTAACGTTTGTTTGAAAGAGGATGTGATTGACATCAACGACTGTTAGGTCGTCGCACTGACAGAGATATGCTTCTAATAAGCGATATTTTGCGAGCGAGGCGGATAAAAAGTGACTGACACGCAACAGCGAATTGGACTCCATTTATTATTAACATGATTTATTGGACTTCATAAATCATAGCTGTTTCGGCGTGAAAGGGCACTCACTGCATAGATAGCTCTTACTATCTCATTTTTAATTCCAGTTACTGTAGATGTATAGACTGTAGCTTTCTCTGTCTCATTCACCTTGCCAACAATACAAACAATAACAAAGTACTCTAAACTCTCACAACAGTAATCTAAAAATAGATGTACTTGAAGGAAGTATGATAATGTGGGAGAACCATGTAATCCCTTTTAATTAGATGACGTAACCTCACAGAAAAAAAAATGCTACGAACCACTTTATACTCCGTTGACGTGGATGCAAATTCAAATAAAACACAGTCCACATTTCTCAGTTCCGGCAGGAGGAGAATGTAGTCTTAGGACGCAGACATCACAGTCTATGTTCTTTACATCTTCTTGCTGCCCACTATACTATGTCAAATGCGGCCAAGTTACTGCACTTTTCACCGCCTCGAAACGTATGTGCCACTCTGTAACTGAAAGTATTCTAGAATTTAAGTCCTTTAAACCATAATACGACTCCAGAGCCACAGGTAGTAATAAATATTTAAAGATGCCCTTGTGAAAAATTTCCCAATCATTAATATGCAAATCATTGTTTCATTTCGCCTTCCACTTGTTGCTGTGAACGGGTATCAATGCAGCGTCGCAGTGTTTAACTGCTTCAGGCAATTATTCCAGCAAACTTTTCAGTTGTTTCTTAACGGTCACGCCTTTACCGTTAAACAACAGAACACAGAATCCCCTCCCTCCCTTCTCTTCATATATAGAACTTTTGCCGATAGCGACCAACTGAAAAAGGCTGCCACACTTTTCAGTTAGATAATATTTCGATTATACGTGCAACGTTAAAGCATACTGGAAACTCTTACTGCACCTGTCTGGAGACTGGAACAAGATTTTGACGAGCAGCAGGTTAACTTACCACTAGCCTCCATAAACGATTTACATGCATCCATTCTCAGGTGAATCCTGACTTTCTTGCGTTTATCCTACTATATTAAAAGGGTGTTACTGTAGTTCTTTTTCAATTTTTGAGTTGTTTATCAAATATGTAACTAGGACGATTGTTTAGTATTACCAAATCATTGCAAGGGAAGTGTCAGCACATAGAAGGACCAATTGTTCATCATGGCCATCATCATCTCTCTATCTTTCTCGCTCTTATTTATTTCTTACTTTTCTAACATATTTCTCACTTTCTTCTAGCGAAAGGTACCTTTCTGTAACTGTGAACTCGTTTCATTTGCAGTTACAAGCTAATTGTTGATTAAATGTATTTGAGCTACAGTCCATCAGAGCGTCTTTTTCATATCTCTCTTGTTTATTCCTACAGGTTTCGAGCATTGCTCATTTTCAAGCGATGCCAAAACATAACCAGGCTATTATCTCTACACACATCCGTATGTATGTAATGTTTTGTCGTATTATGATTTTTTACTGCCCAATAATATTGTAAATGCTATTTTTCAGATAGGACGTACTTTTATTAAAATATTTACACATAGTCGCTATGTGTGTCAGAGATAAGGTTTGTTTTTGAATTTTATCTTGGATGAACATCGACTTATATGTAAATCAAAATCAGGATTGTCTTTTGTTCTGAATTAATTGTCGTCGATAAAAACTTTGTTGAAATTCTCAATACATTTGTTTCCTGAATTCTGTCTGTTCATTTAGGATGTTGTTTGGACTTTTTGCCAAATGTGTGTAGATTTCTATTTCATCTAAGATGCCCATGTAGCTTCCTTTTTCGGTTCTTTGAAGAATATAAAAATGAGTACTTATGTCTGCTATAGAGTGCTGATTTTGTCGAAGATGCATACTACATATGAAGAGCTTGTTTTCATCTTGCTTACATGTCCTCTTTATCTTATAGTAAATTTTGTTTCAGTTGGTTCGATGTAGACTATGTTAAAGTCGCAGCACTTAATTTTGCGTTTTCCTGATTGGTAGTTTTTCTGAAGTTTCTCTAGCTTGCATAATATCTTCATTCCTATTTTATTTTCTGTGCAGAAGCTAATTTTAACATTAGTATTACGAAATGTGTTACCTGTTTTTTACGAAATATTTCCCATGTATGGTAGTGTAGTGAATTTTTCTTTCCTCTTTCTTTCTGTTTTGACTGAAGTTACTTTCTCATATTCGTGGCCCTAATTTCCATTCTGAATAGTTTATCGACTATATATGATAACAGCTGTTATTTGTAGCTACAGTTTTAATTATATCCAATTCTGTCTTCATATTTTATTCAGTAAGGGGAACTCTAACCCCACAATCTATGATAGCGTAAAAATAACCGGGTGGCAAAACGAGTTATGTTACTTGTTGTTGATTACAAAGAAATCAGCTTATGTTGATGATACCCTCATTCTTTTTAATGGAAAGAGCGTAGAAATCAACAAATTTCATCTATAAATTAACAAAACGCGTAACAGCGTCAACTTTACCACCGAGTATGACACAAATAAGAGCACAGGTTCCTGAGATATTAAAATAGGTAATGATGAAATATACAGGGCCAGATATGCACACGAAAATGAGAAAGTAACATTAGCGAAAAAATAAAGAAAGAAAAAAGAAATATACGTTATACTACCATATACGGAATATATTTCACAAAAATAACTGATACATTTCGTAATACTAATGTTAAAATTAGCTTCTGTACAGAAAATAAACTAGGTATGAGGGTAATACCCAAAACAGACGAAGTTCAGGAAGACGACCGATCAGGAAAATACAAAATTAAATGCAGTGACTGTGATCTGTTCTACATCGGACAAACAGGAGGAAAATTTACTATAATGTACAAACAGTTTATAAAAAAAAAGCGAAAATAACCTCTCCATATTTAGTACGCATCTTCGGCGAAGTCCACACTCTACGGTAGACGTAAGTACTAATCTTTATATTCTTCAGAGAGCCGAAAAAGGAAGCTACACGAGCATCTTAGAGGAAACAGAAATCTATACACGTCGGGCAAAAAATGCAAATGACATCATCCTAAGTGAACAAACGGAACTAGGAATAAAAAATGTATTGAGAACTCCTAAGAAAACTCAAATCTACGATCGGTCACTGAGAACAAACACAGTCCTAATTTTTACGCACTATAAATCGAATTTAATCAAAGATAAGTATTTGAAAAGAAACAGTATCTCTGATACATATATCGATAGTATAAACACCATTTACAAATACACAAGACGAAGTTACATCCTATTTGAAACATAGCATTCACGATATTATTGCGTAAGTAAGAAATTACAAGACAGCCAAATGTTACACATTTATACATTTTTATGTACTGATAACAGCTTGATTATATTTAGGTACCACTTGAAAACCCGCAACGCTCGAAACCGGTGGCAGTAAGTAAAAAAGGATATAAACTGCAGCTGTGGTGGACTACTATTTCATTCCATTTAATACAATTAGTAGCTGCAGAATAGCATAACAAAAGAGATACTAAGTGCTGTTTAAGTTACGTAAGTTCTTAAGTTAGAAAATGAAGTAATATTTAAAATTGGCGATTTACCTGCGTATATCCGTAATGGGTATACGGAAATATTTAAAATAGTTCGATAGCTACAATGTGCGAAAATTTAAAACGTAAAAAATATTGTTTGTGTGGCCACGGAAGTAAATTTGGCAACCTCTGTATGTCGTTACTTATGCCTTCGGCTCTCGCCAGAATGTATTAATCTGTCTTGTTTCTTACCAACGCGAAATACATAAAGAGAGGGGGACGTGATGTTCGTAAATCAAAAGGAAATTTCTACAGGTTATTTTGACCACTATAAATAAGTAACATTTGTACTGTTTATATGCCGACAGCACAAATATTATTGAAAATCTGCCCTATTATGTTATAGACACCAGTTCTACGACCTTTAATATGATGAAACTAGCTACTGCTTGAATTTGTCAGCTGATGAAACTGGTATATGCAATAAATTATAAAAATATATATATAAACAGCAAAAGTAAAAAATATATATATAAACAGCAAAAGTACTGACAGCATCTGAGCTTCTGACAAGTTTTGCTTCTGCCTGAGAGATAGTTAACCACTTGGCAAAAGTAGTGTTGTAGTGGTTACAGGCTTAATCATAAGAAAGGACAATAGTTAACTGCATGGCAAAAATAGTGTTGTAGTGTTTTCAGAAAGGAAAGATAAAGATCAAAATATTGCTGCCGTGGAGTTCACTAGAGGTAAGTTGGGGAAGAAAATAGACCGCGGACTCCTGGGAGCAATCATTCTAGCTTGCGCTTCCAATGGTTCAAAAGGGTTCAAATGGCTCTGAGCACTACGGGACTTAACTTCTGAGGTCATCAGTCCCCTATAACTTAGAACTACTTAAACCTAACTAACCTAAGGACATCACACACATCCATGCCCGAGGCAGGATTCGAACCTGCGACCGTAGCGCTTCCAATGGTTTACGGCAATCTAGATTCAAATGGAAACCTAACTAACCTAAACACATAACACACATCCATGCCCGAGGCAGGATTCGAACCTGCGACCGTAGCAGCAGCGCGGTTCCGGACTGAAGCGCCTAGAACCGCTCGGGCACAGCGGCCGGCCGGAAATCTAGGATGGCTAAGCGGACCGTGTTCTTTCAGTTTTGATCAACCGCACCATCTCACAGCCGCAATTAAAGAAGTCGGTAATGATGTAGGCGTATCCACTGGTTCACACCACAAATCTGTCGTATGTACTGCATATGAAACGGGTCACAGCAAAATTTGTTCCAAAGTGAGTCAATTTCAACCAAAAACAGCCGCGAATGCAAATAGCTAACGAGACGCTAAATGAAGTCAACACGACGCAGAACTACTGAAACGTTTCGCAATAGGACGTGATGAAAAGCGTTTTTACGAATATGATGCCGAAGCTAACGGTCAGTCGTCGCAGTGGCAGCATTCTGGGTCGCCAAGAACGAGAAAAGCTCGACAAGTGCCGTCAAATATGAAAGTTCTTGGATTTCAATGGCCTGGTGCACCGCAACTTCTTACCAAAGGGTTGAACGATCAATAAACAGCAGTGTTTATAACTTCAATGCCGTTTGAGAGAAATAATCTGAAAAATCTCTGTCAAGATTTGTCGCGAGAGAATCATAACTTCTGCAGTGTAGTAATATACCGGCGAACACTTCGTTACTTGTTCGTGAATTTTTATCCAACAATACTGTAATGATGCCATAGCCTTGATATTCGCCAAACACATCAATGTATTCAGTAAAATGGGCACTCGGAGGAGGAGATTAGTGTTTAACATACCGTCGACAACGTGGTCATTAGAGACGGATCAAAAGCTCGGATTAGGGAAGGATGTGGAAGGAAATCGGCCGTGCCCTTTCAAAGGAACCATGCCGACATTTGCCTGAACTGATTTAGGGAAATCACGTAAAACGTAAATCGGGATGGCCGGACGAGGGTTTGAGCCGTCGAATGCGGGTCCAGTGTGCTAATCACTGCGCCACCTCACTCTGTAAATGGGCATTCGTTCGAACACCTCACTTATTTTATTTACTGCAGAGTCGATTCCGGAACTCGTATTTATTTGTAACTGCAAATCATCAGATGGCTGTGTCCGCACCATCCGCTACGATGAGAAGCGAAAGCATAAATGCATGTTCGTTTAATTTATTATTTTGTAAGTTACAGAGATAAACATCTCATAGGAGGCACCTTTTATGTGTTAGAAACTGTTTTCTGATAGTATTTCCCTTTAGTGTAACCTTACACGAAATGAAACGTGTGTGATAAACAGTGCAGACAAGAAGAGAACAACAGCTTTTTAAATGTGGCGTACCACAGAAGGCTGCTATAGATAAGATGGGCATTTCGAATACGTTCGAAAATGGTTCAAATGGCTCTGAGCACCATGGGACTTAACATCTGAGGGCATCAATCCCCTAGAACTTAGAACTACTTAAAGGTAACTAACCTAAGGACTTCACACACATTCATGCCCGAGGCAGGATTCCAACCTGCGACCGTAGCGGTCGCGCAGTTCCAGAATGAAGCGCCTAGAACCGCTCGGCCACACAGGCCGGTTCGAATAAGTAACGAACAGATACTGAGCTGAATCGGAGAGAAATTTATGAGGCAACTCCACTAAAAGAAGGAATAGTAACAGAATTGGCAATGGCGCGGAGTGTGTCCTTAGGGAAAGAAGGGGCGGAGATATTATAACGAGACGAGGGCATGAATATACTTATATGGATATAGTGTCTGTTTTTTCGGACATGTCCGAAACAACAGACACCATTGATGACCTGCAGCCGTCTAGAACGAAATTAGAATTATATATTAATACCTTCAGCTGCTGACAGGCGTTGATATCAACGGGGACAAGTGAAAATGTGTGCTCACATCGGGACACTACGAATGTAGTGTGTGGACATATAAGGTAAGAATGTGGGTCTCGCGGGAGGTGTGCACGAGATAGTCCCTGCAGTTGTACTATCGTCTGTGCCGTCGGTGGGTCAGATGGATAAAGCGTCTGCCATGTAAGCAGGAGATCTCGGGTTCGAGTCCCTGTCGGGGCACACATTTTCCCCTGTCTCCGTTGATATATATCAACGCCCGTCATCAGCTGAAGGTATTAATATATAATTCTAATTAAGGCATGAATAGGTTCAATTCGATATTAGTCGCAATATTCGACTAGCCATGCGGCTGCATCAAACCAGTCTGCCGGCTGAAGACAACAGCAGCAAAACGTCGCTATACACCCTGTACTTTCCTACCAAGCTTCAAGACCCGACCAAGCGTTTCACTGTTTCGATACTTCTCTCTTGTTCTTGCAGACTTCAACGCAAGTGCACCGCATACTGCTAGACAAGCACTACTGGAAGCAGAAAGTGGTGGAGACGGCTTACTCTTACCCAGGGGATATTTCGAGGATTCCTCCCTCCAGTCGTCAACGGCCTTGCCGCAGTGGATACACTGGTTCCCGTCAGATCACCGAAGTTAAGCGCTGTCGGGCGTGGACGGCACTTGGATGGGTAACCATCCGGGCCGCCATGCGTTGTTGCCATTTTTCAGGGTGCACTCACCCTCGTGATGCCAATTGAGGAGCTACTCGACCGATTAGTAGCGACTCCGGTCAAAGAAAACCATCGTAACGACCGGGAGAGCGGTGTGCTGACCACACGCCCCTCCTATCCGAATCCTCATCTGAGGATGACACGGCGGTCGGATGGTCCCGGTGGGCCGGATGTGGCCCGCTGACGGAGTGCTCCCTCCAGCCAGAAAGCATCTTCGTTATTTATCGACAGGGTGGAACGCCTTTCGGAAACAGAGTATCGCGCCTTTCGAAAATACACAAAAGGCGGACTGTATCTGTTTACCTAGATCAGGGGTCTCCAAACTACGGCCCGCGGGCCGAACCCGGCCGGCGTTAGCTGGCCGAACGTCCCTGGTATCCGGCCCGCCAAATATTTGAGGTGGTGTCTATACTGGATGCAATTGAGTTTAAAGGCCTATCGTGACCAATACACCGCGACATTGTCGGAGCTCTATCTTTACAAAGCGAAAGGTCATTGTTAAACTTGTGGGCTATCCACAATAAACAGACAGACCATTCTCCGTGCGATAATGAAAAGAAAAAGGTTAACAGACTAGTTTGGCGAAAACATATTAAGCAAAAAAAATCTTTGCATTTTATTCTACGCACGAGTAAAGTGCAAGTCTTTCAAATGGACGCCACTTGGACGACTAGCCTTAGTAATCAATCATTATGGAAGATGATTCTTAAGCAAGGTTTCACTTTCTTTACGTATTTCGATTTTCAGATTTTTCTTGTCTCTTCGAATTCAAACTTTGAATTGTTCAAATGGTTCAAATGGCTCTGAGCAGTATGGGACTTAACATCTACGGTCATCAGTCCCCTAGAACTTAGAACTAGTTAAACCTAACTAACCTAAGGACATCACACAATACCCAGTCATCACGAGGCAGAGAAAATCCCTGATCCCGCCGGGAATCGAACCCGGAAACCCGGGCGCGGGAAGCGAGTACGCTACCGCACGACTACGAGCAGCGAACCTTTGAATTGTCCCACACCTACTAGTAAACGGCATAAGACACTATAAAACTAGTGAGACACTCACAACATAGACACAATCACGCAGCAGAACTATCAAATATATACTCTGGCTCTGCTACTCGCTACAAGACTACATAACTAAACTTATTGTTGCGCCGCTTGAAATAACAATGCGTTGACATACTCTACCTCTGTTAAGTCTTGTAGTAATAGTGTTGCTAGCAATGATTTTGAGATTACGTTAACTTTGCAGGAAGCTTTAGTGAAGAATGTGCAGTGACATACTTTTTTGTCGTTGAATTTGTCCAGAATAAAATATGCCGGCCGCGGTGGTCATGCGGTTCTAGGCGCTACAGTCTGGAACCGCGCGACCATTACGGTCGCAGGTTCGAATCCTGCCTCGGGCATGGATGTGTGTGGTGTCCTTAGGTTAGTTAGGTTTAAGTAGTTCTCAGTTCTAGGAGACTGATGATCTCAGATGTTAAGTCCCATAGTCCTCAGAGCCATTTTGAGAATAAAATATGCCAGAAATTTGGTCAGGTACGTCCACCAATCAAAACGATGTAAATAAATAAAAATCGTAGTCGTTTCAGTGCTATCTATCCCCACAACCTTAGATTTCTGCGATTTCATCTTTGCTTTAGCCTTACTGGAAACTGCAAAAAATGTGGGAAATTAAGGAGATGGGACCTGGATAAACTGAAAGAACCAGAGGTTGTACAGAGTTTCAGAGATAGCATAAGGGAACAATTGACAGGAATAGGGGAAAGAAATACAGTAGAAGAAGAATGGGTAGCTCTGAGGGATGTAGTAGTGAAGGCAGCAGAGGATAAAGTAGGTACAAAGACGAGGGCTGCTAGAAATCCTTGGGTAACAGAAGAAATATTGAATTTAATTGATGAAAGGAGAAAATATAAAAATGCAGTAAATGAAGCAGGCAAAAAGGAATACAAACGTCTCAAAAATGAGATCGACAGGAAGTGCAAAATGGCTAAACAGGGATGGCTAGAGGACAAATGTAAGGATGTAGAAGCTTATCTCACTAGGGGTAAGATAGATACTGCCTACAGGAAAATTAAAGAGACCTTTGGAGAGAAGAGAACCACGTGTATGAATATCAAGAGCTCAGATGGCAGCCCAGTTCTAAGCAAAGAAGGGAAGGCAGAAAGGTGGAAGGAGTATATAGAAGGTTTATACAAGGGCGATGTACTTGAGGACAATATTATGGAAATAGAAGAGGATGTAGATGAAGACGAAATGGGAGATACGATACTGCGTGAAGAGTTTGACAGAGCACTGAAAGACCTCAGTCGAAACAGGGCCCCCGGAGTAGACAACATTCCATTAGAACTACTGACGGCCTTGGGAGAGCCAGTAATGACAAAACTCTACCAGCTGGTGAGCAAGATGTATGAGACAGGCGAAATACCCTCAGACTTCAAGAAGAATATAATAATTCCAATCCCAAAGAAAGCAGGTGCTGACAGATGTGAAAATTACCGAACTATCAGTTTAATAAGCCACGGCTGCAAAATACTAACGCGAATTCTTTACAGACGAATGGAAAAACTGGTAGATGCAGACCTCGGGGAAGATCAGTTTGGATTCCGTAGAAATGTTGGAACACGTGAGGCAATACTGACCTTACGACTTATCTTAGAAGAAAGATTAAGAAAAGGCAAACCTACGTTTCTAGCATTTGTAGACTTAGAGAAAGCTTTTGACAATGTTGACTGGAATACTCTTTTTCAAATTCTAAAGGTGGCAGGGGTAAAATACAGGGAGCGAAAGGCTATTTACAATTTGTACAGAAACCAGATGGCAGTAATAAGAGTCGAGGGGCATGAAAGGGAAGCAGTGGTTGGGAAAGGAGTGAGACAGGGTTGTAGCCTCTCCCCGATGTTATTCAATCTGTATATTGAGCAAGCAGTAAAGGAAACAAAAGAAAACTTCGGAGAAGGTATTAAAATGCATGGAGAAGAAATAAAAACGTTGAGGTTTGCTGATGACATTGTAATTCTGTCAGAGACGGCAAAGGACTTGGAAGAGCAGTTGAACGGAATGGACAGTGTCTTGAAAGGAGGATATAAGATGAACATTAACAAAAGCAAAACGAGGATAATGGAATGTAGTCAAATTAAATCGGGTGATGCTGAGGGAATTAGATTAGGAAATGAGACACTTAAAGTAGTAAAGGAGTTTTGCTATTTAGGAAGTAAAATAACTGATGATGGTCGAAGTAGAGAGGATATAAAATGTAGACTGGCAATGGCAAGGAAAGCGTTTCTGAAGAAGAGAAATTTGTTAACATCGAATATAGATTTATGTATCAGGAAGTCGTTTCTGAAAGTATTTGTTTGGAGTGTAGCCATGTATGGAAGTGAAACATGGACGATAACTAGTTTGGACAAGAAGAGAATAGAAGCTTTCGAAATGTGGTGCTACAGAAGAATACTGAAGATAAGGTGGATAGATCACGTAACTAATGAGGAGGTATTGAATAGGATTGGGGAGAAGAGAAGTTTGTGGCACAACTTGACTAGAAGAAGGGATCGGTTGGTAGGACATGTTTTGAGGCATCAAGGGATCACAAATTTAGCATTGGAGGGCAGCGTGGAGGGTAAAAATCGTAGAGGGAGACCGAGAGATGAGTACACTAAGCAGACTCAGAAGGATGTAGGTTGCAGTAGGTACTGGGAGATGAAGCAGCTTGCACAGGATAGAGTAGCATGGAGAGCTGCATCAAACCAGTCTCAGGACTGAAGACAACAACAACAACTTAGCCTTACATGACGGTGATCGCGGAGTGCTAGGGTTCTCAACTCCCGCTAGGTAGATCTTGGCCCTTGCGACTTCGCGGAGGAATAAATGTGGCCCGGAGACTTAAACGCCTGGAGAGCCCTGAGCTAGACGCCTTGCAGCAGCTGCGGCCGCGGGCCTACCTGGCGCCGCAGCCACTTGGCGGCGCGGTCCGAGTTGCTCCGGAGGACTGTGGTGCGTAGCGAGCGGATCATGGCGGCTGGCTGCAGCGGCGGCCGCTGCGCTGCACTGCACTGGGGCCGCCGGCGCTGGCTCCGGCTGCCGGCCGCCGCTCGCCAAGTGCCACTTCCTCCCGCGATGAGCCTGCAGCGGCGCCTCTGCCGTCTGCCGGCCACTGACGCACGTCCGCGGGCCGGCGCCCACAAGCGCCGTGGGACCCGCCGCCATTGTTCGGAAACCTAACTACCTGCTCCGCGGAGCTGCGCAATTAACGCTCGCTTTCTGACGCCGAAACTAGGCTAATCTCGCAGTCTGGGAAAGGCGAGAGCTCCCACTGTAGCCAACTACTGCAGCTCGAAACTTCGCGACGATGCTGGGATCGATGATTTTAGATATTGCAACGTTTACTAAGCGTTCACGATCATAAAATGTGGGCATTTGCCAACATTTTCAGAAGACTGGTGGAAATGAGCGTTTTGCGCCATTGGCCGGGAGGCCCCCTTGCGGGACTGGTCCGGCCGCCTGGGTGCAGGTCTTTTTACATTCGACGCCACATTGGGCGACCTGCGCGCCGGATGGGGATGGGATGATGATAACACAACACCCAGTCCCTCAGCGGAGAAAATTCGCAACCCAGCTGGGAATGGAACCCGGGCCCGTGGGACCGCAATCCGTCACGCTGACCACTCAGCTATCGGGGCGTACGGAAGACTGATGACGGTAGAGACTGATTCTTCACCCTCAGAGTGAATATGTTGAAGCATTGTGGACAAAAGGCCAACGCCCGTGGCGCAGTTCCCGTCACGTCACCGAAGTTAAGGGGGGATAGGGCGTCAAAAGGGGCCGACTTGGAGCAGGAGAGTCACCACAAACACATTTTAATATTTGCTGCCTATACTTTTCAAATAAATTCATAAAACTTTAACAGCATGACCAGGAAGGATTCAGGATTCATACTCATACTCATGTCAGCGTAAGCTCAAAAACGTAACAAAACACATTTTTTTACGTGTGAAATTTCATCATTTTTTCACTTACTACTGGCTGCATTTGTTGCTATAGGTACACTTCTCTTCGATGAATTTTTCATACCATACAAACACTAGTTACAGGTGTATAAAACTCTATAATTTTCCATTTTTATTAAAAAAACTGTGGAAAAATTGGGATAATTAACTATATAATTTGAATGTTTTCTAAACATTAAGTTTAAAATGTAACAGTTCATTCTTCTTTTTCATAAATTAGATAACTTATAGAGTTTCATACACCTGTAACTATGGTTTGTATGCTGTGCAAAAGTCATTGAAGAATCTCTCTTACTTAGGAAGACAAGTGTACCTATAGCAACAAATGCAGCCAGTAATAAGTGAAAAAACGGTGAAATTTCACATGTAAAAAAAAAAGTGTTTTGTTACGTTTTTGAGCTTACACTGCTATGAGTATGAATCCTGAATCCTTCCTGGTCATGCTGTTAAAGTTTTATGAATTTATCTGTAAAAGTACAGACAGTGGAAATTAAAATGTCCTGTGGTGCCTCTCCTGCTCCAAGTCGGCCCGTTTGACGTCCTACCCCCCTTAAGCGCTGTCGAGCTGAACTAGCATTTGAATGGGCGACCATCCGGTCTGCTGAGCGCTGTTGGTAGGCGGGGTGCACTCAGCCCTTGTCAGGCAAACTTTATTGACCAGTAACGGCTCCGGTCTCGTAAACTGACATAGGCCAGGAGAGGGGTGTGCTGACCACATGCCCCTCCATATCCGCATCCAGTGACGCCTGTGGGCTGATGATGACACGGCGGCCGGTCGGTACCGTTGGGTCTTAATGCCCTGTTCGGAAGAAGTTTAGTTTCTTTTTACTGTGCTCAAAAGGGGAACAGAACTGCTTTTTTCGCAAGCCATGTGCCGTGTGGCCAGAGAGTCCCTTTACATCTGAACTAAATTCCTGTAATAGTGTAAGATCACGCGTATGGCAGTAGTTTTCCTTACGTGAATTGCAACGTGACTGCCACGTGACTGTCCAGGGAGGAGTACGAACTCTGTACGTTGACCAGTCTGTTGTTCATTTTTCCGTGGGTGGTGAACGACAATGAGAGGTACTAGCGACCTCAATGTTGAGGACTGCTTAACGACAAGTGTGTCGACCCAGGAACGCAAGCACAACAACGAAAATATGACACGGGTGACGGATAAGTTTTGTGAATGTTCGTTAAGGAGCCACCAACTCACCAAATTTTTATAACGTGGGTTGATGAAAATGTTTGATTTGTGCGGCGCTCAACTGCAGGGTGATCAGCGCCCGTACAAAGTCAAAATGGTTCAAATGGCTCTGAGAACTATGAGACTTAACTGCTGAGGTCATAAGTCCCCTAGAACTTAGAACTACTTAAACCTAGCTAACCTAATGACGTCACACACATCCATACCCGAGGCAGGATTCGAACCTGCGACCGTAGCGGTCGCGCGGTTCCGGACTGTAGCGCCCAGAACCGCTCGGCTACTCCGGCCGGGAAATTTCTATCTGTATGCTCTCACATTATGTCATCAGTTTACAGTGAGGTGCTGAAAGTTATGCGGTACCTCCTAATATCACGTCAGACACCCTTTTGCCCGGCGTACCGCAGCAACTCAGCGTGGCACGGACTCAACGAGTCGTTCGAAGTAACCTGCAGAAATACTGAGCCGTGCTGCATCTACAGCCGTCGATAACGGTGAAAGTGTTACTGATGTAACAGTTCGTGAACTGAACTGACCTCGCGATTATATCTCATAAATGTTCGATGGTATTCACGTCGGGCGATCTGGGTGGGCAAACCATTCCCTCGAATTGTCCTGAATGTTCTTCAAATCAATCGCGAACTATTGTGGCCCGCTGACATGGCTTAATGTCATCCGTAGAAAGTCCATCATTTATGGAAACACGAGGCCCATGGTCTCCAAGTAGCGGAACAGAACCATTTCCAGTCAATGGCCTGTTCAGTTGGACCAGAGGAGCCAGTCAGTTCCAAGTAAACACAGCCCAAATCATTAAGGAGCCACCACTAGGTGGCACCAGCGCCTTGTTGATAACTTGGGTCCATGGTCTCGCCGGGTCTGCGCCACACTCGAAGCCTACCATCATTTCTTACCAACAGAAATCGGGACTTATCTGACCACGCCAGGGTTTTCCAGTCGTCTAGTGTCCAACCAGTATGGTCACGAGCCCAGGAGAGGCGCTGCAGGCGATGTCGTGCTGACAGCAACGGCACTCGCGTCGGTCGTCTGCTGCCATAATTCATTAGGTCACATTTTGCCACACTGTCCTAACGAATACGTTCGTCGTACGTCCCACGTTGGTTTCTGTGGTTATTTCACGCAGTGTTGCTTACGTTTTAGCACTGACAACTTTACGCAGAAGCCGCTGCTCTCGGTCGTTAAGTGAAGACCGTCGACGACTGTGCTGTCCGAGGTGACAGGTAACGCCTCAAACTTGCTGTTCTCTACAAGGACACAGCAACTTCACCCGATTTCCATACAAGACGGGAAGCGTGTAGTGCCGCTGCCAGTGGTTATTTTAAACGTAGCCCCTGAGGGTCTGGCGTTCCTTACTTGTCAGAAACCACACGACTAGTGTGTGCACTTGTATTGTTTTTCACCGTCTACTACCACAGGTATTGACCACGTGTCGGTGTGGGAACTTTTTAAAATACGATATCTCTTAAACGACTCCTACTAGAATCCTGCAACAAACACCACTGACTTTCACACTTTCACCACATTTGAGGCGGTACCTGTCACCACGGACAACGCAGTGACCCTTCGGCTTTCACTTAACGACCGAGAACAGCGAGGTTTGTGTAAAGTTGTCAGTGCTAAAAGGTAACCAACACTGCGTGAAATAACCACAGAAATTGTAAGTAGGCTATTTAGGTTTTTATATTGGTAACGCCACGTAGCGCTCTATATGAAAATCACTGACTGTGCTGTGTACAGTCTGTGGCTGGTTTGCATTGTTGGAATTCGCTATTGTAGTGTTGGGCAGTTGGCTGTTAACAGCGCGTAGCGTTGCGCAATTGGAGGTGAGCCGCCAGCAGTGGTGGATGTGGGGAGAGAGATGGCGGAGTTTTGAGAGTGGATGATCTGGACGTGTGTCCATCAGAGACAGTAAATTTGTAAGACTGGATGTCATGAAATGATAATATATATATAATGACTTTTGAACACTATTAAGGTAAGTACATTGTTTGCTTTTTATGAAAATCTTTCATTTGCTAACTATGGCTATCAGTAGTTAGTGACTTCAGTAGTTTGAATCTTTTATTTAGCTGGCAGTATTGGCGCTCGCTGTATTGCAGTAGTTCGAGTAATGAAGATTTTTGTGAGGTAAGTCATTCATGAAAGGTATAGGTTGTTGTTAGTCAGGACCAATCTTTTGTAGGGATGATTAAAAGTGAGGTGGCGTTGCGCTAAAAATATTGTGTGACAGTTTAGTGATGATGAGAATAAGCAAAGAGAGAAATATCTGAGTACGTTCAGTTTTGCTCGTCTGTTTGAAAATCAAATAACGTAAGGGGACGTTTCAAAATCAACGACGAACGTATTCGTTAGGACAGTGTGGCATGCAGCGTCACGCGGCCACAATCATGTCGGGAACCTATCCACGTGAATCACATGAGTACAAATGAGCTGCACCAATACACTGCTATTTTATACCTTGTGTGCGAGATACTACCGTCATCTGTGTATGCTCATATCGCTATCCCATTACTTCTGTCACCTCAGTGTTTGATTTCGACTGCGTGTCAATTATTCACCTTTTAGGTGGCTAAATAGCCGTTAGCTGCCGCAGACCAGGTAAAGGGAAAAAAGTTAGCCTAGAATGAGATTTTCACTCTGCATCGGAGTGTGCGCTGTTATGAAACTTTCTGGCAGGTTAAAACTGTGTGCCGTTCTCGCTTCCCACGCCTGGGTTCCCGGGTTCGATTCCCGGCGGGGTCAGGGATTTTCTCTGCCTCGTGATGGCTGGGTGTCGTGTGATGTCCTTAGGTTAGTTAGGTTTAAGTAGTTCTAAGTTCTAGGGGACTGATGACCATAGATGTTAAGTCCCATAGTGCTCAGAGCCATTTGAACCATTTTTTTGAAAACTGTGTGCCGGACTGAGACTCGAACTTCCGAGTTCGAATCTCGGTCCGGCACACAGTTTTAATCTGCCAGGAAGTTTCAAAAGTGAGTCTGTTTAGCCCTGTAGTTTGCTGCTACGTAAGTAGGGCACAAACTTTTAACGTTATACCGACAAACTTTCGCCTGAGGACCTGAATAATATGAATCACTGAGTCTCCGGAGAGCTTCTACGGAAGCTTTGCGTTTACGCGAACACATTAACGCGATATTCGGCCGTTTCTGGCGAGGTCAGCGCGAGCAGCGGTTCCGTTCCGCGAAGACTGTCGAGACAGGGCGCGCGCTGCGTTCGCCACCTGTTGCTGGCGGCGGAAGCGGCGCCGCGTTGCAAGCGCCTGGCCGGCACTCCTGCCATTCCTGCCAACCCCGGCGTCCGCCCGCAGCTAATTACTGACAGCCGCTTGTCCTCGTCCCACCCACACGTGCGCCGATCCGTTCCACGTGACGTTGTAATGGGGCGCTTCTGCCGCTCTGGGTTGAGCACTACCTGACAAGGTGTTTGCTGTAAACGCGTCGCAGGTAAACAGCAGCTACAAGCTCTGGTAATTCGTTTGAGTAGCGTCGTGCCTTTCCTGGAAAACTGAAGAGCAAGCAAGCGAGTGCCCACTGCGTCCACCCACTGACACAACAAGGAGCAACTACAGGCTGTTTCGCAAAATTATACTGAGCCTGTAATTTTTCCTCCTATCTATGTAATTATGTAGTTCTCAATTCGGTCGAACAATCAATCATTCATAATAGGAAACACAGTCATAACTCAGTCACTCAAAATGATTCAGAAATTTTACTTGTTAGAATGAAATCAGGTTGATGGATCTTCTTCTCTGCAGGTTCGTGCTTTGCGGCAGTCTGCTGATCTGTACAAATAAAATGCCTCGTATTTTTGGGAGCGTTGTATCATCAGTCGGGAAACCTCAGATCAAGCGGATATTTGGCTTTGATGAAGTTTAACCTTCCGAAGAAGTAATGGAGCTCTTGCATTATTAAATGCAAGTTCGTATCCAGTCTTTCGGAAGTTCCCTTCTGATTAACAACTACGCAAAATATCGATGAACATCATTAATTCTCAAATGTCAAATAATATAAAGTGTTACACACCTTTTGTATGAAGGAGCAATATACACCTGGAAATTGAAATAAGAACACCGTGAATTCATTGTCCCAGGAAGGGGAAACTTTATTGACACATTCCTGGGGTCAGATACATCACATGATCACACTGACAGAACCACAGGCACATAGACACAGGCAACAGAGCATGTACAATGTCGGCACTAGTACAGTGTATATCCACCTTTCGCAGCAATGCAGGCTGCTATTCTCCCATGGAGACGATCGTAGAGATGCTGGATGTAGTCCTGTGGAACGGCTTGCCATGCCATTTCCACCTGGCGCCTCAGTTGGACCAGCGTTCGTGCTGGACGTGCAGACCGCGTGAGACGACGCTTCATCCAGTCCCAAACATGCTCAATGGGGGACACATCCGGAGATTTTGCTGGCCAGGGTATTTGACTTACACCTTCTAGAGCACGTTGGGTGGCACGGGATACATGCGGACGTGCATTGTCCTGTTGGAACAGCAAGTTCCCTTGCCGGTCTAGGAATGGTAGAACGATGGGTTCGATGACGGTTTGGATGTACCGTGCACTATTCAGTGTCCCCTCGACGATCACCAGAGGTGTACGGCCAGTGTAGGAGATCGCTCCCCACACCATGATGCCGGGTGTTGACCCTGTGTGCCTTGGTCGTATGCAGTCCTGATTGTGGCGCTCACCTGCACGGCGCCAAACACGCATACGACCATCATTGGCACCAAGGCAGAAGCGACTCTCATCGCTGAAGACGACACGTCTCCATTCGTCCCTCCATTCACGCCTGTCGCGACACCACTGGAGGCGGGCTGCACGATGTTGGGGCGTGAGCGGAAGACGGCCTAACGGTGTGCGGGACCGTAGCCCAGCTTCATGGAGACGGTTGCGAATGGTCCTCGCCGATACACCAGGAGCAACAGTGTCCCTAATTTGCTGGGAAGTGGCGGCGCGGTCCCCTAAGGCACTGCGTAGGATCCTACGGTCTTGGCGTGCATCCGTGCGTCGCTGCGGTCCGGTCCCAGGTCGACGGGCACGTGCACCTTCCGCCGACCACTGGCGACAACATCGATGTACTGTGGAGACCTCACGCCCCACGTGTTGAGCAATTCGGCGGTACGTCCACCCGGCCTCCCGCATGCCCACTATACGCCCTCGCTCAAAGTCCGTCAACTGCACATACGGTTCACGTCCACGCTGTCGCGGCATGCTACCAGTGTTAAAGACTGCGATGGAGCTCCGTATGCCACGGCAAACTGGCTGACACTGACGGCGGCGGTGCACAAATGCTGCGCAGCTAGCGCCATTCGACGGCCAACACCGCGGTTCCTGGTGTGTCCGCTGTGCCGTGCGTGTGATCATTGCTTGTACAGCCCTCTCGCAGTGTCCGGAGCAAGTATGGTGGGTCTGACACACCGGTGTCAATGTGTTCTTTTTTCAATTTCCAGGAGTGTATATATACATTTCCCTTTTAATCGTACAATTTCGTATCAGTTATCTTTTGTTATAAATCTCAATATTCAGATTACAATTCTTCAAACAATGCTCAGGTTAACCGGCACAAAGACCATATCGGAAGCTTTTTTGTAACAACCACCAGAGAGAGTACTACAAAGAATAATTATGCGCTCATGGCATAGCTATTGTATGAAACTACTTTGAGCATGGATTCTGCGAGTATGAAGATAGTAAATTAGTAAACGTCATTCAAGGGTAGAATTGTATCAGAATAATTCATCGAATATAAAGAAATATTACAAGCCTTCCACAGTGCGCCTTTTAAATCAGTTGCAACGCGCTGCACTAACACGCCTAAGCAGTGTTTATGTCTACTAAATGCGTTAGTATTAAACAAAATTTGTATCTAGTTAGAAAACCCTGACCCTTGATACTTCCAAGAATGGGACTCCTATTTTTTTTATTTTTTTTTTTTTTTTGCACAGGTCGACAAAGCAGATGAAAGTGGCTTGTTGTGGAAATGAATCCCCATCAATATACTGGTCACCATAAAGACAGTTCATCTAGCTTTCATTGAACTACTACATACACTGTGTGTTACATTCGTAATTATAGCTTCAGCTGTTTTAGGAATCATTTCTATAGTCCGCACTTTTAATAATTCTGCCTGGACCTCATCGAATTAGTCGGGATTAGTGAGATTTCAGTGTATCGAAAGGGAAACACCACGTACGTGCTACGAATTCTAAATAAGCGGACGTTGGAATCACTAGATTTGTACTGCTTTGACAGGGAAATTCTTATGAAAACGTCTTCACTTTCATTCATTACCCAGTTGCCGTTTTATTAATAAAACAGGTGAGTACCCGGTTTAGTCTTGTGCTGTTCATCTCTTCCTTTACTCTCCCTCTTTCCATCTCCCCTCCTGTCTCTGGTCTCTCTGTTCACCCCCACCCCTCCCACCAATCTGTGCCCATTCCTCCTTCCCCCTCTCTGCCTGTCCATCTCGTCCACACCCTTCTCTCTCCCCGTTACTACCCTCATCCCAACAGGACACTGTTGTTTCTTACCTCCACAGTAGTTCTTTCCGGGTACTAACTAATATGTGTACCAATTTTTTTACTTCTGAAAGAAAAGTTACGATAACAAAATATCATTTATTTCAAATGTCCGGTTTCGGCACATACAGTACGCCTTCTTCGTGTTGATTGCACTGTAAAGATTATAAACGTGCATCGTAGTCAAGGAAATTAGTCTTGCATAAAATGTGCGAAGATTAAACGAAAAAGTGGTATTGTTTTACCCGTTTGCTGGAGCTGGTGATATGCTGAGCAGCTGTTTGTTGTCAAGAAGATAATTGCTGCTAGTGGCTGTACTGCCACGAGTTAAGCAGTATTTGACAGCGCGCCAGTTTGCTACATTACGTCAGCTGCAGCTAACGGGATCTTACTTTACTAAAATAAAAACTTCAATTCTGTTAAGTGAACAATTAGATTTTCACGAAACGACCTTTTTTTGACTCTTTTAAAGAAATAGGCTTAATGGAAGGAAAGATTGCTGTTTCTTCCTATTCTCATTTAATAAGCTTATATAACAATTTGGGAAGGAAAGATTGCTGTTTCTTCCTATTCTCATTTAATAAGCTTATATAACAATTTGTTTAAATATTTCACTGGACTTATTAGATTTTACGCATTTCATTTTTTACCATTTGGCTCCGTCACTTTTTTTATATTTTATTCCCCAAATCTTTTACGAATACTGATACTGTATATTACAAGGAAAAAACATTTTATAACGCAGCTGTATTTATTTTACGGCTCACGTAGCCACATAGCTCTTACTACAAATGTTAATTAATTATCTACAAAATTTTTGTCCACATACTACTCTGACTTACTCACACATTATAGTTATTGCAAATGTCATCTAATTCTCCCAGCCTTTTATAAATCACGACATTCTATAAGCACAGTGTTGATAACTTAAAGCAAAGCGTCAGTTGAACTATAGTAACGGCTACCTATAAAACGTCTCCATGGAAACAGCGTAACCTACACACGTTTGGATGCCAACAGACACTATACAACGTCACCTAGACAACAGCGTGACAATCAACGGCCAACACATCTCATTAGCTGCAGCTGACGAAATGCAGCAAATTATCGCGCTATCGAGCACTATTTAACGCGTGGCAAGTGCAAACACTAGCTACGGTTACCGTCTTGACAACACGCAGCTGCTCAATACGTTACCAGTTCCCGCAAACGCGTAAAACATCACGCCTTTTTAGTTCAATATTCGCACTTTTTATGGAAAACCGACTTCTCTAATTACCAGGCACTTTTATAGTCTCCACAGTTACTGTTTCTTTATAAGTAATAATCACAAGTAAGATCGCTGACACTTCCAACCATGTTGGTTAAAATCATGTACCAAATTTAGCTGAAATCATTCAAGGTGTTTAAGACGAGTTTTTTAGCCGTGGTTTGCCCGCGTACGCACATCACATATGTTTCATCTACATCTACATATACATCCATACTCCGCAAGCCACCTGACGGTGTGTGGCGGAGGGTACTTTGAGTACCTCTATCGGTTCTCCCTTCTTGTCTTGTATTGTTCGTGGAAAGAAGGATTGTCGGTATGCCTCTGTGTGGGCTGTAATCTCCCTGATTTTATCCTCATGGTCTTTTCGCGAGATATACGTAGGAGGGAGCAATATACTGCTTGACTCTTCGGTGAAGGTTTGTTCTCGAAACTTCAACAAAAGCCCGTACCGAGCTACTGAGCGTCTCTCCTGCAGTCTTCCACTGGAGTTTAACTATCATCTCCGTAACGCTTTCGCGATTACTAAATGATCCTACAGAGAAGCTCGCTGCTCTCCGTTGGATCTTCTCTCTCTCTTCTATCAACCCTATCTGGTACGGATCCCACACTGCTGAGCAGTATTCAAACAGCGGGCGAACGAGCGTACTGTAAACTACTTCCTTTGTTTTCGGATTGCATTTCCTTGGGATTCTTCCAAAGAATCTCACTCTGGCATCTGATTTACCGACGATCAACATTATATGATCATTCCATTTTAAATCACTCCTAATGCGTACTCCCAGATAATTTATGGCATTAACCGCTTCCAGTCGCTGACCTGCTATATTGTAGCTAAATGATAAGGGATCTTTCTTTCTATGTATTCGCAACACATTACACTTGTCTATATTGAGATTAAATTGCCACTCCCTGCACCATGCGTCAATTCGCTGCAGATCGTCCTGCATTTCAGTACAATTTTCCATTGTTACAACCTCTTGATATACCACAGCATCATCCGCAAAAAGCATATATTTAACAGATTTCACATTTATTTGTATACATACTTCACATAGATGTCTAGCGAATTTCATTTTCAGGCAGCGCGATGTTTTTGACGTCCTACCTCCTGGTTCAAATGGCTCTGAGCACTATGCGACTTAACATCTGAGGTCATCAGTCGCCTAAAACTTAGAACTAATTAAACCTAACTAATAAGGACATCACACACATCCATGTCCGAGGCAGGATTCGAACCTACGACCCTAGCGGTCACGCCATACCAGACAGAAGCGCCTAGAATCGCACGGCCACACCGGCCGGCTATCTCCTAGACTATGTGCAGTACGATGATATATTTCCGTATGTGCGTTCAGCGGCAGCTATGGAGAGTGTCTGCGGGAAGTGTTGGAAATAGAATTAGTAATGAATTTAGATGTCCTCATGATGCACCCAATTTTTCATGCATCTCAGTGTTTATGGCGACATATCTCCTGAACTAACCGTTGTGAAATGACGTAATTCTTCTGGTACATTCAGTGGCATATCTGAATACTGTGTGCAAAAGCGTCGCGAATACAGTTATTAGTTAAGAAATTGAAACGTCATGCTTCATGCACGAACCGCGAAAATGTAGTAAAGCAATGAAAGTTTCCCCTTTCATCATTTAGTATGAGAAAAAGCTTCGGTAATGTTTGCAATGCTTTGTAAAGTTTGTTGCAAGTCTTTAAGTGCTTTCATTCTCAAATATTGCATGACTAAAGTACGGGTACACTACGATTTCACTCTCACACTTGTGATAGGTAAGTGGTTATTATCCCACAGCGATGATTTCCAGACAGTAAGTAAAAGGCTCACCAAGTCTAGTTGAAATGATCCAGTGGTTTAGAAGGAGACGTGGAACGTACATCCATCCGTATAAGTACATGCATAGACTGTTCAGCCAGAACATTATAATCACCCACCTAATAACCGGTATGTCCACCTCTGGCACAGATAACAGCGGCGACGCTTCATGGCATGGAAGCAGTGAGGCCGTGGTAGGTCGCTGGAGGGAGTTGGCACCACATCTGCACACACAAGTCACCTAATTCCCGTAAATTCCGGGGAGGGGGCAATGAGCTTTGACCCCACGATGAGTCACACTCCAGACGTGTTCGATCGTCCGAGATGGGGGCCCAGCACATCAACTGGAACTCGCCACTGTATTCCTCGAACCACTCCATCACACTCCCTGCCATGTGACGTGGCGCATTATCTTGCTGAAAAATGGCACTGCCGTAGGGAAACATGATCGTCATGAAGGGCTGTACGTGGTCTGGAACCTGTATAAGATACTCCTTGCATGTCAAGAGCTCCACTGGATGTCCACGTGAATGTTCCCCAGAGCATAATGGAGCTGCAGCCAACTTGTCTTCGTCCCGCAGTACAGGTGTCAAGGAGCTGTTTCTCTGGAAGACGACGGATTCGCGCACTTCCATCTGCATGATGAAGAAGGTATTGTGCGGATGGTCGCGTGCCCATTTCAGTCTTAGGTGCCGATGTCATGGTGTTAATTGGCTCATTCATGAGTCGTCGGCTACGGAGGCCTATCGTTAGGAGTGTTCGGAGCACTGTGTGTTTAGACTAGAGATGGGCAAACTCGTTCATCCTTGGGAACTAGTGCACTGGTCATTGCTCTTTTTTGGGAACCGTTCATTTCTTCTCGTTCACCGTTCATTTGTGCTTGGTATATGGTTCATATGAAAAACTGACAAGTACTAGCATAGGTGACCGAAGATGGAAGGCGCCAAGAGGGGGCACTTGCCTCCCTCCTGGAGTACACAGTTTTTATTCATTACAGGATTCTCACACACTTCTAGTTTTCGTGATTTTGCAAAACATCTCGTTTAGCCAACTATAGCGTTATATGGCTGATCTCAATGAAAATATGTAAGGTGGCGCACGAAAAACCGGCGCCGAGTACAGACTGCTCTTCAGTTACGCGCGATTCGTTGACCGCTACGAGCAGAATAGATAAACATGTAATAATTAGACAGTGAAGAAATAACAAATAAGCTGATGCAAACAACAAATTCGAAACAACGGATGACGATTGGTGGGCGACAATGAGCAGTCTAGTACTCGGGGCCGCTTTTTCGTGCGCCACCCTGTAGCACTGAAATAATATTCTAGAAGTTATCACATTCTCTTTACAAAATCTCACACCAGACACTCGATAATGGAGCGGGGGCTTCATTCGGTTGTAAGTCGGTCTACCTTCCATAACAATGAACACGCTCTTTTACCTTGGGTCAAAAAAAGATGGAAATGGCTACCCATGTGTGCCGCGCCGACTTCCTTTGCATGTGTAGGCCTAGTAACAAAAAATCTTGCCTTCTTACAAGTATTTCTTGTGCTGTTTATCGAAATAATGAAGTAAACTGATATGCCGTTTTGTTACCTGAAAAAATGTATTACATACCACGTAATTTTATGTAATTTACCTAATTATAAAATACATTTTAATTACTGGTCATGGACGCTGAATATAATACGTAAAGAACCAGAAGTTCAGAGTTCAAGAAAGGTTTGAAACAGATCTAGAATGGGCGTGCGCAGCGAACGAAACGAACAACAACAACTCGATACTGAACTATGAGCAGTCGGCAGTGGAACTGCGACGAGTGGCCACGCGAAGGAAGGCAAGTCCGGCCGAACGAGACCGAGACAGAGACGGGAACGGGACCGAGGCTGGGACGAGACAGACCGTTTCCCGTTCCCGGGATCTATAAGTAGAAAGCCGCAATCGAAGTGAACTATGAAAGATCGCTCCTTAGAACTCGTTCCTCGCTCGTTCCGTTCATCTTGATGAACCGTTCCTTTGGACCCGTTAGTTCGTGAACGACCCACCTCTAGTTCAGACACACTCGTACTGTGCCCAGCCCGATGTTGAGTCTGCCACAATTCGCCACCTGCCCTGTTTTACCAGTCTGCCCAGCCTACGACGTCCGACATTTGTAATGAGGGGTGTCCGACAAACCCCACGACGTCTGGATACGGTTTCACCTTGGTTTCGCCACGTGTTTCCCCACCACAGCAATCCTGGAACTCCCGACAGTTCGTGCAGTTCCCGAAATGCCCGTGCCGGGCCACCACAATCTCCCCTCGGCGACAATCAGATCGCACGCCTTCCCCATTCTACACATGGACAACACGCTCACTGCTCACTGATATTACATGCACCATGCGTGTTTCTGAAAAAAATTTGGCAAATTGTTGTGGTAAGATTTTATGGGACCAAACTGCTAAGGTCATCGGTCCCTAAGCTTACACACTACTTAATCTAACGTAAACTAGCTTCCGCTAAGGACAGCACACCCACACCCATGGCCGAGGAAGCACTCGAACCTCCGACGGCGGGAGAGGGGGTGGGGGGGGGGAGGGGGGGGGCGGACCCGCGCGAACCGTGACAATACGCCTCGGACAGCGCGGATAACCCCAGGTGGTGACACTGCTAGCGCCTGGACGGGGTTTGTAACGATAATGTTCTGGCTGATCAGTGTACATACGTACATCGATCCTCATAATATGTATGGCCTCCCCCCATGAACCATGGACCTTGCCGTTGGTGGGGAGGCTTGCGTGCCTCAGCGATACAGATGGCCGTACCGTAGGTGCAACCACAACGGAGGGGTATCTGTTGAGAGGCCAGACAGACGTGTGGTTCCTGAAGAGGGGCAGCAGCCTTTTCAGTAGTTGCGGGGGCAACAGTCTGGATGATTGACTCATCTGGCCTTGCAACATTAACCAAAACGGCCTTGCTGTGCTGGTACTGCGAACGGCTGAAAGCAAGGGGAAACTACAGCCGTAATTTTTCCCGAGGACATGCAGCTTTACTGTATGATTAAATGATGATGGCATCCTCTTGGGTAAAATATTCCGGAGGTAAAATAGTCCCCCATTCGGATCTCCGGGCGGGGACTACTCAGGAGGATGTCGTTATCAGGAGAAAGAAAACTGGCGTTCTACGGATCGGAGCATGGAATGTCAGATCCCTTAATCGGGCAGGTAGGTTAGAAAATTTAAAAAGGGAAATGGATAGGTTAAAGTTAAATATAGTGGGAATTAGTGAAGTTCGGTGGCAGGAGGAACAAGACTTCTGGTCAGGTGACTACAGGGTTATAAACACAAAATCAAATAGGGGTAATGCAGGAGTAGGTTTAATAATGAATAGGAAAATAGGAATGCGGGTAAGCTACTACAAACAGCATAGCGAACGCATTATTGTGGCCAAGATAGATACGAAGCCCACACCTACTACAGTAGTACAAGTTTATATGCCAACTAGCTCTGCAGATGATGAAGAAATTGAAGAAATGTACGATGAAATAAAAGAAATTATTCAGATAGTGAAGGGAGACGAAAATTTAATAGTAATGGGTGACTGGAATTCGAGTGTAGGAAAAGGGAGAGAAGGAAACATAGTAGGTGAATATGGATTGGGGCTAAGAAATGAAAGAGGAAGCCGCCTAGTAGAATTTTGCACAGAGCACAACTTAATCATAGCTAACACTTGGTTTAAGAATCATGAAAGAAGGTTGTATACGTGGAAGAACCCTGGAGATACTAAAAGGTATCAGATAGATTATATAATGGTAAGACAGAGATTTAGGAACCAGGTTTTAAGTTGTAAGACATTTCCAGGGGCAGATGTGAACTCTGACCACAATCTATTGGTTATGACCTGTAGATTAAAACTGAAGAAACTGCAAAAATGTGGGAAATTAAGGAGATGGGACCTGGATAAACTGAAAGAACCAGAGGTTGTACAGAGTTTCAGAGAGAGCATAAGGGAACAATTGACAGGAATAGGGGAAAGAAATACAGTAGAAGAAGAATGGGTAGCTCTGAGGGATGTAGTAGTGAAGGCAGCAGAGGATAAAGTAGGTACAAAGATGAGGGCTGCTAGAAATCCTTGGGTAACAGAAGAAATATTGAATTTAATTGATGAAAGGAGAAAATATAAAAATGCAGTAAATGAAGCAGGCAAAAAGGAATACAAACGTCTCAAAAATGAGATCGACAGGAAGTGCAAATTGGCTAAACAGGGATGGCTAGAGGACAAATGTAAGGATGTAGAAGCTTATCTCACTAGGGGTAAGATAGATACTGCCTACAGGAAAATTAAAGAGACCTTTGGAGAGAAGAGAACCACGTGCATGAATATCAAGAGCTCAGATGGCAGCCCAGTTCTAAGCAAAGAAGGGAAGGCAGAAAGGTGGAAGGAGTATATAGAAGGTTTATACAAGGGCGATGTACGTGAGGACAATATTATGGAAATAGAAGAGGATGTAGATGAAGATGAAATGGGAGATACGATACTGCGTGAAGAGTTTGACAGAGCACTGAAAGACCTGAGTCGAAACAAGGCCCCCGGAGTAGACAACATTCCATTAGAACTACTGACGGCCTTGGGAGAGCCAGTCATGACAAAACTCTACCAGCTGGTGAGCAAGCTGTATGAGACAGGCGAAATACCCTCAGACTTCAAGAAGAATATAATAATTCCAATCCCAAAGAAAGCAGGTGCTGACAGATGTGAAAATTATCGAACTATCAGTTTAATAAGCCACGGCTGCAAAATACTAACGCGAATTCTTTACAGACGAATGGAAAAACTGGTAGATGCAGACCTCGGGCAGGATCAGTTTCGATTCCGTCGAAATGTTGGAACACGTGAGGCAATACTGACCTTACGACTTATCTTAGAAGAAAGATTAAGAAAAGGCAAACCTACGTTTCTAGCATTTGTAGACTTAGAGAAAGCTTTTGACAATGTTGACTGGAATACTCTCTTTCAGATTCTAAAGGTGGCAGGGGTAAAATACAGGGAGCGAAAGGCTATTTATAATTTGTACAGAAACCAGATGGCAGTTGTGAGACTCGAGGGGCATGAAAGGGAAGCAGTGGTTGGGAAAGGAGTGAGACAGGGTTGTAGCCTCTCCCCGATGTTATTCAATCTGTATATTGAGCAAGCAGTAAAGGAAACAAAAGAAAAATTTGGAGTAGGTATTAAAATTCATGGAGACGAAGTAAAAACTTTGAGGTTCGCCGATGACATTGTAATTCTGTCAGAGACGGCAAAGGACTTGGAAGAGCAGTTGAACGGAATGGACAGTGTCTTGAAAGGAGGATATAAGATGAACATTAACAAAAGCAAAACGAGGATAATGGAATGTAGTCAAATTAAATAGGGGGGTGCTGAGGGAATTAGATTAGGAAATGAGACACTTAAAGTAGTAAAGGAGTTTTGCTATTTAGGAAGTAAAATAACTGATGATGGTCGAAGTAGAGAGGATATAAAATGTAGACTGGCAATGGCAAGGAAAGCGTTTCTGAAGAAGAGAAATTTGTTAACATCGAATATAGATTTATGTATCAGGAAGTCGTTTCTGAAAGTATTTGTTTGGAGTGTAGCCATGTATGGAAGTGAAACATGGACGATAACTTGTTTGGACAAGAAGAGAATAGAAGCTTTCGAAATGTGGTGCTACAGAAGAATACTGAAGATAAGGTGGATAGATCACGTAACTAATGAGGAGGTATTGAATAGGATTGGGGAGAAGAGAAGTTTGTGGCACAACTTGACTAGAAGAAGGGATCGGTTGGTAGGACATATTTTGAGGCATCAAGGGATCACAAATTTAGCATTGGAGGGCAGCGTGGAGGGTAAAAATCGTAGAGGGAGACCGAGAGATGAGTACACTAAGCAGATTCAGAAGGATGTAGGTTGCAGTAGGTACTGGGAGATGAAGCAGCTTGCACAGGATAGAGTAGCATGGAGAGCTGCATCAAACCAGTCTCAGGACTGAAGACAACAACAACAACAATATGTATGGATTCAGTTACCGTCTCCTTTGATTTATTTCACCATTCACTTAACGCCGATAAAAGGTGTGATGCGAAAACAAGGAAGCTGAAATGGAGAGGAGAGTGCATGATTTCAGTTGGAGAAAGCAGTTATCGAGTGAGGCATTAATGAAGTGCCGAGGAATCTGGCACGGTGTCCAAGCAGACGGGAGGCAGTGTTATCTATATTAATAAACCGCGTCGGAGAAGATTAAAACGAGCGACCGCTGGGCTTAACGCTTGGGCACAACGCAGGGACCGTTGCGTGCCATTGTCCGCCGATTCAATTACTGCAGGCTCACAACGCGCTCTGCTTAATTACACTTCTGGAAGAAAAATAGCAGCCGGTCACGCTGACTAGTAGGTGGGTAAAAGTAGAGCAGAGGGGTCCACTCACGTGACAGAAGCAATCGAGGTTGGAACTTAATGTCACGCTGGTGTCACGGTTATTAGATATGGAACGCAAGCTCATGGCTGGCAAGGATGAAGAAGAAAAAGATCCATCATCAAATCGGAGATACGATCTCACTATTCGGATAGAGCAGTTTTGGAAACGACGGTACATGTCAACATCGGCTGCCGGGCGATGTTTCGAACTCCAGTGCATCTGAATGAGAGTCCAGTGCATTAATCACTGCACCACCTCACTGCGTGCGGTTCACTTAAACGCTGATGATTCCACTGTTACTTTACAGCTCTCGCCGGATGGACTGAATGCCTTGCCCACAAGATAAGACAGGAACGCTCAGTAGTGGAAAGCAGAAAGGTTTAATTATATCTCGAATGTGATTTAATTTACGTCAGTAGCACTGAATATCAAGTGATTAATACCGTAAGGTCACCGCGTTGTTCTCAAGTGGAAAAGACGCCCAAAATCCATGAAAACAAGTGTGATAATGATTAAACCCCCTAAAAAAATTGTTCATATTATCTATAGAGAGAAAAATTAGACTGTATGGCCTACTCACGTCTATAATTTCGAATTTGAAACGCTAATCCAGAGTTAAGTTTCTACGAGTATGGAACCAACTACATCCAAGAACAACTTTCACAGCCCTTAGACAAAAAAAGCCACGTAAGGTAACTGAAACCGAGGAACTGCGTTCCTCCTTTTCTATAACAGAAGAGACGAACGCAGAAACAAACCTAGGAATGCACTATATAGCTGATCTAATTTGTATAGCAAAGCAAGACAAAGCAAAAACGATGTTCTTTGCAGGAAATGCTCAATATGTCCACTATCATCCCACAACAATAGCTGTTGTCGAGGAATAATGTTGTGAACAGCACTGTAAAGCATGCCCGGAGTTATGGTGAGGCATTGGCGTCGGATGTTGTCTTTAAGCATATCTAGAGATGTCGGTCGATCACGATACACTTGCGACTTCAGGTAACCCCAAAGTCAATAATCGCACGGACTGAGGTCTGGGGAGCTGGGAGGCCAAGCATGACGAAAGTGGTGGCTGAGCACACGATCATCACCAAACGACACGCACAAGAGATCTTTCACGCGTCTAGCAGTATGGGGTGTTTTTTTTTGTTCTAATAAAACCCCATGTCATTCCAAGCATGTGTGTCAATTTTTACCGCTCTATCTACATTATTCCGTGGTTTATTAAGTTTTCAAATTTATACTGACTTTTTGACCACCCGATATATATATATATATATATATATATATATATATATATATATATATATATATATATATATATATATATATATATATATCGCAAATTCTGTACCATTCGTGACGAAGAATATTACAAACAATATTAGCTGTCTCCTGTCCTGCTGACTGCGAATATAGAATTGAGGAAATACAGGTGATAGGCAAAATAATGCGAACTCCTTTACTTAGTTGGGAATGGTTTATTAATAAGGGGTTGGGCCCCCATTTGGCCGTAATACGGCTGCGATTCCAATACCACCCACAAGAGTTCGAAAATATTCAAGTCTGGGGACTGTGCTGGCCAGGGAAGACACTGCAGTTCAGCTGCATGCTCCTCATCCATGCTTAAACGTTGGAATCAAGCAATCAGGATTGTAGGCTTCTTGTAAACTGTGTATACCAACGTTTAATACAGCACCTATCAGGAGGTTTAACACCATACGTCGTTCGAAATGCACGCTGAACAACTGTCGTCGATTCACTTCTGCCCTACTCAATAACACAAAAAGCTTTCTGTTGAGCGGTCGCCATCTTAGCATCAACTGACGCTGACGTCTAGTCAACAGCGCCTCAAGCGAACAAATGTACAACTAAATGAAACTTTATAGCTCCCTTAATTCGCCGACAGATAGTGCTTAGCTCTGCCTTTTGCCGTTGCAGAGTTTTAAATTCCTAAAGTTGTGGTATTCTTTTGAATCACCCTGTATATATCGCAAATTCTGTACCATTCGTGACGAAGAATATTACAAACAATATTAGCTGTCTCCTGTCCTGCTGACTGCGAATATAGAATTGAGGAAATACAGGCGATAGGCAAAATAATGTGAACTCCTTTACTTACATCTACATCTACATCCATACTCCGCAAGCCACCTGACGGTGTGTGGCGGAGGGTACCCTGAGCACCTCTATCGGTTCTCCCTTCTATTCCAGTCTCGTATTGTACGTGGAAAGAAGGATTGTCGGTATGCTTCTGTGTGGGCTCTAATCTCTCTGATTTTATCCTCATGGTCTCTTCGCGAGATATACGTAGGAGGGAGCAATATACTGCTTGACTCTTCGGTGAAGGTATGTTCTCGAAACTTCAACAAAAGTCCGTACCGAGCTACTGAGCGTCTCTCCTGCAGAGTCTTCCACTGGAGTTTATCTATCATCTCCGTAACGCTTTCGCGATTACTAAATGATCCTGTAACGAAGCGCGCTGCTCTCCGTTGGATCTTCTCTATCTCTTCTATCAACCCTATCTGGTACGGATCCCACACTGCTGAGCAGTATTCAAGCAGTGGGCGAACAAGCGTACTGTAACCTACTTCCTTTGTTGTCGGACTGCATTTCCTTAGGATTCTTCCAATGAATCTCAGTCTGGTATCTGCTTTACCGACGATCAACTTTATATGATCATTCCATTTTAAATCACTCCTAATGCGTACTCCCAGATAATTTATGGAATTAACTGCTTCCAGTTGCTGACCTGCTATATTGTAGCTAAATGATAAGGGACCTATCTTTCTATGTATTCGCATCACATTACACTTGTCTATATTGAGATTCAATTGCCATTCCGTGCACCATGCGTCAATTCGCTGCAGATCCTCCTGCATTTCAGTACAATTTTCCATTGTTGCAACCTCTCGATACACCACAGCATCATCTGCAAAAAGCCTCAGTGAACTTCCGATGTCATCCACAAGGTCATTTAGTTGGGAATGGTTTATTAATAAGGGGTTGGGCCCCCATTTGGCCGTAATACGGCTGCGATTCTTCTTGCATTACGGGCATACAATGTTTCTATTATCTCCAGTGGAGTGTTATGCCACTCTTCAATCAAAACCTCTTCTAACTCCTGTTGTGACGAGGGAGGCGGAGATCTGCTACGGAGTCTGCATTCCAATACCGCCCACAAGGGTTCGATAATGTTCAAGTCCGGGGACTGTGCTGGCCAGGGAAGACGCTGCAGTTCAGCTGCATGCTCCTCATACGGCGATTGTACTGTCCTGGTTGTGTGAGTGGGTGCATTGTCGTCCTGTAATATGGCATCATTGTTTGAGAACATCGTCTGAATCAGAGGTGCACTTGATCACCTGAAATGTTGACATAATCGTTGGCCGTAACGCGGCTTTTGAGAATAAGGATAGGACCAGCAGAAACCATGATATGGCTGCCCACAGTATCGCACTTCCACCTCCGTGCTTAAACGTTGGAATCAAGCAATCAGGACTGTAGGCTTCTTTTGGCGATCTCGAGCCTTAAACCCGGCCCGATGTTGGAAATAATGAAAACGTTGACCTCCTCGCTACGAATCGATTGGAATGAAAGTGAATCTAATCTAATATAAGGGAGACTGCATCTGGACCTGCGTGTACGGCATCTATTTGCCATCTAAACCACCAACTAGCTGCGCACTGTGAGTTTGGGTTCATCTAGGTCAGTCCAGGCGATCGATAATTTTTCAAAACGTTAGTTTATAGTGTGTCCAATATTTTAGTTGCACTGAGGTTCACAGCCATGACTATGTACATAAATAATAAGGTTCCTGCCTCGTGTAGGAGCATAAGACCCCTCCCACTTTATATTGTTCATGTTTGTCACCCAGAAGTTTTTTCATGATTGTTGTTGATGAAGAGGAGGACAAGAAACGGCGGAGGGGCCCGTGTTGTCCCTGTTACTGCACACCACGCAAAACAAAAAATGTTTCAAAAATATTGTCACATTTAGCTAATATTTTTATCATTCTATCAGGATGCTTCTTACTGCAGCTGTCCCTAATAAAAAAAGATGGGAGGTTGTGCTCGTCTTGTCATAGATTTCATTACGGTACACTGTGCAAACGAGTGTTACAAAAGATAGTTATTGTAACAATTACTTCTTTCTCTGTTAAGATAAATGTGACTCCTACCCATAACGTATATGTTTCCCCTCAGTTTTACCTTTGACCAATTACTCACGAGGTGTCGCTGTCATAGGTCAGTATTGCCTTATACTTGTGACTATAGCTGTGTAACTATTGGTTTCGTAACACCTGATGCCAAGTCTACAATTCTAAAGACCGATAATTTAGTTAAAAATTTTATAGGTAAATATTCTATTATATGATGTTCTACCTTTCTGTATACCTGTTCTGTACGTTCTCTTTTTACCCTGTCTACTAAACAAGGAATGTTTTCTGTCCTCTGTATTTTAATTACGTTATATGTTAAATATATATAGCAGACGCTTGAGAATGGCCGAAATTACGCAGTAGTGAAGAAGTTGAAATAAAAGGATGCTTTAAGGGCGACGTTGATGCAACTGAGCGAAAATGTCAACTTTCAATTTGTTTTTTATTTATTACTAGAGGTCACGCACAATAAGTTCGCAAAGGATAAAATCGCATCCGATGCACCTGATAAATAATGAAATGTATGACACAACGTTCCTACCAAGGCCACTTTTTGAAGCAACTCTTCTATCTACAGGCTCAGAGGAATAACAACTCCTACATTCACAACAATAGGCTGCCATATTGTATCCTGGATGTTGTCAAGCCCCCTTACAGGTTTCTGGCCGACCCTGAACTTCTAAAAAAAGTGTGTTCATGTGGAAACGATGCTCTAAAAACCATATCTTCATCTGCTACAGTTGTCAGAATTGCAACTTATGATGCTTAAGCTTAACGATAACAGGCAGTGCGACAAATTGGTATCATTCAAGAAACGTATAGCGTGTGCTAAAAATTATGGGAGGAGAGCTATAATGGAGGCATTTCAGTGAGCTAGAGAATTTAGACTGTTAATGATGTGGATGTAGGTAGGATGAAGCTAACGGACAGAATGTGCTTTAAGATAGGAAATTTCACTCAAGACATCATGAGAAAAATAGATTTACAGCGGCTTTCTGCAGCTCAAAGTCAGTTGAAGACCTGGTAAAGGCAAAAGACGGAAGACTAGAAACTAGCCTTGAAGGGTAAGAGGACCCTAAGTACAAATCTAGGGCCCTCTCCAAAGGCGACTTAAGAAAAACTTTATGTTGAACTTTCAATTGGATTTCCTGAAAATTATCTATTTTTAACTTTATGTACGCTTTGGATTGGATTGTTTGGGGGAAGAGACCAAACAGCGAGGTCATCGGTCTCATCGAATTAGGGAAGGACAGGGAAGGAAGTCGGCCGTGTCCTTTCAAAGGAACCATCCCGGCATTTGCCTGGAGCGATTTAGGGAAATCACGGAAAACCTAAATCAGGATGGCCGGACGCGGGATTGAACCGTCGTCCTCCAGAATGCGAGTCCAGTGTGCTGTATGTACGCTTTTCTCAGAATGTATAAAGGCTACAATTATGAAATTTTGTACACTTCTTTCTGTGAATCGTATAAATGTTTTCTCAAGAAATTTTTTTTAATATTCTGAGTGTAAGCTGATATATGGTCGAAGTGCTTGGAATTTTGTATAAATTTTATATTATACTTACAGCATTACAATTTTCACTATTCGATACAGTGAAAAAGCCACCGAGAGCAACTTACTAAATGAATGAGAATGACAATTTGTCCATTTTATTTGGACTGTTGAGCTCCATGGCCGTGAATAATGATATTTCACTATAAAAATAAAGAACCAGCCACTTTTTAATGCGTTTTATTTATGCCAATATGCATTTCGGGTTTGCACCCATCTTCAGCTGGAAAATTACATGTATCTTCAGTTTCTACAGTGGTACAATCTCGACAGCAGTTTGGATGCTGCAGCTGGCCTGTGCAAAAGCAACGATTCCAATCATTTACTTCAGTTTTGCGAGTTTAAAGTTACGCACTATCAGTTGTTCATTTTACTTACATTCCCCTCTTCTTGTTTTTTCTTGGCTTTTCTTCTTTTTTGCAACAACAAAAATACTTTTTGTCACGTATTTTACACAGGCGCACTGCGTTATCCGCCATGTTGTCGACTGACAGTTTTTGTTCACATACAAGCGGTTTATCTATGGACAGAGTTATATTTTTGCGAAAATTTTGAGGTTCTAAGATAAGCTACTGTTTTCTAAACATTGACTTGAGTGATAGAAGTATTCTAAGTATGATCTATACATTTTTTTTGGCAGTATTGAAGATAATAAACTAACATAACACATTTATACAAAGCAGTAATTCATACATTTAGAATACAACAAAGATAAAGATTTTGGAATTAAGATTTTTATGTTGTATATTATTACATGCATTTGTTGGGTTTATATTAAATTATGTTATTTCTTGATTGCGCTTAGTAAGTGGTTTGATAAGTAGAGTGTGGAAGTTTTTCACAAATATTCGGTTTGGTAGCTCTGTTTGGTCGGTATGTCAGAAGGGGATGCATGTTTATGTGAATAAATTTCGATTTCTTCTAGGAGGTTCATTCTTTTTCCTTTGTTGGCTAGGTGGAGAACTTGTAGGAATGAACAGAGAAAATTTTGTAGAAATCTCTCTTGAATCGTTTCTAAGAAAGCGATACACATATCACTCTTGAAAATAAACTTTTAAAATTCCGTAAGAAGTTAAATATACGTAATTCAAGGAACTTAGCGATAAATCTATTAATTTCATGTAAAACATGGTACAAACTTTCATTGCCGTCTCTTTAGAATTGTAGTGTAGGTGCAAATTTCAAATAGTGTTTATTTTCCACGAATGCCCAATGTTAAGCTTAACAATATCAGGCAGTGGGACAAATTGGTATCATTCAAGAAATGTATAACGTGTGTTAACGATTATGGGAGGGTAGCTATAAGGGAGACATTTCAATGAGCTAGCGAATTTACACTGTCACCACTGATGTTGAGTTCTCCACGTAGCTCTCCGATTGCTGTGAATGGCTTTGCTCGTCTCAGCTGCGGTCTGTTTACGAGCGGCAATGAGAGTACAGCAGGGTGGGTGGCAGCAGGTTTTCCAGGCTGCGTGGGCGTGACGGCCGCGGGGTCAACGGCACGTGGAGGGCTCGCCCGCCTCAGACAGGACAGCGGCGGCGGCGGCGGCCAATGCCAAGGGCGCCGGCTTCTGCTGGACAATACCGCCGTCTGCTCCACTTCCCTGGCTGAGACGGCAGCATGGGACCAAAGACATCGAAACACCAGACCGTGCAACAAAAACTGACATCACAGAGGGGATACCCCTCTTTGTGCGTCCGTCATATGCCTGTTTTGTATCTACTGTAGCGAAAGGGGCATATGAGGGTTCGTACAGATAGTAAACAAAATAACGGATCCGGAGTAGGATTGAAATTCAGGGTGAAATGATAACGGCAATAACATTCGCTGATGATATTGCTATTCTCAGTAAGAGTGAGAAAGACTTACACGATCTGTCGAATGGGATTAACAGTCAAATGAGTACAGAATGTGGATAGAGTTATCGATAAACTTAAGATTAAAACTGGGAACCAAGTAGATGAAACTAAATAGCTCGTCACGGACGAAACAAGGAAGAAATAAAGACCAGACTAGCACGGGCAAACAGGGCAGTCCTGGCAGAAAGAAGTCTACCACTTTAATCCTTTAACTACCAACGAGACATGTGTTCCACGATAGCTAGTGGGAGAACCAAATGGAATTTGTTGCATTTTATTACAATGTACCGGATCCCACTGGTAAAGGGAAGTCTACTAATGGTTGGCAGAATTCATGTAATTACAGACTGCATCTGTAGGTTGTGCTGTCCTAAGTTTCATTGTTAAACCTCGTCACCGTATCGTCGCATTGAATTAGTTCGCAAACCATGCTGCTTCGCGCCTTCCCCTACACATCGCGGCAAGATCTGTACCCACGAATTGGCGCTTGCCGTATCACAAACGAAGCCCATATCGAGCACCTGAACTGCAAGTGAAGAGATGCTCTATCCACTGGTGTGTGTCTGTTTTCGGTACGTCTTGCAGCATTTGCGCGGTCGTCATCTGAAACCATGGAAGTACTAACAAATAATCCTGTAAGTCCTCCCTCCCCCCTCCCCCGCCCCTCCCCCCCCCCCCCCCCCAAGCCCCTTGCACAACGAACCGGCGGGAAATATTCTTTTGATATTTTTTCTTCTGACCAAGACATTAATTAAAATAACAATAAATTAATGTTTGTGAAATAAATTTGGTAGTCAAAGGGTTAAAAATCGGCCTTGATTTGAAGAAGTGAATCGTGGGCAAGAAGAAGAGAATCTAAGGCGCATGGGCTGTGGAGCTAAAGAAGGATGTTGACTATGTCGACTGATAAGATAAGGAATGTGCAAGTTCTCCGCAGAATAGGGAGGAAAGGAACCTGTGGATAACATGGAGAAGAAGAAGGGACAGCGTGATAGGAGACGTTTTAAAACATCAGGGAATAAATTCCATAGTACTAGAGAGAGCTGTAAAGGGTAAAAACTGTAGCGTGAAGACGAAGTTTAGAATACGTGCATCTAATAATTGAGGCGTTAGGTGCAAGTGATGAAGAGGATGGCACCGGAAAGGAAATCAAGATCGGCCATATCAGACTAGACAAAAGACTGGTGAAGAAACAAAAACTATTCTCGGATATCTACCAGATGAGTGGACAAAATATTGCAACAATTCAACCATTCTGTCATAGCAGAACACAGTATCCAGAGTTAAGACATTCACATCATATATCGTCAATACTATGAATGCAAAATGGGCACAAGTGTTACCCTCCATATCCCCAAAGAATCAAAGTTTTAATTTTTCCATTTATCGAAGACCACCGTTGAGAACGGGCAGATTTAAATTACCGACTGCTCCGCTGTTCAAGCTACGCCTTTCACCAGGCCAGACTCTATAACGAAATTCTTCGTACTAGGAATTCCACTAACTAAAAGTGTCAAGAACCTTGTCCGTCAGCTAAAAATCTTTGTTCATATCACAACACATGTTCAACAGACGGACATTCATCTCTACGTTCCAAGAGCTGACGACACCGAGCCACAGTAAACGCATTACTTCTTTGACTATACAGGTTCATGCAAGCAACTGGTGCCAGAAGCAGAAACCATCTGCATTTATTTTTGTAAGTGGTTATTTGATAAAAGTGCTAATCTTTATCGCCATATAATGAACCCAACAAAACTTACTACGAGTGAAATACGAGTGTCAGTTACAAATATGCTTAGCATAAGACTATTATACGCTGAAGAGCCAAAGCAACTGGTACACCTACCTATTATTGCGTAGGGTCCCCGCGAGCACGGAGAAGTGCCGCAACACGACGTGGCATGTACTCGACTAACGTTTGAAATAGTACTAAAGGGAATTGACGCCATGAATCCTGTAGAGTACGAGGAGGTGGGTGGAGATCTCTTCTGCACAGCCCGTTGCTAGGCATCCCAAATATGCTCAATAATGTTCATGTCTGAGAAGTTTGGTAGACAACGGAAGGGTTTAAACTGAGAAGGGTATTCCTGCACCCACTCTGTAGTAATTTTGGACGTGTGGGGTGTCGCATTGTCCTTCTGGAATTTCCCAAGTCCGTCGGAACGCTCAATGGATATGAATGGATGCAGGTGATCAGACAGGAAGCTTACGTACGTGTCACCTGTCAGAGTCGTATCTAGACGCATCACGCCCCACGCGATAACAGAGACTCCACTAATTTGAAGAGTCCCCTGCTGACGTGCAGGGTACATGGATTCATGAGGTTGTCTCCATACCCGTACGCGTCCATCAGCTCGATACAATCTGAAACGAGACTCGTCCGACCAGGCAAAAATTTTCTAGTCATCGGCTGTCAAAAGTCGGTGTTCACGGACCCAGGCGAGGCGTA
Organism: Schistocerca gregaria; assembly: GCF_023897955.1. Taxonomy (NCBI): domain Eukaryota; kingdom Metazoa; phylum Arthropoda; class Insecta; order Orthoptera; family Acrididae; genus Schistocerca; species Schistocerca gregaria. Next base: position 364,433,428 of record NC_064920.1, read on the forward strand.
AAGATTTGTGTCGTGCAGTCATCAAGGGTACACGAGTGGGCCTTCGTCTCCGAGAGCCCATAACGATGATGTATCGCTGAGTGGTTCATACGCTGACATTTGCTGGTGGTCCAGCACTGAAATCTGCAGAATTTAGCGGAAGGGTTGCACTTGTGTCACGTTGAACGATTCTCTTCAGTCGTCGTTGTCCCGTACTTGCAAGATCTTTATCCGGTCGCAGCGTTATCGGAGATATGATGTTTTACCGGATTCTTGACATCACAATACACTCGTGAAATGGTCTTACGGAAATGTCCCCACTTCATCGCTACCTCGGATGCTATGTTTCGTCGTTCGTGCGCCGACTATAACACCACGTTCAAATTCACTTAAATCTTGATAGCCTGGCAGTGTAGCAACAGTAACCTATCTAACAACTGCGCCCAACACTTGTCTTATACAGTATAGGCGCTGCCGACCGCAGCGCCGTATTTTGCCTGTTTACGTATATCTGTATTTGAATAAGCATTCCTATATCAGTTGCTCTGGCGCTTCAGTGTATTAAACAACAAACGGTGCGATTTACTCTTAAAATCCCCCACAGCCTACGTTCCTCTAAGAGTCAACCAGTATGTTGCATCCTCCTATATATCTGTCAAGAAAGCAGCAGGAAGGTAAAATTAGGGAGATTTGATCTCACACGGAGGCTTACCAGCAATCGTTCTTCCTGCGAACGATTCGCAACAGTATTAGGGAAGGAAGCAAAGTGACGGTGGTACTCAAAATAATCTCCACCACACACCATGAGGTGGCTATTAGAGACAGAGCATTAGCTTGTATGGAAGGAGAAAGGGGAGGGCATTCCGCCGTGTCTTTTTCAAATGAGCCGTCCAATTAGTCTCAAGTGATTTAGGAAAACCACCGAATGGTATTTGAATCCTAGTTGAGAAGAATGAGCGACCGGTGTCCTAACAGCAGCACCTCCTCACCCCGTTGTTATCTATATCGTGATGGCTCCTGCGATGAGCTGCTCTGATTATTCCCTAACGTAACTGCGCCACGGGAACGTGATTACTGGCCTGGACCGACCCTCAGCTATCTGCGTAACGAAGCCGCGTACACGCTACGTAGCTGCCGCCGCAATACTCGTAATGGTTACTGGCAGGCGTGGTTCCATCTGTAATGGCTGAGGCCATCAGCCGAAGCCATATTATCAGCTACGGGCGGTGGAATACAGGGTGTTGATAACTGGATTGGAAATCCAGAATTCATCTCGTAAATGAAGGTGGCAGCAGTTAGATTACATGCCTCGGTTGGAGATATGTACATAAATAGAGCAACGAGTTTTCCAAGGTATTTGCTCGAATTGTTTGGAATACTAAAACAAGACTTTTATCACGTGCGCTGACCAATTACTGGATATTCTTCCAAGGTACAACAGTGTATGATGGCTAATGATATTTGTGCATGTACATTTTCCAACTGTATAAACAAGTTTTCACCTTCCAGGACAGACCTACCCAGTTTCCCTTCATTTTCCGAGATGCTAGCTCTTTAAAACACGCATGCCTGTCGGGCTGACTTACGCATGGAACCCAAACACAGCCGGGAATATTCTGTGCGGTTATAATTTAAGTGCTGCTACTCACGGATGTCTAGCGTAAGCTGTAATTATCGTATGGCAGTGATAACTGGTAGATATAGTGTTGCCCTAATGCGGAACTGATTTACGCTGGAAGAAATTAGTTCCAATTTTGGCCACCAAGTGTAAATCTGGCGCTGTACAGCAGCTCGTCGAAGTCTCCGGGGCTCATATTGAACAAATCTTCAGAGTGGCGGTTAATAAAAAAAAAACAACGTGATGCCTTTCTTACTTGTTTGACCATTTTTGCCGACGTCGCATTCCTAAACCACTGCATATGTAAACAGTTCTGTATATCTTTCTTGTATTCACAGCGGTAGATTTGCATCTGGTGGCCAAAACTGGAACTAATTTTTTTTTATAGGAAATCGGTTCCGTAGTAACGCATTAGTGTATCTACCAAGTTTCACTGCCATATGATAATTACAACCCACATTGGGCCTGTGTGAGTAGCTACGTCCGAACCAATCCTCACAATCATAGTTTCTGCATTTTAGTTATCACTACCCGGTATTACGATCTCCCAATTGTGGGCGGCCTCAGAGGATACACAAATACAGCTACGTACTGAAAGGCTAACATACGTAATGGTTGTACAGACGACTTTTTAGATCGCTAGTACGACGACGCGCCACAGGAAGGAAAAGGGCCCGAATCCCAGTGCGGGAAGAAATTTTCACAGCCAAAATTTGGCCAGCAAGCGAAGGAGATGTCGTTCCGTACGCTTCCTGATTACCACAGTTGAGGGTCATCCGATAGTCAAACTTGGACATTAAGAGCTGCCGCCACAACGATGTCGTGTATGCAACTTGCCAGCACTGGATTTCACCGCTTCCTTTCCTCTCATTCAACGATCTCACACGACAGCACCAATAGAAGACTATATTGTACAAATACCCACAACATGCATAAACGCTGTACGGAAACATTTTTGACACTTCGTAATATGTCCGCAGAAGACAATGAAAGACTATCGCTATAGGCCCTGGCCGAGGCAGCAAAGAGGGATTCCCGCACTTTTCCCGACGGTTACTGCCTAAGCAATGGAATGCCTTTGAGTTCGTAGCAAAACAGAACGCACCTCTTACGAAAGCAGCCCAAGCAGCGCTGTTTGAAGTCCACTAACGCGCTGTTTGAAGAGTTATGGAAATAAGTGGTGGTATATCTTGGCTGAAAGAATGCATAGAACACGATCAAAGGTATCAAGGAATAATAAAGTGGGAGGCGTGGGGTGTCAAAGATTGTAGGCGAAGACCAAGGCCTCAGAAACAAAAAGCTGGTTGGATGCATGCTGCGGTAGCTACGCAGGTGTGGAGAGGCTTGGAGAAATCGGTCTGGCACAAAGGTCTGCATCACATCAGTCTTCACATTGATGAGCACAACAGCAACCGTAAAAACAGGTAACTGTATCTCCTGTTATATGTTATGTATCTTTGGTTTCACAAGGTTCCTGTTCCCGTGTTTTTAACATTGTTTCGCGACAAATAAGCACACTAGACTAAAGCTTTGTCAGCCTCAGGAGACACCATGCTACTGCCGTCTGACATCCCCAAAGTTCGCAGATAACAGTTCGCCGAGAAAGAGAATGAACTAGTTCCTTCAGGTATCATACTTCCAGTCGAAGCCGCTCATTCGTGGCTATATCCCGTAGACTACCAAACTGCGAAGATACTGACTGGTAAGTTTACCGGCTGTTCCAAATAATCCTGGAAATTTTCTATGGAATTATGATCGGGTGGTTTAGCGGGGCGGTCGAGATGCGATTGGGTGATCTAGTGTTCCTTAGCCCAGGAAAGTAAGCAAGCAAACGCCTGAATACAGCTGTTGCCGCCTTAGAAGATGTGTTAACGACCATTGTTATTAGGCCGCATTCAATCACTACTCACGATCCACCTTCACAGCTTCTCTTCCACCAGTACCTCATCTCCACTCTTCCAACCTTCCAAACTTCGCAGAAATTCTCCAGAACACATTGCGGTACTAACAATTCAGCTGCAAGAAAGGTCCCAGGTTCGAGTCCCGTTTCGACACTCGCTTTTAACGATTCCAAAAAGGCACACATACCACTACAGAGTGTAAGTTCATTCTTGAAGGCGGGCATCTTCATTCACCGTGTGGTCACGCCAAAACACAGCAGTTCCTTTCTGCTATTTTGCCTCCTCCCCAAGAGGACCAATCTTACTGCGCTGAAAGGCGCATACGCGCCTCTTCACTACTACTACTTACGTCAGCGGTAGAGAGTTACTTCACCTCCCGGTTCCAGTTGTACACCATCTACAGTGGTCCAAATCGACCAGTTTTACCTCGATCTGTAATGTTTTCCAAATCACGTTCAAGAAATACATTCAGATTTCGCTTTATTATGGTGAAGTTTAGAACAGAGACTAGAAATCTACTCTGTAGGAAACAGCATGGGTTTCGAAAAGGACGATCGTGTGAAACCCAGCTCGCGCTATTCGTCCACGAGACTCAAGAGGGCCATAGACACGGGTTCCCAGGTAGAAGCCGCGTTTCTTGACTTCCGCAAGGCGGTCGATACAGTTCGCTACAGTCGTTTAATGAACAAAGAGGATATGGACTATCAGACAAATTGTGTGATTGGATTGAATAGTTCCTAGATAACAGAACGCAGCATGTCATTCTCAATGGAGAGAAGTCTTCCGAAATAAGAGTGATTTTAGGTGTGCCGCAGGGGAATGCCGTAGGACCGTTGCTATTCACAATATACATAAATGACCTTGTCGATAACATCAGAAGTTCACTGAGCTTTTTTGCGGATGATGCTGTAGTATATCGAGAGGTTGTAACAATGGAAAATTGTACTGAAATGCAGGACGATCTGCAATGAATTGACGCATGGTGCACGGAATGGCAACTTAATCTCAATGTAGACAAGTGTAATGTGCTGCGAATACACAGAAAGAAAGATCCTTCATCATTTAGGTACAATATAGCAGGTCAGCAACTGGAAGCAGTTAATTCCATAAATTATCTGGGAGTACGCATTATGAGTGATTTAAAATGGAATGATCATATAAAGTTGATCGTCGGTAAAGCAGATGCCAGACTGAGATTCATTGGAAGAATCCTAAGGAAATGCAATCCGAAAACAAAGGATGTAGATTACAGTACACTTGTTTGCCCACTGCTTGAATACTACTCACCGGTGTGGGATCCGTACGAGATAGGGTTGATAGAAGAGATAGAGAAGATCCAACGGAGAGCAGCGCGCTTCGTTACAGGATCATCTAGTAATTATGAAAGCATTACGGAGATACTAGATAAACTCCAGTGGAAGACTCTGCAGGAGAGACGCTCAGTAGCTCGGTACGGGCTTGTGTTGAAGTTTCGAGAACATACCTTCACCGAAGATTCAAGCAATATATTGCTCCCTCCTACGTATATCTCGCGAAGAGACCATGAGGATAAAATCAGAGGGATTAGAGCCCACACAGAAGCATACCGACAATCCTTCTTTCCACGTACAATACGAGACTCAAAGTACCCTCCGCCACACACCGTCACGTGGCTTGCGGGAGTATGGATGTAGATGTAAATGCCCTAATATTCGAACACAGGGGAAGAAACAGCGGATTTTTTTTCCCTTCTCGTGTCAGATGCGAAACCTCTGCCGCGACAGGTGCGATGAGCTGCCGGCCATAGTCCAGTGATTTGTGTCGACCGGCGGTCAGTGGCACGTGGCGAAGCTCCCTGCAGATGGCGGTCTATTTGCGGAGCCGTAAAGCGAGGCCTGCGGACGTCCGCTGCACGCGGCCGCGCGCCCACGACACGTCGCAGCTGCCGGCGGCGAGTCTGTGCTCTCATCTCGCCTCACCGTAGACTCTGCGCTAACGGCGGCACCCGAGGTGGCACGTGGACCCTACGGCAAGCGTTTCCCCACAGAGGCGACAAAGTTTCCTATGTACACATTTAGGCTCCGCAAGACTGTTTGTGGCTGAGTCTACTCAGTGAATCAGAATCCAAAAAAATAAAGGCTAAAAGAAGTCGAAGGATAAACAAACGTATGCGTACCCTACGGTGTGCTGTCGACCGCGCATAGTCAAATTGGCGCCCAGAAAGCGTCGAGGGACTGCCCAAACGACGCAACTTCCTCCCGGCAAGTAGGAGAGCCGAGGTCTGTTACGTGGTGTACTGATGAAGAGGACCGCAGTTGCTCGAACAATAACGATAATTCTAAAATTATAGCCATATGAAGTGATCATAATTACTTTATTTATTGTCAACCGCATTTACAAAATTTTCACTTACGAATGCTGCTTCATAAATTTCAACGGAAAACATAGGAACAAAAAGAACGGAATTTAAAAATCGTATCTTTAACGTACATATAACGAACATGCTATAAAATAAATGTAAAGTACTAGGTCAACAACTTCGATTCCGCCGTTTTTTCTCGAAGTTCGGGGCTTAGTTATGAAAAACTTCTGACCTGCTGCAAAATTACATTTACGTGTCTGTCGCGGTATTGTAATCGTTTGTGTTTCAGTGCTCGGCTCGTACGCATCAGTTGCTTCCGATGATGATGTCCTGTGACTGTCTTCGTCTGTTTCAGTAGCTACGAAAACGTTCTGTCTTCCACCGCCATGCCGGTCTTCGACATCAAAATCACCGCTCTTAAGGCGTTGAAAACATTCTCTGCGCGTTCTTCCTCACCATTGGTCTTACCCAGCATTTTAACAGCCACAGCCGCAGATTTCTTCATGTTAACGCAGAAAATTACAACTTCCCGCAAATGGCGAGAAATGGGTACATAAGTTGACGTACTTAATCGAGAATAACCTTATGATGCAATCACAAATCGATAAATATTTTTACGGTATCATGTCTACAGACGCCTAAACTTATTGCACTACACCTATGACCAACCATCTGAACCCCACTTGCCGCTACTGCCGTCTGTTGCAAAACGGCAAAAGCAAAGTTGTAGCCCTAATAGAAAGTGGTCCATAGCCGTCAATGAGGTGCGTTGCTATATTAATTAAAAGGCCAGGATTATTCCCACACACTGCCGCAAGAAATGCAACATCTTCAAGGACTATATTTAGTGGCATTGGGACATAGTCTGAGCTTAGTGAGGTGTTGTATTGTTAGTAAGTGATTTGTCACGGTTGTCGGTCATCACGTGGTGTTCAGGTAGCCTGTCTGTGCACCCTGTGGTTTGACTCTGCAAGCAATAACTGTACTGAATTTAGAGGTGAACAGTGTTTTTTTTGTGGTTTTAGGGCGCACAACTACAACAACGGTCATTAGCGCCCAGACTATGTTAGGAATGCACCGCGAGGCACAACGTTATAACAGCAACTAAAAGGGACAACACTATAAAAGACGTATTAACAGGCATAGGATTAAACAAAAACAACAGCATAATCAAACGTCCTTAGACAGGTGTGTCAAGGAGCAGCAGCTCCTGGGTCATCCGCTAAAATGGCATCCAGAGTACATGGCAGGCCAAGATCATGACGCAGTGCAGTAAAATCCGGTCAGGACGTTAAAATCTGGCGGGCCGTCAGCAATTGCCCACATGGGCAGAACGGCGGTCAGCAGATGGCGATGGCTAAACCGGCAGTGTCCACTTCGAACAGTGTTTGCAACACTTACCGTAGACTACAGCCATGCCCCAGCGACGAGCACATACTCCTGCCGAATAGCTTCAGCCATTTGAACAGGGCCATCAAAAGCTGGAGTCCGCCGCTCTTGATCTCGCGGTCGTCTCCTCGCTTCCCGAGCACGGGGTCCCGCGTTCGATTCCCAGCGGGGTCAGATTACTGGCTGTTTCTGTTGTCCTCATCATTCCATCATCATTCATGAAAGTGGCGAGACTGGACTGAGCAAAGGTTAGGAATTTGTACGAGCGCTGATAACCGCGCAGTTGACCGCCCACAAACCAAACATCATCATCATCATTATCGACAGCTGGATGGACGTATCGACGGATTGCTGCACAAGTTGGACACAATGGATCGGTGATTTGTCACTGCTTTCAATAATGGCCTGTGGTTTTCGACGTCCGCGTAGTACAGACGCACGTCAAGACCATCGCATTGCGCGAGCAGCGGTGGCCAACAGACCATCATCCAGGGAGGAAATCCGGGTTCATGATGTACGTGCTATGTCTTCAAGGACCCTTGTTGCAGGGTTAAGATCAGGTGTGTTCTTGGCCAGACTACCACTGACACCACGACACCGCCAAGCAGGGCTGCTCTGGTTTCGTGAAAGGGTTGACTGGAGACTGCTACGGCACTCTGTTGTCTTCAGTGATGAGATTAGGTTCTGTCTGCATGCGAGATACGATGGACTTAGTGTATGGCGTTGACCTACTGAGCTGCCTATTCCGGAGTGCATTCGTCCACGACACACAGGTTGCATCCCAGGCTTCATGGTGTAGGGGGCCATCAGTTACAACTCATGGTCACATTTATTGTTCCTGCAATGCAAAGTAAGCAGTGCCCGCTACACTGCAAAAAATGTTCAAATGTGTGTGAATATACTTAAGGGGCCAAACTGCTGGAGTCATCGGTCCCTAGACTTACTCACTCCGTCTTCAGGCCACAAGTGGCCCATCGGGACCACTCGACCGCCGTGTCATCCTCAGTTGAGGATGCGGATAGGAGGGGCGTGTGGTCAGCACAACGCTCTCCCGGCCGTTATGATGGTATTCTTGACCGAAGCCGCTAATAATTGGTCGAGTAGCTCCTCAAATGGCAGAACGTGGCTGAGTGCACCCCGAAAAATGGCAACAGTGCACGGCGCCCTGGATGGTCACCCATCCAAGTGCCGACCACTCCCGATAGCGCTTAACTTCGTGAACAGGTGTAGCCACTGCGGTAAGGCCGTTGCCCTCCCTAGACTTACACACTACTGAAACTAACTTATGCTAAGAACAACACACACACACACACACACACACACACACACACACACACACACACACACCCATGCCCGAGGGAGAACTCGAACCTCCGGAGTGAGGGGCCGCACAATCCGTGACTTGGCACCTCAGACCGCTACATTGCACAGGCTGTTATCTCCATACTACTGCCATTTCTTCGACAGCAAGCTGATGTGCTTTTCCAGCAGGACAATGCACACCCACATACAGCTGCCGGGCTCAATGTGCTCTTCGTCGTTTATAACACCTTTCCTGGCGAGCAAGATCGCTAGATCTCTCATCAATTGAATACGTACGATCATGATGAAGCGGGAACTTACTTGTTCACCACGACCTGCAAGAACCATTCTGGAACAGCATCAAAAGGCGCAAGACGCTTCGGATAATCTATCGCAGGATGCCGTTCGGCACCTTTATGATCGTTCTCATGTGAGAATACACGCCTGCATTGCCGCCATTGGGGGACTACAGTGTGTATTGATAGCAGTCGTTGGGCACCCTTTAATGTGACAAGTGGGTTTCACTTCGTCTGAATTTGTTATAATATGCTCCTACAATTATGAACTAACTATCACCTCACTTGTCAAAAAATAACCTTTTCCTTGATGGGTCTGCATTTTTTCTGACAGTTTATGTAGGTGAAATGACCTGTAATAATATTTTTCTCACTCCTAGCGCTAAGCAACTCCAAATAGTTTCCTTTTTAAGTATAATTCTGTATATCATCGTCATTAATGCCAAGAGCAGGGTATGTGAACGTTATAAAATTGTGTTTTAAAAGGATACAGTTGTTGTTGTTGCTGTTGTGGTCTTCAGCCCTGAGACTGGTTTGATGCAGCTCCCCATGCTACTCTATCCTGTGCAAGCTTCTTCATCTCCCAGTACTTACTGCAACCTACATCCTTCTGAATCTGCTAAATGTATTCATCTCTTGGTCTCCCTCTACGATTTTTACCTTCCACGCAGCCCTCCAATACTAAATTGGTGATACCTCGATGCCTCACAACATGTCCTACCAACCGATCCCTTCTTTTTGTCAAGTTGTGCCACAAACTCCTCTTCTCCCCAATTCTATTCAATACCTCCTCATTAGTTATGTGATATACCCATCTAATCTTCAGCATTCTTCTGTAGCACCACATTTCGAAAGCTTCTATTCTCTTCTTGTCAAAACTATTTATCGTCCATGTTTCACTTCCATACATGGCTACACTCCATATAAATACTTTCAGAAACGAATTCCTGACACTTAAATCAATCTCGATGTTGACAAATTTTTCTTCTTCACAAACGCATTCTTCTTCACAAACGCATTGCGTCTAAGGATACAGCATGCATCATAAAATATCTCAGGTAATAACTTAGAAAGTATTTTTAAGTGACAATGCATAAAACTATTTTTCATATTAGGGCGGGGGACGCATCATAAAAGAAATAAAAGTAGAATGTAAACAACTAGAACCACTGCAACACGCGTTATCGTATAACACCATGTGGACCATTGATGGTCTTCTTTCGGTAGCAGGATGTTGCTGATCATGCGCACAGCGGACTCGATACGGCTGGGACAGGGCAACACAGGGCCTCACTGCAAGCATACGACATTCCTGATGAAGGATCGCTCCCGGGGAACATGTTGCCCGTGACGTCGTAACCAGGTAATTTCCAGGAAAACCGGGCGCAAATATCACAAATTTTTGTACGGGGGCAATTCCACTGGCTGCAGCTTTCATATACACGTACTCTGTAGTCGTCTGCGGTGCGGTGAAGCTGTTGTCCAACTCGCAAATTTTGAAATAGCATGACAAAATTATAAACTGCGGCAATAAGGGGTAGTTGCGTTCCTGATACGGCGTTCCATGATTGCTGGCAACGCGCTGTACTGATCTGCTTGGCGGGCAGGCCGTCCATGCCAGCATCTAGGCGCAACAGTAAAGGTGCATAAATTTGGCTATTTCGCCCACAAATTGACGATTGCTGTGTCTGATACTGATAATGATGCGTATTTTCTAGTTATTTCGATGGAGACAAACTTATAATAATAATCTTGTTCCACAGTGGAACGACCTGTGTTTCTGCTGGTGTATGATACATACGTGTCGGGTGGGAGACATCTTTTCGAGGCAGCAGTTGCAGATATTGCGCTCACCTGAAACAAACGAAATTACAGGATTAGAAGATGGATGGTTTAAATGTACTGCGAAGCGGCTTCAAAAACATAATAAAAGAGGAACAGTATATAAAACGCAATTGCAGTGTGTTTGCTACA